>NC_042626.1:61383511-62857439 GCF_901001135.1 Rhinatrema bivittatum | reverse complement strand
CACCGGTTCCTAACATCTGAGCCTCAGCTCAAGCCTAGGCCTTGTATGTTCCTTCTGTCTTCATTTTTATTTCTTCATATGACAGCTTCTATGAGGATGCATTAGAGTAAATTAATACTGGCTCATCCTCCCCAGCGGAGGGTGCCATTTTGATGTACGGCAGTTAATTGAACTGCCATACACCAAAATGGTGCCCTCCATTAGGGAGGAACACTGGAGTTAATTTACTCTGGCTCATCCTCAACAGATGCCATTTGAAGAAAGAAGACAGAAGAGGACCTATGAGGCCTGGGCTCCAGCTTTTGGGTCTGATCTTGACCCTAGGCTGAGGTTCAGGCATCGGGACCCAGTGTTGGGCCTGAGTTTGGGCCAAGGCCCATGCATTAGGATAGGGCCTCTGAGCTGGACCCTGGCATTGGGCTTGGGCCCTGGCTCTGGCCTAGACCCAGGCCCAGACGTCGGGACTCGGCCTCTGGGTTGAGGTCCCGGCATCTGGCCTAGGCCCCAGAGACAGTCCTAGGCAGAGCAGTTGGATTAGGCCTCCAAGCCTGTGCCTTGCATAGGGCCTACGCCTAGGCAGAGGTTGCAGTGATCTACTGTGCCCTTGGCCTATGCAATGAGATTTAGATGAAATTTCATCTGGAATTTAAATCGCTTCATTTTGAAAATTACGTGAAATAAAATAGGAAATTTTGTTGTCATTTCCTATCTTGTTTTTCCCGAATGCACATCCCTATCGGTCATCACTCTGACTGCTTTTCCTCAGAGCATGAAAGCAAAGTTCTGCAGAGTCAAATGAATCATTCTGGTTTCCAGTTGATGCAGCCTTTGACCTGGGCCTAGGCCTTTTCTGTGGCTCCGTCCCAGATTGGTTAAATGGGGGCCAGGGAGAATCCTGGCCCTGGCATTTTTCTGGGTGGGAAGAATATGTGGTGGGAATGGGAGGCTTCGGGAGGCCCTCTTTCTTTTTTTCTTTTTTTCCTGTATTTTTTGGGGGGGAGGTTAATGTTACTTCATTTTTTTCAATAAAGAAACAAAATAAACATTAAATGAAACAAAATTCATGGGAATAACTCCCTTAAAAATACAAAACAAAAACCAAAACAAAATATTTACCCCTGAACACCCCTAATGTTCGACAATTTCACAGCCATGGCTTATGTTAATCATCAAGGGGAAACCAGTAAGTCCACAGATGTTGGAAGAAATTGATTTTCTGATTCTTTGGGAGGAGCAGTCTCTGAAGATGGGCTGGAAAAAGTCAGGCAGATCACCTCAGTTGGAATGTGATTGATCTAGGGGAATGGTCATTGTCCCTGGAGGCCTTTGGACTGATAGTTGACAGATAGGGCACCCCCATGATAGATCTGATGGCGTTGGACAGGAATGCGAAGGCACGCATGTTTTTCAGTCGAAGGAAACAAGCGTGGTTATGTGACCAGATGCCTTGACTCAATGCTGAGCAAAGAAGGGATTGCTGTACATATTTCCTTCTGTACTATTGGTGGGGATGCTTCTTCTAATAATTGCCTCTTAGCAGGGTCTGGTGATTCTCGTAGCTCCAGACTGGCCAAGGCATCCATGGTATGCAGACCTCTTCCAACTGTTGGACACAGCACCATTACAATTGCCCCAGTGCAAGGATCTGTAGTCTCAGAGTCCCATTCTTCATTAGGATCCAGATCAGTTTTGACTTATGGCCTGGTCCATGGGCGGTCTCATTTGCTAAAAATGTGGGTATTCCTCAGTTGTAATTTGTAACTTGTTAAAGGCTAGGAAGAATTCTACCTCCCTGGTTTATGTGAAAGCATGGAGAACCTTTGAGCATTGGTGTTCTGTATGTCAGGTGGATCCTAGACAAGCTTCAGTCCCTTACATTCTGGATTTATTGCAGGAAGGTTTATCTAAGAGTTTGGCTTTGAATTCTCCTAAGATCCAGGTTGTGGCTATAGCTTGCTATAGGGGGGTCAAATTATATCATCTCATCTGGATGTGGCTCATTTTTTGAAAGGATTAAACATATTAAACTTCTGGTGAGAGGTCTTGTTCCCTCTTGGGACTTGAATCTGGTATTGTCTTTCCTGGCAGGTTCTCAGTTTGAGCCTCTCAAGTCTATCTCCCTCAAATTGCTACTTTGAAAGTGGCATTTCTGGTGGCAATCTATTCAGCTAGGAAAATCTCAGAGCTGCAGGCACTTTTCTCTAGGGAACCCTTTTTGATATCAAGGGAAATAGTCAAGATTTAGGACAGTCCCTTCTTCCAAAGATAGTCTCTGCCTATTATTAGAACCAATCAATCTATTTGCTTTCTTTTTGCAGGCAATCGGATGCTGAGGATTATGAAAGGATTCATTCCTGGGATGCGCAGAGTGCGCTCATGATATTTGAAGGCTACAAATGTTTTTTGGGCTTCTAATCATTTGTTTGACTTGTTCGATGGCCCTTGGAAAGGGAAGGCTGCCATTAAGGCCTCTATTGAATGCTGGATTAAGATGTTTTATATGGACAAGATTAGGTCTTTGCCTTCTTAGGTAAGAGCACATTCTACTAAGGTACAGGCAAATTTGTGGGCAGAGCTGCATTTAGTGTCTCAGCAGGAAATTTGTAGAGCAGCAACTTGGTTTTCTCTGAATTCTTTCTCAAAGCATTATTGTCTGGATGTGTGGGCTAAGGAGGAGGTTTCCTTTGCTGCTCAAGTGTTGAGAGCAGGGTTGGCAGGATCCTGCCCTTTTCAGGATTAGCTTGGGTACAACTAACTGTAGTGTAAATCTCCAAAAGGCTTGTTTGTACTAATTTACCTTAGAAGCACAAGATATATTGTAGAGGAAGTGCTCAGTAACCCACAATCCAGTGGGAGCACTGAGAGGAGAGGATCACCTTGCTGATGGCTGAAAGGAATCAGTAAATTCTGCTTGAGAAATGTTTTAAAAGTATTGGCGAGAAGTAAATATTGGACTATATTAATTAGTGTGTTTGTGTGTTTGTTTTTAAATAGTCAGTAAGACAGCTTATAAACAGAAATTAGTGTTTGTTTTTTAAAAAGTGTTTATAAACAAAAAGTGTTTGTAAATAGTGTTGTTGTTGTTTTTAAATAGTTAGTAAAGCAGCTAATAAACAAGTTAGTTGATAGACCCTTGGTCTGACCCAGTTTGGCAATTTCTTATGTTCTTATGTTTTTAAGGGTCTTCTGTCTTCACTCCAGCCTGTTGCATTTACATAATCCACTTGTTCTTGTCCTTGCATGCCCTGCCTATCGTCTCTCTTCTCAGACAGATAATTGGCTTGACCTCTGTCTGGACCTCAGATATGCCTAAATACCACCTGCCTATGACCCTACCTGCTACAGACCACCTCATCTGCCAACAGCATAGACCTCACATAAGTCCTGCCGGCTGGTATAGGTGAAAGTCCTGACAGTTCTCTCCTTCGCCTGGGTCCACCTGCTGACAGTAGGAACCTGAAGGGCTCCTCCCTGCAGGTAAAGTCAATCTTGCCTTGGCCCAAGAGTCCACAGACACACAGGTTGCTGAGGCCATGGACTCAACGGACTTGACTTCACTGCAGGCCATCCCCGGCACAGCTCACAGGCTACAGGACCAACGGGGTGCCTTAGACATTCCAGCTGCAGCAAAGGACTGACTTGCCACCTGATTGGATGCCCTGACAACTCCTGTAACATAACCTCTACCCATACTGCTACCTTTGCCTCCGCCAATAGCTAGCCAGCCAGTTCCTCAGCTATGAGCTCCACCCCGATATGCCAGAGATCCCAAGTGGTGTCAGGGATTCTTGAATCAGTGCAGAATGTACTTCCAGTTACAGGCTCCACTATTTCCTGATGACCAAGCAAAAACAACATACATCCTCTCCCTGCTTGATGGAACAGCATTGGCCTGGGCTTCTTTCTCTCTCGACCTGCAACAATTCATGCAACAATTCATGGAGCAGTTCCGCACTGTCTTCAAGGAATCAGGTCGTACAGCAGTGATAGCCTCTGATCTGCTAGACCTTCCTCAAGGCTCCTGAACATTAGTTGAATATGCAGTGAAATTCTAGATACTGGCTTCTGAGCTGAACTGGTGAGAGAATAGCTTAATCACCATATTCTTGGAAGGCCTCTCCGTGAAAATCAAAGATGAACACCTGGGATATTTCCATATCCCTAGAGGCTCTCATTGCCCTAACTGGCAAAATAGATCATCGTTTGCAGCAAAGGGCTCAAGAGGTCCATCCTGAAAGAAGGAATACCTCATTAGGGATGTGAATCGTGTGCGCGATTGTTTTAACGATCGGGTTTGGCTGGGGGGAGAAAAAAATCTGATTGGCATGATTTTTTTGGTTAAAAAAAAATAATTTTTCTGAATAGTGCGCACTAACGCGAGTTAGTGCGCACTATCAAAAATTGTTACTTAATGGTTTAAAAGTAACATTTGAGGAAATGTTTGTTAGCTAGAGGTGTGCACTAAGCCGCGCATGCTTGGTGCCATCTTGCTACCAGATATAGCACGCACTAGCCAGAAAGAGAAAAAAAGTGCCAGCAGGCTGCAGCAGTGACAGTGCCAGCAGTAGCCACTAGCCAGTAGCCAGTCTAGCCTCAGCCTGCTCTTTAAATTTAACCACTGTAAATATAATAAATTAATAATAAAGTTTTTTGTTTAGTTTCTCTATAGTATGTTAATGTTTTGAAGCTCAGGTTGCAAGTTTCTTTATTAAATGTTTTGTTTCACTAAAGTAGCATATAGAGAAGTACTTAATTTCATTTTATGTAAAGTTTCTTTAGTTTAATACATAAAGTACTTCATTTTATTTTATTCTACTCTAGTGAAAAAAAAGAAGTTTAGTTTAACACAGGAACTGCAAACTTGAGCACAGTGAATGGGGGGGGGGGGGGAAGAGGGATGTGAAGGGGGAGACAGCCCCTGCATTCAGCAGCTCTGATTTTCTGAAGAGATCTGTCCTTCAGAGACCAGGGAGTGGGACTGCTTGGCCCTTCACCTCCCCCTTTCCCTTCCCTTTGTCAAGCTACCAACTGTTTCCATTTCCCATCCCCCATATATTAAACCATCACCTCAGTGGGAACCTTGGTAACATCAATAAATAAGAGGGCAGCCAATAGGAATACATATTCATTCCTAACTGACCTTAACTGACCTGAAAAGTGTCAAATTGTATCATTTTCTGTTAGTGCGCACTAACAAGGGTAGTGCGCACTAACGGGAGTTAGTGCGCACTAACACGATTAACAATTTTTTTACGATAAATCGTGGGAATTTCTATTGTTTCACAATCTTTAATGATTAATGACGATATTAAAAATATCGGATGATAATTTAAATCGTTAAAAAACGATTCACATCCCTATACCTCATTATCACCCTGACTCTAACATCCACTCTCTCTTCTGGCTGCTGCACCTTTGACCTTTCCTCTCCCAGAAGGGCCAATGGAGTTGGATCACTGCTGCTGGGCCCCAGAAGAGAGACTCTATTACAGACAGAAGGGCCTCTGTCTGTACTGTGCCACCCGAGGCCATCTCTTGGCCCAATGTCCACAGAGGTCAGGAAACTTAAATGCCCAAGGTCCTTCAGAGAGATGACCATTCTGGCTCTCCAGTTACTTCTACCAATGCATTGGTTCCACTCATTTCCACAGACATTTGCAGACTCTGGTTCTGGAGGAAACTTCATCCTAAAAGAACTAGATGATCATTTCCTAATTTCCAAGGTCCAGATGACTTCCCTTTTGGTTGTTTCCTCTATCTAAGGAGACCCACTTCCAGGCCATGTTACCATGATCACGGGTGCCTATGGCCTTACACATTGGACTCCTGCACATGGAAAAAAAAATCAATCTTCAAGTGATTTCCAGAGCCACCGATCCCATCACACTACGTCTGCCATGGCTACAACAGCATCAACCACATTTTGACTGGTCTACCATACAACTTGCCCATTGTAGCCATGGCTGTACAGATTCCTGCTTAGTGCAAGTAAAACCCCCTCATTCAGTGACTTCCGCCTCAATATGCAGATTACAGGGATGTCTTCTCAAAAAAGAGCACTGAAGTACAGCCTCTTCATCACATATACGACTGCAGCATTGAGCTCATCCCAGGAACCGAACCATGCCCCCACATGGACTGGTTTACCCACTGTCTCTTCCGAGACTCAAGCCATGTCTGCCTATACTATGGAGAATCTAGAACATGGATTTATCTGCCCTTCTTCCTCCCTGGCAGGGGCAGGGTTCTTCTTCATTGTGAAGAATGCTGGATCCCTGAGATTGTACAAAGACTCCCGTGGTCTGACAACAATCACTAAGAAAGACCATTATCCATTAACTCTAATATCAGCCGACAGGTTGCCAAGATTTTCACAAAGTTGGATCTCAAGGGTGTGTACAACCTCATCCACATCAAGGCTGGTGATGAATGAAAACTGCATTTAACACTCGGGAAGAACATTACAAGTATTTGCTTATGCCCTTTGGTCAATGAGATCTTTCTCAACCTGCTGTTCACATATGTGTGGTTGTATACTTGGATGACATATTGATCTTTTCTTAAACCTTCAGTTCCCACCAAAGACATGTTCTCATTGTCTTGCAATGCCTGGGAGAGAACAATATTTATGCCTACCTGGAAAAATGTCTCTTTGAACAAGAGGAGCTCCCCTTGCTTGGGTACATAGTCTCACGAGACAGATTTAGAATGGATCCTGCCAAGATAGATGTAGTGTATTTGGATTTTCAGAAGGCGTTTGACAAAGTCCCTCATGAGAGGCTTCTACGAAAACTAAAAAGTCATGGGATAGGAGGCGATGTCCTTTCGTGGATTACAAACTGGTTAAAAGACAGGAAACAGAGAGTAGGACTAAATGGTCAATTTTCTCAGTGGAAAAGGGTAAACAGTGGAGTGCCTCAGGGATCTGTACTTGGACCGGTGCTTTTCAATATATATATCAATGATCTGGAAAGGAATACGATGAGTGACGTTATCAAATTTGCAGATGATACAAAATTATTCAGAGTAGTTAAATCACAAGCAGACTGTGATACATTACAGGAGGACCTTGCAAGACTGGAAGATTGGGCATCCAAATGGCAGATGAAATTTAATGTGGACAAGTGCAAGGTGTTGCATATAGGGAAAAATAACCCTAGCTGTAGTTACACGATGTTAGGTTCCATATTAGGAGCTACCACCCAAGAAAGAGATCTAGGCGTCATAGTAGATAATACATTGAAATCGTCAGCTCAGTGTGCTGCAGCAGTCAAAAAAGCAAATAAAATGTTAGGAATTATTAGGAAGGGAATGGTTAATAAAACGGAAAATGTCATAATGCCTCTATATCGCTCCATGGTGAGACCACACCTTGAATACTGTGTACAATTCTGGTCGCCGTATCTCAAAAAAGATATAGTTGCAATGGAGAAGGTACAGAGAAGGGCAACCAAAATGATAAAGGGGATGGAACAGCTCCCCTATGAGGAAAGGCTGAAGAGGTTAGGGCTGTTCAGCTTGGAGAAGAGACGGCTGAGGGGGGATATCATAGAGGTCTTTAAGATCATGAGAGGCCTTGAACGAGTAGATGTGACTCGGTTATTTACACTTTTGAATAATAGAAGGACTAGGGGGCATTCCATGAAGTTAGCAAGTAGCACATTTAAGACTAATCGGAGAAAATTCTTTTTCACTCAACGCACAATAAATCTCTGGAATTTGTTGCCAGAGGATGTGGTTAGTGCAGTTAGTGTAGCTGGGTTCAAAAAAGGTTTGGATAAGTTCTTGGAAGAGAAGCCCATTAACTGCTATTAATCAAGTTTACTTAGGGAATAGTCACTGCTATTAATTGCATCAGTAGCATGTTTGGGTAATTGCCAGGTTCTTGTGGTTTGGGTAATTGCCAGGTTCTTGTGGCCTGGTTTGGCCTCTGTTGGAAACAGGATGCTGGGCTTGATGGACCCTTGGTCTGACCCAGCATGGCAATTTCTTATGTTCTTATGTTCTTATCATGGACTGACCTCACACAATAGGGCTCAGGGCTTTACAAATATTTCTGGGGTTTACTAATTATTACTATCAGTTTATCCCACATTACTCATCCATGGCAGCTCCCCTTACTGCCCTTACCCACAAGGGCGTCAACACCAGAGACTGGCCACTTGAGACTAATGAAGCATCCCAAAAGTTAAAGAATGCTTTTGCTGACAAGCCTTGCCTGTGTCACCGGATTCTACATGACCCTTCATGTTAGAGGTAGATGTCTCTAACCTAGGGGTAGGGCCTGACCTCAGCCAGCACACTCCAGAAGGGGTACTTCAACCTTGTTCCTTCTTTTCTAAGAAGTTCTCCCCAGCTGAAAGCACTTACAGCATTGGAGATCAAGAGCTCTTGTCCGTCAAATTAGCTCTCGAGGAAAGGTGCCATCTACTTGAAGGGACTCAATACTGTATTACAATATATACAGATCACAAAAGTCTTGAATATGGGCATCAAGCTCAACAGTTTAATTTAAGACAGGCCCACTGGTCTTTGTTCTTTGCTTGCTTTGATTTTGAATTACGGTATCTCCCAGCACTCAAGAACCAACAGGCAGATGCCCTCTCTCGCTTCTTCCAGACCGAGGATGTCCCCGAACCTCCCAGGCACAACATCGATCCTGCTAAGATACTCCTGGCTGCTATGGTACCTGTCCCTCCAGGGAAGACAGTTGACCCTTCCAGATTGCATGCAAAAGTGTTGAAATGGGCCTTTGTCTCCTGTGTCACAGGTCACCCTGGATGGGCATGAACTCTTGAATTGCTTCAACAGCACAGCTAGTGGCCCCAAATGAAGCAAGATGTCAAGGCCTATGTTAAATCATTCCCCACTTGTACAAAGCAAAAAGCGCTGCATGGCCAAACTTTGGGGCTGTTATAACTGTTGCCAGCCTCCAGGGAAACCTGGAATCACCTGTCCATGGACTTTATCGTGGACTTCCCTATCTCTAATGGTGCCACTGAGCTTTGAGTGGTGATTGTTAGATTCTCAAAAATGGCAAACTTCATCCCATTACCAGGCCTTTCTTCCGCACCAGAGTTAGCACGTCTCTTCACTCTCTATGCCTTTCGCCTGCATGGCCTACCTAAGCATATACTATCGGATAGAGTAGTTCAGTTCACTGTCAGCCACTGGCACTTTCTTTGCAGTAAGTTTGTTATCATGCTCAACTACACTACGGCCTATCACCTGCAAGGCAACGGGCAAGCATAAAGCATCAACCATAATTTCAAAACCTTCCTCCGCTCCTATGTCAATGAGCGCCAGGATAACTGGGGCCACTCTCTTACCTTGGGCCAAATGTTCCCATAATACTCATATCAACGAAGCCACTGGCTCCTCCTCTTTCCAGCTGGTCTATGGGAAACCATATTGCCCCTTCTGCTATTGACCGTGACAGTCCCATCACCAGTGGGTCAACTCTCCGCCCAGGAATTGCATGAACTAAGGGAACGGAACAATCAGTTGATTAAGAAAGCTGCTGCCAGAGCCAGGGAAACAGAAGATGCCCATAGAAGACTGGCTCCTCTGTTCAAAGTAGGAGAGAAGGCTTGGCTGAGTACCCAGCACTTACTCCTACGACACCCCTCTATGTGCCTGGCACCACTTTGTATTGGGCCTTTCTCTGTGCTTCGGCAGGCTACCACCAATGTTGAAGATCCATAACATATTTCATATGTCAATGCTTAAGTCAGTAATACTATCTTGGCCCTCCAGAGTGCCGCCTGAACCACAGTCTGTGGCAGTTGATGAAGATGCAATATACGAAGTCCAAGAGGTTCTGGATTTCCACTGGAGGAGTAAAAAGGTTGAATACATGATTTCCTGGATGAACTATGGCCCAGAAGAAAATTCTTGGGATCCAGCCTCCAACATCTTGGAGCTTAACCTCTTGAAAGACTTTTATCAACAGTACCCCAAGAAACCTAGAGCCTCATGAAGGGGACTTAAGGGGGGGGTACTGTTATGCGTGGCAGTCTGTGGGCTACCTCCAGAAACCACCACATTCTCCTTCCTGGCCCCTGTTCAGGCCACCCCCACTGGTCTCTGATATAACCAATTGCCTCCAGGCCTCATTTCAGCAGGATGCCATGCTCCAACTCAATGAAATGCCACCAGTGCTCCAAATGGCAGGTCGCCGCCGACTGAAAAGCCACGCTCCTCTATAGGCGCGTGCACACCTGTTGCACATTTAAAGGGCCCACATCGGGAAAAGCTTTGTGGTACCTCCTGATGACATCACATGCTCAGGCCTATAAAAGGCCCCTGCTGTCTCTCCTTCACTGCCTCAGCCACAAGATTAGCTATTTCTGAGTACATCATGTTGCTTACAGTATTCCAGTCTTCATTCCAGCCTTGTCTTCAGTCCTCGTCTGTCTGTCTTCGGTTTGTCTTCTGTCTTCACTCCAGCCTGTTCCATCTCCATTACCCGCTTGTTCTTGTCCTTGCCTGTCTGCCCTGCCTATACATCTCTCTTCTTCTCTCTCAGACAGATATCTGGTTTGACCTTGGCCTGGACCTTGAAAACACCTGACCGCTGCCTGGACCTCAGATATGCCTGACTTCCACCTGCTTACAACCATAACTACTATGGACCACTTCATCTGCCATCAGCAATGACCCCACGTAAGTGCTGTCAACCCTGGCACCCAAAGGCTCAACCAAAGGGGAATGTGGGCTGGTATAGGTGAAGGTCCTGACTGGTCTTTGCTTTGCCTGAATCTGCCTGTCGATGGTAGGTACCTGCAGGGCTCCTCCCTGCAGATAGAGTCAATCCTGCCTCTGCCCAAATGTCCACAGACACAACAAAATCTTTTACAACAAATACAAAAAAATATCCTAACCTGCCCCAAGACCCATATTCCCATCATTGCCTTTCAACAGTTCTCATCATAAACTGCTCACGGGTGTCACCCTATTAATATTATATATAATTCTTGCTCTTTTCTCTTTATTTTTTATATTGTTGTTTATGTGCTGCTGTATCTTATTAATTAAATAAGCAATTAAAAAAACCAACATACCTCAAGAATCAGCCAACAGGCCTAGCTGGTTTGTCAAGAAGAGATCAGAAGAGCACATTTAGGTGCCAAACTTGAAATTTCACCCATGGAAATATATATAAGGTAATTACAAGCACATGAAACAGATGGAAATTCACTCATGAGACAGTATCTCCTTATTTAACAGGTTGAGAAATGTGTGTGTGTGTGTTGGGGGGGGGGTGAGAGCAGGGAGGGGAAGCTGGAGAGAGGAAGAGGGAAAAGTCTAATACTATAGAAAATCATCTCACAAGAAACTCCGAGCAGCATCCTTTAACCCTTCCCCTCTCTGATTCTTCTGGGACTTTTGCTATGTATGATGGATGACAATTCATCTAGCATTGGCTGTTTGAGTTACTGTGCCCTGGCTCTGGATGGTTCATAAATCAGAAGTGGACACTGGGTCTTCCCAGAGCCATTATCATTCCAGAACAGGAATGTAGAGCAGAGAACCATAAACTCCCATTATGTAGTGGGCTTGCTGCCAGATAGTGAACCATGTCCCTCCTATCGGACTGGAGAGTTTTTTACTTGGAGAGATAACTAGGGATACATATAACATCTTTCATGCCAAGATTAGAAGGATGAGTCATTAATCACATCCCCAGCTTTCTCTCTTACAGCTGCAAATTCAGTTTTGACAGCTTTCTGTTAACGTGTCCCATTGGAGAAGATAATGTCACTTGATAAAATATCTCTGCTGTTTCATCTGTGCGTGGCTTTCTATGCCTTTCTAGTGATATCTGCTCTGCTTACTATTTAAAATCTGTATTTTGAAGCCTGCCCAGTGTTTTGCACTATCATACTGGAGAGCTGATTTCTGGACCTGGCTTTTACTTGCCAGGGACTAGGAATGCTGAGGAAGAAGTGTTTAAAACCCTTAAGAGGGAGAAAGGGAGGGGATGGGGAGAGTCTCAGACATTCACAATGGCCTCACATATGGGGTGGGATTTCAAATCCGTCTCTCTTCCTTCCTGAACTGCAACAAGCAGGACTGGGGCAAATTCTGATGGAGCAGGAAGCTCAGGTGGTGGAGGAAGGTGAGAAAGATGAGTCAGGTCAGGCCTCCTCCACTCAAAACTATTTTTATATTTTTTCATAGGCTTTCTTTCTGTGCAGTGAAAACAACATGAAAAGTTGAGATCTGCTCTCTCCAGCGATGAAGCCATCAGATTGACATCATTAAGCAATGACTGTCCTATTTTCTTATGACATCAACTAAGGAAAGAGGACATTGTGAGCTTATTATTCTATTGTTGTTGTGAAATGATAGAGCCTATAAGAAAATTGTTTTACCTAGGAGACAGTCAAATATTATCACAAAGTTATGGTGTAGCCACAGATGTGTCACCAAGTGGTTTAGAGGGCAATTTTCAAAGTCATTTATGCAGGTAAATTATGATTTACACAAGTATTTATTTATGTTTGCAATTTGTACCTTACAGAATCAGAGTACTTGGCAGATAATAGGTTACCAGCCAGCAATTCCTAATTTCTGCAGGCACTTTATTCTCTTTGCAATGTAACAAAACACATAAGGACAGTGGAGCTGCAATAGCTGATTCTAGAAACAGGTTCTATATGCTGGCGTATGGAATAGTCAATCTCTAAGTATTCTGGCAGGACAGGCATCATTACATAACTTTAACTCTGGTTAAAGTTATTTAATTGTGGCACCTATGCCACAGAAATTATTTATTTATTTATTTATTTATTTAAGACTTTTTTTATATACCGGAGCTCATGTACTGGTACATATCGCTTCGGTTTACATATAACCAGATAGAAATACCAAATATATGGTGTACATTGAACATTAACAAAAACAGTTAGCAATTAATAAACAAGTAAGGTATACATTAAACATGGATTATTTTGAATTTGAAACATAAAATATGTACAGTGAACCATTAATAAATAATAAGTAGGGTATACATTGAACCTAGAGTATTAATCAAGAAGCATAACAGTATGGTGCAGTATAGGTGGTAGGTAATTTAATGATGGTGTGCGAGTTTAAGTGAAGGCTTCGGTGAAGAGAATGTGCATAGAGTTTAAAAGAGCTGAGAGGTTTAATGGTGAAATGATTCCTGAGTTAGGGGCTGTTCCAGATTGCAAGCAAAGAGTGGAATGGAGCTGTGATCCTGCCCCAGGATTTCAGAAGGGAGCAGCCAGGAGTGCAGGGATTTCCCTCTAAAAACCCCCAGAGGCTTGAGAGCAGAGGAGAAGGAGTAAAGGTGCAATACAGCCTGGAAGGTAAAAGAGTAAAAGGTAAAAGCTGCACTTAACTAAAGTAGGAACTCGTCTGTGTCAGGAAGCTAAACCGTGCCAGAGGGAACTTGTTTTGGGGCTTGGAGGATCCTGAGGCTCTACCAGAGGGATTTTAACCTTCAGCTGAGCAGGACATTTTGTGAGTACAGTAACTATTTTGTTAACTAAGGAGAAGAGAAACAAAGTAAACCTGGACAACTGTGTTGCTGTAAAAAGAAACTTATTTAAGGGGAGAAGAGTTAAGATTTCTGGAACTGCAATTTTGTTTGCCTTCTTCACCTACCTGAACTGTCACTGTCACTATGTTTGATCCTGAAGATTATTTGGAGCACAGCTTGGGTCTGGAGAGTGAAACATAGAAACATAGAAACATAGAAATGACGGCAGAAGAAGACCAACCGGTCCATCCAGTCTGCCCAGCAAGCCTTACACTTATTTTTCTCATACTTAACTGTTTCTCTTGGCTCTTAGTAACCTTATGTTCTAATTCCCTTTTCACCCCCACTATTAATGTAGAGAGCAGTGATGGAGCTGCTTCCAAGTGAAATATTAAGTTTGATTAGTTGGGTAAGCGGCAGCATAGCTCTCTGCCATGAAGCAGAGGGCAATGCTGGAAATGTGTGAAGTATCAGTTTTTCTTTTCCCCTGTCATTGAAGCAGGGAGTCATGCCGGACATGCACCGAAAGTGAAGCATGCCTTGAAAGTCACATTAACTATCATCAAATATTGAAAAGCCTAATAATTGGTATACCTATAGCCCATGAACCCATCCCTGTTTTTTTCTTTTTAATTGGGAGATGGATGCCCTTCATCCTTCTACTCTGTGAAGGTGGACACCTACCACTGGCCACTGGCATCCCGCTCCGTGAATGCCTCTGTGGCTACTGCCGCTCCATGCAGTGTTTTACTACCTGCTCTTTATATGCGTCCTCTAGAACTGATGGATCCCATCCCTGGTTTTTTTTTCTTATTTATTTAATTGGGAGATGACAGCCCTCCATCCTTCCGCTCCGTGAAGGTGGACACCTACCACTGGCCACTGGCATCCCGCTCCGTGAATGCCTCTGTGGCTACTGTGGTTTATTTATGTGGCGTGTTCTCAGCCTGGTTCTGGTCCCCAGCTCACAGCCCCCGAGAGTTATTTCCCCACCTCGGGACAGTAACTACAAAGCTCCCTGAGACTGGGAAGGTGACCCCTGGCGTACATGGGCTTACATAATGATACTGGATCCCAACTCGGCTTAAGCCATCTCAGCAGTACACTGGGTTTACTGCCTTTCCATAGGAATTAAACAAAAAAAAGCCTATCTACTTTTTAAATATCCTTCCATAGAAGACTGAAAGGAAAAATCTGGAGGATATACAGCCATTTAGGGAATCCAACCATCTTATTCAAATTTATACAACCTGCCAAGGGCAGTGGGAGAGACTGACATTACTGTAAATCACTTAGTATCATACGATGTAAACGATTCATAAATCTTTAATAAAAGATAACGATAAAGATTGCTGCATCTTAGTTGTCAAATCCAACGGGGCGAGAATATTTGCAGTATATAATGACCATCTTTTCTGGTATCCTAATACCCAGGTAACTAAATGCACCATCTGCCCATTTGAGCTGAAAGCGGTCTGCCCGCTAACCATGTATAGAGGCTGAAATGGTCAATGCCTCATTTATCTGTATTCAGCTTGTTAAGTGATACTTCTCCTGCCGCTTTTTCTACAGTTCTCTCTTTGCCAGTTTATTCTTTCAGGACGTCCCGATGGAAACCCCGTTGTGACTAGTATTTACTTCTGAAGTCCTTTGACGTGGTATGCTGTGTTTTCATGCATTCCTTCACTGCTGAGTCCGCTTGGGCCTTTCTCTCCTGCTTTTACACTCCTGTGGGATACTCATTATGCTCTCACCCCAGCCCCTTCGTTTTCATTCATTCACTTTTATTTACATTTACTTTCTCCACATTGTGTTTTGCTCTTATCTATATTTTTTCTCCCCACTATTTCTGTTGTACTTACTCTGCTGTGGTGCTTCTATACTGCTGTCAGCTACTACAGTTTATCTGTTGTATGCTCTGAGACTGTCTGCACTCATTTGCCTTCACCTCCCTGTCTTTTCTTTGGTTACAGCTCCCTTAGCGCTTTCTCATGTCTGCAGATTTCTTGACAATTCCCTGATAGGGTTCCTCTTAAATGTGTTGTCACATACTCTCTAGGGGGACTGGGTAGTTTACTGTGATACTCCACTGTGCTATGTATTGCCCCTTATTTTTCACTATGTACCAATTATGTTGCTGCCTAAGCTTTCCTGTGGTGGTGCTTATAGCTCTTGTTATATTTCCTGGCTTTCAGAGTCTGGAGATGCTGACAGTTTTTGGGATATACTGTTTTTCAACACACTTATTCAGTGGGTATGATTGTGTATTTTGTTACTACAGTATTTTGTAGCCTCTTGTTGTTTCTGGATCCCTGTTTTGTTTCTATTTACTCATAGTTTGAGCTTCTATCCCTTGTGATGCAACTGGACTGGCGAAACACAGTCCGTATCGGGGGACTGAAATCAACTCCTTCTGATACAACTATTAATAAAAGTGGAATTGCCTCGCAATCTTCTGTAATTGACGGAACTCTCTTGCTACTTTAGCGGATCCTGATTTGCTTAGCACTACACCTTTAGTATTTGGACGTTTTCCACTGAGTGTGCAGCTTGTTCTTTCCACCTTTATTTTTGCTCATTATTTAATTTATAACAAATGGTAATGTTTCTCCAAGGACAAGCAGGATGGTAGTTCTCACACATGGTGACATCAGATGGAGCACAATGCAGAAAATTTCTGTCAGTTTCTAGAAACTTTGACTAGGCACAATGAGCATGCCCAGCATGGCCTATACCACGTGTCCACGTGGGGTCCCTCTTTAATCTCTTTTTTTCTGCATTGATTGAGCTCTAAAAAACTTGGCTTTCACCTTGTGGAAAACTGTTTTTTCATGGTTTTTCACATTTATTTTCTTCAGGTCTGTCACCAGTGGATGCTGCAGCGCTTCGGTCCCGAGGCACTGATGGCACCAGAGTCGGTGCCACCCATCCTCACACCACTTCTGGAGAAGCTCAATGTACTTATCGATGCGTTACCCTCCTAGCT
Organism: Rhinatrema bivittatum; assembly: GCF_901001135.1. Lineage (NCBI taxonomy): Eukaryota > Metazoa > Chordata > Amphibia > Gymnophiona > Rhinatrematidae > Rhinatrema > Rhinatrema bivittatum. The sequence goes on along the minus strand of NC_042626.1, from coordinate 62,840,943 downwards.
GGCATTGGCTCTCGGGAAGGTACTGATGTCCAGCAGGACACAGAGGCCTCCTCCTACCGGTACAGTGGTCATCGCCAGTTCCTCTGAAGAGGAAGCTCTGCCAAGGCTGGTGGAGATGCTGAGGCCTATAGTCCCCCATCCAGTTCCATTGGTGCCTGTCCTCTGGAAATAGGCCGAGCACCTAGGGCCCCATTACCTGTGGCATACATCGAGGATGAGGGTCCCTATGACCCCTGGGGGGGATGAACAAATGGAGTCCTCCTCCAAGGACTCATATTGGTCTCCTATCAGACCCTTCTCTTCCAGATGAGCAAGGGTTGTCTCTGCTTGATTACCGAACCCTTGCAGGTTTCGTGAGGGTGATGACAAAAGCCATCCTATTCCAGCTTTTAACTGAAGAGGATGCCAGGTACAAAATGCTTGACATCCTTCAGTTCATAGAGTCTCCTAAGGAGATTGTGGTGGTCCCAGTACATGAGATCATTAAGGAGTTGCTGCTGAGGATTTGGGAACACCCTCTCACAGTGCCTCCTGTTAATAAGAAGGCAGACGAGGTTTACCTCATCCAGAAGGCTGCCGGATTTGATAAGAGTCAGCTGCCTCACCAGTCGGTGGTGGTTGAATCTGCGCTCAAGAGGGCCAAGCACTCTCAGACACATTCATTGGCGGCCCCGAGGAAAGACCACAGAGCGATGGATGCTCTTGGGATGAAGTTTTCCAAGGCACTATGCTTATTGCCTGTATTGCCACCTACCAGCTCTATATGAGCCAATACTCATGGGACATCTGGAAGCAGATGCAGGAGGTGGCTGAGCATCTGCCTCCACAGCAGCAAGAAACCCTCATGTCAGTGGTGCACAAGGATCTGGAGTGCGGGAAACATGAGGTTCATGTGACCTATGATGTTTTCGAGATGGCAGCAAGGGTCTCTGCAGCGGGAATTGGCACCTGCAGAATGGCATGGCTGCAGGCCTTGGATCTAGGACCAGAGGTTCAGGAAAGACTCTCTGACATGCCGTGTACTTGAGAGAATCTCTTTGGAGATAGGGTGAGGAATGCTGTGACCCAGTCCGGGACCATCATGAAACCCTCCAATAACTCTCTGCCAGTATACCAGACCTGTCCTTATCCACTATGAGGCAATCAAGGCCAAGGCCCAGGAAGTCCTTCTCTCACCAAAGGAAGTACTATCCTCCGCCTCCTTGATACCATTCATACCATCAGAGATCTCGTGGCATGTCCTAGGCATCAGAGAGCTCCCAAACCCCAGCCAGCAACTCAGACAACTTCAGGGACGGGGTTTTGACTGGGTCGTAGGGAGCATAAGCCAGTTGCCGGATCTCAGGACAATGGACCCTTCAGGCAGGGGCAGGCAGTGTTTTTTTGTGAACCAGTGGCCATGTGTAACCTCAGATCAGAAGGTTCTATCCATCGTCCACCACGGGTACCAATTAAATCTATTGGGTGTCCCGCCAAATTGCTTTCTGTGCCCATTTTGGGGGCTGGTAGCGCATCAGGAGGTATGAGAAATGTAGCTCTGCTTCAACTTAATGGCCAGAGCAGTTGAGCCCATACCACCAGGAATAAGAGGATGGGGATTCTACTCCAGGTACTTCCTGATTCCAAAGAGAACAGGAGGACTCCACCCCATCCTAGACCTGAGGGCCTTGAACAAATTTATAAAAAAAAGAAAAGTTCAAGATGGTTTCCTTGTGCACCTTGATCCCCCTTTTGCAAAAAACCTATATCGAGATCTTCCCAGGTCACAGGAAGTATCTCAGTTTTGTGGTGGGAAAACAGCACTTCCAGTATCGGGTGTTGCTGTTCAGTCTGGCGTCTGCCCCATGGGTCTTCATGAAATGTCTAGCCATGGTGGTGACGCATCTCCACAGACTGGGAGTTATGTTTTTTCATATCTGGACAATTGACTGGTCAAGAGCATGTCTCAGGCAGGGGCCACCAGGTCCATATGCTTGACCTTTCAGGTGTTGGAGTCACTAGGTTTTGTTCTCAACTACCTGGTCCCATCTCAGCCTGTCACCTTAATTGGACTTCATCCAATTAAGGTGAATTCCAATTAAGGACTTCACTTTAATTGGACTTCATAGACACGGCTCAGGCCAAGGCCTTTCTGCTGCACCAGAGTACCATCGCATTAGCAACTATTGTGGCAGAAGTTCAACAGAGCCAGCAGGTATCAGCCTGGAACATGTTGAGGCTGTTGGGCCACATGGCCGTGACCGTCCATGTTACTCCCTTGGTATGCTTACACATGCACAGAGCCCAATGGCCTCTGAGATCACAATGACACTAGGCCAATCAGAGTCTCCAGGATTGCATCCGAGTCACCCCATCTCTCAAGGACTCCTTGTCCTGGTGGTGGGTACTCTCCAATCTGGAATGGGGGATTTCCTTTTGGAGTCTCCCAACTCAAATTGTGTTAACTATGGATGCATCCATCCTTGGGTGGGGAGCTCATGTGGGTAGGTGCGGCACCCAGGGTCTGTGGTCCGCAAAGGAACATTCTTGTCAAATCAACTTCCTGGAGCTCCAGACGATCAGATATGTGCTATGGGCTTTCAGAGTTTGGCTGTCCAACAAAGTTGTCCTGATCCAAACCGACAACCAAGTAGCCATATGGCATGTCAACAAGCAGGGAGGCATGGGATCATACCTCCTGAGTTAGGAAGTGGTTCAGATCTGGTCATGGGCCCTGTCTCACGGGATAGTGCTCAGAGCCATGTATCTGGCCTGGAAGGAGAACATGGTGGCAAACAGGCTGCATCGAGTCTTCAGACCCCCCCAGATGGTCCCTGGACCAGGGGGTAGAGAATCATGTATTCCAGCTCTGGAGGAGCCCGGACATATATCTGTTCGCATCCCCCTGCAACAAGTAGGTGCCTCGGTTCTGCTTCCTGTCCAGGTCAGACAGCAAACCAGCCTCAGATGCTCTAGACCATCATTGGGGCAAGGGTCTTCTGTATGTGTATCTTCCAATTCCCTTAGTGGCGAGGACAAGGGGACTATGATCCTCATAGCCCCTCATTGGCCAAGACAAGTCTGGTTTCCACTCCTATGGGAGTTGTCCATCCAGAAATTGATGTCTGGGGATTTCCACAGATCTCATCATGCAAGATCAAGGCAGGCTGCAGCATCCCAAACTCAAGGCTCTGTCGCTCACAGCCTGGATGTTGAGAGGTTAATCCTATAGCCATTTTATCTTTCTGAGGATGTGTCTTGGGTCCTGGTGGCTTCTAAAAATCCTTCCACAAGAAAGACCTTCGGACTGAAGTGAAATTTTCTGTGTGGTGTGAGCAGAAGGCCCTAGATCCGTTCTCCTGCCCCCTACAAAAACTGCTTGATTACCTTCTACACCTATCGGAGGCTGGCTTAAAAAACAACTCCGATAGAGCTCATCTTAGTGCAACTGGCGCATACTACCATGCTGTAGAAGCCATCTCTGTACAGCCTACAGTTATACATTTCATGCGGGGCCTGCTTCAATCGAAGCCTCCCCTAAGGCCTCCTGCTGTGTCTTGGGACTTCAACATGGTGTTAACTCAGCTGATGAAAGCTCCTTTTGAGCCGCTGCACACCTGTGACCTGAAGTACCTGACCTGAAAGTTCAAAGTTATGGAGGCAGTCACTTCAGCATGCAGGGTCAGTGACTGCCAGGCCTTAGTGACATCCACCTTATACTAAGTTTTATCATGACAGGGTGGTCTTGCATATGTATCCTAAGTTCCTGCCAAAGGTGGTGATGGATTTCCATCTTAACCAGTCAATCGTCCTGCCAATTTTCTTTCCGAGGTCCCATTTGCATCAAGGCGAAGGAGCACTGCACAGTTTGGACTGCAAGAGAGCCTTAGCCTTCTATCTGGAGCTGACAGAAACCCATAGACAGGCCATCCAACATTTTATTTTGACAAGAATAGATTGGGCTTTGCCGTTGCCAGACACTGTCCAATTGGCTAGCAGATGACATTTCCTTCTGTTATGCCCAGGTGGGACTGCATCCTGGGGATCATGTCAAGGCTCATTCTGTTAGACCATGGCAGCGTCAGTGGCCCACTTGTGAGCAGTTCCCATGGAGATCTGCAAAGCTGTGACTGTGGAGTTCTCCCCCACACATTCATATCACATTACTGTCTGGTTAGGAATGGCTGACGCGACAGTAAGTTCTGTCCTGAGGTGAGGAGCCCAACTTTCCCAACCTAGGGCCCATTGTTTGGGTTCAGGCTGTTTTCCCCCTCTGTTACCCACAGCACTATTGTTGTTGTGCCCATTGGTACCTGATTAGGTGTCTGTTGGTCCCCTTTTTTCAGGCCAATTCATACGGTGCGCTCAGGCCAAGCGCACCGTTAGCCCCCATTTGGATGCACTCGGGCCTATTTTGCATATTGCAAAATGCGCGACCTCCTGCACTCGGGCCATTTTGCATATTGCGCGACCTCCTGCACTCGGGCCATTTTGCAAAATGCGCGACCTCCTGCACTCGGGCCATTTTGCAAAATGCGCGACCTCCTGCACTCGGGCCATTTTGCATATTGCAAAATGGTGCATAGTGCAAAATTGCACTCGGGCCTATTTTGCATATTGCAAAATGCGCGACCTCCTGCACTCGGGCCATTTTGCATATTGCAAAAGGGCAAAGGTAGCGCCGGCGCCATTTCTATTAATGCAGCCGTGGCCCGAGAGTGGAAGATCACACCGGGACCCCCCCACTGGACCCCAGGTAATTTAAGGCATTTTGGGGGGGGGGTTCGGGAGGGTGGGGGATTTATTTTAAAGGGTCGGGGTGGGTTTTAGGGTTGTTTTAGTGTGCCGGTTTTCCCGCCCTCCCCCGATTTACGATTTACACGATATTTTAAAAAAACAAAACCGTGACGATCAGATTCCCTCCCCCCCCAGCCAAAATCGATCGTTAAGACGATCGATCACACGATTCACATCTCTACCAGGCTCATTTGGTCAGAGATCATCCCCTGACAACAGTTCCTGAACTCACCACTCTGGGGATGGTGGATGCAGAAATTAAACAAGCAAATTGGCAATTTCACTGAACGTCAGGGTGGCATTCACATGAAGCACGACTGGCTATGTATGGGGTGCATCTCTCAGATATGGGACAGGACCTGTTCTTGAACAGTTTGACACATCTATTCACAGGGGGGTACATTTTAAAAGACAGCGCGCGTGCGTACTTTTGTTCGCACATTAGGCACGAACAAAAGTACGCTGGATTTTATAAGATACGCGCGTAGCCGTTCCCTTTGCCTCCCCCCACGTTCCCCTCCCTTCCCCTCCCTAACCCACCCCCCGGCCCTATCTAAACCCTGAAGCCCGAAACCACGCCTGCGGCATCGCCCCCGGATGACGCGCCGACCGCGTAACGCCACCCGACACGCCCCCAGATGACGCGCCGATCGCGTCACACCCCCGACACGCCCACCCGAAGAAAACCCCAGGACTTACGCGCGTCCCGGGGCTTTGTGCACGCCGGAAGCCTATGCAATATAGACTCGGCGAGCGCAGGGCCGTTTTAGAAGGGTTACGCGCGTACCTTATGCGCTTAATCCTTTTAAAATCCGGCCCAGGAGTGGAAGAGGAGGGAACTTCCCTAACCCTATCCTTCCTCCCTCTTCCCCTCTACTCTCCTCCCCGACCCCTAAACCTATCCTATCTATCCCCAATATTTTTATTTTTATACTACTCCTGAAGCAGAAGTAAACTCTGCGTGCCAGCAGGCTGCCAGGGCATGCTTCCCCGGGATAGCGTCTTTGTGCTATCTACAGATATGCAACATTAATACTGTCACTCAAAAATTGTTTTAAAAGATTTATTGCTCACCCAAAAAAAAATTTGCATACTCCTTGAAGAGAACATTGCCATTAAGCAAGCTATTTTTGTCCAAGATAAGGGTAGATTTTTAAACCTGCACATGGGCATACATGTGCGCATGCTACCCGGCACGCACACATGTATGCCTGATTTTAACAGGCGTGCATGATATAAAATCAGGGGTCGGAGCGCGCAAGGGGGTGCACAATTGTGCACCTTGCGTGCACCGAGCCGCACTGCCTTCCCTTGTTCCCTACCCCCTACCCCACCTTCCCCTACCTCTCCCTCCCTTTCCCTTCTTTTTTTTTTTATTTCAAAAGTTACTTCAGCCCTGGGGCTGAATTTGCGCACGCCGGTCAACTGCTGGTGTGCGATCCCTGGCACAGCCGTAAATGGCCGCTGTGCCGGAAGTCTCTGACCCCGCCCCCACCCCGCCCCTTTAGTAAAGCCCCAGGACTTAGATGCGTCCCGGGGCTTTATAAAATAGGCTCGGCGCGCGTAGGGCTTTTAAAATCTGGCCCATAGTGTTTAATGAGGACAACATTAGCAGGTGGATTCCATAAAATTCAAATACAATTCATTTCATAGATTTGGTTAAGTTTAAGGATACCTAGGCATAGAGTAAAATTGTTTAATTGAAAAGACGACAGGTGAGTGTCTGAGTGTGTGTATGTGTATGCTTGATGTATTTGTGTAAGCTCCAAAGAGCTTGAGTGATGTGAGGTAGTTTAACTCTTTGCTCTCCTTGGGTAATGAATGCTTGAAGCTTCTTTTCAGCATGTAGACGTCTGATTATATGCTTAATTGTTTTTCTATAAAAAGTCTCGGCACCTTTGCATAGGTGGGGGGCAACCCCATTAGTCCTGATAAGCTTGTTATGAGGGAGGTGAGATGACCCCCTCAAGGTATTTCCCGACCTGTGTAGCAAGGCCTGCTATATTGCTTCAAGGTAATCCTTGCTGGATGGCTTCCCCAGTCTTTAAGGAGTTAAGACCGGCGAGGAAAACCTCTGTTATCTGTCTTTTTTTTCCTCCCTGTTGGTTTCACACATTAGTGGGGAGGAGGGATGTGGTGAGAACTAGCACTTGCTATCTGTGCAGCAGAAATAAAGAAAAAACAAGAAGACATTTGAATGCAGTTTGCTGTATGTTATGTGTAATTGCAGGATGCCTGGCCTTATATGGAGCATCTGGATTTACAGTATGAAATTTAAAGTCTCATTGACTGTCTCTCTGTAAGGGTTGTTTAAGAGTGCTACTTGCTGTGGGGTCTCTATGTCCATAATGACCGTTATATGGTGTAGCACTGATAAGATTCTGAAAACCTGATAGCACTTACACATTTTTTTTATTTTTTTGCACAACTTGATGCCCAGCAGAAAATAAGAGCTCTATATTCTATTAAATGTCCTTTACTATTTCTCCCTTAGAAAACTTTCCTCCATATGCTGAGCAGCTATTCTAGCTTACACTGCCACCATGAGATTTATTTGTGTAATTGCAAACAAATTAATATATGTGGTGTAATATAATCCAATTTATTACACAATTTAAAGTGATTGAGGTGACTGCTGCAATGAAGTACAGATTACCCAAACTGTGTGGGTATTTTGAAAGCTATTTAAAGCTATTTTTAATTGAACTGACTTTAACATTTTTAAACTGTTTGAATCGAATTACTTTGGTTAGAGATAGTATCAAGAAGTTTGCCCTTTTGCTCTGTCTCTTTATATTCTTTGTCATTTCTTTTGTTTCTAATGTTTCCTAATAAGCTAGCTCAAGACTAGAGGAAAATGTTCAAAATATTTTTTGTCATTTCTTTTCCCGTGTTTAGAAATGTGTCCTTGTTAAAAATGTTTACACTAGAAACAAATGTGCAATGACTAACTAGTGTCAAATATAGGAGGCGGCCTCCTGCTTTATCTCTGCCTTGCAGGAATGTTCAAATCTATTTTCATTTTATGTTTTTCAGTCACTTATGGCTTAAGACGTGGGAACCAAAATGCTTTACCTCTTTCAAAAGTAAATATGTATTCAAAAACCTCTAAAGATATGTTACTGACTAGTACGCTTTTCTTTATTTTCCTGCTTTTGGGTAATAGTTAATATGAGCTAACATAGCGCCCTGAGGGAAAAAAAAATCTTATCTCAGGAATGCTGCTGAAGTGAAACAAAAAAACCACAGTTTGCCTCCAAACTGTAAAGCATGTTAAGATTTTAACTCTGTTTTAAAGTCAAAAGAATAGTTTGCCTTATCCTTGTATTACATAGCAAAGTAGCAAAGGAATTTAAAGGTAACAACGAGCCTGTAGTTAAATGATTTATGTTCTCGCACACTGAATGCAGCATGAAATGAGTTTGAGAAGCTAATTAATTGAGAAACTTTATAAGGAAACTACTCACATCATATCCTTTTGTGTTGGAATTGCTTTCATTAAGATACATCTGGTATAAAATTTATGCTGTCATTTTTTAAATTTTTTCTCTGCTAGTACATATTCTGCAAGAGTGCGGAAGGGAATAACGTATTTTATAAAGCTAATAACACATGGCTCAAATAATTTAACTTTGCATTGGGCCTCTCTCTCTTTTCTCTGTTTAGGAAGTATAAGATGCAAATAATTGCTGGAAAAGAGAAATCCTCAAATCCACTCCGTGTTTTTATTATTCCTATCTCAGCACAGTTAAATATGCAGTGCTGTATGAAATACTTCTTTATTTGGGTGGATGAATAGTGGTTCATTATTCAGAGTGTATTTATGCATTCATCTGCTTAAAGCAGTCTAAGGCCTGGATTTTCTACCTTGCAATGCCCAATCCCTGATACCGGGAGTGTTGTGATCTTCCTGCACACAGTGCCAAATCCCTGATACCGGGAGTGTTGTGATCCTCCTGCATGCAGTGCCCTACCCTGATCAGGGATAGGGCACTGTGTGCAGGAAGATCACAACACTCCCGATATCAGGAATAGAGCACTGTGTGCAGGAAGATCACAACACCCCCGGTAACCTGGATAGGGCACTGCGTGCAGGAAGATCACAACACTCCGGTATCAGGGATAGGACACTGCATGCAGGAAGATCTCAACACCCCCGGTAACAGGGATAGGGCACTGCGTGCAGGAAGATCACAACACTCCCAGTATCAGGGATAGGGCACTGTGTGCAGGAAGATCACAACACTCCCGAAATCAGGGATAGGACACAAGTTCTAGTCACATTGACTGATCACATTACTTTTTTTGTCAAGCTACCAACCATTTCCATTTCCCATCCCCCATATATTAAACCATCATGTCAGTGGGAACCTTGGTAACATGAATAAATAAGAGGGCAGCCAATAGGAATACATATTCATTCCTAAACTGACCTTAACTGACCTGAAAAGTGTCAAATTGTATCATTTTCTGTTAGTGCACACTAACAACGTTTAGTGCGCACTAACCAAAAAAATGATTTTTCACGATAAATCGGGGGAATTTCTATTGTATCGCACTCTTTACCGATTAATGACGATTTAAACCTTATCGGGACGATAATCTAAATCGTTGAAAAACGATTCACATCCCTAGCAAATATACACGTGTGTGCTTGCCTTGAACGCACCGTCTCATAAGCACGCGGCCCTTATAAAATACATCAGACATGCATAGTTCTCTGCTTCAATGGCAGGGGGAATGATAAAAAGATCTCTGCTTCATCAGCAGGGGGAATGTTGAAAAGATGATTTATATTCGGACAACAACCAATAAGGACTGAGTTGCACAGGCTGGATAAACATGCGTGGGAGTAGCTTGCTATGACGGTGGATACTACCCCTAAACAATTAGCTAAATACTTCACTTAGATGCAGCTCCAGCACTGCAAACTACATTGATGGCGGGGGTGGAAGGGAAATAGAACAAAAAAAGTCACTTACAAGGGACAAGAGTAACAGATAAGTATGGGGGGAAAAAAAAGTGAAAGTTTGCTGGGCAGACTGGATGGAGCGTTTGGTCTTCTTCTGCCGCTATGTTTCTATGTATGTCTAGTGTCCGCCCCAACATGCCTCTTTTTGTTTATGCGCATGAGTATACATACGCATACAATTACCAGCTACATAAAATAACATGTGCACACGTGTTGTGTCCGTCGGTGCCCGATGCCCTCTCTCCGCCCTCCTTACCTCTTTGGCGCCTCCCTCTCCGTCTGCGGGAAGATTGGCTGCTGCGGCGTCCATTTGCCGAGGACCCTCGGGCTTTCCCGGATCGGCTCGACGCTGCAATCGCCATGTTTCCTGGAGGCCTAGGGGCGCACGCATGGCGCGGCCACGATTGAAGTACTGGCATTGGCGCCAACCTCAGGGGTGTCCCCCGAAGACGACATCACCCGCGACGGATATTTAAGGTCTTGGAATTTGCTAACACACCGAGTTAGCAAGAACACATATTGACAACGGACTCGCTTTGTCTGTCTAAGCTACTCTACCTCCTCGGACTTACCAGAGGTACCCGCTCCTCGGGGGCCTCGCTCTCTCCTTGTTTTTTCAAGTGACAGTCTGAACTGGTACTCGCTCCTCGAGGGCCCTCATCCCAGACTTACTTCGTATACTCTTCTGCCTGGAAGACTTCACTACCAACTATCTCAGCTACATCAGTGAGTTACCATCATTTTCGCTGAGCTTTCCCTGGAACCAGGTACTCGCTCCTCTAGGCCCTATACCTTCCAGCTCCTGGGCTTCATTGGGACATTGTGTGAGTGTTACATCTGTATACCCTGCCTACTCACTATATCTCAGTCTCTCTTCAGCTCAGCCTCCAGGGATCACTGTTCCAGTATCTGAGGGACTACAGCCCAGCCGGGCTTGCCAGCTCTCTACTGCCATCTCTGGTGGTTCAGTATACTGTCTAATAAAGAACTAGTGTGTGTTTGTCTCCTAACTCTGAGCCTAACCGGTGGTCCCTCTCGGGATCATTCCCCGGGGGCGTGGTCATCTGCCACTGGCCCAAGGATCCACCCTCAACTCTCATATATAACTACAAATCCCGTACGGATTGCTAACTACTATCTGATTGCTCCTCCCATCAGGCATCAGATCAATAACAGATTGCTAACTCCAAGCAGACTGTTAACTCCGAACTGAACGACACGCCGGCATTACAAACACGCATAACCCGGCGATTTTGCAGTGCTTTGAAAATGTGGGCTTTATTTCACAACACTGGATGCCAATACAATCCTAAATCTATTTTAAAGTATTAATGCTAATATTCATTCTAGTAACTCCAGTACGATAGGTGTGACATTACAACCATATACATCGCAGGGAGCACTAAGATCCCAAAATAAAGGACTACTCACTCTTCCCCAAATACAGAACACATACCGGACGCATTTAAGAGATCATGTGTTTTCCATAGCGGACCCAAAACTTTGTAATTCTTTACCTGAAATGTTACGTTTGATACCAGATAAAAAGAGATCTAAATGTGAACTAAAAACATGGCTATTCAAAAATGCATACAACCTAACTTAAAACATCAGAATGTAGAATCTTACAAAACCAAGAAGGACAAGAAATACTAATTAATGCATGAGAAACAAATTAACGAGAGATTATAAGAATCTCAATACAACGTACAGAATATTACATGGAATTTGTTACTTTATTTGTACTTTGTTTTATGTCCTTGATTTTTAATTAATATGTATTTGAACAATTCAATTGATAGATAAATGCCTGTTGATGAATATTTATTATGTAACCAGTCATAATTTTCTAATTTATACCTATGAATGTTAATATTGTAAACTGTTGTGATCTTTACTTGTATATAAAATATCTAAATAAATAAACTTGAAAGCAATAACTTAACATATACTTCAACAGTATCAAGCTATATACAAGATTTAAAACTGTTTAAACTGTTTAATAATGTTATTATGCCAAATTGCCTTCAATTTTGTCTAGCTAATGCTTTCTATATTTACAATTCACAACAAAAGGAGGTGAAATTGATATAATTGTTAAAATGATAAATGGGTTAACACAAAGATTATTCTGAACTTTCCTGTTTCTCTACATATACTGCTATTCACCATGAGGGATATACTTCATATTCTCATCTTACAAGTATCAACCCTTTAATTATTTCATTAGCTAGAATTCTTAGAGTTCAGACTTATGTAATTTTAGCAATCATTAGTTAAGAAAAACTTACAGAATATAACACTTAAGTAGAAAAAGCATATAGAAATGGTATTATACTAACAAATAATGTTTATTTTAAGATTACTAACATCCTTTAGTATTTTATTTATAAGTTTAGAAACACAGAAACGTTTTATTCTGTGAGACCTCTTCTATCAAGTTTACACACAGACTGGAATTTTTGTTAGAAAAGCTACTCATAGAACTATGTTTCTTTTTAACTTTTAAACTTTTTAATTTTGTTTTTATGCCTGACTACAATGTGTGTGCATTTAATCTATGCCATAAGTCTGTCTACAACTTTATTGATCCGAGAGTAACTAACTCACTACCTAATTCACATCTAGATATTTTCTGCAAGCACCTGATTTTTGCCTTTCCATTTCCCCCAGAAAATGAATTAATACATCATCAATAGGCCTCAAACCCTTAAGTAGACCAGTGGCCTTAAAGATATATGCTGTCCCCTCTTTCCAGTGCTAGCAAGAGCCCCGGCCTACCTATAAGCTCTGTAGAATACACACGACCGGGACCAACCCAAGCCATGGTGGGAGGAGACCAATGATTAGCGGTTATGATATGATGTTGTCATAAATCTATTTATTTATTTATTTATTTGTTGAGTTTTATATACCGTTGTTCGGTAAAGCCATCACAACGGTTTACAAGCATCAAACATTAAAGCTAATGTAACATTTGCTAATCAAAGAAATAATGGGAGGGTTCAAGGGAGGGGGAAAGGAATGACGAAATGGGGGCACTGATGTGGTGCTCATAGACCCTATTACAGGCATGACTTGTGATGGAGAGCAGTAAAAAGGCAGTGAAACACTTTTTTACCTCTCACATAAGAAGTCATTATTCGTGTTCTTCTAAGTTGTTTTTTTATTGTTGGTCATAAGTAGCTTTCTAATTACTAACAAGTATTATAGCATTTCTGGATAGATTAAAATGTTATTGAAATTTTAGCATTAAAAATGACAGGACTGCTAACACTTCCCTTTCTAACAGTAAGAATGTTCCATGTGGCAATCCGAAAAGAATCACAAGAGTATCCAAGGGTAGACGAATGTTTGTGATCCTGAACATCCAAGAGAGGACTTCCATCCAGTACAGCAGAATTTGGGGGCATTCCCACCAAATATGAAAAAAGGCACTAATTCCTCCACCAGCAAGCTTCACACTCCAATAAACCACATTTTTTTTTAGACTCTGAGGGGTTTAATACCAGTGATACAAAATTTTATAACTAGACTCCTGGCTAATAATACAAATCAAACTATCTTTTAATAATCGAAAAAAAAAAAAGATGTGCCCCCACTCTTCATCTGAGATGTTCTGATTCACCAGTTCTTCCCATTTAGAGGTGAATTTTAAGACCTGTGCGCGGGAACACATGTACGTGGAAATGTTATCACATGCACGCGTATGTGCACGCAGGGTATAAAATCGGCTATACGCGCAAACATGTGCGCACAATTTTACATTGACGTGTGCATCTGCATGAAAATGCTGCCTCGATCGCATAAGTGGGGGGAATTTTAGTAAATATGCGTGCCAACGCAATTACCTGCTTCCCCAGTTTGTTTCCAGTTCGCCCCAGTAAAGCAGAGGACTTCCTAAGCCCCTAGCTAACTTGCTTCTCTTTTACCCTATTATCCCCGATCCTTAAAAACTCACTGACTAGCCTAGTTTTTTTTGTTTGATGACTTATATGTCATCCATAGCAGAAGTAAAGTTATGCGGATAGAGACCCCGGCATGCGCAGCTGTGCGTAAATACTTCCACACTGGTTTCATTCATGTTTCCTGGAACGCCCATGTCCCGCCCAGACCACTCTTATCTCCCACCCCTTTTATGAAAAAAATTTTACACGCGTACCTGGGTTTCTCTTAAAATCTACACAGCGCATGCTGGTCTGATATACACTTCTCTTATGAAAGCATCTATAAAGGTAATTACCACAAAATAGAAGTGGATCGATGCGCAATAACACACAAATGAGGGCTATCAAAAAAATATGCAGTAGTGTACTGCGATATCAATCAGAGTGGTTGCATACAAACAAAAGAAATTTAAGGACTATCCCATCAACAGTTCACCTATCCTTTTAAACAGAGGAAATCCATAAACACACGTAACTATGTTCAAATAATAATGGCTTAAACAGATGCCACTGAAATTTCTCCCCTGACATGGGACCGCTCTCTGCTCACTGAGTTACTTTCGGATGCCCGCTGTGGCCCCGTCTCAAAAGAAAGTGACTTTTTCTGCACCTCGTCTGACCTTGGGGAACCTGAGCCCGATTCTGGAAGGTCAGCCTGATTTGGCAAGCTTGCAACGCCGTCCCAAGATTCTTATAAAAATATTCAGTCTTTAACTTTCCTTCTTTCAGTGAGCTTGAGCCTTTTTCTTGGATGACAGCCCGCGCTGGTGGGGCTTGAAAGCCACCTTAAAATCGACATATTTTCCCGTTCTGTACTCAGTTTAATCAGTATATACCTCCAGTTTGGTCTTCTTCACATTCCCCTTTTCCTTACGTTTGGATCTGTTTTTATACAGTTTATATAACTCGCCTTATGTCTGAGCCTTCCTGACTCCCACTGGGTTTGTTTCTGTCCCTCCCGATGCAGCATCGCAAAACACAGTCCCGTGTCGGGGGACTAATTTCTATGACATCTGTTTAAGCCATTATTATTTGAACATATTTACATGTGTTTATGGACTTTCTCTGATTAAAAGGATAAGTGAACTCTTGATGGTATATTCTCACTTTATTTAGTCCTTAAATCTCTTTTGTTTGCATGCAACTACTCTGTTGTCGCAGCACACTAATGTATATTTTACGGATTGCCATCTGATAAATTCACAGGAATGTCTGGAAGTATTTAGGAAGCTTACTGGTGATAAAGGATCTGAGGACAGAAGAAGATAATGCTTGGAAGGAAACGAGAGTTAAAAGAAGGAAATTAAGTAAAGATGGCCTTCCTCTACATGGGGCCAAACCAAAAAATCAAGAAAAGGATGACAGTGAGATGGAGTTTCTAGCACATGGAACAGTAAAATAAGTAGAGATATGGTATTAGGGGTTGTAGTTGGTGAACACGTGGACAAAATAGGGTATGTTCTGAATAGTAAATAGAGAGATAAAGACAGCACATCACCATGGCCAGGATTCATCATTCTTCGCAGAATGATGAATCCTGCGAAAACGGGGGGGGGGGGGGGGGGGGCCTGTGATAGCCCACAGCCTTTGCACCATGGCGGTGCGCCGGCTGCCGGCTTTTGCACCGAATAACGCCATCGTGAAAGGTGGTGCTATTCGGCGTGCTGCTGCCAAGATAATGTTAGTAACAAGGTATATAATTATAGGGAGGGAATTGAGAGGAGACAGTTCTTTAAGTGGTGGAGTACGTTTATTAATGGTATAAATGTTTTGTTTATGATGTTTAGATATTTTGTTTTTACAGTATGTGGGGGTGAGTGGGAGGATGTGAGAGATTTTGCAGTATTGTTAATGGGTGTTTATTGGGCATGCTCTGTAATGGTGTATGGGGGTGGGAAAGGGAGGGGAAGGGTTTGTTTGTTTTTCCAGATGTGCCAGATGTTATGTGGCATGGAGTTACTGACCTTTCTTCACTATGTTTGGATGTGCTGGAACTAATCAAAATCTACAATATTTAATAATGACTCTGCATCTTACATTCCACTCTTCAATTTGCCAGTAAAGACAGGAACAAGTTATAGGAATGTCCTTCACATGAGCATGCTTTAAAATTTGCTTACCTGATAGGGGAAGAATTTTTAAGATGGCCGCTGGTATCACTTTCTCCCACTGAGGCTAGTTTGATTTAAAAGATTTTCTCCATTCAAAGAATTACCCCTTGCTATATCTATGGGGAAATGGAAGGGGAAGGCCCATATCTTCCCTGAGATTTCTTTACCAATTGTTACTGGCCTGATCGACAAGTTTGTCATGAGCAGGGGAGACTCAGCTCAGTGTTCAAGAACTCTGAACACTCCCCAGACTCTGTCATCTCATTATCTCTGGATGGCCATCCTCCACCCAATCAACCTTTACCTGGTGTCAGGACAGGGGCTGTTGCCTGAGCTGCAGTGGACTCATCATTAGAAGGCATTGTAGGATTTGCATCAGGCATTTCAGCTGCTTCGCTGTTGCCCATGGTGGAGAGAGGAGTAGGAGGAACAGGGCAAGATGGTGCTCCTTCCATTCTCCAAGCCATGGATATGGGTGAGTCACTGTTTGCACCTCAGAAACTTTCTAAGGGGATAGAAGATTTTATTCTTTCTAAACCCATAACCATTAGACTATCTGGGAAGCAATTTCTGGTCTTTTCTGTCAACTGGGACAACATGTTGTTTCACAACAATTTCTGTCTATATCCCTACAAACTTCACAAAGGATCTAGAAAAACTTTCAGTACAGCTTCAAGAGTTCCAACCTCAGATTTCCTCTTTGCAAGAAAATGTTGGAACTATCGAAGGGGCATTTGGCTTTGCAATATAAAACTGAATTATTGGAAAATTGGGATAGATCTAAAAACTTTAGATTGATAAACTTTCCTAGACAGAAAACTTTGTCACCATCACAGATGCTTAGGGGTAGATTTTTAAAGTTATGCGCGGGCGTAGATTTGTTCGGCAACCTGGCGTGATCAAATCTATGCCTGATTTTATAACATGTGCGCACTATCATGCGCATGTTATAAAATCCAGGGTCGGCGCGCGCAGGGGGGTGCACAATTGTGCAACCTGCGCACGCTGAGCCAAGCAGCCTGCCTCCGTTTCTCCGAGGCCGCTCCAAAATCGGAGCGGCCTCAGAGGGAACTTTTTTTCTAGCCCCCCCCCACCTTTCCCTCCCTTCCCCTACCTAACCCATCCCCCAGCCCTAACTAAATCCCCCCTACCTTTGTTAAGAAAGTTACGCCTGCCCAAGGCAGGCGTAACTTGTGCGCACCGGCGGGCTGCTGGCGTGCCACTCCCCGGCCCGGGGGCTTGTTCGGAGGCCTCGGCCACACCCCCGGAATGCCCTCGAATGCTGCGCCGCCCCCGACACGCCCCCCAAGCAAAGCCCCAGGACTTACGCATGTCCCGGGGCTTTGTGTGCGCCGGCGGCCTATGCAACATAGGCGTGCCGGCGCGTAAATCCAGCTGAATTTACATGCGCGGGGCTTTTAAAATCTGCCCCTTAGCTTTTGGGTACTTGCCAGGTACTTGTAGCCTGGATTGGCTACTGTTGGAAACAGGATGCTGGGCTCAATGGACCCTTGGTCTGATCCAGTATGGCAACATCTTATGTTCTTATGTTCTTAAGAAACTTCATGGAGGTTCTGAAAATTCCTGACAACATTTTACCACCTATTGCTAAAGCTTATTATTTGCCATCAGCAAAGACGACTTCTCATCCAGATCCTGAACAACAATCTTCCTTCGATGTCCTGAATATTACTAACTTTCTGGAAAGTTCTGCTACTGTAGAAATTTTTGCTTCAATTTTAGTAACCTGTTTGTGGTGGATTTGGATCAGAACTTGATGATGAGACATTTCTTTCATTATAGATTTATTTATTTATTTATAGGTTTTTATATACCGATAGCCGTTTGCACATCGTATCGGTTTACAGATAACTAAAACTTTTTGACAGTGTCATTATACAGAACTTTTGGCACTGCCATTACATAGAACAGTAAACTTTGCATACAAGAGATAAACATCAACAAACAGTAACTGGGTAACTATTTACAGGGAACGAAGGTTCCTCAATTGGGAGCAGATGAGGGAAAATTAACAAGAGCACATAGTGACAGTAGTACATGGAAAGCATTGTAATCAAATCAAGAGGTCATAGGGGAGAAGGTAATTGAGAGAAAAAGACAGCAGAAGCACATTGTAAAGGGTGATACAGGGAATGCATTATACACAGCTTAGGGGGTCATCAGGAGGATGATTGCTGAGGGAGGGGTAGGCCTGTAAAATATAAGGTTCTCTCTATAATTCATTCATTAATTCATGACCATGATTCCACATGGCTCTGTACATCTTTACGGTAGTATAAACCAATGAGACACCTTCGATCAACATCTCAATATTTGCTCGATGTCCCCACAGTTAGAATAGCAAGACTCAATATGACCAGGGAGAGGGCCTTTTCAGTGGCAGGACCGCAGTTGTGGAATTCTCTCCCTAACACCTTAAGGCAAATTATTAGTCATAGTGAATTTAAGAAGGCAGTTAAAACTTATTTATTTAAGATTGCATATGCTCATCTTGAAAATTGACTATTTCACTTTTTTAAGCCACATTTTTGTAGCAATTTACTATTCGATTACACATTTTGAAGGAATATGGTTTATATGAGTTATATTTTTAGATTTACTATTTCCTTTCTATCTTTGACTATTTTTGTTAAAAATTAGTATATTTATTTTATGAGTAGGGATTATGACAATATAATGTATTTTTATTCTTTCTATCTTTTTTCTATATTTTTAAATTTGATGTTTTATTTTATTTTATTTTTTATTTTTATTTTTTCTTTGGTTAATGGCTCTATATAATCGAAATATGTAAACCGTCTTGATCAAACTAGTTTGAAAATACGGTATAGAAATATTTTTAAATAAATAAATAAATAAATAGCCAGGTCTTTAGGTTTTTTTTGAATTTGGGTGTGGATGTTTCAGTGCGCAAGTCTGGGGGCATAGAGTTCCACAGGGTGGGGCCGGCAAGGGAAAAGGCTCTGTTCATTGTGGAAATAAGTTTGGTGGATTTGATAGAGGGGGTACGGAGTTTCCCTTGGAGGGCAGTGCGAGTCGGTCTAGTGGATGTGCGAGAAAGCAGTGGGGGGTTGATCCAGTCAGTATTTTCATTGGTGATGCTTTTATGAATGAGGGAGAGAACTTTGAACAGGATGTGAGACTGTATTGGGAGCCAGTGGAGATCGATAAGGGTAGGAGTAATGTGGTCACGTTTCCTGGAATTGGTGAGGATGCGTGCTGAGGCGTTCTGTAGGAGTTGTAATGGCTTAGTATGTGTAGCAGGGAGACCAAGGAAGAGTGCATTACAGTAGTCTATTTTGGAAAAGATAATAGACTGTAGTACTGTGCGAAAGTCAGTGAAGAATAAGAGGGGCCGGAGTTTTTTGATAGTTTGAAGTAGCAGTCAGTTAGGATAGATTTAATGAAGGGTTTGAAAGAGAGCTGGTTGTCAATGAGGACGCCAAGGCTACGGGTGTGGGAGGGGAAGAGCTTGGAGGAGTACGCAGTGGGAATGGAGAGAGAGGAATGTTTGTTAGAGATGATAAGGAGTTCAGTTTTTTGCGGGTTAATGGCAAGGTGCATGTCAGTGAGTAGCTGGTTGATAACCGTTAGGCAGGATTCCCATTTTTGAAGAGCAGTTTGGAGGGAGTCAGTGAAGGGGAAAAGGATTTGGACATCGTCTGCGTAGATAAAGTGTTTGATGCCAAGATTAGTAAGGAGGGTGGTGAGGGGGAGCATATAAATGCTAAATAGAGTAGAGGAGAGAGAGGAACCCTGGGGGACGCCTTGGTTAAGGCTAACTGGGTCGGATTCATTGTTGCCAGTGGATACTGTATAATGACGATCTTGTAAGTATGATTTGATCCAAGAGAGGGCAGTGCCGGAGATTCCTATGTTACTGAGAATGTTGATTAATATGATGTGGTTAACAGTATCAGATTGCATATAGAAACATAGAAACATAGAAATGACACCAGAAAAAGACCAATTGGCCCATCCAGTCTGCCCAGCAAGCTCCCACACTTATTTTCCCATACATATGTTTCACCAACCACCAGTTTCAGGGCCCTTGTTGGTAACTGTTTGATTCAAGTTTCCTGCCATCCCCTGCTATTGATGCAGAGAGTAATGTTGGAGTTGCATCAAAGGTGAACATAAGGCTTAATGGTTAAATGTAGTAACTGCTGTATCAAGCAAATTATCCTGATGCTTTGCCTTGTTGGATGCTGTCTGAATATAAATCCTCTTTTCTACATTTCCCTCTGCCGTTGAACCAGAGAGCAACGCTGTATATGCATTCAAAGTGATGTATCAGGCTTAAACTGGTTTAAGGTAGTGACCGTCATAATAAGCAAGCTACCCTCATGCTTATTTGTTTATCCAGATTGTGAAGTTCAGTCCTTGTTTTAAATCTTAGGGTTAACATATTTCCTGATCTGGCAAAAGCAACCCATCTTAGAAGAAGGAGATTTTTCCTGTTGAGGCCAGGGTGTTACAGTTTGGGGCATTTCTCCTATAAATGTATAGTTAAGCTGCAAGTGGTTAAATATATTTATTTGATTCCCAACAATTATCCAAATTTGGGAAAGAGAGAGAGTGTGTTATTGTGTATGGGAGTGAAGGACAGGGAGTGTGTGCGTGTGAGATTGCTTGTGGAGAAGAGATATAGAGCATGTGTGTGTGATTGCATGTTAAGAGAGAGAGAGCATGTAATTGCATGTGGGGAGAAAGGGTGTGATTGCATATTTTTATTTTATTTATTTATTTGTGTTTTTCACGGGAGTTCGTATCATGTCGGTTTACATAAAACAAGGAGTGATCAATACATATGGGGAGAGAGCGTGTGTGTGTGTTTGTCTGTGTCTGTGTAGGGGAGAAAGCAAGCTTGTGTTTGTGTGTGATTGCATGTGGGGGAAAGAGAAAGTGTGTGTGTGTATGTGTGTGTTGAAGATTATATGTGTGTGATAGAGGAGAAAGTGTTTGTGCCACTTCCGTACCCAAGTAATTTATGGCAAGCTCAGGGTAACTGGAAATCAAAGGTTCCCACATATAGAGTAGTTCTTTTTATCCTTAGAAGTTGTAATTATTGAATGTTATTTGATGTGTCTGATGTTTTGAATTATTTTATTAGTGTTTGGAAAATTTTTAAAAATATATGTATGAGTTTTTAATTATTGGATATTATTCTATTTGTCAGCAGTTTTGAAATATTTATTATTTTTATTGGTATTATTCACTATTATGATTGTTTTATATTTCTTAATTTTGGTTTTTGATGTTGTTGCACGGGTTCGGATAATAGAAAGGCTAGGGGGCACTCCATGAAGTTAGCATGTGGCACATTTAAAACTAATCGGAGAACGTTCTTTTTCACTCAGTGCACAATTGAACTCTGGAATTTGTTGCCAGAGGATGTGGTTAGTGCATTTAGTATAGCTGTGTTTAAAAAAGGATTGGATAAGTTCTTGGGGGAGAAGTCCATTACCTGCTATTAATTAAGTTGCCTTAGAAAATAGCCACTGCTATTACTAGCAACAGTAACATGGGATAGACTTAGTTTTTGGGTAGTTGCCAGGTTCTCATAGCCTGGAT
The DNA here is from genome assembly GCF_901001135.1 of Rhinatrema bivittatum. Lineage (NCBI taxonomy): Eukaryota > Metazoa > Chordata > Amphibia > Gymnophiona > Rhinatrematidae > Rhinatrema > Rhinatrema bivittatum. Next base: position 62,819,542 of record NC_042626.1, on the reverse strand, counting down.
TAGCCACTATTGGAAACAGGATGCTGGGCTTGATGGACCCTTGGTCTGACCCAGTATGGCATGTTCTAATGTTCTTACGTCGTTTGACGTATATGAGTTATGCACTTCATGTGTATGCATATAAACCAAATTTAGTGTTGGTTCTTTTCTTTAAGATGACTGACATATCTGAGTTGTTTTGGCGTCTAGTGAGAATCTTTTGTGCTAAATAGGGTATTGTCCGTCCTGTCAAAAGTTTAACTTTATTTTTTGTATTTCAGAGAATCCTCATGTAAACATTAGAAAAGTGGACTATTAAATTGGACTATCACCAATGCTATTCTTCCCATCAGAAAGTTTGAGAGCTCCTGAAGCAATCTTCGCAAAATGTTATATTATGTCGGGCTTGCCTTAATCTCACTAAAGGGGAAGTATCATTTTTTTGTTTATAGCACCTTTTTTTGGTTTGTAAGCACTAAAACATTTTCAAAAAATGTGAATTTATTCTTAAAAAAAACAATTAACTGCTAAGGACCAATGATTATATATGACCTGTAGCAGTGAAAATTCTGAATGAAAAAAGATTCAGCATCCGCAGGGTGGTAAGATGGTCCAAATATTTGAGGCATTTTCTCAATTATTATTTTTGAGTATGTACATTTTTAAAGGACTTGATTGCAACATTTTGTTGGATCCTGCAGTCTGCCAGGGATTCCAGCCACCTGGGATCCCACCAGAGGATTGATCTACTGTGAGTAAAAGGTCCACATTGGAGGGATGGCACCCATCTGGCATCTGACATGGCTTTGAGGGATGGAGATATTGAATTCTGTGCCAGGATGGATTTTTGTGCCATTGGGAGGGGTTCTCCATCCAGTCAAGGGGCCCAAGCCCAGAGGGACCACTGCACAAACTAATCCAGAAGTTTAGATGGATTCTTGACTTAATGCACAGATAGAGGAGAAAGGAGCTGTAATTGGAAAAAGTGCAGCAGAGACTGTAGTCTGTAGTTGGCGAGGTCAGTGGGGTTGAGATGTGGTTTTTTGAGGATGGGTTTGATTATGGCACATTTCAGGGCTTCAGAGAAGATGCCTTGTTCCAGTGAGGTGTTTATGATGTCCGCAATGGGTTTGGCGATGAGATCAGGGATGAGTTTGAGAGTCTTGACAGGGATGGGGTCAAGGGGGTGGATGGCTGGGTTTATTTTCTGAATGATTTTCTTTACTTCGGTCGAAGCGATAAGTTTGAAGTTGGACCAGGTGGGGAGTGTGGTGTTGAGTGGGTTTGGGATTTCCTCGTTTGTGTGGGGGTTGGGGGTTCTGAGTTTGGTAATTTTATCTGAGATTTGGTTGAGTCATATTTATGTGCAATATACAGGAGAAATGGCTCTCTCAATGTGTTCATTTCTATCACATGAAAACAGCCTCTTTTTTCAAAGCTCTTTTAAAATGTCTTTTACCAGACCTAGTATAAAGTTTTTATTTTAGGAACGTCTTCCTGTCCCTTTGTTACTACCTAGATTTATTTATTTTAGACAGATCACATCTATGTTTCCTGCCAGCGGTGTTAAACTAATTTCCACCCTGGCCGAGCAAGACGGTATGTCAGAAGTTCCTGTGGGATTCATGGGACGCTCTCAGGAACCAGCACACACACTTGTTTAGATACCGAGAATGTTTCCTTGTATGTGAATTGTGAGCTGCCCTCACCACACTGCACCCCTATCCACAGCAACCTGTGTGCCTGATATGGGAGCTCAGACACACAGCTACCACAGTTGTGTTTATTTCCATTTCAAATGGGATTTAGTTTTCCATAATCACAAAAAGAAAAAGGCCTTTTATTGTTTGTTTTTTTAAATAAATTGAAACCCTGTAATATAGAACTATATTACAGTCAATTTCCTGACACCTTAAACATTTCCTCAGGTCCTGCTTCCTTCTATTGTACTGCAAAGGAGCCAAACATCCAGTCAGAGTGATGGAAAAGCTGCTTATGATGACCAGGCACTGGGAAGCACAGGTTCTTTTGAGGGACACATCACTTTAAGTCCAGGGGTTTTCAAGCTTTTTACCCTACTTTCTGAAGGGAGGGAGGTTGATATGGCCACTTTGTCTGTGTGACTGTGGGTGTGTACGTCTGTCCCTACTAAAAACTTTTTTTTTTGTGTCCTACCCCCACCAAAAATTTCAGAGGATGTCAAGGGGGACATGAAGATTCTGACAGGTGTATTCTATTTTATTATCCCCTAATATGTTTGGAGGTTTTGCATATATTCTCTATCTGAGCCACACCAAATTTTTCTGGCATGTCAGAGGATCCACAATGATCACGAGGAGGGTTTTTGTTTTTTTTAGGTCATTCACATAGTCCATGGATTCAAGTGTGCAGTTCTACCACACAGTACCTTTTTGGTTTTCTATCCAATTAACATTTAATTTTCAGGACATGTCACGGTGGAATGAGGATTCTGACAGAGATCCAGCTATTCTATGAATACATGCACTAACTGTCAACATTTTCTTTTTCATGAATAAAAAATAGCGTCCTTTTAGAACCCAAAGTGTTTGAAGAACAAATTAGATCTTGTCTTCAAACCCTCGTTACATTTTGCCATTTGTGGATGGCCCCGTGAGCGGCTGCACTCACCCAAATGCCGCTGGTGATTCCCACATGGCTGGATGCTGCCACTGATAGCAACACAGCCATACGCCACAGGCCTCCCTAGCACGCACACCAACGTTTTTAGATTTAAAGGGCCTGCAGCAGGAAAGCTCCCGCGGCACCCACTGATAATGTCACTGATCCTCTCCTATATTAGACTCTTCAGACGTCCCTCCAACACCTCAGCAAATGTCATCTAAGTCTGTCTTCAGCTCCAGCCTTCCTCCAAGCTGGCTTTGCCCATAATTACAGATTTCTGGACTTTCTCCCAGTGCAAAGACTTGTTCACATGACATCGGCACAAACTTTAGGGCCCTGCCCCTGAAGTTGCGTCACTTGCACCATGGTAAGAGGGGTTTCATGCTCACGCTTGCAACAGGTTGCTGAGACTATGAGCTCAGTGAATGGGTCTCTGCAACGAGTCATTGCTGCGGTGGTCACCCAGATGCAGAAGCAAATTGAAAGGTCTCTTGAACAAGTTCATGCAACAGGCCCAGCAGCAACTCAACCATGTAAATGGCTTACTACAGACCTTGTCTCAGCACCTAGATATGATGCAAGCCCAATGTCTGGGTCCTGTCCCAGTAATAGCTTTGGTGACTCCCACGCTGGTACCCATCTGGACCATGGAATCCATGATTCAGCTCCCACCACCTCTGCGGTATAGTGGTGACCCTGGGCCTAAGGGGTGCAGAGGGTTCCTTAATGTTTGCAGAATGCATTTCAAGTTACAACCGGCCTGTCTTTTTTCTAATCATGTCAAGACTACATATATCCTTTCCTTCTTAGATGGTCCTGCTCTTGCCTGGGTCTCTTCCATGTGGAAACTAGATGACGTACTACTCAGAAATTTGGATAACTTCACACAACAGTTTTGCCCGATCTTTGACCAACCCAGGTGTGTCTCGTCCACTGCCACAGAATTTCTTTGGATCCATCAAGGCACCTGCTCTGTGTGAGAGTATGCAGTGGAATTTTGTACCTTGGCCTCTGAACTCAGTTGGTGTGAAGATAGCTAGACTGCCATTTTTTGGCAAGGTTCATCCTGGAGAATAAGAGACGAAATAGCAGCTCGGGACTTCCCCTCATCCCTAGAAGTACTTATCGCCTTGACTATTCGAATAGATCTGAGATTTCAGGGATAAGCTTGAGAGATGAAGGCCTCCCTTCAGACTATCCCAGTAGGTTCTCAGCCTTTGACTCCCTTGCAGCCCGTTCCAGAGCCAGTGAGGGTCATTGCCATCGAAGAACCCATGCACGTATGCAGTACACGACATTTGGTAGATGAAAACCAAAGGTGAAGATTATACAATCTCTGCCTCTACTGTGCAGTACAATGACCTTTTATTAGCCGTTGTCCCGAGAGACCAGACACCCCCAGAAGGAGAAGTGTAGTTAGGAGGGGAGTTATTCACCACCTGGTGTTCTCCCCACAATTAATGATCCTGATGTCCCTCACCTTTGGAAAAAACTTAGTAGACTTTGCAGCCGCCGGCAACTTTATTCAGGAATTGCTGTTACATTAGTGCAAATGCCCTATTACCAGTAGATTACTTACTGTGTTATTTTTTTCTATCTAAGGAGAACCCTTACTCAGTCATGTAACTATGACCACTTTGACTATCACTTTGCAGATTGGGTCCCACCAAGAAACTCTTCAGTTCTGTGTGCTACCTAAGGCATCCAAGCCCACTTGTACTTTGATTACCCTGACTCAGACCCCATCAACCATCCATTGACTGGAGCACCTTACAGATCAACCAGTGGGGTCCATTCTGCCAAGAGCATTGTGCTGCCTTGTTCTAATCCCCAGGTGTTCTGCTCCAGACCACCTTGCCTGAAGTACTAGATCTGCTGCTTCAGTATACATCCTATTCCAGCTTTTGTTCTGAGTCACGACCAGAAATCCTAGCATCTTGAAATCCTGCTAACCACTCAAAACCTCTGAAGTCCATTGCCATGGAGGTAGAAACCCCTGCTAAGCCCGCAGGGGCTGTCCATATTCAACCCAATAATCTCGGAACCCACAAGTCACGTCTTTGTCATTTCAAAGGATCCTTGTCTGTAGAATGGTTTGCGAATAATTCTTCAGTTCAACCTCGCCCTGGACATCATGTTGAACCCCCCCTGAGTCCTTCATGGTAAAGATGTAACTTCAATGTCTTCCTAGAAGCTGAAGAAAAGATGCTTGGGGAGGGGGCTTAGAGGAGGGGGTACCGTTATGTTTTGCTGCTCACAGATAGCCCCACAAGCGGCTGCACTCACCCAAATGACACCAGTGATCTCCACACAGCAGGACGCCGACTCCAACACTGCAGGATGCACAGGCCTCCGTAGCACATGCAGACGCTGCCAGATTTAAAGGGCCCACGGTGGGAAAGATCCCTTTGTGCCCTCTGATGATGTCAATGATCCTCTCCTATATTAGGCTGCCTCAGACATCCCTCCAATGCCTCAGCAAAGGTTGTCCAAGTTTGTGTTCAGCCCCAGCCTTATCTTCAATCTCTGCCAGAGTCTTCATCTTCAGCCTCAGCCTTTTCCACAGTCTTCAGCTCCACATCTGTCTTCAGCTCCAGCCTTAGTCCAAGCCAACTTTGTCCATAATTACAGATTGCTGGACATTCTCCTAGTCTGGCCCATACAAAGACTCATTTGCCTGCCGTTGGCGCAAACTTTAGGGCCCTGCCCCTGAGGTTGCATCAACTGCGCCATGGCAAGAGGGGCTCACGCTCTCAAAACCTCTTCACTGGGTAGGTCATCATCTTTTAAAGTCTAAAGTACTGTATATAGTCCCAGCAAGGAAAACTGGAAATAAAAATTCAGATGCCTTCACCATGAGTGTGACTTATTTCATAGGTGATTCTTCAGAAACAAGAAAGCTATTCATAACCTTTGCAGCTATGACAATTTTTTCTATCTGAGGCTGCCTGGAGACCTTCAGCAAGATATGATATGTAAACCAATGATGTACCACGAATACTGGTATAGAAAAGCTATTAAATAAATAAGATAACCAAGAAGGCAAGGCATTAGGACAGGAATGGCCAACTCCGGTTCTCAAGAGCTATACACAGTCCTGGTTTCAGGATATCCACATTAAATATGAACAGGATATATTTGCATCCAATGGAGACAATGCATGAAAATCTCTCTCATGTATATTCACTGTGAATATACTGAAAACCAGATCTATTTATGGCTTTTGAGGTGGCTCTACTGAGACCCACACACCTTCCTGACTTTGTTGCTCAGGTAAGTCTAGAGTTTAATTTTAAGTTAGCCATAATATAGTATGCTTTTTCTTGCTGAACATTTTTTTTGTAATATCTGTGTTTGCTTGTTGGAAATCTCTTTATTTTTTCCTAACTATATAGATATTTTAAGAATCTTTACAAGTCTGTAAGTAGACTTTTTCTTGCTGAAGATTTTCTGCATTGTGTGTATTTACTTTTTTGTAATCTCTGTTTTTTTCCTAGCTATATAGAATTTTAAGAATCTTTGCTAGTCTTTATGTTATTGTGTTTATCAAAGGGGAAAAAGGGGCTTGTTTATGCCCTCCCACCCTATCCCACCCCTACAGTGTTTTCTTCTTAAATTGTTCTTCCAAGGCTTAGGTTAAGTGAATAAGACCCATGTGCCAATCTAATAGCTTGTATATTAATCACTATTAGTGGACTATCTTTTATTCAATGTAACATGGTACTTATGTCCCAAGATCTAACATTTAGAGGATTAAGAGTTGTCCAATGTGCTTTCAGTTCAAAAAAGCAGAAAAGGTGACTAGCAAGCATAGCAAACCAAAGGAGAAAAGTTGGAAAGTTCTTCATGTCAAAAACAATATTCAAGCACTGAAATGTAAGGAACATGGGGTAGAGAAGAAGAATTATGATCTGTCCTTAAAAAAAGATGATGCTTCCACTAGTATAGGCTACAGGCCTCCAATTCAAAAAGAAAAACCGGACACTGATCTGGTTGAAGACATCCAAAAAGTGGGAAAGAAGGGAGAAGTGTTGCTAGTGGAATATTTTAATCTGCCGGATGTGGATTGGAGTATCCTTTCTGCAGAACCTGCAAGAAGTATAGTGGATGCCCTTTAAGGGACTCTGCTCAAATGGTAATGGAGTCCATGAGGGAGGGTGTGATACTCAATCCAGTGCTCACAAATGGTGATAATGTTTCTAATGTCCAGGTAGATGCTCACCTGAGCATCAGTGATCATCAGACAATATTGTTTGATATTGCAGCCAGGACAGAGAGAAGTCACACAAAGATCCAAGTTTTGAAATTCAATAATACAGGCTTTGTCAATATGGGGACGTACCTGGAGGAAGAACTAGAAGACAGAGAAAATGAGAAAGGTGAAACAACAGTGGGTCAAATTAAAAGGAGTTATTACAAAGGCAACAAGTCTACATGTTAGAAAAGTAAAGAAAAATAAGAGGAAAAAGAAACAATCTGATTCTCAAAGGAAATAGCTGAATAAAATAAAGGCAAAAAGAACAGCATTCAAGAAATACAAAGGATCCCAAAAAGAGAAACATAGGGAAGATTATCTGGTGAAACTAAGGGAGATGAAGAAAAATCAGGAAAGAAAAAGGTCAAGTTGAAGAACGGATGGTCAAAAATTTAAAGCGAGGTGACAAAACATTTTTTGGATATCTCAGAGAAAGGAGAAAGGCCTGAGGTGGTAAAGAAAACTTGAAAGGTGGCAAGGAGCAATGTGTGGTGAAAGACGAAGAAATAGCAGAAATATTAAACAAATACTTTAGTTTAGTGTTCACTAAATAAGACCCAGGAGAAAGAGCATTGCTGGACGACAAGACCATGGATGGGAGTGGGGTAGATGCAGCCCCATTTACAGAAGAGAATGTATGAGAAGAGCTAGGAAAACTGGAAGTGGAAAAAACCATGAGGCCAGATGAAGTACATCCCAGGATACTAAGAGAGCTCAGAGATGTGCTGGTGGATCTGCTGAATAAATCCCTGGAAATGGGAGTGGTGCCTCAACATTGGAGAAGGATGGTTCTGATCCTGCTTCACAAGAGTTGTAGCAGAGAAGACTGGAAACTAGAAGTCAGCCTCATCTCGTTGACTCTACTGGAGGAAAGGATGATGAACTATCATCAATGTGAAGGTCTGCTGGTCTTGAGGCAGCATGGATTCACCAGGAGAAGGTTCTATCAGACAAATCTGATTGATTTTTTTGATTGGATGACTAGAGATGTGGATAAAGGAATAGTGGCTTGATATGATTTATTTGGATTTCAGTAAAGCTTTCAATATAGTCCCGCATATGAGGTTCTTGAATACAATGGGAAGCTTGGGATTGGGCACCAAGGTGGTGGAGTGGATTATAAACTGGTTGACTGACAAGAGACATTGTGTAATGGTAAACAGAACCTACTCTGAAGAGAGAACAACGTTAAGTGGAATACTACAAGGATTGGTTTTGGGACAAGTTCTGTTCAATATCTTCATGAGCAATATTGCAGAAGGGAGAGAAGGTCAAGTTTTCCTTCTATGCTGACAACATACAAATTACTCTTCTCATGGATACTCAGCCTTCTATTGATTTGTCTGCATTTAATGGTTGTCTAGATTGAGCTGCTGTTTGGCTCTTTCAGCATAAGTTATAGAAGCACTTTGGTTTAGCAGTAGATCTAGTACTTCATCCCTTGCTCTGGCTATGAATGGTATATCCATCCCCTTTAAAGATGTGGTAATTACTCTAGAAGTTCAACTAAATTCTCATCTCTCAATGTCTGCTTACATCTCTGCTATAGTCCAGAACAGTGGTTCTCAACCTTTTTTCTATTGGGACACACCTGGCACATAATGTTTACAATCTACCACTAACCATCCACAAAATGTGGGGGTAACTCAAATCTCAATCAACCAAACAACCCACACACTAGTTAAACCTTGTCCTCATTAAACAAAATGTGTTTTAAATCTTTTTGAAAAAATTTTTGAAAACACCAGTGTCCCCCAAATGTGAAAATTTTGTATAAAATGATATTAAATATTTTTGAAGTGTTGGATGATGCTTCATATAAATGCCAGAACACCAAGCCTTGGTGTCTAGCTCAATTTTTGTATTATAATCATGAGCACCACCTTCCACCACTGTTTAATTTTACAAAAGAATTTTTGTTTATTTGTTAATTTATTTGTTCTGTTTTTTTATTGTATATTATTAAAAATTAGTGTTACCTAACCAACTTTCAAATTCTATCTTGATGTTTAAACTTGAGCCATTTAAATGGTTAGGAACAACCGCATGAAACACTGTGTGCAACAAGGGATTCAGGTCGCCAATCATTTAAGAAACAGAAAATAACTTAGCTTGCATTTGTATTGCACTCAAAGTCCAAAGCACGGATCTTTTTCAGTGGTACTTGCCCCAACGAGGCCCGGTTTCGACGAATCTTCTTCAGGAGAGCCCACTCAAATTATATCCAAAATCTTTGAATGAATGTAACCTTTTTAAATCAATGACGAGCTCGTTTAAACGCTGCTCCCTCCATTTCCATCTTCGAAAAAGATGGCAAACCTGCTCTCCCTTGTCAGCGTCCCTGGTTTAAAGGGACAACCATCACGTGATTATACACATGGCTGAGTATCCAAAGGACTCCTACTTCCTGGAACCAGCTCATAGGAGGGAAGGCCAGTCAATCAAATCATTTAAACCTGAAGGTGTCTCAGTTTTTAGTTTAAAAATGACTGCGCCATTGGTTACACACTGTGCTGAGCACGGTTACAGTTTTGATGATTTAAAATGGACTATTATTGAACAGGTCATTGTGAAATCCATGTGGGACAATTTGACTACTATTCTTAACCGAAGAGAACAGTATTGGATTTTTAAACTAAAAACTGAGACACCTTCAGGTTTAAATGATTTGATTGACTGGCCTTCCCTCCTATGAGCTGGTTCCAGGAAGTAGGAGTCCTTTGGATACTCAGCCATGTGTATAATCACGTGATGGTTGTCCCTTTAAACCAGGGACGCTGACAAGGGAGAGCAGGTTCGCCATCTTTTTCGAAGATGGAAATGGAGGGAGCAGCGTTTAAACGAGCTCGTCATTGATTTAAAAAGGTTACATTCATTCAAAGATTTTGGATATAATTTGAGTGGGCTCTCCTGAAGAAGATTCGTCGAAACCGGGCCTCGTTGGGGCAAGTACCACTGAAAAAGATCCGTGCTTTGGACTTTGAGTGCAATACAAATGCAAGCTAAGTTATTTTCTGTTTCTTAAATGATTGGCGACCTGAATCCCTTGTTGCACACAGTGTTTCATACGGTTGTTCCTAACCATTTAAATGGCTCAAGTTTAAACATCAAGATAGAATTTGGAAGTTGGTTAGGTAACACTAATTTTTAATAATATACAATAAAAAAACAGAACAAATAAATTAACAAATAAACAAAAATTCTTTTGTAAAATTAAACAGTGGTGGAAGGTGGTGCTCATGATTATAATACAAAAATTGAGCTAGACACCAAGGCTTGGTGTTCTGGCATTTATATGAAGCATCATCCAACACTTCAAAAATATTTAATATCATTTTATACAAAATTTTCACATTTGGGGGACACTGGTGTTTTCAAAAATTTTTTCAAAAAGATTTAAAACACATTTTGTTTAATGAGGACAAGGTTTAACTACTGTGTGGGTTGTTTGGTTGATTGAGATAATGTTTACAGGCATGACACACTGAACACTTGACCATCACGGGGGTAAATGTAAACATGTACTCTGCATTCACAGGAACCCGCCCCCATTCCCAAACAATAGATGCAGAGCAGAGCTATACAACTTGCTGTATACAAAAGATATTCTGATTCTGGTGCTATCTCAGGCACATTGTAAAATACAAAACCTGAAAAAACAAACAAACAAAAAAAGCCCTCAGCACTTGTATAGCAAACCTTCCATACCATTGCAACACTAATTCCAAGAACTCAAACAGCAATAGCCCTTCCTTTGAAAAGGCAGCAGTGCAGCACCAATGCATGTCCTATTGAGAATGAGAAAATGCAACAAAGAAGATTGATACAAATCCCTACCTACTAGTAAATATTATGAACGCGATAGGAGAGCCCTACGAAGGGCGTAGAGGCACAATCGCTTGCTCCTGAGAGAGAGTGTGAGCCCTTGGGCCTGAGGTGGCTCAGGGAGGAGCCTCAAGACACACGAGTGAGGTAAGCAGGTACAAGCATGGGCAGAGCAAGAACACAGGAGGAGGATGAAGTGGGTCAACCCTCTGTTGAACCAACATGTACTGTAGATGACAGAGGGCAGGGAACTCTGAGGCAAGGTACCGGAGTAGGAGATTCCGGACCCGACAGAGTCGAAGAGTCAGAGTACATAGGGAAACAAGGACTCCTGGAACTTGGACGAGAAAAGGACTCCTGGATTGGATGAGATGAGACTCTCGAAGACATGGAGACTTGGACAAGATGATACTCTAGAAGACTTGGACAAGACGATACTCTTGGAGACTTGGACAAGGGGATTCACTTGAAGACTTGAATGAGGGGAGACACTCAGAGACGAACAAGACGGTACTCTTGATGACTTGGACAAGGGGATTCACTTGGACTTAAACGAGGGAAGGCACTCGAAGACTTGAACGAGGGGATACTCTTGAAGACTAAGAAGAGACGAGGCTCTAGGAGATGGGAGAGTGCTGTCCCTCAGGGCACCCTACACAGCCCAACATAGACTGGTCACGGACCACCCTGTCCCACTGCGCGCCCTACACAACCTGGAAGGTTGGACACGGACCACGCGGAGAGCAGGATGTGCACAGGATGGAGAAGAAGGTCCAGGCAGCACTTGAGAGAAGTCCAACTGGAGATGATTCTGGTCACCTGAAGACTGACACCGGGGATGTTGGATGTTTCTGCGAAGGATGACTGAAGAGAAGTCCGGGGGACAGCAAGTCTGCTGGCGAATACTTCAGGAACGCGAGAGGGGAAGCCTCAAGCGCAGGTCATCTGGACCTCAGAATGAGAAGACAACTGGACATCAGGGTCTCTGGACATCTGGGATGATGGACACAGGTGGAGTGGACTACTGGATGAGTAGAGATAAGAAGGTCGTAGAGAAGAGGATGACGACATCAGGACGAAGGACATCTGAACAACTGGATAGCTGAACAGAGGACATCTGGACATCTGGGCGACAGGAACATCTGAGACATCAAGGTATGGACAAGGAACTCCGAGGCTTATGGAAGGAAAGCCAAGGGCTAGAACATACCACAAGGATGATCTGACGAGGGATGAAACCTGGAGCGTCGGACGGACATCAGGAAGAAGAAGACATGGAACATGAAGTCTTCCGGACAAAAGCAGCAAGATAGACCACGATGGAAGCGGTGGAACTCCATGGAGGGTGAAACTCCGAAGATGGATACTGGAGCAGTAGTAAATCCTAAGATGGTGTAACTCCATCCGAAGGCACTGAGGAACTGAAGCAGTGCCTATTTATAGGGCAGGACCAGGAAGAGCCCTGAAGACTTTATCAGGAGGGAACAGGAGGACTTCCTGTCCCTGGACCTTTAAAAGTAGAAGAGAGACACGCGGCCCGCCCCTAGGGGAAGCCCCGGAGGAAAGTGGGCGGAGCCAAGGCCTGCAGCAGCATCCTGCCGTGCTGGTGAGGAAGAGGTAGGCTGGAGGCAGCTCCTGCCGCTGAAGAGGAGCTGCGCTGGGGCAGGACCAGCCCCAACGAAAAGGACGAGGCTGCGGCGGCTCCCTGCCGCAAAGAGGAACTCCAGCAGCGGCATTCGAGCCGCGGTGGAGAGAGGAAACCCCTGAAGGAGAAGTCGGTGGCGCGGCTCCAACCGCGTGGGAGGAAACAGCAATAACAGCAGTGGCGGCGGCAAGGCCACAAAGTTAAAGGGAGGCACGGCTTGGCGGCAGTCCAGGCTGCGGTGAGGAGGCAGTGCTGGAGAAGAGGTGAGGGCCTATCCGCAGGATGAGGTCCGTGGACAGGGGCGTAACAGTAAAATACCTCACCTCAGTCACACATACAGATTTGACCTTCAACAAATGCAGAATAAGAGACCTCAAATTACAAATGTGGAGTCAAAAACTGGAATGGAAACCTCAAAAAGCCAATCTGCATGCAGTGCAAAACTGGAGAGCTAGAAACAGAAATAAATTTCCTCCTACACTAAGCAAAGTACAAAGATAGAAGAATTGCACATTCCCAAAACTGATATTATGGCTTTTGCACCCTGACATTCCCCTTCCATGCCTCCATCATCCTTCACTTTTCCCACTTACTCCCTTTCAATCATCCACTCACACTCATATCCCTGCCCAGCATTCCTGACTCCCCACATCCTCTTCCCTGTGCTCACTCTCTCCCCTGCTTGACTCTCCCTACCCCCTTCATCCCATCTCTCTGCCTGCCCAGCTATCCTGACCCCACCCCTTCCTGCTCAGCAGCCCCACACTCCCTCTCCATTCCAACTTCATCTTCCCAGTATCCCCTACCTCCTTTCTCCCACCCTCCACAGGGTGAAGAGATCAGCAGCAGCATCATTCCCAGACTCAGCAGGGGAAGATAAGGTTTGTGTCCCATCAGGCCCAAAACAGCAGGATCTGGCAATGTCTCGATCTGATCTGGGTGAAGGAGGAAGCAGCCTCCCACTGGGCCAGAAAGAAGAAAAGGAAGTGAGAGTAGGCTCCCATCAGGCCCAATGTAAGAGAAGTCAACCAACTCCCACCCGGGCTGATAAGGAGGTAGCCATCTGCTAGCCCTGCGACAAAACTCCCAGAACCTCGCAACACACTAGTGTGTCCCGACACACTGTTGAGATTCACTGTCCAGAAGGCTTTCTTCTATTTTAGGCATATCTGTTGCATCTATTAATCGATTCTTCTGACTTAAAATTATTAGCCCAAGCACTTGTCATGTCTAAATTAGATTACTGTAATTCCTTTTTGCGTATTCCAAATTACCAAATGAAATGTTTTGAAGCTTCTCAAAAATACTGTGGCAAGGATCATTTAAGGGTTTAGAAAATTTGATCAGATTTCTCCTCTTAGAGCAGTTGCATTGGCTTCCTGTCAATTATTGAATACGATTTAAGATCTTATGTCTAGCATTTTGATCTTTACACTCTGGTATCCTGGTTTATCTTTCTAAACTTCCTTATACCTCTATCCGTACCTTTGTTCTTCACAGAGGGATTACCTTCATCTCCCATCTCCATCTATCATTTGCGTCGACTCCACTAGAAAATCGTCCTCCTGCTGTCAGGACCCTGCAATTTGGAAGTCCCTTCCCCTGGATATCTGGGCTGAAACAGACTATTTAAAATTTTGAAAGACATTAAAATCATGGCTTTTCACCCAGACTTTTAGTAGTCTAAATTAACATCTGTTGCAACAGCTTGCTTTATTGTCATCTAATTTATTTTAAATATATTTTACTGATTCTTAAAGTCAAATTAAAGTCCATTGTCCAAAATATTGAGTGTACATCTGACTGTAGTTACAGGGTTTCTTTCTGTGTAGGTAGCTGTTCTTATTACAGACCTTTGGGCAGAGCCCATGGTGATTTTAAAGGCGCTTACTCTTCCAGCGGCTGTGCTGTGGGAATCCTAGTGGAGGGGTCCCCTTTGCTTTGCAAAAATCCTACCTTTAGAAATCTTCTCTCCTGTGGATACCCAGCCTGTCCAGTTTCGTTAGTCGGAAATCTGGATGGGATCTCCTTCTCTTGCTCTTCCTCGGAATCAGTTGTTCATTCTCCTTATCTGTTACTTTAAATTATTTCTCTAGTAGAAAAATCTGGGGACCAGGCTATTCACAGCACTGCAATCCCAGTGGGGACGGGGGATCCAAAAACCTCCCCACTACTCTTTAGTCCAAAAATTACTTTAACTCCTAATCTGGATAGCTTCTCTGCCTCACTGTCTCTTGCAGCAGGATCCAACTCTAGTGCTTGCCTATGTAGGGGCCGATGCAAAAAAAGTGCCCTGAATGCATGCTCTGAGTGTTCAGCGCCCGCTTTCCTAATGCACCCCCAGGCATCTCTCCTAGGGGCACGATGCAATATTTAAATTAGGGCTTGCGCCTCCTTGACAGTGCGCACCCGAAAGAGGTCCACTGTTGGTGGCTGTCCGCCGATTAAGAAAACGGATGCTGAATTTATCGGTGTCTGTTTTCTTAACCGGCGCACATTCACGGGTTAGGAAAACGGACACTGATAAATTCAGCATCTATTTTCCAAACCTGACTGCTGGCACCGTGTCTGACCTGCCCTAAGCTCCCCCCAGCTCAGGGCAGGTCAGGAGGAGTGAATAAGTCAATATTAAAGTGTCAGGCACTTAATATTTATTTATTTATTTATTTATTTGAAATCTTTTCTATACCGTCGCTCAGTATATTACCGTCACAACGGTTTACATAGAGGCACATATAGTAAATTGTACATGCATCTGTTCTTATTATTAGTAATGGAGGTGCCTGATAAGCTCGGTAACAATTTCACAATAATGGCTATTTGTTCAGTGTTGTCTAATCTGACCTGTGACTACAATAAAGACGGTTAGATTATACATTCAATTAAGAGGTGTAAATATTGATTTATTCACTCCTTCACTTATTGCCGATTGGTCCGTTTACTATCACATGTCAGTGAAAGGACCAATCCCCTTTCAGGACAGCCTTCTGAAAGGTGTCCTGAAGGGGATTGGTCCTTTCACTGACATGTGACAGGGAGGGAGCTTAGGGCAGGTCACACGGCACACTATCAAAGAGGGAGATTTTTTTTTTCCTAGCTCTCTTTTGTGCTCCAACTTAATATTGCCATGATATTAAACTATTTAGGCTTTAGATCTCATTAACAGCAAACCAAACTCCCTCCATTAACAGTTACATTGAGATGCTTAACAAAATCCTGCCAAAAACACACTCAGAATCTTCGAAAAACCTGCCATCTCATAACAGCACTAAAATCCAGAACTCACTCAGCAACAACCCTTCCTATGGAAGGGCTGCACTGCACTGCATATATAAAAATGGGCTCTAGAACATCAATTCGTCTCCTACTGGAAAACAAAACAAATTGGACTGCTACAGATCCTTACAGAAAAGTTAAAACTTTATCAAAATCCTTCTCTGTCACACATGAGGATTACAGATAGATCCTAACCAAATACAGAATATATAGGACTACAAACCTGAATGTAACGGAAAAACATAACTGGAAATCACATGGAACAGACCTGGGAACCTTTGAGTCCTGGTCACCCTAAGATTTCTGTGGATTAGTTGTCACACTTCCCAGTTCCAAGAGGCCTATCCTCACCTCTCGACGCCAGGTCCAGGCTGCGGCCCTTCTTGCTCCGGTGGCGCTTGCTGGATCTCGTTGTGGTCCTGCCGCTGCCCTGCTCTGGACTGCCCCTCAGCTCCTCCGCGGCCGAGGGACGCCGCCGCATCGACCCCCGCATGGGCCGCCTCCCAGCCGCGGCGAGGGAGCGACGCCATGCCAACTTGCCTGGTCCCTGCCCCTAGGTGCGCACGCGCGCCACCAGTCCAGATTTAAAGGGGCCACGGCGGGAAATCTTCCCATGGCCCCTAGTGATGACGTTGCATGTCCCCGGTATATAAGGCAAGCCCCGACACTCAGAGCTTGCCTTGGCAACGGGTCTCCTCGTTCTCTCTTGCTCGAGTTCCTGAAGTTGCCGTTCCAGTTCTCCTGTTCATGCTGCCTGTTTCTGACCTTTGGACCAGACCTGACCTCGCTTGCCGCTGCTCGCCTCTGACCTCTGGCCCAGATGTGGCCTCGCCTCGTCCCTCAGCTCTCCTGACCCAGGCCTGGCCACGCTCTCCGCCTAGCTTGGCCTACTGGACTGGATCAGTGCCGTCCTTGGCTTCAGGCCTCCGACCTCTCTCTCTTGGTTACCACCGTGCTCTCTCGTCTACTCCCTGGGATCATCCACGCAGAGGCCCCACCTAAGACCAGCCGGCCCCGATACCCAAGAGCTCAACCTGTGGGGAACGCGGGCTGGTAGTGGCAAAACTCCAGCTGGCCTCTGCTTCCCATCCGGCTTCACCACCCGACGGTGAGGACCAACACCACTTCGGGCAAGGGTCCACGAATGCAGCATTATTTGGGGGGAAAGATCTCAGCACTCCTCTCTTCCCATTCCTTTCCCCAGGGACAGATGCAGGTCCCAAACCTTTCACTCAAGATAAGTTTTTAGTTTTAGTTTTGATTGCATACTGAGAATAAATCCAACAGAGATGTTTTTGGAATAACATTTAATAAATAAAAGATGACTGATTTGTTTATGCCATTTATGATCCAGTTTAAAACCCATTAAGAGGCATAAGACCTTAGAGAATACATTTTCTGAATCCACCTTATATAGGTCAATATTCTTTAGTTAAAAACTTTGCCCCACTTTTGTGTGGGCTTTATTACAGTGATCTTATTGGATGTACATATTCGTAAAAAGCCATTTCTGCCTGTAAAGTTGTTTTAGCTGCAGGAACTGCTTTGAAAAGTACTCTCTAAAAGCCTTAAACTAAAATTTCAATACTTCTCACAAAGTTTTAGAATATCTTTTCTTTTACATCTAGTTTAAAAATTTTTCTTGGCAACCAGTAACACTATTTTGTCTTAAACATTTTTCAGTAACTGTCAGTTTTTCAGTTTCCATAGCGCACAATAGAACCCAGAAACCTATGTAGATAACTTTCATAATTGTTATGCTTCTCTTATATAAAAAATAAATAAATAAATAATCCCGGTGATTTTCTAACATCTCTTAACCTCGAGACTATGATCATTTTCAGGGAAATCAGCATAAATTGAAATAAAGGGAGTCGTAGTCATACCCTTCTGAAATACAACGAGAGTCTATGAGGAGATATTAAGCGGGGGATCTGGTTTCCATATCTGATGTTTTATTCAGGTTTTAATAGAACCATAAGTTAGAGCTCGTCCAGACCTTTACAATGAAATATTACATGTAAATATAGGTCGCACAAGGGCTAAGTCATTGGTATTTGAATTGCCGCTCCTATGATAATCGTTACATTAGGATTTCATTCATTCTCCTGCTTGTAAGTGAAATCGTCAGAGATCCTTTGGTGAAGCAGCTGTACATTAATTTGCCTGCCTGATTTTTTTTTTCCCTTAGTTGACACTCAAGGGGAAAAACGTTTTTCTCATTGATTTTACACGTACTGCACCTTCCTGCATCTTCAGCGATCCAGTCTAATTCCCCTTTTACAATTTTTACCTGCCCTCTCAAAACAAATAAGAAAACAGGCATCAGGTTAGACACCAGTGCCCCTTCCTTTCAGGACCCCTGTCCCCTTAACACACTTCCTGGTTCGCCAATTATAACATTTATTTTATTTGCTGTTAGCCGTTTTACTCTGTTTTTATTTCTTTTTATAATATTCCTGAATACTGTCTCCGCTCCCAGTCCCTCTCTCTCTCGCTAGTCTTTCTGACCCCTTAGTAGCAGGCGAGCAGCTGAATTCAGTTCGTTGACTGTTTCTCAATCTCTGCTTAGCAACGGAGATTTAAGGACTCATGCACTCTTAAACTAGCGTGACTTTTCCTCTTTACAGCAAATGCATGCCTGCTTTAACGGTTTTCCTGACCTAGTCTGTCTCTTTTGTGACTGCCAGTCTGTGGTGCATGTTGCAGCTAACAATTGTCAGATTTTTTTTTTCTTTTTTAAAAGGACCTGCCAGGTAAATATAATTGTTTGAACCTCTTGACTCATATTCAGAGTACCATTGCTTTTATTTCTACAACAACAGTTATTTAAAAATTTCAGTATGTAAACAACGTTATTAAATCCGCGATGCATAGCAGTAATGGAACTTCATATTTAAAATGTTAAAAAGTGTTGTGTTTTCACGACTGACACTGGTGTAAAGAACATAAGAAGTGCTACAAGTCCATTGAGCCCAGCATCCTGTCTCCGATAGTGGCCAGTCCCAAAAAGTAGATTCAGTTTTTGGTTGCTCACTTCCTATGAGACTAGTGGTGGATCTCCCAGTGTTACCTGGTTAATAACAATTCTATTTTTTTATTAGCTCAGAGAATCAACATTTATTTTCCCATCACACCAACAATTCTAAATCTGGCAAACAGTTTTTGTGATGGGAAAATAGATTTTGATTCTCTGAGTCCATAAAGTGCTATTAAAAGCTTGATTTGAGGAATAGCTACTGCTATTACTGGGTGCTTGCCAGGTACTTGTAACTTGGACTGGCCAATGTTGGAAACAGGATGCTGGTCTTGATGGACCCTCAGTCTGCTGCAGTATGGCAACTTACTATGTTCTAGCTATTTATGGGGACTTTTCTTACAAGTACTTGTCCAAATCCTTTTTAAACCGGTATGATTTGCATTTGATGTAAGAATGTCGGTATATAAAAGGTAAAATAAATAAATAAATAAATAAATAAACCAGCCATGCTAGTTGCCTTTACCACATCCTCTGGCAACAAATTCCACAGCTCAGTTGTTTGTTGACTGAAAAAAAAAAACTTTCTCCAGTTTGTTTGAAATCAGTTACCTGTTTGCTTCAAGGAGTGTTCCCTAGTTTTGGTGTTATTTGAAAGGGTAAATATCCAGTCCCTGTTTATCTGTTCCACCCCACTTATGATTTTGTAGACCTCTATCATATCCTCTCCTCGGTCGTCTCTTCTCCAATCTGGAGTCCTAACCTCTTTAGCCTTTCTTTATAAAAGAAATGTTCCAACCTTCTCTACCTCTTCTAATTCTGCTGTATCATTTTTGAGATGGAGTGACCAGAACTGCATACAGTACTCAAGGTCTGGCTACACTGTTGATCTATATAGAGGCATTATGATGTTCTTTGATGCTGTATACTAAGTTGAGGATTTCAATATACTGTTCTCAAGGACTTCAAGATCCTTCTCCAAGGTGGTTACGTCTATTGCATAACCCATCATTATGTATCTAAATTTAGGGTTATTTTTTCCTAAGTGCATCACTTGACACTTATTCACATTAAATTTCATCTGCCATTTATTTAACAAATTTATAGCCCGCTAAGCTACAGACTTTAGTGGATAACAATATCACATGTATAATGTCAACAAAGATACAATATACATTAATATAAAGTTAAAATACAAAGCACAGAAATTAACGAACACCATAACAAATATATTTCCTAGCATCTAGACAGATGGATTCAGGACCAGTTGGTTATGCACCTCTACCAGCAGATGGAGACAGAGCAAACTGATGTTACTGTATATATATATACTCCTGTAGTGACAGCCTGCCAGCATTCTCCATCTCCAGTAGATGGTGGATGTGCATTTCCCTACTGGGGATTACTTCAAAATTTAGAGAATTAATTGGAGATTTGAATTGTCCACTCTCCTGTGGTGATACCAAATGGTCGTTCCCCAAGTTGAAAATTCCTGAGGTGATTTCCTTGGGCCTTCAGATGAGTGCCTTGGTCCGGTAGCTGGTTCTTCAGCCGGTGTGAACTTAGCTGAATAAAGCAGTGGGTGCAGGAAGCCAAGTGCAGCGGTCACGATATATGCCCTCTTCCCACGCAGCTGGAGACTGTCTCTGTACTCGGTTGGGAAGGCTGAGCTCAGGTAAATTTAGACAAAAAATTCAGAGACAGAATAGAGGGGTTGTTATAGGACTTCCTCCGGTATCCGTGCTCAGCATGCAGTTCTGACGTTTGTTCCCGATCCTGTCGGGGTTAAGGGAATTGGGCAGACTGGTGGGTTGAGAAGCCTGGGTGGGTTAGGCCCCACTGTTAGGCTTCTTTCTGTGCGCTGTGTGGTAGGCCATGGCAGTATTTTTGCGCACATTTTTCACAGGACCATTGGTGTGCGCAAGTGCGCCCAGCTGTGCGTCCGAATTGTGCGCCCAATTTCTTTTGGGCACACTGCATGTGCCCACATTCTGGCACATATCGGTTGTGCACCCGGGTTTGGGGTGGCGACAGAGTGCTTAGTTTTGCGGCGCATAAGTCTTGGGACACCTTAATTTTGTGCATTTAGATTTTTTTCAGCGTGAACTCAGCTGGACGCACATCTTCAGTCACCTGTTAAGCGAACTGACGGACTAATAGTGCCAATGGCTAAGAAACCTAAGTTCCTTCCCTCTGTGCGGCCTGCCATATACGGGCATCTCAGCCTGGATCATTGGTGATCGGTTCTTTTAGGAAAGAATTTGGTAAGCTGGGGGCCATCATTTACGCAAAAATTTACGTATTGGCCAGTTCTTGCAGTTGAGACGGTTATGTAGTAACAAAGAAGAATTTTTCTTCCAAGCAGAAATCTTGGCGAGCAGATTATTACAGCGGGGCAACCCTATCCAATATATAAAGAAAGCTTTAAAATGAATTTCCAACATAGAACGCCATTGGCTTTTATTGGATAAGGTATGTGAAGATAGCAAGTCTTCCTTAGTTTGCACAGTACCGTTTTCAGACAGAGCTACTTTGATTTCATCTCTCATTACTCGTCATTGGTTAATCTTGAAACCTCATATGGAGGTATTTGAAGAACGACCCCTGATTACTTATAGTCGGGGGCGAAATATTGGGGATGTTTTGGTACATTCTTTGCTAAAAGAACCGATCACCAATGATTTGAATCAACCCCATGGTCATTGGACCTGTCAACAATGTTCAGCATGTGATCAAGCAATTACGGGGGAAACATGGGTAGATGCTAAAGGACATGCACATAGAGCTTTTCAGTATACAGATTGTTCCTCCACACATGTAATATATCTGATTGAATGTCCGTGTAAATTGTATTATGTGGGAAGGGGGATGTCTCTCTCTCTCTTATTGCAGGTGAGTTAAAATCACGTCAGACCAGTAGGTCCTGGAGGTGAAAAGTGAAGGGTTTGCACTGGAATTTCGCTGTATTCTTCAGGAAGTGTTCATGGTTCCCCTTGCCATTCCCCATGGAAGCAGGAGGCAGTGAAGTTCACTCTTCAAAGGCTCCTCAAACTGAGGGCTGTGGTTCTGTTGCCCACGTCTCAAGAAAGTATGGGGCGATATTCTATTTATTTTGTTGTGCCCAAGAAGAAAGGCTCCTTTTGTCCCATCTTGGATCTCAAGAGGGTCAATCGTCACTTGAAGGCGACTTATTTTCGAATGGAAACCTTACGCTATGGCGATGCAATCAGGGAAATTTCTGACTTCCATGGATCTGTCAGAGGCTTACCTTCATATTCCCATCGGATTGGATAATCAACGCTTTCTACACTTTGCAGTGTTGTGGCGCCATTATCATTTTCGGGTACTGCCTTTTGGTCTAGCCACCGCTCCCAGAACATTTTCTAAAGTTATGGTGATGGTAGCGGCGGCCTTGCAAAAAGAAGGAATCCTGGTGCACCCGTATTTGTACAACTGGCTGATTCATGCCAAGTCTCAGGAAGAGAGCTGCTTGGTGACACACAAGGTGATCTTATTGCAGGAGCTCTGTTGAGTGGTGAACCTGACCAAGAGCAATCTTCAACCATCTCAGTCGTTGGAGTATCTGGGGGTCTGGTTTGACATGGAACAGGACAGAGTTTTCCTACCGGAAGTTCGGATCCAGAGATTGATGTCTCAAGTGCGTCAGTTGATGAACACCATACGCCTAATAGTGCAGTCTTACCTACAGGTACTCGGCTTGATGGCAGCTGCCCTGGAAGTGGTGCTGTGGGCAAGGTCGCATATGCGTCCTCTTCAGCGCTCTCTGCTATTTCATTGGAACCTGCAGCCTCAGGATTATGTGGTTCTGCTCCACTTGCTGATGGAAATCTGCTCCCAGCTCCAGTGGTGGTTGCAGGAGGATCATCTGAGAAAGGGAGTTCCCTTGTCCTCTCCGGCCTGGTACTTACAATAAATGTGAGTCTCCACAATTGAGGGGCTCACTGTCTGGGGTGCTGGAATGACGAAGAGTCCCGCAGGAACATCAATCACCGGGATGCCCAGGTGGTACGGCTGGCATGATTGCAGTTCAACCACAGGCTGCGGAATCAAGCGGTTCATGTGATGTTGGACAACGCAACGACAGTGGCCTATATCGATCACCAGGGAGGAACCAAGAACCAGCAAGTTTTGCAGGAAATAGACCAGCTGATGGAATGGGCGGAAGGTCATATGCAGATGATCTCGGCCTCTCACATTGCAGGCGAAGACAACGTAAGAGCAGACTTTCTCAGCAGGGATAATCTGGATCCAGTAGAGTGGGTGTGGTCAGCCGAGGTGTTTCACTCGGGTCTTCCGTTCCTAGACCTGCTGGCAACTTCTCAAAATGCAAAGGTTCATTGCTTCTTTAGTTGCAGGAGAGATCCGTGGTCCCTGGGAATAGATGCTCTTGTACTCTTGTACAGGTCTGGCCAGAAGACAGATTGCTTTATGCTTTTCCTCCATGGCCCTTGTTGGGCAGGATAATTCACAAGATAGAAGACCACAGGCAGGGGGGAAAGACTGATACTTCACTTTCAATGCATATCCAGCATAGCTCTCAGCTTCAACGGCAGGGGGGAAAGAGGAAAAGAGGATTTATATTCAGGCAACAACCAACAAGGACTGAATAACATAGTCTGGGTAAACAAATAAGCATGGGTGTAGCTTGCTTGTTACGGCGGTTACTACCGCGAATCAATTACGCCTGATACTTCACTTGGAATGCAACATGGACTGAATTACATAGTCTGGGTATACAGATAAGCATTGGTATAGCTTGCTTGTTACGGCGGTTACTACCCCGAATCAGTTAAGCCTGATACTTCACTTGGAATACATATCTAGCGCAGCTCACTGCTTCAGCGGCAGGGGGGAATAAAGAAAAGAGGATTTATATTCAGACAACAACCAACAAGGACTGAATTGCACAGGCTGGGTAAACAAATAAGCGTGGGAGTAGCTTGCTTATTGCGGCAGTTACTACCCCTAACCAATTAGCTAGGTACTTCACTTAGATGCAGCTCAAGCACTGCTCTCTACATCAGTGGCGGGGGTGGAAGGTAACTAGAACCAAAAAGTTACTAATAAGGGCCAAGAGTAACAGATAAGTATGAGAAAAAAAAATAAGTGTAAAAGCTTGCTGGGCAGACTGGATGGGCCGTTTGGTCTTCTTCTGCCGTCATTTCTATGTTTCTATGGTGGCGCCGGACTGGCCCAGGCATCTGTGGTATGCGGATTTGTGGCAAGTCCCAGTGGAGGCCCCCCTTCGTCTTCTGTCGCACATGGATCTGTTTCAGCAGGGACAGGTTCTTCATGAGGATCTGACTTGATTCTGTCTTACGGTTTGGCCCTTGATAGGGCTCGCCTGTTAAAGTGTGGTTATTCCTCTGCGGTGATTGCCACTTTACTCCGCGCTCGCCAGTTCTCCACTTCCTTGTCTTATGTGTGGGTTTGGAGAGTTTTTGAGGCCTGGTTTGAGGAGTGGGGTGTTCTTCCTCGTTCAGTTAAGATCCCTCTCATTCTGGATTTTTTTCAGGATAGATTGAATAAAGGCTTGGCCCTTAATTCCTTAAAGGTGCAGGTTGCTGCCCTTGCCTGTTTCAGAAGCCTGGTGAATGGTGTTTCATTGTTATCTCATCCTGATGTAGCCCATTTTTTTGAAGGGAGTGAAGCACCCTAGGCCTCCCTTGAGGTTACCGGTTCCATTGTGGAGTTTTAATTTGGTGCTGGACTTTTTGGCGGGCCCCATGTTCTAACCACTGCGTAGCCTTTCCTTACGGTTGTTGACTTTGAAGACTGTGGTCCTGGTGGCTATATATTCTGCGTGTCAGATTTCTGAGCTGCAGGCATTGTCTTGCCAGAAGCCGTTCCTTCGGGTGACTCCGGGGGCATTAGAGCTGGATACTGTTCCATCCTTCTTGCCTAAGGTAGTCTCGGACTTTCATTTGAATCAGTCCATTTCCTTGCCATCCCTGGATAAGGTCAGGGATGCGGAGGAGTTTCACCTTTTGCCCTTCTTGGATGTTAAGTGTCTCATCTCGCAGTATCTGGAGGTCTCTTTTTGAAAGACGGATCACCTGTTTGCTCTCCATGGCAGGAGTAAGCAGGGTGCTCTGGCTTCATGAGCTATCATAGCTCGTTGGATTAAGGAGGTGGTCATGGCAGCATATGTGGATGCTGGAAAGCCGTTGCCTACTCAGGTTAAGGCTCATTCCACTAGGGCTCAGGCAGTATCATAGGTGGAGGTTAGCCTGTTGTCTCCTGTTGATATCTGCCGAGCTGTGACATGGTCCTCCTTACACACTTTTTCCAGGTTTTTCCAGGCCCGGGAGGATGCAGCCTTTGCATGTGCGATGTTGACTGGATCAGTGGCAGCCTACCATCTTGTTGGAGAGTAGCTTTGGTGCATCCCACTGGTCCTGAGTCCATCTGTCTACACAGGAAACTGAGAAATTACTTACCTCATAATTTTGTTTTCCTTAGTGTAGACAGATGGACTCAGCTTCCCACCCTCGGCTGCCGCATGAGTGTGTCAATAGTCCTTCTGTGGGGCTCTGGGTCCCAAGGGATTATTGATAAGTGTTCATCCAGTCCCTAGTTTGGGGTACCTAGAATCTTATGTGAGTTCACTGTTTTTAGTTTGTTGAGTACAGTTCTGGTTATCTGTTTTTAATAAAGGTTTTTGCTAGTCTGTCCACAGTTGCTTTTGAAGAGAATACTGGCAGGCTGGGGTCACTGCAGGATTATATATACTGTGATGTCAGCTTGCTCTGTCTGCATCTGCTGGCAGGAGAGCATAAACCCACTGGTCCTGAGTCCATCGGTCTACACTAAGGAAAACAAAATTATCAGGTAAGTAATTTCTCCATTCCATAGCTAGCAGGATGGATTAAATGTGAGATGCCCGCCCTCCACCCTGGACAGCAGACTATCGTACTCTATCAGCTTGGATAGAGATTGAGTAGATTCTAGAACCAATGACCATATGGGAACTCCTGCACATGCTCAATAGAGCTCAAAGCTCTACTAGCTCGGAGAGACAGTTCCATCCTGTGCTGCCTGATGACATTGCCACAGATCATGTCTCATTCATCCTGCTATCTATGGAAAACACCTTTACAGTAGGCAAACTTTCTTCTCAACACAAGCTGTGGAACCTGTTTCCAGAGAATATAAAATAAGAATGTAAGAAGTGCCATGCTGGTTCAGACAAAGGTCCATCAAGCCCAGCATTCTGTCTCTGACAGTAACCAGTCCAGGTTACAAGTACTCACCTAATCCCCAATAGATCAACTATTTCTTGTATCTCATTCCCCGGGATAAGCACTGGCTTTCCCATGGCTAATAACTGTTTATAGACTTTTCCTTCAGAAAGTTGCCCAGTCCAATATAAGAATCTCAATACAATATACTATTATGCAATATTTGTTATATTATTTTCATTTACTACTTGCCTTATGTCTTAGATCTTTAGTAAGTGGTTAATATGCATTGGAATATTTCATTTGATATATTTTAATTCATGTTTATGAATAATATCCCTGTAAACCGTCAATATGTGTTGATTTATAGTTATGAATGTTACTTCTGTAAACCGTTGTGATATTGATATGGAACTACAGAATATAAAATGTTTAAATAAATAATCCTCTTTTGAATCCCGCTATGTTAGTTGTCTTGACTACATCCTCTAGCAATAGATTCCATAGCTTGATTGTGCACTGAATGAAAAAAAGATTTTCTATAATTTGGTGAAGGTGATTAGCATAGTGGGGTTTAAAAGAGATTTGGACAAGTTCCTGGAGGAAACGTCCATAACACATTATTAGGCAGGTAGAGTAAGGTAAACTATTGCTATCCCTGGGAGTAACAGGAAATCTACTTTATGGGATCTGCTTGGTACCTACATTGGTCACTGTCAGAGGCAAGGTGATAAGCTCGACTGACCTTGGTCTGACCCCGCATAGCATGTTCTTATGGTTTTAACATATTTTATTTTTTTTATTATGTATGGACACTGTTTATAATTTTCTGAATAAAGCAAGGACTGTATGTCCCTGCATATAGCTGAGTAAAACCAAGATAGTTTCAGTCTGTCCTAGTTGGCATAGACTCATCTGGTCCAGCTGGTACTATTTCTTTCAGGATAGGCTGATCCAGCTGGTTAAATTACAAGAATGAATGAAGTAATGCTTAAAATATATTGAAGAACTAATAAAACCTCAGTGATAACCTGAATTAGACTTGCCTCTGTTTTCTCCCTGCACAGAATGGCTGGTACGGTGTTAGGAGTGGGGACTGGAGTGTTTATCTTAGCACTGCTTTGGGTGCTAGCACTGCTACTGTGTCTGCTCCTCTCCAGGGCATCTGGACTTGCCAGGTACAACCCATACGTACTGCATTTAATGGTCTTACTTTCTCCTTATCAATTAATACCAAGTTTATCAGTTATGCACACAGAAATAAAGATTAACAAAACAAAATATATATAAGGTGATAAATTTTATTGGACAACTTAATGCATTTCTTAACTAGTTTTTAAGAGTTAATACTATCTCAAAAGCTAGTCATGAAATGTATTAAATTAGTCCAATAAAAAGGTACAATGTTATATAATTTTGTATTGTGTTTTTATTTTTATTTATTTGTTAACCTTTATTTCTGTGCATTCAAGTGGACTAATGCAGCAGCCACATTAGTTTATCAGTTATGTCAGGGTGCAAGCTATTTCAAGTGATGAGAAGAATGGAAATAATCACAGTCAGGATAACTTTATACAGGCAGTGTGTTTTAACTGATCAGAGAGAGACCAAGATTCTTTTAAATTTGGGGTGTGAAAGGGAGGAGATAAAGTTTTTAGTTTTCTATCCTCACATATTCTAAAATTCTTGTAGGAAGTACTTGCCAGTAACAAAACACTTTCTTAGCGTCCAGTCAGATGAATCCAGAACAAGTGCGTTATGTACCTCTACCAGCAGATGGAGACAGAACAAACTGACGTCATAGTACATATACCCCTTCAGTGACATCAGCCTGCCAAGTATTCTGTCTCCAGCAGATGGTGGACGTGCATCTTCGTACTGGGAATTGCTTCATTTTGAAAAAGGAGAATTTTGGATATTACATTTGCCCTGCTCTCATGCAGTGATGCCAAAAGGTCCCTCCCACAGTTGAGAATTCCTGAGGTGATTTCCGTGGTGCCTCAGATATGAGTACCTTGATCTTGTAGCTGGTTTTTCAGTCTGCGTGGACTTAGTTGCTTAAGCAGCTGAAAGGCAGTGGGTGCAGAAAGCAGAGCGCGGCGGTGATGGCATATGCCCTCTTCCCCTGCAGCTGGAGACAGACTCTGTACGGCACGGATATTAAATTTGACCACATAACACCCATACTCATTGATTTGCACTGGTTACCAATTGAACAAAGAATACAATACAAAACATTAACAATTTTACATAAAGCAATACATGGGGAACAAGTGGAATGGTTAAATAATCTAAGAGATTACATATACCTCAGCGTAATTTAAAGTCAGCGAATAAAGGTTTACTGGCAGTTCCTTCTCTAGTTTCAGCGAGACTAACATCAGTAAGAGAAAGGGCACTATCTCTGGCAGCACCTAAGGTTTGGAACTCCCTTCCTGTTGAGCTAAGGCTAGAATCAAGAGTAACATAATTTAAAAAACTCCTGAAGACCTGGTTGTTCAAACAGGCGTTCAATGAGAATAAGAACTGAACTTCTCATTAAACTGGCTTAGGCAAGGCATATACGGAAGATCAGGCAACAAGCTCCCAGGTTGTTTTTAAATGCATTATTTATAATGAGGCATAATTTGTTTTATATTGTATGTAACATCTTTACTTTTACTATTATGTGATGATGTATTGTCGTTTTTAAGATTGTAAACTGATGTGAAAGTTAAGTTCATACACCGGTATAGAAAACCATGATAAATAAATGATAAATAAATACTCAGCCAGGTAAGGCTGAGCTCAGGTAAGTTTTAAAAAAAAAAAATATATATATATTTACAGAGATGTAAAAGGAGGCTTTTGTAGCATAGGGCTTCCTCCTTTTTCCTGATCTCTGTGCTTGGCACGCCGTTCCGACATTAGTCCCGCTCCATGAGAGGTCGAGGGTTGTAGGCAGCCTGGCAGGTTGAGCAGCCCCTTTAGGCTAGGCTCCACTCTGAGGCTTTTCCACTATGCACCACGTGGTAGGCCGCAACAGCATTGTGTTTGCTTTCTTAGGCTGCCCTCTACAGGGTTGTCAGTTCGGCTTGTGCGTCTAGTTGTGCGTCCAGTCTTTGATTTATGTGCATCTAAGTTAAGCAGCGCCTTAAGTTGCCGCTTGCTTACCTGTGCGCAAAAGTTGTATTGTGCGCTTAAATTGTTTTACAGTGCTTATTTTTGGGATGTCTAAGTTTTGGACGCCTAGGCATTGTGATTCCTAGGTGTGAGACGCCTAGGTTGGACTTCTACTATTTTTGAAGGTACAAAAAAAAAAAGCTATTATTATTTAATTTTTATATACCGAAGTTTCATGAGAACATATCACATCGGTTTACAATAGTTAACAAATATTTAATTTCCAAAATTAAATGAAGAGAAGTAAATACAAAGTTTCATAATAAACTAATAAAACAAATAAAATAGTAAAATAATTAAAATTTAAACAGTTAAAGAAGCAGAGCAGTAAGAGCAGAGATAATATAATTAACTAAATGTTTATATTACAGGGGGGTATATAATCATTAGGTTAAAACTCTTGGAAGGCTTGTTTGAATAGCCATGTTTTAATACCCTTTTTAAATATTTTAATGTCAGATTCCATCCTTAATTCCTGGGGTAGAGAGTTCCACAGCTGGGGTCCTGCAATGGAAATAGCCCTTTCTCTGACATTATTTAAATGAGCAATTTTAGGAGAAGGTATGGGTAGCATCCCTGCACCTGCTGATCTTGTAATTCTTGATGGGATATGAAAATGTGTACAATTCTGGTCGCCGCATCTCAAAAAAGATATAGTTGCGATGGAGAAGGTACAGAGAAGGGCAACCAAAATGATAAAGGGGATGGAACAGCTTCCCTATGAGGATAGGCTCAAGAGATTAGGGCTGTTCAGCTTGGAGAAGAGACGGCTGAGGGGGATATGATAGAGGTCTTTAAGATCATGAGAGGTCTTGAACGAGTGGATGTGACTCGGTTATTTTCACTTTCGAATAATAGAAGGACTAGGGGGCATTCCATGAAGTTAGCAAGTAGCACATTTAAGACTAATCGGAGAAAATTCTTTTTCACTCAACGCACAATAAAGCTCTGGAATTTGTTGCCAGAGGATGTGGTTAGTGCAGTTAGTGTAGCGGAGTTCAAAAAAGGTTTGGATAAGTTCTTGGAGGAGAAGTCCATTAATGGCTATTAATCAATTTTACTTAGGGAATAGCCACTGCCATTAATTGCATCAGTAGCATGGGATCTTCTTAGTGTTTGGGTAATTGCCAGGTTCTTGTGGCCTGGTTTTGGCCTCTGTTGGAAACAGGATGCTGGGCTTGATGGACCCTTGGTCTGACCCAGCATGGCAATTTCTTATGTTCTTATATTCTTAATGTTGAGGTTAACCTTTCTGTCTTTTCGTTGTAGAGGGTTTTATGAATTAGCGATAGAACTTTATGCTGCGCCCTGTATTTAACAGGTAATCAATGAAGGTCTTTCAATATTGGCGTAATGTGATCAGATCTTTTAGTTCCTGTTAAAAGTCTAGCTGCTGAATTCTGTAATAGTTGTAATGGTCTTTTCACATTCGCTGGTAGGCCTAAAAACATTGAATTATAGTAATCTAATTTTGACAAAACAAGAGCTTGTAAAACTGTTCTAAAATATTTTGGAAATAGGAGAGGCTTCAGTCTTTTAAGTACATTCAATTTAAAGTACCCATCGTTAATGATTTTTTTAATGCATGCTTTCAGTGTGAATTCACAATCAAGGAAGATCCCAAGATCTCGTATCTCCAAGGAAATGGGATAATTTTTGGCAGCTTCCTGAATTTCAAGTTCTTTTGACTGGGTTCATTTAGGGGAGATATATAAAATTTCAGGTTTTTTTGCATTCAGAGAAAGATTCATTTTGGTTAGTACTTTATGAATGGCAGATTGGTACATATCCCAAAGTTGAAGTGTTAGATCAGTTGATTTTTCGATTGGAATTAAAATTTGAACATCGTCAGCTGCCACTCAAGTGCACTGTCTACCATAATGATGCCTATTCCTAAGAACCCTAAGCGCTTTTCTCTTTGCGCTGCCTGTCATATTCTGGCATCTCAGCCAGGATTGCCTGCTAACTTGTGCCAGCGCTGTTTGGAGGCTCAGGGAGAATTGCCTTCCTCTGATTTCAATAAGCCTGGCTCTTTCCAGTTGGATACAGGCCTGGGTACAGACGGCTAATGTTAGGCGCCTGATTTTGAAACTCACCTAACTGGTTCCTCAGCAGGGGAATGGTAGCTCAGAGAGTATGCCTCAAGTACCTCCTGGATTGGATGCTTCTACCTTTTTTGTGGGTAGTGTTATTCCAGAGATTGCAATTCTTTCTCCAGGCGCAATCTTCAGTCCTCTCTAATACTCCCAGAGCAGAGTCGCAATTAGGAACCTTGCCGGGACCTACTGTTAAGTGCTGGACTACTGCTAGAACGGCAGCAGGACTTCCCGATGTAGGTCCAGACGGCATGGATGATTGCGCTCATCCTGACTCCCTTGAGGATGGTGAAATTCCTCCAGGATTAGAACCATATAGAACTGTGCTATGGTTCCTTTATAAAGATGAACTGCCAGCTCTGATTTCCCAGACCTTGAAAATGCTCAGAGTTTCTGGGGCAGATGCTGTGACTGAGCCGAAGAAAAATCCCATTTTGGTTTTCTTGCATAAGGTCTCTTGTTTTTATCCTGCGATGGAAGCCATTCAAGAATTAATTGATCTTGAGTGGGGCACCCCAGAGGCTAATTTCAAAGGTGGTCGGGTTTTGGAAGGCCTGTACCCTCTGGATTCAGTGGCAAGAGAGCGTTTATGTTTTCTGAAGGTAGATGCATGTGTGCAGACTCCAAGCGGACCACTATTCCTATGGCAGGAGGAGCGGCCTTGAAGGATGCTCATGATAGGATTGAGACTATCCTTAAGCAAGCATTTGATGCAGTGGCAGTGTCCTTGCAGATCGCTTCTTGTTCCCTGGTGGCCAGATCTTATTTGCTTCTCTCTCAGGAGGTCAATGACCCTGGTGTGAACTCCAGGGTAGTTATGGAGCCAGCTGCTGATTTTTTGGCAGATGTGGACTGTGATTTGGTCTGCTTTTCAGCCAGAGGAGTGGCTTCCATAATAGTGGCCAGGCTTCAGTTATGGCTGAGAAATTGGTCAGCCGATGTGACCAGCAAGGCTAACCTTACCAAATTGCCCTTTAAAGGCTTGCTATTATTTAGGAGCGAGTGGGAAACGTGGCTAGTAAGTGGGGCAAATCTCTGGTTTCTTGTTTGTCAGAGGATAAGAAGCAGACACCATGCTCTTAACATGAGAGGTTGTACTAGAGGATCCAGGCATTTTCGTCCCTATAGAGGAACGACCCTTTAGCGAACTTGACCTTTTGGTAGGTCTCAGTCCTTTTGTCCCCAATAGCCAAGAAGGGGTGTAGGCCATGGTCACTTAAGAAAGCAATAATTAAATAAAGCAGTATAATCTTGTTACCAAGGAGAGAGGACCCTCCCCCCCCAGCCTGGATCCTGCCCCCTGAGTGGAGTAAAACAATAAAATACCTCAGTCATGTTTATTAAGGGTGAGCAAACAAAAAATAATTTAGTTGTTATCAGCAAGAACAGCAGCATACATTCATATCCACACAATCTATTCCATACAACCAGTCCCATCCAAACCATACACACTCCAACAAAACTCCCCAAAATAATCAAAAAGTGAACCAACCTAACCTCACCTTGTTAAACCCCAGAACCTAATACTGTACCAACAACTTGGATCAAGTGCAAATGTTCGTTTTGCCAACTCAGAGGTGGACTCTCCATGCCAAAAATCCATGGCTCACTCTGTTTCAAGGGGTTTTCAGAGTCAGCAGTAAAATAATAAACATGAGATCTCAATTGCATCCTGAAGATTGAGAAACAGACTTCTTAAAGTGGATGGACAGCAGTGGCGCCTTGGGATAAATAGTCACCAATGCCACTTGTTGTGGTGCCAACATTATCCCTAGTGCAATATAATGTGTGCGCCAATGATCATCTATATGGGCATCACAAACAGTGTTGCAATTTGGTCACAGATTTCTTTGCTGTTTGACTTGAAGAGAACACTATAGTTTCCCCCAACAGCGATGATTATAATAAACACAGGATCTATATTTAGACACAGATGTTAATAGGTGGCCTGCTAAAATTGAGCAACAGCAGTGATGCAGTTAGAAAACTGTAATAGGTATCGCCTGCTCCACAATCGCCATTACTGCCTCAGCAGAAATACTCCATCGGTTTGCTCAGCATGGAGCATCAATATTATAAGAGCAGAATAAACTCCAGCAGCTGAATTATTCATCAGCAACACAAATGAATGCAATCAATAATACAACTAGTAACACACCTTCCCATAGTTAGAGGCTTAACATGCAGCACGTTTACAGCTAGTTCAAACCAAGTGAGATCCAACTGAGTGTCAGCACCACCAAGAAATTATAGCCCCCACATCACAGATGCTCTTATATCTTTCCACAAATTCCTTTGCTCCTGACCAAAGGTGAGCAGTTTAGTTTCCCCTTTATAGAAAACTTTCAGATGGACAGGAAACCGTAGAGAGAATTTCACTCCCTTATGGTACAGCTGGGTACTAACACTGGTTTGCTAACACTTTAGTGGAGAAATCGGAGATCAAAAGCTTATTGTTTTCAACCTTTAACTCTTTTGATTTTCACTAGGCCATTAATATCTTCATGTTATCAGTATAGTTAAGATATTTAACTTTGACTTGTCATGGTCTGGTTTGCTCCGAGCCCCCTGAGTCCGCTCTGTCACTTGAGTCTAATGCTTCCAGTAGACATGATTCACATTATTTGATTAGAGCCTCACCTTGAATCACTTTGGCGATGCCTAAAACACACAAAGTTTTATGTCGGCTACAATTCTCAAGCTCATCAAAGTTGTCTTCTAACTTCTTGTTTCTTTCAGGTACCTCTGCCGTCACATTGTCCAGGGAGTCCAAATACTCTTCATGAACATTAATCTCATTTATTAAAAAACGTATACTGCAAATCTAATTTCTAAGTGGTTTCCATAGTTACATCCATAAAATAGTAAAATGTGACATACTACATTAAAATGTAAAAAAGTAAAATCAATCAAACATGCAATTAAAACATAACATAACAAAAATCTAAAATTTATTTATTTATTTATTTGTTGGTTGAGTTTTATATACCATCATTCGGTGGAGCCATCATAACGGTTTACAAAGTATACATTTTCTTAACAGTTGTGCAAAAGTATAACAATGTGAATATTAAACAGAAGTTAAACATTTCAAGTCCAGAAAATATTATTAAGTGGGACGAGGAGGGTATGTAGGTTCTGGTTGGAGAGAAGTTATTCTGAGGTTTTTGGATGAAAGTTCAATTGTGAGTTGGGATGATCAGAAGTATGAAGGTCAGTGTAGAATTTGCGAAACATTAATGTTTTTAGGTCTTTTTTGAACGTTTTTAGGTTGTGCTGGGTTCTCAGATCTTTAGGTAGGGAGTTCCAAAGTTTAGGGGATGCAATGGAAAAGGCTCTCTCTCTTGCTGTTGCCAGATGTGCATCTCTGATGGGGGGATGTTTAAGTAACCTGAGTTATTAGAGCGTAGGTTTCTTGGAGGATTATGGGGGATTATGTTTAAGGTGAGGAATACATCTTCCTCCTTCATTATTTTTATTTTTATTTTATTTATTTTAAGTTTTTCTATACCGGCATTCACAATATATATCGCATCATGTCGGTTTACAATTAACAAGTGTAGAACAAGAGGTTATAAATAACATTAAATAACATAGATAATAATGGTGATAGTAAATAGTAGACATTAAACAAGTGAAAGTTAAGTGTTGCAGTTACAATAAAACAAGGGAGTAATATAACTTGGAACAGAAGGAAGAAGCTGGTGTTTAAATAGAGAGAACATAAATGCCTATCAGTGCAATAGAGTCAATAATGAATTTATTACATTCTTCTGATTAAATTACCCATACTCTGCATATTATATCAAACATGAGATAAGAACATAAGAAATTGCCATGCTGGGTCAGACCAAGGGTCATTGAAGCCCAGCATCCTGTTTCCAACAGAGGCCACAAGAACCTGGCAAGTACCCACATACTAATATCCCATGGCAGAGGCCATTCCCTAAGTCAACTTGATTAATAGTACTTAATGTATTTCTCCTCCAAGAACTTATCCAAACCTTTTTTAAACCCAGCTACACTAACTGCACTAACCACATCCTCTGGCAACAAATTCCAGAGCTTAATTGTGCGCTGAGTGAAAAAGAATTTTCTCCAATTAGACTTAAATGTGTTACTTGCTAACTTCATGGTGTGCCCCCTAGTCTTTCTATTATCCAAAAGTGTAAATAACTGATTCACATCTATCCTTCAAGACCTCTCATTATTTTAAAGACCTCTATCATATCCCCCCTCATCCATCTCTTCTCCAAGCTGGACAGCTCTAACCTCTTCAGCCTTTCCTCAGAAGATCTCAATGGTCTTGAAGGCCAATAAAACTTCAGTACAGCATTAAAACTGGTAGGCACCAAGGGGCCAATGTAATAAAGTTTGCTGAAGCTGCCGCAGCTTTATGAATGCCTCTATGCATGTTTGTAAGCGTGTTTTCCCACGCAAAGTCCTATATGGGTATGAAATAAGGGCCAAGTGCACAGGAAAAAAGTGAGTTCAAATGTGCTTACAGACCCGCGGTTTTTCAGTGCAAGTGCATGCTAGTGGCATGCAAAGAGGCTATTCACAGGTGATGCAGGGAGCCGCGCTAGCAGGGAGATCAGGTTAGTGTGGGTTTTTCAATGCAGGCTTTTAGTGCTTGGCTCAGGGCAGGAGGTAAGTGAAAGCACTGGTGTGGAGACCGTTTTTTGCGGGTCAGCCAAACGGCAGACAAACAGGTAGAGAGAAGGCAGCTTCTCAATGAGGCAGAATCGCCAATCTGCATTTCATGCTGTTGCCGGCAGTCGGAGTCCGATCATGAAGGGGTTAGATATTGCTCTACCCATCTTCACATCAACTTCTGGACCACTAATTTATTCATTTTTTTGAAAAAAAAAAAGCTGATGGGTTTCCGTGTGGGTTTCTGTTTGGATGTCTGCGCGTTTTACTACATAAGGCCATTAGCATGCATTATGGTGTGTATGTTTGCTGTGCGCAGATTTTATGCGCATATCTAATTAGCATACATGACTTATTACATTCTGCACTTCCGCTGATTTTTGTCGCATGCACCCAAAAAATCCACGCAGAAAAATCAGCACAGATTTCAGTGTGAGTCTTATTTCATCGGTCCCCAAGTGATTAAGACCCTTAAAAACTAACATTAAAATCTTAAACTTGATTCTCCATTTGGTAGGTAGCCAGTGATATTTAGACAACTGAAGGGAAATATATTCATGCATTGAAACCCCAGAGGCAGAGACTACTCTTGCAGCAGAATTTTGGACATACTGCAATGCCTTGCTAGAGGATTGAGGGAGACCAATATACAAGGTATTGCGGAAGTCCAGAGGTGAAAGGACCAAGGAATGTATATTTAAACTTGTAAAGGATGTAATGTAGCTGTCTATTTTTGTAACGGAATTCATCAACTGCCGATTGAAATTTTTGTAATTCTTCAGTGATGGCGACCGTGACAGCACACATGAGCTCTTTTAGTGCCGCCTCAGATAGGCCTTCCATAGTCCTGTTTCAGCCAGTATTTTGTCATCTGTAGCAGGCACTCTTATTCACGCCCAATCTCTCCAGATTTTTGGATAACAAAATTGTCCATGAACTCAGGAAATGGGTGATGCGTAAATCTGAATAAAATGCACAGATTTAAATTTAAAAATAAGCAAAAGAACTGCTGGCTCCTAGGGAGAGGAACTCTTAGGTGGCTGCTCAGGGTGACATCATCATCCTGCCTCCCACCAGCTATCATTTCTAATAAAGAAATTTCCAATGACAGCAGCAGTCCTAAACCTTCCTTCCTGAATATATACCTCTGGAGATATATCAGATGCA
Organism: Rhinatrema bivittatum; assembly: GCF_901001135.1. Lineage (NCBI taxonomy): Eukaryota > Metazoa > Chordata > Amphibia > Gymnophiona > Rhinatrematidae > Rhinatrema > Rhinatrema bivittatum. The sequence continues at coordinate 62,782,662 of NC_042626.1, read as the reverse complement.
GCCTAAAATCAAGAGATCCTAATATATCTTCTTCAGCATGTAGATTGTAAGGTCTAGAGATTAAATTTTAAAGTGGAGTGGAGTAATATACCCTGGTTCTGTGTGATAAGAGTTAGAAGTTATCAACTTGGTTCATGAAAGATAAAGCTTGAAGATATATAAACCAAATGTATTTTAACCAAAGAAGAACTATGAGTTTTATCAAAGCAGTAGCTACCAGATGTATGGGAAGATATGTGTATAGAAGACATCTCTTAATGAAGGAAAGAAGGCTTCTCCTGCTATTCTGCCTTCCGATTTTTCGTGGTCTCTTCCTGTCCATTTTCAGTGTGTCCCACTCGAGGAAGATTCTGTTTACTAGAGCCTACTCCAATGGTCACTTGGGGTCCAGAGGACAACTGAGTGCCACCACATTGTATCTTCCTACCAGATATGGGGCTTTAAGAGTCATCTCATGATAGCCCAGTTCCACACCTTCGCTGCTTTGTAACACAGGAAGATGGAACGTGACACTTCATGCTTTTTCAGGTAAAATATGACAACCTGATTGTTTTGATTAGGATAATATTGTTGTCCACCTGATTCCTGAAATCCTTAGAACATTCAGAACTGACCCTAGATGCCCTTAGTTGCAGTAGGTTGATGTGCAACCTCCTCTCTTGGAACAATTTGCAAACTTGGATGTAAAACTCTTGTAGATACAAGATCTAGTCCAGATTGGAATCATCCGTATTTAAAACAGTATGAGGAGGGATTTAGAAGGGTAAACTATAGATCAAATTGGAATTGGACAGCCCGCAAGACGGAGTCTGATCTCCATAACGTACATACTCTCCTGGAGTCCCTGAGTGACTTGGTTCCACTGCTACTTTATTTGATATGGAGATCAGCCTTGGGTGTTAATTGAACTGTGGAAACCATAAGATACAACACTCTCAGTAAGGGCAAAGTTGGGTATGCTGACTTTGATACTGTTGACCCATTTGTCAAGGAGATAAGTCATGGCTTGAGTCATGTCTAGCAGAACCCATATACATGTGAATTGGAGTGTTGGATTCAGCTGGGATTTGGAGTAGTTGATTACAAACCGTAGAGTCAGCAGCACCCAGACCGTGGTCTCCATGGTTTTGTCCATTCCTGCCTTAGATTTGCATTTTGACCTGCCAATCATTCAAGTAAAATATTAAGAATTTTTTGGAAAGGAATGGAGAACAAAACTGAGAATATCATAATATCTTTGTATAGATTCATGATGTGACCACAACTTGAGAATTGTGTGCAGTAATGGTTACTCCATCAAAAAAAAAAAAAAAGACATAGTGAGTATAGAAAAGCTACAGAGAAGGATGACAAAAATGATGAAGGAAATAGAAAAACTCCCTTATGGAAAAAGGCTATAGGTCTCTTTAAGCTTGGAAAAGAGATGTGATTGAAATTTATAAAATTATTTGTGGTTTGGAATTGGTTATTTACCCTTTCAAATACTAAGACTAGAGGACACTCCATGAAATTAGCAATTAGCAGATTTAAAATAAATCGTTCAAAGATTTTTTTCACCCGGTGCACAATCAAGCTATGGATTCTGTTGCCAGAGGATTGTGGTCAAGGCAACTAACAGTGAGTGTCAAAAGAGAGTTGGACAAGTTCCAGGAGGAATAATCCATAAATAGTTATTAGCCAGGTAGACTTGCAGCCATTGCATAACCCTGGAAATGAAATAGATTAAACACTGTAGTGGCAGGGTCAACAATACGCACATAAGGAACAACATAATATAGAGAATGTGTGGCTAGACATAAAGGGCACACTTGTAATTCAGGAAAAAGAGGTTCTCCTTTTTCCTGAATTACAAGAGTGTCCTGCTTGAACCTGTTCGTGTGTTCATGTGGTTTTGTTAATATAAAAATAATTAAACATTTTTTGGAAATGTATTGACCAATGATTTATGTGTAGCCACACATTCTCTATATTAAATGAAATAGATTAACCATTTGGGATCTAATGAGTACGTGTGATGGATGCTGGGCTCAGTGTATCTTGGTCTGTCCCAGCATGGCACATCTTATGTTTTTCCATGAGCTGAAGCCAGGAACAATGCTCACATAGAGGGACTCTGCTCAGTACAAACTTCATTAGATAAGTTCCTAGAACTAAGGGCTGTATGGCCAACAAAGTTATCCTGATTCAAATGGACAATCATATGGCAGGGAAGAACAAGATTGTACCTCTTGTGTCAGAAGACTGTCTAGATGTGGGATTGGTCCATCTTTAAGTTAGCCGCATATGTAGCACCACCCTGATTTGCCCACTGCCCACCCACAATTTATCCGGCTATCTACTTAGCCAGATAAGTGTCTTATCCTGCTAAGTGGCAGCCGCTGAATATAGCTGGATATTCAATGGCCGTTATTAGCTGGATAAATCCAACTTATCCCATTAAATAGCATTTGAATATGGGGCTCCATGGGCCCCATATTCAAAGAATGTTCATTGCTACTTAGCTAGATAAATAGGATTTATGTGGTTAAGCAGTGGCCGCTAAATATTTACTCTTACCTTCAGCGGCCACCGCTTAGCCACTTTAAGTCCCTTTTTCCTAGTGTGTAGCAGATGGACTCAGGACCAGTGGGTATAATGTACTCCTGATAGCAGTTGGAGACGGATCAGATTTAAATCTGACGTCAGCCCTAGTACATATATCCCTGCAGGAAGTGCAGCTCTTCAGAATTTTCCGTCTCTATAGCAGTTAGGGATTCTGTGCACGCTAACACAGCGTTAGAGTAATTTTACCAAAGAAAACCAAATTAAAAAGAAAATCTTACCTCTACAGACGAGCCCCGCTCTCCTGTGGTGACACTGGTTGGGTCCCTCCCCCAGTTGAGATTTCCCGAGGTGATTTCTGCGATCCCTCGGAGGTAAGCCTTGGACCGGCGGCCGACCCTCGGCGGGGACCTAGCCCCCGATATCGGGTGAGGCTGAGAGGCAACGGATACAACCTCGAGCATGGTGGTGAAGGTATTTCCCTCTCCCCCTGTAGCCGGATACTGCCCGGAACAAAACCTGGAAGCACCGAGACAAGGTAAGGTAGAAATCTATTTAAAAGTCTCCGGTCTCCGAAGCTCAAGGAGATGCACAGGTCACCAGCCGGGACCAGTGCCACCGGATTGATCGGCCCTAGCAGGGCTAGACCCCGGTCAGATCCGAGGGCCCTCCCACGTGGAGACCCTCCGAGGTGGTCGCCATATTGTCCGCGTGGTCGCCGTCACAATTTTGGCTCTGTTCGCTGCCCTGACCACCGTTTCAATCCATGCACACAGAGGCGAGCCATGCGCACAAATACCTTGTACGCACAACTTTGCATGCTCAAGTACCGGGCGCACAAGTGACGCACTTAGCCATGCACTTACTGTGCCAGGCGCATAATTTTGACCTGTGCGCACAACAGTGCGCACATCTCCCTGCACGCGCGCACCAAACCTACGCGCGCAACTTCGACGCACACTGGAGCGCACAACTGTATTGTACGCGCACAAGCCATGGCACCACCGGAAAATAAACTCAAAGCTCAGGGCCGCTGCACAGCATGAGGAGGCCACGGCCCTGTGTGTACAGTGCAAAGAGGCCCTAGGGGACCCAACTCATGGCTCTCCCCAGCCGGTACCGGACCCCAGCCTCTCGAGCAGTACGCCAGACCTAGCATTACACAGCGGGACCCCCCCCCTCAAACGGGGCTCCCCAGGGACATGGCGCCCCCTAGTCTAGACCCAGCATCTATCTTCTGGGTGGAATTCTTCAAAGGTCTGCATACCTTCGTCCACATGCAACCAGGGCCTCCTATAATGCGGCCTCAGGCTCCTCCAGAGGACCTCAACATGCCGGGACTCTCTATGCCCAGGGAAGTGATCCCACCGCCCAGAAGCCCCACCTTCGGGGACACGGACATCTCAGATGAGGAGTCAGAACCCCTGGAGGAAGGGGAACTCCCTCTGGGGACAGAACCCCATCGAACAATGAGACGCTTCTTCACCAAGGACGAGCTTCCAGACCTGGTCACACACAGCTTAAAAGAGCTTGCCATCCCGGGCACAAGTGCCTCGGGGGAACCTAAGACGAACCCACTATTGGAGGGACTCCGTCAGACCTCCCATCATTTCCCACTATTACAAGCCGTCCAGCAACTAATTAACCTGGAATGGGATGCCCCAGAAACCACGTTCAAAGGGGGCCGGGCTCTGGCAGCCATGTACCCTCTGGACCCAGCCGCCAAAGATCTCCTGGCATGTCCGAAAGTGGATGCCATGGTCTGCGCGGTCTCGAAGCGCACTACTATCCCGGTGAAGGGAGGAGCAGCACTCAAGGATGCTCAAGACAGACGTCTGGAATCTTTCCTCAAACAGTCCTTTGATGTCTCCGCTATGTCTTTACAGATCGCGGCCTGCTGCGCCGTGGTGACACATGCCTGTTTAGCACAGACCAGGAACAACATTCCTGGGGAAGCCCTGGAACCAACTGTATCATTCCTCGTGGACGCCACTTCGGATCTGGTACACACAGCAGCTAGAGGAGTCTCATCCGCCGTGGCAGCCAGAAGACAAATCTGGCTCCGAAACTGGTCAGCCGACGCATCCTCCAAAACGAGACTCACGAGGATGCCTTTCAAGGGATCACTCCTGTTCGGAAGCGAACTAGAGAAACTAGCCAACAAATGGGGCGAGTCCCCACTGCCGCGGCTACCGGAGGACAGGCATAAGAGAAACCAGCGATCCTTCCCCCGGCCCTCCAGGGGCAGAGGATCACAACGCTTCAACCCATATAGAAGCTCATATCAAGCGGCCTGCCCTGCAGGCCAGAGCCAGTCCTTTCGGAACAAGCACAATAAAAGGGGAGCCAGCTTGGGCCCAGGCCCCAGCCGCACCCCACAATGAAAATCAGCTGACCCATCCAAAGGAAGAAGCCATAAGGAGCAGACTGGCCCTATTCTAACAAAGATGGGTCGAGATAACTTCGGACAAATGGGTACTATCCAACATTTGAGAGGAATATTACTGGATTTTCACCACCTCCCTCCGGACAAGTTTGTGGAATCTCCCTGCCACGACCCTTCCAAGAGAATGGCAGTGGAAGCTACACTGACCAGATTATTAGCCTTAGAGGCTATAACACCGGTGCCTCCACAACAAATAAATACTGGCCATTATTCCATCTATTTTATCATTTCCAAGAAGGAAGGAACGTTCAGACCTATCCTGGACCTCAAGGCGGTCAACCGTCACCTGAAGATTCCTCGCTTCCGCATGGAAACCCTACGCTCAGTAATAAGGGCGATACAACCGGGAGAGTTTCTTACCTCCCTGGATCTGTCTGAAGCCTACCTACACATTCCGATCCATCAAGAGCATCAGCGTTTTCTTCACTTCTCGATCCTGGACCATCACTACCAGTTCCAGGCACTACCTTTTGGGTTAACCACCGCATCCTGGACGTTCACCAAGATCATAGTGGTGGTGGCAGCAACACTGAAGAAGGAAGGAATCTGTGTGCACCCTTATCTAGATGATTGGCTGATCAGAGCAAAATCCCCAGAGGAAAGCCACCAGGCAACCAACAGAGTCAAAACTCTACTGGAGAGCCTCGGGTGGGTGGTCAACACAAACAAGAGCTGCCTTCAGCCTTCCCAATCTCTAGAATACTTGGGAGTCCGGTTCAACACCAAACAAGACAAGGTCATCCTAACACCGACAAGGAGATAAAAAATGATGACCCAATTATGAACCCTGTTGAGCGAACTTCGCCCCACAGCATGGGATTACCTACAAGTTCTCGGCCTCATGGCATCCACACTGGAAGTAGTCCCATGGGCATGAGCTTACATGAGACCCTTACAACGCTCACTACTATCACGATGGAATCCACTGTCCCAGAACTACATCGTACGGCTTCAGCTCCCGGACAGAGTTTGGGCCGAACTACGATGGTGGCTACAAGAAGCCCATATGAGCCACTGATGCCAGCCTACGAGGATGGGGAGCACACTGCCAGGAGCTAACCACCCAAGGGCAATGGAACGAAGAAGAGTCGGGATGGAACATCAATCGCCTAGAAGCCCGGGCAGTCAGACTAGCCTGCCTAAGGCTCGGTCACAGACTCTGAGGCAAAGAGGTCAGAGGAATGTCGGACAACGCCACAACAGTGGCCTACATCAACCATCAGGGAGGAACCAGAAGTCAACAGGTGTCAACAGGTGTCTCTGGAAATAGATCTCTTAATGTCATGGGCGGAAGTGAATCTTCAAGATATCTCGGCCGTCCACATTGCCGGGAAAGACAATGTCACAGCGGACTACCTCAGCAGAGAAAGTCTAGATCCAGGAGAATGGAAACTGACAACCACAGCATTCCAATTGATAGTAAACTATTGGGGAACACCAACCATGGACCTCCTGGCAAACCGGTCCAATGCCCAAGTACCCAGTTTCTTCAGCCGCAGGCGGGAACTCCTGTCCCAGGGAATTGATACCCTGGTACAGACCTGGCCACAGGAGACTCTTATACGCCTTCCCGCTGTGGCCCCTATTGGGTGAGATCATCCACAAGATAGAACACCACAAGGGACCAGTACTTCTAGTGGCCCCTGGCTGGCCAAGACGACCATGGTACGCAGACATGCGAAGACTGCTAACAGGGAACCCCCTGCTGCTACCTCCACACAGAGACCTGCTCCAACATGGATCGATCCTCCACAAGGATCCAGCTCGATTCTCTCTTATGGTCTTGGCCATTGAGAGGGCTCGCCTAAGGAGGAGCGGATACTCGGGGGCAGTAATTGACATCCTACTCAGAGCACGCAAGTTCTCCACATCCCTAACATACATAAGGATTTGGAGAGTATTCGAAGCCTGGTGCGAGGACCACGACATCATACCACACTCAGTCAAAATTCCTGCGATTTTGGAATTCCTACAGAACGGCCTACAGAAGGGATTGTCCCTCAACTCCATCAAGGTACAGGTGGCCGCATTGTCATGCTACGGAACAGAGAGCGGCAGCATAGCCTCTCACCCAGATGTCTCCCGCTTCCTGAAAGGAGTCAAGCACATCCGACCACCCCTAAAGTGGCCGGTGCCTCTTTGGAACCTCAACCTGGTCCTAGATTTCCTATCAGGAACCTCCTTCAGACCTCTCTGTGGCCTGTCTTTCTGACTATTAACATTGAAGACAGCCGTCCTGCTGGCAGTCTGTTCAGCCCGACATATATCCGAGCTACAAGCACTGTCCTGTTGGGAGCCATTCCTCAGACTCACCCCGGGAACCATCCAGTTACGCACAGTTCCATCGTTCCTCCCCAAACTGGTGTCTCACTTCTATCTCAACCAAACCATCTTGCTACCTTCGCCAGATGAGCATAAGAATTCGGAAGAGGCTCGAAGTCTACACCATCTCAATGTCGACAGACTCCTAGTCCGATACCTGGAAAGGTCGGAATCCGTACGAAAGACGGACCATCTATTCGTCCTTCATAACGGGGAGAACATAAGAACATGCCATACTGGGTCAGACCAAGGGTCCATCAAGCCCAGCATCCTGTTTCCAACAGTGGCCAATCCAGGCCATAAGAACCTGGCAAGTACCCAAAAACTAAGTCTATTCCATGTTACCGTTGCTAGTAATAGCAAGGGGAAGTGGCCTCATGAGCAACCATAGCCCGCTGGATCAAAGAAGTCATCAAGGCGCCCTACGTAGAAGCAGGCAAACCACCGCCTTTACAAGTCAAGGCCCATTCTACTAGAGCCCAGGCAGTGTCCTGGGCAGAAACCAAGATGCTGTCACCCGCCAAGATCTGCAGGGCGGCGACATGGTCCTCCATCCACATTTTCTCTAGGTTTTACCGCCTGGATGTTCAGGCTCGGGAGGACACAGCATTTGCAAGGGCAGTACTAAATGGGTCATGGGCAGCCTCCCACCCAGGTCTGGAGTAGCTTTTATACATCCCATTGGTCCTGAGTCCATCTACTACACGCTAGGAAATGGAGAAATTACTTACCTGATAATTTCGTTTTCCTTAGTGTAGACAGATGGACTCAGCATCCCACTCACAGCTGCCGTTACTCATGGAATTCTCGGGGGACATCCCCGGGAGCGAGTGATTCACGGGTAAGCCATGCTTTCCTTCATCTAGGACACCCACCCTACCGGGTGTCGACGTTCCTTGGTTGAGGGCACTGGCGGTCTCCAGCTATAGCCAATTCAACCAGTTCAAATTAATCAAGTTAATCAAGTTATAAAGTTAATCAAGTTATTCAAATTATTCAGTCATACATATATCCACAGTGCTTTTCGAGGAGAATACTGAAGAGCTGCACTTCCTGCAGCGGTATATGTACTAGGGCTGATGTCAGATTGAAATCTGATCCGTCTCCAACTGTTATCAGGAGTACACTATACCCATTGGTCCTGAGTCCATCTGTCTACACTAAGGAAAACGAAATTATCAGGTAAGTAATTTCTCCAATATAGCTAAAACGTTAGCCACATAAGTTGTTGGTAGGCAGAGCAAATGAGCCACATAACTTATGTGGCTAAGTAGCGATATTCAGTTTTAGCTCCCTAAGTTAACTGGCTACATTAGACCTACCATAGAGCAGGTCTAACGTAGCCAGTTATATGGCTAAGCGTGGATATGTAATATGTAATGTTATATCTGGCCAAGTTACTTAAATGACCAGCTTTCAGTATTGGGCCCCATATGTCTAAATTTCATTTAAACTGGAGAGAATCATTTAAAGGGTTGTCTTCTCTCCATTTCTCCTTAGAGTCTCCATTATTCTGATCTTCTTCCTTGCCCTGATCGTTACATTGATCCTGCTGTTCTTTCCTCGAGACACACAGACTCCAACTCCAGTAAAGGAAGTTCAGGTAAAAACATGTAAACTATTATTTTAAAGTTAACACCCTAACACTTGAAATTCTTCAGAGAAAGAGTACTAGGCAGGCAACAGCAATGCCTAGGGCACTGAAAGCAGCAAAGAACAGATGTGCAGTATGGGATACTAATAGCAGCATTAAATATAGGCAAGTGTAGAATGCAGAAAGAAAGTATGAAGCACCAACCATAATGTTAAAATGCAGATGAGGCAATATGTTGCATCAGTGGTAGAATAGAACACAAATAAGTAGTGCAGTGCCACCAAAATCACTTTAGAATGGAGACAGGCATTACAGGGTATTGGCAACAGTGTAGGACTCAAACAAGCAATAGGGGAACACTGAAAGCGGTGTAGGAAGCAGACAGGCAGAAACACAAAAAGACAGAGATAAAAAGACCAAATACCTTCAGGGGTCCTGTGTTCCATTCGAGTTGAGAGAAGGAGCACTCAGCCAGAGGAGCTGTACTTTTCCAGGTCAGCTAGCATGGTCCCTCCTTTGATTCCCGGCCAATGCACCATCTGCTACGAAAAAAGTTAGCAACACAGCAAAGAGACTGGAAGTTCTTTTATGTTACCCCTTTATTCATGCACATATTGGAAGCCAGCAAACAATACTGACTGATTCCAAATTGACATGGCATATGCAAGATTTAAATACACTTTCTTACCAAATAAAATGTTAAGATAAGCACTTTTTGTTTGATGATGAAAGGGGGAAGACATCTGCATTCCTAACTACTCTGGGAAAGCTAATTTAACCTTGAAAACGTCCTGAAGGAGATTTGGCTTACAGCCTTCCTTTTTAATCACAAGGGAAGCAATGAAACATTTGTCCAAACTTATCTTGTACCAGAAAACTCATGCTATTTCTGGGGCCTCATAGTGAAAAGGATCTAAACCATTTTAATTTACAACATATGTGCATATGCCACTTATGAAAATACTTATTTGTGCATACAATTTTAATCACCAGTTCACTGACACCACCACTAGTTCTCCTGTATGTTTACCACTTAACCCAGACTTCCCATCCAAGAACTGCATAGACAAGAAAAATGTGATTTGTCTTTTGGCATCCCCGCTAGTGGTTTTCTTTAGTATTGTGGATCTGGGAGTCTTCTGCTCCTGGCAGGGTCTGGCTTTCCCACTGCGGTCTCCAACAATGGCATAGATCCCAGCATCTCTTCTGCCACATCAGGGCCTTCCTGACAGCAGCCATCATCAATGAGACAGGTCCTGGTGCCTCTTCTGCTGATGGCGGGACCTGCCATCCTCACTGGTGGATCATTCAATGGCATGGTCCTGATTCTGCTTTTTCCCATTTGGAAAAAAGAAACCTTCCTCCACCAGCCGAATCTGGCTACATGAAGGAAAAGCCTGGCAGGCCAGCAAAATTAATTCTGTGGGCTGGGTCTGGTCTGCCGACTGCAATTTGGGGACCCTGGTCTAGAATGCCCCAACATGCTGCTATAAAGAAACTGCTGCAATAATATTTATTATTGGAGGAAGTCACTAATTATTTCTACTGTGCCTTTGTAGATCTTATCTGTTGATCTAAAATTTTGTCCAAAAGTGCACCTTTTTATTGCCAAGTTGATATGGGTTTTTGCTGGTATGTAAACTTTTTATACTCTTTTTATTTGTAAAGTTGAAAAAAAACTTTATTCATACATATGCTGCTATTTGTAATATATTGTAAACCACTTTGGGTGAAGTTTTGTATTAAAAAAAGTGGGTGATAAATCCAAATAAATTTGAATTTAATGGTCAGTTTATAGTTTTGTTCATGCAGCAACAGGTCTTGCGAGTGGAACTTAGTTTCAGCCTCAACTGTGAGCTGCACAGCTGGGATAGACAACTAGCTAGATCTCTCTCAGCCTGGAACATCTTGCTCCACAGTTTCTCCAGTGTGACACTTCCTGAAACTGGCAAGGTCTTCACTAGCATACCTTTTTCTAGATCCTGGACCATGACCACATGAGGCACTTTGACTAACGAGGCCTCTACCACAATGCTGCCTGCACTCATGGACAGTCAGGTGCCATGTTCCAAGATCGGTCCTGCTTGCTGACAAGGACACAAGCCACATACTCCATAGGAATTCTAGGGTTCCATCATGTGTCTCAGGCCTCTCTTTCATGTCTGATTTGGCAAGCCTTGTTCCAAGTATGCCAGCAGTGCAACCTCCAAGGTCTGCATTTGGCATAAAAGTCACATCGAGCTGGAGAATACTGACAAGTAGGGGAGATTTCTCACTGGGATTCAGCAGTGTCTCAGAGTCTCGACTCTACAAGTGCTCTAGTCACTGCAGGGGCATTCACATAAAGATCCATTGACGCCTGAAATGGCATTAGACTCTGGAGGATAAGTTCTGTCCTTCCCCTTCCTCTTAACAATATTGATGAAAACCTTTGAAAAGCAAAATGGGAGTGAGAGGCCAAGAAATTAAGGAGCAATCTTGCAGGCAACTTGTATTCCCTCACCTAAATACACCTTTCTATGAATCTGAGGAAGCAAATCCCAATTTTCCAATACTAAAATGGCTTGATAAGTCAGAGGTGCTAAAACCAGAGCAAAGCAGCATTAAAATATAGAAACAGTGAAACGAGGCCCTATCTCCCCTTCTTGGCAGCTGAGAAAAGAAGATAGAAAGCAGCATCACAATAAAGCAATAATTTATATGCTATTTTCAAAACAATTATCCGTTTGATCATCATAATTCAAATACACACCTTCCAGAATCCTCTTATTTATTTGTTTGATATTCTGCTATATCACTAGAGCTCCCTTAAAATGGATAACAAAGATTAGAACAATATAAAAACTAATAATATAAACTACAATAAGATCTAAGGAATACATTTTCAAAACATTTATGCATATGAAATTGGAAGTTATGGGTGTAAATAGTATTTTGTAAGAGCCAAAGTGTGCACATACTAGCATTTTTGTACATACACATGAAAAGAAATAAAAGGGGTGGTTTAAGGGCGTTCCTGCGCAGGATTAGGAAGTTTGCGCACAAGTTAGTATTTTGTAAGTGGTATATGCACATTTATTACCAAACTTGTTCATATTTATTTACTCTTGATAAGTTATGGAATCAAAATTGCACTTGTCTGTCTGTAGTTTTTAGGTTGAAGGGCTGGATTAAGTGTTGGAGGTGTTGATGAATTGGTAATTGCAAGTCTTCGCACAAGTATTTTCATAAGTGGAGTACATGCATGCTTTATAAATTACATGACTACATTTAACAGGGTTATTATGTGTACATATTACAATTATGTGCAAAATATATATGTGCGTACTTTTATGAAATGGGTAGAGAAAGTATGAGTTTTCTCGCGTTACATACTGAAACATATGCATGTACTTTTGGAGTAAAAAAATACAGTATTTAATAAACTGTGTGGCTCCCCCAGTTTATAAATATTGCTGTAACTTTAAACATACTGACTTACATGCATATGTGCAGATTTTCACAGATTATTGACATTTATCTTTTAAAATATCAGATGCATGAACATCCTATACTTACTGTAATCTGTGAAAATCCTCCTCAACTTCAAATCTAAGACCTGCCATACAGCTAAAATCCAGTGAGACTTCCTCTAACCCTCATGAAAGTAACCTGTAAATGCTTTTTCAAAGAGCCAAGCCTTTAACGTCTTTCTAATGGATAAATAGAGTTCCACAGGGTTGGGTTAGAACAAGTAGAATAAGTAGTCTTCGGTTTGGCCCAGTGAGTGTGGAGTAACCTCTAGCGTAGGGTCACGTGTGGAATGTGCTGTTCTTGTTGACAGAGTAACTTATTAGTAAAATGTCATGGTTGTGAGCGCATGTGGTCAGAGCAGGCAGCGAGCAGACATTATCCGTGTCCAGGCCACGGGTCAGGCCAGGCAGTAATCCAGGAAAAAAGTCAGAATCCAAAGCAGAGGACAGAAACGGAGAATCAGTTTAAGAAGAACAAGACAAGCAGCGACAAGACACCAAGTGACTAGACAGGGCAAGACAGACAAGACAAGACAAAAGAGACCAGGTAAGGGCACAAACAAGGCAAGACAGCAGGACAAAGCACAGGAACGGTGAGACGGCACAGGGACAGCAACCCGCAATGTAGAGCAGGAAAACCTATTGCTGAGGCATCTGCTGGGAGCGCGGCTGGGGTTTAAATGCCCACTCGTACTGATATCATTGGGACGTGCCGTTAGTCTCTTTCCCCCCCGTGGGGCCTAGAAAGATGTAGCAAGTATGCGTGCTTGGGGGAGGTGCAGTGCGACAGCTGGGAGCGTGTTTATGGTGTCCTCAATTTGGGGTAAGTGCTGCTGGTCATGGGGTCTTCCCACAGATGGCCGAAATGTTACAGTACATCCCTTCTAAGCCCCTTCCCCAAGCTTCTTGTAGGCTTCTGGGGATAGCGTTGCTGGAACTCCTTTGTGAGTCGGGGGGCATGGACAATGGAAGTAGGTTTACATGTGTTCTCTTCTGGGCCAAAAACCTTTCCAAGAGATGAGATACTGAAGGCGGTTCTGAATTCTCCTGGAATCAAGGATCTCCTGGACCTCATATTGTGTGTCTTCCTCCAGCTACCGTTATTGATTTAGGAGAATATCATGAAGCCCATGGCAAGAGCAGAGGCATGAGTAGCGAAATGTGGAACACATTGTGGATCTTGAGGGTTGTTGTAGTTTTAATTGGTAAGCCACTAAACCAATTTGATAAGTGATAGGGAAAGGTCAGATGTAATGCGGTGAGAACTTGGTGGAGGGGTTTTTAAGCTATAGGTTGCAGATACTCAACCAGACCAAGTCCCCAGGTTTGAAGCAGAGTGCCAGTTGGCACTTTTTATCCACTTGTTTCTTATATCTTCCTATGGCCGCTGTAAGGAGCTGGTGGGTCTTTTGCTATAGTTCCTTGAGGTCCTGGCACATGATATTGACTGCAAGACTTGGACCCATCACTGGAATGGGAAGTGGCACCTGAGTATGTCTGCCATACACAATCTGAAATGAAGATGATCCTGAGAAGCTTCCAGTATTGTTGTTATGGCAGAATTCTGCCCAGGGGAGGAGAGAGGCCCAGACATCCTATTGTACAGTGACATATGCGCTCAGGAAACACTTAAGAATATGGTTGGTTATTTCTCTCTGCCCATTACTCTGTGGATGGTATGTGGATGAAACATTCAAGGAGATTCCCAGTCTTTTACCAAAGCTCCTCCAGAAGTGAGCCATGAATTGCACTCCTTGGCTGGAGAGGATGTGCTTTGGTAGGCCATGAAGCCTGAAGATGTGTTGGAAGAAGAGACGAGCCAGTTCTGGAGTGGATGGAAGCCCAGGAAGTAGTGTGAAATGAAGCAGTCCATCACTACCGAAATAGAAGTGTAGCCATTAGAGAGGGGTAGGTCTATCATGAAATCCATCGCCACATAGGTGCAGGATATCTCGGGGGCTGGTAGTGGTTGTAACAGCCTCCAAGGTCTGTGGGAGCTCTTTTGAACTGCACAGTTGGGTCAGGACTCCACTTAGCGCTGTACATCTCGCTTGACTTGGGGCCTCCATTAGTGGCTGAGAAGTAACTCCAAGTGCCTAGTGATGCCGGACTGTCCTACGAGGCGTGAATCATGGGCCCATTTTAATACTTTTTCTCGCAGACGTGTGGGAACCACTGTCTTCCCTGATGGAAAAGGTACTGTGACAATGAGCACAATCCTGTCCGGGTCGATGATGTGGCAAGGAGGGTCCAGGGAATCCTTAGTCTCAAAGGAGCATGAAAGAAGATAGGCCTGTTGTGGTTCTTCTGTGCCAGTTGGTACCTGACTTCAAAATCAAATTGATTGAAAAATAAAGATAATCAGGCCTACTGTGGGTTTAGGTGTTGTGCCTGTGGAAGATATTCCAGATTCTTAAGGCCTGTGAAGATCATGATGGGGTGTCTAACCCCCTTCCAGGAGATGGCGACACTCTTCCAGAACCAGTTTCACAGCCAAGAGTTCTCTGCCCCAAATAGTTTCTTTCCAAGGGGGATGAACATTTTGGAAAAGAAAAAGCATTGCATGAGGGTCTCTTGATCATTGTGTTGAATGAGGACAACCCCTAACCAGATGGCAGAGGCATCTATCTCCACAATGAAGGGTTTGGAGGGATCTGGATGTTGGAGACAGGGGTCTCAGTGAAATGCCTGCTTGAGGAGATAGAAAGCTTGTACTGATTCTTCTGACCAGTGTCTGGTGTTGGCGCCCTTCTTCGTAAGGGGGCTGAGAGGAGCAGCATATAGTATGTTTCGGGTCACGGCATCCAGGAAACCCACCTGGGGAGTGGCACAGGACTGCAAGGCAGGACTTGAAGCAAGACCTTATAGGCTGACTGGAGACAAGGCATGGACAAAGGTAGACTGGAGACAAGATGTGGACAAAGATAGGCAGGCAGGCTTGGCGGGCAGGAAAAGGCAGGTAGGCTATGGCAAGGCTGCATATTAAACAGGACTTGAACTAGACAAAACAAGGGTGAGACAAGGCAAGGATAGGACTCTGGTACAAGCAAGATTGGACTGGAACAGAGAGGACAAGATCAACAAGGCAGACTAGGACAAGACTCTGGAACAGACAAGGCAAGAGTAGTAACAAGGCACACTAGGGCAGAAGTTAAAGGCAGACAAGGGGAAACAAAGATCACAGAAGCCTGAAGACCTCAAGGTAGGATACAAGAGAGAATAGATCCAAAGCCTCAAGCAGAGAACAAGCAGGGTAGGCCCGAGGGCCTCAAAACAAGGCAGAAGGCACGTAGGCTGCAAGGCAAGGCAGAAGGCCTGTAGGCCACAAGACAAGGCAAGAACAATGGTCAAGTCATGGAGCCAGAAGTGACACCATGAGAATGCAAGACTACTATAGCAAGATGGGTTTACATAGGGGTGGGTAAGGGCAGTGAGGAGGAGCTTGACAAGACTAGTAATGAGGCACAGTGAGGGTAAGATAAAGAAGCAGTGGGGGGAGCTTGCATTGCTGCTGCCTAAAATGAACTTGTTCTGCAGTGGGGCAGTGTGTATGAGGGAAGCTTGTATTGTCCTTGCTGAGCCTGCTGAATGGAAAAATTAAGAAAGTCAGCATCATTGACTATCTCTGAATCAATAATACAGTTTATGAATAGTTTGTAATTATATGTATAGGAAAATGCTGTCACCTCTAATCCTTGAAATGTGTTCTTCTGCCCTAGATTGTGGACACTTTCTTCATTGGACGGTATTTTCTGGTCTCTATTCTGAGTGTTATTTTCCTGGGAAGCCTTTTCCTGCTTCTGATTTACCATATCCTGGACCCCATCTCTGCCAAGCCCCTGCACACTAAGTGACTATTCTCTCACGAATGGCCTATATAGTCAGTGTCTGCTCACTCCTCTGCACCACTGGAAATTCTTGGATGAACAGGCTCACCACAGCCAGAAAGCAAAATGTGTTTCTTCTATATCTAAGATCTCACAAATAGAAGTGCAAGCTGCAGAAGGAACAAAAATGGGAATGGCTCCTCAGTATGCATTAGGAGAATAGCTAGGGATTAATGATGTACCACTTTACTTGCGGAGGGCAGACCATGACTTGAACTGATGCTTAGACAGAGAGAATTGAAGTGGAGCCCTTTCATTGAGCATCCTGGGAAAAAACTTTCACAAATTTCTCCTTTATCTCTTAGGGTGGCTAGTGACTGTCTCTTTAAAAGCATTTCCTTTCCAGTGTGTCCCAATGTGAGCGACACTGAACATTGGGAGTCCCAATGAGACTCCCAATGGGAGAAGAGGAATTCTGGGCAGCCATCCAGTGCCAGAGATAAACAGAACATACTAGTCGCCAGCAAGCTTAACTTATTTGTAAAATTGAGACAAAAGGTTGAAGAACTGGGAGGTATTTAGATAGGCCAGCAGTATACCCAGTGCTGTACGAGTTTTTTTCTTTTTATGTAGGATTGAAAGCGTACAACGCAATATACCAGGTGGAAGTATAATGTCGGCATGGTGCAAGATAATACATCTGAATTCACAGCTAAAGCAAAGAGAATGATTTTCAGTCCACAGGTCCATAGACGTCCCACAAATTTTCAAAGCAAAACCTCATGCATAGAACTATGAACATTTTCAGAAAACATGCACAAAATCTCCACTGCACAAAATTATATCTTCTCCTGTCATGGGCTAACTTATGCTTGTGGATTTATGTGCCAACCTTTTAAATTGAAAGTATTTATGTAAATCCAAACATCGCCCACCAGAATGCTTTTTTATGTGCACAAAACTATGCATAAAATTGAGTTGTGTGATACTTTTTGGACACAGACTGACAAGTTTTCTAACGAGCCAGTTAGGTAATAAAACCTTTTTTGAAACTTCAGCCCATGTCTAACACTGGCATAGATGCTGGGTAAGGACATTATTGGGTATTAGATATATTTTTTGAGCAATTCCAAACAAGATACTTGTACTTTCACTTTGTCCATTCAGCCACTACTATAGCCTCATTTCATTTGGTAAAGTTATGATAGAATTGTTATTAAATTAAGATATTGGAAAGTAAAACTTTTTCAAAATAAAATTAACATTCACTGTGGGGCGGATTTTAAGAGCCCTGCTCGCCTAAATCCGCCCAAATCCGGGCGGATTTAGGCGAGCAGGGCCCTGCGCGCCGGTAGAGCCCCGGGACTCGCGTAAGTCCCGGGGTTTTCGGAGGGGGGCGTGTCGGGGGCGGGACCGAGCGTAGCGGCGTTTTCGGGGCGTCGGGAGCGTTCCGGGGGCGGGCCCGGGGGCGTGGCTACGGCCCGGGGCGGTCCGGGGGCGTGGCCGCGCCCTCCGGACCCGCCCCAGGTCGCGTCCCGGCGTGCTCGCGGGGATTTACTTCTCCCTCCGGGAGGCGTAAATCCCCCGACAAAGGTAAGTAAGGGGTTTAGACAGGGCCGGGCGGGTGGGTTAGGTAGGGGAAGGGAGGGGAAGGTGAGGGGAGGGCAAAGGAAAGTTCCCTTCGAGGCCGCTCCGATTTCGGAGCGGCCTCGGAGGGAACGGAGGTAGGCTGCGCGGCTCGGCGCACGCCGGCTATACGGAA
Organism: Rhinatrema bivittatum; assembly: GCF_901001135.1. NCBI lineage: Eukaryota > Metazoa > Chordata > Amphibia > Gymnophiona > Rhinatrematidae > Rhinatrema > Rhinatrema bivittatum. The sequence continues at coordinate 62,764,658 of NC_042626.1, read as the reverse complement.
TCGATAGCCTTGCACGCGCCGATCCCGGATTTTAGCGGCTACGCGCGTATCTACTAAAATCCAGCGTACTTTTGTTTGCGCCTGGAGCGCCAACAAAAGTACGCCTATTCGCGGTATTTGAAAATCTACCCCTGTATTTTATGATATTATTTTGGATATATTTACATGAATGAGACATGGAATTGAGTATATTATCATGCAAAACTAAATCAGGTAGAACTTTCATGTCTCTCTAGTCAGTTAGCTGTCACACATTGTCCCATCTCCTTATTCCTTATCTAGGTTTTAATCTTTCTCCTCCAGCTCTCATCATGGAGCCACTAATCTAGGTATAACCTCTGGCTGTAGTACTTTGTGGCTTTTCCTTACATTATCAGGGGCTGTCTGTCATGGCTTCCCAAGAGAACACTACCCAGAAGCAGCTGCTGGAATTAGAAAATGCTTTTATAGATAACTCACAAAACAAAAAAATACAATCCAGAACAGCTTCAACAAGTAAGTTTTCTCACAGCAACAATATACATTCTCTTTGTATTCTATCAGCCTGCTGCTGTGCCTCTCTCCCTCTCTCAGCCTCTGGAAGAATTCAGCTCACATGGGCTCATTGTGCTGTCAGATTACAGCTGCAGGATACAGTTTTCTCCTTACTAGCTAATTTAATTGCTCACAGAAAAGCAACAGAAAGTGCTAACCCCTGAAGTCACCGTGCAGCCATTAGTGATGTGGCTTGTATTTTATTTTTGGGCAGTTATACAGAAGTATTTTGGGTTACCTGTTTCTTTTGGCAGTGCTACTCTACTTTAAAATCAGGATGATTTGCAGGTTATGCTGCAATAGAACACAGAGTCTGAAACGGGAGCCCTGCTACCAAACTTGTAAAAATCAAATCATAAGACATGCCATAGTGGATAAGACCAATGATCCATCAAACCCAGCATCATTTTTCTGGTAGTGATCAATCTGAGTCGCTTGAATAAAGTACCCAATAGATCCTGCTGGGGCAATCCATTCTCTATTTTTTTCTACTGGTTCCTGGCAGTAAGAGCTGGTGATCCACAAGCCTACCTAGCTAATAGTTATTAATGGATCTGTCCTCTAGAATACTTTGCCCAACTCTCATAATGAATATGCAAGAAATAGATTTGCATACCCTAAGTCTCCAATGTATGCAAATCCAAAAAACCTGACTGGTTAGGTGTGCCTCCAGGAGAGGGTTGGGAAAGATTGCTGTAGAAATTTGTCCAAATCTTTTCTAAATCATATTATTCTATTGGTTAAGACCATATCCTTTGGCAGCAAATTCAGCTCAATTGTATTGTCTGAAAAAACTCTCTTAAATTTGTTTTGAATCTGCTATCTATTTCATAGTATCTCCTGTTATTAGTACTATTTAAAAGTCTACATAATCATTTCCTTTTAACTTGTTCCACACCATTCATGATTTTATAAACTTCTGTCATATCCCATCTTAGTTGTCTCTTCTCTAAGCTGAAGAACCGTAACCTGTCAAGCCTTTCTTCATAAGGAAGCCATTCTGTGCCTTTTATCATTTTTATTTTCCAGTTACATATATAGAAACATATAGAAATGACGGCAGAAGAAGACCAAATGGCCCATCCAGTCTGCCCAGCAAGCTTCACACATTTTTTCTCTCATACTTATCTGTTTCTCTTAGCTCTTGGTTCTATTTCCCTTCCACCCCCACCTTTAATGTAGAGAGCAGTGATGGAGCTGCATCCAAGTTGTCCTTCTTTGTACCTTTTCTAGTTCTGCTATATGTTATAAGATATAAGGTGACCAGAACTACACACAGTACACAAAATGTGGTGGCATCATGGATTTATAAAGTGTCATTGTGATATTCTCAGTTTTATTTTCTATTCGTTTTCAAATAATTCCTAACATTTTGTTAACTTTTTTGAATGTTGCTTCACACTGATCTGAAGATTTTAAGGTGTTGTCTACAATAACTCCAAGGTCCTTTTCCTTAGTGGTAACTCTTAATATAAAATCTAGCATTGTGTACTGTAAGGGATATGAAAGGTCCCAAATATGTCTCAGACTTCTCTGTAGAACACAGCTTAGGCTTAGGCAGGTGGATATACTCTGCAGGATCAGAAGCACTCAGAAAGAAAAGTTAAGTAAGGTAGATGCTTGAACCTTACCTCTTCCCAAAGTTGAACAGGCCCTATGGTGTAAGCTCTCCGATTTGGGGTCCTGTTGGAGTTAATAGCCTGGAGCTGGTGGTCCCTACTGCACAACAGCCCCCAGCTAAAGTCTGTGGATCCAACATCTCTGATTCTTTCCAGCATCAGCAGGCCTAATATCAGATTTCCAATAAAGCAACAGTCAATTTCCACAGTCTCACAGGGTGTAAAATAACTACTTTCAAACTCCAAGGAACACTGTTGACAATAACTGTTCTCTATTCCCACTGCTTAGTGGAGTTTGCAGTGGCAATTTTTTGAATCTTCAGTAGCAGTGCTTACAAATAATGTTTAAATTGTTACTTTCAGCAATGCTTGCAATTAAAGCCTCAACTGCAGTGCTTGCAATTAAATCCTCAGTAGCAAGGCTAGCAAATAATGTTCAAATTCAAACTCTCAGCAGTGCAGTAGCAGTTTCTTTTAAATCCTCAGTAGCAGTGCTTGCAAATATTATTTAAATTCTTAAACTCAGCAGTGCTTGCAATTAAATCCTCAACTACAGTGCTGACAAATCCTCAGTAGCATGATGTGTAATAATGTTCAAATTCAAACTCTCAGCAGTTTCTTTTAAATCCTTAGTAGAAATACTTATAAATAACAGTGTTTAAATTCTTAAACTCAGCAATGCTTGTGTAGCCTGGCTTTTACCTCTGCTACTTTAAATTGCCCTGTTTTCCAGCATCTTAGGGCTTTTTGGGGCCGATGCTATAAAAAACGTGCAAAGAAATTGCGTTCATTAGGTACACACGTGGTTTTAACGCGCGCACAATATTTAAATTAATCTAAAATTAAAAGCGAGCGAAAATGGCGCACGTTGTTCAAAATGGAGCGTCCATAGCGCCATTGTTATTATTGTATCGGACGTTCAATATTGTATCATGCATGCGATCAGTCTGCGTATATCTGTGAAAAAAAGGTTTGGCAACTGTAATACAATTGTTGAAGTACAAAAAAACGATATTTAAACTAGAAAAGCATATTTGAAATCGGCTTTAATCCCCCATTGTGCCTGTGACATCAGCAAGCGGGTCATAATCCTATCTGCAAGCGCATCATAATCCTATCAGCAGCAGGGTATATCACTTGCTGCAACGAGGCAAACGTCCCTTTTTTGTTTGAGTTCAATTGGACCTGTACTGGCTACACACTGGTCCCTTGAATTCATGCGACTTGAGCTTCATCGAGATTCATTTCATCTCTTCATTTCCTTCTTTTTGCAATGGTAAGAACTGGTTGCTTTCTACTTATATAAACACTTAATATATATATATATTTTTTTTTTTTGGCATATATAGTAAATGTACATCCTTGAATACAGCATTTGAGGATAGAGCATGTTAAGGATCAACGTCCAAAAATGGGGCGTTGCAAAATCAATTATAATGTGCCCGTTATGCAAGGGTATTGGAAACGTTGTTTACCATGTGTACAGTGTTTGGGGGCTCAGTATCTTAACATTACCGTTCCTGGAAGCCGCTCGTGTAAAACATTTTTCATTTTTCTTTGCGTGTAGTAACGATTTTTATCGACGTCCTATTCCTGTATGCTCGGCTCGCATCATACTCGAACGGCCATAAAATTGCATTGTAGATCGACATCTCATGCTTGAACATTTATAATACCAGGAACTGAGATGCAGGGACATTCCAATTTTGGAAATGCTTTCTAAAATGGTGGGCGGCCATCCCCTGGCACAGACATTCTTGTCCACTTTTTGAATGTCTTTTAGCTTCTTAAAGGACGCTCGATCCGTGTATGGCGGTGATACTTTTTTGGCGCCATTAAAGCCTTTTTTTTTTTACTTATTTCATCGGGTCCTCCCCCTGCTATATTCCTACCTTTTAGTGAGTTGTGGCTCAGGGATATAAATTCCCCCCTGAGCAGTATGACTGTGGTCATTGCCTCTTCCTAAGAGAGCTTCACTGGTAAGATTGTGCCCAAAGAGAGTGGAATTTGGGAACGTTTTGGATGACTGTTGAAATTTTGGACCAGTTTCTTGAGAGAAAAGCAAACACATGGTATCTTAAAGGGCTGAGCCCTGGAGGATTTCCTTCTTTTGTGCTCAGGTAACAGCAGAGGAGAAGACTTGGGGAATTATTGCTGCTTTGAAGAGTTTTTGGAGCAAGGGATTTTTGTAATTTTAGCCCTTGTCTTTTGCTGGCTGCTGCAGAGAGCTACCTTTCCCTCCGGGTTGAAGGCATTCTTTAAGTGTGTACACTGGTTCAGTTGGCAGAACAACAACTTGGGGATGTACCAAGAATAAAGAGACTTTAGCTTTATGGATTATGATTTTCCTGAAGTTATTTTTCATTTTTGCTATACTGGCCTGGATCCTATTTTTCAAATTTGAAAATATATTTTGAATATCTTTATTTTGATTCCATGGTTTATTGCTATCTGCCTTCTAAGTAGAAGATTCTCACATGTTGGCCAAGGACAAATGACAAGGAAGAGTAGGGTGACTGTGATTTGATGACTGCACCAGGGGCCTAGGAACCTCTCCACCACTAACCTCGGCATCCCTAGAGACTCCTGTGAGGTTTGTGAGAGAGGAATTGAAGACCAGAATATAGAAGAGTTGCCTGGGAAACTTTGTGACCCCCTAAATTCAATGCACCCCACGGGGGTTACACTTGTAATTAAACCTTCAGTAGCAAGGCTTGCAAACAATGTTCAAATTCTCAGCAGTTCTTGTAATAGCAGTTTAAATAACGTTTAATTTGTTTTTAAATTTCTCAGCAACACACTTCTGTGAGGAAACTAGCACTACTTGTTTTTCTCCACTTCTCCTACTGAAACACAGTCAATATAGTCTTTCTTGCTGTGGTAGCGCTCTCATATTAACAGTCCTTGAGTTTTCAGGAAAGCTTTCAATAAAGCTAACTTTTGGAGCCTACTTTGAATCCATTTCTATGGCCAGGTCTGGTGCTGTGTCTGAAATGTCCATAGGTTTGTGCACCTCCTCACTCTCTGCAGCTTCCTCTCCATATTTTCTGTGTTTGGCAACTATGTCCCTTTGGCTTCTTCTCTTCATGTGACTGCAAGCTTCTCAATTTATCTCACCTGGGAATCTACAGGGAATGAAGGGCTGGCTCCATCTACCTTCAGCTCTTCCCTTCGCAGAAGCCTAGCGTAGCCAGTTGGTCCTAGGGAACTTGGGAAATGTAGTCCAAGGCACTTTCTTTTTTAGTTCTCAGGCTTCTAAGCTTCCAGCATGCCCTATTTATGGTTTTGGGGAGTCTATTATGCAGAATATTGACTGGGGAAACCACTGTGCCATCATTACATGTACGTATAGTTAGGATTAATTTTCCCTTAGTGCATCACTGCACTTGTCAACATTACATTTCATCCAGTACCAACATCAGGCTCACTGATCTCTAGTTTCTAGGATCATCCCTGAAGCTCTTTTTAAAAATTGATGCTACATTGGCTACCCTGCAGTCTTCAGGTGCAGTGGCAATTTTAATGGTAGGTTACAATTTACTAGTAGTAGATGTACAATTACATAATTGAGTCCCTTCAGAACTCTGGAGGGAACATCATCTGACCCTGATGATTTGATACTAGTTTATCAGTTTGCTCTAGCACCTCTTCCAGTTTCACATTGATTTGTGTCAATTCCTCCAAATTATCACCTACAAAGAACACATTTAGTGTCAGTATTTCCCTACTATCCTTCGTAGTGAAGAATGAAGAACTAATTTAGTTTTTCTGCAATGCCTTTATCCTCCTTAAGTGCCTTTTTTTATTCCCTGGTTGTCTAATGGTCCAAGTGACCCTCCTCACAGGCTTTCTTACCTTTCAAATAGATGTAAAAGTTTTTATCATCAGTTTTTGCCTCTCTTCAAGCCTCTACTCAAATTGTGATTGATCTGCTTTATTAATGTTTTACATCTAATATGCTAAGTTGTACTCTTTTTCATATTTTGTTCATTAGGATTTGCTCTATTTGGATCTAATAGCATATTTTTCAACTCTCATTTAGCCATGCTGGCAATTGCTTGGCTGCTTTATGTATTTTCTAAATTGTGGAATATATTTATATTTTATCTGGGATTTCAAGATGGTATTTTTAAATAGTCTGCAACAAACACAAAAGCAGCAAACCCTTGACTGATCAATTCAACCAATAAAGAAACAAAACAAGGGAAAGAAATTTTTTTTAATGAAAATCATAAATAAATAAATTGAATTATCACGAACGCGGCATCAGAAAAGAGGAAGTATTAGAATTTACATCCACCGCCTCTCGTCACGCGATGGGCCTCAAGCGGTATCAGAAATATACATTGTTTTCATTCATCTGCCGGTTTGTTTTTTAATTTTCTCTTGTACCTTTCTTAAATCTATTAACGATATAAATTGGTGACTATGGGCTATGAAAACCACCCTTAATCACTTAAATAATACCCCATTAATTTAATCACGAGAACAAATAAAACAAAAAAATCAACAAATGGAATATATGGTAATGAACTCATCTTATACATGACCGCTGTTGTCCACTTCCTAAAGACAAAAGACCCGATATGAGCTCATGTTTCGATGACCAGTGTCACCTACCTCAGGGGTAACAATTCTCACAATAATGAACACTGGATTGATTCTTCAAAGACTGTATATCTGAAAAAAACAAAAAAAGAAATTATCCATCCACCATAAAACACCAAAACAATATTATCTACAACATATAAACTAATAAACTCCCATTCAAAAAATATAAAAAATAATTTAACAATACACAGCACATATAACGCACAAGTGTATCACCAGTTCAGAACCACCTTCCTGATCTCAAAGATCTGGCGATGTCATGGAAAACAGCTACAAACCAAATGAATGAATCTATGGGGTAAGAACATAAGAAATTGCCATGCTGGGTCAGACCAAGGGTCCATCAAGCCCAGCATCCTGTTTCCAACAGAGGCCAAACCAGGCCACAAGAACCTGGTAAATACCCAAACACTAAGAAGATCCCATGTTACTGATGCAATTAATAGCAGTGGCTATTCCCTAAGTAAAATTGATTAATAGCCATTAATGGACTTCTCCTCCAAGAACTTATCCAAACCTTTTTTGAACCCAGCTACACTAACTGCACTAACCACATCCTCTGGCAACAAATTCCAGAGCTTTATTGTACGTTGAGTGAAAAAGAATTTTCTCTGATTAGTCCTAAATGTGTTACTTGCTAACTTCATGGAATGCTCCCTAGTCCTTCTATTATTCGAAAGTGAAAATAACCGAGTCACATCTACTCGTTCAAGACCTCTCATGATCTTAAAGACCTCTATCATATCCCCCCTCAGCCATCTCTTCTCCAAGCTGAACAGCCCTAACCTCTTCAGCCTTTCCTCATAGGGAAGCTGTTCCATTCCCTTTATCATTTTGGTTGCCCTTCTCTGTACCTTCTCCATCGCAACTATATCTTTTTTGAGATGCGGCAACCAGAATTGTACACAGTATTCAAGGTATGGTCTCACCATGGAGCGATATAGAGGCATTATGACATTTTCCGTTCTATTAACCATTCCCTTCCTAATAATTCCTAACATTCTGTTTGCTTTTTTGACTGCTGCAGCACACTGAGCTGATGATTTTAAAGTATTATCGACTATGATGCCTAGATCTTTTTCCTGGGTGGTAGCTCCTAATATGGAACCTAACATCGTGTAACTACAGCAACAGTTGGACAATGTACAACCCAGTAGGTTGACTAAAGAGATACAGTGGGGCAACTGTTGACGTTCAGCCATTGTTTTCAACCAGAATGTTAGCATGGTTTGACGTATTTTATGCTCAGACACATCTTCCATATGAATGGTGTACAGAATTTAAATACCCAAATGGCAGATGAAATTTAATGTGGACAAGTGCAAGGTGTTGCATATAGGGAAAAATAACCGATATATCCAACGCTGCTCTTTTCGTAACAAAACTGCGTCTATATTGCAACCCCGGGCCCCTATGTGGACCACCTCCAACACTGCAAAAGTAAAATCGATAAATATACATCCTTTTTCTTGACAGTGGCCAACTAATGGGACTTCAACTTCCTGTGGCAATACACAGGTTATTTATGTAGTTTGGTATACTTGTCCATTAATGTATGTTGGCAAAACGAAACACTCTGTTCAGACTAGAATGATAGAACACTGCAGTGCAATTGACTGCAATAGAGTTGAAGTCCTATTAGTGGTTTTCATAGCCCATAGTCAACAATTTATATCATTAATAGGTTTAAAAAGATACAAGAGAAAATAAAAAAACGAACTGGCAGATGAATGAAAACAATGAATATTTCTGATACTACTTGAGGCTCATTGCGTGACGAGAGGCAGTGGATGTAAATTCTAATACATCCTCTTTTCTGATGCCGCATTTGTGATAAATTAATTAATTTATTTATGATTTTCATAAAAAAATGTTTTCTTTCCCTTGTTTTATTTTTAAATAGTCTCCATGCCTCATACATACTTCTCAACTTTGTAACTGTTTCTTTCTATTTCAAATGCTTTTTATTGATCCAACTTAAGAACAACTACATTTCAACCTCACACAGTTATTAATGTGCTCATGTATTCATGTTCCTTTTTAAAGTTAAATGTTCCTGTGATAATTTTACTTATCATTCTCTCTCTGGTAATTATGTCAAATTTTATTGCATTGTGACCACTACTGCAATCTGTTCCTGATATCCTTGAACGGTCTGGTAGCCATACAAGGATGTGATCAGAGCAGATCCCAAGATCAGCATCTGTGAATTACTCTCAACAGATCTTAAGTACTCAGTAATATTTATTTTAAGCAAGTGTTTTATTTTATTGATATTATGTTATTGCTATACTGTATTTTGTTGCATATATTTTATGAATCTGTTTTGTAGTCTGCTTTGAACATGTATGGATATTAGTGGAATATAAGAAATGCTAAATAAACAAATTATTATCAAATGGCTCCAGCATTGTTACCAATTGTTCCAGATCCCACATACCACTGAGAATGAGGTCCAAAGTAGCTCCTTCTAGAATCTGCTTCTCCAAGTAGCATTTATTGCATCTAGAAACTTTACTCCATTGTATGCCCTGAAGATGTGTTTGCCCAGTCAATATTAGAGCAGTTGAAATCTCCATTATGGTGTTTCTGTCTTATTTGCTTGTCTGATGTCTGTTAGTATTTCAGTCTGTTTCATCATCCTAGTCAGTTTGATAGTAGTTTAACTGCACTGCTATACAGTTCCCTGACATGAATAGATTTTCTATCCATAGAGATGAGAGAGTGCCATTTGAATCCTGCAGATATTTAATCCTACTAGACTCTATGCCATCCTTAACAAATAGTGTCACCCTTTATCATTTTGCTATATTTTGGGCACCATAATCAAAGATTTTTCTGTGGGCAAACCCATGTAGGTAAAGGTATTCCTGCTGATCACAGCATATGTAGTTTTGGCCACAGTGAAAATGCATGGTGTTAGATCAGGGAAGGGAACCTACAAGTGGAGATTTGATTTTCAAATCTCCTTGTACAGTTTCTGACACAATTTGTGCTTGCTTTAGTGCAGGTACAAAGTATGGAGGTACTTTGTCCCTGTGTTGTATGTACTGGCATGATTCTCAAAGGGAAACTCAGGAGTTTTCCCGTTGAGAATGAGCTTGCAGTCACATGGGGAGGCTTATTGTTGCCTTGGTATCACAGCAAGGCAACAATAAGCCTCCCCATGTGTAGAGGGCTTCTGCACTAGATGTTAAATGTACATGATAAGGTCATTTAGCATGCATGTGGTACAGTGTGCAATGCACTAATATCCTAGCATGCTAAAGTGAACCCTAAAAATGTCAGTATGTATATGCTAAATTTAGCATGTACATGCATGTAAATGAAGGGATGTTGGTGGCAATTTAGGGTCTAGCAGGCACAGAGGAAATATTTGTTGTATGCTCTCCTCTACCTGCTATTTAGCATGCGCTAGTTTAGGGTAAAAATTTTAACAACTGCCTTGGATTAGGTGTTAACATTGTGGTATGCGCATATTTCAACTTTCAAGTGCTCAACTAACAGGATACATAGCGGGTTAGAAATAGAAATGTGCAAGAGATGACACTGTAGAGGTTTACCCATAGGCTCTAGAACTATAACATCTTTCCATCGTTGGAAAAGAGAAAACACTAATTTACACAAACCCAAAATTATTCACACAATGACAATGTTTTTCAAAGAAAAAGTTAACAAATGACAAGTGGTTTACAAATGTTGTACTCACCACAATCTATAAGGCACAAGGATTATACTGTCTCTGATAAAGAGCCAGCTGACAAGTTTCTATAGATTAGCATGGTTATGATGGTCATTGCATTGAGAGAAATGACCAGTCATACTCTCTGTTTCCTATCTTTTAACCAGTTACCAATTCACAGAAGGAACTGCCTACTAACCCATGATAAATTTCCTGAAAGCCTCTCATGAGGGATTTTGTCAAATGCCTTTTGAAAATCCAGACACACTATATTAACTGACTTACCCTAGTCCACATGTTTATTAACTCCTTCAAAAAAATCCAACAGGTTTGTAAGACAAGACTTACCTTTGCTAAATCTATGATGGCTCTGCCCCATTAATCTGTCTATCCGGATAATCGGTAATTTTGTTTTTCAGAATAGCTTCTACCATTTTGCCCAGTATCACTGTCAACCTCACCGGCCTCTAATTTCCAGATCACCCCTGGAACCCCATTTTAAAAATGGGCATTATGATGGTCACTCTCCAATCCTCAGGTACCATAGCTGATTTGAATGATAACTAAAGATTACTCAAATCGGCAAATTCGGACCCGACGATTTGTTACTCTTTAGTTTGTCAATTTGTTCTATTACATCTTCCCAGTTCACTGTGATTTGCTTCAATTCTTATGAATCTTCGTTCTCAAAGAATGTGACATAGATATCTCCCCGATACTCTCTTTCATCAGTAAAGACCAAAGCAAAGAATTCATTAAAGGTGAATTTTAAAAGGGGATGTGCGAATATGTTGGGTTCGCACGCACCGACCAGATTTTAAAATCCACCCAGATACGTGCATAAATGCAGAGGCGCTCACATCTCAGTTTTCAGAAAGGGGCAGGGCATGGGCATGGTCTGGGAGGTATATGGGTGTTTCAGGGAATGAACCTGAGATGGGCGCATAAATTCTAACCTGCTCTGGCGCACCAATGCCCCCTGCCGTGGTAACTGTGCTTCTTCTATGGATGTAGTGTGAGTTTATAAAATAAAGATAAATAGGCAGATTGGCGAGGTTGTAAGCGTCTGGTATAACATGGCGAAATGAAGGCTATTAAATCAGGGGATTTTGGAAGACCTCTCTTCTGGGAGAACTGGGGATGAACTGGTAAAACTGGAAAATATGTTGGCATGCACCCCTTTTAAAATCCCCTAATTTATGCGATAGAAGCTACATTTGTGTACCCACTTAAAATTTGTGCACATGTATGCGGCCAACCTATTTTATAACATGCGTGCACTTATGCGTGCAAGTTATAAAATAGCTGTGTCCCTGGGCGCAGACTGACGAATGCGTGCACACGTATGCCCGCGTGCTGGTTTGAAAGTTATTGTTTTTCTGCTATGGCCTTGTCATCCCTCGACGCCATGTTTACACCTCTGTCATCTAGCAGTCCAACAGACTCCCCCTCACAGGCTTCTTGCTTTGAATATACTTGAAAAAGCTTTTATATTGAGCTTTTGAATCTCTGGCAATCTTCTTTACAAATTCCCTTTTGACCTGGCTTACTTTATATCTAGAACACTTCAAGAATTACAAAACCAAAAGAGGTCCTCTCTTAAATTATCAAAATATTAACAAACAGAAAATATAGTGACCTCTATGTACACAGATGTTCGGTATTGCTCATGAGGCTACTCCATAAATGGGTAATAGCCTTATTGACTCATACTGTTTTTATTTTTATTTTTCTTTGTGTTATTTAATATTCAAATGCTAATTTTTTATCCTTTAGTGATGTCCCTCCACCGAGGGTGCTTTTTTAAAAATAATATTGGCTCCAATTTTACCATTATGAAAGACATATAAGAGAAGATTACTTCTAACTCAATATAGCTGAGTATAAAATACCATGAAGTAAGGCGATATCTGGTGACCGTACAAGAGAGGGCTATTTGATAAAGACCAATATTATTTTTAAGAAAGCACTCTTGGTGGAGGGACATCACTAAAGGATAAAAATGAGCCAGAATTCTCTCGGGAACTGATCCAGATTGTTAAGAATGGGGTCGTCTCTCTCCCACAAAGGTGAAGCCCAGGCCAGGGCTGGACCCTCCAGCAGTGACAAAATAAAAGTAATTTTAGTCTTGTCTGATGGGAACGAAGATGACTGCAGTGAGAAGTGCATTCGACATTGATTAATGAAGCCCCGACACTGTGCTGAAGTTCCGTTAAATTGTGGCGGAGAAGGTAAACAGATAGGTTTAGATGAAGCAGTGGTATTCGTCACTGGTGTTGCGGGTGCTTGGGCTAGCGCATCCATACGGGCGACTAAGCGGTCTAGTACCCCAGTTACTTGGTCGAGGACCCCTTGTTGTTGCTGAAGCCAGGAGGCCAAACCTGGGATGGCCTGAAGTGCGGTCAGATCGACTGGTTCCATGGCTTCGGCCAACTGTTACGTTGAGACGTGGAACCAAGACTGGTGACCGCTTACCTTGGCTAGTAGAGACACTTGGAACAGGAATTTCGAGGACCGGCATCTGGTAGGTGACCACCGGTAGTCCAGGTAGAGCCGGTAATAACGACAGGAATCAAGGTGACTTGTCCAGAGGCAGGCAGCAGGCAGAGTAATCCAATACCAGTCCAGGTCAGGGCAGGCAGCGAACAACAGGAACCAAGGCAACTTATCCAGAGGCAGGCGGCAGGCAGCAGGAAAACAGCAGAAAAACTCCCCAACACTACTTGTGGCCGAAGCAGCGCGGAAGAGAAGAAGCTCCCTATAAATAGGCAAGCTTTCCCGCGCTGCCCAGCACTTCCGCCGGCGTCTGACGTCAAAAGGGGGCGTGGCCAAGCCCCGATTCGCGCGGAGCCGCACCACGAGGGAAGCCAGCGCCAGGGGAAACCGCCGACACCATCGGGAGTGTTCCTGCAGGTAACACAACATATAGATTATATAGGCACACACTTCAAAAAAACAACTTTCAATAATAAACTACCTTAATAAACTACCTTTCTCATAGTAATCAAGGCAGTTTACTGGATCCCATATGGTATTAGGCCTATGCTAAAGTGCACTCGGTGTGAAGTTGGTCCACAGAAAGCCAGGAACAAAGTGAACTACAATTTCAATAGAGTAAGCCTTCCATATCATAACTGCCAGCACTCAGCCTATGTAAAAACCATAAACACCAATACACTTCCTACTGTAACAAAATATGCTGGACTGCTCTAGACTCCTGCACAGAAACTACATGCAAGCAGAGTACCTCACCTGTGTCACACACAACGAACACAGCCAGAAGCTCACCATATAGAGAACAAGGGACTATTAATTAAAAATGTACAGACAAAAACTGAACTGGAAGCCACAAGAAGCCAGATTCTGCATGCAGTGTAAGACTAGAAAAAGAAAGAGAAATGCATTTCCTTCTATGCTGAGCATATGAGATATAAGAGATGCACATTCCCAAAACGGATGTAGTTCAATGATGAAACTGAAAACTAAAATACTTTGTTCTATCTTTGCCGACATTTTTTTTTTTAATTGTGCGGCTTTCCTCTTCATGTCTTCTCTCCTTCCTTACATGTCTCTGACATTGATTTTCCCTTTCATCTCTTTTCTGCTCTCACTCAGTGCGATTTCACACCCCCTTCTCTCGCACCTTCCAGTTTCAATTTCCCCATTTTCACCTCTCAGCTACGAATCTGCTTTCCATTTTCTTCTCTCACCCCATCTTTCCTTTCTCATCCTCCCTCCAGCCCTCCTAGACCCCCCCCCCCCCCCCCCCCACACACACTGTCTCACCCCTTCCCCAGCTTTTCCTCCTCTGACTTTCACCCAATCCCTAATCCTCCATTTCCACTGCCTTTACTAGGGATGTGCTCCCGTTTTTCAGTTCATTTCGATTAGTGCACATTTAATTTTCTAGGTCATGCTAATTTTTGAGTACATACAACAACAAACAAACAGAAAAATGACATGGAAAAATTCCCCAAATAAAACAAAATGATTTTATTAGCTGCACACCCTTACTCTGTACTCACCAGCTCCTTAGCCTATAACTACTTTCCTATTCTTTGCTTCACCTCAGCAGCCCCAGTTCCTTTCCTGTCACTCATCCCTCATCTTTCTTTTTTGCCTTCTACCCAGCCTCCCACTACTCCTCTGTCACGCTTCCTAGCCCCTCACGGCGAATCCCTTTCCCCTGTCTCTCACTCCCTTCACACTTCTCCACATCATCTTCTGGACACCTCTCCTCCCTTCAAGCCCCCCCCCCCCCCCGCCTCACCTCACTTCCCGCAGCCCATCCAACATACGCTAACTCCCTGCCCACCCAGTCACCAAATTGCTGCTGTCCCCCCTCCCCAGCTCAATCCCTACCTTCTCTCTCAACGCAGTCTCCAATTTCTTGCCCTCTTCCCTTCCCCTCATGCCACCACTCCCACCCTTTCCCTCAATCCCAGAGTTCCCTGTTGGCTCCCCTATCTGCTCCCCCTTTCCTGCGTCTTGCGCTCCCTCCCCTCCAAGCACCTGTGGCTCATCTTGCTGCCAGCGCCTCTCCTCTCCCTCCCGCGGGTTCATGAACCTCGTAGGCAGCCAGGAGAGTCACCCAGTTTAAGCGTGCGAGACTGGGGCATTGAGGAGGGAGCGCAGCTGCAGGCCATGGGCCCCTGTTGATTGAGAATGAGACTGACCTGGTCAGTGGAGCCTCCTCACTCACCTGCAGCTGCTCAGGGAAGGGAGGGAGCTGAACTTGCAATCTGATCTATAAGGAAGGTAGGGAGGTGGACTGGTCCCATGGAAGAATCGAGGCCTATATGGATGTAGCCAAAGGCTTGCCCCGAGGACTGGCTGAGTGCCCGGTCGGTTGCGGGGAAAACGCTGGCGGCACTGCAGAGAATCTTCTTTGGCCACTGGGACCTTCTTTTTGCCGGCAGAGTTTGCCTGAAGGAAAGGTGAGGCGGTCAGAGTAACAGATAAGTATGAGAAAAATAAGTGTGAAAGCTTGCTGGGCAGACTGGATGGGCCACTTGGTCTTCTTCTGCCGTCATTTCTGTTTCTATATGGCAGGAAGGTTTCATGGGCAATTTTGCCACCTGAAAATCTTGCCACCTGAAGCGGCAGCCTCACCCTGCCTCATTATAGAACAACCCCTGCTGCTAACACAGAACTCAGCATTGTCTACTTGTAGATGGGATTTTTTTCCTATGTGCATTACTTTGCACACACACTTCTTTTTCATATACAGACATTCTCACAAACCCTTCTTCCCTTGCTTCTGACTTCCACTTCCTCCAGGTTAGTACAAGTCTCCTCTTGGGCCTCCTAGCTTTTGCTGATTCCCCACTGGCTGAACGCTGGTTTAATCTGTCCTGGGGCTGTGAAAAGGTCTTTCCACTAATGCAGTCACCAAAGGTGACCTCTGAAGGAGGGAGTTATCACCTGTAGTTCCATGGTGATGGCTACTTTCGGGTTTTTAATAGATTGCATCTCACGGAGCACATTAACATTTTAGATCCTGCTCATTGAAGGAATTATTGAATTATTTCCTGATGCCCCTTTTTACATATCTTAGTTAACTAGACCCAAATATGGTATAAATATGGTATAAAAAGATTTGCAAGTAATTAAAAATATATGAAAAAATATTTCCACTTGTGGAACGTTGGTATCTAAAAGGTTAATTTATTATGAGTTTTCTGCATCTGCCGGTGTATCTTCTTCCTCAGTCAGTATCTTTCTTGTGATGTGGTAAAGGAATTGCTGGCAAGACTTGTGGAAAGGACACTCTGTCATGTACCACACAAAGGGAAACCATCAAATGATTTATATTCAGGGCTGGCCATACAGTGGGGACTAGAGATGGAACTGGCACACTGCACTAACTTCCTCTTGCTGATCTGAAGCTTGCTGGGTTTTATCATGGACCCCACTTATAACTTGCTTATAGTTGTTGGTGATAATAATCCAGTAAATGACATTCCCAACACAAATCTACAAGTAATGGGGGATGTTATTTGTTTCCTGAATACCTAGATTCTTATTTTTGTGATGGGTAATCACATTACAATAAATCACACCCAAGAGGCTATGCAAATTTTATGCAGGGCTGGTGCTTGCAATCCAATAAATGCCCGATTACAGATCTATGGATGAATATATGGATTGTGGATGGGGCTTGTGTGTCCATCTCAAGATTGTGGGTGGTGTTTGTGACTGAGATTAAGAGGAGGGAGGAGGAATAGCCTAGTGGTTAGAGCACTGGACTATGAACCAGGAGACCAAGGTTCAAGTCCTGCTATCGCTCCTTGTGACCTTGGGCAAGTCACTTTACCCTCCATTGCCTCAGGTACAAAAACTTAGATTGTAAGCCCTCTGGGGATAGAGAAATACCTATAGTACCTGAATGTAAACCGGTGTGATATCTCAATTGAGATAAATATATAAAGTATATAAAAATAATAAATAAATAAATTATAGGCAGGATTTCTGGTAAACAGATTGCATCTATACCAGACTCTACCCATAAAGGGTAGAGTCTGTGTCTAATATCCTATATCTGTGAGACATGGAAACTTGACAACATACAAAGAGCAATAAGACTTTTATACATATTCTTTCAATATACATGTGGTACCATAAAAACACCCTTTTTGCCGTTTTTCCTTCTTTTTATACTATTTTAATCAAGTATAAAGGGACACAGGGAGCACTTTTGAAGTATAATCACAGCAATGTACCAGAGCCTGGTTCACTAAGGTTTTTCTCCTAATCTTTGTCCAGCATGAAAGACCTTGATGAATTAGATCCTAATCTGTAGCTTATTAGGACTATAAGAAATACATGATCAAACAAAGGGAAAGACAGAGACAAAAAGAATATGAAGAGGATAGAAATTAGTAAAGAGACAAATGTATGAGTTTATTTCCCCAGAGGGAAAAATACCACAACTTAGGTGACCCAAAACATCATTGTGTAATGATGGCTCTACATCCTGTGGGCTACCAGTTGCCCGCATACCGCTGTCTTCTCCTGTAGTGTCACATGCCTCGTGATAGGGGCAAAAGTGTTTATGCAGCTGACTGGCACCATTTTTAAAATGGTGACACCAAGCCAAGAGCCCTAGGGGGCATTCTGGGTGCCACCAGACCACCAGGGATTTGTTTTAAATACTGGGGGGGAGGGGGGGCTTGGTTGAGTGGGGCCACTTTTTCCTTGAAGGTGGCGGGGTTTGGAAAGGTTGGACAGAGGGAGACTTGGTAAATTTTTATGTTACCTTTTTCTACTTTGGCCACCTCACAGGGTGGGGACAGTATGCAGGCCACTTGCTCTTTAAAGATGCATCCCAGGATAATC
The DNA here is from genome assembly GCF_901001135.1 of Rhinatrema bivittatum. Lineage (NCBI taxonomy): Eukaryota > Metazoa > Chordata > Amphibia > Gymnophiona > Rhinatrematidae > Rhinatrema > Rhinatrema bivittatum. The sequence goes on along the minus strand of NC_042626.1, from coordinate 62,746,874 downwards.
GGGACATGTGTTAACATCTCAATGTTCTCACTGAAGGTCAGCAAACTTTCAATCAAATAACATGGCTTACAAATTTTGAGGCAAGCCACATTTTGTATTTTCATAGGATCAACTACTAATGAGCTGACTTGCATGCAAATTGTCTCATTATAATATCTGGGATTTTAGAGGGGAGGGATAACACGTGGTATTTGAAATACTGTGCATTATCTCTGTGTTAAGGCATTTACCACACAGCAAAGCCTTAATGTAGCTTAGTAAATGCCTCCCATAGTTTGTGCTGTGTTGCACTTTCTAGAATAGAAAAGGGTCAGCTTCAGATGTTGTAGGGTTGAGGAAAACCTGGCTGCAACTCCGGATCTGAGTTCTTCCATTGTTCACATTCTCTCAAGAAGTCCAATCCATTCATGGGGTATTGTTCCAAAACAAAAGAGATTTTACTGAAATTCCAGAATCAGAGTGTCGCAATAGTACAAAACTAGGAAAAACAATTAATGCAACTCTTAAAGGAAAGAAAAATCACAGGATACAGTTCCTTAACATGTTTAAGTAAAAGGCTGGGAAATTTGGACTTCCAGTAGTCCTTAAGAGATCTCTTTCCTCTCTAACCCATGGTCATTCTTCTGAAATCCTCTTCTCCCACCAAGTAGTTTAAGGCAACTATATCCAGGACGTTGGACAATTATCCATTTCTCTCTGAAAAGTCAGGAAAAAAAAAACAGTTCTCCAGATCAATGGTTCATAACTTGTTATTTGTGCCACAGTACACCTACTTTCACCTTCCCTCTCTCCCTGCATTCCTCCTGCCCCCACCCCACCCTCCCCACAACCTGACATCACATCTTCTCTTTCCTTTCCTCACCCCCTGGCATCACCACCTCCCTGTCCCTCTTAGCTTCACCATCTTTCCTCCTCTCTACCTACCACATGGCATAATCGCCTTCCTCCCCCACCAACTCTCTGGCATCACCAACTTCTTTTCCTTCCCCCTTCCACTCCTATTATCCCCACCTATCCTTCCTCCTTCCCAAATAAGAACATAAGAGATGTCATGTTGAGTTAGACCAAGGTTAATCAATCTCAGCTTTCTGTCTCCAATAGTGGCCAGTCTCGGTCACAAGTACTAGGCAGATCCCGGAAAGTAGATCTAACCTCCTGTTACTCTCAGGGATAGTGATAACTTTCCCTAATGTAAATGTTTCATGGACTTTTCCTCTAGGAAAATGTTAGTCACCTTGATCACATCTGGAAACAGATTTCACAGATTTCACAGATTGTGCATTGAGTGAAAAATTATTTTTTATAATTTGTTTTAAATCTTCTGTCTGTTAGTTTCGTGGAAAATCCTTTTGTTTTAGTATTATTTGAAAGAGTAAATAACCATCCCTTACTTACCTGTTCCACCCCACTCATTTTATGAACTTCTATCATGTCCACTCTCAGCCGTCTCTTTTCCAAACTAAAGAGCCTCAATCTGTGTAGCCTCTCATCAGAGGAGCTGTTCCATCTCCTTTGTCATTTTTGTTGCCCTTCTCTGCATCTTTTCTAGTTCTGCACTCTTTTTTTAAGATAGAGCAATCAGAACTGAACATAGTATTCAAGGTATGGTCACACCATGACTCAGTATAGAGGCAATATAATTATTCTTTGTTTTACTCTGCATTCTTTTTCAAATCATGCCTAAAATTGCATTTGCTTTTTGACCAGAGCCATATACTGAGATCAGGATTCAAGGTTTGTCCACAAGGACTCCAAAGTTCTTTTCCTGGGTGGTAGATCCTAATATGGAGCCCATCAAGGTGTATCTTTAGTTGGGATTATTTTTCTTAATATGCATTATGTTGTACTTTTCCACATTAAATCTCATCTGCCACTCAGATGCCTAATCACCTAGCCTCACAAGGGTCTTCGGCTGTTTCTCACAATCCATTGCCTTTTTAACAACTTTGAATAATTTTGTCAACTACAAATTTGATCATTTCACTTGTTCCCTTTTCCAGATCATTTATGAAAATGTTAAATAAACAGGCTCCAGCACAGATCCCTATGGTATTCCACTAATGACCTTTCTCCATTTGGAAAACTGACCATTTATTCTTTCTTTCTGTTTCCTGTCTTTTACCAGCTAACTATCCACAATAGGATAATGCAGTGGAAGCAAAAATTGATAATAAAAACTTTTTCAGGTACATTCAAAGTAGAAAGCCTGTCAGTAAATAAGTTGAACCATTAGATGTCAGGGATGACAAAGCCATAGCAGATAGACTAAATTAATTCTTTGCTTTAGTCTTCACTGAGGAAGATATAAGAGAGATACCCATGCCAGAAATAATATATTCAAAGATGATTCAGCAAAACTGAAACAAATCTCAGGTACCTGGAAGATGTAATAGGACACATTGACAAACTAAAGAGCATCAAATCATCTGGACCAGATGGTATATATCCCAGAGTGCTGAAAGAACTGAAAAAAATGAAATTGCAAATTACTATTTGTAAACTATCATTAAAATAATCTATGGTACCTGAAGACTGGAGGGTTGCCAATGTGATGCCAATTTTTAAAAAGGGATCAAGGGGTGATCCAGTGAGCGAGTCTGTGCCAAGCAAAATGGTAGAAATCATAAAGGACAAAATTGCTAGACATATAGATAGGCATAGTTTATTGGGACAAGCCAACATTGATTTAGCCAAGGGAAGTCATGCTTCACCAATCTGCTACAATTTTATTTTGAAGGCATAAATAAACATGCATTTGGATTTACAGAAAGAATTTGACAAAGTCCCTCATGAGAGACTTATTAGGAAATTAAAAAGTCATGGGATAGGAGGCAGTTGTGGATTGCCAACTGGTTAAAAGATAGAAAACAGAGTAGGGCTAAATGGTACATTTTCCCAATGGAGAAAGATGAATAGTGGAGTGCCCTAAGGATCTGTTATGGGACCAATGCTATTTAATATGGGGCAGATTTTAAAAGGTTTACGTGCGTAACCCCTAAAACCCATTCCTGCGCGCGCCGAGCCTGTTTTGCATAGGCTCGGCGATGCGTGCAAGCCCCGGGATGCATGTAAGTCCCGGGACTTGAAAAAATGGGCAGGGCGGGGTGGGACGTGGGTATGGCCAGAGGCCTCCCCGCTGCCGCTGGGCCTGGGGATCGTGCGCTGGAGGCAGGCATAAATAAAAAAAAAATAAAGGTAGGGAGGGGGGGGATTTAGGTAGGGCTGGGGGGCGGGTTAGATAAGGGAAGGTGGGGGGGGGCGGAAGGAACGGGGAACGCCATCGGGGCTCCCCTAGGGCTTGGCATGCGCAAGGTGCGCTGACCCCGGATTTTTTAACATGCGCGTGGCTGTGCGCGCATGTTATAAAATTGGGCATAGATTTGTGTGCGCCGTGTTGTGCGCACTAATCTACACCCACGCGTTTCTATTAAAACTGGCCCTATATGTATAAACGACTTGGAAATGGGAACAAGTAGTGAGGTGATCAAATTTTCTGACCACACAAAATTATTCAAAGTTGTTAAATCACAAAATGATTGTGAAATATTGCAAAAGGACCTTGTAAAACTGGGACACTGTGCATTCAAATGGCCAATGAAATTTAATGTGGACAAGTGCACTTAGGGAAGAGCAACCTATATTATAGCTACAAAATGCAAGATTGCTCACTATAAGTCTCCATTCAGGAAAAGGCTATAGGTATTATCTATTGATAATACATTGAAATGTCAGTGTGCAGCAGCAGCAGCCAAGAAAGCAAACAGAATGCTAAGAATTATTAGGAAAGGAATAGAAAATAAAACAGAGAATATTGCTCCATGATGCAACTGCATCATGAGTATTGTATGCAGTTCTGGTCACCACATTTCAAAAAAATATATAGCAGAATTAGAAAAGATAGAGAGAAGGGCCACCAAAACGGTAAAGGGGATGGAACAATTCCCCTATGAGGAAAAACTAAAGGAAGATATGATAGAGGTCTATAAAATAAGTGGAAAGGAATGACTAAACTTTAATTGGTTGTTTACTCTTTCAAAGAGTACAGTGACTTGGGGACACACAATGAAGTTACTAGGCGATACATTTAAAACAAAGAGAAAATATGTTCTAGAATTCATTGCCAGAGGATGTGGTGAAAGCTATTAGCATAGCTACATTTAAAAAAGGTTTGGACACTATCAAGCAGAGTTGCAGAAATCCAGTTATCTCTGGGATAAGCAGCATGGAGTCTATCCTACCCTTGGAATCCTGCCAGGTACTTGTGTCCTGGATTGGCCACTGTTGGAGATAGGATTCTGGGCTTGATGGACATTTGGTCTGACCCAGTATGGCAAGTCTTATATCCTTATGCTCCTAACCTATGACTTTTTAATTGCCTGAGGAGTTTCTCATGTGGAACTTTGTCAAATGCATCCTGAAAATCCAGACTCACCTTTATGCATATGTTTATTTACATCTTCAGAGAACTCTAATCGATTGGTAAGGCAAGACTTCTCTTTGCTAAAAACATGTTGACTCTTCTCCATCAAGGCATATCTATCTGTATGGTCAGAAATTATTTTTAAGAATAGCTTCTACCATTTTGCCCAGCACCAACATCAAGCTAATATTTTCCTGGTTTACCACTGGGACCCTTTTTGAAAGCTAGTGTTACAATGGCCACTCTCCAGTCTACAGGACCAGCATCTATTTTTAATGATACGTTACAGATTACTAGTAACAGGTTTGCAATATCATGTTTGTGTTCCTTCAGAAATCCGGAGTGAATAGCCTTCTGTCCTGGTGATTTTTTACTGTTGAGCTTGTCAGTTTGATCTATTACATTTTCCATTATCACAAAGATTTCCTTGAATTGCTCAGAATCATCATGAAAGAATGTTTTTGGTGTAGATACAGTATGTTCCCAATCATTCCTTCATTAAAGACCGAGGGGGGGGGGGGGGGGAGTGTACCTGAGGCGCACATTTTTACTCTCCAAAATTAACACCTGCCCCGCGCAGGTGTGTGGAGGAAAAGGGTACAGAAAAGCAGAAAATACTGCTCTTCTGTACATCCTCAGACTTAATATCATGGCGATATTATGTCAGAGGACACTTATTTTTTGCATCGGGGGAAGGGGGGGAATAGCTCTCATTAATGTGAATTTACATGTGATGTGTACTATTAGCTATGGGAGTGATTTGGACATGCTAACTCCTGCTTTGCATCAGGGGTTATGGTCTCTATGATCGAGATCAACAGGACCTTTCAAAACTACCGAAGAATTAAGATGTTTGGCCAGCACCAATGGGGTAATCCAACCTACAGTTTTCTCGTATATTAATACACAGCATCCCTCCTCCATGTTGCACTGACTTGATAAAGGAAGCAGAGGTTTCAAAAGCTAGTCACAAATATATTAGGGCAGCTCAATAAAGAGAGATCAGCTACATCTTGTTTGCTGTTTTGGGGAAATGAGGATGTTGGCTGAGCTGGCCATATGAAGGTGGAGTCAACCCATGTGCAATGCAGTAAGGAGCTATGGGGAGGTCTGAAAAATAAAAAGACCGAGGAAAAGAATAAATGTAATTTTTCTGCTCTTTCCTTGTGTACCTTTGGTCATCTAGTGGCCCAGCTGACTCCTTCACAAGCTTTTTGCTATGAATGTACTTGAAAAAGATTTTATTATTAGTTTTTGCTTCTATGGCAAGTTTCTTCTAAAATTCTCTCTTTCTTGGCCTTGCTCACTGCAGTTTTACGTCTAACTTACTAGTGCTGATGCTTTTGCCCATTTTCCTCATTAGGGCCTGCCTTTTCCATTTTTTGAAAGATGTCTTTTCAGCTTTAACGGCCTCTTTCACCTCATCCTTAAACCAGGCTGGCAGCTGTTTGATCTGCCTTTGACCTTTTTCTAATGCATGTTCTGTTCAGAGCACGGAAAGATCTGGCACCAGTGACCTTCTTTCTTGAAGGGCAGCATCCTAATGTGCTCAGAATAGCAGCAGTTCATCTGATACTGCACAAACCCAATCCCGATCCCACTATTTTTGCCAATTATGGCCCTATATCTACTCCACCATTTCTTGCAAAAATAACAGAATTGGTGGTGTTAAAACACTTAACTGAATTCTGAAACACTCATTCTATTTTAGATTTCCAGCAATAGGATTTCAGGAAAGAAACTTTAGTATAAGAGGCATTACTACTGTCCAGCGTGGTCTGCATTCAGGTATGAGTTATATTTTAGTTCTTCTGGATATCACCGTTACATTTGATACCATCAATCATATTAATCTTCATTTCTAGGTTAGCTCTGGTTGGCGTAGGTGGCGTGATTCTCTCGTGGTTCTCTTCTTTTCTACGTGACCGTACACATCAAATTGAGACCGAGAGATGCTATGCCGCGATGTTTTTTTGCAGGAGGGTTCCCACTTTCGCAGGGGGGACTATCGCTGCAATAAGCACGAACCTAAAAACTAGACCCTGTATCGCCACATTGTTTTGTCTTGTGGCAAAACACAACTCAGCATCAGCCCTTTAGGCGTGACGGCGGCCCCAACTTCAAGGGACTGCCATGGCCTTAAAAGGCCATGCCAAAAAAAAAAGTGAAAAATAGAAAAAAAAAGTGTGTGTGTGTGTGGGGGGGGGGGGGGGGGGTCAAAGTTAACGCCCTGCTCATCCCAGGGCCACCACACAAGGCAGCCCGGACAACCAAATGTAAAAAATAGAAAAGCAGCTCATGCGATAACAGCCCCCCCCCCCCCCAATCCCATCATAAATCAATAAAGTATCTTCCCCCAATCCCCATTTCAATACAAATATGGTCGCTTCCTTCCACCCCCACATGACTGGGGCAAGGTCTGGGCACTGGACCTCGGCCATGTGGCTGTGATTACATTTAGAGAATGAGAAGGGCTGGTGCTCCCACATGTGAGAGAGGATGGTGTACAAAATGGCGACTAGAAGCAGTGAAAAAAACACAAGAAATCCACCATTTCAGAGTCATCCTGAAACTCATAATAGTTTTTCCTTATCTCTTAGTGTGGCGGTACTTCAAGGAGAGCTAGTAGACCAGGAAACAGTACAGTGTATGTGCCACCCAAAGATTTAAGACCCTAACCCATAGTAGGAGGGGCAGACCCCAGCTGAGAGCTGGAATGAGAGAGGTTAGCACAACCATCCCGACAAAGACCTGGAGGTCCTGGTACCATGCCGGCCATCAAAAGCTGCTGTCACGTGACTGAAGAGACAGAGGGCACTCTTACAGAAGCAAGAGTTGATAAGACGAGCTTATTGTTTGTGCTCATTTTCAGTTGATGTGTGGATGTTATTGTTTTTAATGCTTGGGGAAGTGTGATTGATATGAATGCAGTGTAAATGGTTTTGTAAATAAGGGGGTTGGTCAAATAGCATGTGCAATATGTTTATTAGGAGCTAATAATAAAAATGTTGTCTTTGAAATTGAAAATGGGTTTGAATGTGTTAGGTTGATTTAGGGTTGTGCAATATAACTATATTTTAGTGTATTTCCTCATAATTTAATAGGCGCCAGTCTGGTTTATTTTGCTATAACAGTACATTTTGATACTTACATCCTTTTCCTCTAGGTGCTACCCCTCCACCAATCTGATCTGCCTTCCATGCCCATATAATTTATATCCGGATATCAGTGTGTCCCATTGGTAATCCTCCTTCCTCAATGTCTCTTGTGTGCTTACCACATCTATATCCTCATATAATGCCATGTCTTCTAACTTACCAAGCTTATTTTTCAGAATTCTTGCGTTCTCATACAGACACTTTCAAGTATGTTTTTTCATTTGTACTACTAATCATATAGCCTCTTGTTAGCAGATGACCAGGCAGTTTGGAGTCATTCATATCTTTCTATCATATCATAGTGCTCTTTATTTAAATCAATCTGGGCTACTTCAGCCTTTAACACAGCCTCTCTATTGGGAAATTCTAACCTCCCTGTTATGCAAGTTTTCTTGGAAGATTCCTCCCTCTGAACCATACATTTCTGAGCAATTATCAGCTTTCCCCCATGGTCTAGTTTAAAAGCTGCTTTACATACCTGGGAACTTTCAATTTACAGTCACCCTGGTATTTCATCAATTAGGGGAGGGGAGGGAGAGGTAGTGTGAGGGGGAAGGTCGGGCAGTATGTGCACAAGTTTTCTCCTCTTTCATACACACCCATTCTAACATGCATACATGCTCATTTTCATACATATGGAAGAGATGTATGGGAGGGAAGAGATAGGGATCAGGACTTTGCCGCTAGCAGCGGGGTCTGTGACCGTTCCTGTCTTCTGACTGCACTGCAAAAATGTTATCGCAAAGCTGAGATTCACCAATGGCGCACATCGGTCGGGAACCTCTGCTCCAGATCACTGACTGCTGAACTCCTTTCTGGAATTCACTCCATCCAACTGAGAAAGCAAAACCCACTCTCTCTCAGTGAAAAGGAAAGGCAAACTGCCCTCTAGGATCCCAGAGAGCACAATCATTTTGCTCTCTCTCTCCCCTGCAACTCCCGTCAACAACCCCCAATGACTCAAGGAGTCACTTTAATAAAATAGAAGAAATGCTCACCCTTTTGGGAATGAACTAGAACTCTCACTCATAAAAATAACCACACAGCCCTGGAATCTTCCATGTCTGGAAGTTTCCAGCACTAGAGAATAGTGAGGTTCTACTGTCCTCGGTTGTACAGTGCTCAAGGTTAAAACCGCCCTAGCCCCTGACCCAGCCATATCCTACCACCCTAACAACCCATCCCCTTTCACCCTGACCCAGCCCAATCGGCAACACTCGGCCTCTTACCCTGCCCCCGTGACCCCCCACTGGCTAGTGCAGCCCCTGAGTGTGGGTTAAGCACTGTTCCCTGCCCCTGGCTATACCCCAAGGTGTGCTGGGCCATGAAAAGAATTGTAGTAAAATGTGTTTTGGAACATATTCTCTCAATTTGAAATGATAGTGACAGATTTTTCTAATAAAGAGGATAACTTTCAACATTACTCGTGTGCGCCCATGAACACATGTAAATAGGAGCATGGAAATTTACTACTGAATTTTATAACCTCTGCACACATGCTTTGCGCAGGTTATAAAATAAGAGTACATATGTGTGCACACATGCTCGTGTATGTAAAAACCGTGAGCTGCGCAAATTCGGATTTATTCAGAAAAGTAGCAACACTTATCTGTATAAGTTCCGATTTATGCAGCTAAGTAGTGGCACAGCTGGATAACTCTGAAAAGTCAAAGTAGCACTTTTTGGACTTATCCAGATAGGTAAAATAATTGGAAAAGTGAAAAAAAAAAGGGATATTTGTCCGTCTAAATAGCAGTAAAGGTGCTACTTAGCTGGATAAGTTGGAATTTAACTGGATAAGGGGGAGTTAAATGCTATACATGTGTATTTGTAATTCAGTTTTTCAAAGGATATGCAAATATTTTACTCACGTTATTTAGACGCATTTACCCCCCCAGGTCTGATTTTACATGCGTAAATTAGGGGATTTTATAATATGCCTGCGACAATGAAATAATCAGTTTTACCAATTAGTCTACCAGTTTGTCCATTCCATCTGCAGCTCATGCACACCCTCCAGCCTTTTCAGCCTGAAGTCCCCCATTTCTCCCTATCATTTTTTCATTTTTAAGATGTTTACGATCACTTACACCAGATATTGAGCAGAAGTAAATAGACATCAGTAAAAGACATGCGCGTTACTTTGGCAGGTTATAAAATAGCATCTTACGCACATAAATTTATTTATTTATTTATTTATTTATTTATTGTTTTTGTTATACCGAGTTTCATGACAGGCATCACATCAACCCGGTTTACAATTAACAAAGTGTGTAAAACATAACATAACGTAAAACAATGTTCTCAAAAAGAACCTTGAACTTTAAATATCGTGAATCAGATATAGGAATTGAGAAAGTTACAATAAATCAGGGAAATCAACTTGGAGCTGGAAAAGGGGAGAGATTGCACAGAGCAATATTAACATTTCAGTCTATTAATGTAATAGAGTAGCATAGTGAGTAAATAAGAATATGTGAGAAACTGTGGCAATACCTCACTATGGAACGGAACATAAATAACCAAATGCATAAATACGACAGTGTTATGATAAAAGTTCAGCAGGTATTGATGATTGTCAATTTAAGGTTGATTGAATTGTATTTGGTCCAGTTATTGGATAAGAGTTTGTGCTATTTAATGGAGGAATTATTCAAGGCTTGGAAATGCTTTTTTGAAAAGCCAAGTTTTTAGTCTTTTCCTAAATGTTAGAGAGCATGGCTCCTGTCTCAAATCTGGTGGGATAGAGTTCCAGAGAGTTGGACCTGCTGAAGAGAAGGCTCTGAGACTCAATGATTTATGTTGGTAGGTTTTGGCCTTTGGTATTTGGAGTGACTCTTTGTAGCATTCCCTGATGGGTCTGGCGGAAGTGTATTTTTAAGAGGTATTTGTAGGTCGAGGTGCGTGTTTTGGTTGATAGTTTTGTATATGATGTTAATGGTTTTATACATGATTCTATAGTGGATCGGTAGCCAATGGAGGTTTTTGAGGATAGGTGAAATGTGGTCCATTTTCCTGGAGTTTGTGAGGACTCTGGCTGCAGAGTTCTGGACCATTTGTAGAGGTTTGGTATAGGAAGCTGGGAGGCCTAGTAGTAATGAGTTGCAATAATCTAATTTGGAAAAGATTATTGCTTGCAAAATTGTTCTAAAGTCTTGGGCGTGAAAAAGTGGTTTAATTCTTTCAGGATATGTAATTTGTAGAAGCAGTCCTTGGTGGTTTGGTTAATGAAAGGTTTGAGGTTGAGTCGATTGTCCAGGATGGCTCCTAAATCTCTTACGTGGGCTGTTTGAAGGAGTGTGGGTGGTTTTGGGTGTGTATTTTTGTTTTCCGGTGATATGAGCAGGAATTCTGTTTTAGAAGCATTAAGTACCAGGTTTAGACTGATGAGGAGAAGTTTAATTTCTACTAAGCAACTGTCCCAGTATTCCATTGTTTTAGATATTGATTCTTCTATGGGGATCACGATCTGTACGTCGTCTGCGAAAAGGAAGTGTTTCAGGCTTAGTTTTGTAAGAAGTTGACAAAGTGGTAGGAGGTAGATATTGAATAGCGTGGGTGAAAGTGAAGAACCCTGCGGCACCCCTCTATTAGAATGGTGGTATTGGGATTCTTATTGTGGATTTTGACTCTATATCTTCTATTTTCAAGGAATGTTTTGAACCAGTTTAGTGTGGCACCTGTTAAACCAATGTTTGCCAGCTGTTTTAGAAGGAGGGGTGTGGTTGACGGTGTCGAATGCCGCCGAAAAGTCAAGGAGGATTAGTAAATATGCTTGGCCTTTGTCAATTCCAGAGAGGAGGAAGTCCGTGAGTGAGAGTAGTAGCGTTTCAGTGCTTGCGGCTTTGCGAAAACCATATTGGTTTGGGGAAAGAATACTGTTGTCCTCTAGGTAATTGGATAGTTAGGTGTTTACCAATTTTTCCATGATTTTCGCTATGAATGGGAGGTTGGAAATAGGGCGGAAGTTGTTGGGATCGCTTGCATTTAGATTTGGTTTTTTTAACAGTGGCTTGATTGAGGCAGTTTTTAGGTCATCAGGGTAGATACCATGTGATAGAGAGCAGTTTATGATATCTACTAAGGTTTTTGCTATTGTGTCCGGGATGAGAAGGAGCATTTTGGATGGAATTTGATCAAATGGGTGAGATGATGGTTTCATTCTTTTTAACACCGTTTGTATCTCTGTGATTGTGATGTGTTCGAAGGCAATAAACTGGATCTCTTTGTTTTGGGGGAAGTATGTGTTATCTGGAGAAGTAGTGATTGGAGTTAGCTGATTGAGGAGATCCGATATTTTTTTGTTGAAATGGAGAGCCAGTTCGTCTGCTTTAGTCTGGGCTTGTTCGGGTGGAATATCTGGAGTGATCGGTTTAGTGAGGCTGGAGACGAAGGTGAATAGAGCTTTTGAGTCAAAGATGAGATGATGAACTTTTCGGGCATAGTAGTCTCTTTTGGTTTTTAACGTGGTACTTTTGTATAGATGGAGTGATCGTTTGTAGTCAGAGAGTGTGGCCGGAGAAGGGGCTTTACGCCATTTTCTCTCTTTTTGCCGAAGTAGTTGTTTGAGCTTTCGTAGTTCATCGTTAAACCAGGGTTGTCGTTTGGATGCATTGGAAGACCTTGTTTTGGTTGTCAGTGGGCAGAGAGTGTTTGCAATAGCTTTTGTTATTTTGGACCAGGATTGGAGGGCAGAGTTGGGTGTGGAGACATCAATGAGTGGTAGATCAGAGGTTAGAAGTTTGCTGAGGTGTTCTGAGGAGCAGGATTTTCTGTATTGGAAAGAGGGTCTTGAGTTGAGGTTGGAGTCTGATCGAGGTATAGAAAAGCTGGTGGAGATTAGAGAGTGATCTGACCATGGGACTTTTTTACAATTTGGTTGTTCTGTAAGAGAAATCTTGGCGTTTGTAAAGAGGAGATCGAGCGTATGGCCTGCTTTGTGAGTGGGTTTGTTGATTTGTTGGCTGAAACCCATCGATGACAGTGAGGTGAGGAAAGCTTCACAGTTTGTTGAGAGGGGGACTTTGTCAACATGTAAGTTGAAGTCGCCCAGAATTATAGCAGGGGAGTCAAGATTAAGATGTAAGGTTATGGTTTCAATAATAGGTGAGGGGTCTGACTCTAGTAAGCCTGGAGGGGCATAGACTAGAAGGATTTGGAGATGTTCTGATTTGAACAATCCTAGTTCTAGTTTGGTAGTTGTACTGATGGGGTGGTGTGTGAACCTTAAGGATTTTTTTGCAGCGAGAAAGATACCCCCTCCTCTTTTTTTTTGTCTTGGGATGGAGAAGAAATCGTAAGTCTGTGTTGGTAGTTGATTAATGAGTGTGATGTCTGTGGATTTGAGCCATGTTTCAGTTATGGCGCAAAAATCTGGGGTTGTGTCCTGCAGAATGTCGTTGAGTATAAGAGTTTTGTTGGTGATTGATTGGGCGTTGAATAGGATTATGGTGAAAAGGGTGAGACCTAGGAACTGTGTTGTGGGGGAAATCATGATTGGGGTGAGTGATTTGTAGGTGCGTGGGCGGTAGTGCATAATTGTTGCTGGAGACTGGATGAGTGCTGCTGGAGAGTGGATGAGTGCTGCTGGAGACTGGATGAGTGCTGTTAGGCTGGATGAGTGCTGCTGGAGACTGGATGAGTGCTGCTGGAGACTGGATGAGTGCTGTTAGGCTGGATGAGTGCTGCTGGAGACTGGATGAGTGCTGCTGGAGACTGGATGAGTGCTGTTAGGCTGGATGAGTGCTGCTGGAGACTGGATGAGTGCTGCTGGAGACTGGATGAGTGCTGTTAGGCTGGATGAGTGCTGCTGGAGACTGGATGAGTGCTGTTAGGCTGGATGAGTGCTGCTGGAGACTGGATGTGCTGTTAGGCTGGATGAGTGCTGCTGGAGACTGGATGTGCTGTTAGGCTGGATGAGTGCTGCTGGAGACTGGATGTGCTGTTAGGCTGGATGAGTGCTGTTGGAGACTGGATGAGTGCTGTTAGGCTGGATGAGTGCTGCTGGAGACTGGATGTGCTGTTAGGCTGGATGAGTGCTGCTGGAGACTGGATGAGTGCTGTTAGGCTGGATGAGTGCTGCTGGAGACTGGATGTGCTGTTAGGCTGGATGAGTGCTGCTGGAGACTGGATGAGTGCTGTTAGGCTGGATGAGTGCTGCTGGAGACTGGATGTGCGCTGTTGGAGATTGAATTGGTGGATGAGTGGTCGGTGAATGAATGGATAGGGGAGAGAATCGGCCCCGGCTCTGGGACGCTCCAAGGGGCGCGCTAAGGGGCAGGCCCCTTAGGTCGCGCTCCTTCGGGTGCGCGACGCCGGGCACGCGACGCCTCCGAGATGCGCCTGAGTTTAAAGGGGGCAGTAGCCGCCCTCTGATAGGCCTGATGCCTGCTTAGGGGCGCGGCTCACTCACCACGTTGCGTCCTGCTTTTGCTTTCGTTTTCTTTTTTCTATTTTTTTCCTTTGCCTCCGGTCTCTCCTGCACGGCTCGAGATGGTTAGTGAGCAGGCTCTTGCCCCGGATGGGCCGCGCCGATCGCGCAAGCCTCGGCAGGGAGGAGGAAGCGGTTGGGTGCGGGTGAGCGCCGATCTGTGGGCCGCCGAAATGGACGCCGCCGAGATGCGCCTGAGTTTAAAAGGGGGCAGTAGCCGCCCTCTGATAGGCCTGATGCCTGCTTAGGGGCGCGGCTCACTCACCACGTTGCGTCCTGCTTTTGCTTTCGTTTTCTTTTTTTCTATTTTTTTCCTTTGCCTCCGGTCTCTCCTGCACGGCTCGAGATGGTTAGTGAGCAGGCTCTTGCCCCGGATGGGCCGCGCCGATCGCGCAAGCCTCGGCAGGGAGGAGGAAGCGGTTGGGTGCGGGTGAGCGCCGATCTGTGGGCCGCCGAAATGGACGCCGCCGAGATGCGCCTGAGTTTAAAGGGGGCAGTAGCCGCCCTCTGATAGGCCTGATGCCTGCTTAGGGGCGCGGCTCACTCACCACGTTGCGTCCTGCTTTTGCTTTCGTTTTCTTTTTTTCTATTTTTTTCCTTTGCCTCCGGTCTCTCCTGCACGGCTCGAGATGGTTAGTGAGCAGGCTCTTGCCCCGGATGGGCCGCGCCGATCGCGCAAGCCTCGGCAGGGAGGAGGAAGCGGTTGGGTGCGGGTGAGCGCCGATCTGTGGGCCGCCGAAATGGACGCCGCCGAGATGCGCCTGAGTTTAAAGGGGGCAGTAGCCGCCCTCTGATAGGCCTGATGCCTGCTTAGGGGCGCGGCTCACTCACCACGTTGCGTCCTGCTTTTGCTTTCGTTTTCTTTTTTTCTATTTTTTTCCTTTGCCTCCGGTCTCTCCTGCACGGCTCGAGATGATTATTGAGCAGGCTCTTGCCCCGGATGGGCCGCGCCGATCGCGCAAGCCTCGGCAGGGAGGAGGAAGCGGTTGGGTGCGGGTGAGCGCCGATCTGTGGGCCGCCGAAATGGACGCCGCCGAGATGCGCCTGAGTTTAAAGGGGGCAGTAGCCGCCCCCTGATAGGCCTGATGCCTGCTTAGGGGCGCGGCTCACTCACCACGTTGCGTCCTGCTTTTGCTTTCGTTTTCTTTTTTTCTATTTTTTTCCTTTGCCTCCGGTCTCTCCTGCACGGCTCGAGATGGTTAGTGAGCAGGCTCTTGCCCCGGATGGGCCGCGCCGATCGCGCAAGCCTCGGCAGGGGAGGAGGAAGCGGTTGGGTGCGGGTGAGCGCCGATCTGTGGGCCGCCGAAATGGACGCCGCCGAGATGCGCCTGAGTTTAAAGGGGGCAGTAGCCGCCCCTGATAGGCCTGATGCCTGCTTAGGGGCGCGGCTCACTCACCACGTTGCGTCCTGCTTTTGCTTTCGTTTTCTTTTTTTCTATTTTTTCCTTTGCCTCCGGTCTCTCCTGCACGGCTCGAGATGGTTAGTGAGCAGGCTCTTGCCCCGGATGGGCCGCGCCGATCGCGCAAGCCTCGGCAGGGAGGAGGAAGCGGTTGGGTGCGGGTGAGCGCCGATCTGTGGGCCGCCGAAATCTGTGGCTCCTTCCCATAACACCCCTGCATACAAATTTATTTGTGGTCCCTGACTGCTTTCTCAGTTGGATGGAGTGAATTCCAGAAGGAGTATGTTGCAGTTTTTAAAATAACATTCGCTTATATGCTATTTTACGCATGCACGCGCTATTTTTCATGTGCACCTCTTTTGAAAATTCACCTCAAAGAGTCAGGTATTCCATGAATAAAGAAAGATGAAGAATTACCTTAGAATGCCATCCCCTCTCACTTCAACTTCCTCTCACCAGACAGGATTGCCATCTTTCGGGTCTGTACCTTGTAAAACAAATAAGCAACTTAAAAACGGTAACTTTTTTTTTTGTTTTTGTTCCTTTTTGCGCTTTTTATAAGCAAGATGTGAGATAAGTCATATATGATCAGGATAAATGACTATATGGGGCAGGATCTCCGGGGTGCCAAAATCTGTGGCAGCATTACCTGTCCCATGGGGGTACAGCACTTCCCTGTTGGGCTGGGAATGCTCCCTGCGCTTCTTGCTATAGTGCTCCCCATCACACCAGGGCTGGCTCTGTGACAGGTTTACTGAGCATGCCCACCCTGGGATACAGTATGGCAACTCTGCACGATCACCCTGCTTCCTTTCCTTAATGGGCACCCTTCTAAAAAGTAAAGGGAATCCATTGTCCAATTACAGAGGAAGTACAACCCTGGCTGCGGAGACTTTGCTAAGTACTTAAAAGACCTAGTGTAGTTTGGGCTTGCACCCATACGGTTCCCACCTCCTTCCACATTTTGATAATTAAATTCAATAATCACATTCAGCTCCCTTAAGAACGATCCTGTAAAAACCCAGGACACTAGTGGTACCGAGATCCTGCCTATGCAACAGCTTTCCATATAAATATCAGTAAATTGTCTGACATCATACTCATCAGAAATGTCAAGCAAGCCCAGAGAGACATCCAATGGAACAGGGATCCCTGCCCATGTAGAGAGATGACTGAATACAGCTATCCAAAACTGCTTAATAATCACACACATCCAAAAACAGTGAAAAAAATTCCCTTCCAAAATCCCAACACTTTAAACATTTACTCTCCTGTGCAATTGGAGCTCTAAAACAAGCAACTGTGAAAAATATAGACAGTGAATTACTTTAAATTGCATCTCCCATTGTTGTGTTCTGTAGCCGTGGACGGCCATGACCGTGGCCCCCTACCTCGCCACGGTGGCGACCCGCTGCAGCAGCTCCCAGCATAACCGCTGAGCCGGTACCCATTGCTTCGGCTTGGGTCCCTGGTCTGACCGCCGGGTGGGGAGCCGTCCCTGCTCCCCCCTCGCAGCGTCCCTGCAGCCTTTCCTCCGCGGAGGAAATCCAAGATGGCCGCCGCCATCTTTAGGCGTGAGGCCACGCCTTCTCATTAGAATTAAAGGGACCTGATCCCTTTAATCATCTACAGCTGTTCCCTATGAGCCAGAGCAGAGGAAGTATAAAAGGAGGCTTCCTCTGCTCATTCCTTTACTTGGCATGTGGCGCAGTGCCTAAGTTGAAGAGACCTTGATCCGAATGTCATGGAATCAAGTCTCACTCTTGGTGCCTCCAAGAATTGATTCCATGTTCGTGGGTCCCAGCCCACACTTCCTTGAACTTAAGAACACTTGTTTCCAACCTTGGGAGTTCAAGCTCCCCCTTCAAGAATTCCTACAACATCTGCAAGGACTGGGCGTGCAAATCCAGCTTTTACCACATCTTATGGGATTTTAAAAGGTGCGCGCGCCAACGCCATTCCCAGTTTTACCAGTCCATCCTCAGTTCGCTCACTTAAGAAAGAGGTCCTCCATTGGCTTGAGCACCCGTCAATTTGGGTGCTCTAGCCAGCGAAGCTGGCTAGAGCGCCCAAATGTCATTTGAAATGACAGGTACCAGTGCTCCCAGGATACTGTATAGGCGCTGTATAAAGCACCTATACAGTAAAATGGGTTGCGCGGGCCTAACGCTTCACGGACGCTTCTTGGACGCGGCTTGCATTTGCAAGCTATTTAAATACAGTATCGAGCGGTAGGTGAGCCGGACTGTGCGTGCGGCAAACGCGGGTGCGCCCGGCACTAACGCAGCTCTTCCTACCGCTCCTTACTGTATTTATTTTATTTATTTATTTATTTAGAGATTTTTATATACCGCAGTATGTAAGGATATACATCACCTCGGTTTACATTTAACAATAACTTAGCAACAGGCTTTACAATTGACATTATTAATAAGTATTAATTAGAATTAATTACAAATAACAGGATTGACGGAAAAACAGTCTGTACAGACCATGGACCATCCATTAGTGTTTAACATACAAAAATAAAATTGAAGTAACTAAACATATTTACGAACCAACACTAAAACCATAGAGCATATAATACAATAACGGTGCTGAGAGGGAATACAAGTTCTAGATTGAACAGAGGATAATTCTATTATACAAATAAATTAAAATATCATAATCGGGGAAAGAGCGGGCAAATGGGAGGGGAAGAATTTAGGGAGGGATAGAGGGTAGGAGGGACAAGGAGCAGGGGATAAAAAGGGGGGTTGCAAATTGAATGGCATTTCAGTTTAATTGGATATTATTGTGTGAAAGCTAGTTCAAATAACCACGTTTTGAGGCCTTGTTTGAATTTCTTATGGCAGGGTTCCAGACGCAAGTCAGTGGGCATCTTGTTCCATAGGTTGATTCCCGCTATGGAGAAAGTGCGGTCTCTTGTGGTCACGTGTTTGATATGTTTAATATCAAACACGTAACGGCCCGTGTATTGGGTGTTTAATATCAAACACTGTAACGGCCCGTATATTGGGTGCCAATGGCCAGATTAAACTGGACTTCCAAGCAAACCTTGATACATTGCCTGTAATATGAACTCCAGGATAAAGCTTTATTTTGTAAATTACAAGTATTAAAATGAGAATTAGCAGTAAATTTGAGACTGAGATCGTATCCTGGCTTACAAATGAAGCTCAGTCCTGTCATGATATGAACAAAACCAATCCATTTGGAGACACTACTCTGAGCAAGCTCTGTGGTCTTACCTAGAAGAGTTGCACTTCTTTTTTTTTTTAATTTTGAAATTTTTCCAAAAAATAAATATTCAAGGAATACACTTGAATTGAATATAGGAGATGAGGATACATTACCAACCAGGTATACACAGAATAAGGAATACAACAGTAATACTCATTACCATCATTATTTGTAAGTTATACATTTACATATTCATATTAATCAGTAACATCAACAACTCCTCTCCTCTACCTAAGTCCTCAATTATAGGGATCCATACAACTACCTTAGGAAACTCACATAATAGGAAAAACTAGGCATTCGGGAATCATACCTACTTGCAACGGATAACTATACTCCATTTAAGACAACTGGAGAAGAGATCATATTAGTAGCAGGGACAACTTTATCAGACAGAAAGGCCGCTCATTGTGACGGCAGGTAGAAGATAACAGATACGTTCTGATATTTAAGAATACACTTACACGGAAATTTTAAAAGGAAAAAGGCATCTATCTCTAGAGCCCTAGGTCTTAAGAGAAATTGCTTTCTTTTCTTTTGAGTTTGCTTTGCTAGATCTGGATAAATGAAGAGGTTACACTTCTAATCTTTTGCCATAAGAGGGGACTCATCATACATTTATTATTTGATTTATATTCCACTTTTTCAGGCACTTCAAAGCAGATTACATTCAGGTGCTTGACTCCTGAACACACAGACCCTCTGAAATTAAGTATTTCTAGAACATACCAGGTAATAGCAGCTGAGACCCAAGGATTCAGACCCACAATTGGGCATCGATTATGAGAAAATATGGTTTAGCCAGGGCTAAGCAGCTGCTCTCCCCATCAGTCCCCAGGACAGAGCCTCCCACTTTGAAATATTCTCTTTCTGTTAGCTGGAGTCCCAGCCTCCTGCCTCTAGAAAACTTATTAAAATGTCCTTGAGGGTGTGATGTGTTACTGTATGCTATTACCTCTGTCATGGCATCATCGATCTGCTTGAGCTCTTCATAGTGATCCCGAGCATCCCTCAGAGGCTGAAGCATGACCTCCTCAATCTGAGGAAATAGCTGGAAAACAGAGAGACCATGTATCTGTTCCAGAAATATCAGGGACTAGAGGTATCAAACATCTGCTCTAGAAACAGCAACTACACTGCACTCATGGAATATCCAAGAATTA
Organism: Rhinatrema bivittatum; assembly: GCF_901001135.1. NCBI lineage: Eukaryota > Metazoa > Chordata > Amphibia > Gymnophiona > Rhinatrematidae > Rhinatrema > Rhinatrema bivittatum. Next base: position 62,727,060 of record NC_042626.1, on the reverse strand, counting down.
GCCTGAAACATCAACTGGGTAATGTGCCAGCTCATTTTCATTGGTTGATATATACATTTTAACCTAACTATTCAATACAATGAAGACACCCCTCCCTTGGGTACACGAGAGTCTTACTACATCGCCAAAGATTTCCAGCACATCAGTAACCAGATGTTTACCTTTGGTGTTATACTATTGTATCTTGAGGATCATGTGTATGGGCATCAGCTGACCTCACTTATCCATAATATATCGGGCTTGGTAGTGTGTTCGTCAGTACTCGCGCATGTTCTGCAGCCCGCCGATAGATGGCACTATAATATATCGGGCTTGGTAGTGTGTCCGTCAGTGCTCGCGCATGTTCCCCGGCCCGCCGATAGATGGCGCAGGCAGCTACCTGTCTGCCTTGGAGGCTCAAACATGCCAGAGTTATGAAGGACAGCGGCCATTGCGGGACCGGCAGAATATAGCAGAGGAGACCCTGGCATGCTGCGAATGGAGAGCGTCCCGCGGCACACGCTCCATTCGCGGTGAGGATGAAGGCCCAGTGTGCTGTTCTCAGTCAAAAGGGAAGGCCCCATGTGCCGTGATCGGCGCACCCGGGCCTTCATCTTTGCCGCGAATGGGGCTTGTGCCGCGGGACGCACTCTGTTCGTGGCATGCTGGGGTCTCCGCTGCTATTTTCTGCTCAAGGCGAAATTGGAAGGCCCCGTGCACCGCGAACGATGTGCCGGGCCTTCATCTTCACCACGAATGGCGCGGGTCCCGCGGCATGCCGGTGAGAGAGAATGTGTGTCGGGGAAGGGAGGGTGAGAGAGAGAGAGCATGGGGGGGAGATGCCGGTGAGAGAGAATGTGTGTGTGAGAGGGGGGGGTGACAGAGAGCATGGTTGGTGAGAGGGGGGGTGGGGAGGGTGTGAGAGAGAGCATGGGAGGTAAGAGAGGGTGGGTGGGGGGATGCTTAACTGTGGGAGAGGGAGAAAGGAAGGAAAAGGCTTTATTGGGAATCTGAAGGGAAAAATCGTCATTTAGATTGCATTCAAGTGACCTGAGAAAGTGAGTAATTATTTTGAACTTTTGGCATGACTGAGAAGTTGAATCTTATTCTTCTGGAACTGTTTTTGTGGAGCCTGTTTGCCTGCATCTTGACATTCATTTTTCTTTTTGCAATAATTTGTTTGGGAAACCAGTTTTCTGTGGACTGTGTTTTTGGGATCCCTTGGGCCCCACAGGAATCTTGCTCCTCACAGCAGGTATCCATGCCTGTTTTTTCAGAGGTAGCAACCTCTAATGTGTGATCCCGCCCCCCCCCCACCCTTACCAAGGAGGGCAGGGTTAGATAAATGTGGTTTTTCATATGACTTTCTCCTTAAAGAAATCGGCACACAGTGCACATCACAATCAAAAACAAAATACGTCAATAAGAATTAAAAAAAATTAAATACATATCAAATCAGATAAATCTAGCCTAACATAGAATAACAAATCATTAGGTACAAAATAAAAAATTAAATCAATTAAATACGCAGCACAATATCAAATTAAATCAACATTAAATATTATCATAAACATAATAACCTAATTACCCTACCCTTAAAATCTTACAAATACATTTTCAAAGGGCCACGCGCATAAATTATGGGGGTTACACGTGTGGCTGGGCTTTGCGCGCACCGTGTACATTTTACAACGGGCCTCGCAACGCGCTTAACCCCCGTTATGCGCAGAAATGCTGGGCCCAAAGAAAGGGGCAGGATGGGGGCGTGGTCTGGGTGGGAAGGGGCGGGGTGGGCTGGGACAACACCATTCAATGCTGTCCCGGGCAAGCACACACCGGAAGCCGGCTGGTGCGTGCAGATTATTTCTGTTCCGGAGGAGCAGTAAGTAACAAAATAAAAAATTAGGGATAGGTAGGGTTAGGTTAGGGGTCGGGGAGGAGAGGGGAAGAGGTAGGAAGGGTAGGGTTAAGGATAGGAAAGTTCCCTCCCAGTCCGCTGCTTAATTGGAATGGACTGAGAGGGAACTGGGGGAGGCTCGATTGTGTCACTGCGTTTATATTATAAAAATCCCCTCCCACCATAGGCGTGCGGCCATTGGATTGAAGTAAAGGGTGACAGAGTGAATGAACAATTGTCACTCCCTCTCTCGCTATGCCAGGAGCCATGAATAATAAACAGTGTGGATTCTGCCCCAAGGCAGAGACCCCTGCCTAGACCGCCTGCAAACATGGCTGTTGGATGGCTTGGGTTTTCTGTGCTGCTCGGTGCAGAGATTCTCCCTAGACTGTTATAACCTATGGGGTAGATTCACACAATGGTTTTCTATAGAAAAGGTAGCCCTATACCCAAACCAGTCTTGGCTCCCGGAGACAGAGAGGAAAAGCGAAGATTATGAAAATAAAAAATATTAAAATGAGGGTATAGGTGGTTGTATTAATTTTACTCCCCCGAGTTACTGTAATAACTAATTAAAAATGCCAACTATAGGTTTAAAAACACAGTAACTTTGAAAGAGTTAAACACAGTAAGAAAAAACTTTCAATTACTTTTAAAATGCTTTTCCAGTTAAAAAGCATCACTAGTTAAAACCGCTAAAATTCGTATGCTTTTAGTACAATAAACGTGTTCTTTTCACTTCTAATTACAAGACTGTGGAATGAAACTACCAATCAGAAAAGCCATTTTCCTTTATTACCTATTTTTCTATGACCTTATTTCTAACACTTCCAAATTGCTGTAGGAATTGATTGTGGTGTTTGTTCTTCAGAACTCTGTGGATAGGGCTTTCTCTGGTACGTACCATGAAGGTAACTTTTAAACAGGCGTGCGGGCGCACATGTGCACGTGTTTGTTAGCCTGCGCCCAGGGATGCGGCCATTTTATAATGTATGCACAATTGAACGCACGCCTATAAGCACAAAAAACACGCTTGCCTACGCCATTACCAGTTTTATCAGTTCGCTCCCAGTCTGCTCAGGTAAGGAATAGGCCCTCCAAACCCCCTTAGTTTAATAGCCTCCCTTCTCCCCAATAGTCCCGACCCTTAAAACCCCGCTGATATGTTTAGGTTTTCTTTGTTTTATGACTTACACACGCCATCCATAGCAGAAGTGAAGTTACGTGGCTGGAGACCCCAGCACATGCCTGTGCGCGTAAGTATTTGTGCGCAAATTTCAAGTTAAAATCCAGGAACGCCCATGCCTTGCCCAGCCCATGCCCATGGCCCACCCTTTTTTGGAATATTTCATTTGTGCACGTAGCGGCAAGTACGCGCGTATTTGGGCAGCTTTTAAAAATCCGTTCATCGCGCTGGCCTAACTTGTGCACTTATCTCCCAGTCTGGGCGAGCACTGGGCTTTTAAAGTTCACCTTCCTATGTATAGGTTAGGTATCGATTTCTTCTTCTCTGTTTCTGTTGCTTCATTTGTGCCATTTATTTTTTCTTGTCTGTCTCTCAGCTGTTTTCTTGTAATGTCTTTCTATTTCTCTATTTTATTCTAATGCCTCTGTCTGTTCCTTTAACTTGTCTTTGGGAAATATTGGTGTATTTTTAACTCTTTGTAGTTCTCAACACTGTGGATACCTTCTGATCAGGAGTCTCCCTTTCCTCCTCCTTCGGTGTCCTCTTCTATGAAGAATTTTCCTTTCCTACTACCTTGTCTTTTAAACAGAGAAACTCTCTCCCTTACGTGATGATCTTCCGCATTCTGGGTCTATGCTCCCTGGAACTTTGGTGAATGTTATGAATGTTCTAATCAATTAAAGAATATATAAGATATGTCTCCCCCAACTAACCTCTTTATTTTATTTTATTACTTTTCTCAGAGTTTAGCAAGGAAAATATAAATAAGCATTTATGTGATATCTTTTTAGTTCACACTCATTTTTTCAATGAGACACCAACATATTTTCCTATGACAAGATCATTATTTCACTTCACAATTATATTCTTCTACCTCCCTCATTAGAAGTTCAGTTTTCAGGACATTTAGGGCCTCATTTTCTAAAGTATCAGAAGCCTGCGATACTTTAGAACAGTGGTTCTCAACCCTGTCCTGGGGACCCCCCTAGCCAGTCGGATTTTCAGGATATCCACAATGAATATGCATGAGAGAAAATTTGCATGTTATGGAGGCAGTGTATGCAAATTTTCTCTCATACATATTCATTGCGGATATCCTGAAAACCCGACTGGCTGGGGGGGTCCCCAGGACAGGGTTGAGAACCACTGCTTTAGAAGATGAGGGGCGGGGGGCCGAAACGGGGGGCGGGCCTGCGCTAGCTGGCAGCGATCGCACCGTCGCGGTGAGATCGCTGCCGGTTTCGCACCCAATAGCGCCACCATAGGAGGTGTAGCTATTGGGAGCGAAATAGGCAGCGAAAAGGCCCTTACCTTTTCGCTGTCTGCGGCGTCGGCGCAGAGTCGGCCCCGGTGACGCCTCGACTCCTTCTCTTCCGGGGCCGACTCCGCCCCCATCCTGGTATCGTGTGCGAAAGGTCCCTTATCGCGTGCGAGCGGCTTGGAAAATGAGGCCCTTAGATTGGAAACCAAATTGAACAATTTTCTTTTCTGGGCAGTTCCGCAGCAGTTCCCGACGCAGCCTTTGGGCGAAACATGGGGTCCGTGTCGGGGGACAGTTTTAAGACTGTTAACTGAGAACATTTATACAAGAGGAACTGTCCTTTGAATAAAGTACTGTGAATTACTACACTTTTCTAAGGACCTTTATTGTACCCACACTCTGCTGTTTTTTGGCTTGCTTTATAGATGACATGTTTTGTATTTGGATTGGAACAGTGCTTGAATTTGAGTCTTTATCTGAATGGATTAATACTCTAGACCCGCCCCTGAAGTTTACAGCACACCATAATTCTAACCAGGTTTCGTTTTTAGATTTACTGGTTAAGAAAGAAAACAACAGGCTGGAAACGATAATCTTTACAAAAAGTACAGATAGAAATACACTACTTCACTACAATAGATTTCACCCAAAACTTGTGTAATAATATAGGAGCAGGCCAGTTTTTGAGCTTGCGTTAATTATGCAGCACCACTCGAGTATATCAAACAAGCTGCCGCAATGTCTGAAAAGTTCTTAAACCAAAATTATCCCCCCAAACTGATTAAGAAAGCATATAAAAGAGGTCTATATTTGAATTGTGAATTACTTTTACAGAAACAATCGTGCTGTACTTCACAATGTTCTGTTTGGATTATTCCTTATTCAAATAGATCCTCTGTTATGGTCCCGGGCCATGCCCCGGTCCCTCCACCTACTTCGGGGCCGGCCAGGGCTGCAGAAACTCCTCTTCAGCCACCTAGGCCCGACCTGGCTCCTGCCGCGGCTCTCCCTTCGTGAGGGAGATGCCGCCGATCCGACGTGCTTGGCCCCGCCCCCTAGGCGTGCACGCGTGCAGGGACTTGAACATTTAAAGGGGTCAGCGCGGGAAAAGGAAGGACAGCCCTTGGATGATGTCAGACGCTGCAGGATATTTAAATCCTGCAGCTTGGCCTAAACCTCGCCTTGCAACGAGGTTCACTCTTCCTCAGAGTTACTAATTGCTGCATCTGGATCCCTGATCTTTTCTTCGGTCTCGGTCTTCTGGTTCTTGACTCTGGCTCGTCCACTGATTCCAGCTTCAGCTTCCGTCCTTGGCTTTGTCTTTGGCTTTTGATTCCTGGCTTCTGACCTTGGCTCGTCCACCGACTTCTGGCTTCAGCTTCTGCCCCTGTCTGGACTCCGTCTTCTGGTTTCTCTTTATCCTCAGGCGTCCAGTTGTTCGCCCACCAGGAGGCCTCACACCTAAGTCCCAGTGGCTCGGGTCCTCACGGGCTCCTCCTGGGGGGACCGCGGGCTTCCAAGGGTGAAGTCTTCCAGGGCCTTCTCCTCAGCGCCGCCTCCCGGCTGCAACATCCACTGTGGTTCCCCACATTGCATCACCATCTGTCTCAGCTGACTCAAGGGTCCACATCCGTAACATCCTCCCAGATTAAAAAAATTATTTTAGATAACTGGCATATTTTACAACTTCACACTTCGTTATAAGCTACACCACTATTTGCTTGCACTAGAGGACCTAATTTTTGAAAGAAATTAGTTTCAGCTTATCCTAAATATTTACATAATAATATCAATGCAGGACAGTATAGTTGTGAACATTGTATGGGATGTATAAATGTATTGCAAATTAATGTGTTTCAACACCTGTTTTTGAATATTCAATTTAATTAAAAGCCCATTGTACTTGCAATACAGCTCAAGTGATCTATGCCATTATATGTCCTTGCTCTAAATTTTATATTGGTCAAATACCTATCAAAACTTGCATTATATAAAATAAAAGCTGTATAAAAACTCAAAAATTGGAATCGTCGCTTGTTAAACACTAGCTAGAGTTGAATCATAATCTTGAACAATTAAAAGGTTTTATGATCCAACAACTAAGCCTTTTCTTTCCAGCGGTCTATGCCTCCAAGTTTACCAACCTTGTTAAATGTAACTTTGTTCTTCCTGTTCGATTTACTATCTTTTACTGTTTTTGTTACAATTCCCCCGTTCGATGTAAACCGATCTGATATGGTCATCTAACCATGAAGGTCGGTATAGAAAAGTGTTAAATAAATAAATAACTTCATTTCTGCAGAGGTGGTAATATCTCACTTAAGTTTCAACGTAGTAAGAGTACATTTATAAATGGCAAATGCATCCTTTTGGGTTAAATGCTATCACTGAGTGGGAAGCTTTCTTTTAAACATAGCTTGTAAATACTTTTGTTAATTAAGGTTTTTTTTTAATCTATAGATTTTCTTTGACTTCATGTTTTTTGAATTTAAAAAACCTCTGGGAATAGGTTTCTTCAGATACCGCAAGAGTTCCAGATACGTTTGTTGGTAATAAGTGTTTTACTAAGGTGAGCTGCCCCTTGATTATAATTTTTGTTAGTTTATGTTTAAACTCTTTAAGCTGTGTTGTAGTTTAAAAAATTGTTTTATATTTCTAGATTGCATATTTTAATGAAATGTTAAATGTTTCTAAACTTCCATTAGATACATCGGGTTTGTAAGTATGTTTTATATTATAGAAATCTTTGTGTAAAAAGTGCTTCTTATATATGACACCTGTCTCTTATTTTACTTTTATATGTTTACTTATTTTACTTTTATATGTCTTTGAAGTGATCTATGCAGTACATTGACAAGAAAGAAGATTTATGGTGCCATTTCTTAAGAACTTTACACAGGTCTATCCAGTAAAGTGCGGCCGCGGTTACCCCGCTCCTAACCCGCGTTCTACTCACTTTCCGGCCGCGTTAGCCCTTCCTGCGATCCCCAACCCCCTTTAACCTACTCTTACCGCGTCCTTAAATCCCCAGGCAACCCCTTCTGCACGCGGCATGTATATTGCATGTAAACGATCGAATTAGCTATTCCCTACCATCCAGTAACGCGCACCCCGACTATCGCTATTTTACCCTGCCGTTTGCCGCGCGTTTAACCTGCTAACTTACCGCCTACCCTTACCCCTGCGTTAGAGGCAGGGGTAAGGGTAGGCGGCAAACTTTCCCCCAGCCCCCGCTTTCCTGCCCTGGCCGCGTCCATGGATGCTGGTCTCCGGGGCAGCCCCAGTCCTCTCCCCCCTCCTCCCGAAGCAAAAAAAAAAAAAAAAAAGCGAAAAGAAAAGTTGCAAGAGAGCAAGGGGAGAGAGGACGGGCAATCCTACGCTCAGGATTGCCAGTCCCCTCTCCCCTCCTCCCGAAGCAGGGCACGAAAAGCAGCCTTGCTCCGGGAGGAGGGGAGAGGGACTGGCAGTGTAAAGCGACGAAGCGACTTACTTTTTGCAGCCCCCCTCCGGGCATCGGCGAGGACGACCATGGCTCCCCTCTCCTGCCTCCAGCGAAGATGGACGCCTGCACGGGCGAAAGCGGCACCTGTTCGTGCAATTGGGCCGCTCAAGACGTGACTTCACATGCAGTCGTCCTCGCCGATGTCTGGAGGGGGGCTGCAAAAAGTAAGTCGCTTCGTCGCTTTACACTGCCAGTCCCCTCTCCCCTCCTCCTGGAGCAAGGCTGCTTTTCGCGCCCTGCTTCGGGAGGAGGGGAGAGGGGACTACCAATCCCGAGCGTAGGATTGCCCGTCCTCTCTCCCCTCGCTCTCTTGCTACTTTTTTTTTTTTTTTTCGTTTTTTTTCCGCTTTGGTTGCTTGCTTCGGGAGGAGGGGAGAGAGGGCTGACAATCCCGAGCGTCGGAGATCTGTCCACTTCCTGGTACCTGTCATTTCAAATGACATTTGAAATGACAGATACCAGCGTGGCCGTGAAGCGTTAGGCCCGCGCACCCAGGTTACTGTATAGGCGCTCTATACAGTAAAATGGGTTGCGCGGGCCTAACGCTTCACGGACGCTTCTTAGACGCAGCTTGCATTTGCAAGCTATTTACATACAGTATCGAGCGGTAGGTGAGCTGCACTGTGCGTGTGGCAACCGCGGGTGCGCCGGGCACTAACGCAGCTCTTCCTACCGCTCATTACTGGATTGACCTGACAGATATTTGTCTTTATTACAAGAATTGTTTATATACAGGTAAATAAGTTTTTCCATGTATTTTTACACATATGATACTGTTTCTTTTTGCTTTGCTTTATTTATATACCATCATTCTGGACAATCATGGTGGTTCATAATAAAAACAGCAATAACAATTTCAAGCAAATAAAATCCTTAACACAAATTAATAGCAAAACATAAAATACATATGTATTCCCCAGCCCATGACTCAGCTCTATGCAATCATTATTTAACCGGCATATGCTACACTGAATAGCCATGTTTTTAAATCTTTTCTAAACCACTTTGAATCTTTCTGGGTACGCAAGATGTCTGGCATTGTGTTCCATAATTTTGGACCAGCAATTGAAATGTTCCTTTCTCTCACCTCACTTAGGTGTGGAGAGTGTAACGAAGGAATTTGTAATAGGCTTTTATTTGCGGACCTCAAGTTTCGAGGTGGAATATACTAAGTGCAGGAAGCACTTAGCCAATCAGTATTTATTATTTATTTATTTATTTATTATTTTTATTATACCGAGTTTCATGATAGGGATCACATCAACCCGGTTTACAAATAACAATGTGTGCAAAGTATAGCGTAACGTAATAAATATTTCCAATAAAAATTTGAACTTTAAATGCAGAGAATCAATTAAAAGGTGTGAAAGTTACAATAAAACAGGGAAAATTAACTTGGAACTGGAAGAGGGGAAAGGTTAAACAATGCAATATTTACATTTAATACAATTAAAGTGATAGTGTAGCAGAGTAAGTAAATAAGCCTATTTGAATGAATGTGACGGTACATAAATATGAGCGGTAATATAAATAAACAAGAGAATAAATATGACACAGTAGTGCATGGTGATGATATGATAAAAGTATTGTTCTTATTGATCATGTTATGGAGGATACAAAGTAGGGATGTGAATCGGGCTTCGTATGATTGAAAATATCGTACGATATTTTCAAAATTGTCAGAAATCGGGGGCTCCCCCAAAACGATAGGAAAACCCCATGATATTGATCGTGGGGGTTCTCATCGTTTTGGGGGAGGGCGGGAAAAACGGCACACAAAAATAACCCCTAAACCCACCCTGACCTTTTAAAACTAATCCCTTAGCTTCCCCCACCCTCCCGACCCCCCCAAAAACTTTTTAAAGGTACCTGGTGGTCCAGTGGGGGTCCCGGGAGCGATCTCCCGCTCCTGGGCTGTCGGCTGCCACTAATCAAAATGGCGCCGATGGCCCTTTGCCCTTACCATGTGACAGGGTATCCGTGCCATTGGCCGACTCCTGTCACATGGTAGGAGCACTGGATGGCCTGCGTAACCCTTTTAAACCCTCCTGCGTATGCCGAGCCTATTTTGCATAGACCCGGCAATGCGCACAAGCCCCGGAACACGCGTATGTCCCGGGGCTTGAAAAAAGGGGCGGGGAGTGGGAGTGGTGGTCCGGGGACAGGGCTGAGGGGCAGGGCCGAGGCCTCCAAGGCCTCCGGCACAGCAGCTGTGCCGGGGGATCGCGCGCCTGCTTACCGGCAGGCGTAATTAAAAAAATAAAGATGGGGGGGATTTAGGTAGGGCTGGGGGGCGGGTTAGATAGGGGAAGGGAAGGGATGGTGGGGGGTGGAAGGAAAGTTCCCTCCAAGGCTGCTCCAATTTCGGAGCGGCCTCGGAGGGAACAGGGAAAGCCATCGGGGCTCTCCTAGGGCTCGGCACACACAAAATGCACAAGTGTGCACTCCCTTGCGCACGCCAACCCCGGATTTTATAACATGCACGCAGCTGCGTACGCATGTTATAAAATCGGGCATAGATTTGAAAATCTGACCCATATGTTTTAACAGCTGATGAATAGTGGAAAGATATATTTCAAGTATTTTTACATTATCTGCATAAATGTAATAACTGATACCCATTCCTGACAATAAGCAGCATAATGGGGGCGCATATATATATATTATAGAGTGTTGCTGATAAAGCTGAACCCTGGGATACTCTTGTTTCCATTATTGACTATCTGTGAAGTGAACTCACCTAATATGTACGATTTGATAAGAAAGATTTAAATCATTTTAAGGTTGTTCCCTCTAGGCCTATTTTAATCAGCCTTTGGACCGTGATGCTATGATCCAAGGATTCAAATGCTAATAGATCGAGTAAAATCAAAAGATATGAATGCTCTGCATCAAATCCATGAAGTATTTATTGTGTCACTTAACGCTAGTAGTAGGGTTTCTGTACTGTAGTGTTTTCTGAAACCAAACTGGGTTGGAAATAATATGTTATTTGTTTCAAGATGGTCTGATAATTGAGGAAGAATGACCTTTCCAGTATTTTTGCAATAACAGGTAAGGTTGATATCTGTCTATAGTTATTTAAAGCTTCACCGTCAACATTATGTCCTTTTAAAACTGGCTTGACGGAGGCACATTTTGAGGAGGTGGTATGACACTTGCAGCTAATGATTATTTACAATCTTAGCTGTAGATGGGATTATCAAATCATGTATATGCTTTAGTGACTTGATTGATAAACACATCCAATGGATGAGTAGCTGAATTCAATTTCTTTAGAATTAAATCAATTTTGAATTCTAATGTATATTCGAAAGTTGACCATTTTGGTATTTCAGTTTATTGTCACAAAATATTTTGGTTCAGTGCACAAGGGAGATTATTCACTAAGGGGCAAATCTTTAAACTTACGCGAGGGTGCAGATTTGTTCTTGCAACCCAGCGCGAACAAATCGAGCACATGCAGTAGTCAGAAGGGTGGTGGCCCAGATTAGAAGGGTTGGAATGTGAGGAGATCACTCCTGGATCAAACAGTAAAGAGACGTATTTCGAGGAGATGATCTTGAATAGGTCCTCAAGGCCTAGTCAAGTGAAGGGATCTTGGGAGACTAAGAGGTTTTTGAGAAGATTGAGAGGATTTGTGATATTTTTGGATCTGCTCTGATTGAGAGGGAGGACTTCCTGGAGGAAAGGACTGGATCCCTATTATTGTATCTTGTGCCCAGTTAACAGCAAAGTGGGAGACAGATTTAAGGTTTGGTTTTTTTGCATTGTGAGAAGTGTTTTTGAGAAACTATCTATTTTTGAAGCTGGGAAAGCTTTTCTATCATCCCTGGTACAAGTTGGAACTGGAGGAGAATTTACCACCCCTAACACGGAAAGGCATTCTGGAGCAGAACAGTTAAAAGCAGATGGGTCATCAAAAGAAGCACTATGGACAGAGAAACCTAATTTTTCTTGATTTATATTATCCTCATTTTATTCATGATTTTGGAATGATTGCATGGATCCTAATTTTCAAGCTTAAGTAAACCATTTTATTATTTGAATAGCATCCTTTGATGCACACACACACACCATGCTCATATGCTCTGTCACATGCTCAGTCTGACACACACACACATACGCTCTGTCACATGCTCAGTCTGACACACACACACCATGCTCATATGCTCTGTCACATGCTCGGTCTGACACACACACACACATGCTCATACGCTCTGTCACATGCTCAGTCTGACACACACACACACACACACACACACACCATGCTCATATGCTCTGTCACATGCTCGGTCTGACACACACACATGCTCATACGCTCTGTCACATGCTCAGTCTGACACACACACACAATGCTCATATGCTCTGTCACATGCTCGGTCTCACACACACACACACACACACATGCTCATACGCTCTGTCACATGCTCAGTCTCACACACACACACACATGCTCATACGCTCTGTCACATGCTCAGTCTCACACACACACACACACCATGCTCTTTGTTTTCACCTCTGGAAGCAAAAGGGCCAGCAGCAGCCTCCTTCAGCCCCTAGGGCCCACCAGACTCTCTCTCTTTTTCTTCTAGCCTTCACTGGTGCTGCTCCTGCTCTTGACTGTGTGTGTGTGTGTGTGTGGGGGGGGGGGGGGAGGACGGAGGAGGTTGATGCTTTTTGCAGCGTTGTGGTCTGCGCTGCTGATCACTGCCAGGGTGGGGAGAGGGAGAAGTCGGCCAATGTTTTTCCTGACCCCAGGGGCCATACAGCTTTCCACTGCCGGGATGGAAAGAGGGAGGAGGAGAACAGTATTTCTGACAGCCCTGCAAGCCGCACTGCTTTCCATGGCTGAGGCGAGCAGAGGGGGGAGGCTTCTCGCATGTCGTCACCCCTGGTGAATGGCGACTAGGGCAGAGGCCATATCAGCCATAAACTAGCTATGGCTCTGGTCAGAACATTTAAATAAGGTCCTTGGCACTAGATGGAATATAAACGTTAATGTCTGTACCAGTTCTTATTTAGCTCTGTTATGGTGGGGCTCCTCAGTCCTTTTTTGATTTATTTATTCATTCGTTATCCCTCAGTAGCAGCCTTATGCTCCTTCATTGGTCTCACAGTACTTTTAACGATGGGGCTGCAACCTTATTTCTGGGTTCTCCTGGGTTACTATTAGACCCCTAGCCACTTATCATGCCTCCCAACATTTTTTACATTTATTTAAAAAAAAAATCTTTGATGGCTAGCAGTGCCACCGTGAACCTATTAGGATTTCAAAGGTCTCTAAAAATGCCCCCACCAGACCATTTTTTAGGAACAGGAACCTTCCTCAAGGCTCCACTACCTTAAATTTATGCCCAATATTTATTTTTTTTTTAATTTCCCTGGGCTCCACTGGCAGGCTGGGTGTTTCTTCCCAATATGTGACATCACCAAAATGTCAGTGTCCCAGGTGGCCTGACCTGAAGTCAGACGTAGTACAGCTCTCCCTTGCTCCCACCACCCATTGAAATCTTACAACTGCAGCGGCAGATGAGGTGCTACTACTGCTGCTGCCTCTTCTCCCAGCTCCTTTCAAATCATCTCGGTGGTAGGAGTGCACAAACCTGGACCCTGTGATGAGGAAGCATTGTGCAGTCTCCCTACCAATTCTGGGCCGTGGCAGTAAAAGAAACTTTGAGGGTTTTCTTTTTTCTTTTTCTAGGAGCCTTTCCTCCCATTGGCACTCTCCTGTACAGAGCAGCACTGTTTCTGTTCATTTGCACTCCCTGGTACTGGTCACTATTGTCAACTGTGACCCTGTGTTCCAGATCACCAGCCCTCCTCACCATTGTATTTTTTCACTTATTTAGAGTAGTAACAAAGTAAATGATGACAGATAAAGGCCAAATGGCTTATCCAGTCTACCCAGTTGAGATTCATGCACTTTGAGTAGATGAGCATACAAATTCCCATATGCAACCCAACATCAACTATCCAGGCCTCCATGTCTTCTATCTGACCTCTCAAATCTCATTTTATCAATTCCCAAAATCTGTTACAGTAATGGCCTCCATACCTCCACTAATAGCCCTTTCAGGTCTTGCCATCAACTTTGCTTCTTAGAAGCTCCCCTTCTATATCTTCTTACCAAGTTTTGTAATAATTCCCAGTCTCCGAGATTAGTGAGGCTGTTGTAAAAAAAAAAAGCAAACCCCAAACTAAAAAACCAGGCTTCCCATGCTCATTGAAGTTTGGAGTCCAATCATGCAAATTGGGGTTGTATCCACTGCTCCATGGAGGTTTCCCCAGTGCCTTCTTGGAAACACAATGCATGCAGTCATACCACTGCTATTCAGGCTATACCTGTGCTTCATTATCATCCTCTTGCCACTAGGAATCCTCTGCGTTTATTCCATACCCTTTTGAATTCCATTACATGTTTTCTCCACCACCTGCTCTGGAAGGACATTCCAAGCATCCATTATGTATTTGGTGAAAAAATATTTCCTAACATTGAAGCTTCATATCATTACCCCTAGTTCTAAAGCACCCCCATAGCACTGATACCTTCATGACTGTTTCAAACATGGGGATGAGAACAAATTTAATGAATCCAATCTGAGCTGTGGGTTTGGTGACTTTCTCTGGGTCCATGAATGGGGTGATGGGGAGCCCCTCCGACTTCTCCCGGTCACTCTGTGGAAAAGAAGGCAGCATATGTAAAGCAGAACTTCAGTGAAGACAGAATGGGCAGAGTCTGAAGGAGAAGGGAAGCAGGCAGAGACCAAGGGAGAGGAAGAAAACAGGAAGGGATCAGGCACCAACGGAGAGGAAGAAAACAGGAAGGGCTCAGGCACCAAGGGAGAGGAAGAAAACAGGAAGAGAAGGGATCAGGCACCAAGGGAGAGGAAGAAAACAGGAAGAGAAGGGATCAGGCACCAAGGGAGAGGAAGAAAACAGGAAGGGAAGGGATCAGGCACCAAGGGAGAGGAAGAAAACAGGAAGAGAAGGGATCAGGCACCAAGGGAGAGGAAGAAAACAGGAAGGGAAGGGCTCAGGCACCAAGCGAGAGGAAGAAAACAGGAAGAGAAGGGCTCAGGCACCAAGTGAGAGGAAGAAAACAGGAAGGGCTCAGGCACCAAGGGAGAGGAAGAAAACAGGAAGAGAAGGGCTCAGGCACCAAGGGAGAGGAAGAAAACAGGAAGAGAAGGGATCAGGCACCAAGGGAGAGGAAGAAAACAGGAAGGGAAGGGATCAGGCACCAAGGGAGAGGAAGAAAACAGGAAGAGAAGGGATCAGGCACCAAGGGAGAGGAAGAAAACAGGAAGAGAAGGGATCAGGCACCAAGGGAGAGGAAGAAAACAGGAAGAGAAGGGATCAGGCACCAAGGGAGAGGAAGAAAACAGGAAGAGAAGGGATCAGGCACCAAGGGAGAGGAAGAAAACAGGAAGAGAAGGGATCACGCACCAAGGGAGAGGAAGAAAACAGGAAGGGCTCAGGCACCAAGGGAGAGGAAGAAAACAGGAAGGGCTCAGGCACCAAGGGAGAGGAAGAAAACTGGAAAGGAAGGGCTCAGGCACCAAGGGAGAGGAAGAAAACAGGAAGGGATCAGGCCCCAAAGGATAAGAAGGAAACAGCAAGGGAAGAGATCAGGCACCAAGGGAGAGGAAGAAAACAGGAAGGGAAGGGATCAGGCACCAAGGGAGAAGAAGGAAACAGGAGAGAGAGCAGACAGGCACTGAAGAGAGGGGAGGAGAAAGAAAGCAAGGAAGGGTAAGTAGGCAGGGACCACAATGAGCACCAAAGTGGGGAATAAGGTAGGGGAAGCAGGCAGGGGTTGAAGGGAGGAGAGCAGGTAAGAACCAAATATGGGAATACAGAGACCAAGACCAATTGAAGGTAAACATGCAGAACCAATAGAGGGGATGCAAGCAAGGAATGAGGAGACAAGGCAGATACAAATGAGAGAAAAGCAGATAAAAACTGAGGGCGGGAAATGAGGCAAGGACAAAGAAAAGGGCAGCGGGTGGGAAGCAGGTTAGACCATGGAAGGGAGAATGCATGCAGGGGTGAGCAAACTCAGGGGGCAGGCCCCCAGGGGTGGCTTCAATAATCCTGGAGGGGAACACGCTGGCTGCCCAACCAGGAAAGAAAAAAAACAGCTATGTTGTGGCGTCTCGGTGCTGTGGAGGCTCTGCAAGCTGAAGAGCGAGGGAGCTGCTAGAACATAGTGACATTCTTGTAAGCAGGCCTCGGCGGGCCAGAGAGAGGAGCTGCTTCTGCTGTGGCTGAACTGGGAGTTCCCTAACCCAGGAAGGTCTGCCACCCTCAGGCCTCAGCCTGGGAGCAGCTCCTGCTCCTGCCAGGTCCCTACCCGGGAAGAGAGATCCCACCAGGGGGAAACATGTGGAGAAGTGGAGAGGGGAATGGGCAAAGAGGTCAGAGAGAATGAGGAAGTAGACGGAGGAGATGGGAAGGGAGAAAAAAGACAAAAAAATGTGAAAAAGTTAAAGAAGTAAATCAAAGTGCTGAGCAAACTAAGAAAAATACAAAAATAAAGAGAAAAATAGGAAAAATCTAAAAAAAAAAGTTGGGTAGTGTGGGCTGAAGTTTTTCTCCACTCCTAAAGTATTCTGGCTGGCACCTAAGGTTTTTGAAAAATTTTCCAGCCCTTACCATTGTGGTATATCTAGGCATGGTGCACCTCCCTGGGTCTGGGTCTGGGTCAGTATGGGGTGGGGTGTGTGGTGTTTTGGTCTGAACCACACACAGCCAGTCAGGTTTTCAGGATATCTCTAATGAATATGCATGATATTTATTTGCTTGCACTACCCTCCTATGTATGAAAGTATTTCTCATGCATATTCATTAGGGATATCGAGAAAATCCGGCTGGCTGGGGAAGGGGGACAGTTGTGTCCCAAGGACTGGTTTGAGCACCTCTGGTCTATGCCTCTGTGCGTGATGTGGTCTGCCTGTTTTTGTCTTGTTGTGTTATGTGTATGCCTCTTTCCATGTCTGTCGGTGGTATGTCTGTGTGTCTGTCCAGGTTTTTCTGTCTAGGCATGGTATGTCTGTCTCTCTGTGCCTGTCTCTCTGTGCCTGTCTGGGTGTTGGGTTTCTGTCTCTCTGTAGGGTGTCAGTGTGTGGGTTGACTTTGGGTATGGGGTAACTGCGTGTGTTTACGTGTTCTCTGCCTTATGTCAGTCTGGGTTTCGCTCTCTGTTCGTCTGGGTGTAGACTCTCCATATCTGTCTGGGTATGAGTTGTGTGTCTCTCTGGGTATGGAGTGTCTGCCTCTTTGTACCCATGTGTGTCTATGTGAACTTACTCCTTTCAGTGACGTGAAGAGAAACAAAATGGGAACTTTGAACCACTGGTTGGCAGTGTGGCTACCTGGTAACTACTTTTCACATGTGTATGTGTTTGTGCATGCGTGCATATGGGTATGTGTATCTCTATCTATCTATATCTATATAGATAGATACACACATATAGAGGGAGAGCAACTCATCTTGGGGAGCCCCAACCAATTGATAAATGGAAGAGGAGCCATGGTAAAAAGCATTTGCTCACCCCTGTGATAGGGATACATGCAGAGGCTGAGGGAATGAGGGGGATGTACCTGCATGAAATATTCTTGCAGCAGGCAGTCCACCCAAGGCTCTGCCACCTCCATGGGACGAACTTCATTAGAGATGTCACAGCATTTTATCAGTACCATTTCTAACTACAGAAAAAAACAGGAAGGATACAGCTGTGCAGTAATAATAATATTAATAATGCTTACAGTAATAATATAACTTCATTGAGTGCATTTATTTAACGAGACCCTAAAGAAAATAAGCAGGGCAGTGAGTGGCAAATTACCTGAATAACCTTAACTGGGTAACTTTAGCCAAGATATTCAATGGGACAAATATCTCGCTGAATATTCCCAGTTAAGTTTAAAGTTATCCAGCTAACCAGACCCAAATAACTTTAGACCTGATTTCCACCACGCCCAGACTTACCCAGCTAAACTTAGCCAGGTAGTGCTGAATATTGACGCTACCTGGCTACATTTAATCCGCACCTCTGGAAGTCCCTGCACTGCCTTTTTTTTTTTTTTTTATCCAAGTAAGTTTTAGCTGGATAATTACTTACTCAGTTATAATTTATCTGGTCAGCAAGGTAGGAAATTCGAAGCTTGGGGTGTGTTTCCAGGCAAACATCTTTGAATATCTTAGAGGTCAAAGGTTTATGTGGCTAACTTTGGGAGTTCGGACCCTAAATAGACTAATGCTGAGAGGTCGATATTGAAAGGCTTTGTGTGGGTAACTTGATGAGGTAAAGTTCAGCTGAATATTTATTTATATATGGGAAGAGCTAGGAAAACTGAAGGTGGACAAAGCCATGGGGCCTGATGAGGTTCATCCCAGGATACTGAGGCTCAGAGATGTGTTGGTGACTCTTCTGTGTGATCTGTGGTCCCACTTCACAAGAGTGGGAGCAAAGAGGAGGCTGGAAACTACAGGCCGGTTAGCCTCACCTCGGTGGTGGAAAAAGTATTGGAGTCGATGCTGAAGGAAAGAATAGTGAACTATCTACAAGCAGCAGAATTGATAGACCAGAGGCAGCATGGTTTCACCAAGGGAAGGTCCTGTCAGTGATTGGGTGACTAATGAATTGGATCAAGGAAGAGCACTTGATTTCATCTACTTGGATTTTAGCAAAGCTGTTGATACGGTCCTGCACAGGAGGCTTTTGAATAAAACGAGAAGCTTGGGTGTGAGTGCCAAGGTGGTGGCCTGGATAGCAAACTGGTTGAAGGACAGAAGATAATGTGTGATGGTAAATGGAACTTACTCTAAAGAGAGAGCGGTGATGAGCGGAGTGCCTCAAGGGCCGGTGTTGGGACCGGTCCTGTTCGATATCTTTGTGAGCAACATCGCAGAAGGGATAGAAGGTAAGGTTTGTCTATTTGCGGATGATACTAAGGTCTGCAATAGAGTGGACATGCCGGAAGGAGTGGAGAGAATGAGATGGGATTTAAGAAAGCTGGAAGACTGGTCGAAGTTATGGCAGCTGAGATTCAATGCCAAGAAGTGCAGAGTCATGCATCTGGGGTGTGGAAATCCGAAAGAAATGTATTCGATGGGGGTGAAGGGCTGATGTGCACAGAGCAGGAGAGAAACCTTGGGGTGATAGTGTCTAACGATCTGAAGTCGGTGAAACAGTGTGACAAAGTGATAGCTAAAGCTAGAAGAATGATGGGCTGCATAGAGAGAGGAATATCGAGTAAGAAAAGGGAAGTAATTATTCCCTTGTACAGGTCCTTGGTGAGGCCTCATCTGGAGTACTGTGCTCAGTTCTGGAGACCGTATCTCTGAAGGGACAGAGACAGGATGGAGGCGGTCCAGAGAAAGGTGACCAAAAAAGTGGATGGTCTTCATCGAATGACTTATGAGGAGAGATTGAAGAATCTAAATATGTATACCCTGGAGGAAAGGAGGAGCAGGGCTGATATGATACAGAAGTTCAGATACTTGAACCAATGTCAGGAAGTATTTCTTCACAGAGAGGGTGGTGGATGCCTGGAACGCCCTTCTGGAGGAAGTGGTGAAGACCAAAACTGTGAAGGATTTCAAAGGGGCGTGGGATAAACACTGTGGATCCATAAAGCCTGGAGGATGGGAATGAAGAGAAGAGATATGGGGGTGGCTTGTGAGAATGACGGCTACTACCTGGTGATTAATACCCTCATTCAATAAACGTTCACACGGTTAATGCGACTCCAACATTGCTCTATGCTTCAACGGCAAGAGGAAATGTGGAAAAGAGGATTTGCATTCAGGCAACAACCAACAAGGTAGCACAGTCTGAGAAAACAAATAAGCATGGGAGTAGCTTGCTTGTTGCGGCGGTTACTACCCTGAACCAATTAAGTCTGTTACTTCACTTGGAAAGTATATCCAAAACAGCTCACTGCTTCAACGGCAGGGGGGAATGAAGAAATAGGATTTACATCCAGACAACATCTAACAAGGCATTGATCTGAGCAGTATGAATATACAAACATCGGGGTAACTGCTCGATACGACGGTTACTACCCTCAAACATTAAGCCTTATACTTCACTTTGATGCAGCTCCAACACTGCTCTCTGCATCAATGGCGGGGATGGAAGGAAATTAGAATAAAAAAGTTACCAATAAGGGCCCTGAACTCAACGGTCGGAGTAACAGATAAGTATGAGAAAAATAAGTGTGAAAGCTTGCTGGGCAGACTGGATGGGCCTATTGGTCTTCTTCTGCAGTCATTTCTATGTTTCTATATTTATATTCTGATATTCCAGCAAGCAGTTACTCAAAAGCAGTTTTCCAAACTTGGGAATCCTTCTACCCACTTGAGCTTGAAACTTTAAAGACAGGAGTAGGCAATTTCAGTTCCTTTAGTGCCACAAACAGGTCTGATTTTCAGGATATCCTTAATTAATATCCATGAGATATTTGCAAAAATTGCCTCCACAGTTTGTACATACATCCCATGCATATTCATTATGGCTATTCTGAAAACCAGTTCTGTTTGTGGCACTCAAGGACCACAGCAGCCTACCCCTGCTATAACCAATCAAGGTCCTCTCTTGCTTGCAAGTCCTACTGGACTCAAACTGCTTCCAATCCTGGTTTTGATTTGTGGCATTTCCAGTTCTATTAGTAAGGAAAGCAGGAGTACAAATCCCAGTATGTCTTGGGATGGCAAATGATATACACAGAACTGGAGCAAAGTGACCAGGGTTCATGGGGCCACCAAGTTGTAGGAAAGCAAAAATACAGCAAAACGGCAAACAGTTGGGTCTCTCCAGTTTAAAAAGAAATGTCGTCCTGTCTCTTTCCTGGCTGCCCCCCCCCCCCTTTGGAAGTTGTGTTGTATCTAATTAACGAATAGGATAATATATGAGAAAATGTATTTACAGTCCAAGCGTGGTGTCAAGTCAATTTCTACTTAACCCTCTGTATTGCTCCATGGTGAGTCCACACCTAGAGTAGTGTGTGCAATTCTGGTCACCATATCTCAAAAAAAGTTATATTTGAACAGTAAAAGGTACAGAGAAAGGTGACCATGATAAAGGGGATGGAATGGCTGCCTTATGAGAAAAGCTAAAAAGGTTAGGGATGATCAGCTTGGAAAAGAAACAGCTGAGGCTGGATATGATAGAGGTCTATTAAATCATGAATGGAACAGAATGGGTAAATGTGAATCGGGTATTTACTCTTTCAAAAACAGTAATACAAAAAATAGGAGACACTCCATGAACTTGGTAAGAAGCACATTTAAAACTAATTTGAGAAAATTTGTTTTCATTCAACGCACAAGCCTTGGAATTCATTGCCAGAGGATGTGGTAAAGGCACCTAACATAGCTGGTTTTAAAAAAATTGAGACAAGTTCTTGAAGACGTCCATAAACTGTTATTAACCAGACAGAGGAAAAGCCACTACTTATCCCTGGGCTTTAGCAGAATGGGAACTATCTACTGATTGGAATGCTGCCAGGTACTTGTGACCTAGTTTGGCCACTGTTGAAAACAGGATACTGGGCTTGATCCAATATGGAAATTCCTATGCTTTTATGTTCTGGGCTATGGCTAATTACCTCCAATTGTATCTGTGCTCTGGGCTTGGTCTGAATGTTAAGGGCAGGGGCATATTTTATGATGGGCTGGGTTTGAATGTTACTATTGTTATTCCTTTTATTTTACTGTTTACTATGAGGTCAATATTCAGTGTCATTTGTCTGGCCAAGTTGGAGGCATTCCGGGATGTTTCTGGGCAGAGTTAAGTTAGCTGGATAACTTATGTGGCTAACTCTGTTCATGTTAAAAGATACACTAGTATATTCAGTGCCACTAAATATCCTGCCAAAGTTAGCCAGATATGTTTGCTTGATTGGATTTATTAGATTTTTTTTTTTTTTTAGAAATATTCCTCTATGAGATAAATTATACTATTAATTTGCCTTGATCACTGAAGATGAATAATAATGCCTACTAAAAAAAATCTCTAGTAAACATATGATGGACTTACACATTTTACATGCTCCTCATTACTGAAACTGAAGCTTGGAATAATCTGCTTGAAGCCTTCCAGGATGTCCCCATGCCTTGCCATGTCCGTGGCTAAAATCAGAGTAATCACGGCCTGAGGAGGAGGAGGAGAATTCTGAATAAGCACCTAATATTCCTACCATTGGCATATGATTGGATAAATCTGGTGGATCTTTCTTTAAAAAAAGAAAAGAGAGGATCCTACCCTCTGCTGCTCCTCACCCCAGCACTCCTACATTTGGTATGAACCATGCTTTTTCGTCTCTTGACACTCTCAAGCTGCACATTTCTTGTATCAACCAGGCTGCGCTTCCCCTCACTACCTGGACCACAGCACTACACTTTTCATTGTAACAATGTTGTGCCCTCTCTCATCCCCCTCCAAAACTGTACCATCCTTTGTATCTCCCTTTGCTCTCCCTCATTACTGACCTTCTCTCGCAGCTCCCTCTATACCAGTGGATCTCAACCTATTTATTTATTTATTTTATTTATTTAAAAACTTTTCTATACCGTCGCTAAGTTATATACCATCGCAACGGTTTACAAATAGGCACATAGACTAAGGTAAGTAAATGTAGGATATCGTACATTCTAACAGGTGCCAATAAAGTTCGGTTACAATTTCATAAATAAAATTATTATTTGAGTAATGTTGGTCAAGTCCAGGTATATTTGCCATTGGGACACACCTGACAGATGGTTCTCACATGCATGACACACTGAACATGTGACCATCATGGGGCTAAATGTTAACATACACTGCATCTACAGGAGCCCCCCCTGACCCCTAACAATGGGTGCAGAGCAGAACTAGGACATTCTCCATACAGTTCACCATACAAAAATGATATTCTGGTGTCATCTCAGTAAGAGCAACACACACGATCCCTACTCCCAGGTGCAATAGCCCTACTTATGAAAAGGCAGCAGAACACCACCAATGCATGCCCTATTGAGAAAACACAATAAATAAGACTGATTCAAATGCCCACATGCTAATAAAATACCTCACCTCGGTCACACACACACAGAACCAACCTTCACCAAGCACAGAATAAGAGACCACAAATTACAAGTATGCAGGCAGAAACTAGAATAGAAATCCCAAAAAAGCCACTCCACATGTAATGCAAAACCGGAGAAATGGAAATAAAAAGATAGCACTTAACATACTCCCAGGATCTGCAATAATGCACACAAACTACTCCGCACAAAGTTAACACCTGCATTATGGAAAGCACTCAAACAGTAACAACCTTACTTATGAAAAGGCAACACTTTAAATATTACTCCAGGCCCTAAACACCAATGTACTTCTTTTTAGGAAAACAGAACAAGCCAAGCTGCTATAGATCCCTACACAGAAACCACAAACTTGCAGAATACCCTTACCTGAGTCACACATGCAGAACACAGACAGCCCCCGACCAAATCCAGAATAAAGTGACCATAAAGTTAATGGGGTTTTTTTTCTATTGTTGCACTGCACAAAGAGTTTGGATTCTTGCTGTTGCCAGTTCAGTTTTTGTTTTTACATTTTTATTTATACATTCTTCAAGAAATATAAAATTGTAAAACTATACTAATAAAGAGAATAAATGTTTCAAATCAACAGATGAATAGAATAATATCCAATTACAAACTCATAAAAATTATTAAAATTTCTTCATACACCTATAAAATTTCAAAACAGCAGATATATCACATATCACCCAATAATTAAAATGGCAGTTAATCAAGAAAAATGAACTTAAAAAGTCACCTTAAATTACCGTCTCCAACAACTCTCCTACTCCTTGCCCTTGCAGGCCAGTAGCAGACATGAGAAGCAGCAGGGGCTACTGAAGCTCTGTCCTCATGGTCGGTCTTCTCTCTTAGGGCCCAAGACCAGTCTCACACCACACACACACACATCAGTCACACCCCTGTTACTGGTTTCTGCCTCTCACATACCAGCCACCTCCCTGACCAGTCTCTGTCTCTCACACATCAGTCACCTTTCTGACCAGTCTCTCACTCACACACAAACCAGCCACCTCACGCACATACACACACACACACACACACACACACACACCAGTCACCTCCCTGACCAGCCTCTCTCACATCCACTCACCTTCCTGACCATTCTCTCTCTCAATCACATATATCCTCTTTCTCTCTCACACACATATGCAATTTCTCCCCTTCTCTCTCTCACTTTCACACATGCTGGCTTGCTCTCAATCTCACTCACTCCACACCTATCCTGGAGCACAAATGAGAACTGCAACAACCTCCTCCTCCAGCCCCTGCAACCCAAGAAAGAATACTATTGGCTGCTGACGATCTGCTGCTGTCTCCCATTGTGGATTGTCAGCTGCTTTTCTGTTTTTCTTTGGGCCCACGCTGCCACTACTTTTCAATACAGCATAATCCTTTCTTCTTCTCATGCGGTCTACTACACATCACTTTTCATTTCCGGGGCACAGGGACAGGAAGAAGAAAAAGCTATACTACAGTTGCCAGCTCCCACTGACACTGATGCTGTGCCCGTCTGGGCTTGAGCATGTTGAGAGCCCAGGTGGCAACAGCAGCAGTGTAAAGATATCTGCCTCTCTTGCTGGGGTGAAAGGAGGGAGACTGAAGAGCAGCCAGGTCAGTGGCAGCACTTGACACATCTGCCAGTGCTTGGTAAAACACCAGTTGAGAATCGCTGCTCTATACGATAACTTCCTTCAGCTCTTTTCTTCAGCTGTACCTTCTCTCAACTCCCACGCAATCTATACCTCTCCCTCAGCACTCCCTCCCCTCCCCTCTTTACTTGATGTAATCATGTTATGCTTTCCCTCACCAATGTATCTTCTCTTAGCTTGCCCCAATGAACCACCACTCAGCTCCCCCCCCCCCCCAAATGATGTATCTCAAGTTCTCTCTCCAACACCTCTCCTCTCCATCCATATCTCCTCATCCAGCCCTCCCATACTTTAGTTTCCTTGTGCTTGGTTCAACTCAAGCAGTTCCATGCTTGGCTGCCCTCCCTTGTATTTCCTATCATCCCATACTTCCCCACACCATACCTGTCTGATTCTCCTGAAAAGCTCAGGGCGGATATTAGAGAAGATGTTGTTTTCTGGCTGTGCTAGTATCTGAAATGCCACAGCACAGTGATGATTCTCCAAGGGCGAGTTGTCATTGTATCGGATGGCCAGCTCAGTCTGTGCATTCACCTGGTATCTGTCAGCCAGAAAGACAAGCAGTGTTCAAAGCTTATGTGCAGAAAGACCTGTGGTGTTCAACTGATGGGCAGAAAAAATACAGTTGGTGCTAAACCGCAATCTTGTGTTTATATAATGGTACCTTGCACTGGTAAATTTACTGCTACCATGGGAATGTCTTAAACCTGTGTTTTATTCCAATATTCATCACAGTAAAAGGGTTTCTCCATTGACAATTGGAATAAGCTCATTCACACAAGTCGCTGACATCATTCGACAGCGCAGAGAGAAAGAAATTCTATCAGCGATCAGAATGGACTTTCCCATCCCGTCCTTCTTTCTCCTCTTGCAAATGAACAAGAATGACATTGATCCTTCAGATATTTGTTCCCAGTGCTCAGATTCTTTCCTGTCTTCTTTTTTCTATTACTATTCTTTATTTTTAGTGATTGTCAAAACCCCCCCCCAAATAAAATACTCATTTACTGTCAAAATACCCCCCCCCCCTAAATAAACTACTCATTTAATTATAAAGTAATTCCTTTTTTAAAAAAAATGCTTCAAAAGATGTCCTAAGTACACTAAGATGTCTTTCACTGACTTTCATGCTCGCTGTGTCGGATGTCTTGGACCTTCTCACAACATATCATATTGGAACCACTGAGCTCACATCTCTCCCAAGGCAAGAAGATCCAGGAGCTACATTCTCTGACTTTTCAGAATCAACTTACAACTCTATATCTGCAGAGCGACCAACGTCCAAAGGAAGAAGGGGAGAGCTCTCTCATGCTCAGAGCCATGACTCAGAGCAGTATCAGTGCAAGCGCCATTCACCCTCCAGTAAAAGGGGGTGGTAATTTGCACTATTTGGCACCAAAGGTTACCAATGCAGAAAAAGACAGAGGTACCTCTCTCATTCTGATGCAAAGAATTACTGGTGCAGTAAGAGAGGGGAAGTCCTCAAGGGTGCATGGTCAGAACAGCACAGGCATTTATGCAATTCACTCTCTTTGGTGCAGATAGTAAGTGGATACCATTAACTATCAAAGGTCCTGATGCCTCATTGGCACTAAAATCTTCTCTCTGCCAATGTTTTTTTTTTCTCTGGCACCAAGCAGTCTGAAAGGACTAGAAATATAAACTACTTCTGAGTGAAGTTTGTATTAAAAAAGGTAGGTAACAAATCCAAGTAATAAATAAATAAAATACTCTAGATGGGTCACCACAAAAAGGACAAGAGATTTTGCTAGTGAAAATGCAAATTCTGATCTCATTATTGGACTGTTGCTCTTGGGCAGTTCTACCCACTTCAATTGATTAGCTTTCCTTTCTGAAAAAGATGTGAGAAGACTTGGTAAAGAACTATTTTACTAATGTGTCCAGGTTGCCTCCTTTCCTACATTAGAGGAACTCCACAGCTTTGATGTTGGCTTACCCAATCCACTATTCCACCGTGTCAATGCAGGAATAAGATGATTCAAACCCATTAAGAATCTTAAAGTTCATCTCCTCCCAAGGATAAAACATCTGTGGAAGTTTCTTGTATTGAATTATCTGATTCTTAGACTTCTCCACTGTCTCCACTCTCTTTTTGCTCAGAGGACAAAATTCACAAGTCTGTCTGATCTCTTCCAAAGCAGCCTAGGAGTACATCTCCTCCTGAAGATATGTCCTACCCCACCTTTGTGCAGAAAATGGCCAACAAAATTGCATTTAAGTTACAGGAAGAATCAGAACTTAGAGAAGATCTTTGTGTTTGCTCAAATACATTCATACATCTAAGGCAGGTAGTGGAAGTACCAGTACATAGGTTGCTGCAAATCAGAATATGGCAAATACGTTTATCAAGGAAGTTAGATCTAAAATACAGAATTCAACAATCTTTGGAGCATAATAAAGTTCAACTTCCCATCACTCTGTAGTAGTGATGACAGCCTTAAAAAAAAAAAAAGTGCTCCAATATATATTTCAACACTCAAGACACCAGGATGCTGGACAACATAGCAAAAAGAGTCTTCCAAGGAGCTATGCTAAGCTAATCAGTTGCATATAATTTAATGCATATACCTTTGTTTACAAAAATTACACTCTCCACAAGGGATATACATTTGTTTGAAATCACTGAGGAAAAAGCAACAAAACAAGGCCATTTTTGTTTGATTTATGGACCCCCCAAAAACTGAAGAGTCCCACAAATTTAAATGAAAACTTTTGAATCCTTTAAGTTTCCCATTCAATTCTATGACTCACTCAAATGCGAGACTGGTAACTATAACAAGGTATATTTCAGGGGAAGAGCTCAATAACCCTCAATCCAGTTAGAGCATTGAGAGGAGAAGATCATCTTGCTAGTGGCTGAAGACTATCAGTCAGCATTATTTTGGGAAATCTTAGGATTTAAAGTTTGGGGTTAGGTAAAATAGTGGTGTGTGTGTGTGAGAGAGAGATAAAAGAGAAAACCAGAGGGAGGTAACAGTTTAAGGTTTGTGTGTATCAAAGGAAAAAGGTCAATTGTTGTGTAGGCGGCCAGAACGACCTCTGAAGGCCTTGCATTCTCTTGTGTCGGCGGCCTCGAAAGGCCTTGCATTCTGTTACCTAAGGGGTGTTTTCGTGTGCCCTTGGGCCTCAGCCCGACCCCAAATGGATCCAGGACCAAACCGAGAGTTGGCGACGTGTCCCAGGATGGCAGAGACACAGTCTTACCCTCTGCTGGGCCTGCAAGCTCCCAGCGCCAACAACATGATGATGTTGGTAGGAGAACAGTCCTCCGACCGTTCCGAACCCTTTCAGACCTGCCGCTTGGATCGGCATGGAGTAGCAGGCCGGCCTGAGGATGAGGGCAGATGGAGGCCTTGACACGAAGACATGACACCAAGGTTGATGCGACGGCATCACAGACGAGGGCTGAAGCGAATAGATGACACCAGGGCTGTTGAAGACATGACACCAGGGCTGATGCAACGGCATCAGAGACGAGATGAGGAACTTGACGAAGCCCAGACGAGACGAGAAGCTGGGCAGATAGACATTGGCACTGTCTCTCAGGGCGCCCTACTCAGCCCACCTTCATGGGCGGACCCAATGGGCTGATCGCGGACCACCCTGTCCCACTACATGCCCCTACACAGCCCGAGGAGGCTGGTCACGGACCATGCGGAGAGCGGGACAAGCGCAGGGAAGAATCCAGCCGAGGCAGAACTTTGATGTTGGAGCCAGATGTCATCTGAAGCACCACAAAGGCTGGCAGGACAAGACAGCTCAGGAGCACAGGACACCAGTCCACTGCCGGCATCTCCCATGATGAAGCTGCATCACCAAGGAGGCCAGAACACCAGGAAGTGAGACATCAGGAGATGAGACACCGGGACACCTGTACGGGGACCTCAGGCAATGAAGACATGGCATGACGAGACGACAAGACGAGACGAGGAGCTCCACGAAGAAGACAGAAGACCTGACAGAGTTCTGGCAGGCAGGAGCCTCCAGGACTGAAGTAACTCTGATGCAAGGCCACGAGGAAATGCAGCAACAGCCCTTTTATAGGGCTAAAACAGGAAACAGTCACGAAGGTGGAGCCCAGGGCATATCCGGCCGTAGGCCCTTTAAATGCTGAAGAGAGGTGCGACCGTGTGCCTAGAGGAAGCAAATATTTTGTGCAGGACCGTGGACAGCGGTCCTGCACCGATGTTGATGACGCAGATGCAGGGCTGGGCCTGGAGGCAGGCCCCAAAGATGGCAGCGGCTCCAGGGGTGGCTCCAGCCGCTAATCCAGGCTGGGGCTTGCGGCCTCCTGCGCCAAGGACCCTGAGGACGTCGGCAGCGGCTCCATGCCGCGTGATGGAAGGCAGAAGTCAGCGGCTCCAGCTGTGAAGAGCAGGGCTGGATGGGCAGCCTCCGGGCCGCGAAGATAACAAAGTTCGTGGTTCCAGCTGCACGGGAAGGCCCGGCTTCGGCGGCGTCTGGCCGCGTCGGGTACAGAAGGCAGCAACGTGGGGGGAAGGTGAGTGCCTGCTCGCAGGGATTAGCTCTGCGAGCAGGGTTCATAACATCAATTACTTACCTTGAAAAGATGTTAGTGTAGTGTGATTTGAGTAGCTGCCAACATTGTTAAACAGAAAGATTAGTAGCGAGTCACTCAGGCTCACTAACTAAAGTTTAAATCAGGAAAAGGATGGTGTTGTACTAACTTGCCTTAAACCACAATATATATTGCAAGGGAAGAGCTCAAGAACCCTCAATCCAGTGGGAACACTGAGGAGAAGATCATCTTGCTGGTGGCTGAAGAGGATCAGTAAGTATTGCTTTGGGAAATCTTAGGACTTAAAAAGTTATGGGAGAGGTAAAATAATAGAATATATTTTTTTACTATGTGTGTGTGTGTATCTAAGATAAAAAGGAAGCCAGTGATTAATTCTAGTTAATTCTATTGTCTGTCTTTCTCTTCCTCCCACCCACCCTAGCTCATCCTTTGATTTATAGACAAGAGACACTTTCTCATTAAAAATCAATCAGACTCTTATCTAAATCATACTATTGCACCAGACCTTATTGAGAGTTTAATTATTCTTTTGTAGGTCATTACCAGATTAATAGTAAATAAACCAATAAATTTAAAGAACTCTAATTGTACATATTCCTACTCCCATAGCAACCTAAAGTTAAGTAGGAACTCAACAAAATTAAGATGAAGGCAGCCATCCAGCAGCAATGGAGGGCCTTTCAGTCTTTTGCATCAAATGTCACATGTATGACTTTTTACCTACTGGTGAATGTTTGTGTGTGTGTGTGTACCCGGTGCAAAGAGTTCCTGGCTCTCAGAGAATGAGTCCGATATCTAGAGGCTAGACTTGCAGATCTGGAGAAACTGAGGCAGACAGAGAGCTATATAAATGAGACATAGTAGCCAAGTCCCAACTCCAGTCTAGAAGCCCTGGTGCTGCCTTGGATCAGAAAGGTCTCCTGGTTGTACAGCATCACTCTGGTATAGCAGGAAGTGATCCTGTAGCAAGGACCTGCTCTCCATGTGATGTGTTGTCCTCTCGTACTGAGCATGAGTCTTCCATGAGTACTACCATGAGGGATGGATTAGGTCCACCATCATAGGTAGTGATTAAATCAGTGGTTCTCAACCCTGTCCTGGGGACCCCCCCAGCCAGTCGGGTTTTCATGATATCCACAATGAATATGCATGAGAGAAAATTTGCATACATAACATGAGAACCACTGGATTAAATTATTAGGAATTTAGATAGCTGGGTGGCTAGTGGACATGAGGTCCACCTGGTAACTTGCCTACATGGTACAAAGTTGGCAGACCTCACACATCACCTAGATAAGATTTTAGACAGTGCTGGGGAGGAGCCGGCTGATGTGGTACATGTAGGCACCAACAACATAGGAATATGTGGGAGGGAGGTTCTGGAACCCAAATTAATGCTTTTAGGTAGAAAGCTGAAATCCAGAGCTTCCAGGGTAGCATTCTCTGAAATGCTCCCTGTTTCACACGCAGGTCCCCAGAGGCAGGCAGAGCTCCAGAGTCTCAATGCATGGATGAGACGATGGTACAGGGAAGAGGGATTCAGTTTTGTAAGGAACTGGGCACCCATTTGGGGATGGGGGAATTTTTTCCAAAAGTACGGGTTCCACCTTAACCAGGGTGGAACCAGGCTGCTAGCACTAGCCTTCAAAAAAAGAGATAGAGTAGCTTTTAAACTAGAAAAAGGGGGAAAGCCAACAGTTGTTCAGCAGCGCATGGGTCAGAGGGAGGTATCTTTGAAGGATACTAATAAAACAAGAGAGTTAGAGCATCCCAACAGAGAGATTGCAATAAAAGTGAAAGTAGTCCATGTCCCTATGTGTGAAGAATCACCGGAGCCAAAGGATTCCAAATTATCCCAATCAACTGAAAAGCAAGTTGTTAATGCAAACAAAACAACAGACTTTGAAATGTCTGTAGGCCAATATTAGAAGTCTAAGAAGTAAGATGGGAGTATATAACCGTGGTGGAAAGAGGCTTACCAATGGGACAGCACTATAGCAGGTAACAAGTTATATCACAATGATAGGGAGGATAAACAGTGTGTGGGGTGGGGGTGGGGGTTTACTTTGTGGCTGGGATGGCTAGATCCAACAGGATAAAGTTCGCCTAATCCTCTTGTCGGCGTTGTGCACAACGCCGACAAGAGGATTAGGCGGCTGAATGCGACCTTACAACTTCCCGATCAGTCCCTGAAGCAGCGCAAATTGCGAAACGTACGTCGGACTGCAGGAGCTCTAAAGTGTGTGAGCACATTCAATCGGAAGTTCAACATAAAACTCAGAAGTATTCTTCGCCTACAAAGCACGACAGCGCTGGAGATAATAGCGCGGCGGCATAGGAGATAAAGGTCGGAAGCGCAGCGGCGCTCCGCACAAGTAAGGCAATTCCGTCTTTAAATTTATTGCAAAGGATTTTACTAATTATAAAAAGGATAAAAAAGAAGGAGAAAGAGAACATTTGAATAAAGAAAACAAAAGACATTTAATGGACCGATGATTAAACATGACCCTGTAAGGTTGAAAGTGTGGCTTACTGCCTAAAAAACCAAGGGTGTTATGATGGTCCACTGTTCCAGATAAATTCTATGCACATAAAAAAATCTAAAAAAATTATAATCTATGCGACGTTTATTTTGTGAGATTTCAACTACCCCAATATTGACTGGGTAAATATAACATCAGGACTTGCTAGAGAAGTAAAATTTCTGGCTGGACGGATGGAATAAATGACTGCTTCATGGAGCAATTGAGTGAGTGAGGGAGCTATTTTAGATCTAATTCTTAGTGGAACTCAGGATTTGGTGAGGGAGGTAACTGTGGCAGGGTCACTTGGCAGCAGTGATCATAACGATCAAATTTGAACTGACAATTGCAAGATATGTAAATCTACAGTTCTAACACTAAACCTTTGAAAGGGAAACTTTGATAAAAATTAGGAAAACAGAAAAAACTGAACGGTGGAGCTGCAAAAGTTAAGTGTACATCAGGCATGAACACTGTTTAAAAATACCATCTTAGAAGCACAGTCCAGATGTATTCCACGCATTAAGAAAGGTGAAAGGAAGGCCAAACGATTACTGGCATGGTTAAAAGGTCAGGTTAAAGAGGTTATTTTAGCCAAAAAATACTTTTCAAAAATTGGAAGAAGGATCCATGTGAAGAAAATAGGAAAAAGCATAGGCACTGTTAAGTTAAATGTAAAACATTTATAAAACAGGCCAAGAGGAAATTTGAAATGAAGTTGGCCGTAGATATATTTTTAAAATATATCTGAAGCAGGAAACCTGTGAGGGAGTTGGTTGGGCCATTATATGATTGAGGGATTAAAGGGGCACTTAGGGAAGATAAGGCCATTGTGGAAAGTCTAAATGAATTCTTTGCTCTCATGTTTACTAATGAGGATGTTGGAGAGATACCGGTACTGGAGATGGTTTTCAAGGGTGATGATTTGGAAGAATTTAACCGAATCACGGTGTACCTGGAATATATAGTAGGCCAGATTGACAAACTGAAGAGTAGCAAATCACCTGGAATCGACGGCATACACCCCAGAATTTTCAAAGAAATCAAAAAATGAAATTTCAGACCTATTAGTAAAAATTTGTAACCTATCATTTAAATCACCCATTGTACCTGAAGACTAAAGGGTGACCAATTGTAACACTAATATTTAAAAAGGGCTCCAGGAGCGATCCGGGAAACTATGGACCAATGAGTGCCAGGAAAAAAGTAGAAACTATTCTAAAGAACAAAATCATAGAGTCTATAGATAGACATGGTTTAATGGGACACAGCCAGCATGGGAAGTCTTGTCTCACAAATCTGCTACATTTTTTTGAAGGGGTTAATAAACATGTGGATAAAGGTGAACTGATAGATGTAGTATATTTGGATTTTCATAAGGTGTTTGACAAAGTCCCTCATGAGAGGCTTCTAAGAAAACTAAAAATTCATGGAATAGGAGGCGATGTCTTCATGGATTGCAAACTGGTTAAAAGACAGGAAACAGAGAAATGGTCAGTTTTCTCAGTGGAAAAAGGTAAACAGTGGAGTGCCTCAGGGATCCATATTTTGACCAATGCTTTTCAATATATTTTTAAATGATATGGAAAGGAATATGATGAATGAAGTGATCAAATTTGCAGATGGCACAAAATTATACAGAGTAGTTAAATCACATGCAGACTGTGATAAATTGCAGGAGGACCTTTCAAAACTGAAAGATTGGATGTCCAAATTCCCAATGAAATTTAGGGTACACTAATTAAAACAATTAAAACAAATTAGAAAACATTATTTTATTTTTCATTGCACAGTTAAGCTCTGGAATTCATTGTCAGAAGATATGGCTAGTGTAATTAATGAAGCAGGGTTATAAAAAACTTTTGGATAAGATCCTTCTATTATCTGAAAAAGTGAATAACTGATTCACATTTACATGTTCTAGTCCTCTCATGATTTTTATAGATCTCTATCATATCCCCCTCAAACATCTCTTCTCCAAGTTGAGCAACCCTAACCTCTTTAGCCTTTCCTCATAGAGGAGCCGTTCCATCCCCTTTATTTCGGATGCCCTTCTCTGTACCTTCTCCAGTGCAACTATATGTTTTATGAGATAAGGTGACCAGAATTGCACACAGTATTGAAGGAAAGGAAATTATCAAGAAGATATAAATTTCTAGAGATGTGAATTGGAACTGGTATCGGTTCGGATTCCGGTTCGGATTCACATCGTGAAATTTTTATCTTGCAGTCCGATCGGTTTTTTTTTTTTTTTTTTATCGGCTGCGCCCGAGCCGATAACCAAACAATACAGCCGACTCTTTAAAATGAGTTTGTTAGTATCCCCCCACCCTCCAGACCCCCCCCCCCCAAATTTTTAAATACGTGGTGGTCCAGCGGGGGTCCCGGGAGCATTCTCCCGCGCTCGGGCCGTCGGCTGCCAGTAAACAAAATGGCACCGATGGCCCTTTGCCATTAGCATGTGACAGGGTATCCGTGCCATTGGCCGGTCCCTGTCACATGGTAGGAGCAATGGACGGCCGGCGCCATCTTTAAAAATGGCACGGGCCATCCAGTGCACCTACCATGTGACAGGGGCCAACCAATGGCACCGATAGCCCCTGTCAGACGGCCCGAGCGCGGGAGAATGCTCCCGGGACCCCCGCTGGACCACCAGGTATTTAAAAATTTTGGGGGGGTTCCGGAGGGTGGGGGATACTAACAAACTCATTTTAAAAGGTCAGGTTGTGTTTTTAGGTTGCGTCCTTTCTTCCCGCCCCCCCCCCCCCCCCCCCCCCAATAACGATAAGAAAACACACTAAATTAATCGTGGGGTTTCCTATCGCTATCGGGGACCCCCCGATATCTGACGATATTGAAAATATCGGACAATATTTTCAATAGTCAGATAAACGATTCACATCCCTATAAATTTCTCCTTTTCAGTTACAAAGAGAACACTTCATTTGGATCTCTGATTGATCACTTATTGCTAAAATCAAGCAGAACTACAGCTTCAAAGTAAAGTAAAGGCCGACAAAGTTAGGGAAGCAACAACTTCTTTAGCGCATCTGTGCTCCAATTCCATAGAAGATGATGTAAGGCTGCTGCGTGGTCTTTTAGCCATACCTTCACTGCCCATTACTGCCTAGAGAATTCTTCACATCAAGTCAGCAGGTTTGGACAAGCAGTTCTTCAAAGCTTATTTCCTAGGTTCCTTCAACTCCACGCCCCACCCCCCACCCCTTCCTTGGGAAATAGGTTGCAATGATCTATTACTGATATGGAAAAACAACAAACTAATCATATGTAACCTTGAACTTAGGAGTCCGCTCTTGTGTGGTTGCTTGTCCACAGAGAAAGAAAAGTTGCTTACCTTAATAGTTGTTCTCTGTAGACAGGAGGCTAGAAAATCCCTTCCACCTCCTCTTTAAGACTGAGGAGACTCGGATGGCGAGCAGCAGCCAGCTGTTTGGGAAGGTCCGAATATGCTCAAACAGACTTTCTAGGTCTTTCTGAGCTCAGAGAAAGCTCACCAGATGACATCACCCACTCATATGGCTGATTGATCCTGCTGCCTACAGAGAACACCTACTACAGGTAAGCAATTTAGGCTTCCTCCTGTATGCTGGTGGCTCCCAATGAAATATTGTACAAGTGTTTCTCATCAATATAAACTTCTCATAACATTCATTTAGCATTCTGTTTCTTAGGTTCCTATAATTGTGATCTTTGATAGTAATCCCACCTGTGTGAATTAGGATTATGGGTGCAGACTGGCAAGGTGAGCCCTTAAACTGCCTGTGGGTGAATATCTGGGTTATGAGTGATCCTAATCCAATAAATACCATCAGCAGTGACTACTTCAATTATAGATGCAGCTTATGATTCTATTCCATAGGAACATAGAATAGGTCAACAGATAAGA
This sequence comes from Rhinatrema bivittatum, assembly GCF_901001135.1. Lineage (NCBI taxonomy): Eukaryota > Metazoa > Chordata > Amphibia > Gymnophiona > Rhinatrematidae > Rhinatrema > Rhinatrema bivittatum. The sequence continues at coordinate 62,691,499 of NC_042626.1, read as the reverse complement.
CCATAAAGTCCAGCTGATCTGTCCATGTGCCCTTCTTGGCACAATATTTACTTATTTGCTTGATCACTTCCCCACAAAGGATCTTCTGTGCTTCCCCCCCAGGCTTTCTTGAATTCTTTTACTGTTTTTGCCTACATCAGAAGACTCTTCTATGCATCCGCCAGCCTTTCTGCAGAGGAAATGTTTCCGATATGTTACTCCTGTGTTTACCACCTTTCAACTTTATACCATAATTCCTTGCTCTACAGCTTCCTTTCCACTAAAAAATAGTTTGCTTCTTGTGTGTTATTTATATCTTCGGAAAGCAAAAAGCAGCCCCACTGCACAGCTTGCAGTTCATGTGAGACTGCAAGTTGATTTTCAAAGGGAAATTCCTGCCACTTCCTTTTGAAGATCAGGCCAGTGAGCAGAATGCACTGATGCAGGCACATAGTGCATGCCAGAAATCACACTCAGAGATTTCATTATGCAATTTCTATGCGTATTCTCCCTCATCTGACCTAACTATATCCATTTTTTGCTGCATAAAAGTAGGTGCTTACTTTTACCCACATGGGGGAAGAGGCAATCAGACATTTTTATGCTGTAAACACAAACTTGCCCACTTAAGTTTAACTATTGCCTCTTTAAAGTATGTCTCCATCATATTGCCATCTCTCTCTTCTCCTCTAGGGTATCCATACAGTAATTTATAGTACTTAAGGGTTTATGATCTAATATACTCCTCTGGACCTAACTCTGGACCCTGGAGGACTTTTAAATATCTGAAAGATATTGATGCACATGAAGCAGACCTTTTCTGCTGGAAAAGAAGCTGGAGAACTAGAGGTCATGAAACATCATGAAACATATGAAACACCAAGGAGGCATATTTGTTCATGGAAAGCGTGGAGGATGCCTGGAATGCCTTCCTGGAAGAGCTGGTGAAGACAAAAATGGTGACTGCATTCAAAAGGGGGTAGGATAGACACAGAGGATGGAACCTGTGGTAACTTTTGCTGCAACATTTCTGTATGGAGTAACCTGCATGGAGTGGCAGTTACAGTCCTAAACAACTTACTGGGCAGACTGGATAGACCAGTTGGGTCTTTATCTGTGGTCATCATTTACTATGTTACTTTGGATAAATAAGGATCATAGGCGTGATCTTTGATTATGATTTTATAAATCTTATCTGAAAGTGAATATCTGGAATATGGGGATAGTTTAGCAACCAGTAACCTCTTCCCATGGGCAAATGTCAGGATTATGGCTTGGGCTTGAAATCATAATTAAACACCACCCGTGGATGAGTATAGGGATTATGGGCAGGCTTGTGAACCAATAAATCCCATCCACAGGCAAATAGCTGCAATATAAATGGCGATTTATTTCTGGTATATCTCAAAATAAACCTACGTGTTGTTGTAACCAGGGTGGTCCAGGTCATGGCAAACAGCAGCAGTCATGAGGATGCCCAGCTCAATGAGGGATAACTTTTCCTGTACCAAACAAACAGGGGTTACTCTCACTTTATAAATTATCAGGCAGTCAGTAAATTTCCATAAATGATCTATGAAAATGCTGGTCCTCTCAAGCATGTAATACCACAGAATTGTTACACATATGTAATCCATTGTTGAACATGAAATATATTTAAATTAAAGAAATTCTCTGCATGGTTTTCTTTTTATGTTGCCTCCAGCTCTCTGCTTTCTTTCTCTGTCGTGTTGATGACCTTTGAACTGATTCCTGTAATCCTGGTGTTACCAAACGTTTTGGCTGTGAGACCCCTTGTGAATTTCCAAAAGGTTGTGAGACTTAGTACATTCTTATCACTCCCTCTCTCCCCCCAGCCTGTCCCCACTAGTCTTCTCCTCTCCCCAAGTCTATTTCCACCAATCTCTTTCTCAGACCCCCAGCCCCACCAATCACTTTCTCTCCCAGCCCGTTCCTATCACCCTCTCTTTCCCCCTCACTACCACCACCCATTAGCCCAGGACAAGATTTAGGCATGCACAATGTAGGCCACTGCCTCTGGTGCCAAATTTACATTGGCTCCAGATTGCCAATGCTGCCATGCCATCATCCAGGCCTGTTGTCACTGACACCAACCCCAGAAGAGCAGCAGCAAATCTGGCAAAGTTCAGCACAGGGCCTACAAGCCCTCACGTGCTGAAAGGTCCTGCATTGACTTCACTCCCTCTTTCACATGGGATTCCAATTACCATGGAAACCCATGCAAAGGGGAGGGGGGGGGAGGGGGTACTGCAGGGCCTGTCAGCACAGAGGGCTTACAGACCTCAGGCAGAATTTTCTTGTGGGCGTCGCCACTACTAAGGAGTCAGTACCACTTGCAGCACAGCAACTCTGTGGTGAGGTTCAGGAAGAAGGAAGGAAGGATCTGAATGGGTTGGGTACAGGGTTTCTGGATTCCTGGCACCTTTAGAACCCCTTGCCTTTTATCACCCTGATTTTAAATCTGACCCTGCATTAGTCTCTCACTCATTACTTATTTCTGCTGTCCTCTGCAGGTGGTAATGTTGATAGAGCTGCTTTTGTTTCAACAACGCCCCCCCAAACTCACACACTCAACACACACACACACTCAACACACACACACACACACACACACACTCAACCCATGGCTCCAGCAGCTTCTGACCTATATAGTCACACCAATTCCACCCCCTTGGCTCTGGTGGCTTCCAAGCCTGAGTGTCATGCTGATCCTGTCCCTTTTCCCCAGCTCAGGTTATTTCTGACTTGTGTGTCTTGCTGATCCCACCTCAGCTATCGCTGCTTCTGCCTGCACAGCCCTTACATATCCCAGCCCCAGAGTGTTGGAGGACTGAAAGCAGGTGGTCATTCTCCAGCCCAGATAGCAAGGGGTTAACATTCCCTGGCTGTGTCACATGACCTTGCACAAGCAGGGTTAGGACTGTAAGAGAGAGTTAATTAAATAGGATGTAGCCTATACTAGTGAATAGGGTCTCCATCTTCCTCCCTGCCCACTGTGAATGTTCATACCAGCACAATCCCTATATACAGAACCATGTACCTGGGTACATTATGGTTAAAGGCCTGATTCTCAAAGGCATTTACATGCTTAAAACTGGAATTTACATAGATAAATGCACTTCCTGTGTAAATAAGCTTTTGAAAATTGCTACAATGTATGCCATTGAATTGTCCATGGGTTTTACCCAGGTAAAGTGCATTTACACGGGTAAAAGGTTTTTGAAAACTGCTACAAAACATGTTAAATTTACATTTGTAACTTTTGAAAATTCACCTGAATGTTTTGTTTTTCCATCCCAGTTTTCTAAGTAAAGAATTCTTGCTGCTGCCATAGAAGAGTTCTGAGTCATTTTCTGCTCTGCAGTTAGTGCCTCTCCTGGAAGAGTGGGGGTTCTGACTGGGAACACGCAGATTGGGCCAGACTTGGGCCAGAGAAGGAGAAAATCCATCAGGTTATGGGCCCAGGGGAGGGTGCAGACCCAGAGAAAGATTCTGAATTCACACCGTGCTGACCCAGGGAAACACTCAGAGCTGGTAGGGACAGTAAGGGTTGCCTGGATAGCTCTGAGTTATTTCTCCTTCTTAGTAAGTGCTTCTCCTGGAGACATGGGGGTTGTACTGCACACACCCGGCCCTTACCTTAAAGAAGTAGATTGGGCCAGACCATTATCAGAGAAGGAGAAAAATCTAACGCACAGTTCCTGCTGCTTCCAGCCAGCAAGGATTAGTCTTATACAGACTTTTTTTCTCCCCCCTCTTTCCTGTGTCCTGCAAACCCTGTAATGACTTTATGAACTACAGGTTGGGAGCCTCTGCTGTATTCAATTACAGTAACCAGCTCGAAGATCATTTGGGAAATTATAGGTCAGTGTGGTAATCTCACAATGTGCTGTGACTTCAGAATTTCATAAATGTCTCCTGCACTTTACCAGGCAATGAAAGCTGTCTATACACCATACTGTAACACACAGGACGTGGGCTGCACGGTGACATAAAAAGACACATGATTGTAAGATTTCTGCCCAAAAAGGCTCACAGTACGTAGATGAAAAGGGAGGTTTTGGGACAACAGCAAGTAGCGCAGTTGGGATAGAAAGGTGGGTCTGCTAATTTCACAGCTAGTTGTGAAGTCAATATACCAAATATATAAATGCTTAACTTAAGGGAGTTAGGCACCTAGATCTGGTATTTTGAAAATTGTTTCTTCAGCGCTTTTTTTTACTCAACGCACAATTAAACTCTGGAATTTGTTACCAGAGGATGTGGTTATCGCAGTTAGTATAGCTGTGTTTAAAAAAGGATTGGATAAGTTCTTGGAGGAGAAGTCCATTACCTGCTATTAAGTTCACTTAGAGAATAGACACTGCCATTAGCAATGGTAACATGGAATAGAATTAGTTTTTGGGTACTTGCCAGGTTCTTATGGCCTGGATTGGCCACTGTTGGAAACAGGATGCTGGGCTTGATGGACCCTTGGTCTGACCCAGTATGGCATTTTCTTATGTTCTTATGTTCTTATGCTTAAATTTAGGCACCTATTTTTACTAGGCTATTAAAGTTAGGAGACTAAAAGATAAGCAGAGCCAGGAGAAGGGTCAGGTTGGGGGAACGAAGTTAGGGACCCAGTGCTGATTTTCAGTACTAAGAGCCTTAAGTTAGGTGAGTGAGTAACAGGCCTAGTTATTTTCCTCACAAAACTTAAGTGCCTAAGGGCCTGATTTACAGAATGGTAATTTTTAATCAGGCACGTGGGCAAGCGTGCGCACGCATTTGTCAGCCTGCACCCAGGGACGTGGCCATTTTATAAAATACGTGTGTATATGTGCGCACGCTATAAAATAACATGACCGTGTGCACATGTGCGCTCAGTTTTAAATGGGCGCGTGCCTAGGCGTGCAAATGGCACTTGTACCACATAGGTGGTGGTGGTGGTGGGGGGGAGATTTTAATAGGCTTGCAGCTGATGCCATTGCCAGTTCTCCCAATTCACCCAGGTAAGGAATGAGACTTCCAAAGCCCCCTAATTGCCTCCCTTTTCCCCTGTTATCTCTGACCCTTAAAACCCCACCAGTCTTCCTATTTGGCTTTATTTTATCACTTACACGTCATCCGGAGCAGAAGTAAAAGTTACGCACAGGGGACCCCGGCACGCGCCTGTGTGCGTAAGTATTTATGTGCTAATTTCAGTGTGAAATCTAGAAATGCCCATGCCCTATCCATCCCCACGCCTCTTTTTTGAGCTTTTTCTTTTGTGTGCACAGCAGGAGGTCCATGCATACTTGGGCGGCTTTTAAAATCTGCTTGGCGTGCGCTGCCTTAACTTGTGCGCGTTTCTCCTGGTTATGGCGTGCGCCAGGCTTTGAAAATGCACCTGTAAGGCTTTTGTCACATTTATTTTATTTATTTATTTTATTTATTTAAAAACGTTTCTATACCGTCGTTTAGTGATATACCATCACAACGGTTTACAAATAGGCACATAAATAAGTTCGAAATGGATTTTACTTTAACCAGAGGGTGCCGTAGTTGTTCAGATACATGATTCGGTATTATAAGCTATATGTAAAGTGTATTAAAATCCTCTTTATGAGCTAACCGTAGATGCGGTATACTATAATTCTTTAACTTAATACTTAAGTGTGATAAAATAAAAATAAAACACACATATGTTCTCAGGTGACTTTTGCCTGTGTGTATAAGTCCTTTTCTTGTTTCTTAGTACCACCTATTTCCCATTCTCACTTTGAAAAGCCTTTTTGAAAAGCCATGTTTTTAAGCTTTTTTGAAAAGTTTTTGATCCCTCATTAGTCTTATTTCAGGTGGCATTGAGTTCCATAATATTCTGGTGGCATTGAGTTCCATAAAATTCTGAGTCAATGGGAAAAAAGCTTAGTAAATCAGGACCTAAGTTGGCCTGAAATTCACCAAACTTTAGGGGCATAAAACTGAGATACCTATGGCAGGCACTCAATGGGGCGGATTTTAAAAGGAGCGCGAATAGCCTACTTTTGTTTGCGCTCCAGGCGCAAACAAAAGTACGCTGGATTTTAGTAGATACGCGTGGAGCCACGCGTATCTGCTAAAAACCTGGATCGGCGCGCGCAAGGCTATGGATTTTGTGTAGCCGGCGCGCGCTGAGCCGCGCAGCCTACCCCCGTTCCCTCCAAGGCCGCTCCGAAATTGGAGCGGCCTTGGAGGGAATCCTCTAACGCCCTCCCTTCCTCTACCTAACCCACCCGCCCGGCCCTGTCTACACCTCCCCCTTACCTTTTTCCGGGGGGAGGCGTAAATCCCTGCACGCGAGCGGGCCTCCTGCACGCCGGGCAGCGACCTGGAGGCGGGTACGGAGGGCGCGGCCACGCCCCCGGACCGCCCCGGGCCGTAGCCACGCCCCCGTACCCGCCCCCAAAACGCTGCCGACACGCCCCCGAAACGCCGCGACGACCGGGCCCGCCCCCGACACGCCCCCCGACACGCCCCCTCAGAGAACCCCAGGACTTACGCGAGTCCCGGGGCTCTGCGCGCGCCGGTAGGCCTATGTAAAATAGGCTTCCCGGCGCGCAGGGCCCTGCTCGCCTAAATCCGCCAGGTTTTGGGCGGATTTAGGCGAGCAGGGCTCTTAAAATCCGCCCCAATATTTTCTGCCCATCAGCCTGTGTGAAGAGAATATCAGGATAGGTGATTTTGAAAACAAATACTCTATTTCATTTAGTGCAGAATGACAAGTTTGTTACATTCATACTTTCCTTCTCTCCAGATATCATTGTAAATCCTTAAGAATGTGGTTTTGTTTGTTTGTTTGTTTTGATTTAATGTGCCTGAAATGCCCTCCCAAAAAAGGTGGTGAGGACGAGAACAGTAAATGAATTTAAAAGAGCATGGGATAAACATCGTGGTCCCATATAGGCTTGAGGTTGGTAATGAAAAACGAGGCTAGACTATGTTAACTTTAAGTGTAACATTTCTGCATGGAAGTAACCTGCACAGCATGGCAGCCGCTACCCTTAACAGAACGCACGTGGGTAACCTTCATGGAGCAGCAGTTACTATCATAAGCTACTTGCTGGGCAGACAGGATGGACCATTTGGTCTTTATCTGCTGTCATTGCTATCTTACTGTGTTAATGTGGCAATTCCACAAAGCGCTGATCATCACTGCTATTGTAAAGTTTGAGATGGGCATTGTGTGATGTATTCATCCATTATACCTTGCCCAGCTACAGGCAAGAGGCTCTGTATCCCTGTGCCCATCCATTCCTAGAGAAGACAGGCTTTATATTCCTGTGCTGGTCCTCTGATCCATCCAGCCCTAGAGGTGACATGCCATGCTGTGCCCATCCCCTAGGTTTGGTTTTTTTTTTTTAGCATTGATATGTGAAATACTACAAGGAAGAGCTTTAGCTTAGATCCTTATCAATAACACATTTCACTGCCAACAATAAGAAGTCATGCCATATTTTTATTTTGCATTTTAGTAAACTATTTGAATAGGGAGCCAGACCTGCAGGCTGCAGAGGTGAATCATGCCATACATCATCTGAGCAACACAGAAGCAGTGACGGAAGTTGTGGAAGGGGTTGGTCCGATAATTCTCCTGGATACTTAACTGCGAGAGAGAGAGGGAGAGAGAGAGAGAGAAATAGAAAGATGCAGGGCCCCTGTCATTTTAAAAGGGAACCATGACTCGGCATCATTTTGAGTTTTGTTGCCAGCAGGATGGAAGCAATTAGGTATCACTCCTGCTCCTGAAGACATCGCCTGGGGAGGGGTGTCTAGTGGGATGATACTGTGGAGGTACAGCTTGCTATCTATTGGTAGGTCTTAGGTCCTCCCGGAATTACATCAAATGTAACTTCAAATCACTTGGTTCTCTAGTGGGGAAACTTCACCCCAAATTATGATTTCCATACAACTACTCATTGTTCCCAAGGATTTTATTTTAGAGGCAGACATTATAGCAGCTGGTTGCAAACTCAATTCACATCAATTCAGATTCAGTGCAATTGATATATGTTCCTTTTTACGCTGCTTCTTGGCTTTAGAGGACAGACCGTCCATACTGAGTAATTATTAATATGGAACAGCAGGCGTTCATCAATTACAACTTCATTTTTCTCTCAGGGGCCTATTTACTAACAGGGTAATTTTCAAACCCATGCACACACGTGCTTAGAAGCAGGAGTAACTTTCTGCACATGTGTGTACGCGCGTAGTGGGATTACCTACAAATCCTCAAAGCAGACTTGCGGGCCTGAGTCTGTGTTGGGCTCTTATCAAAATATCCTCCCCAAGCATATTCACTTACAGGCATAAAGACTTTAAGGGGTATTTTTTAAAGTGTCTGCTTTGACAGAGGGACCATGGGTACTTTTAACCCATGGATTTTACTCCAGTTTTTTTCATAGCTAAAATCCATACATACTTTTACTTGGAAATTTGTTGCAGGTACTTATTTGCACCTGCTTTTGCTGCAGGCACTTTTTAATGAAATAGTGTGTGTAGAATAAAAAAATCTCAAAAAACAATTTACATATGTTATTTTTCTCTCAAGCCTAAACGCAACCCTGGGAACACCTTCTCAATACAGCTACAGGTACACAAGTTGAGCAACAATGTACATAGTTTTAGCCACATTGAGGGAGTGCAAATGTCAGACGGCCATTTAACACAGATAAAACTTTTATTCTTTGTGAATAGCGTAATAAACACGCTGTAAGTACATGAGTTAAAAAGTGTGCACCGACATGGATCTTTGGTACACTTTAGCAAATAGGCCCCTAAACCTTTCATTATATATAGATAACCAATCTTTACATACTCCACCTTCTGCTGTACACTGGAGATTAACCACGCCATTATGTTTAATCCTCTCAGTGGCATCCTACCCCTCAGTTACTTCAAATAAATGAGACTTTGTAGCACAGAGTTCTGGAAAATTCAAGGATCCCACTTCCTGATATAGGGGATAAGGCTACAAAGACCTCTAGTGAGATTCTCTCAGGTGACATAGGAGCTCTGTACTTACCAACCAGCGCTTGAGGGTGATAGGATTCATATTAAATTCATGGACTATCCCCAGTTCATGATACATGAATTCCAGACAGCTCAACATCTGTGCACAAACACAAGCACAGAAAGTGAATGGGGATGTTACATTCCTGCTATCCCTTCCCACACCAGATTATACAGACCATTATTAACTTTTGAGTTATACTGTTTCATATATTGAAATAATGTCAATTGAAAGCTGCTAGTGAACAGGTGGCATGTTGTGTTATTTATTCCTTTGTCTGATTTATATTCGGCCTTTCAGCCATTTCAAAGTGGATTAAATTCAGGTACTGTAGGTATTTCCCTGTCCCTAGAGGGCTAACAATCTAAGTTTTGTACCCAGCAAGCAATATAAGGTTAAAGTAATATCATAGACAGGAAGTGGAAAAAAGTGAAATATAGCAATAAGTCACACTAATCTATAGTAAGCTACTATAAACCAGGTTCCTTCCCCCGATGAGATTATCATGTCTTGAAGTCTTACAATGTGGACCGAGCTGCATATGGATATGAGTGATGTGTTTTGGTCCTGTCAAAAAGGGGTTTTCAACCCTGCAGAGACTGCAAGACACCCCACTAAAGGTGAAGGAATATAAAAATATGTCAAAACCCCTGTGTGTTCTCCTGTAAATGAAAATGTTCTGCAAGAACCAACATCCAGAACTCATAGTGTTAAGTTGGGAAAAGGGCTGTACTGTTTAACCTGCTCAGACAACAGCACTACATAGCCAGCAGAGAAGGAAGCCAAATGAATGCTGGGAGACCATGTAATCTAAAAAAGGTGCAAATTGGCTGGCTCTATATAAGAGGGGTGGGGATGGCCTGGAATTGGAACCAGGAGCCAGGAAGAAAGGAGTGCATCTGGTAGCCTTGCAATCAGTTCTCTGAGGGAGAGACATGCTGATGGAGAGACATGCTGATGAAATAGGGAGAGAAAGACTGCAGTTCTTGCTTCATAGCCAAGCCACATGTAAATTCCTAACAAGGTACAGAGGAGCCAGAAGCTGAGAGGCTTCCTATCCAGGCCTAGGAACACATAGTGGATCACTCTCCTAAAAGTCTGAGTTAAGTCATCTAAACTTTGCACAGAGACTATCTTTGCAGAGGAGGGAGAAGGTTTATTTTCTTGCCCCAGTATCTCACTTAATTGCTTCAGCCTTTCAGCTGAAGCCAAACATAAACCCTTGCAACAGCCACATGAGATAGGGCTGGGAAAGAGAAGCTGATGAACAGTGGTCTTTCGATAAGAGACTAAATCAGGCCTGCTTCTTTTTAGCACCATTTGGGGAAGTTCCCCAGGAGAGAGAAACCTTCTACACACTGCAGCACTCATCTGTTTGGTTGTCATCTAATGAGCTCCACCATGAAGAGGGACTTTTTCATTTTCTTGATTGTTTTTTTCCATACAATTTTGTGTTTGGGACAGGATACACCCTTTACAAACTGGTGACATTGGGGTGGATCTGACCCCTCCCTTTTTGAGTACTCAGAGGTAGGGATGTGCAGACCAAAAGTTTAAGTTCATAAGTCCATAAGTCGAAAGGGGGGGTCATTTGCGGTCAATATGGACATATGGAGAATTCCATAAGTTGAGTCTATGTCCATATGTGCAAATAAAAATTTAAACCCCTCACCCGCCTTAATCCCCCCCCCCCCAGACTTACCAAAACTCCCTGGTGGTCCAGCGGGGTCAGGACGCCATTTCTGAACTCCTTTGCAAGGAGCACGTGAGGTCGGCGTCACGTCGGAGTGACGCGGCGTCACGTGATTCCCCTCGGGTCCGCTCCCGGACCCTCGTTGGGCCCAAAAGGCACTTTTGGCCAGCTTGGGGGGGTCAGGAGGCCCCCCCAAGCTGGCCAAAAGTTCCTTTGGGCCCAACGAGGGTTCCGAGAGCGGACCCGAGGGGAATCACGTGACGTCGGCGCCACGTCGGAGTGACGCGGCGTCATGTGATTCCCCGCGGGTCCGCTCCCGGAACCCTCGTTGGGCCCAAAAGGCACTTTTGGCCAGCTTGGGGGGGTCAGGAGGCCCCCCCAAGCTGGCCAAAAGTGCCTTTTGGGCCCAACGAGGGTTCCGGGAGCGGAACCGCGATGGACCACGTGACGTCGGCATCACGTGATTCCCCACGCGTCCGCTCCCGGACCCTCACGGAACTTTTGGCCAGCTTGGGGAGTTTTGGTAAGTCTTGGGGGGAGGGATTAAGGAGGGTGAGGGGTTTAAATTTGTATTTAGATCAACAATCGCGATTTCCAACGTATTCAACATAGCTATGTTGAATAAGTTGGAAATCCGATCGTTTACGCCTCATCACTTTTTTAAGTTAAAAAAAAAAAAAAGTTGCGTTTTCCATTTAAGTTCAAAACGAATGCACACCCCTACTCAGAGGTAAGACAGTTTCTGAAAGTTGTATGCTTCACTGCTTTCCCCCCCAACCTCTCTCTATTAGCGTTCCTCAATTATTATTTTTTTTTTACTATCCATGTGAGTTGGTTGCCCTGGCTAACAGTGTTATTTTTGCCTTGCTTGATTTAAAATAAGAAAAGTGCAAGCTTATATTGTACTTCATTACTGTACTTATCCCATTTCATGTTCTGGTTGGATTTACTGTCTACTTATATAATACTAGTAAAAAGGTTAATTACTGTGTTATTCTGGTGTGATGACTTTATCTGGTTTGTGGTACCACAAGTGAGAGGTGGTTTGGGAAGGGCAAAGAATCATGGTTTCGGAATGACTGGGACCCTGTCTCATCCCCCACTCAGGCTGTGAACCCGAAGATAAATCGTATTAGTAAATATAATTTCTCATGTGGTACTCCCCACCCCAAGCATAGGGCAATTCATAGTCTGGACCAAAGGGGGTCACAAATCAGTGTTCATAATCCTAAGGAGATCTTCATATAGCATCACTCAGCAACAGCTTAAGGGATACAACCTCTTTTTACTCAGACTCCCATAGTAAAGGCGCTTTTTTATAATTTATAATGCATGAAAAATTAGAAAGTACTTATCCAAAATGTGGTCAGTTTAAACACATAGAAGCGGAAGATGGTCTCGTCTTGCAAGATGCAACAAAAGTAAGATGAGACCAATTGTTGTACAAAACAGGGAAACTTTTACTAGGCACAATATACCCTTGCCTGACTCAGGCCGAGTTTCGCCTTAACTTTGGGCTGCGTCAGGGGCTTATTGGGGTAGAATCAAGATGTACAAGATTGAGTGATATATTCCAGTGGTGGCTCTATTCAGATTAAGATCTCTATGAAGATTTCCATATACAATCATAGCTATCTGTGGTAATGGCGAGCGAATTCAGGGCAACCATGTTTCAGTAAATAAAACACATTTCCATTTTCGTAAATCCAGTTAAGTCACTGTAATAACTAAATGCACGCTGATATGTTTGGTTGTGAGCATTGAATTTATTACAGTGACTTAATTGGATTTCCAAAAAGGAAATCTTCATCTTACTTTTGTCTTATCCAAAATGTGTCAATTTTCCTTTCATTTCTCAGTTCCTGACATCGGTGCCATGTTTTGAAAATCTGCCTCAGGAGAACATAAACTTCAAAAATGCCATAGCTGGACAAGTAGTGTGTGGGAAACCTATAAGTTAACATCTGTGACATCTTCCTTTTCTTTCTTTTTTTCAGTATATACATAATATTCTACTGTAAATTGTCGTACTTATTAAGCCTCTCAGGAAGCTTTGCATGTTGACCATTGTAAGTGCAGATGGGGCTTTTCTGCTCATGCAGCTTGTAAACTCTATCTGGCATTAGTGGCCTGTTATTTCTCCTGGTCTTCATGCTTGGCTCCAAATTTCTAACTGGTCCTCTTCTGGCCTGCAGGTGCAGTGTGAGCCACTTGAACAGTTTGTCTAGTCCTGTGCTCCTCACTTCTCCTTGGTAGCCATCTTGCTTCCTGTATAGGCCTGTACTTATACTTAGGCAGTCTCAGCAGTCATTTGCCAGAACTTGGTCCTTGCACTCTGGCTCTTGTTCTGTGTCCAGAAGACTGCAATTTAGTCAGTTTCTACATTCAGCTTTTCATCTGGCACTCCTGTTTTGTTCCTTCCTGGCCTCCTGAATTTCTGGTTAATTCCTGCTCCTTAGCCTGGGTCAGGCCTCTGGCTTGGACTACCCATCCTCATGCCTCACTGGCCACCAACACTGGAGGGCTCAACCTGATGGGAAGGTGGCTAGCCTAGGCGGAAATTTACCTACTGTTGCTGGTCTGGATTAAACTCCCCTGGGACTAGGCCACTCACTTCTGGGGCAACCTGCAAACTACAACCTTCACATCAAGCTCTGGCTAACATGATCCCCCCTGAGCTGGCCGCACATTTTGAGAACCAGGATTAGCTTCTAGCGCCGCAGGACCCATGCCTGGGAAATCTGCAGAAACAAGTGATATGCCTCAAGAAGCAAGTTAATGCCCTTCTCCTGGGGCCCTCTGTTATCACTGTCATGGCAAGTCCCATCTTCTATCCCTCTACTTCCTGCAGCTGTGTAGCATATGCATAAGAATCCTCGGATGGAAACTCTTCTGTGCTTCTCTAAAGATACAAAAGTGTGTCTGGACTTGCTCAATCAGTGCTTTATAGTCTTTACCATGCAAGCCACTTGTTTTCCTGACCATAAGTTTAAAGTGGCATACATAATATCCTTAATTATTATTTTTTTTTTTTAATTACTTTTTTACGGCCTGCTCCAAAGGAGGTTGCTGTGGTTTACAAAACTGACACACAGATTTAAAAACATTGTTAAACAATAAAAATAGCGCTAACAACAGATACAAAGTAGCACTAACACTTCTATCCTTACTGACTGGAGAGACTTTGGTCTGGACCTCCCTACTCTGGCAAATATTGCGATGCTTTTGTCACAGTGTTTAAATGCATTTTTGATGACTCTAGTTCTTTGATCTCAGCCTCTTCCTCTCTTTTCCACGTGAAGCAAGGGACTCATACTATGGGGCAGTACTTTGTAGAATTCCTCACAGTTGTGACAGAGAAGGGCTGGAATAATGAGGCTTTTGTAGTGGCCTTCCTGAATGGATTAGCAGATCCCTTAATGGATTAGCAGATTGGATCAAGGATGAACTGACCTGGCAGGAGCTGCCTTTACAATTGAATGACGATTTCAACGTGCCTACGTGTAGATGCCCATATTTGTGAATGATAATCAGAGCTCCAGTATTCTACCAAGAGTTGTATACCCCACACAGCCCTGCAAGCTAATCCTGTCTCGCTGCCTGAGAAACCAGTGTAACTGGGACATATTGGTACTCGCCTTTCCCAGACAGAGAAAGCTTGAAGGAAGTGGCTGGGACTTTGGTAATGAAAGTGGAACAGGCTTGGGATTATGCAAGCAATTCCTGACTAAATGTCCAGGGTCAGCACAATAGAGGCAGTCTTACAGGAGCAAATTTCCTTGGACCTTGATGAGGAATCCCTCAGCCATGAGGCTAAGCATCTTTCAGCCTCAGTATCCTTGAATTGGTTCTCAGATCAGCAGAGACCCTTGCCCTTATTGATTCCAGAAGATATAATTATTTTGGCTACTTAAATTATATATCACACAACTATCAACTCAAAACCATACAAAGTGACATATATTTTCTTATTCTTTATTGCATAGAAAAAATATTACAACAATCTTTAAATATTTAACATATTACCCACAAAAATATGCATCTAAAAATTCTCCCTCCATTCATACATCATACATACTCTTACATACTTCTGCTATCTTCATAAAAACTATCCCAATCCTCTCAGATTGAGTTACATGCCAAAACTTCCTTTCTTACAATATATTATGAATATGAAATACAATTTATTAAATAAGCAGAGAAAATCCCATTTATCATAAATTATCACTCATTTAGAAAACAACAGATTCTTTAATTCTTCTTTTATTCTTTCTTATTCTCTCAACATGTTTCGCCCACAGGCTTCCTCAGGAGATATATAAACGAATCTCCTACTGCTCATCTGTTCATGCTCATCACATATTTCTGAAAGGATCTCATCTATAAAGTTTAATAAAATCAAATTAACATGATTTTCAATAAATTTTCATCAAAGAATTTTTTTTATATTTATAATCTTCAAAAGACACTCTCAATAGATAGCTTTTACCTGTACGTCCTCAAAAAGATTTCTCTTAGACGTACATATCAGTATACCATTCCATTCATGCTGCTCCACGTCTTTTCAACAAGTATTTGCCCAGACGCTTGGGTTTAAACACTTCTTCCACCCTTCCTTTGTGAGTTACCTGAGCGAATTAAAACAATCAATCATTTAAAAATTCCTACCAACCAGGAAAAAAACTTTTTCCTTTCCAACCCCCATAAACATGAGTAACAAAGTGAAGGAAAAACTCACCATATCTTGTTGCGCACTGCCACCTTTGTAACATTCAAACAGACGCCGACATGAAGTGAAACAAGGGAAGTGAGGAAACCACTTCCCCTCTTCTTTTTTATACCTCCTTACTCCAATCAAAACAGAAGTCCAAATCTGTCTCCGCCTCTCTATTCTACCCTCCCACCTAATTTCAACACAGCCCTACTACACAATCACACTTACTTCAAAGGCAGAACCGAAAGGCAACGCTTTCATTTAAAGTGAAAGAAACCCTTTTCTTTACTTATTTCTTTCACCAACCCAGGTCAATAGTAATTAGCCTAAAGACAAACTACCCAATCTATTTTGTCATTCAAACCCTTGGGCCACAACGTTCCCAAAGAAAAGATCAGTCTTTGCTCCAAACGTAGCAATGTTTTATTAATATTACCTCCACGTCTATTGTATATTTCTTGTATCACAAAAAAACGAAGCTCTTCTACTGTTTGGTGATATTCTTGCCAGTGTTTTACCAGTGGGGCAGTTTCAACCTCGTTCCGAATCCTACTGCAATGTTCTAATATCCGAATCCTAACTTTTCTTGTTGTTTTCCCCACGTAAAACAATCCACAGGGACATTGCACAATATATACTACTGAACTGGATTTGCACGTAGTTTTATTTCTCAAATAAATCTTTTTTCCAGAAACCGGATGGATAAAAAAATTTACTGACAAACTAAACTTACAGACACTACAACCTGTACATGGATGATGTCCCCCATTCATCTCTTTTCTACTTTCTCCACTTCCTAAATCTGAGTGCACCAAACTATCCCTGAGATTTTGAGATCTCTTAAAAGAAAACATCGGAGGGACTTGCATACCTACAAAACCACTGACTAAATGCCAGTGGTTTTTGATAACCTGTATTAAATCCCCTACTCTGTTTGAATAGGGTAATACACAGACTAATGAATGAGATTTCTGAGTCTTTTTGGGTTGTAATAAAAGATCCCTATTTATATAACGCGCTCTTTTATACGCGTGATTGACTACACGATCCGGATATCCCCGTGCTTTAAATCTTTCTTGTAAATCCTTAGCATGTTTTTTAAAGGATGGCATATCCGTACAGATCCTTCTTACTCTAAAAAATTGTCCCAAAGGGATATTTTCTCTGATATGTTTGGGATGAAAACTATTGAAATGCAATAATCCATTTCTATCTGTTGTCTTTCGGTATAATTCCATCACCAAAAATCCATTTTTCTTACCAACCAACATTTGAGGAGAGATATGTATATCCTTCAACTTGGTACAGACATGTGAGGTTGTGGTGCCGTTATATTGATGACATCCTCCTGGTATGGTCTGGTACTAGGAAGGATTTTGAAAGATTTTTTCAATATTTGAATGCCCAAGATGGGAATTTAAAATTTACTTGCGATGTTCAAGAACAGTGGGTTCCTTTTTTGGATATGAGGCCCTTTCTAAACCCCCCCCCCCCCCCTACCTTTATCCATGGATTTACGCCTCCCGGAGGGAGACGTAAATCCACGCGCGCCAGCGGGCTGCTGGCGCACTGAGACCGGACCCGGGGGTGGTTCCGGAGGGTGCAGCCATGCCCCCGGAACGCCCCGGCCCGAAACCACGTCCCCGGGCCCGCCCCCGAAATGCCGCGCCCCGCCCCCAAAACACCGCATCGTTCAGCCCCCGCCCCCACCCCCGACACGCCCCCTTCCGAAAACCCCGGGACCTACGTGCATCCCGGGGTTCTGCGCGCACCGGCGGCCTATGGAAAATAGGTGCGCCAGTGTGCAAGGCCCTGCTCGCGTAAATCCGGGCGGATTTACGCGAGCAGGGCTTTGAAAATCCGCCCGTTAGAGAATAGCCACTGCCATTAGCAATGGTTACATGGAATAGACTTAGTTTTTGGGTACTTGCCAGGTTCTTATGGCCTGGATTGGCCACTGTTGGAAACAGGATGCTGGGCTTGATGGACCCTTGGTCTGACCCAGTATGGCATTTTCTTATGTTCTTATGGTCATTTAATGGCCCAAATGACTCTCTGACAAGTTTTTTGCTTCAAATGTACTTGAAATAATTTTTATGATAGTTGTTGCCCATATGGCAAGCATCTTCTCAAATTCTTTCTTGCCCATCTCACTCATGCTTTCCATCTAACTTACCAGTAATTATGCTGTTGTCCATTTTCCTTATACGGGTCTACTTTCCAAATCAAATAGCTGTAGGAAAACTGATTTGGCCACCAGTCTTCCTCAGTGTGTCACTAAATCACCACAAAGCCTGAGCATAAGATTTTTCACAGAGGATGTTGGAGAAGTAAAGTTAAGAGGAAGACCATGTGGAGATAAAATGGAACATAGATTTGACCTGTGGTTCTGACCTCATTGTGCTCCCAGTGCCAGACATCAAAGGTAGGTTTTTTCAGTGCCTCGGTGGTCTCCGATGACAGTGTGTACTGTGGAAAATAAGAAGAGAACACGATTGAATTTGCAGTTTGGTCAATCCTTAGGACAATTAGGCACTGTGGAGGGCAGTTTGGTAAATGAAGTTTAGATATCCCCAGCTTCTGCAGAGGTTATAGGGATATAGAGATAAACAGATATAGAGATAAACAGGATCACTAATTTTTTGGTTTTAACTTCTACAAGCATAACCACCACATGTCTGGCAAATTTGTTTTTTGTTAATGCTTTATAATCTTTTCTTAAATTACAAATAAAATTGGAAACCATTTCTTTCTCTCACACAGTGGAACAATCTAACTGCTGTTCATCTCAGTGAGGACATTACACATGAAATAAGAGATAACCAATCAATCTAGGGATCTCATCAGCTGATTGCTCCATAATGCTTTATAAATGGCATCCTGAAGGTCCTACCTTGTTTCTTGATTACACCTCCTCCAGTGAGCTAAGTCAAATGTCTTACATTCGGAGAGATACACACATTTTAGTTTAAAAAAAAATCAAATAATTTTTGCAATAGTCAGTTCAATGCTAACTCACTATACACACATTTCAAAATATGACTCAGAACTATGTTTAAATCAAAAGTTTTACTCACACACACACAGATATGGAATAATTTCAACATTTTTTAAAATGGCCATCATTAAATAACTCAATGATTGATGTCTCAACAAGCTCAGTTTTTGAGCTGCACAGCTGACTGTCAGAGCATTCGCTCCTCTGTCAAGTCCAGCTATGCTTAGCATTTTCGCTACATCCTACAATAAGTTTAGTCCATTTATGGGCAGTACATAAAGATGGTTATCTCTTGGACACTTGTATAATCCCTGAAGCAGAGAGAGGTAATACTCTTGAAACGTTGCAATGTTAGATTTCGTGAAGTTCCCAGATGACATCAGTTAAACTGGATTTTGTATCATCTCCAGATAACATCATGAAACCTGATAGACCTTAAATCAGGGCACTTTTCATCAGTTCAGTTGTTTACTAAAGTGCTGTTTCAGTTAAGTGTTTTAAGCATTCCTAAAGCATTTTTTTATGTGCATACTAAAAATTGAAAAATACACATTTTTTTGTGCTATCATCTATATATAATTGCAAGACATTACCTTTAAAGATATTTTTATTTTTTTCATCACTAGTAACCTATGATTTACCCACATGCTTGTTGAGACATCAGTTGAGTTCATTAATTAGTTAATTTTTAATGTTAATTTTCATTGGCTTTTGCAAGGCATCTGTATAAAATGAATACTTCAATTACCATGTTATTTTAATGTTCTTATATGTTTCTTCGTTCTATGTAATGCTCTCAGGCAAGTTTAATTGTTCAATGTAAACTGATTTGTATCCAATGCAAGAAGATCGGTATATAAAAAACCAAAAATAAATTAATTAATTAATTAATGCAGTCCCATTGCATGGTTATGATGGTCATTAAAAAAATGTTTGAAGTTATTTCATATCTGTATGTGTGCGGTTTCTGTGAGTAAAATTTTGGTTTATATTGTTATATTGTGTTTTACTCATGGGTTTGTTTTTTCAGAACTGTGTTGTCAGTTGGTCACCTTATCTCCAGCACTATACTGTGGTGCATATGTTGTGTGACGCCTACTTGTTGCTTCACCCCTTAATCATGATTAGCAGGTTTGCAGGTGCTACTGATAAGTAGTAGTAGGTCTTCTGGGGAAAGGTAATTTTTTTCCAATAACATTGGCCTAAGAAGATGTACTGGAGGTATGAACATACTTTAGGAATAAATTACTCTTAGCACTTCTGCTGTACATCATATGTTAGAGACAGAAAGTAGAGACAAGGAAATCTGATGGAGAGCATTGTACCTTGGGATAGGTGGGGACATCTCGTCTTGAGTTCATTTTCTTACATTCTTCTAAGCAGAGATGTTTACAAGAGCAGTTCAGTCTTGAGAGGGAAAACAAATGAGGAAATATGGCTGTTATAATGGAGTCAATGTCTGATGATCATCTTGAGCATTATATGGATAAGACTTACATTATGGAGTCATTCTCTAATAAGGTCAGTTTTACAGGAATCTCTAATATGAATATTTTTTCATACAAGTAATTGGAGAAGCTCGTTATGAAATGGCTCCATTAGAAGCTAAAGATTGGTTGCAAAAGAGTTGATTAGTAGTTAAAGCATGGATTGGGAGTCAAACTATTGCCTCACTAGTACACACATTTATTGCAGAGATAACCTGCAGTATTTGCAGATCTTCTGTTCTATGTATGCTTTCACCTTGAGAATTGTCCAATACCTTCTCAGAAAATTGACAGGTTTATGGGACTTGGACTAGTTTCTGCAAAGAATTATGTGCTGATAAATGTGTTCGTTTTCTGGAATAAGTCCAATTCTGGATGCAAAATGAATTCACTGCCATGTTTTTCCTTTGTTGTGCTATCTCACTTTGTTACAGAGTTTAATAATTGAGGCTCACATTGTTCTCATAGTGCTGTCAAGAAATTCTGATTCCCTGGAGATGCAATGTATGCATATTTATTAAATGCATATTCACTGTGGATATCATGAAAACCTGACTGGCTGTGGGGGTCACCAAGACAGGCTTGAGAATCTCTGTCATAAGCCTAAATTAACTCAATCTCTAAATAAAACGTCATGCTTACCTCATCTTGTACTGACCTGATTGTTACATTTGCTGGCTCACATGAAGTCCTGTGAGACGATGCACTCGACCCCTAATGCCACAACAGTAGGCCTCACTATTTATTTATTTATTTACTTTTATATACCGACATTCGATCCAAGATATCACATCGGTTTACAATAAATGATTGGAACAAAATAAGGCATAGGCGTCTTATTTTTCATAGAACAACTTAGTACCGTATAAACATTATTGTGTAACTATACAGAATGACTTAGTAACTATAAAGAATAACTTAGTAACTATACAGAATAACTTAGTAGCGATATAAACAGTATTAATACCAATATGTAACTACATTTTTAGAGGATAAGTTAGAGACCGGGTTTACAGCATTGGAGATGGTGGATGTTGCAGTGATAGTTGGGTTTAGAGGAATGCTTTTTGGAAAAGCCATGTCTTGAGGTTTTTTTTGAAGGTTTGTATTATGGGTACCATTCTTAGCTCGGTTGGTAGTTTGTTCCATCATGTGGGTCCCGCCATAGAGAGGGCACATTCCCTGAATATGTTAAGATTTATGGATTTTGGAGAGAGGGTTTGAAGAAGTCCAGTGTTTGAGGAACGTAATCTCCTTTTTGGTGTTTAAAACTGTAAGGCAGTGCTGAACCAATCTATATTTTGGTTATAAAGTGTTTTGTGGATGAGAGTCAATGTTTTGTATTGGATTCTGAATGGGATGGGCAGCCAGTGTAAGTCTTTAAGGATTGGGGTTATGTGATCTGATTTTTTGCTGTTTGTGTTCATGCTGGCTGCTGCGTTCTGAAGTATTTGCATTGGTTTTAATGTGGATGCTGGAAGGCCCAGTAGGACTGTGTTGCAGTAGTCAGTTTCGGGAAGAGTGTTGACTGGAGGACTGTTTGAAAATCCTGGTTGTGGAGAAGTGGTTTTAGTTTTTTTAGTACTTGAAGTTTGTAGTAGCCGTCCTTTAATATGGTGTTTATGTATTTTTTGAAGCTTAGTTCCTGTCTAGGAAGATTCCTAGGTCTTTTACAAGGAGAACAATTTGATTTTTGGTTAGGCATGTTATAAGATCTGAGCTAAGTGGTGATGTGAATTTATTACATATATATAGTATTTCAGTTTTGTTGTGGTTTAGAGTGAGAGGCATGCGAGATAATAGTTGCTTGATTGTTGATAAGTAGGTGTCCAAGCAATTCAGAGTGCTGTCAAGTGTGTCTTTTATGGGGAGTAGAATTTGTACATCATCTGCATAGACATAGTGATAAAGGCCTAGTTCGGACAGTAGATTACAGAGGGGTAACATGTGTATGTTGAATAGTGTGGAGGATAAGGATGAGCCTTGTGGGACGCCATGTGGTAGGGGTATTTGCTTGGATTCTGTGTGGTTTTATTCTTACTTTGTATGATCTGTTTGATAGGTAAGAACTGAACCAGTTGAATGTGGTGTCATTTAGTCCGATTTCATTTAGTCTGTTCAAGAGACTTTTATGGCTGATGGTGTCGAAAGCCACGGAGATAGGTAGGATTGGCTATTGTTTAGTCCTCTGAGTATTGTATCCGTGAGGGAGAGAAGAAGGGTTTCAGTGCCAAGGAACTTCAAGTTCCTAAAGCCATGTTGTGCAGGGAGTAGTATGTTGTGGTTTTCTAGGTGTTCAGATAGCTGTTGGTTGACCACTTTTTCTAGGATTTTGGCTATGAATGGGAGATTCTAGATTGGTCTGAAGTTGGCAGGTTTGGATTCATCTAGATGTGTTTTTTTGATGATTGGTTTGACAACGGCAATGGGTCTGGCAATGATGTTGGATGCTTGTTTTAGAATTTTGATCGGGATGGCGTTGAGGGGATGTGTGGCAGGCTTCATTTTACGGATGATTGCTTCAATTTCTGTTGAGGCTACGTTTTCGAAGTGGGTCCATTTGGCATGTGTTTTGTTTGGAAGTTTTATTGTTTCTTCATTTGGCTTTGTATTCTTTGTGGATAAGTTTAGTGTCTTATCTCTGAAGAATTGGGCAAGTTCTTTGCATGTTTTTGCTTGGTTAGTATGAAGTGGTGAGATTTGATTGGGTTGTATGAGGTCTTTGATGTAGGCAAAAAGAGCTCTTGGACTGAATTGGTAATCGTGTATTTTTTTGGCATAGTAGTCTCATTTGGCCTTTTCAATATCTGTTTTATAGATGTAAAGAATGGTTCTATATTTGTCCTTAAGGTAGGGAGTTGGGTTTCTTCTCCAATTTTTTTCTGCTATTTTTAGTATGCGTTTAATTCTCCTTAGTTCTGAGGTATACCATTGTACTTTGTGGAAGTTTTGACTTTCTTCTTAATGACTGGGCATTTAATTGCCTCTATTTCTGAGGTGATGTTTATCCAGGGCTTAATGGCAGAGTTTATGTTGGTTTTGTTTAAGAATTTTAGTGCGTCAGGCAGGACTTCAATTATTTCATCGGTGGGGCATGGTTTGTTGAATTCATTAAGTTTATTGGAAATGTTTGAGAGGATGCGGGTGTTTTGCAGATGCATTTTAGTTTTTATTAGTTTGTGGTCTGACCACGGAATAGAGGAGGCTGTGGGTGGTTGATTGTTAGAGATTTTCTCATGGAGGAATATTAGGTCGAGGGTATGGCCTGATCTTTGAGTGGGAGTATTTACTATTTGTCTGAAGCCAATTGCTGCCATGGTGTCCAGTAGGAGATCACTGGAGGTTGATGGAGGTTTTTTGTCGACATGCAGGTTGATGTCTCCTGGAATTATTGCCGGGATTTCCATGTTTATGTTGTTTGTTATGGTTTCAATTAGAGGGGACAGATTGTTCTCAAGACATCCCGGCGGAGCATAGAGTAGCAGTATTTGTAAGTTCTTTGAGGTGAAGAAGCCTACCTCGAAGAGGGATGGTATATTGATGGCGTGCATTTTGAGTTTGAGTTTTTTTAGGGAAAGGAGTAGTAAGCCACCTCCTTTTTCTTTGGCCTGGGGATGGAGTAGATGTCATAGATGGTTTTAGGTAGCTGATTGATTAGTGCGATGTCTGAGGCTTTGAGCCAGGATTCAGTTATGCAGCATAAGTCTGGCCTAGAGTCGAGTAAAAGGTCGTGAATTATGGGAATCTTTTTTGTAACGGATTGTGCATTAAGTAGTATTAGTGTCAGGCTGGTGAGAGCTATCATGTGGGATTTGGGATTGATTGATGTTGGTGTGAGAGTGTGTAGTCTGTTATTGATCATTAGAGATGTGATTCCGGTTCCGATTCAGGTTCCGATTCACATCGTGAATTTTTTTCGTGCGGCCCGATCGGGGTTTGTTTTTTTTTTTTTTTTATCGGCTGCGCCTGAGCCAATAAACAAAAAACCCACCCCGATACTTCAAAACAGCTCCCTTAGCTTCCCCCACCCTCCCAACCCCCCCAAAACATTTTAAATTACCTAGTGGTCCAGTGGTGGTCCCGAGAGCGATCTCCCGCTCTCGGGCCATCGGCTGCCACTAATAAAAATGGCACCGATGGCCCTTTGCCCTTACCATGTAACAGGGTATCAGTGCCATTGGCCGGCCCCTGTCACATGGTAGGATCACTGGATGGCCCGCGCCATTTTTAAAGATGGCACCACGGTGGTGCGATCTCTGCCAGCTTTCGCAGGCCCGCCCCCCTGCTTCGCCCCCCTGTTACCGTGGGATTCAGATAGCCCTGCGAAGATAGAAAATCCAGCTCTAAGTTAGCCAGATAAGTAGCTCCTCCCAGTTTTGCCACGGGAATGCCTTTTTTATCCTGCTAGGTTTTAGCCGGATAATGACTTATCTAGCCAGATAAAAGATTGAATATATTAAAACTTGCCATTTAAATGGATAACTAAGTTATTTGCCTGTCAGGTTTTGAAAATAGGACCCATGGTGATTCTGGAGTAATACAGCCATGCTACATACTTACAATAAGTTATTACCTAACTTTTATTGTGAAAAGTTGCCAGAGCCACAAACAGCAAAGGTCAGTCGACCAGATGGTTACTTAGCATGGCAAAATCCCTCATGGGCAAGTCAGGTTCTACAATGACCTGCATTTTCCTGCCTTAGGGTCAGCTGGTGTTACAATCTTAGAGAATTGGTCAATAGAGAGCAGCTTTTGTTCCCAGAGTGCCCCTGCTGACCATTGGGAAGAGACTGGTCTCAGAAGACAATGTTGGTTAACCTCTCAATGTCATGGGACAATCCCGAGTGCACGTGTCATGGAACGGAAAGGGACAGGAGGTATATCACAAGCTGTTGATAAAATGCAGGTCCCATTTCCTTGAACCTATTTTCCTCTCAACTTATCTGGTGTTATACATCGACACTTCCCTATTTCTTATGTCCTTCCACAACACACATGCACAATGTAGCCCTGATGTCTAGGATACAGGGCTGGAGCTAGTATGATGGGAGAAAAAGTAAAGAAGTCTCAGCCTCCGTGTAAAAACAAAAAAAGAAGTGCTACATCATGCAACATGCGAGCTGCTTCTAAGGTGTACTGTTTTCATAGTAACACAAATATAGCAAAAGATGTTAATTCCCTCTCACCGTAACACACATAGGCTACAATACAAACTGCTATCTAACACGCAAGCCTCTTTCAAAAGGAAGCCAAGCAATCCTGCAACCATCTGCACACATTTCCTATTTTTGAAAGGTGCACAACTGAATGTCCCCCCCTTCTAAATTTAGGCATTACACTCTTATCCAGAAGTGAGCATGCATATGGCCAGCCTAAAAGCACAGTCAGCCAGCTACTAGGATGCTTGTGTTGCTCCTGTGTGAAGCCAAGAATCCTCATTCTTCTCCCAGAGCCTACCGGAAGGATTTCAGCTCCATGTCGTCTCGTAATTTCCTCAGGTCCTTTTTGCACTTTTCCACCTCAATGGCTTTCAGGCTTTCCACTACAAAGAGGGAATAAACCATCAGTCAAGGTGCACAAATTCATGAAGGCCATAGAACATGGCCTCCTTTTCCCATGTCTAGCCTACCTGAATACATGAATGAAAGAATGCACAGACGTTTCATAAGATCTCCACATATATTTCCATTCCTCCAACCTAACTTTGCCCCTTTTTTCATGAATCTAAAAGTATGAATGTTGTGAAATATTGCACATACTTTTACCCACATATGGAAAGGGAGGGAAATAATTAAAGCCATGTTTTTAATGCAAGACAACACATTTACCTGTATAAATTCTTTTGATAATTTCCCCCATAGTTTTGTACATTGGTTCTAAAAATCAAGCTGCTAGCTCCTTGTCCCTCTCTCCTATAGGGAATGATTCAATTGTTCCTTTTAAATGCTCCTCCAAAATGCCTCAGTGTATTGTGGGAATGCTGATTGTGCAGGAAGATCCTACCTCTCTGAACAAAGAAATGGGCAAAAGGTTTCATTCCAAAAGTAAAAAAGTACAAAACCTGGAATTTCCATCCATTACAGTTTAGAAAAGTATGCCTGCTTCACCCCAAATTCAAAGAGACATTAATTAAAAACTAATTTTGCATCGCTTTTCATTAGAATTTCTCATAGTTCTCATTTTCCAGCTCTTCATACATATTATTGTCATTGCCGCAGTGGCCGATTTGAAGATACCCCCTAGGCAAGGGTGGTCAGGGGTCAGGAGCAGGGAGGTCAGACATGAGGTTTTCTGCCAGGTTCAGGAGCAGGCAGAATATGCCTGACATGCCATATTCCCTTCAGATTGGGCCCTCTAGTGCTGATGGCTGGCAGGTATTATGAAGAGCAGTGTGTAGGGTCAGGGACAGGGGACCCACTGGAACTGGCAAGCAGCAAGAAGCAAGGGAAGGTGCCCTGGCTACACTGAACATAAACAGGCACAACAAGGCAGGGACAGACAAGTAAGCACAAACCAGAGTAGGCCCAGAGACGAAACAAAAAAACCAGACAATGCAGAGAAAAACAATAGATAGCAAAAGGGAACCACATGGAAATGGAGCCACTGGAAGGCCTATCACATGACAGGAGCAACACTAGGAACACACAGAAAAGAAACATCCCTGGGAGGCCTATCAAATGACAGGAGCAAAGCTAGAACATACAGATGAGAAAGACCACTGGGAGGCCTATCACATGACAGGAGCAAAGAACCAGACAAAGCGTACAAGAACAAAGAGTCCCAGAGCAGGGAGGCCAGTCAAAGAATACATGGACAAGGAGCCACAAGCAGAGATGAGATTCCACGCTGAGGGAGGGTTTTATAGGGCTCGCCTTGCTGCATCATGCAGCCTTCAAGGTGCAGGTAAGAGTGGGTCCGAGCATAGCCTAATGAAGACCCCTGCTGACAGGGGAGCCACCTATTAGCCAGTATCATTACATTTAGTGAGTTTTTGCCTTTTCATGAATACTTACCAGATTGTGAGTGTTTGCACAAAAGACTTAATACTGAAGCTCCCAAAAAGGCAAACAATAATAATCATCACAAATGTGCTCATGAAATAAGATAAATTCCTTCTGCACACCCTTTCTTAAGCCCTGCAGGCACCCTTGAGAATGTTGCTTTTCTCTGAATAATGCCCATCTATGCTTGCTTCCAGTGTTATGACAGTACTTTGATGCAGCATTTCCTGTAGAGGCCCAGAAAAATAGCTTCAGTAATCCCTAAGGACTAAAATCTTGTCCGTGAGTACAGAAATAGCTAGTAAAGGATTATAACTATGTGGACTTATTCTCACTATGGAGTGCATAATCAACTAGTTTGATTATCATCCCATATTCAATGCCATTTCTAAGTCCACAATGTGCTTTGTGCCTTGTTGTGCCTTGTTGTGCCATAATCAGGTCCAGGTGAACCTTCAGTGTGTGTCACAGTCCGATTCCAGCCCCTTACCAGAGCACCAAGAGTGACTCCCCACTCCTTTGTCGTTTTAAAGGTCAGAGCTGACAGGAGGTCTCACTGGAGGAGGTATGTCCAGCTCTTATAATGTATGGCATAGTTACTCATCACAGTCATTCTAATGGGAGCCTGGGGAAGTTTATATTAGCTGGGGAGACCTTGCCTTGAGAGAATTTGCCATAGAAGGCAAATATGGTTCTTACTTTCAACTTTCCTTTCCAGTATTGCCAGTCGTTCATTCATGTCTCTCTTTAGCTCGCTTATCCGGAAGGCTCTGCAGAGAAAGCACAAACAGAGCATCCATGCATGGAGAGGTCCGATTATATGAAAGCTGCAAACCGGGCACATAAGCCAATATCAATATCATCCTAACAGAAAGTAGCAGTGAAGAGTGGAATCTAAACCTCATTGGGCCATTCTAGATCAGGGTTAACATTTAACAGTAGCACCAGAGAGAGGAAGCACTGTGACCAAAACCAAAGAGCCACAACTGTCATGTCAACTATTATTTATGGAGGATATGTTACATTACAGCTTATGCGATGGTCATCTAGCAGAAAAAATGAATAGTGAGAGCTTCTCAGATGACATCGGGATGACATTTGACCTGGATAGCTGCATGCAAAGGTGACCTTCCCTAGAGAAAGTTAAGCAAAACTGAAAACATCTGTGACTGAAGACTGTAATAGAAAGGAACTTGAAAAGGAAGGTATAAATATCTAGCAGTACAGGAAGATGTAACAATAGCCACACAAAACTCTGGACATTTAATGAATTAATTTGTACTCTAAACAGGTGGCAAATTTTCAAAGGAGTTATGCATGGAAATGTAACACTATCATAGCAATTTTCAAAAGCATTTACCTGCATTAAGTGCTTTTACCCTATCTACCATTTAGTGCCATATGTTGTAGCAATTTCCAAAAGCCCATTGACACAGGTAAAGTGCATTTACACATGTAAATCCCAGTTTTAAGCATGAAAGCTTTTGAAAATCATGCTCTTTGTGATTAGGATTCTTAACAATAAATATTTAGGTGTTCCACATAGGCAAATTAGTATAATGATTCTTATTCAATGCAGTAATGTTGATTTCTACTCCAAAGGCAGACCATCTGGAAACAGGGCCGCATTTTGGCATGGGCGAGCTGGGCAGTGGCCTGGGGTGCCATAAGTTAGGGGCACCCCAGACCACTGGCCCAGCTCGCCCACGGCAGCATGACCGCAGTAGATCCCGTCCCGCTGTGGTCAAAGAGGCCCAGTGGTTGCAGCGGATCTCCTCACCATAGCCGAAGAGAGGCCCAGAGGGGGCACCATCAAGTGGCAGGGGGACACTTTTCCAATTGCCCAAAATCTGGCCCTGACTGGAAACTTAGAGCTTGTACCACCTGCCTGCAGTTCTCTACACTAAAAATGGAGTTAACTGAGCTTACAGAGGAATTGGCTAAAATTAAGGAAACCTCCCCTAAACACAACATCCAAATATTCTTCTACTATTAAAGCCAAAAAAAACCCCAGAAATAGATGACAGTACGTTCTTGAAGGCTAAGACCCATAACACACAGACATCCTTCTCAAATCATACCCACACAAATTGCTTTTGCAGCATTAGGCATAAATAGTACTCTACAAAGTCCATCTCTAATGGTAGATGAGTTGGAAAAAAAAAAGCCATACCCATTGTTCACAGAAACCCAAAAGTACTGCTAAAAGATCCCAAAATAGAAAAATCCTTCTCTTGGGGGACTCCATTATTAAAGGCATTAACTTTGGGACAAACTTGGAAGGTAACAGAAATGTCAAATGCTTATCATCAGGATTCTCAGCTAGCAGACAAACAAACCAAATACTTTGCTCTGTCTCAGAAGAATGGATTTCTGACTCTAATCTTATAATCCATTTGGGTATCAATGACCTGACAATAAATGAAGTCAATAAATTACAATGGTATAGTAGATGAAAAGCTTGGTCATATTATTAACTTTAACAGTTGCAGTCCATGGCAGCAGTGCTTCCTGGAAGGCATGGGGGTAACATGTTCAGAGCAAAAGTTGCAATCCTAAAGGGGACACAACAGGATTGGAGATGGGTTCCAAGCACCAAGATAGTCAATCAGTAGACAATGGCTAAGTTTCTAGAGGCTGGTACTTGCTTAAAATTTAATGTTAAGTTTTTCTTTCCTTGATATTCTACCTGTTTCTTGTTTTTAATTAATAATTAATAAGTTTTTAGAAGTATCTTAATTGCATAGTTGACATTAGAATTTTTATTTATTATGAATTATTGTATTTTTCTCCAACTGCATTTTTATTTTATTTTTATTTATTCTACTTTAATTATTTCTAAACACAAGGATTATGAAACAGTGGTTTTATTTTAATAATAATTTTTATTTTATTTTTTATCATTATTGTAAACCATTTTGGTCAAATTGCTTTGTTAAAACTGTATATAAAATACTTTAAATAAATAAATAAATACATACATACTTTGGGAAGATACACATAAAATCACTGCTGAACAGATTGGATGGGCATTGTAAGTCTTTACTAACCATTATCTACTATGTAACTGAGAGGAAACATCAAGGCAGATTACTACAGGAGACAAATATTGAAAAAGTGCTTTAAAAGGACAGAATAAGATACAAGCCATCAATCATCATGTAACCACTATACTCTCATATGGCTTTGGAATCATAAAATGGCCTCAATTATCTTGAAAAATTGAATGGAACAAAATTAAAACTCCTCCATGCCCATCAGGTAAACTATAAGAACCAGGCTATAATCTATTCATTAAGAAATCTGTACACCTGACTATAATCTATTCAGGAAGAATAGGGTAGGAAGAAAGGGTGAAAAGATGTTGCTATATATAAAAAATATTAAAGCAACAGAACTTCAGGATTTATGAGGTAAGGAGATGGCAATGTGGATTAAACTGGAAAGAGGGAATGAAATATCCATTTATACCAGTGTGCTATATAGACCATCTTTTCAGGCAGAAGAGATAAAATTGATAAAAGGTAGGTACTATTGCTAAATGATTTCAATCTGCTGGATGTTGAATGGGACGTCCCAGCTACAGTGTCATCTAGAAGCAGGGAGATCCAGGATTGTCTGCAGGAAGAACTATTCCAGCAACTGGTAATGGAAATGATATGCAAGAGAGTAATAATGGACCTGGTGCTTACAAATGGAAAGAGTGTTTTTAATGTCATAGTGGGGGATCACCTAGGATCCAGTTATTACAGGACAGTTTGGTTCAGTACAGCCAGTGGTGATTCATTCAAAGGTGAGGGTTATGGGTTTCAGAAAAACTAACTTTGTTAAGATGGGGGAGTACCTCAAAGAGGCATAAACTGGATGGGATAAGCTAGGCGAAGTAATGAAGAGGCATGGATAAAGTAAAAGATGATATTGTAAGGGCAACAAACCTTTTTGTTAAAAGCATAAATAAAAGGTAAGAGGAAAAAGAAGCTGTTATGAATTTCTAAAGCAGCAGCTGAAAAGGCAAGAGAAAAAAAAATTGTGCTTGCTGTAAACGATGTGCTCTGTAAACAGCAGGATGAATTAGCCAGAATATGTGGGTGATGTCAACCAATGGCATCAAACTGACATCTCTCTCTCTAATCTACTAGAGCTTTTGCTGTACTGAGCATGAGCAGGAATTTCCATGCTGGCATTGCCTCGTGAGATCCTTCAATTGATAATAGAGCTAAATCTAGGTAAGTAGTCAACTCTCCAGGGAGGCAGGTGAGTATTTAGCATGGCTAAGTCATCCTTTTGACTATGGAGAACACAGTTTATCTGTAAGCAAACTTGCTTTCTCCATCAACAAGCAGGGTTGAATTAGCTATGACACATGGGAAGTCCCAATCTGAGAGTTCCAGAGGAGCGTTTAATGAATAAGCAATCAAGGCTACACCGAGGAGAGTGGACTAGTAGGTAAGCAGGTTACACAAAATTGCTTTTTCAAATTTACTGTCACTTTTTGATAAATTGTCCAAATGGTAATGGGATATGAAGATATGTACTGACATTTAAATTGCAGCTTTGGGAAACGCCCACAAGATGGCCGACTGAAAGGACATGCCGACAAGAGCTCCTGAATTTTTCCTTTGTTAATCAATACCTGATGCCGCACACCAAGCGGAAAGCGAGGGTTCGAGGAGGGGAAACCTCCTCTACCCCGCTAGAAGCTATACAGCCGTGTATAGGCAGCTTCTTTTCGGCTATCCCACCACTCACGCCGAGCGGGCTGGCCCTTGAAGGAGCGGAACAGGAGCACGAACCGTCCCTTCGGGCCGATGAAACTTCTTTAAGCCCCGGCTCGCTTATCAGACCGGCACCACCAGGCCCAGATTCGGATCGAGGAAGGATGGCAACCACCGACCCCATGGGAAGATTCCAGCAAGGAGCCGAAGTGGTCAGGCAAGGACTACCAACTGAAGGACTTTCTACCATGGAGATTGCGACCAAGGTACAGCCCCCTCGGGGTAATGGAGGAGAGGGACTGAGAAATGTCGCTATACTTGGTGTTTCTGGCCTGGGTAATGGTGCCGGGATAGCTATGGGAGGAGAAGAAGATAGTCGGGAAACCCTGAGGTTGGATTCACTTTTGCAGCCTACATCTGAAGTGACTTTATCGGCAGTTTGGACTGCACTCCAATTGATTGAAAAGTTAATACTAGCCCTTACTAAAGATGTCTCTGATATTAAGAATCAGACTCTTTCAAACGTGATTCAAATCACTGAACAAAAACAAAAGAATGAAGTTCTGGAAGGTCGTTTGGAAAAATTGGAAAAAGTACAAGAAACATTGATTAAGAAAGATACAGAGGTAGACAGGAGATTAGAGAAAATTGAAAATAATCTAAGATCTCACAATCTTAGATTTATAAATTTCCCTGTCTTAAAGAACGTTTCTCTGATTGATATCTTTAGACTCTATGTTACTCAGGTTTTAAAAGTTCCGGAAGAGATAAAACCTGTAATAACTAAGGCATATTACCTTCCTTTCAAAGAAACGGCTTTAGGTAATCTGGAAAACCAATCGTTGCCGGATCTAACTACTCTGTTAGAATCGTCCCAGGAACTGACTGTCTCAAGGAGGAGACCACTATTGGTTACCTTCGCTTTTCTAATGGACAAGAATAATATATTTAAATATTTCTTCAGAAACAGACAAGCTACTTTTTTTGGATTTAAGATATGGTGTTTTCCTGATTTAGTTAAAACTACTCAAGAAAGACGCAAGTCTTTTTTGAATAAGAGAGCTGAAATGGTACAATTAGGAGCACGGTTCAAATTGCAATTTCCTTATAAATGTCTTATTTTCCTACAGGACCAGAATTACGTTTTCTTTGATCCTTCCCAACTCAGATCTTTCATAGACTCTCGTTCTCAAGTTCCATAATAGATAACAACTGTTAATGATAGGCATTAATAATGTAAGTGTGGATTCCTCTCATTCAGGCATGTTTGCCATATAAAACTAAATGTAAATTTCCATTAATAAGTGCTCCTTATTGAGGGCTCCCCCCCCTATTTCTTTTATTTTTATTATAAAGTGCAGGGACAATGTTAGAAGTTCTTTCTTTTTATTCTTTTCCTTTTATATGATGCTGTTTATTCTGTACTTTAAAATATTGCCTATCAAGTGAAATACTTGTTAATGTATATTAAAAAATCGCATAAATAAAAAATTAAAAAAAAAAAATTGCAGCTTTGTGGATATCTTCAATAGGTAAAGCTTTCAGATGAGTCATTGATGTCACCATAGCTCATACTTGAGCCTTGACAGAGTCTGTAATCTGGATGCCTGCTAGGGTTAACAATGCACAATGCAGTCTGCCAACTAATTGGATAATGTTTGTTTGCTACTGCTATGCAAAGTTGGTTAGGATCATACAACACAAATCGCTGTTGAGGCCTGACGATGCAGCTGAACTCTTTTCCTGTAGAAAGCCAAGGCTTTTTTACAGTCTAAGGAATGATGAGCTTTTTCAGTTTCATGTGCATATGGTCTCAGAAAGAAAGTAGTTAAGATGATAACTAGATTAATATGAAAAGTCAATACCACCTTTTGGTAAAATCTATGGATGTGTGCAAAGCACCACTCTATTGTGCAATAATTGCACATTAGGAGAGTAGTGAACTGGACTACACTTACTCTTCTGGTTGACTTGATTGCGACTAGGAATAATCTATTTATTTATTTATTTATTTAAAGGCTGATTGCAGGGTGATAGGATGAAAATGATGAAATCCAGATGCGTGTTGAGGCTGGATGAGATCGGGAAGAGTGCTGGATGAGAAAAGGATGAGTGCTGGATGAGAACAGGTTGAGTGCTGGAGGAGAACAGGTTGAGTGCTGGATGACGTTAGGATGAGTGCTTGATGAAGTCAGGGAGTGTTGGAATAGCTGAGGATGTGTGCTGGATGAAGTCAGGATGAGTGCTTGAAGAGCCCTGGATGGGTGCAGGATGCCGTCTGGATGAGTGTTGGATGAAGTCAGGATGTGCGCTGTCCAGTGTCTCACAAAGGGGCGCACTATTTGTGAAAAGCCGGCAGGGTTGGGGTGGGTGTGGTTAGACTCACCATCTGGGTCCTGCGTTTTCTGGCATCGAATCACAATATACTTCTTTATCCCCGATCTGGTTCCTTGCTGGCACACTGCTTGGGCTGGTGAGCGAGATGAGGGTGTTCTTCTGTTGAGTGAGGAGGATGAGTGGTGAGGGAGTGTCCGTCTCCTAGAGAGTGAGTGCCCGTCTGCTGAGTGAGGAAGGTGGGTGATGGGTGGGTTTCCGTCTGTTGAAGAGGGAAGAGTGTCCGTATGTTGAGAGAGGATGATGATTGATTAGAGAGCGTCCGTCTGTTTGTGCCTTGGGAGTGGCAGTATAGTAGTAGATATCCCATGACTAGGATGGATGGATAGGGTGGTATGAGGTGTGGGAATCCGTCTGTTGCGTGTCCGTCCACTGAGTATCTGTCTGTTGAGAGAATCTGGTGAGTGAAGAGTCCACTGAATGTCCGTCCGCTGAGTGAGTCCGCAGAGTAAGTAGGATGAATGTTGGATGATTTTTTGTTTGATGAAGAGATATGGAGTGGCTGGGTTGGAGCGTGCTGGAATGAGCTGACGGTTTTGTAAGGAAGGGTGCTATGCTATGTGTTGATCCGGTGTGCGTCACGCTCCTTAGGCATGCGACGCCTAGGGCTGTCGAGCCCTTTAAAGGGCTCGGGGGCGCCTAGCTGACGACAGCTCTGGGTGCCTAGCTGACGTCGGGTTGGGTGGGCGGTCTTACCGCGCTGATTTTTCTTTTTTTTTTTCCATTTGGGTCAGATCCGGTGTGGCCAGGCTGGGCTGCGCGTTCAGGCGCGGGATGGCCGGCTTCCCTGCCTCAGGTCCTTCCACGTGAAAAAATTGGGAGAAGCCAACTTCAAAAAGTTCAAACGGAGGCTTCATTAGCTGTGCCACAACCACATTCTGGTTCCATGGAACAGCTTTGACAACTGCAGGTTTAATATGCCATAAGCCTTTCATGAACTTGGATACCAATGGATAAGTTGAACTTGGTCTACCCTTGATTTAGAAGTGGTAGGCTGCTATAGCACAGAGATGAACTTTCACTGATGAGGTACAGAGGCCTAAGGAAGACAGAGTAAGTACTTACATCTTTTGGTATGCATGTAAATGGGTCAAAGGAATAACTGGGCAGCCCAGACACCCATGGTTCTATCCTGCCCCTACCCAGCCTAGCTGAACTCCACCAATACAAACAATGAAAACATGACACAATTTGGATGAAATGGCTGCAAGCCGTTTACTAGAGTTCCTAACAGGGGAGTCTAATTCAGGCACTGAGTCTGGTCAATAATGTTTACAAATCACCACTGGGCAGGTGCTGATACCTCTTATTTCTGCCACAAATGGAACAGTGGAGTCTCGCTCTCTGTGAGCCCCTGGACTGGTGTCGTTACTGCAAACCACCGGATGGGATCTCGGCCCATGCCCCACCAGAGCCCATCCGCCATAGGGGATCTCGGCCAGGCCACTACAGAGTAAGCCCTGCCAGTGCCCCTCCCCATGGCAAACAAGTGATGGCCCTTAAGGCTTTTCTCGCACATACAGGCACCTCCCAGCTTCCTTCTATAGCCTCAGTATTTACAAATGCTTTCCTGGACTCGGTCGCAGCCGCCTTGACAAAATAACAGGTAGAGTTAATTGTTAGATATTTATTTATTTAAAACTTTTCTATACCATCGTTCAGTAGATTATCGTCACAATGGTTTACATAGAGGCACATATGGTAAATTGTACATGTATCTGTTCTTATTATTGGTAAATGGAGGTGCCTAATAAGCTCAGTAACATAGTTTCTTAATAATGGCTAAATGTTCAATGTTGTCTAATCTGACCTTTGACTACAATAAAACTGTTAGATTATACATTCAAGTTAAGAGGTGCGATAAACAAACCATGCCATACATACATATAAAGTGCTTAGTGCTGTATAAAGATTTTGTATGTACAGCTTTCAGCGTTTCTCTCTTTCTCGCTCTCTTTGTGAAAATGCTTCTCGAAAGAGCCATGTCTTTAAACTCTTTTTGAAAGTCTTGAAATCTCTCTGTAGTCTTACCTCTATGGGCATGGTGTTCCATAGTATCGGTCCGGCCAATGATAGTGCTCTTTCTCTGACTTGTGTTAGTTTTGCAGTTTTGACTGAGGGGATGGTTAGAAGGGCTTTATTGGCAGATCTCAAGTTTCTGTGTGGAACATGGACGCGGAGTGCTGTGTTTAGCCATTCGGCTTTTTCATCATGGATTAGTTTATGTATTGTACAAAGGGTTTTATATTTTACCCTGTATTCAATTGGTAGCCAGTGTAGGTCAGCTAGCATTTCAGTGATATGATCTCTTTTTCTTTTGCCAGTCAGAATTCTTGCGGCTGAGTTTTGGAGTGGTCTTATTGTCGTGTATGGTAATCCTAATAGCAGGGCATTACAGTAGTCAGTGTTGGCAAATATTAAAGCTTGTAGGACAGTTTGGAAGTTTGTTTGATTTAGTAACGGTTTAAGTTTCCTGAGGACCATTAGTTTGGCATATCCTTCTTTGACTTTTAATGATATATGTTGTTTGAGGCAAGGTTTGAAGACACCGCTAAGCAGAAACGGCGGCAAGGTTTGAAAATTCAACCAGCAGTCAAATGAGTGGATATGATGAATACTTTCTTTCAGTCAAAAACTTATACTTGTTTCAGTCCCTGAAGCAGCAATAGCGAAACGTGCGTCGGACTGGACAGGACTCAAGGACCAGCAGTGATCCGAGTGCAAGGAGCGTAGCAGCGCCCTTGAAATGAAACCTCTGAACAACGCATAAGGAAGGTATCAGTCCACCTGACTTTTTATTAAAAAGAAATAGAAAAGAAAAGAAAAAATAATATATACTTAGTAATAAAGGACTGGGACCTATGATTAAATATGATCTGGAGTGGCAATACATAAAGCAAAAATTGCTCGTATGCCCACGGTTGTTATGATGGTCCATATTATAAACAAAAAAACATAAAAAATCATATATATGAAATAGTGCACATTGAAAGAAAAATTGGGATTGCATAACGTCTTTAACGTGAGGTAATTGAAATCTCCCATTATTATTGCACTGCCAAATTGGTTTGCTTCCCTGATTTCTCTTAGCATTTCATCATCTGTCTGACTATTTTGTCCAGGTGGACAGTAGTATACTCCTATCACTATACTCTTACCCAACACACATGGGATTTCTACCCATATAGATTCTACTGAGCACCAATCCTAAAACTCATTGCATTGGCTCCCCATTGAACAGAGGGTACAATTTAAGATATTTAGCTTAATATAATGGACTATAAAAAAGATTAACTTTTCATTTGTAATATGTATTCTGCTATACCTTAATTCACAATTGTTAAGAAAATACCTTTTTGAATCTTGTAAACCGTTGTGATGGCTTCACCGAATGACGGTATATAAAACTCAAATAAATAAATACAGAGAGCATTAAGAGACAATGCTCCAGATTGCATGAGTATTTTATTAAAAATGTACCAGCCCTCAAGAAGTTTGCAATTAGAGGGTCAGCTGCTATGGATGTTCCTAATCATAAAATCATCAGATTTACAGATATAAGAAAGAGGCTTTTTTTCAGTATCAAACTCAAAAATCTGGAACCAGTTTCCCACTGTTTTGAGGAAAGAAGGATGCTTAAAAAAAATACAGAAAACAACTAGAAGCCCTTCTATTGAGACAGGCATAGTATAACATCTGATAACAGAAACACTCATATTGCTATACAAATGACTACTTTTATTTTTTTATTGTACTTTATTGTATTTTAATGTTATGTCTGTTTTTATTATAAATGTTGACTCTGAGTTGCATTAGACTTTGGATATCACGGCATTTAGATATTTTAAATAAATAAATAAAGCTGTTCTAAAAAAAAAAAAAAATAGAGATAAAAAATCAGATAAAAAAAAAATATGCAAAACTGAACTAAAGCAAACCTACCTTGAAAATTGCTCTGTTACTTGCATGAAAATGTTCTGAAACAAGTCATCTTCATCTGCAAAATGATAAAAATGAATCCTGTGTAGTATGGTGTGTTTTATTGACAGCTTTAAATCACACAGTAGACATTTCTATAACATGAAGTCCATAATTTATAACTCTATCTTATACAATCTACCAAAAAGTATATCCTCCACCTCTGTGTTCTGTTTTTTCCTCCCTGCCCCCCAATCTCATTTAAAATTCTCAGTCTTCTTGCTGGTTCAGACATGGTATAAAGAATATCATAGATCACAGAACAATTTCCACAAGGATTATTCCCACCAGTGGAAGTGAAGAAAAAGTCGAGGTACTCACCAGATATTTGTGCTCTTCAATTCCATTCTCTTTGCATATCTCCCCCCATCTCCATCTTTCATACTCTTGTCTCATACTCCTGATATAGCTTTACCTCTTCTTTCACCCTTTCAATTATACCCCTACTCTCTTCATTCCTCTCTGGTCCCTATATCTTTATTTTTTACTCACCTACCATTCCATTTCTTATTTATTTTCCCAGGGTGGAGTTAGTATAATTAGGTTGATGGGGATATGCTCTTCTGCTGTATTGTTCTGCCTCTCATGCGGGACTTTGTCAAATGCCTTCTGAAAATCCAAATTTACCGCATCTACCAGTTCACCTTTGTCCACATGTTTATTCACCCCTTCAGAAAAATGTAGGAGATTTGTGAGACAAGACTTGGGTAAATCCATGTTGGCTGTGTCACATCAAACCATATTGTTATACTTGAACTTGGTTTGTGGGCCCTTGGTCCATGGAGAGAGCTGACTCCACCCACAGGGAGGAGCCCTGTGGGAACTCTCCACAACAGGCGGGGTCTCAGCAGTGATGGACACAGGAGCCAGAGATATATTTATTATACAGAAAGAGAAACCCGAGGACTGGGTTTGTAAACTCAGTCCTTGAGTAGGAAGACCTGAGATGGATTCTCTGTTAATGGGCGAGTGGTGTTACCCGGGAAATACTTCCCTCTTGGTAGTTCTTGTGCGTAATGGTCCGATAGTGGGCTAGAGGTAGATGGCAACAGGCACAAGACAGCGTGGATCTGGTAGTGGTCCGCAGAGCGGGGTAACCCGAGGATCCTCACAGCAAGAGAGAAGCAGAGTAGAAGATCGGGTCTAGTACTCACTCAGAGTTGCAGTTGAGGTATCGTTGTAGCAGCAGCAGAGTCCTGGAGCAGGAACATGGAAGGGTCATCCGTAGAAGAAGGCTCTCCGAGAAGTGGATAGCCCTGAGTGCAGCAAGGCCACAGAGGAGTGGGTACCTGAGTCACTCAGTCTGGAACATAGGAACAGCGAGGCGAAGCGTCTCTGAGAAAGGAATTGAGCAAGATGGAATCCTTGCTAACTCATTGGTAACTCATTGGTAGGAAGGTCCGGTAGGCTTAAGTAAACGTAGGCAGTGACGTCATGCGGAGGGGACGTCCCCGAGGTTCCCGCCATGACATGGATAACACGGAGGCAGGCATGCGCGCACATGCCCTAAGTTATACCAGATTCAAGATGGCAACTGGGATCACCCACGCTGTCCCGGGGATGCCAGGGAGGTTGGCAAGCAGAGGCAATGGTGGCCATCTTAGCCAGAATCGGAGCTACAGGGCAAAATGAGGTGAGCAGCAAAGGTTGCAGCCGTCTGCGACCGACGGGTGCAACACATACCTATCTAAATGTTTTGTGATTTTATTCTTTATAACAGTTTCCTCAATTTTTCCCAGCACTGAAGTCAGGATCACCAGTCTATAGTTTCCCGGATCACCCCTGGATCCCTTTTTAAATGCAGGGGTTACATTGGCCATGGTATGCAAATGTATCTCTTGCATATTCATTGTGGATATCCTGAAAACCCAACTGACTGTGGGGTCCCCATGACAGGTTTGGGAAGCCCTGCTATAGACCAATCACTATTCAGATTTATCTGTGGCAAAAGTAGTTGAGATAAGAAGTAGGGTTAGGTCGGGGGATGCAACATCACACACAATTTTGCATTTTCAAAAACGTGCATTGTTTTTCAGAGAAAACAAAGCAGGTGCAAACCTCTGCAGGTATTTTTCTCCATGAGAATTTTCAAAGGGAAAGTATATGCATACTTTCTCTTAGAGAACTGGTACAAAATCACCTGTAGATTTTGCAGCAATCCACATAGTTTTGATATTTGCCCAATGTACAAAATAATTCTGGAAAAAATGGAACAACAATAGCTCAATGAAAAAGAAAATGGATGTTCTGGTTTTTGGGAAGTCTGGTAAATGGCCAAATGAGTTAAGCAGCTAATTAAGATATGTAGTCACTATCTTAGGAAACCAAGCAAGATGAAGAAACCCTACAAGATGGAGACATAAAAAGAAAGGAAGAGAGGGGAAAAAAGGACTTCTCCATTTAAAACTTGGTAGAAAAAAATACCATTGATTAATGACCTACTAGAAGATTCACAGCCCACTATATTTTGCATTTCTGAAAGCTGGCTGACTGGCAAAGAAAACGTAATCCTAAACCAAATTTTCCACCCTAACTATGAAGTATTTCACTTACCTAGACCTAACGGGATTTTTATGCGGAAAAAATCCATAAATACCAATTTAACCCTAGGGTTCTCTTTACCTATGTATCTGAGCTGGTCAATGTGAAAGGAAACTCCTCAGTTGGGTCTAATAACCTTCAGGAGAAAAGTAATGAGTTTGCGCTTTTTTTTAAAGAAAAAATTTTAGCTGTTCAAAAAAACCTTACCATTCAGACCCCACAAAAGATCATTTTACCTACCAATCCCTCAGTCCATTGGGCTTCATTTGATTTAGTTTCTTCCTTAGAAATCGTTAATTTAATCAGAAAGATGAAACCAGCCAAACACTCGTTAGACAAGATGCCCATTAACTACCTTAAGATGGTTCAAGACATTATTGCCAAACCATTGGCTGATATTGTTAATCTGTCTTTAGAAGAAGGTAGATTCCCCGATGATTTAAAATGTGCCACAGTTAAACCTATTTTGAAAAAAGCCCATTTAGACCCGGAAACTTTAGCTAACTATAGACCAATTTCAATTCTTCCGTTTTTGGCCAAATTAATCGAAAAAGTGGTAAATCGTCAGCTTATGGACCATCTAGAAGATCATCACCTTCTTTTTCCTTCTCAATACGGTTTTAGGAAGGCTCATAATACAGAGACTCTTTTACTGTCTTTGTGTGATACTATTCAAAAAGGTTTTGACCAAAATACTTCCTACTTGCTAATCCTTTTAGATATAACAGCAGCATTCGACACTGTTAGTCATGAAGCTCTAATTTTAAGATTGCAGGAAGTTGGGCTCTCAGACAAAACATTGAGCTGGTTTGAATCTTTTTTTTCCAATAGATCCTATTTAGTAAAATTGGGTACAGCTCAATCAGAGAAGGTGGAACTCCATGCGGGAGTCCCACAGGGGTCCTCCCTTTCTCCAACCCTGTTTAATATTTACATGGCACCACTTTGTAGATTCTTGGCAGGGCTAGGATTAGTACACTATCTGTTTGCCGATGATATTCAGATCTTGTTACCCATTAAAGATTCTCTATCCGATACATTGAAATTATGGGACATGTACTTTACGTCTATAAAACAACTTCTTATGCACATGTCACTTTCACTAAATGATGCAAAAACGGAAATTCTATTCATCAGTAACAAGATCACTGAGAAAATAGAGACTGATCTACTAGCCCATACCCAGTCTCATAAGATTGTAAGAGAAGTAAGAGATTTGGGTTTGATCCTCGACTCCGAGTTAACCATGAAGCCATCAATTAAGTCTATTATAAAAGATGGCTTCTATAAGTTGAGAGTCTTAAGAAAATTGAAGCCCCTATTGCATCTAAGCGATTTTCGAATT
Source organism: Rhinatrema bivittatum (assembly GCF_901001135.1). Taxonomy (NCBI): domain Eukaryota; kingdom Metazoa; phylum Chordata; class Amphibia; order Gymnophiona; family Rhinatrematidae; genus Rhinatrema; species Rhinatrema bivittatum. Next base: position 62,649,620 of record NC_042626.1, on the reverse strand, counting down.
GTTTTGCAGGCTCTGATTTTACCAAAATTAGATTATTGCAACGCGCTCCTGTTAGGAGTATCCTTGTCATCTATTCGTCCTCTGCAACTTCTCCAGAATGCGGCTGCTCGTTTGCTATCCAACATAAAGAAATATGATCATATTTCTCCAGTGTTGATGAAGCTGCATTGGCTGCCGGTTCAGTCTCGCATTCACTTTAAGTGCCTTACCTTAATTCACAAAGCTATATATGGAAACAATTCTGAATGGCTTAATGCATCCCTGCGTATTCACGTCCCAGTACGAAATTTGAGATCACTTGGGCAAGCTCTACTTTCAATCCCGTCACCCAAACTAGCCCACTTAGGCTCTGTTAGAGAAAGAGCATTGTCCCTGGCTGGTCCTGGGTTGTGGAACTCCCTTCCGGTTGATATTCGATTGGAGGAGAATATCAATAGCTTTAAAAAGCAGATTAAGACCTGGCTTTTTCAACGAGCTTTTAATGAGGTCAATTGATTCCTTCTTTCTCTTACTTTGCTAATGGATGACAATAGGAGATAAGGGTTCTCTGGGATAATAAGCCATAAAATAGGACAAGAACTGCCATGGTTTAGGACTGGTTAATGATAGAGGGGCAGTTAGAAGGGCTTAAATGGGAAAATGTAGGTTTTAAGACTTTTATTTTGTTTCTATGTTTCAAGTTTTTAATCTAATGGATTTTATTTATTTTTAGCTTATTACTATATTGGAATCAACTATGTTATTTTTAGTGAGTTTTTAGTAAGTTACCTGTTTTACGAGTTCTTGGTTTTTATGAATTTTGCTACTGCAAGTTCTAATCATTGTTAACCGCCTTGATATTATTTTGAAAGTCGGTATATAAAGTTAAATAAATAAATAAATAAATAAATAAATAAATAAATTAAAGGTGGGGGTCTATTAGTTTGTAAAAATGAACTCAAACTAGTACCTTGCAAAGTAGAGATTAACCCACCATATGAAGTGGTAATTCTAAAATCTAATCAGCTAAACATAGGACTGGTCTACTGTCCTCCAGGTTTAGTACAAAAAGATTGCTCACCTATTCATTAAGGTGTTTCTTTCACCAGACTCTGCAATTGTAGGAGACTTCAACAGCCAGGTAGAGAAACACCAAGAACCTTAGAGGTAGATTTTAAAAACATACGTGCACGTGTACTTTTGTTCGCACACCAGGCGCAAACAAAAGTACGCTGGATTTTATAAGATACGTGCAAGGGGGTGCACATTTGTGCAACTTGTGCGCGCCGAGCCCTGCGCGCTCTGCCCGTTCCCTCTGAGGCCGCTCCGAAATCGGAGCGGCCTTGAGGGAACTTTCTTTCTACCCCCCCGCACCTTCCCTTCCCTTTCCCTACCTAACCCACCCCCCCCCCCCGGCCCTATCTAGACCCCCCTACCTTTATCGGAGAAGTTACTACTGCCTCCGGGCAGTAGTAACTTACTTGCGCCAGAGCAGCAGGCCCCGACACAGGCCACTGTGTCGGGGCACTCGGCCATGCCCCTGGACCGCCCACACGCCCCGGATATGCCCCCGATTCCTAACCTCACCCCCTGGTCATGCCCCCAACTGCCCCTTTTTGCAAGCCCCGGGACTTACGCGCGTCCCGGGGCTTGTGTGCGCCGCCGAGCCTATGCAAAATAGGCTCGGCGCATGCAGGGGGGGTTTGGGGTAGGTTTTCGGGGGGTATGCGCATATCTTACACTCATACCCCTTTGAAAATCTACCCCTTAGCCTGTGAAATATTTTTAGAAGCAATGGAAGCCCTGGAATGGTCTCAATTCATCTCAAAATCCACTTATAAAGTGGGACAAACTCTAGACCTAAAATTTGCTAATGCAAGTAATTGCCTAATCAATACCTCTCACACAATATTGCCCTGGTCTGATCACCAATTAATAAAAGCAGAAATAGCCTTAACCAACCAAATCCATAATAGTACAGATAATAAACTTATATTTATCTTCAGGAAAAAGATAGAGATGTAAATACTTGCAGAAGCAATAGAAACTAAGATCCATGAACTAAATCTAAACAATTCCACAATGACATTTGAAATCTGGGATAAAATAATCAATGACATAGCTGAAAACCTTAGCCTTGTTCAAACAAAAACTATCAACAAAGAAAGGAACACCACCAAACACAAGAAGCCATAGTACAATGATGAATTAAGAACTAAACAGAATCTTAGAAAATTAAAGAAACAATGGCAGAAATACCCATCTGCTGAATCCCTAGGAAAATATAAATCTTTCCTTACAAAATACCATACACTAACCAATAAAAAAAAAAAAAAAAAAAAAGATTACTATGCGAAACATTCACAAGGTTATATTTAACTCTAAACTGCTCTTTGAGACTGTAAAAAATGTAATTAAAGACTCGACAGCTTCCATCTCGAGAAACTACAACTTCACAAAGACTTCGTCCAATGAATATGCAAACACACTCAAAGACAAAATAAAAAAGTTGAAAAAAACAATTCACTATCAGTTCCCCAACCAAAACACCTGAAGATTCAAATGACATAGTTAAGTGGTCCACATTCGACAGAGTATCGAAATTGGAAATCTGTCAAATCATTGCTAAAATTTATCTGGCTACCCACCTACATGACCCAATACCAGCCAGTTCCCTGAAGCAAATACCCCATGTTATAACTCTGACAATCACAACCTTAATCAATCATTCACTTTCAGAAGGAACTATACCCCATTGCTTAAAACAAGTGGTAATAAAACCGATACTAAAAAATAAGTGGTAGAACTGATGATTGGGACAACTATCGTTCAATATCCAACCTGCCGTTTCTAGAAAAAGTCCTTGAGAAAGCAGTGTTATCACAAATTGTAAATCACCTGGAAGATCAAAACACTCTCTACCCATATCAAGTTGGATTTAGGAAACAGCAACTCAACTAAGACATTACTACTCTCATTAACAGACTCGGTTTTACAAGGGTTTGAAGCAGATGAATCTTACTGCCTTGTGCTAATTGACTTAACAGCCACCTTTGACACTGTGGACCATAAACAATTATGCCATCAGATGAGAAACACAGGGATTGACGGCATGGTTCTCAGATGGTTCACTTCATTAGACTAAGGAAACATATTTCCTGCATATTCTGTTTTAATGTAAACCGGTATGATTTGTATTTTGATACAAGAATGTCGGTATATAAAAGTTAAAAATAAATAAATAAATACATTCCCATCTAACAGAACATTCCAAGTCAAACTGGGCAACCACACTCTGACACCTTCCTATGTGATACAGGTGTCCCTGAAGGCTCAGCCCTCTCAGCATCACTATTCAATATATACATGCTCCCACTGTGTAAATTACTGACGAATCTAGGAATAACCTACTTATTTGCTGATGACTTATTTTTATTTATTTATTTAACAGCTTTTCTATACCGACATTAAAATACACATCATATCGGTTTACATTGTAACAAAAAGGTAGAAAATACATTAAACGGACGGGGGAGGGGGGGATAAAACAATAGAAAGACTGCTCTAATGGGGAGCTTGAGAGAGAGAGGAACTACACACAGTGCGGGCAACTAAGGTTAGAGGGAAAGAACTATTTACAATGGTATGGAACTGCGCGAAAAGGCACGGAAGGGGGGGGGGGAGGGAGGGGGAGAGGTATAATTGCTCTAGGGGAACCTTTTGAAAACACAGTTTCAATACTATCTATATATATGAAAACTATACAATAAGAACTATCACAACTCAAACTGACATTAAACCCTAAAAAGATTGAAATCATCTGGCTGAGAAGAAACTCATCGACAGTTAAACCACCTGCCCTAGATCTGGTAATTTTCAAATTAATCCCTCAAATCAAGTACAGAATTTAGGGGTACAGCTAGATGAGAATCTCACAATGAAAATGCACATCAGTAAATTCATTAAGATAGGTTACATCTTAAATCAATGAACACCATTAACTATTGCAGACTTCCGTACTGTACTGCAAACGCTAGTCTTCCCAAACCTTGACTACTGCAACTTCCTACTTCTTAGGCCTTTCAGCAAGTCAATTAAAACCACTACAGCTATTGCACAATGCTGCAGCATGACTATTACTAGGATCTAGGAAATATGATCATATTACACCACCGCTGATATCCCTGTATTGGTTACCAGTACAAGCCAGAATCTACTAGAAAGTATTAATGTCAATATTCAACATTCATTCAAATAACACTGGTTTGTTAGGAGTGACACCAACCTTACAATACTCAACGAATATTAAGATCTCAAAATAAAGGTCTACTGACTATTCCTACAATAAGGAGCATACATCTGATGCAAATAAGAGATTGAGTGTTTTCCTTAGCAGTTCCAAAGCTCTGGAATTCTATGCCTGAGAATTTATGTATTTTGCCAGATAGAAAGAGATTGAAACATGAATGGAAAACATGGCTATTCAAAAACACATACAATTTAGCTTAAAAACATCAGAATATACAAAACCACAAAACAATATTATTTATTTACTTATTTATTTGTTTTTATATACCAACATTCAACATATGTCATCACATCGGTTTACATATAACGAGTTGATAAAGAAAAAAAAGAAGAAAGTTACATTGCAATAGAAAGTGGTAAATGAGAAAGTAAAAGAAGAGGAGGGAGATTTAATTAATAGATAAGGAAAAGAAAGAAAATTAGAAGAAGCAAATAAATTAGGTAACGAAAAGATTTGGCTTACATCAATGTTAATACGGACTAGAAATTTGGACTTGATAGATACATACCTGCCTTTCCATACCACCTCTGTAACCAATCCCTCATGTCTATTCATTAGTTACAATTATGAATGTCACTTTGTAAACCGTTGTAATTTCTAAATGGAACGACGGTATATAAAATGTCTAAATAAATAAAGACACACGTTACATGAAGCTACTGTAACTAATTAGGTAGTAGATGATCTGTCTGTACTTGTACCTTATCTACCACATTTGTACTGGTTTCCATCTGATCAGTATACTTTGAAGCAAAGGTCGCTATATTGTGAACAAGGCAAAGAACCAGAGGGGTAGATTTTAAAAAATAGCGCGATCGCGTACTCTTGTTGGCACACCAGGCGCAAAGAAAAGTACGCTGGATTTTATAAGATACACGCGTAGCCGCGCGTATCTTATAAAATCCAGGATCGGCGCGCACAAGGCTGCCGATTTTGGGCAGCCTGTGCGCGCCGAGCCACGCAGCCTGCCTCCGTTCCCTCCGAGGCCGCTCCGATTTCGGAGCGGCCTCGGAGGGAACTTTCTTTCGCCCTTCCCTCACCTTCCCCTCCCTAACCCACCCCCCCCCGGCCCTATCTAAACCCCCCCTACCTTTATCCATGGATTTACGCCTCCCAGAGGCAGATGTAAATCCGCGCACGCCAGTGGGCTGCTGGTGCGCCAAGACCCGACCCGGGGGCTGTTCCGGAGGGCGCGGCCACGCCCCCAGGCCGAAAGCACGCCCCCGGGCCCGCCCCCAAATGCCTAGTCACGCCCCCGAAACGCCGCGTCATTTGGCGACACCTCCGACACACCCCCTTAAAAAAGCCCCGGGACTTACGCGCGTCCCGGAGCTCTGTGCACGCCGGCCGGATTTACGCGAGCAGGGCATTTAAAATCCGCCCGAGAGAGTATTTCTTTATATGCCAGGCATGAGCCAGGGCAGGATTCTGGCTACAAGGAGAGCTGCTGTCACAATGCAAAGAACAGCTCCATAGCCTTCAATGGCTGTTCCTGAAATTTTGAATGAATCTGAGAAGCTACAGAGAGCCCAGTGAGCAGAGCTGATCAGTGTGGCCTGGAAACGACCTCTCCGGAGGTTACAGCCTTCATGCACAGTTATAGAGATCTGCAGAGGGCTGATTTCCAGCCAGCTCTCGATGTCCTAGGATAGGCTCATTTTTAGACACAAAGTGGCCACCTAGATTTAGGCATCCCTTTTATACCTTTGAATATAGATTGCTAAAACCTTCCCTGATCCAGGGAACAACTCTTGGACTGCCCACTTTTTGAGCAGCTAAATTTAGCTGCCTGGTGACACTAAGTGGCTAGAGTTTGTGGTCTATGGGGTGACATTCTCATCCCATGAGATGTAGCTGGCTAGCCAAGGAGAATATTGGCCCCTAGATGCTTGACTTTAAGCCCAAGAAGCCAAACTAGGGAAATGTAAAAGAGGTTACCTGAGATCCGGGCAGCAGGCAGAGCGATGATCCTGTAAGGACAGCTGAAAAGAGGGAAATATTTAAATATTTTCCTATACTGTCTAAATGCAGAAGTTAAACATTGTTGATACATTCTCACAATATAACAACTTGTGCAGAAAAGAGATTATAGTGCGCGCGTGCACAGGGCGGTGACCACGGTGCGTGACTTTTTCCATGGCACCAGATAGCACTGCGTGACTTTAGCCTGAGAGAGGGAGGGATGAGCAGAGGAGGAAGAGACAAGTGGGAATGTGGAGGAATAGAGTGGTCCCAGGCATGGAGGGAGTTTGGGGAGATAGGCCTAGAGAAAAGGGGCCAGTGACAGAGGACGTGTAATGGGAAGTCAGCTTTTGTAGGGACATTCGAGTCATCAGTCCTCCAGGATTGCTCTGGACTCTCCAGGAACTGCAGCAGTCCCCTGGAGTTTCACCTGTAAACAACCCTGGGGAAAATGAAAATGAACAACAAACCAGATCTTGTTCTCAGCTCCAAATATTCCTGGAGATGATGGTCCAGCCATGGTTTTCAACAAGGCAATTTAGTTGAAGGTAACTCGTCTAAAGATAGTCAACTATAGGAAACTCAGTTCAGTAAAACTATATTGAATTTCTTTTTGGTCTAATTAATACATTTTGAATGTATCTGTTTCACGTTATCATACTATTTTAATTTATTTTTCTGCAGTCCTCTTACGTAACCTGACCTATTTGTGCTGAGTTTTTTGTGTTTGCATGACACGCCAGGAGGTGGCTGCCTGCAGATAGGAACGAAGCTCAGTTCAGGAGTCCTGGAAGGGTGGGGGGTGGGTGGGACAGGGATAATCTAAAAGCTGAAGGCATTTTGGGTATTTGGGTACTTAATGTATCTGCATAAATTAGTTAGAAAAAATGGCTGTTCACAGGGAGGATAATTTTCAGTGTCATTTTCTGTGGATACAACACTGCTTTACCTAAGGAAATGGCTTTTACAAATTGCCCACCTAATATTTGGATTAAAGTTCATACTTGTACGTGCGTATTTTTACTCCACACTTTGAAGAGGCGTTCTTGTGGGCAGGGTCTGGAATTAGGAGCACACTTTTTGTACTTTCAAAAGTTATGTGCATAATCTTCCCTGAAAAAGCTATGCACACCTATTAGCAGGTGTAAATGTGAGGGGAACGTTTGGTGGGATAATTTTCCCAAGTGAAGTATGCATATTCTTTCCCTTTGAAAAATAGTATAAAGCCTTGAAAAATGGGTAGAAAGCACCTGCAGATTTTACACTAATGCATGTCCAAGATTAAGGAATTTCTGTGATAACTTTAGGATTTGAGAAGTCCTACAGTTTGCTTTGTCTACAAAACTCAGCTGTTTTATTTATTTGATTTATATTCTACTTTTTCAGACACTTCAAAATGGATTACATTCAGTTATTCTAGATATTTCTCTATCCCCAGAGGGTTTACCATCGAAAGCCTAGAGTTACTAAGCCACTATAAGGCTATAATGCGTGATAAATCTTGCTCCCCAAAACATTAGCTAGGCCAGCTAGGCTGGCAAGGCCATCACTCAAATCAGAGATGACTAACTGCTCCTCACTCTGCAAAATCCAAACCAAAATGACCACAGTGCATGCTGATCACCCCCCCCCCCCCTCCCTTTCTAGGCAGGGATACAACCATCTCAGACATCCTCTGGAGGAGGTGCTTATGGAATGCCTTCTCCCTCACTGCAGTCTATCTAAGGGCAGGGATGAAAGGCCACCTAGTGGACACCAGGGGTCTCTACATTACACATAAAGGGGTAGATTTTTTAAAAATACACACACGCATTGTAGTGCTTTCCCCTGTGTTGAAGGTCTGGCTGTGTTGCTTGCACGTGCAGCCTGATATCAGCATCTATATGTGCGTGCTACCCAGCATGCACACATGAATGAGCGATTTTAACACATGCGCACATGTTATAAAATTTAAAGCAAATTTAAGAAAGTTCTTTTTCAGTCAATGTGCAATTAAGGTGGGTAATTTGTTGGAGGATGTGGTCAAGGCCAATAGCAAAGCTGGGTTAAAAAAAAAAAAAAGGCTTGGACAAGGTAGAACAGGTCCATAAATGACAATTAGTCAGGAGGGCTTGAGGAATGTCATCTCTTGCTGCTGGGAGTGAACAGACTGCAATGGATCTTGCCAAAAAAGAAATATCTTGGGTACTTCCTTCAAGAAACTTGGACTGGCCAGTGTCAGAGACATAAAGCTCTGCTCTCTGAAGCATTGATCTGAAGCAGTACGGCATTTCCTATATTATATCTTCCACTGGCATGGTTATTGGCAATTAGATGTTGACACTGCGTTTGGATCTGTTACTTATTGAGCTTATTCTATTATTCAGTATAACAGGATGTCCAGTTCTGCTCCTTAAAAAATATGGTAGCAGTGGACACAGCATGTCAGGGGTCTCAAGCAGACCTTGCCCCTAATGTGATTTCCATGAATAGCGTCAAGGTTTAGGAAGGTATATCACTCCCCAAAGGGACAGGATGTGAGTCTGAATAAAAGGGCTGCAGATCCATGTGATGCAGTCAGAGGGGAGGCGCCCACCTGAGAACAGGGCTGAACTAGGAGGTCTCTTTCCTTGTGGAGGATCTTGAGTGGGCTTCTCCTTCCACGGGGATAGGACCAGGAGCAGGGAGTGATGTAAGGAACCTGAGGACTTGAAATCTGAAAGAGGTAGCCATTTCTTGACAAACTGGTCCCATTGGGCCCGAGTCCCTCTGCAAAGAAGGCCAGGAAAAGAAGATTCTGCCAAAAGAAGATTTCTGAAAAAGAGTAACAGTCTGGAACCAGGGAAGGTGCTGGGGCCAAAGAGAGAGTTGCTTAGATCTTACTCAGAGGTTAAGAAGAAAACCTCATTTGTCCCAGAAGAGATGTGAGAAAATTGTTACCTGAGAAGTGTGGTTTGCAATGAGGGAGTTCTTGAAGGGAAAGAAACTCCCCTTCTGGACAGAGAAGAAACCTGGGAGAGTTCTATACATGGAGGAGTGGGGGTTTTTTTCTTTTACTAGAAGCTCATCTAAGAGATGAGAGTTGAGTGAAGAGAGAAAGTATCTGCTTTCATAACAGGTACTGGAGGGTTCCCACGAAAGAAGGGGTCACTACCCCTGTGATCTGACTGTTTGGGAAACTGAGTTTAATTTTTTGAGAGCTAGTTTTCTGAATTTGTGTTTACCTGCTCCTCCTCATCATCATCAGTAGAGACTATTTTTTTGGAACATCAAGCTGAACGCTAGTGTGGTGACTCAAGGAGACTGGATTGTAACAGCAGAAGAGTCCAAGTGTCGAGTAAAACTTTACGATAGTTGAAAAGCAAGTGTTTCCCCACCCCAGGTGGTCATGGGGGCCTTGTGTGATAGAAGCTGCCACGGGGGCACACAGCCATATTTGGTAAACATTGCTATAAAAAACTGATTGGAAATATAACACCAAATCCTGCAGTAGGCATATACATGGATCAGAGACATTGTAGCATCCAAATCTACAATTAATGCTTTTTGAGAAGGGGATGGTGGATGAAAATAGCTTGTCTGGCTACATTGACAGAATTTGACATTTGGTATCCTACAGTAAACCATAACTCTACCTGCATAGGTTTGTTGGCATTCTAGCATCTATGGAGATGATGGCTCCATCCTGGTCCAGCAGCATTATTGATGTGTACCTGTCAACAAGAAGCAGATGTAAATAAGATATTGGGACATTCAGCTAACGAGACTGTTAGAAGACCTTATTATGGCAAATAGAATGTTATCTTTCAGTTAGAATAACCCCTGTTTTATTGTAACTTTTTCTTCTATGCACTTGTTATACTTTTGTAATGTATACTCTTACGTTTTAGCTATGTACGTTATAATGTATTGCTCACCCCTTGTTTTATGTAAACCGACATGATACGAACTTCCGTGAATGCCGGTATAGAAAAACACAAATAAATAAATAAAATAAAATAAATCTTGCACACAGATCCAGCAATTTGATCTATGCCATTATAGAATTAAATATAATCTTTTTACAGTCAATTTATCTTAAAAAAAAAAATACTAACATTACAAGTATATGACATTATTTCCCCAATAATTGTCAGGAAATTTAGAGTAATACATTTTAACCCCATTTTCACAAGTTTTATCTGTGGTTTGAAAATTCACTTCTGTAGGTAAGAAAAAATGTCAGTTTTTGCCTCTAGTAACGTTTCATTACCTGTATAGAAAAATTATGAAGGTTGGTTTCATTGGTCCATCACACATACTTGTTACATGTATGGTGGGTAGCTGTGAATGCGAAACACGGCTGCATGTCCTCCTTAAAAAACCAAACAAAAAAAGCCTTTCCTCACTATGATCCCCTCCCATCCCCAATAAAAGGCTTTTAAAAGGAAAAGATAAAAAGATGGAAAAATCAAGAAGGGAAACACAATGTGTATTTTAGTTTTCTAATATTCAAATCCTGGCATACGTCAGAGCCAGGAATTTGAGTCATCAGCCGCAGAACAACACAGAGAGCAGAATACATAATCCCAACTCTTTCAGGGAGATCTCACCATAGGATGCACTGGGGAAACATGCCAGGATCCTGTAGGAATGAGTATGATCACTGCTGCTAACTTCATTTTACTGACATGGCACTTTCCAAAAATGTAAAAAATAAATAAATTATTTGCCCCTTTTATAACTTTTTATGTTTTATGTCTTAGTTTGTTTTTAAAATGATCTCTGTTATCATGTACACTGCTTAATATAATGTTTGCTTTAAGAGGTTTATATGAACTATAAATAAAAAAACAAGAAAATATACATACAAATAAATATTAAAATATAGCGGCTTCCTAGTCTTTCCCCTAAATTTCTTTTTCCATTTTTTGGCAAGGGCCACGCCAGACTGCCAGCACTCAAGGATCCTTTGAACCAGAATGCTGACTTTTGATAAGTCATTAATGTTTTTGTCATTGATGTACATTGAAGTGTCAGATTTATTATAGAGAGGTTTATATTTAAAGAGGTTTGTCTGGCTACATTCAGACTTAGCGAAAAAAAGAGGGAAGTAATTCTTACCTTAAAGTGCTCACTTATATTTGAATTTGAATTTTTAGTTTTACATCTTTTTTAATTTTTATTAATTTTTCTAACTATTAATTATTATTTGAAGATAATTATTTATTTAGAGAAATTCAATCAGTTTTTAATAATTTTTTGTAGTACAAAAGTGAACTGCATCAGCAAGCCAGACGGCGTTTCTCCCATACATTCAGACTTATAAACCCATAGTTTTGAATTACCCAGCCCGCCAAATGGGTAAGTTTTAGCCAGGTAAGTCATTACCCAAATTTACAAAAGGCAACAAAGGGGTGGGCTTAAACTTATTCAGATAGCGCAGATATTCAGCACCACCCGGCTGAGTTTTTGCAGATAAATCTGTCATAGTGGAGAGTGGGTCTAAAGTTATCCGGGTTACCTTTACTCTGATAACTAAACTTGACAAGGTATATTCACCACTGAACATCTTAACTAAAATTAACTGGTTAAGTAACATCACACCACTGAATATGTAGCACTAAGTTTTGAAAAACATTAGAGACAATGGCAGAGCGAGATCCAGGTGCAGTGGAGAAGGGGGAACACAAAGCTATATGAAGGTTTGCCAAATAGAGATAACTCAGAGGTTCAAATCCCGAAACGGGCTTCTGCTCCCAGGGCAAGTTGAGGCTGGGGGAACTGTGGAGGCAGCACTCATAGTCAGCCTATGACGTGTTGATACTGGCTAGAATCAGGGCGCAAAGATACTGCATTCCAGAGGAAAAGGATCTTCAGGAAGGACTGCTACTGTGATGGCTGGATGAGAGGGGGAAACAGGTGAACACCTTGGGGGGGGAACCTCAAAATGGAATGCAAATGAAAGCTTATAGTGCCACATCCTCAGCACACAGTAATCCACTTTGAAGCACTGAAAAAAGTGTGAAAAGTGGAATATAAATCTAAATAAAATAAATAAATGTAAAAAAAAAAAAAAGGCAAAATGCTGAAAGCAATCGTGCAATACCTCTCAGCCACAGCTGCTAATTAGATCTCTGAATGGGCTTACATTTTTCTTTATATTGAACCTCTCAGCAGTATTTGAACTGTAGGTGATAGGTAACATTGGCACCATGGCACTGGCATCATCAGAAGGAAGGTTTTCAAAAAGGACTGCTGCAGGTGCTTTATGCTTAGATATAGCCCGTTAGAAAACTGCCCTCCTCGATGCAGGTAAACTTACATGTGTACATCATGTATGCATGGACGTTTACCGGACTGAGTGTAGGGGGTTCTTGGAGTGGAGCTGGAGGGTTTGCACTTATGTACATATCTTTTAAAATTCAAATGAGTGCGTGTGTGTGTGTGTGTATGTAAATTTGGTGGGATATTGGAAAGCAGACGTGTGTAACTTCCACGTGCATTTGCCACATAATTTAGGAGGAATGTTACCCCCACACCATGTGCATAGAAGAGATGCGTGCAGTAGCGAGGTGTTACATTGTACAGTGTACATGGAATGGGAGCAGGGAACACTATGCAGTATTTAGTATATATATCATACGGAGGACTTCTTGTGCCTTCTGCTGTATGTATAGGAGATGTTTTTATGGGAAATACAGTAAGGAAGAGGTGCACAACCCTGGTAACCAAACCAAGCAACTTGTCCTGGTTCTCAGACCAAAATGTATGCAAACAGTTATTCCATTTTATAGTCCATCACATCTTAGACAACTATGCTCTCTAAACTGAGCAGGGTAAATAAATGACATAAACCAAAATAAGAATATAAAGAGACAAAATTTCAATAAGTAATATAGAAAAAAATAATTTAAAAACCCATAAATAGAGACCCCTTTGGGATCTTCCCTTGATAGACCTAGTCAAAGGCTTGGGTAGAGTGTGTATAAATGGAGCATGTGCTATAGCATTCCTTAGTGGTTGGCTCCAGCTCGATAAAGTGTAACCCTTACCTGAGGTGTTTACTCCTAAGGACACACAATCTTATTTATAACCTTCGGGGCTGCTCTGGGTAGCTGATTCCTTCCCAGGCTTGATGTTTGATCCCTGGGGGGAGACTCATTGATGGCCCAGTCAATGAAGTGTGATCCTGTGTGTGTGTGACGTAGCTGTGGCAACATCCTGAAGGGAGCTGCTGTAACAAATCAGGCAGGACCAGGAACTGGGTGTTAAATAGTAATTTACTGATTAAAGTCAAAACAAAGTCCATCTTTAAATACTTGTGTAGTTACAGCTGACTCTTCAACAGTTAGAGTATGCTTCACTGTCAGAGCCGGCAGGAAGAATTAGGCAGACTAAGTGGCCACCTAGGGTGCCAGATGTGGGCGGGGTGCTGGAGGATGTGAGAGTGCCATGTTTAAAATAAAGGAGTGGTGTGGTGCAAGGCAGGGACTGGCGAGATCGTAGACGGGACCTGTGAAGATGAGGAGAGTGCGATTTGGGGGAGAGAGATAAAGAGATGGCATGATGACATCACTGCCTGGGACAACTGGACATTTTTGCACTGGCACTGTTCATTGTGGGTAGGTCTCCTTTTATTTCAACAAACTGGTTGAGCTTCCCATAGTGCTGTAAATTGTGTATTCAAAGTTCTCCCAGCAGCTTAACCGGGATTCCTAGGTCAGGGGTCCCATTCTAGCAAAGCAAAAATCCTACCTTACAGTCCAACATCGTCCCGAACACCCTGCCCTGTATTCTGCTCCCATATTATTGGAGATCCAGATGGCGTCTCCTTGATTTAACTTCTCTCCTTGTACTTTTCTGCACTGGTAACTCTTCAGGTAGAAGAGGCTGATGTTTAGTCATCATTTCTCTTTGTTAACAACTTGTGCCATTGATGTGAAGTCCAGCAAGAATCATATTTTGCCTCACAGGACTATTACTGTCAGACTTTTGAATCTGAGAACTCTGACAAGCAAAGTAGGTCTAGATCCACCTGGATACAGGAAAAGGCCTAAAGAATCAACCAAGAAAAGAGCTCTTGGATGAAGACCAAATAGTTTCCTTTGGTGTCACAAGCCAACCGAAAAACCAATTGGGGCCAGGAATCCCTCCAGGAAGAAACTGTGGGCCACTAGTATCTGAAGGACAGAATGCATTTGCAGAAGCGTGCCCAATGTTTGGTTGATAGGCACATTGCACAGAAAAAACCCAAGCAATACTTGGAAGAATAAACTGTAACAGTGGCCAGGTCTGTGGCAGACCTTACCTGCCAAAGTAACTGACAGATCTGACCACCGGACAAACTTCAAGAGTGCCAGGTGATGAAAGAATCCCAGAAATGAGATCGCTAGCCCAAAAACTGCTGAGTAGGGAACTAAGCTAGGTCTGAAGCTCATTCACGCTCACCCTGTCCATCCTGTCTACAGGCTAGCTTCGGTGATCAGGGAGGCACTTTGTCAATACAGTGAAATCTGAAAAGCTAAAAGGCAACACTGTCCAGATCTTGGTGAAAAAATAGGGGAAAGGTGGTGTACTGATTCTTGGCGATATACCTAAAATATACCATGAATGCCCTAACTTTCTCCCCCCCCCCCACCCAATTCCAACTGGAAATCTGAGGATGTGAAAAACACAAGGAGGCAGACCCTGGAGTTGAAGGGATAAGAAAAATACCACTAGGCTGTATTTTTTTTTAACCCCAACCAAACAGCTCACTGCTGATTCCAGTAGAGAGTTACCCCCGAGGGAGACCTCTCAGCATTATAGGAACAGCCAAAACTGAGAGAGAACCTCCTGGGGAAGAAATCTAGCAAGAGACAGAAAGCAGGGATGCTGCAAGTGCAAACCCCTGTAGTAACAGAATTTCTTTACCAACCTGGCAATCCAAAAGGTACCAGGGCAGGGTCGGTTTGGCCTAGGTATCAATATCCAAGACCATAATTACATATACTGTCCCTAAGGAATCATGTGGTCCAATAATGTCCATAGACAAGGCTATTCCTAAAAGGGGGAAGTATAGCTCACAAACCAATGCAACAGAAGTGTAGCACCTCTTTTGCAGAGTCCCTCATCTCCTAATTCAAACAGCCATGGATGTAGTGAGAGGTTAAAAGGTATACCTGCCAACTGGGATCCAAATGCACTAGAACCCTCTTCACTAAGGTAGGGTCCTGCATGTAAGAATATTGTGCTCACCAGGTATCAAAAACGTGATTCCCGCATGGTAGAAACCCCTAATCTTCACAGGAGAGCTGCTCAGAAGGGGAGACCCTGGATACATGTGGAGACTGAATCCGGAATAACTCCCTCGCAAAATAGACCTGCTGTTACATAGGATGACCTAGGAAAGAGCGCCATCTGAATTGCTCTCAGATGCTGCGGGGAACAGAGTTTGACTGCCAGTCAGAGGTAATGGAATCCCTTTTTCAGGAAATGAAGAATGAGGGCCACCTCTTGTAGTGATGGACAACCCAGCATCTAAGGAGGAACCCTTAAGGGTCACCTCTGGAAACTGAGTCATATCTTCCCTTTCCAAAGGGACCAAAAGCATCGGGAATCAGGACCTCATGATCCCAAAAAACATTCCTACTCTCCAGGGGAAAGTGGCTTACTGTTGCTGATTGTTGAGCTTCATAAGTGACCAAATCAGCCACAGCTGACCCACACCGTCAAATGGGGTAGGCCACCACAGTAATCCATAGACCAGCAAGAATAGTCCAACAACCACTGCTGCTATCCCGTCCAACGTATGCAAGTCCTGGCCTGCAAGGAAGTGCACCAATTCAAAAGAATTGAGGCTTCAGCTTGGCGATGGTCCCATAAGGGACAGAGCCCCAGAGGGGAGGTTTCAAAAGACATACCCCTCTTCTGAGGGAGGGAAAGATTTCCAACACTACCCTCCTGGTATCCTGTCCCTAGTGGTTCAACCAGGAACTCAGTCTAAGGTCAGTTTTGTGGCAGCGGTACATAATCTGTTGTGTCATCATGAGGGAAACACACACACAGCTGTACTAGAAGGCAAATGGAGCCCTCTGCTTTTAAAAGCACAATGACCAGTACTCAGGCAGCAGTACCTCATCTTGTGGATAGTGGCGTATATATGCACCCCATCACCGCGCACGTGGGTAGAATCCCATGGCACAGCAGGGACCAAACATCTGTTAGAGTTGGCAGCTGCACACTGCCAAAAAAGAAATCCAAGAGCGTGTGATGGCACCTTCCTCGCTCGTGTCCCATCACACCTGAAGGTATGAAACAGATGAGGAAGCTGGAATTAGAATAGAAAAGACCATCTGTTGTCTTAGGGTCTTCATTATTAGGTCAGTTCTTCAGAGAGTGGAACAGAAAGCAGAGCTAGGCAATTTGTTTTTCCATATATCTTAAGTCTTATGATCTGATTAAGAAATAAATGATTAAGCCATAACTGTCTGAAATTAAGAATGATTTTAAGCCTGCATCTAGAGTATTAGATCATAAATAAAACTGCAATTTCTCCCCATTTCATAGGAGATAAACATATTTTCCAGTTGAAAGAGTGAAAAACATCACATGATGCTCCATTTAAGATGGAGGACAAAAGCACATCTTGTCCTTGGATCTAAAATGGTGGATAAGATGGAGGAAAGGGGCGTATTATAGCTTACATCATACTAATTACTAATCAGTACAACTTTGGATGAAAGAATAAATCCCATCCATGACTGGCTGTATGAGGTGATAATGTCATGAGAATATGATGAAAGGAAATCGGTAATCAAAGAATAATGTATTGATTGTCTAAGTATGTGTGTAATGAAAAATGAAAAAGTATATAATCAGCTGCGTATGTAGAATGTGATTGAGCAATTGTCAAAGCTGTACTCTTCAAATACGATATGCCTCTAAATAAACCCCTACATATATAATATACAGAACCACATCCGCAACGGGTTACTCGTTCACAGACACAATGTCACAACGACCCCTGGCACTAATTTAATGTGAATAAGTGCAAGGTGATGCATATAGGGAAAAATAACCCATGCTATAGTTACACAATGTTAGGTTCCATTTTAGGAGCTACCAACCAAGAAAGAGATCTAGGCATCATAGTGGATAACACATTGAAATCATTGGTTCAGTGTGCTGGGGCAGTCAAAAAAGCAAACAGAATGTTGGGAATTATTAGAAAGGGAATGGTGAATAAAACAGAAAATGTCATAATGCCTCTGTATCGCTCCATGGTGAGACCACACCTTGAATACTGTGTACAATTCTGGTCGCCGCATCTCAAAAAAGATATAGTTGCGATGGAGAAGGTACAGAGAAGGGTGACCAAAATGATAAGGGGAATGGAACAGCTCCCCTATGAGGAAAGACTAAAGAGGTTAGGACTTTTCAGCTTGGAGAAGAGATGGATGAGGGGGGATATGATAGAGGTGTTTAAAATCATGAGAGGTCTAGAATGGGTTAATGTGAATCAGTTAATTACTCTTTCAGATAATAGAAAGACTAGGGGGCACTCCATGAAGTTAGCATGTGGCACATTTAAAACAAATCGGAGAAAGTTCTTTTTCACTCAATGCACAATTAAACTCTGGAATTTGGAATTTGTCCAATTTACTTCTTTAATATTCATGTCAATTTACAAAGATTCTTTCGAACTATTAAAATCAAAATTTTTTTTCACATTTATCCAGCAACCTCGGACACATCGATGGTCATCCTAAAGTTCACTTGGGTTTTGCTAGGTCTCCCAGACCTTATAATTACTGCATTTGAAAAACTGGAAATCGATGTTTCCCTCCTTTCTCCCATCCCTCGTCGCCATCACAGTAATCAGGCCCAGAATGGGCAACGCTCAAGTCCTTAGTAGATGACCCTTCAATAGTAATTAAGCCAACTGATAAAGGGGGTGGCAATCGCCAGTTATCAGATACTATGTTTTACAAACCACTAACCCAGGATCCTATGATTGAATTGCAAACCCTCATTACATCAATCGTACAGGAAGGCATTGATCACCATTTCTATAGAGATCGGGAAGCACACTTCCTCCTGACCTCACACCCAGCAACACCTACTTTCTATAAAATTCCCAAAATTCATAAACATCTAACTAGACCACCCGGCCGACAGATTGTCTCTGTTATAGGCTCTCTTTTAGAACACCAATTCATCTTTACAGATACATTCCATCAACCATTTGTGCCCACTTGTCCATCCTATATACAGGACTCTGCACATTTCATTACATGTCTAGAGCAAATTGACACTATCCCATTATCGGCTATTTTTTACTAGTCTCCCTAGACATTGAGGCTGTATATACTAATATACCTCAGACACAGGCCCTCTCAGTTATTGAAGCTCATTTAGACACATGACCCTGGCCTACACTAAGCCCTACTGACTTTATTGTTCGCCTTGCCACTATGGTACTTACTAGAAACTATTTCATTTTTCAAAATACTTATCAGCAGCAGACTAAAGGCACAACCATGGGCATGACTATGGCCCCAGATATAGCTTCTTTGTACGTTTCAAGATTTGAAACAGAATTTATTTACCCATCACAGTTTTTTAGCCTCTTTACACTTCTTTGGTGGCATTTTGTAGATGACATTTTTCTTATCTGGACGGGCACCATTATTCAAAATTATGTTTTTCTTGATTGGCTTAACCAATGCAACACCAATTTATGGTTTTCCCACTCTGTCTCTTACCACCAGTTAACTTTTCTAGATATTTATTTATTTAGATGTTTTATATACTGTCATTCCATGTTAGAAACACTAGTTAATAACAGTAGATCACATTCCAAGATAACCACTTTTCTACATCCATTTACCATAAACCAACTGATTGCAACACTTCTGAATTTCGACCACCCACATCACAGGACAATTCTCATGCCTACATCTATGTTCTATCACATCCGAATACTCTAAACAAGCTCAGACCCTAGCAGCCCGATTCTTATCAAAAGGTTACCCCCGCAATGTAATAAAGAAAGCATATAAACGAGCCTTGGTATACCCATCGAGAATGGCTCTTTTTACCACCAACAGTGACCTCGGAAGACACTATGACTTGCGTGCTTCTTTTTTCAGGACACAAGTGAAATCTGTTCAATCATAATCAAGCATTGGCAACCTTTAACATCTATTCCAATTTTTATGAATTGGCCCAGATTTGTTTTCAAAAGACAAAAGAATCTGCAGGACATTTTGATACATTCTTTCTTGAAATCCAATCCATTACAGGAAGCCCCACGAGGAAATGCATCATGCAGCCATTGTTTAGCATGCTCGATGTCTTCCACCATTTCCTCATTCAGACATCTAACCATGGGGCACAGCTCTAGAAAAATTAACAAAAACTGTGAGGAGAGAGCAAAGAAGGATTGCAATCCCTGGAAAAACTCTACCCATGAAAATGTAGAAGTATCCATCCCAGGAAGTATCTAAGGTGTACTTATTGTGCTACTTTCCCCTGCTGAAGAACCAGTTAGGGGAGTTCCAAAATCAAGCACCCCACCTGACACGTCTTTACCCAGGCCTACATTCAACTGGGAAGAACCAGGTTTAGTTAAATCAGAGTAAGATAGTTCTCACTGAGCAAAGATAAATACCATGACCACAAGTCTCCCACAACCACATGGCTCCATAGAAAAAGATATTGAGGGACTCTGCCTAGGGGGCAGGGTGATAACTACAGCTGCACATGCTCAGTAGGGCATGTTTGAAAGCTCTAGAATCTTTGAAATCAAAATTCTAGGCCGGGCTCCATCCAATGTCACCCATATGTGAGGACAGCTATCCTGCTTGTTCTCTGGGAAGGACAATTTCCCCCCCACCAGTAAAAGACCCAGCCTTGGAGCAAAGAGACTGAAAGAGAGATCAGAGTTAGCCTTGGCCCCAAAGGATACAATTCTTTTATGGCCCCATAGGTGTTCAGTCTTCATGTGGAGATGGGGGTTACAATAGTAATAAAATACCCAAAAAGAGGAGGAGGGGGGAGAGACCCCTCCTAATCACCTTGGGACCTTAGAGACATATCCTCCTTCCCTCATCAGAAGAATCTGTCCCCTGGTGCTGTGAACAGTAACCCTGGGACCCTATGTGACCCCTTCCTTCTCAGATAAAGACAAAAGAGAATACACATACAAAAATATCCAAATATGGCAGGATTAAAAAGCAATCCCCCCCACCCCCTCCACCCAAGATTATAAAATAAAATTTTAAACAGTGGAATAAAAATCCATCTTGAAATATGTCCAATGAACATTCTTTGTGGATATGGTGACACCAGACCCAGCTCTGATCCTGAAGGACCAGGGCTGTGCACTTCTGCTAACAGGATGTGCTATGTGGTTCATCATAGAGACAGATGAAAACATTTTAACATGATTTAGCTTTGTTTGTGTATCATTATTGAGCATTACATTAAAATGGAGTTGTAGGATGTTTTCTTGCAGGGTTGAGTAGCACAATAACCTTTACACACAATATCATCCCAAGTTTGCAGTTAACACTTGTCCCTACTGTATACAGAAGCCAGGGAAGAATATACAAGCAGAACAGCATGGGCAGTGGTTACCATTATCTTTGGATGGTGTTCCTGTACCTTTGTAGTCCTGCAGAGGAACAAAGTAGCTCCTTAATTTCAGAGGAACTGCATTGCCGGCTGAAAACCACCTACAAAAACACAAAGAGAACTTTAGTAGAAGATAAATAGCTACAGTTACTGCCCCACAACACAACAGCCAACAATAGTGCAAATGTCCTTCACATACATTGCCCCACCACACACTGCACTGGTACAAAACAGGTACAGCACATGCAGCACACACCGCAAGCCTCCATGACACATACTGCTCCATAGCAGAATAAATACAACACGATTACTAATAGCGGTTATTTGTATAGTACTGTAGAAATGCTAAATAGTAGAGGTAATAGTGGGTATCTTTCTGGTGTACGTGTTCTGTGGTGGGACATTGCCACATGGAAATATGAGCATTTTTAATAAAAAGAAAAATTCTACTATTCCACCTACCGAGAGGAAAGGTAGATACTGCTAGGTTACAAGACACACATCTAATAGATATAGGAGAAGCTACTAAAAACTTGGGGAGGCAAGGCCAGCTCCAAGAAAAATGGGTACATATGAAAGTAAAATGTGCCATGCTGAGTCAGACTGCAGGTCCATCATACCCAGTATCCTATCTCCGACAGGGGGCAATCTGGGTCACAAGTACTTTATAGAACCCACAGAGTAGATCCGTTCCAGGTTCTACTCTGTGGGTAACCAGCAACAAATTCCTCAGCTTGAATATGCTTGAAGAAAAAAAACAAAAACTTTCTTCTATTTCTGCTACTTTTTATTTTCATGGAGGGTCCCCTAGTCTTACTATTATTTGAAAGGAAAAATAACCATAGTAAAATGGCATAGTAATGATGGCAGATAAAGACCAAATGGTCAACCCAGTCTGCCCAGCAAGTTGCTTATGGTAGTAACTACTAGGGATGTGCAATTGTTTAGGACGAATTAGGAAATTTCAACGAAATTGCCTAATTCATCCTGGTTCTGGGAACCTGAAAATCTAACCAAATTTTCCCAAAATTTCAGGAAAATTCGGTTTTCGAGTTAACGAGCACTAACGTTAAAATGTTAGCACGCACTAAAGGGAGTTAGCAAGCACTAATCCAAAATTCGTGTCCCCCGAGTTTCAAAGGCCCGAACCGCGGGAAATACGACATTTCCTGCGGCGGGCCGAAAACGAAGCCCGAATTGAAAGGTTCAAGCTTTGCACATCTCTAGTAACTACCACTATATGCAGGTTACTCCCATGCGTTCTGTTAAGGGAGTAACTGCTGCTCTGTGCAGGTTACTCACATGCAGAAATGTTACACCTAAAGTTAACATAGGCTAACCCCTTTTTTCATTTACAACATCAAGGCTTTAGGGAGTCACAGTATTTATCCCATACCTGTTTGAATTCACCACTTCTCCCAGGATCCATAACCCTCTCTGAAGAAATATTTCCTGATATTGGTTCTGAGTTGTCTGCCCTAAAGTTTCTTTTCCAATGGAAAAGATTTGTTTGTGAATCATTAATAGTTTTCAGGTATCTGAAGGTGTGGATCATATCTCCCCTGCACCTCTTCTCCTCCAGGGTATACATATTTAGATCCTTCAGCCTCTCCACATAGGTCTTCCAAAACAGACCCCACAATGATCTGTATATGCCTGTTGCGCCCCACTCATGACTTTATAAACTATTACATCCCCTCTCATTCGCCTCTTCTCTAAGCTGAAGAGCCTTGTTTAACCTTTATTCATAAGGGAGCTGTTCTGTCCCCCTTATTGTTTGCTATCCTTCTCTGTATTTTTTCTAGTTCTACTATATATATATTTTTTAGATGGAATAACCAGAATTGCATAAAATATTTAAGGAATGGTTGCTCCATGGATCGATACAGAGGCATTATATTCTCCATTTTATTCTCCATTCCTTATGGATTTGCATTTGGTTGAAACAAATGGCCAATCCAAAACAAATGGGACCCCTTTCATTTCATTTGTGGGTCTAGAGGGTTCCCACAGATGATACAAATATTATTCATACCATTCATTCTTTAGACATTGATCTCTATGGCCCTTTGAAGTCTCTGGGTATGCCAAGAGGTGCAAATAATTATAGCAACCAGCCCTTCTCTGTGTGTCATATGTGACCTAATTTCCTTATCAAAGCTGACTCTGGGAACATTGGCAAGGAAACTATACACACAGTAAATCACTGTGAAGCATTTTTCTAAACTATGCTATCACTGCTAACTGGCTCAAGTGATGCTGACCCACTCTCATCCTGAAGTCTGAGCATGTGCAAGAAACTCTGTATTCCTCTATAGCTTTTGGTCAGAGAAGAATATCCTAGGAGAAAGCTCTCACAGAGTTAAAAAAAAACCAAAAAGCTTTTTTTTTTGGGCACTGGAACTGTTTCTAATCTTTGTTCTGCACAAACTGTGCCTATGAAAGTAGCCAGTTATACTCGCTGCTGTGAAGTTTATCTTCACTAGGGGACAGGGAGGGTGGGAGTGGGAGACAGTGTAGAGAGTTGCAGCAATGCTAGAAATATTTTTCTTTTTTAGTGTATGGGCACTAGTGAGTGAGCAGTGCACAGAAACTGAAATTTTCAGATTGCCAATTTTTTTTTTTGGTGTATAGAGTCTGTGTCAGCACTAGTGCACACCTGCATGGCACTGCATGTAGCACAGAATGCTGCATGTACACAGTAGAGTGCTACAAGTGGGTGTACAGTTCTGGTAACAAATTGGCCTCTAAGCCATGATTTGGGGAAGTCTTAATGTCAGGAACTGCTACAAGGCCAAAGAACTTTAGACCTGCTCTCAAACACTTCTTGACATTGTCGAATAATTTGACTATATATCAGAAGTTACTAGATAAGTTATTCACCCCTGACCCGAAAGGGCATGAAAACATCCCTTACTTATTTAAATTATAGTTGGATAATGAATTTCTAGGCTAAATTTTAGCTTATAATGCAAAAATGCTTCCAAGTTCCTCAACACCAACATTTTTCAAACCAAACATTTTGAAAAACATTTGATTTGAACAATTTCAGTGCTGAGGAGCTTGGAATCATTTATGCAATGTGAGCTTTTCGAGTGTTAAGCTAAATTTTTCTAGATGCTGTCTAGAATTTCATATGTGTCTGCCTTAGGGCTTTGCAGAGTTCTGGAACTTAAGTTTTATCTTCAAAGTTCTTCTCAATAATGGTGGTCTATAGCACAGTGCTCTTCTGAGAATACAGACAAGTTCAAAATTATATATTTCAGTGCAGAAATTTGTGCATTGGATTTTATCAAAAAGGTAAAATGAAAAAAGCTTCAGTTTTCTTCTTTTTTTTTTTTTTTTACTATTTATTTTACCAATAAATAATACAGTTACATTCACAACCACAGTTATGGAGCAGATCAACATAGGTATAAAAACAAATTCTAGAACAAAGTCTGCTTTGTCAGAAGGCATACATCCATGGAACACCGAATATTAACTTTGAGCCTCTGTACTTACATTAGCAAGACCACTCACATACTCTCAGTATTTGCCTTAGATTTTGTCATGCATAGCCATTTTCTCTTGCAGTATGTATGTCAATTTTTTAATTAATTAATTAATTAATTAATTAATTAAAGCTATCTCATGTACCTGAGTATGCCAATGTGATAACAAGGGTATAGATGTCCAATGTATCACTACAGAATAGTGGGCAGCATAAACAAGAGGAGTATAGAGTTTATGTTGAAAGGTGTTAAGGGTGGCATCCTTCCACAGCCCTAAGAGGCACATATCCACAAGATGTTTGACTCGCTGGGCCATGATATCAGAAATTCTAAGTTCAAATTTACTTATTTATTTATTTATTTATAATTTTTATATATCAACATTCTTACATTAAAATGCAAATCATACCGGTTTACATAAAACAGAAAAAGCAGGAAAAAATATTTCCATAGTCAAATACAGAGAACATTTATAATAAAATTGTTAACAAAGGCATAAGGTAGGAACTTGAAAAAAAGGTTACTTAACAGAAAACGTAAAAGAAAAAAATAGTAAATGAATTTACTATTTACTTCAAAAGGTTATAGCAAAAACACAGGACTACCAGACATGCATATAGGAACCTCGGAATCCTCCTCACCACAGCCTCTCCAATATAATTTAGAAGATAGTGAGAACTTGGCAAATTAGGGGGAGAGAACAGGAGAAGGAGAGGGCTGTCGGCCCCTCTCCCTGAGACTACCTGCTGAAAGAGAAGCCTTGCACCTGTTTACCAACTGTGGTGAGAACTGTGGGACTTCCCGCTGAGAGAGAGGCCTTGAATACCACCTGCAGAGAGAAGGACGCGCTTGCCGATGTCAGAGGGGGTGTGGCCATGGCTTTTAAATCTTGCTGAAGCGTGCCTAGAAATCAGGGAGAGAACAGGAGAAGGAGAGGGCTGTCGGTCCCTCTCCCCGAGACTACCCACTGAAAGAGAGGCCTTGTACCTGTTTACCAACTGTGGTGAGAACCATGGGACTTCCTGCTGAGAGAGAGGCCTTAAATACCACCTGCGGAGAGAAGGACGCACTTGCCGACGTCAGAGGGGGCGAGGCCACGGCTTTCAAGTTCGGCATCCGGTGCGACGCCTAAGCCGCACACTCCGAAGGGGCGCGCGGCTTGGTCCAGCTTAGTCTGGGTGAGTTTGGGTGATTGGCCAGGTACTTTGTCTTTGCCAGTCCCTTCTTCATGAATGGAGAAGACGAGAAAAGCAAGGACATTGACGTCATCTCCAGTGCCACAACAGCGCACTGGCCCAATGGATCAACATGTCGTCAGACAGAGGGTTGACAGAGGACGCTTTGGGAAGCTCGTCGTTAGCATCGCTTAGTCCTGGAGAAGGACCTGTTTTACCACCACAGCCATGTAAGAGTCCATCTGCTGAAATGGCGAGAGAACTGGTAGGAACAACTCCCTTGGAAGTAAGCTTGGTAACCTGAGCAGAAAGCCAAGGGATTGAGAAATCTTTACTTAAAGTTTTAAATGTTGAGACTCTCCCAACTCTTTCTAGTAGCATTGCCATGGATATTCCTCCAGACAATGTTACTTTATCTGATTTATGGAAAGTGATTTCTAAATTAGATAATAATATTGTAGAAATGAATAGATCTTTGCTGTGATTAATGCAAATATGGAAATTACTCACAAACAAGGGATAAAATTGTTGAAATGTGAAAAAGATATATCAGCTTTGAATGATAGAATGCTTTACATTGGACCACCAGGGACTTTTGGCAAGTCTTGGGGGAGCCTCCTGACCCCCACAAGACTTGCCAAAAGTCCCTGGTGGTCCAGCGGGGGTCCGGGAGCCACCTCCTACACTCGGGCCGTCGGCTGTCAGTAATTAAAATGGCGCCGATAGCCTTTGCCCTCACTATGTCACAGGGGCTACTAGTGCCATTGGTCGGCCCCTGTCACGTGGTAGGAGTACAAGATGGCACCGGCCAGCCTTATCAATGTCTTACATTTAACATGCCAACGTTTATGCATTATCCTATTTTCTTCTGTTGGATCCTTCTTCCAATTTTTGAGTGAAAATCTTTTGGCTAAAATAGCTTCTTTCACCTCCCCTTTTAACCATGCCGGTAATCGTTTTGCCTTCTTTCCAACTTTCTTAATGTGTGGAATACATCTGGACTGTGCTTCTAGAATGGTATTTTTTTAACAATGACCATGCCTCTTGCACACTTTTTACTTTTGTAGCTGCTCCTTTCAGTTTTTTTCTA
The DNA here is from genome assembly GCF_901001135.1 of Rhinatrema bivittatum. Lineage (NCBI taxonomy): Eukaryota > Metazoa > Chordata > Amphibia > Gymnophiona > Rhinatrematidae > Rhinatrema > Rhinatrema bivittatum. Next base: position 62,623,031 of record NC_042626.1, on the reverse strand, counting down.
CTAATTTTTCTCATGTTATCAAAGTTTCCCTTTTGAAAGTTTAGCACGAGAGCCGTGGATTTGCATACTATTGCCAAGCGGCCCCACCACCATTACACCTCTCTCACCAAATCCTGTGCTCCACTGAGAATTAGATCTAAAATTGCTCCCTCTCTCATCGGTTCCTGAACCAATTGCTCCATAAAGCTATCATTTATTCCATCCAGGAACTTTATCTCTCTAGCATGTCCCAATGATACATTTACCCAGTCAATATTGGGGTAATTGAAGTCTCCCATTATTACCACACTACCAATTTGGTTAGCTTCCCTAATTTCTCTTAGCATTTCACTGTCCGTCTCACCATCTTGACCAGGTGAATGGTAGTATACCCCTATCACTATAGTCTTCCCCGACACACAAGGGATTTCTACCCATAAAGATTCAATTTTGCATTTAGTCTCATGCAGGATGTTTATCCTGTTGGACTCTATGCCATCCCGGACATAAAGCACCACACCGCCTCCCGGGTGCTCCTTTCTGTCATTGCGATATCATTTGTACCTCGGTATAGCACTGACCCTTTGGTTAATCTCCTTCCACCATGTCTCTGAGATGCCAATTAAGTCTATGTCATCATTTACTGCTATACATTCTAATTCTCCCATCTTACTTGTGTTTAGACTCACCCAAACCTTCTTAATACAGCAATTTTAGCAGAGTATTATAATTGGCTGGAATGAAGGGGATCCAACAGTCAGTCCATTATGGTCAATTGTCTATTGGTGCCTCGGAGCCAGAGAAGGACAAAGAAACAGTTTGTCCCAGCCCAAGAATCAGCATTGGATCCACTTAACCCTTTTGTGCACAAAATCAAACTTTTCCCAAAGGTTATCGGAATGTTTATTCAGGAATCTGCATATACAGTGTATTAAGGATAACCAGTCTCCCTGGGCAGGACATTACTGTCTTAGTCTGGTTGCATGCTATTTCCATTTCAAAACATCACAATGATAAAAAAACCAGCTATTTTCCAAGAGCAAAACATCAACCTAATAAATGAAGGTTGACAGACGTGCCGCAAATGCGCAGTAGAGAGCAGCTCTACTGCGCATGTGCGGGTGAGCACGTCGGTCTTAGGCAGCGTCAGGAAAAAAAAAACATGGCGGTGGCGGGTGGCAGTGGTGGCGGCGGCAGCGGGGTGGGGCGGGCGGGGCAGCGGGCGGCGGGGTAGCGAGGGAGGGAGGAGAGAGAGAGAGAGGGAGGGAGGGAGTGGGAGGGATGGAGAGAGGGAGTGGGAGGGAGTGACTGAGTGAGAGGGAGGGACTGAGTGGGAAGGAGGGAGGGAGGGATTGAGTGAGGGGGAGGGACTGGGAGGGAGGGACTGCGTGAGAGGGAGGGAGGAGTGGGTGAGTGTGTGGGAGGGAGGTAGGGGGTGGGGAAGAGTGAGGGGAGAGGGAGAATGAGGGAGAGGTGAGAGACAGGGATGTGAGTAAGTGGAAGGGGGAGAGGGAGAATGAGGGAGAGGTGAGAGACAGGGATGTGAGTAAGTGGAAGGGGGAGAGGGAGAATGAGGGAGAGGTGAGAGACAGGGATGTGAGTAAGTGGAAGGGTAAGAAGTTGTGGAGCAGAGAAAAAGGGAGTGGAGGAGGGCTGAGGGGGAGGGGATGGGATTGAGAGAGGGTGGGGAGTGACTGAGGGAAGGGGAGGGAGGTGAGAGTGAGGGGAAGAAGGCAGTGGGAGACAGAGGGTGAGTAAGACTGAGTGGAGGAAAGGGGAGGAGTGAACGAGGGGAAGGGGGAGAGAGGGAGAAAAAGTGTAGAAGGGTGCTGTGTTAGAAAATGGACTGAAAACAAAATGTAATGTAGCCCGTTTTAACGGGCTTAACGGCTTGTAGCAGTATAAAATGCAATGGAGTACTGCTGCCTTGTGTTGTGCCAAAGAATGACTGGCACAACACAGATGATTCCTCTGGTTTGTTTCTTCCTTCAGCTGCTGGCCCAGGTCATGGATTATTTTAACGCTGTTGAGCTTGGAAAGTCAGCAGTCATTGGAAAGATGCATGTTATGTGGCAAAGCCCAAGCAGACCTGCCAGTGCTTTTAGGGGATATTACAAAGTCTAGGAGGTCTTTCAGTGTATTGGACCTATGCATAGGTCTCACTTCTGAATCCCTACCACCACTTTCTCCGCTGCACTTTCAATCTCCCAAGAGGATACAGAGATACTCTTTAAGGTGAATTTTAAAAACTTAGGACATGCCAAAATCGGGAGATATGCACACAAGTCGGATTCGTGCGTCCATAGAATTTTTAAATCTGCCCATCTGTGAGCATAATTCCAGCAGCACGCCCCTATCAAAAGTTTTCAAAGGAGTTGGGCGTGGTCTGGGTGGGAGATAGGCATTTTGGGGTGTAGCCAAGAGATGTGCACCAGGATTCCCTGCTGCATAAACTTACATCTGCTAGGGACAAAATGCAAGTTGAAAAAGTAAAAAAACTACCCATACCCAAGGGATTCTAAGGGTCTGGGTTAACTGGGGGGAGTGAAAGCTATTCAACCAGTGGGATCTGGAGGTCCTAGCTGTTAACTGGGGAAGTTGGCAATGGCATGGATGTGTGCTTTTAAAATTCCCCCACTTACATGGTAGAAGCAGAATTTATGTGCACATGTGTGCGCAGTCAGATTATTTTGTAACATGCGTGCATACACTCACATGTTATAAAATGGCTGCATAACTGTGCCTGTGCCAATGCACACACACCATAGTGCACCTGCTTACTGGTTTGAAAGTTGCAGTCTCTGGTTTTAGCACTGGAAAAGTCAAAGACTTACCTTTTGAACTTTTCCTCCCACGTCTAGATAGATGGTTTTATGGGTGTGGGCTGAGGAACCAGATCCCATCTTTGTCCAGACTAAGGTGACTGCTGCCTCCGAATCTTAAGAATTTCCTTCTTAGTTGTCTTTGAAATAAAGAAAAGTGTCTTCTATTCACATTCACAAATGATAACGTGATCCTTCAAGTGCTTCTTTATGTCTCAACCACATATGCACACCAAGCACAAAGATTTCTTGTATCTCGTAGACATTCTACTCTTTACTCCTTTTGATGTTGGTTAAGTTCCATCAGGACATTGCTACATTGCAAAATCCTGGTTCTCAGTAGTGCCTGTCATCAAATTCCTATCCCAGAGAAAGTGGCTCCTATGCGGTTTCTCGATTCTAGTTTAGCTAATGCTACCGGTATGCTTTCAGAGAAATAGAAGCTCCTTTGCTCTCTTTCTCCCTCTCTCCAAAGGCTACCAAACCACTGCAGAAGTACTGAAGGACTGACCTCAATCAAAGAAAGATGGAATGATTAACAATGGCCTCTCCACAATTAATTGCTTGTTGCCATAGTAAATGCTAAAACACTGCAGAAAACCATTTGGTAGCTAAATCTTTTTTTTTTTTACCTTTATATTTATTCATTTCAAAAATATGAGAAGGAATACACCATTCTTATGGTAAAAGACGAAAGGATATACAATCCACAAAGGGAATAAATGCTAGGGAAAAAACAAATATGCATGAAATTATTGTAAACCAGTCATCTAAAGAAACAAGAGAAACTGGGGAGGGAACATAATAGGAGAAACAAAGGAAAATAAAAATGAAGAAACTGACTTAACATGACTCCAGCAGAGATAAATTTGAAATGGATCAACTTCTAAACCTAATTATTCTCTAAAGGGGGAGCTAGAATACTCCTGGAATTGATAGAGGATTTAAGTTGTTCAGGCAGAAAGAACACAAAACAATCATTGTGATATCTGATAACACATTTACCCGGATATCTGGGAACAAAAGAAATAGCCTGAGACCTAAGAGCAAGAAATTCTTTTCGTCTCTCTTGTGTAGAACGAGCAATCAGGGAAAAAACGGATTGTTTGTCCATGAAAGAAAGAAGAAATATTCTTGAAGTATATTTTCATAACCTTGCTCACATCCTGTTCGGAAATAAAGGAAACAAGTAGTGTGGAACGCTCAATAATCTCAGCAGCAGAATCTTCCAGGAAATTGGTCAAATTTTCAAAAACATTAGGTAGGCTTTCAGATTGAGACTGTTGAGGGTTCCTTTTATTTGGTGAAGAAATGAAGTACATCTTATTGATAGAAGGAAGCTTTTCAGGATCAAAGTGAAGATTATCCAGGAAATACTTCCTCAGGGTCTCACCCACACCTTAGGGCAGTTCAAAAAACATAAATTTAAATACCACATGTAATTCTCCAGATTCTCAAGTCTACGAGAAAGATTTTAATCCGTAACCAAGTTCTGAATATTCCCAATGGCAGTCTCAGTAGCAGAAATTTTGGTTTGAATTTCAGAAAGTTGAATGTCATACTTATTCCCCATTGCGTCCACTTTACTAGAAAGATCTTAGTGTTGCAATCTTTCATGGAGCAACCTACACCTACCATCAAGTCCCAGATTATATCTAAAGTGACTACCGCCAGTTTAACTGGAAAAAGACGAGATTCAGAGAAAAGCCCAGGGGGCTCAGATTTTGGAGTGGCAGGTAGCTTCAAAGCTGAGGAGCCCACCGACTCACCCTGAATCTCAGCGGGGGATGAAAAAGCCAAGCAGACCAAAAAGCTGCCACTCCCCTCTTCCTCAGTCATCGACGCATTCAGTGACAATTCCAACGCCAAGCCTCCACACGCACCACCCCCCCCTCCACACATGCCGACCAACGTTGCCACAGTCAGCAAAGGGAAAGCAAGTCTGTGCCGGTGGTAGCAGAGGATTGGGGGGGTTGGTAGCTAAATTTTAAATAGATATTGCATCAAATGTTGCAAAACTGAATTAGCGGAGGCTTGACTAGGTACAGCGCCTTTGGTAAGCCCCCTTCCAGACCTGTGTCTATATAGCAATTACAGAAGTAAATCTCTTGGAAATAAAGCTAAAGGCAGCTGTGAAGCAGATGTTCCCATTAGCTTGCAGCAGACACATTTTGTGGGATAAAATATATCAACATTTTGACCCGGTTTTCTCACTTGAACGTACTGGGAGATTTTCTATGCTAAATCTAGTGCAAATTTTGTACTGGAGCATAACAGGACAGATGTCTCAAATGTTTGCCTCATTCAGATTTAAAGAGCTAGTAGAACGGTCCTCCGTTATCAGCCCCATATTCTACTTTTGCTGGAGACATCATACTTTACTTTCACCCCTTATCTGCTGCTTTGATCTCTGGCATTTTCAGCACCTGAGAGTCAACTTAATGTATCTTGAGTTCCAAGTCCCCTACAAAATTCCTGAAAATCTCCAGCACAACCCTAACAGAGCAGAGAAAACAAAGTTGTTTCTGGGGAGCCCAAGATGGCCGCCCTATAGATGAGACGCACAAACCTCGCTCTCCGGCTTTAATATAATTTTTGCTTTTCTTGGATATTTACTTAGAAGTTTTGTCCTATGCCGCACATGAAACGAAAAGAAAAATTGAAAATAAACATTACTTCAACTCCGTTGAGACAGCCGAGGATTGAGACTTTGTTTGCAGGTCCTGGCAGGATTCAGCTGGCAATAGGAAACGCAGAGACCTCCGTGGTAGGGCAGACCACGGGGCCTCAAGTGGAAGAAACATCCCTTAGTCCTGGAAGCTCCTGACCCACCATCGGAGATTCTTGGTTCCAAGACTAAGGCCACAGTCGAGTGGCTGGAAGAGAGGATGGCACCGGTAAGAGCAGAAGTCCCGAGAAAGGACGCCGGAGAAGTGTCACTTTTGGTGAGCCGAGAGGATCGAGGCTCTGGGGACCAGGCTACCTCAAACTCCCAAGCCGATGGCAAGAATGGAGAACTAGGGGCAACAGGAAGAAGTGAGCCGGAGATTCAGGTAGCTGGCATCCATTCTTTAATGAAACCTAAAGAAATAACTGTGGATATAATTTGGAATATGTTTGCTATTATGGACTCATCTATAAAAAAATATGTCCTCATTACTTAGAGAAAATCTCCAACATGTTAAAAATAACAACATAAAAATTAATACCTTGGAGAAAAGAATGACAGAGAATGAGCAAAGGATTGAGAACATAAAAGAAATTCAAAATAACTTAGTAAAACCAGAAACTATAAATTACACTAGAATGGAGAGGTTGGAAAACGAATTTAGACGTCTTAATCTCCGTATATTAAATTTCCCAAAAATTAAGGGTTTTTCTCCTAGAGATTTATTTCGAAGTTATGTCAAAGAAATTTTGAAATTCCCAGAAGAGGCCATTCCGGCTGTGTCAAGAATTTATTATTTACCAAGTCCTAAGGAAAAGAAAAAAGAAGTTATACCTTCTCAAAGGGGGAAAGAAGAGTCTTTGAATGTTTCAGACCTTCTTGAAATGACTCTGGAAACCATAATAACAACTAGGGAAACCCTACTTGTCTCATTTGTTTTCATCTCTGAAAGAGATTCTATTTTAAGAAATTATCTTAGAATTCAAGATTTGATGTTTCATGGCTATAGACTGTGGATCTATCCTGATATAACTAAGGCTACACAGGAGCGAAGGAGGATTTTCCTACAGACACATCCAGAAGTCACAAGCAGGGGTGCAAAATGTATATTACGATATCCCTCAAAATGTGTATTAATTTTTCAAGATGCTAGCTATGTCTTTCAAGTTCCAGCGCAGCTAGGAAGTTATCTGGACTCACACCCCTGAATATTGCTCTTAGTCCGGATATAAAATATGACCTGCAGGAATCACTATATGGGGTGATTAGGATAATATTATGTTGTTTATTTCTTTAAAATACTGCTCAGTCTTGTATTGGACTCCCTATTTCCTATAATGATTATCAGATAATGTAGGGATTTTCTTTTCTCTTAAAATAACTTCTGCAGTAGAAGTGTACTTTATCTGCTATCTTGCATTCTTGTTTTGTTAAATTTGTTTAAATTTAATAAAAATTATAAATATCAAAAACAAAGTTGTTTCTGGAAGTCAAATCAGACAACTCAATGAAGCAGAGCTGCCATTACACCCAGTTCCAAGAGGAAGACTTTTTGGCCACTCAAGGTTTTGTACTTGCATCTCAAAGCATTGTAGTAATAGTAGTTGCTAATTCTACCCACTGAATTCAGTGCTGCAGGACCCATAATGCATCAGTATGGGCTTGCCAGAAATCCAGCACTGGCCTGAAATCTCCATCCTTGAACTTGGTAGCCTGCTGACCCTTGACCTATGATTTAACACAGGGCTGGCCCACCTCCAGTTCTCATGGTGCCTGCCCCTCTGAAAAGTAACAGAGACTGATTTGTCACTTGCTGTTGGTGCTACTTCTAGCACTGCCTGGCTCTCAGATAGTGTGAGCAGCCCGTTGCCCAAATTCCCACATTGTTTTGGGAGAACATTGCAAGAGCTTCTTGATACAGGAAGCAATCAGCAAATCGAGAGGTGGGGCTGGCAGGGACTGCGACTAGCTTGCTGCTTTGGGGGAAAGGCATGCATGCAATTTTTTCACTAGTGGGGCTGATAGAACAAGTGGACTTGTGTGTATGAAAGAGAGAACGCAGAGTAGAATGTGAGTGAGAGAAAAGGTTAGGGAGTGTGTGAGGGCAATTAGGTGCGGGACACCTCTCCTGCCCCTCCCCAATGCTGCTTGCTCTTCCTTTATCCCAGATTCTGACCCCCTACATCCTAAAACCTCCCTCCATCTTCCACCATCAGATCCTGGATCCTCCCCCTCCAAGCCCTGTGCTCGTCCCCTCCCCAGTCCTCTCTTATTAAGCAGTAGGAAAATATACCTGGGAAGTGGCACGTGGATCTCAGTTATAGTGCCTTATTTTATTTATTTATTTTTTTTTAATAGATACTAGACTGATGTATCCCCAAAGAGGCCAGATTTCACCTTGAAATGGTCAGGATGCTTGGATCTCAAACAGCTGTACTAGGAATACATTTTAGGAAATTCAACCCAACCATTAATCTATTCCATTTTTGCCTTGAGTTTTTCCTTGATTCGTCTAATATTAGTGCTATCATTTAAGAATCAAAGTAAATCAGTGATGTGCAAGCATCTTTCAATACGTGTGAAGCACAAGTACAGCACCGACAGCTGACTATCTGCATCAGAACCCCAGGAAGCATCACACACATGTAAAGCATGAGTATAGCATGGATAGCCGAAAACCAGATCTTCATCAAACCCCATACTGGCCTCAGACTGTTAAATTAAACCATAAATACATCATGGACAGATGGAGGGTGAAGACAGGAAAGAAAAGTCTTGTAAAACAGGGGCGAGTGGCCCTAGGAAAAAAAAAGTACACACTTTATATGCTACAAAAGTATAACACTATAAGAAATAAACTATATTAGGCCAAAAGAAAAGAGATTATGGAATAAATACAAATGAAGAAACAGAAATAAGAAAGTAATATGCTATTGTGAAGCCTCCAGCATTTACTGTGACTTTTAAACCCTGTCTCCATCACTGCCTGTGGATGCAGTCCGTCTGACACAAAGGGCGGGCAGGTTTTCATGGTCCATGTTACTTAAGAATGACAGGGGGTAATGCATGGGGGAGGGGGTGTATATCTCTGAACCTCCAAAATGAGATATTAAAAAAAAATGACTATCTTGCCTAATCTAGCATTGTTGGTGTGTTCAGTTTTGTGAAAGATAATTCAAAGTCCCTTCCCCAAAAAGGTAACAGGAAGATTACTCAATTTGGAGAAAGTCAACTAGTGAGTGTTGGGGTGGGATTGGAACCCAGGTCTACTGGCATCATAAGCTCTGTCCTGTAACTTCCAGACTGCACTACCACTAGGAATCCCAGCTAGTTCCAAATGTAGCCCTGAGAGGCTATCAGGACTGCTTTTACCCTACTGCATGCAGGGCGATCCAGTTTACCTTTTCAAATTAGAACAAATTCATGCAGTCCGATGAGTAAAAAACAAGGACCTCATCAATTTACTGGGATAAGCTGGAGCAGGCCGGACACCTTACCAACCACCCTGCATCATTTATTCAGTGGTTTTCAGTCCAGTCCTAAAGGGTCCTACCCCAAAAAGTCTGGTTTTCAGGATAACCAAACAGACCTATGGCCCCTTGGGCAGGGTGCAGAGCTGTTGCTTTACATCAACCTCAGTTGGGATTCGAGTTGAAAAACAAGATATGTTGAAAGAGTTTTAGCATTCAAAACAAGTGTCAGATTCTGCAGAAGACCCAGGAAGAGGGAACGTCAGTCACTGGCAGCTTGTAGTCACCAAGCTTAGGGAGATGTCAAAGGGAGCCGCAGTCTGCAGCTTCGCACCGAGGGCTGGAGCTGCAGTGGCTGGGGTTCAGAGGGAAGTGGGGGGGTAATTAGGAAGCCCCACCCACAGCAGCCATGAATGAATGCCCATTGGTGCCTCTGCCCTGGCCCCTTTTCTCTCTGGGCAAAGATTGGTAGTAGACAGGCAACAGCAGCTTAGACTGACACCGTCCAAGCTCCCAAGCTGGGGACTCTGGAGGGTTAAACAGAACCAGTACAATTCCCGCAACACCAAACCGAAGCCGTTCAAAAGGAAAAAAAAAAAAGTAAGACGCTTACAAACTTTTATTAACAATAAAAATACACCAAGGATAAAGAGGTGCCAGAGTCATCGCCAGCAATTTTGAAGGAGAAAGGATTAATTAATTCTTTACAGCCCATTCACAAAAGAAACAAAATGATTCTCTTTAATTTCAGTTTCTCTCCCAATACTCTCCCAAAATAGAGCTGCTGTTGATGAAAGGGGGCTGCGGCCTTCTTGATTTTTAATGTCTTTTCTCTCTCTCTCTCGAGGCTCTTCATCTTCTGCATTATGTTTACTCATTTTGAAGAGGACTTTGAACTGTAAGCATCAAAAAGGGCCCCGCCAGCGAAACCCATCTGGGCTGCCTCCTAGCTCTGCTGTTGCCACCTCTTGCCGCTCAGATTTCGGTGAAGCTAAAGATGAAAAGCAAATATGACAATTACTGGGTGAGATTTGGGGGGGGGGGGGGGGATGCCTGCTTTTCCCATTACCAAGCCACAGTCTGGGTTCTGTAATCTTAATGATGCTTCAGGAGGCTCCTGGATCCTAGCACAGAAGCCAAAAATGACCTTGGGAGGAGAGGGGAGCACAGCTTTCTGCCACTAAATGAATGCTGGCTACATGCAAAGAGGGAACCCTGCGTCAGATGAGAGACAGACAGCGAGCTAGAAACACTGCCCCCACAGAGGGAGAAAAAAAGAAAATTATTCCTCACCTGCTAATTTTCGTTCCTGTAGTACCAAGGATCAGTCCAGACGGTGGGTTATGTCCCCTGTCCAGCAGATGGAGTCAGAACAAAAGCTCGAGAGTGGGGAGGTCCTATATGACCTCACACCTGGAGCTAGAATCCTCAGTAACAAGACTTTCATAGCCAAAAAGAGGAAAAATGGAGGAATCAAGAAACACAACTGTTCATAAAAAGATAATAAACAATTGAACTGTTTTAAACCAATTACAACAATGGAACTTGCAAACAACAAACACTGAAAACTCGATCATTTCCTAGAGAACTAGGGAATGTCAAAGGTAGAGACAGAAAAAGAGTAGTAATGACGAGCAGAGGCGTTCCCCAAACCAGAATCCCCCCAAGAAATTAGGGAGGGTGTCTGGACTGATCCTTGGTACTACAGGAACGAAAATTAGCAGGTGAGGAATAATTTTCTTTTCCCTGTACGTACCAGGATCAGTCCAGACGGTGGGATGTACCAAAGCTTCCCTACTACGGGTGGGCCTTGGAAAGCCCTGCTCGAATGACACTATCTCCGAAAGATCCGAAGACAGGAGCACGTATGTCCAGACGATAGTGCTTGGAAAAGGTATGAAGTGACTTCCAGGTAGCCGCTCTACAGATCTCTTGCGCAGATACTGACATACTCTCCGCCCAAGATGCCGCTTGAGCCCTTACAGAATGAGCCTTAACAGCTAATGGTGGTTGTCTTCCAGCCATTATGTATGCCGAGACTATCGCACCCTTCAACCAACGGGCGATAGTAGCCTTGGAAGCCATACAACCCTTCCTAGGTCCTGACCAAAGGACAAACAAGTGGTCTGAGAGTCGAAAATCATTTGTAGATGCTAGATACTGCAAAAGACACCGCTTGACATCCAAGGAACGCAGATGTCTAGAGTCCTCCGACGAGAAAGAAGGCAATTCGACCGACTGGTTGAGATGAAAAGGAGAGACTACCTTTGGTAGAAAGGAAGGAACCGTGCGTAAAGATACTCCGCAGTCCGTGAAACGGAGATATGGTTCCCTACAGGACAGCGCCTGGAGTTCTGAAATGCGACGCGCTGAAGTAATAGCCACCAGGAAAATAGACTTAAGCGTAAGATCCTTTATGGTGGACGACCGTAGAGGCTCGAATGGTGGATTCCCCAGAACCTTGAGTACCAAGTTGAGACTCCATGAAGGACAGAGTGGTCTGATCGGAGGCTTCAATTGTCGTACTCCCCTAAGGAAGCGTACAACATCTGGATGCGCCGAGAGAAGTGAGTCCTTTCCATTATGGAGAAGCGCTCCCAAGGCAGCCACCTGTACCCTAATGGAGTTGTAGGCGAGACCCATCTCCAAACCTGACTGCAAAAAGTCAAGAATCTGTGCGACCGAAGCTTTACTCGGAATAAGAGAGCGCGAAACGCACCAATCCTCAAAAACCTTCCAGACTCTTACATAAGTAACTGAAGTAGAAGACTTACGAGCTCGTAGAAGAGTGGAAATCACAGCCTCCGGGTATCCCCGACGCCTGAATCTACGCCTCTCAAAAGCCAGGCCGCAAGACAGAAGCGATCCGCCGCTTCGAAAAATATGGGCCCCTGCCTGAGAAGCCGAGGGAGATGACCGAGCCGGATCGGACCGTCGTGAGCGAGGTGCAGAAGATCCCCGAACCACGGACGACGAGGCCATTCCGGAGCTACCAGGATCACCGGACCCGGATGGGTCTCTATCCGCCTTAACACCTTCCCCACCAGAGGCCACGGTGGGAAGACATACAGAAGAATCCGGTGTGGCCATGGCAGGACTAGCGCATCTACCCCTTCTGCGCCGTGTTCCCTTCTGCGACTGAAGAAGCGTGGTGCCTTTGCGTTTGACGCTGTGGCCATGAGATCCAAGTGAGGCTTGCCCCAACGATGTTCTATCAGGGACATCGCAGCCATGGAGAGTTCCCACTCCCCAGGATCCAGACGCTGACGGCTGAGAAAGTCTGCCTGTACGTTGTCGATGCCTGCTATGTGAGAGGCTGATATGCGGAGTAAGTTGAGCTCTGCCCAACGCATCAACTTCTCCGCTTCCCACGCTACAAGGCGACTCTTTGTGCCTCCCTGGCGATTGATGTAAGATACTGTTGTTGCATTGTCGGATAGAATCCGAACCGCCCTTTGACGAACCATCGGGAAGAAACCCTGGAGAGCAAGACGAACTGCCCTGGTCTCCAGACGATTGATGGACCACTTCCTTTGTTCTTCTGTCCAAGTTCCTTGGATGGAACTTAAGCAGCAGACCGCTCCCCATCCGGTGAGGCTGGCGTCCGTAGTGATTACTACCCAGTCCGGAGTCTCCAGGGACACTCCCTGAGCTAAGTGACGAGGGTCTAACCACCAATGGAAACTGAGACGAGTCACTGCCGGGATTGGAAGTACTGTTCGATAATCCCCTGAAGCCGGTTTCCAACGAGACAGCAAGGCCCACTGAAGAGGGCGAAGATGAGCGAAGGCCCACGGAACCAGGTCGATTGTGGACGCCATAGTCCCTAGCACCTGAAGATAATCCCAGGCTGTGGGTTCTGGGAGGGATGAGAATCGTCGAATCTGTGCACGCAACGTCTGTGCCCGTTCCGGTTTCAGAAAAACTTTGCCCACTTTTGTGTTGAAATGAGCTCCCAGAAAATTCAACGTCTGTGAGGGGGTGAGATGACTCTTGTCGAGATTGATGACCCAACCTAGTGATCGTAGAAGAGAAACTACACGATTCACGGCTTGTACACCCTGCAGTTGAGACTTTGACCGAATGAGCCAGTCGTCGAGATATGGGTGAACTAATATCCCTTCCTTGCGGAGAGCAGCTGCAACTACCACCATCACCTTTGTGAAGACACGTGGTGCCGTGGCGAGGCCAAAAGGTAAGGCTTGGAACTGAAAGTGTTGACCTAGAATTTTGAAGCGTAAATACTTCTGGAAATCCGGATGAATAGAAATATGAAGATATGCCTCCATCAAATCCAGAGAAGCAAGGAATTCCCCTTGATGAACCGCAGCTAGGACCGAGCGTAAGGTTTCCATGCGAAAACGCGGGACCCGTAGCGCTCTGTTGATGGTCTTGAGGTCCAAAATGGGGCGGAAATTGCCCTCCTTTTTGGGCACTACGAAATATATTGAGTAATGACCTCGTCCCAGATTGGAGGCTGATACTGGCTTTATTGCTCCTAAAGCTAGCAGGCGATCGAGGGTCTGCCGAACAGCTTTTTGTTTGTGTGAAGACCCGCATGGGGAGAAGAGGAACCTGTCCCTTGGGGCGTGGACAAAATCCAATGCGTAACCGTTCTTTAGAATGTCCAGAACCCACTGATCCGAGGTGATGTGGACCCACTCTTTGTAGAAAAGAGCGAGACGACCCCCTACCGTCGGGATCGTCTCGTGGGTCCATCTGGCATCATTGGGCTGGTTTGGTGGAAGAGCGAGGTCCAGCCGGTTCCTTACCGGATCTGCGCCCACGAAAGGACCGGTTCCAAGTCTGAGAACGAGAGGAGGGATACCGAGGAGTTTGCTGTTGCCTAGAAGTTCTTGCTCGACGCTGGGTACGAGAACGATTTCTAGAGAAGCTGAAAGACCTGGTAGAGCGAGGTCTGTCTTCTGGAAGTTTATGCACCGCGTTTTCATTAAGAGACTTAATGATTTGGTCCAAATCTTCCCCAAAAAGGAATTTGCCTTTGAAAGGAAGGGATCCCAGCCGAGCTTTGGAAGAAGAATCAGCCGACCAGTTGCGGAGCCACAGAAGACGACGAGCCGAGACCGCTGCCACCATGGAGCGAGACAAGACCCGGAGAAGGTCATATAGGGCATCTGCCCCATAAGCCAGCACCGACTCTAACCTGTCCGCCTGTTGAGCCTCGGAATCCGGGAGATCCTGCGAGGTGAGTAGTTGTTGTACCCAACGCAGTCCTGCTCTCTGAGCTAAGGCAGTGCAAATAGCCGCTCTGACCCCAAGTGCGGAAACTTCGAAGATCCTCTTCAAATAAACCTCCAGCTTCCTGTCTTGAAGATCCTTCAAAGCAGTACCGCCTGTGACTGGAATGGTAGTACTCTTAGTTACTGCTGAAACTGCCGAATCCACCGCTGGGACCTTAAGCAATTCAAGAAATTCCATAGGGAGAGGATAGAGCTTATCCATAGCTCTACTTACTTTAAGAGAAGCCTCTGGAGCATCCCACTCCCTAGAAATCAACTGTAAGAAACTGGGATGTGTGGGAAAAGCCTTAGCCAGCGGGCGAAGGCCTGCCAGAAGAGGATCCCCCTGTTTTACCTTAGGATCCGGAATAGAAGGGTCCGGGGGAGGATCAAGGTCCATCTCTTGGAGAATATGAGGAATGAGTCCCTCCAACTCCTCAGCTTGAAAAATCCTAAGGACCCGTGGATCGTCGCCCTCCATTTGGACCGACACACTGGGATCATTCCCAGTTGGATCCTGAGAGGGGTCCACTTGTGGACTTAAATTGGGACCGCTTGAAGGTGCTACGGGAGTCCTAGAGGGAGCCTGTGAAGCCCCTGACTGCTGAAGCGGTCCAGTCGAAGGCCCCCCTAAGGAAACATCCAAACGTGGCAGTTTGGCTGGCGTAGGAGCCAAGAGAGGTCCCAGGGGCTGACTGCTTTGCAGAAAAGCCCGGTGCATAAGTACCACAAACTCCGGTGAAAAACCGGGGAGTCCCGGGGGAAAACCACCCGGAACATTTGTAGTCGACTGACTGTCATTCTTTTCAGACCGGGGAGCCAAAACGGGGGGAGGCGGCAAAAGCGAGCCCCCTGTATCTTCTTCTGAACCGTCGGCTTCCTCATCTGAAAATAAAATGGCCGCCGTTCCCGCGCTCAGCGGGAATGGAGCTTGCCGCAGTTGAAAAGAGCTCTCTTCAGAGAGAGTTCCTGTGCCATCCCCAGCTTGAACTTCGGCTGCTTCTACCGGGATACAAGCTGAACAAAGCCCCTCAGAGAGGCGGCTGGTTTGTCGACCGCACGAGGAACAGGTCGACGCGCGCGGCATAGCAGCTGTGAGGGGAGGCAGGAACGGGCGGCGCGCCAGAAAATGAAAGCAATTCCCCCTAAGAATTAGCGTTCTTCTCTGCCCTAAATTCTCGGCTCCCTGTAAAAACGAAGATGCTGCCGGGGAATGAACCTCCCGGCAGCTAGCAGCCCCGGGGAATGGACTTCGCGGGGCCGCAAGAACTACACGGGAGCGGAGGGAGGGGAGGGGGGAAGGAGGGGAGCTCTATCAGTGCCACTGACGGTCAACCCTTAGAAAAAAGAAAACGCTGCCCTCCAGTGCCAGTAAGAAACGGCAAGAGGTGAGGTCCTGAAATAAAATATTGAGGAGAAAAATTTACACTTACCCCCAAAACGGACCCTCAAGAAGAGAAACAGAAAAAGGGAGAGAGAAGACTGAAAGCAAGTCCCTCCCCTTGTAGGACAGCCACTGAAGTAGCTGTCACCAGGTTTTGTCAGAGAAAATTCTCTATTTAAACTTAAATAATTTAAAACTTTATTTATTTATTTTTTTTAATTTTCTTGATTCCTCAGAGACAGGAAGGCCTAAACCTAATAACCTGTGCTGGGGACTAGCCAGTCCCCTGCTCACATCTGCTGGAGTCAGAAGATACTGAGGATTCTAGCTCCAGGTGTGAGGTCATATAGGACCTCCCCCCTCTCGAGCTTTTGTTCTGACTCCATCTGCTGGACAGGGACATAACCCACCGTCTGGACTGATCCTGGTACGTACAGGGAACGGCAGGCTTTTAGGAGGCTGGAGAGATCCAGGGAGGAGGTGCTAGAGGGAAAATGAAAGCTAGAGAGAGACAGCAAGACATCTAGAGATGGCACAGAGAGAGAGGGCAGGAGAGGCTGCGAGCAGCGTGGCACAGCGCCCAGAGACTCAGAGTGAGGTAACGAGCCTTTTCCCGGCTCAGCTTAGGGGATACTTTGGGGGTTTCGGGGAGGATTTGACCCCGCTGTTTCTTTTAGGAAGGGAACGGGAAGAGGACAGGATGGGTTCAGCCCACTACAACTTTCGTTTTGTGGCTGGGTAGGGTGATGGTGGTGCTGAGGATCATTGGGGAACCATTTGGCCACTATTTTTTTTTTTTTTTTTTTAATTCTTTGGGCAGAAAAAGCCACCGCTACCCACTACAAATCTTTGTCTTGGTTACACGGGTAAACTTTAGCATAGCTATTTGGCTGACCTGAGTTATCTGGATAACCTTTGCTGGTCAGCGCTTAATTATTGCCCCAGGATCGCTCCTCCCACTACCCAGCTAAAATGTAGTCAGTGAGTAGGGGGAGGAGGGAATTTCAAACACCAGGGTTTGTGCTATTAACTCTAAACGTTAGCTGGACGACCTCTAAGTGCTTTACCCGTACACAAAATGAAAGAAAAGCCTCAATGAATCGGGCCCCGACCGTTTAATAAGTATCACTCAAAGTTTTTAAAGCAAGAAGGATCCCTATGGTAGGAGAGTGAGTGGAGACTACAGAAGGAGGAAGCAGAGAAGTACAGCTAGAGAGGAGGAAGAGGAAGCCAATGTCGAGAGTAGCAGACAGGGGGCAGCAGAGGGCTATTGTGGGCAGGGGGAAGCATGGAAGCGGTGCAGTAGATCAAACTTTAGCACCTGAAGGCCTGATACAAGGCTGTGCCCCTTTACCTAAAGGAGTAAAGTTTGCTCCCTCCTCCTCATACGTGTGGACATTCTCCAATGGCAGGCCTGAGCATGACTCCTCTAACAGGCCAGGCGTGACCCTGCCAAAGGAAGCCATGACCTCAGCAGCTCTAACCCCAACTTCAATTCCTTAAAGGACAGCCTTGATCCTGCCAACCTTTCTCCAGACCCTACCAGTCCCACTGCAGACTCCACTAAAGGTGACCCTGCCAGCCTTACCCTAGACCGCATTAAAAGGGCAGCCGTACGATATCTTTTGAATACCGGTATATACATGGAAATAAATAAATCAACTTTGCTAGCAGTATCCCAAATCCTGCTAAAGGACAGCATGTCACGGCCAGCACTATCCCATACTCCACTAATGGGACTACCATGTCTCCATTAGCACTACCCCAGACCCCACTAGTCCTACCCTAGACCCTTTTAAAGACTCCATGACCATCTAGCACTACCTCTAATTCTACAATAAAGGAAGGGAGTTAATGAGTTAGGTAAGAAATTTGCTAATTAAATACAAATCAGGATTTCCAATTGGAAATGTAATACAGTATATTATTTTGTGTCTATTAATCAAAGCACTAAGACTTACCTTGTTCTTAATGATTGACTTAACCTTCTCCCACTTGATTAGCATGCATTTTGATTGGTTGATTTTCACAAGTATCTTAATGATTGGTTGATTATAATGTTTCAGATTTTTCCCATTATGCCTATACCATGGTAGATGCCACTTTAGGACTTTCTCTGCCCCAAGTCAGTGATAGTAATTTATTATATTAGTTTGTTATTCATGGCTGAATTAATATCATCTATGGGAGGAGAGCCAGGATTTAGTTTGTGAAGCTTTACCATGTGGATAATGCCCAGGAGTTGAGAGTCGGGCATTAGTCCTGTAAAACGTTTTGGGTAGTTCCCTTGCTGGTTTTATTCTGGCTCGATCTGCTTTATTTTTACCGTAAAGATATAGCAGGAGGCATCTGCAGCTAGGCCGGACCATCTGAACAGTCCTCCCAGGGAATGACAATTTCTCTTCTCTATAGAAAACCTATGCCCGCCCCCCAACAAAAGATTCAAGATGCAAATAACTCTGTTGGCATGACAATTTTACATGTGTCGCCAAAGTTCAAGATCTGTGCTTTTTTTTCATCTACATGTCAGAAACCTATAACCTGCTCCTCCCCTGCCCCCCTCCCCCGCTGTCACAGAGATCCGTGGATACTCATTACCTCCCTTAAACTATCACAGGGACTTGCTCCCTATTCCTCTGCTTTCCCTACAATACCACAGGAAACTGTGCCCCTTCCTAATATTCCCCTGTATAGATTAATGGGCAACATTACATGCAAAATTTTTTTGGCCTGAGCAGCCTCTGATTTTTACCTCAGCCCCAGAGAATTGTACAAAGGAAGGCGCTGGAGATACTCACATGGTTCCTATTTTACTGCTGCTGCAGCACAATTTTGTGCTTTGGAGTCACACAACAGCTATGAAAAACACATTCCGGACAACTCACAATCAGGACAAACATTTGACAGAGGCAGGTTTTGTGGATGGGTGGGGTGATGGTGGGGATCATCGGGGCACCACTTGGCCACTATTTTTTTTTTTTCTTTAATTCTTTGGGCAGAAAAACACAAAACCTAGCACATCTGGCATCGTCAGCAAAGTATGTAATCACTCCTTTATTACAATGGTCTGTTAATTCAGGGGTTTGTTTTGGGTGTATCTTGATAGGACCCAACGCAGTAAGAACCAGACTGTATTGGAAGACGAGTGGACTCAAATTTAACGATGCACGAGTTGATCTTGCATGAAGCAGTGTGGCTGCCAAACGAGCCCACTTAAATGTACAGACAAAAACATTGACTAGCTTTCCAGAGCGCCTGAGAATCTATTCTATTCTGACCTGAGGAAGCGAATAGGACAGCTGGGCAAGAAATATATTGTTTGTCCAATAAAACGATATCACCTTATACGTTGTTTTTTTTTGTTTGTTTGATTTGATTTGTTAACCTTTATTTCCATTAATTGGTCTGGCAGGACAACAACCCAAACCTAAAAATGGTAACAATGCAGCAGAACGTGAACTGTGGACCGTCTCACGGTTGCATCAGTCTATGGGGGAAATAGTTCCCGAGATTGTTAGGAGCGTGGCTGTAGGCCATGCTTCCACCTTCTGCCACTGTAGCTGCCTTTTCTCTTCCCTTCCAGCATTTTGGCTCGTCTTGGTGCAGCATGTGGGGAGGGTCATTTTCAAACATGTCACATTTATATATATATTTATTTATTTAACAGTTTTTCTATACCGACATTAAAATACACATCATATCGGTTTCCATGATAACAAAAGGTGGAAATTACAAATAACAGGGGGGGGGGGGGGGGGGGGAAGTGAAGAGCTAAGAGTAACTGGGTAAAGTCACATGGTAAAGTCTGCAGGTCATAGGAGTTGGAAAGGGGGAGCAGAGAGATGGCACTCATCGCATTGCTCCTCTCCCCTCCCACTATCCTGGAAGAAAATCATTAGTGGCAGTGCGAGAGGTGCAGGTGGACTCTCCCCAGATCCTCTCACGCGTCTGCTCGTTCGGCTAAACAAGAGAAGGAGATGGCCAGCCGTGCAGCGCCTTACGGTTTTCCTTCTCCTCCTCTGCCGGGCTTCGCGTGGTGCAAAGTGAGACGGTTGGGCCCGGCCGGAGATAAGGAAACACAGAAGGCACTGCAAAGCTGGGCATCTTCTTCTCCTGATTACCTGAATGAGCAGGTGAAGGAATCTGGGGAGGGGGCATAAAGTGACTTGGAAATCACATGCAGGGGAGGCGGGATGAAGTGACTCTGCGATTGCGGGGGTGAGGGGGAGGAATATGAGTGAAGGGAGGGAGTGAATCTACCAGTGATCAGGAAGGAGGGATAATGTGTGCTGGGGTACTGGGGAGGAGGATGAGTGATATGGAGATGGGGCAGGGGAGGGAGGGACAGAGGAACAGAGTGATCTGGGAGCGAGGGGTGGAGATGAAGATGAGTGAGGTTCAGATGAAGGACTGAAAGGATTGTGGAGGGCAGGTAAAGGGAGGTAGGGACAGGGGAGAGAGCAAGGTTGGGGCAGAAGGGACTGAGAGGAGAGAATGAGAGCAAGCATGGATGGGGATAGGGAGCGAGAAAGGAGGGGCTGAAGGAGAATGAGGAGGAGGCCGAGAAGAGAAGCCTGATCATGGTTTTTGTGTTGGAGGACGAGGGTATTATGTTGGGGCCATTGAGCCTTTGTTGCTTTTCTTGGCAGGGGCAGGCCTCTCCTCTATGTCCCTTGCTCCCAGGCCTCTCCTCTCACCCCATCAGCATTCCACCTCTCTGCCCTTCAGCCCCTGTCTCTCTTCACCTTTGCTCCTTTCGGTTTGCTCCATTATCCCTCCTCTCCTTTTTGCCTCCCTTCTGCCACCTCCTTCTCCTTTCCCCTGCTCCTACCCTATCCTTTCTTGTCCCTCCTGCCACTACCCCTATCCACACCCCCCCCACACACACACAAGAAAAGCAATAAAGGCTTGGTAGGCCTAACATACCCTCACATTACTTTGGGCCAGCAAAGCCTTATCTATCTTGGGGGCAGACTGCTCTTCCTGGCCCCTCACCCTGCATTCCTCCTCACCCCTCCTTTTCCTCCCTTCAGCACCCCACTTCCCTCCCACAGCTCCACACTCTCTTGCCCCTCGTCCTATTCCCTCCTCTCCCTTCAGCCTCCCTCCTCCCGCTCTCTCCCTCCTGCTTCCACCTCTACCACCTCCCAAGAAAAATGGCAAAGGCTCAGCAGCCACAACATAATGCCATATCACGTGGGCACTGCCAAGACCATTTTTCATGTGGGGGTGTTATGTAATACAGTAGCCTTGCACGCCCCACAAGAATGGCAACTGGGGCCCAGCTTAGTCTCGGAGGAAATGCACATCTGTTTCTAGTGCTCCAGTGTTGATTTGCATGTAGAGTCTGGCTTTTTGTCTGCATATTTCTGTTTTTAATCTGTGATCATTTATTTTCTATTTCTTGCGGGTCATTTTGCAAGTGTGACTAAGGTGAGGTATTCTGCTACCATGCAGTTTCTGTGTAGGGATCTGCAACAGTCTTGTTCATAGTGTTTTCCCAATGGGAGGTGTATTGGTGTTCTAGGGCCCAGTGCCTAATCATAGGAGGAGTTGTTGCTGTTGAAGTTACTGCTGGTGTAGTATGGCTGGTTTGCTACATACAGTATATGCCGAGTATTTTTTTCCCATAATTTTGTATTATTACACAATGTGCCTGGTAGTGGAGGAAATTTTTCTATTTTTCTGTTACTTAGATGTACGGTGAGGTGTAGGGGAACATATCCTGCTCTACCCCCACTGTTAGGAGGGCTGTGTGTGTGCTGGGGAGGGGAAGGGTGCCTGTGATCACAAAGTATTTGTTTACAGAACTGGAAGTACAGGATTTATATTGGGTTTGTCTTGCACATTCAATGACAAGAATGAGCCTCTCAACGCCATTTTGATTAGTGGCAGCCGACGGCCCGGGAGCGGGAGGACGGCCCGGAGCGGGAGATTGCTCCCGGGACCCCCACTGGACCACCAGGTACCTGTAAAAGGTTTTTGGAGGTGGGGTCGGGAGGGTGGGGGGAAGCTAAGGGGTTCGTTTTAAAGGGTCGGGGTGGGTCCCGGGAGTGATCTCCCCCTTTTGGGCCGTCGGCTGCCACTAATCAAAATGGCACCAGTGGCCCTTTGCCCTTACTATGTCACAGGGGCTATTGGTGCCATTGGCCATCTGTTACATGGTAGCAGCAATGGACGGCTGGTGCCATCTTAAAAAATGGCGCAGGCCATCCATTGCTTCTACCATGTGACAGGGGCCAACCAATGGCACCGGTAGCTCCTGTCACATGTTAAGGGCAAAGAGCCACTGGTGCCATTTTGATTAGTGGCAGCCGACGGCCCGAGAGGGGGAGATTGCTCTCGGGATCCCCGCTGGACCACCAGGTATTTTTGGCAAGTTTTTTGGGGGTCAGGAGGGTGGGGGGATTGTAGATAATTGAATTTGAAGGGTTGGGGTGGGGTTTTTTGTTTTTTTTTTCGGGGCAGCCAAAACAAATCAGCCTGAACTGCGGGAAAACGAAATTTCCCCGCGGTGGGCTGATAATGAAGGCTGAACCAAAAGGTTCGGCTGAAGCACATCTCTAGTCCATATACAGCTGCTGTGTAGCTCAGCAAGTTAGCTGGATCCAGCAAACTTAGCCTATTTATATTCAGCGTCTAAATGCTTCCAAATATGTACCTCAACCTGCTCTGGAGGATGCACATGGGAGAGGGGCTTTGGCTTCTGATGAAGCAAGGGCGACCTTGCAGGGAAGACTTCTAATGCAGCTTTCAGACAATCAGGGACTGCAAACTTTCAGGACACCGCAGGTATAAAGCAGAGCTTTTATTTAAAGCAATTCTCTCCTTGCCTTATTAAGAAAGGATAATGATAATACTTTTCTTTTTTTTCTTTAATAAAGTGACTGATTTAATCAGTGGTGAGTTAAAAAAAACCCCTCTGAACCCTGGAACAGCTGGTTTCACAGCTTTGTGGGAGGAAAGCAACCTAAACAGAGGAAGTCCAGCCCCCAAATGCTGCAGGAGAAAGCCTCTAGAAAAACAATATATTATTGTTGCTAGCTGATGAACAATTTATTTTAAAGTTGCTTTCTTTGGGAGCTGTTTGAGCTCCCTTGTGCCTTTTCTATTAAAGCCCACACTTCAGGAGACAGTCATTTTCACTTCTGTAAATGTGTCGCTTTTTCTTTCAACTTTTACTTCAATAAAATAATTTTGTTTGGGAACACAGAGTTTGGATATCCAAAGAATTAGGCTGGAGAGGAGAAGCATCCAAGTGAACTTACCCTCTCCTTTTCATTAAATGCCCACAGCACCCACGCAGCTCCTTAAATACCAAGCGAGACAGCAACTGTGGGAGAAAGAGAGCTTGTGTGACTATAGCTGAGACAGCATCATGCGAGAGGGCATGACTGCAGAACAAGACAGCAACTGAGGGAGAAACAAAGTGACTGCACAACCAAGAAGGCAACATGCGAGACAGCATGACTGCAGGAGAGAGAGAGAGTGACTGCACAGTCAAAACAGCCACATGCGAGAAGGTGGGACTACAGAGCTGAGACCAATGTGACAAGCTACATCAAGAGCATGAGTGGAAGGAAAGAGGAGAAAGAGCCAGGTTTTAGGATGGATTCCTCCTCTACAAGAGGCAAACATAGTAGCAGATTCACTTACCAAACAAGCACAGATGTCAGATGCGATTAACATGTAGAAGACGTTCACCCAGCTAGTACGTGCGATGAGCCCAACAAACAAGGGCCCCAGTGCAGCACCTGCACGAGAGACACTGTTATTTACCAGAACACAGATGCAGCTTCATTTCACCTCTGTGCAAACTGTATTTTGGAGGCCTACAGATGTGCTTGTATGCTTTGGAAGTTACATGCATGAATCACTCTAGTTTTATCTAGGTTCCTCACAAAGACGACTGCACACTCAAGCCACTAGCCTCTGGCACCCTGTGCATTTCTAGACTCCCAGCAGCCCTCTGCCCCAGGGGAGACTCTCACAGTCTATCAGGGGTAGGCAACTCCTGTCCTGGGATGCCACAAACAGGTGTGGTGAAAACCGCCTTGTGTAGGTGTGGTATGTAAATATTAAATGAAATGAAAGGACATCCACAATGAATATGCATAAGACATATCTGCATAGTTAGCACCGGAGTTGCCTACCCCTGGTCTGCACCCATTTCAGTATCTTCTCCAACTGTCTGCACATTCCTAGACTTCCAATCTTCTTCTGCCCTGGAGAAGAAGAGGGAGGACCTTCTGGCTGTGTGCAGAGGAATGGCAGGCTGAGCTTAAGATGTCTTTTACACCCCATGAAAGTGAAGCCCTGGCATCCATGTTGTGCCCAACAGCAGAAGCAGGGAAGTTGACAAATCCAATTTCTTTGGTAGCACGAGGAAGATTGATAGATGCACCAACAGCTGAGCAGCACCGGTTTCAAGCTATTTTACTCCCAAACTGATGTACTTTTAAGCATAAATATATAAGAAAGAGGGACAAAATACAATACAAGTTTTTTTTTTTTTTATTAGTGTTACATACTAGTTTAAGAAGATATCATAAATGTATAGGGCCAATACACTTAGCAAAATAATCAATAATTCCTGTTTTTAACAATGAAACCATAAATAATATCTCTAAGACTATCACTCACACATCACTCATAGCTCACACCTACAACATATAGAAACACCAGAACCCCCTTTCAAGCACAGCCAGAAAGGAAGCGAAACCAAGGAAAGCTCTTCTGCCCCAGCAACATCCTCACACCTCATGGGATACTGGAGCTCTACTCGATAAGGAAGCACGAAGCCTTTACTGCCAAAGTGAGTTTAAAAACATCCTGCCAAGACCCTGAGGACAGCTTTAATGAAGGCACTTAGCAGCAGCTGTAACCCCCTGGCATTCTCAGAGGTCACAGAACACCGGACTCGGAGGACCCAGGGGTCCTTTGTGATCTGGTGCCACTTCTTCACAAAGCGATGGATTCTGGTACTGTTGAAAAGGCCTGTGGAAGTATGGAGGTTCGAATGGATGGAAGTGACACCTCGATGTGGACCGGCTGCTCTGGAACTGTCGAGAGGGAGTGGACTGTTATATTTTGGTCTTTTATTTGAGCAACTATTTCCCCAAAGCTTTCTGCCGAACAGGCTGTCCCCCAAGCACGGTAAGTCTGCCAGTTTTTCACACGCGTGTCCTCACAGATAGTGCTTGCCCGAAACCAGGCCATAGGTCTAGCTCCAATGGAGACTGAGAAGATATGTGAAATTGAATCAAAAGATTCATAGACAGAGCAAAGAAGATGGCAGATGCCCTCTTCTGCATCCAGGAGTGGCTGGGGGTAGTAGTTGCCATATTCAGAGGCACGCAGGAAAGGCTTTAGCCATTGAATACAGCTGTGAATATTCTGTACTGTATAGAATTGATGGATAGTTATATGAGCAGAAATCATTGCACTTTGAAAGATTTTTTTTACCAAAATTATCTAACAGCTTATGGGTTTTTCCTGGAGGAGAATTCAAATAAATTCCCATTTTCTTTGCCTTATTGCAGACTCAGTGACTAAAGACTGGTGGACTGCTTTCTGGCCACAGGAGCACCCGAAAAGAAGTTCCCCACATTCTCGTTAGAAGAATGTTGAGGATGTTGTGAATTGGAAGAGCTACTGGTTCAGTTAGAGTATCTAGGATCTGAAGAAGGTAGTGATGCTCAGAACAGGAGAGCAAATTCTGAGAAAGCGAGAAGCTGTGCTGAAGCATCCCTGCAAGCGAAAGGGAGGGCCAGAAGCAGACCAGCACGCCCTGCTATCGAGAAGGGAGAAGACTAGGTGTAGTCCAGAGTCCGGAGAGAGGTGGTGCCTGTTCAGGTGCAGAGAATGATGGAGTCTGAGACACTGAGGGGCAAGAGTGAGCCCAGACAGTCACAAGTACCAGAGCCAGAAGCTTGTCTCCTTCCAGGATTTCCTGCCCGCTCAGACCAGAGGTAAGTAAGTTAGTCGTAAGTGTTAATATATTAAGCAGGCCAAAGTTTATGGCATTGTCTGTCGCCACCCATGGTACAGAACTTTCTTTAGGGATAACTGATGCTTAGGGACCAGGATGTTAGAGACAGGAATTATTTTCTAAATGTTATATCATGCTAAATCTGATAAATAAAAAAGTCTGTTTCTGAGGAGAATACACGTTGTCTTTTCCTGACTTAAGATCACAAGTAAGGTGGGAGGGCAGCTGGCAGTGTCCTGTAGCAGATAGGTCGCTGCACCCGTAAGCTTGCTTACACACACGAGTCAATCCTTGCTTTTCAGAGGTTTTCACAAAAAGAAGCTCTCAGAATACTTTGCAACAGAAGAAGGAACATTAGGGATATACATCGGGTGCCCGATTGTTTGCGCTTTTGAGTTTGTGTGGCCATGGATTGGCATTTTTGTTTAGTAAAAAATAGTTTTTGGCTTAGTGCACGCTAACAAAAACTACAAAAAGTAACAAAAAATAAACATTTTTTTGTTAGCGCGTGCTAACTCCCATCGAAAAACGATTTTTCACGAAAAATCGGGGAAAATGTGATCGTTTTTCGATTTTACCGATATTTAACGAATTAAGAAATATCGTGCGATATTTTAATTTGTTATAAAAATGATTCACATCCTTAAGGAACATTAGGAGTGACTCAGTTGTTTCTTAGGGCCATAACAATCATATCATACTTGGGCTTTTACCCTGTTACAGAAGCCTCCTCAACCAAATATCTCAGCTTTCAGATATCAGCATCTTAGTCCGCACTGTGATGGACATTTTGCACTTGAAAGAAACAGAGTGAAGTGTGATCAGGAATGGGGACTTAGTTCTAACTGCAGAAGAAATGTCAAATTGTAACTTTTGATCCCCAATAATACGCTAGAAAAGTACTGATACTAGGACCAATATCTCTATTACATTGTCAGGTTATTATGCATCAGACTCATTAAATGAGCAACATCTACTGTTAGGCAGTCAAGAAAAATGCAGAAGTCATGTATGCCCACCCCTCATGGAGTCTTTCCAGTGTAGGAAACAGACACCATTTGCACTGACCTATGGATCCGGTGCCATCAATTATCGCAGTGACAGTGGAAAGGGCCCTAGCATTGCCATGAAGACTCTTGTGAGTTCCCTGGGAAAAAAAATAAACAAACCAATGACAATACTATGATTCAGAATAAATCTGTGAAAAAACAATATTGGATTCCTTGCAGATTGTGATATCCTTTATAGAACCAACATGAAATGTAATCAGTAAAAACATAAGGTTGCCATACTGGCTCAATCCAAAGGTCCCATCAAGTCCAGTATCCTGTTTCCAACAGTGTCCAATCCAGGTCACAAGTACCTGGCAAGATCCCAAAGAGTAGATAGATTCCATGCTGCTTATCCCAGGGATAAGCAGTGAATTTCTGTAATTCCACCTTAACAATGGTTTATGGACTTTTCTTCTAGGAACTTGTCCAAACCTTTTTTTTAAATGCAGCTACACTAACAGCTTTCACCACATCCTCTGGCAATGAATTCCAGATTTGTAATTTGCATTGAGCAAAAAAAAAACATTTTCTCTTATTAATTTTAAATGTACAACTCAGTAACTTCAATGTGTGTCTCCTATTCTTTCTACTTTTTGAAAGAGTAAACAACCAATTCATGATTACTCATTTCACTCGATTCATTATTTTATAGACCTCTAGCATATCTCTCCTCAGCCGTCTCTTCTCCAAACTGAAGAGTCCTAACCTCTTTAGCCTTTCCTCATGAGGATCCTGTATATGAGCTTTTAAGTCCATATAGATCCCTGAATTGCTCACATGTCCATTATCTTCCTTTTGACTTTTTTTTTCCTCTGGAGAGAAGTAAGGTGGATAGAGAAGTATCCACTTGGAATATTTATCCCTCCATCTTCTTAAAATGAGCAATGTAAACTTGGGCTTAAGACATGCCCTCCCCTCCATTTCTCCCCCAAGCTTCAAACTGGCATCAATTTGTCAGTATGAGAAATGTGCCCTCCAGCTCCACTACACCAAAGTCACCATCTGATATGTATGCTTATTTTTTTTTATTATTATTATTTTTTTAATATGCGGCCTTTTGTATCTAGCTAGTCACTGCAAAATGGATTATATTCAGCTACTGGAGATATCTCTCTCCCCCCCCAGGGCTTACAGACTAAGGGTCTCATTTACTAAGCATTTTTCCCATAGACAAAGAATGGGAGAAAAGCCTTAATAAATCAGTCCCTAAGTTTGTACCTGAGGTAATGGAAGGTGAAGTGACTTGCCCAAGGTCACAAAGTGTCAGTAGGATTTGAACCCTAGCTTACATGGTCTACAGCCTGCTGCTCTAACCACTAGGCTATTTCTCCACTTCATTTAACAGCAAAATGCCAATTCAAAAACAGGCCCACACATCATACTGAAATGTAAACATAGCATATATTTTTTTTAAATTGTGAATTTTTATGGCCAAGGGGGTACACAAGGCATCTCAAACTCTTCAAAGGAGTACATTAGTCATGAAAGGTTGAGAACCATTGACTTAACACAGAAATCCAGACCACGTCAAGAAAACTATTCTAAAATCACACAACCTGACAACAAATCTCAGAGATCTGGTAAGCTCACAGATATCTTTGGATATTTTCTGTGTTGGTCACAGTACAAGTCACCAGAACTTTGTATAAGACAACAATGGTGTTACAACAAAGGGTGAATTTTAAAACCCTGGCGTGCGCAAATACCGGGAGATACACAGGTGCCCAGGCCGCATGCGCATCGAGCGCATTTTCAAAGTGGCCCAGCCATGTGTATAACTCCCGGTACGCACGGGGCGAAAGGGGCAGGCCTGCCTGGACAGCACCATTAGGCCCTGTCCCGGTGACACACACCAGCAGCCGGCTGGAACTTACTGCTGCTCGTGAGAACAGGTAAGTTCTAAAATTAAAAAAAAAAAAAAAGTTGGGGGGGGGGGGCGGAGAGGGGAAAAGGGAGGAAGGTTAGCTAGGGGGTTAGGGAACTGGGGAAAGGACTACTCGCATCGGCACGCATTTGTTAAAAAAGTTCCCCCCATTGCGTGAGCAAGCAACATCCTCCTGCACGTGCGAGCACCAATATAAAATTGGCAACGCGTGTGTGTTATAAAATCAGTGCATCTATGTGTGCACGCCAGGAACTGTGTGCACATGGACGCCTGCGCGTCTCTTTTAAAATTGACTCTTAAAAGCACACCATAGAAATTGCCAAAGGTCCATCAACAGTGGCCAATCGAAATCACAAGTACCCAGCAAAACAGGTCCAATCCTTTTTGCTCATAACCAGGGATAAAAACTGTGTTTTTCCAGGAACTAGTCCTAGCCATGTTTGCCTTAGCTATCCTAACTGCTATCACCACAACTCTGGTAACAAATTCCACAGCTTTACTGTGTGCAACAAAACTTTCTCCAGTTTGTTTAAAATGTATTATTAGCTTCAGGGAGTGCCCTCTTGCTCCTAGTACTATCTGAAAGGGTAAATAACCGTTTCCTGTTTACCTATCCACCCCACTCAAGATTTTATAGACCTCTATCATATCTCCTCTCAGCCATCTCTTCTCTAGACTAAACAGCTATAACTTGTTCAGCCTCACTTCACAGAGGAGTTGTTTCATCCCCTTTATCATATTGATCATTCTTCTCTGTACCATTTTTAGTTTTGCTGTATCTTTTCTGAGATGGGGCGTCCAGGACGGCACACAATGCTCAAGGTGCAGTAGCACCATGGATCACTACAGAGGCATTATGTCCTCTGAGTTTTGTTCTATTCCTTTCCTAATACTTAATATTCTGTTTGTTTCTTTTTTTTTTTACTAGCTTCACACACTGGGCCAAGGATTTCAAAGTGCTGTCCACAATGAATATAAGAACCTTTTCCTGAATAGCGATACCTTTTATGGAACCCAGCACTGTGTATCTATAGTTGGGATTATTCTTCCCTAAATGCATCCTTTACACCTGTCCACATTAGATTTCATCTGCCATTTAGATGCCCAATTCCACAGTTTTGCAATTCTTCCTAATCGGCTAGTGATCTGACAATTTTGAACAATTTTGTGTCATCTGCAAATTTGATCACCTCGCACGTCACTTCCTTTTCCAGATAATTTATAAATACGCTAACAAGCCCTAGTTCCAGTATAGATCCCTGTGACTTCTCCACTATTTACTTTCCCTGCTGAGAGAAAGGACCATTTTCTTCTTTAGCCAGTTACCAATCCAAAGTAAGACATTGTCTCCTATCCCACAACTTTCATATTTTTTCAGGTGTCTCTAATGACTGATTTGTTAAATGCCTTCTGAAAATCTAGATACACTATATCAACAAACTCACCTTTGTCCATGTTTTCTTTTTTTTTTAATTCGTTAAAAAAAAATCTAACAGACTTGTAAGACAAGACTTCCCTTTGCTAAGGGAAGTTCTGTCCCATTAGTCTGTATCTATCCAGATGGTCAGTAATTTTGTATTTCAGAATAACTTCTACCATTTGGCCTTGTACCAACATCAGGTTCACTGTAGTTTCTAGGATTAATTCTGGAGTCCTTTATAAAAATGGGCATTTATGCTGGCCATCCTCCAATCCTTAGGTACCATAGCTGATTTAAATGAGATGTTAGAGATCTGCAACTTCATTTTTCAGATTTCAGACCTCTGGGCTATATTCCATCCAGTCCTGGTGATTTGTTACCTTTTTGTTGGTTGATTTGCTCTAATACAAATATTCGTGGTTCACTGTGACTTCTATTCTGTTCCTCTGAATTACGATTCTCAAAGAATATTACTAGTGTGGGTATCTCCATGACACTTTCCTGAATAAAGACCAAAGCAAAGAATCCTGCTGTGACTTTGTCTTCCCTAAGCACCCCTTTTAGTCTTTGGTCATCTAGTGCTCTAACAGATTCTCTCACTGGCTTCCTGCTTCTAATAGGAGTTTTTATTTCAAGTTTTTGCATCTCTGGCAAGTTTATTTTCAAATTCTCTTTTGGTTTTTACATCTAACCCACAGTGGCCCAGCTTGGTCCCATGGTTTAGGCCTTCTCTAAGTAAATATTATGACACCATGAGTGCTGCTGGTGGAAGTCTCAATCTCACTTCACCTAGAAGCCGACAGAGCATGCCTGAATAATTAGAGGGCACAGATTGATTTGGGAAAATAATTTTGCTACTCAAAAAGAATCCCTGTGAACTATTCCTCACTGCATAACAACTAGCTGGTAATCCTGAATTCCTACATGGGCTCCCAAACACCATACCCAACCATGAACATTATGAGGAGGTTCCAGAATTATTTTACTAAATAAAGTTTCACAACTCTAATAGATTTCCCTGGGAGGTGGTGACATCTGCCAGCTCAGCTACAGATAGGGAGATGCGATGAGATGAATTTTCACCAGTTTCAAGTGAAGAGATCATTCAAATTGTAGGCAAAATAAATGGATCATCATGCTCCCTGAATTTATGTGCAACTACCCTGCTTAAAGCACTATGATAAAAACATGAATTTCTCCCTTAATTCTGGATTTGTACCTTCCAGTCTGAAGCAAGCATCTTCACCTTTCATTGGTGGCAAACTATTGCCACCAATCCCTCATCTCATTACCATTTTTGTCCTAGGTTCTTGAGAGCTATATTAAATCAGCTTAACTATTTTTTTTTGGATCCTGTGATTCTGGATCAATATCAATTTGGTTTTGCTAAGCAATGGAGCACGGAAACCTTGTTGTTATCCAATCTAGATACTATTCAGCATGAGTTTGACAATGGCACTAGTTATGTCATAATTCTCCTTGATATAACTGCTGCATCTGGTATCCTGAACCATCAAATTCTGCTGTCTCCTTTAAGTGACATCGAGGCATCTGGTGTTATATTGACTGGTTTGCCTCATTTTTCTGAACAAGAGCAGCAAGTCAGAATCAGTCTGTTATGGTTTTGAGGTGTTGGAGTGGATTCTTGGGTACTGTGGTGATGGCCACTCCCACGGGGAGGAGCCCCGTGAGGAACCACAGTACTAGGCTAGACTCTAGACACGCAGACACAGAGATGTCCTCCACAGGGAGGAGCCCCGTGAGGAACCACACAGTACTAGGCTAGACTCTAGACACGCAGACACAGAGATGTCCTCCACAGGGAGGAGCCCCGTGAGGAACCACAGTACTAGGCTAGACTCTAGACGCGCAGACACAGAGATGTCTTTTATTATACAGCAGGATGATACCACCAGAGGTGGCAGTAGTGAGGTGAGGTGATCCAGTGGAAGCAGTCCAGGGGCCCTTGGCAGAGGAGACCCGTCTCGCAATGATAGTATAGGGAGTGCAGGATGCAGGTTCCCAGTGCTGATCTGTAGATGAGACAGACTGACAATATTAGATTACTCACTAAGTTGGTAGCTGTATAGATGCAGATCCCAGCAAGTAGAAGTAGTTGAATACAGGCACCGAGGCAGGGAGAGCAGGCCCTCGAGGAGCGAGTACCTGATTCCTGATAGGCACCTGAAAAAAAGCAAAGAGCCCCCGAGGAGCAGGTGCCCAGGTTAGAGAAATACCCCGAAGGGTAGAGAGAGCCTCCAGCGGCAGCAGGGAAGCAGCAGAGTAGCTTGGACCGGACAAGTCCAAACCTTGCTAACTAGATTTGTTAGCAAACGAAGGGCAGGCTAAATACCTGGATGGCGTGACGACAAGTGAGGGGGCCACCCCCGAGTTTCCCGCCATGACGTGAATAAAGACATGGGTGGCGTGCATGCGCACCCTAGGAGGCCCTCAGGAGAAACATGGTGGATTGCCTTGCCATAGCCGTTCCGGGGACGCTAGAGAGAGCGGCACGTAGACGCGGCGGTAGCCATCTTCCCAAGGCTTGCGGGCAGAGCAGAAAGAAAGGTGAGGCACAGAGGTCGAAGCCGTCTGAGACCAACGGACGCAACACAGTCCCACAATATCATCATGGCAACCGATTACCTCTGGAGTTCCCCAAGGGTCGGAGCTCTCAGCTGCAATTATTTTAAATCTTACTGGCAATTCCTTTTCATTTTTTTTTTTTCATTGCCGCTAAGGATTAGTCCACAGCACTTTGGACATTCATCATCATACAGAATTACACCATTGGATTCAAGATAAGTAATAAAGTGTCTGCAGTTTTCAAATAACGACACATCACCATTAAATCCAGTTTCACTGCGTGAAGTAGAAGCAGATTTAAAAAACTGGTACTTTGTTAACTTTGATGCCATAACAATCTACCGAAGTTCGTAAGTGGCTAGTCTATTAAAACTGAAGGCAAAATTGTCACTCGAGACACCGAAATAACTCCTCAAGATTTCTTACAGGCCGGTACAGTACAGTGCGATCCGGCGGAGCGCACTGTACACCCTCCAACTTAATATCATGGCGATATTAAGTCGGAGGTCCCAAAAGTAAAAAATAATTAAAAATTTAAAAATTTAAAATCAGCCCACGGCTTGAAAACCGGACGCTGACAGCCGCCGCTCCCGTCAAAAAGGAGGCGCTAGGGATGCGCTAGTGTCCCTAGCGCCTCCTTTTACCGCGGGTCCTAATTAGCATAATTTTATTTACTGTATCGCGCGCACAGGACAGCGGGCGCTCGCCCGTTCTCCCGCATTTCTTTCTGTATCGGCCTGTTACTTGTTCAGTTTGTATGACAAAAGGGTGTTTACATTAAAGAATGTTTTTCTTAAAATTGTTTAAGGAATTTTTGACCCATGATTATAAGACCTTACCTGTGCATTCATTTTGAATACCGGCAGATTCTGAGGTATTTTTCTCCTTTTATTAAAAAATAAAAATTGAATAATTTAAAAGTGGTGAAATCAAAGGAACTCTATTAAGTAGGAAATCTAAAAAGTAAAAATTTTTATTATGGAGTTTTGATATATTTTGTACAGCTGTTTTGTAACTCCAATTTTCTCTTACTATATTATTTTTATGTCTTATTATATTTCTTTCCCCAATCAGTGTGGGGATAAGGATGTTTATTATATTTTAATATTGAATATATTTATTGTATTTTGCTGTTGTGAGTCACCTTGGATTCTGTTTTTTTTTGTTTTTTTTTTAAATGCGGCATATAAGTTTGAAAATGAATTGAAAATCATGATCACCTTCAAACTATGGCCTGGATTCTCCATTCTCGCACAGAATGGCGAATCCAGTGGTAACGGGGGGTGGGGGCGGGGCTTGCGAAAGCCAGCAGGTACAACATGGAGTTTTGCATTTTCAAAACTTCATGCATTGTTTGAACGAGAAAATATTCCCACAAAAAGAAAAATCAACAACAAAATGCAGATGAAAATCTCTGCAGATACTTTCCCTAACAAATTCTTTGAAAGCTGGTGTAAAATCCATGAATGAAAGTACCCACATTATTTTGAAAATTACCCCCTACAGGCGAAGGTGTAGAAATCAAAAGAAATGCTCTTATCTGCTTTTTGCCTCAATCTGTGTAAACTATAGCCCCGAAAATCTTAGAAAATCTTAGAAAGTAGTTTTTTACTCAGTGCACGATCAATCTATGGAATCTATTGCCTGAGGACGTGGTGAAGGTGATTAGTAGAGTGGGGTTTAAAAGTGATTTGGACAACTTCCTGGAGGAAACGTCCATAACACATTATTTGCCAGGTAGGCTACGGAAAACTATTGCTATCCCTGGGAGTGAGCCACAGGAAATAGATCTACTTTCTGCCAGGTACTTGTGATCCGGACTGGCTTCTGTCAAATTCAGGATGCTGGGCTCGATGGGCCTTGATCGGATCCAGAATGGCATTTCACATGCTCTTATATTCAGACAGAGAGATAAGGTGTGTGGATTATTGCAGGGAGATGGAGTGAATTTCTTTTTCAGCAAAGTCGACAACCTTATTTTGGAAAACATTTAGAAAAGGAAAAAGCAAAAGTACAGAGGGACTCCTCCCTCCCTTCTTTCTAACATGGTCTACAGGAAGGAGGCTGAATGGAGGGGCAAACGGTCATCTTGCTGCAGAATCTCAAGTCGGCACCAACATTAAAATCCAATTACACATAAAAATTACATTTTCAAAAAACAAATAAAGTTTGCAATATCATGTTATGCGATAAGTGATTACACTAATATTCTTAAAATCCATGGTAGACTTACTTTAAGAGAAGAAACCATATCCTTTCTTCCTTTTTAGGATGTAGATTTGTTCTACATTATAAAACCTGTCTATAAATGTCTTTTAAATATGGAATAAGTTTATATCCTCACTGGTCTTAGGCCACATAGCATCTCAAAAGTTTGGCCTGGCTATGCTCTTGTGTTTAGTTCAGGGTGTGAATACTGCCACCTGCAGTTCAGAACTAGAAGTGCAGTCCCTGATTTCGATATTCACAACAAATAGACTAAGGGGGTCATTTTCCAAAGGGATCGCACGCGAAAAGGGACTTTTTGCATGCGAAAAGTCCCTTTTCGCGTGCGATAGCTAAGTCGGGGTGGACTCCGCAATGACTTCGCTGACGGCGAAAAGGTAGGATACCTTATCGCTGCCAGCAGCGCACCCAATAGCACCACCTTTCACAGTGGCGTTATTGGGTGCGAAAGCCGGCAGCGATCGCACCGCGGAGGTGCGATCACTGCCGGCTTTCGCAGGCCTGCCCCCCGCATCATCCCCCACCCCCGGCATCACGCGATTCATA
Organism: Rhinatrema bivittatum; assembly: GCF_901001135.1. Classification (NCBI taxonomy): domain Eukaryota; kingdom Metazoa; phylum Chordata; class Amphibia; order Gymnophiona; family Rhinatrematidae; genus Rhinatrema; species Rhinatrema bivittatum. Next base: position 62,587,762 of record NC_042626.1, on the reverse strand, counting down.
AAGGCCTGCGATCTTAGAACATCCAGGCCTATGATGGTAGATAAAGTCTACTTGTTTAACTTTCCTACTCTAATACCGCAGACCTCACTTGATCTGCTTTACCCTCTCCCCATAGCTAAGGATTCTCTGTGATAATCCCATGATTTCTTGACCTTCAATAAGCATTTTGTTAGGACAACCATTAAAGTTGTTACATGGGCCAGGTTAATCCCAATAGGATTATCTAGCTCTAGTTTTGTCTCACTGTATTAATTTGTAGTTCTGCCTTCCCTAGAGAAAATAAAATTACAAGTCAACAAATGGAATGTGACAAAACTAGAAGTGGAGCAGCCTGTCCTTTTTGACATGAAGCTACCTGGTCGCCCCTCGTTTCTGTTCTCCATCGCCTCCACTGAGAGGCTGTTCCATATATTCGCATCCCCCGTCTTGCTCTCTGAGGTGCCCTGACAGGCCCTTGCAGTTGGGCTCTGTAGACTCATCCGTGCTTTGATGAACTTAATCACACAAACAGGAATGGAAAGAATTCCCCCTATGAATTTGGGAATTGAACAGCCCACAAATGTAGATGCTCTCTCTCTATGACAAAATAAAACTTATTCCAAACATGAAGTCATAAAGAAAGGAATAATGTGTCATTGTGAAAACAAGAGCTACAAAGTAAATCCAGTAATGAACTGGGATGGCTCTCCCAGAAACCCCTCACTGACTTACTTGTCAACCAGAGGCAAACATAGCTGGCAAGAGTCCCTTGATAAAATTTAAAAAATTGGCAGCAACTCATGGAATAAAAATCTTACCAGATCTGCTGAAACAGCCGTGGTGATAAGGGCATAGGGACCATTTACCAACGCACCACACAGAATCAGCATTCCTAGAAAGTGAGGTGGGGGGGGGGGAGAGATGGAGAAGAGGGAGGAGGACAGCAGTGGGAGATGGAGAGAGAGAAAAAGAAGGGAGAGGAAGAGAATGACAGATGAAAGGGTGGGGAAAATGGCAGATAGGAAGAACAGAATGAGGGGGAAGAAAGCACAAGGACAATGGGATGTTAACAGTCGGAAAGAAAAGGTGAGGGAAAATAACATAACGGTTAACATCAACAGTTGGAAGTAGGTCATTTTTCCTTTCCTCAGGTGATAGCTGTTTCCATGGAAACACAGGGAAGGCAGTACGCTCACTGATCACCAGTCGCATTGAGCACTAACACTGCTCCATGGCATTGCGCAATACCACCTCAAACACCTGCCACTTCTGTAGAGCGCGGCAGCAGGACTTCTGACAGGGACCACGTCCACTGACCATCTCACACTTTCACTGGCTCCTGGTTGAGAGCTGGATAAAATTTCACACACTTTGCTTTGTCTTCAAAATGTGTGAATCAACTGGTCCCTGAACATCTTGTCCAACTTCTCCTCTCCTATATCTCCATGAGTGAACTTTGATTCTCCCGATAGGCCTTTCTATCCTTCCCCTACATTAATATGCATGAGACTTCATGCATTCAGCCTTTAAAACATGGAACAAGATATGTCTAGCACTTTCCTGAAAACTTGTTACCTCATCTTCTGAAAGTCATAGTTTGGCTGTTTAGCCAGGCCTTCCCATAGACCCCAAAGCAGAGGCTCATCCTCTGGAACCAACGCACTGAAAGTCTCCCTGCCCACGAACCCCACAAGGTTTGCCCACTTCTAGGCTACATGTAACCAACTAGTGTTTAATTTACTTTTTAAATAAATAAATGCAATTTGTATCCAATGCAATTACTTCCTTATGCCTTCCTAAGATACCAACGTATCTATGTCCTTGAAATCTCTCTTATGGATCCATTAGTCAGTGCCTTATTACTTTATATAATCTGCCTTGGAAGTATCTTTAGGAAAAGGTAGAACATTTGGAAACAATCAGGACAAAAGCCAAGGTTTGACTATTTCCTCCCACTGACCAGCTACATTTTGTCCAGGTAAAATTTAGCAAGATGGAGGCTTGGCTACATTTCTTAGCCAGTGAGTGCTGATGTTCGGCTTCACCCGGCTAACTCTGGCTGAAAAATAGCTGTCCTAAAGTCAGTGTGACAACTTTATCCAGGGCTAATTCAGTGGACCTCTTCTCCGGGTATATTCTGCTCTGCTATATGCCTGGCTAGAGCTCTCTCGGTAACTTTATCTGGGTAACTTTCCTGCTTCACTGAATCTCAGCCTCTGTGAATTAAGGGGGCTTTTCCCTTGGTCCTGTTTATTTCTCTTAAGCAAAAAGGTCCTCTCTCGTTTAAAGCAGAAGTTTTTTGTAAATCTGTAGGCAGATTTAAACCTCACTGAAGTGATTAAATCTGGTTTTCAAACAGATATACAGCAAAACTAAACAAAGCAGCCTCCAGTTAGTTTGCTTTAAAGTTTCATTGCTACGTGCATGTAAGTGGTTAGGTTCCCACATAAACTTTACTGAAATGTCTGCAAGGGTGGAAAGAGGTCTTTTATAATAAAGGGATCAGTGAAATGATAAGACTCCTACTTCCCTGCTCATGATCCACAAGGAAGGTTTCAATAGGACAAGTCGGTCCTGGGGTTAGCTTGGGATATTTGTGGATGGGGAGGGCTATTTTCCGGGGTAAACGGGTGTAGGATCAACAACGTCCATGCTTTTACCTGCATCATAGTGGAAGCTTTCCTTGGAGCGGGGTTAGCCCTGGGAGAGCGCTCAACACATGTAGTTTTGTGTTTTCAAAACAATGCATACTGTTTTGCAGGGGATAAGGTATCCGCACAGATAAAAAGGTGAGCACATCCCTGTGGGTACTTTTCAAAGGGAAAGTATGCATGTAATTTCTCTTTGCAAACTGGTATGAAATCCATGGGTAAAAGTACTGGGGACTTTTCATCTGCTGCAGTTTTGAAAAATTGCTCTCCTGCCCCACCTCCCCGGTGAACGAGTGCACCAGAGAAAGCCTCAGAATACCTTAAAGGACCGGTCCCGGTCCACCTTAACGGCAAATCATACTTGGTACACTGCGGCACCCTGAGCAGGAATATAGCTTAGGCTCAATGGAGAGCAGACAGAGGCCCTGGGAGGAGAAGGCAGCTCCTACAAAGATACCTGATCTATTGCTGTGTATTTGAGGAGCAGTGCTGAATTAAGCGGCTTCTGTGACTGCTTTGCCTGTAAATGGATGGCTGGAGTCCAGACCGGAATCTGTCCTCCAGCCAGCCACGGACCCCGTGTGCCCTACCATCACCCCCCAAGTGTCAAAGAAGTCTGGTTACCTGGATTTCCACAATAAATATTCAAGATTACATTAGCACACATTTAATCAAAGTACAAGCTTTATTTGTATAATTTATCTATGCTGAAGATCAGATTTGTTTTAGCCACTTGAAGACCACAATTTAGCATCCCTGGATGAGAGTAGTGTTAGGGATAGGTATAGGGAGTAGCACTGCAATCAGGAATAGGGTTTGAGGAATGGTTATTGGGGATAAAAGTAGGATTGCTTTTAGGAGATAGGGTTATGTTTAGGGGTTAGAGATAAGGTTGGGTTTCAGGGGTTAGAGATTAGGGTAAGATTAGGATTTAGGAGATAAAGTTCAAAACGTTTATGATCAGATGGTAAGGGTTAGGCTTCAGTCTAGGATTAACATTTTATGAATCTTGCAGGTTTGCTTTAGCAGTTTATAGATAATTGGGTCTTTTTTTTTTTTTTACCTATAGTAGTAGCAATCCCATTATGACCAATTTGATTGTATAGGAACAACTGCAAAAAAATGAAAAAAAAAAAAAAAAAAAAGGACAATAAACCACTGTACTGTATTCAACACCTCTTCTCAGCACCACCCTCCTCAGCCAAATGGTTGCAAGCAGAAAACACAAGCACATACATTAAGGTCAGTGGCAAGAACGGATGGGGGCTCCGATATGGGATTCCAGGGTGACCAGCATATGTAATACACACTTCCATAGCCCCTGGCAACACTTCCATAGCCCCTGGCAACCCTCCAGAATGTGCTCACATGCTCCTCAGATTATACATTATTTTTCTTATGCAACTGCCCAAGTTAAGGCTTATAGCTGGCAATGTTTCAGGATCATAGATCCAGCATTTCTTCATGGATAAGCCACATCAGAGTCAATTAACCGATCCAATAATCCCCTCCAGCTGAACTTTCAAGACAGGAAGAAACAAGAATTTTTCTAGGAGCCATTCTTCTTTGGAATATTAGACCCAGAGGAATGAGCAATGAACTCTGTACCTGTCATGGCAGTGCCACCTACGTTTAAAAGCCAATAGGAACACAGCACTCACCATTGGAGCAGCCAGGATTAGCATCACCCAGCATGTGGTAGCTCTGCCACCAACAAAGTCCGATATCAAACCTGCTGAGATACCACCTGAAAGGAGATATGACTGAAGTTACAAAATCATGAATGACATAACACAAGTAAAAAGGGAGCGGTTATTTACTCCTTCCAATAGTACTAGGACTAGTGGACACTCCATGAAACTAGTAGCAGATCTAAAACAAATTTATGAAAGCGTTTTTTTCAGACAAGGCACAGTGAAGCTGAGGAATCTGTTGCTGAAGGATGCGATCAAAGCCAACTGTAGAGCCAGGCTTAAAAATGGTCAGGCAGATTTCTAGAGTACAGATCCATTACACTACAAACTAATATTGTTGCTGCTGGATTATTTATTATCTGAGTTAGCTACCAGTATCTGTTATGTTGTTATCAGAGCGTAGGCAACGTGTATTGATCCAAAGTTCATGCTAAGTCGCACCTTTTTATTGCCAATTTAGAATGTGACTTTTGCTATTTTAAATTGTTTACACATTTCTTGCGAAGCTGCAATAAACCTCTCTTTATTTGCTGCTATTGTAATACGCTGTAAACCGGTTGGAGTTCATTGCGCATTCAGAAAGGTGGGCAATAAATCCAAATTAAGAAATAAAATCTATTAGTCAGGTAGGCTTGGGGAATGCAACCTCCTACTGTCAAGGAGCTTGAAGTGAACAGGGAAAAGGAGCCTGCTGGGCTCAACGCACCACTGGTCAGACCCAATACATTTTTATGTTCACATGTAATATAAATCAACCCAGCTATTTATAAAGAGGTGGAACAACCTTTCTAATGACAGTAAAAAAAAATGTTATTTGGTGCAATTTCAAACCTGAGGAGCAGTTTACATTATTTGGGGTACATGTAACCTATTGTAATAGGGAACACTAGAAGAGCATCACACACACGAATAACTGAGCATAAGAGTACGATTTCCTGATGTAAGTTGGACGCACCGCTGATAGGACATACTGATTAAACTTTCTCAGTTTTAGAGAAACCTATCAAGAATATGAAAGGGGGTGATTAAGATACACTACTTATTTGGGTGGAACAATGGATATCTAAGTTATGCACTGAGCAACTGTTAGGTCTCAATAAAAGAAGTAGATTGGCACTCATGCTGAATAGCCCTTTAGACATGATTTTTCTTAAGTACAGTATGTGCTTTTCATGCTTGTTTGCTATGCAGTGATTGGCTATTTAAACTACATATTTTGAATGTGATGGAGTATGGGCGTTCCTTTGTATATTTAGATTTATATTCCACTTTTTGCAGCACATCAAAGTGGATTTCATTCAGGTACTGTAGGTATTTCCTTATCCCCAGAGAGCTCACAATCTAAGTTTTGTACCTGAGGCAAGGGAGGGTAAAGTGACTTGCCCAAGGTCACAAGGAGCAACAGTGGGACTTGAACCCTGCCTGGTCGCCTGGTTTGTAGCCCACTGCGCTAACCACTAGGCTACTCCTCCACTCCTTTCTGCCATGTTTTGGATTATATTGATACAAGTACATTAGATGAAAAGGTGAGAGGCTTACATTATGTTTAGTTTTTAATTCAATATATTATTGTTATAGGGAGGTTTCCCCTTCAATACACACATTTCTATTTTTTACAGAATCTTTGACCATTGAGGAAGACTGGTTATCCGGTCGAAACATGGGCTTCTGTCAGGCATATTAAGGGTCCAGGCATATTAAGTGTTAGCTTAGACCTGTTCATGAATGGTTTATAAAGCACAGGTTGAGTGGAATATTGTGTGATAAGTATATGTTTTTTTTTTGTTTGGGAATTGCTTAAAGTTGTTTTTGGAGAGTTTTTTTTTTTAATAAGATATGAGACAATAAAAAGATATATAAATAATAGTTTGCAACATAGTTCAATGAATGGGTAAATGATAATTTAAGGGCTTGCTTTGAAAATGCATGAAGCCCATTGCGTGGCAAGAAACGTCAGATAAATGTATGCACTTTGACATACATCTTTGAGGCCCTGTTCACTGATTGAATTTGCTCTAAATATTTTTTTACTGTCATTAGAAAGGTTGTTTCACCTCTTTATAAGTACACATAGATTCATTGATTGACATGGAGGTGTTTTGTTGCATTTGTTCTTAGAACTCATGTAATATAAGCATCGGGATCATAGAAAGGTGCAAAAACTTGCAAATGACAGGGGGGAATGCACCAGGATATGCTCAGACATGCATGGACACAGATAGAGAGAAACACCAAGAAAACGCAGAACATCCACAGGCCACCACACATGACACACAGACAGAGCCAACTGGAGCCTTACACAATCATTCGTAAGCACTTTTAGCCACAGGCACACACATGTAAAGCAGCAGCACAGTGAAGAGGAGAAACTGAAAAAGTAGACTAAAATATTTTTTTGCTGCTTGTATTTAAAAGTTGTTCTCTCAGTAGGTTTAAGGAACTATATGTACAGTATTTCTCTTACCTGCTATTGCCACACAAGATATCCTTAATACACAGAGGTAAGAAAGGTAAGGTAGGCTGAGGCCTAAGAGATATCCTAAGCTAGACTAGGCATGGGCAGACTGGCTGAGAAAAAATGGTCATCATCTGCTGTCATCTATTCTGCTACTATGTCACTCAATATAAAATTCATGTTATTTATGTGCTAGGAACCATAAAATAAGAAGGACAGAATAACAAGTAGGGGCACACGCGAAACATTTTATAGTGGATATTGTGCTGGTGACAGGTGCACAGCAAAAAACAAACCCCATTTATCCTCACAACAAACGCATTTATTTACAATTTTTTTATACTGCTCCTATGAACAAAACATCCTAAGCAGTGGCAATACAAGCTTTTCCACCCGCTGTCCTACCAGAGAACAGCTACTGCATGAGAAGCAGCACTGCAAGATTCCCACAAACTAGGTGGCCACTTTGCAGACTTCTGGAATCAAAGCAGAGCGAAGATGCACTAGGAAAGTCGAAGGAGCTCATACTTGATAAGCTTTTATCTTGCCATGAAGCTGTTGATCAGAGTTAGCCCAGCAGGACGAAATACAATCAAATATCCAAGCCAAGAGCATTTGTTTCTTAAGTGGTTGTGGAGATTTTCTATGGATTTAAATCTTTCCATGGAGAACAACAAAGCTCTTATGCACTGTAAGGTATGAAGGGATTCCTCACCTTTGTTGGAATGAGTTTTCAGAAAGAACATCTGATTCTAGTGACACTGAGAAACTGCTTTGGATGGGTCCTCAGTATCACTGTATTCTTAACAAGGTATGATTCGGGTGTGTTAGATTACTAATGCCTGGAGCTCGCTTACTCTGCATACTGAGGTCACTGCTATTTCAAATGAGAATTTCCAAGAAAGAAATGAGATCCACAGATGCTAAAAGGAGGCGTCATCAACTGAGAAAGTACCATGTTTAGATGCCACTTTTATGGAAGGAAGCAGATGATGGAGGCTCTAAATGAATCTTGCTACTATCGGATGGCAACAGAATGGAAGACCTTGCAAGTGATGGTGGTACGCTGCCACAGCACTTACGCACTCTGACGGACTTAGTCCTTAATCCTGATATGGAGAGGCTGAGCACATATTGAAGTAAGGTTGATGATGAACAAATAAATAAATCCTCCTCCTATGATGTACGCCAAATGGAAAATCTTTTTCACTTAAAAGTTGTACGGACACCCTACTGGAAAAGTCATCTTGCTGTGAGAATAACTTCTTTTACGTCCAAGGGTAGGGGCATAGCTTGCCCTAGCCTGCTTTCAATATCCTTGCCGTGCGTGCCAGAGTCAGACTGAAGCACGAGGTGAAGAAGAATCCCATTGTAGTGTGTCAAGTGGTTTGGGATTTCTTTTTTTTTTTTTTTTAAGACATATTGGATGAGCAATGACTAGGCATTGATGCCATGGAAACCATATTTACTGTGGTCAAAAAGAGGCTGTTAGTATAATTTCCCCTTGTCTTTTCTTAGCTTGGTCTTGGATTTGAGAGTTATTAGTGGAAAAGTGTACATCAGTCCTCGAGTCCATGGAACTGAAAAGGAGTCTGACACTAGGCGGAATTTCCCACAGGCAAAAGAAGAACTACATTGTGCTGGGATGCTTTGACCATTCGTGAGGTTGAAGATGACAACTCAACGTGTCTGCTAAAACATTCTCCTTGCCCTGGAGATGAAAGGCATAGAGAAATATGTTTTGTGAGATAACCCAATTCCATATCTTGCACAGCTTTGAGGAATAGTTCCTTCTTGTTTGTTTATATAGTACATGAGTGAAGGAATGGAAGGGAATTTTTTCATATAATTGTATGCAAATTCCATCCAAATATTTTTTGAATAAAATGATGGTGTTCTGAAGGTGGTAGGAGCACCCCTGTAGAATTGTCTGATTCTGGCACCCAAAGAGGTGGAGTACTTTTTTGCAGCCAGAGTTATGGCCCTGGTGCCATTGTGCTGGGTTAATGTAGCTTCGGTGCCTAAAGTTATCTGCCCCAAAATCTTTGTTACAGGATGAGTGGATGTTGACAGCGCTGAGATATCAGTATCAGAGATGGATAGCACTGACATTATGAGCAGCAATGGAGTGCTAGGACAGTGCTTCTTCTGGGGATCCTTGCATCTCCTCTGTGCCGATGGAGATTTTTCTCTTCTTCTCGTGTCGATCACCTGAAGCCAGAGCGTCATGGCTTCAGTATCAAGGTGATACTGACCTTTGTTTTCTTAGATGGTGGTCGCTTTCTCTTTTGATGGAGAGGGAAAACGGAACTTCAGTTTAAGATCCATGTATAAGAGTGCCTGAGGGAACATCTGCACACTGCACAGCTAGCTACCTCATGAGAAGGTCCCAGGCAGCAAAGGCAGAACTCATGGTAATAGAGGCTTGACATTTTATGCCAGCATTTCGAGCAGAGCTTGAAGGGTCTCGTCCCCGACATGAAGGTAAGTACAAGCGAGAGAGAGTGCGTGATCGAGCGAGCAAGAGACCATAGTACAAAATTTCATCTTTGTGAGACTTTCCTCACTTCAAATGACGTCAAATCTTCACAGAGGTGTACTGTGCTGTTCAAACATCTCACTCTACATGAAAAACTGGCCCCTAAATCCTAAACCACCACCTCACCTTGAGCTATTAGATGGCCCTCCTACTACTATGAAGGCCTTATAGATAGGGGCTCTCGCTCTCTCTCTCCCCACCCTGCCCAGAAATGGCCAAAATGCAATTCAAAAAATGTATTACGAATTACATTACAGCCATTTTGGTCATAATGCACAGCTTAATGCCAGGAAAAAAGGTGTAGTTATTTCCGGCGTTAAAACTGTGCGATATTGCCCCTCATTTTCATAAATACCGCCCCTTCCCAAAATTTGCATTTGCGCCATGCGCTAGCATTATCGCATGCATTAACGCCATAATGCATTTATTTATTTAACAGCTTTTCTATTCCGGTATTCGTGTGAACATCATATCGGTTTACATCAAACAAAAGATAGAAATGACATCGAACAGGTGGGGAAAACCGGGGCAGAGAGGGATATAACTAGAGGAGAAAGGCAGAAGAATGCATTTTGATGAATGACCCTATTTCATTGATAATAGTTTGAGTAATGATTAAATTCTTAAAACAGCGTAGTTAATACAGTTGGAGGTTCCAATTTTCTTCCACAAGCAGGAATACAAGCTTCCCTACACTCATTGCCCCTCATACACACTGCTCCACTGTACAACAGGTACAGCATAGCCAGCAGCCGTGCAAGAGGTGCAAACTTAGATTATGAGCCCTCTGGGGATAGGAAAATACCTGTCGTACCTGAATGCAATCCACTTTGAATATAAATAAAGTCCCCTCACATACCCTGTCCCGCCACAGGAAAAGCATGGCAGCACGTGTTTCCCCACAGATTGTTTCTTCTTTGTCCACAACAGGGCCACTATTAATGAGGAGATTCTGGAGGAGTGGAAGCAGGATGTGTGTTTGTAGGGAAATATTAAGAGTGACGTTCATTGCTTGGCTGTTAAAGATACCTACCAGTAACACCCTTGTCAGCCTGGAGATACCAAGTTCATACAGCAATCTTTTTCCCTTCCTCTATGGTTAAAATCAGGAGCCTGGGTAATAACTGGCAGAGTCGGCTTTTAGGGTGTGTGATCTATGCAATCACACAAGGCGCCATGAACTAGGAGGTACAATTGCTCCCTCCCAATGCAGATGAACAAGCCCCAGTTCCTTCCCAATGTAGCCCTTGAGGCTAAAAAGCTGCTGCTCCTGCTGCTCACTCTCTCTGTCTAACATGGCCTGCAGGCCCTAAGAGCTTCTATCGCCCAGCCTCCTAATTTGACCTGTAGGGCCAAAGAAGAGATATTGTACCCTCTCTCCCACCAGTCATGCAGCCCTACTGACAGGAGGGTGAAGCTGGTGGATAGGTACTGTCAAGGGCATACTGCTGGTGTATGACATCAGGATCAGGGCTGGACCCAGACAAGGCAGGCTGGAGAAGAACAGGATTCAAGAAGTCTTCTACCTATATCGGCCACCTTCTCCTTGGGTTAAGCCCTCCAGTGCTGGTGGCCAGTAGGACAGACAACAAAAGCAGGAATGGACACGCCAGGGAACTGAAAGGTGCCCAGAGGAGGCTGCTGCAAGAACTAGACCTAAGAAGGAGCCCAGTAAGACAAGACAGGATTCAGAAACACAAAACAGGACTAGGGCTAAACAAGAACAGATTAAGACAGACAGGGCACTAGATACCAGAAACAAGGCTACAACAAGATGCCAGAAACAAGATTAAAGCAAAATAAGGGCACCAGAATACATAGGTCTGAGAGTAGAGCCAACGTAAGGCCTCGAATTAGGGCTAAGAGGACTAGAGACTGGAAGCACAAGGATTAAGACAAGACCATAACTAGGCCCAAGATTAGACCCTAGATGTGAAGCCAGACTATATCTAAAATGAAAAACAAAAAACACACAACATGGCCACCAAGAGGTAGACACCATAGGGAAGTGCAAGATACAAAACACCCACACAAACAGGAATCACTAAGGGTGTATGTTTTTAATAGAAATCATCACTGAATGAGTCCTAGACTCAAAACTGCTATAGAATTGACCTGGACATGATAGTGTTCACACTCATTTAACAACAAACATTGATTAAAAACTATGTTACCAAACCTTATGGCACCTGTGTAAACTGATAGATTTTAATAGCATTACTTTTTGTGCCTTACTGTAAACCGTTGTGACGGTACCCACCTTAACGACGGTATAGAAAAAGATTTAAATAAATAAATAAATAAAATAGAGTTGGGAGAACCAGCCAGAGTGATCCGGCAGCAGGCCACAGTGCTAGAAGGACTAGACAGACCACCAACAAGGCCCACTAAGGATCCTTGCTGGCAGGAAACAAGAACTGCCCAACAGGTCCTCAAAGCCAGTCATGAGAAGTTTGTAAGAAAACTAAAAAGTCATGCGATAGAAGGTAATGTCCTTTCGTGGATTATAAATTGGTTAAAAGTCAGGAAACTGTAGGATTAAATGATCAATTTTCTTAGTGGAAAAGGGTAAACAGTGGAGTGCCCCAAGGATCTGTACTTGGACCGGTGCTTTTCAATATAATTATAAATGATCTGGAAAGGAATACGATGAGTGAGGTAATCAAATTTGCAGATGATACAAAATTATTCAGAGTAATTAAATCACAACCAGATTGTGATAAATTGCAGGAGGACCTTGCGAGACTGGAAGATTGAGCTTCCAAATGGCAGATAAAATTTAATGGACAAGTGCAAGGTAATGCATATAGTGAAAAATAACCCATGCTGTAGTTACACGATGTTAGGTTCCATATTAGGAGCTACTACCCAGGAAAAAGATCTAGGGATCATAGTGGATAATACTTTGAAATCGTCGGTTCAGTGTGCTGCGGCAGTCAAAAAAGCAGACAGAATGTTAGGAATTATTAGGAAGGGAATGGTGAATAAAATGGAAAATGTCATAATGCCTCTGTATCTCTCCAAGGTTGGACTGCACCTTGAGTACTGTGTACAATTCTGGTCACCGCTTCTTAAAAGACATAGTTGGTACTGAGAAGAGTGACCAAAATGATAAAGGGGATGGAACTGCTCCCCTATGAGGAAAGACTAAAGAGGTTAGGGCTGTTCAACTTGGAGAAGATACGGCTGAGGGGAGATATGACAGAGGACTTTAAAATCATAAGAGGTCTAGAATGGGTAAATGTGAATCGGTTATTTACTCTTTCGGATAATAGAAGGGAGGCACTCCATGAAATTAGCACGTGGCACATGTAAAACTAATTGGAGAACATTTTCACACAACGCATAATTACGCTCTGGAATTTGTTGCCAGAGGATATAGTTAGTGCAGTTAGTGTAGCTGGGTTTAAAAAAGGTTTGGATAAGTTCTTGGAGGAGAGAGAGAGAGAGAGAGAGAGAGAGAGAAGCCAGCGGCAGGAGGACGTCAGAAGTACCATTTGCTGGCTCAGTTCTGTTGTCATTGGGCCATGAGTGAGAGGGAGGGTGGCAGTGAAATGTGAGATTCAGGGGGAAAGGAGATATAAAGTAAGCTCTGGTAATTGGTCAGTCTGTCAAGTGCTTGGGATAAATTATCTATATACGATCTGAAACAGGAAACAATTTTGTTATCTAGAGAGTCCTACAGATTCTCCCAAAACAAATCATAGTGGATGGGGGTGGGGAGGAGGTAGGGGTAGTGAATGGTTGCTGCAGCGAGGGGCAATAGATCACTCTGTGCCGACTTCAGTATCGTACAGGTTTGGGGAAGGAGACAGACATTGCAATACTAGAAAATTATTTGTTTGTGCATCTCAATTAGATTGTAAGCTTCCTGGCACTAGGATTGTTTCTTATACGCAGTATCTGTAGCACTGCATATGCCTACTGGCACTACAGAAATGTTAGATAGTAATATCAGTAACCGGAACAGAAGCTCCCTGGTCTTAATAACAGTAAAGCAAACAGAAAAATATTAAATCTACCACACCTATAATGCCTCCAACATCAAACAAGGTCGAGAGGTCACCAGCTTCTTGGGGGTTAAAATGTCCTGTGGAGAAAAGCAGATAAATATCAGCACACTCCTGCCAGAAACAGATGGATAGAGGATGCATATGACAATGGAAACAAAGCCATTGGTCACACATGTTAAATCCAAAATTTCATCTGGTGTTTAATCCAAGCAAACAAAACAATAATAGAGTGCATGTGAGAGATAATGCTCAAAATTTAAGCTACTAGTATTACTTTTACTGATTAGCCAGCAATGTCATCATCGCCCTCCTCCATCCATGCCATGAAGATAAAAAATTTTTTAGAGAGTTTTTAAATGCTGTATTGTAGTGATTAAAAACACAGTCCTATAGAAATAATAAATACTTCCTTCACTGTAACGTGAACTTTCATTCAAACACTTATCTGAAGCCACGCAGTGTTTGGTTACACATCAGCAGCCACATTATAAAACATCATCTGATTGGCTGTATATCTAGGCCAGCATCATGGCATGCCATCAGATTAATCCACTTCTATGCCTCTGTCAGGTAGTCCCAGGCAGGCTGCTGGCAGCCACATTATAAAACATCATCTGATTGGCTGTATATCTAGGCCAGCATCATGGCATGCCATCAGATTAATCCACTTCTATGCCTCTGTCAGGTAGTCCCAGGCAGGCTGCTGGCAGCCACATTATAAAACATCATCTGATTGGCTGTATATCTAGGCCAGCATCATGGCATGCCATCAGATTAATCCACTTCTATGCCTCTGTCAGGTAGTCCCAGGCAGGGTGCTGGTAGGGGCACACATTCTAGCACACTCTCTGTACACAGCTCTCTCTTGAGGGAACAGCCAGTGATATACTGAAGTCCTGCTTCTGTTGGCGAATTACTGCCATAGAGAAGATTTTCAAAAAGGCTTAGGTGCCTAACTTTGGAAATCGGGCAACTAAATCAGTCCCTTTGAAAACTGACTAGGGCTGAGCACCTAAATTTAGGTAACATAAAAACTGGGCAGCAACTGGGCCAGTGTTAGGACAGGAAATAAAAAGGTTAGGGAACTCGGCACTGATTTTTAGCACTAGGCCCCTAATTTAGAGGTACATTAACTAAGCCACGGTATTTTTCTTGCAGCTGTGGTGGCTGAGAGGCAAATTCAATGGCAAGATTCTTTCAGCTCTGAGGCGCATAACATTTACATGACTGAATATGCAAAACAATTTCACATCATGAGGGCAATTTTCAAACGGCCAATTTATGCACATAAGTCACTATTTATATATTCAAATGGCTTGGAACATTGTCCTAGCCGAAAATAGTTTTTCAACCTTCCTGATGTGTCTGGATATTTACATTTTATTCTTTTGCTTTTCTTTCATGCTTTTCTCCATTTTATTTTATTTTCCATTGCTTTCTTTCCCCACGTTCCTCTATCTACTCTTCTCACTACAGCCTGTCTTTATTCCTCCTCTCGGTGCCTTTTTTCTTGCTTGCCTCCACTTCTCTAATATTTTTTCTTCCTTCTTCTCCATCCTATTTACCCCTCCTGCAGTTTTTCTTAATTTGTCTCTCATTCTGTCTCCCAGTTCTATCCCTTGCAGCTCACCACCCAACCTCTCATTTTATATAGATTTAGTTATTTAGTTTGGTGCATTTCTCACCCTTCCAGTGTTAGCTCATAGCAAGTTACAACCCTTCTCTGGTCCTCTCTCTTTCCTTTCCCTCATCCTGTCCCCAATCCTCCCTCACTTCCTTCCTTCCCCTCCCCATCCTCGCTCTCTCTCTCTATCCCTCTTTCCTCCCCCTAACCTATCCTCTATCTCCTCCAAGCCAATCCTTTCCCTTGCTTCACGTCAGGCCGATCCTCTCCCCTGCCCAGCGAGAGGAGAATGGAACTTTGTGCCTCGTCTGTCTCCTCCCGCTGCCTGCAGTCTGACTGCACAGGACTCCTTAGTGCTGCACAGCTCAAACCACCATGGGGACGAGTGTGCGTGTGTGTGTGTGTATGTGTGGGGGGGAGATACAGTTAACAGTGAGGAGGAGGGACCAGCCATCCTTTACTTACACAGGCAGAGAATGTTTAGTTTTCCCTCTTCTCCCACCTTCACCAAGGTGCTCGCTTCTAGGACTCCCTATCCTATCAGTAGATCAATCTGGTCCACTCTCTCTTGCCTTTCAGTACAGACTGAGCTGCTGTGACAGCTCCAGGGCAGAGGGCAGAGTGCTGCAGGAGTGGATAGATTTGCGCTCTCTCTCACAGGTAAGAAGTCCTATGCTATGCATGCAATTGCAGGAGGAAAAAAAAAGTTTGGCTAATTAAGATTAATGTAAAAGAAAGAATGATTCCAGTGATATAAGAGGGGAATCTTAAAATATTCCGTACTCAGGATTCATCCAGTGGGTCCGCAAAGCAAACCAAGGAAGGTTTGTCATGATCGGTGGCTCATGTGGTTAAGAAATGCTTTCAAATAAACAGATAAATACATGGACAAATAACTTCCCATCAATGAAAGAAAAACAAAACAAAACTGAGGAACACATTTCTGAGATGCACTTCCCAGTGACAAATGGAAGGAGACCTCAGTTCAGG
Organism: Rhinatrema bivittatum; assembly: GCF_901001135.1. Taxonomy (NCBI): domain Eukaryota; kingdom Metazoa; phylum Chordata; class Amphibia; order Gymnophiona; family Rhinatrematidae; genus Rhinatrema; species Rhinatrema bivittatum. The sequence goes on along the minus strand of NC_042626.1, from coordinate 62,571,817 downwards.
GACTGGATACCACCGGCTGATAACTCACCAACATTCACAATATAAGGTGGCAGCCAGTAGAGGAAGGTGTAACTGACCAGTTTTGCGAACAGCAGACACAAGGAGAACTCCACCACACCCTGAGGAGGAGAAACACACAGGTCAGCAGGCAGCGGTACACGAAGGACCAGACCCACACCCCCAGCGTAATCTACACAGCCAGCAGTGCACAGGGCCCAGGACAGAAAGAGACCCCCTGACTCCCTACTAGGGATCCTGTGCCTCACATGGAGAACATATTGCTATCTGCTACTGTAGTAGTGGGGTGATGCTATTTTCTAGGCATTCCTCATAAGGTGTTCTGCAATGGTGCCTTCCAGGGTTTTAGAAACTGATGGCGAGAGGTCCAGAGGTTCAGTGGGGAGCCCACAGGCTAGCTGGAGAGTTTAACACAAAGTAATCCATTATCAGGCGCCAACCCATTACTGTTTAGTTTATTTGTCTTGATTGCTCACACTTCTTACATATGTAAAACAAAGTGATGTGCAATAAATAAAATAAATTAAAACACACAAAATATCAGAGAAGACATGAATAGCCAACAGGGCGGCAGAGCAAGAAGAAAGTGGACTTCACCCTTGGAGTATAGGTACCAGGAATTGTCCCGGGGGAGTCAGGGGAACCCTAGGCCCATTTACTCAGAAAGGGCATTTCCATTAAATCCTGGAGCAGAATTTGCAAGCATTTAAGATGATTGTTATACTAAAAGTGAACATCGAATGCATCTTTCACAAGGATTCATCTACCAACACCGTATCTGTTACTACTTCCAGCATTTTCATGAAGTAAATCACTTTTTATTGTAACACCAAATCACTGTGAAAGAGAGAGTGAAATCTAAGGACCTAGGCAAGACTCTCCTCTCCTATTCAGAATGAATCCAGAGCTACACTGGGGTGTACCAGGTCCCGGAAACTCTGTAGCAATCTCTCATTGGTGCAGAGATGTAGGAAGGCCCCAGAGCAGCCTGTTCTGCCTGAGAACACACAATAGCATTTCTTCATGTCAGGTTCTGCTCAATGTCACTGCCGCATGAAGAAAACATTATTTATAGATAGAAAGCAAAGTCAAGACAGGTTCTTTCCTTAGCTGACCTCACCAGTCAACGGCATAGTCACATCTGTAAAGATGACACTTAAGTTTCTGATCAGCTACACCTCCAGTGGGAAGAGCAAAGAGAAACACATTGGGGCCGATGCAATGTTTGTGCGCAGAAAGCGGGCACTGATCAATCATCGCCCGCTTTTCCCCCTCCTGGGGGCGCCATGCAACATTTAAATTAGGGGTCGTGTTGTTAAGGAGGCGCTGGGGTCGCTTGCGTGCCCCCTAGCGCCTCCTTGATAACGGGAGCCCGCGAGCGTTGGCTGTCCACTGGTTAGGGAAACCAATGTCAAATTTATCGGCATCTGTCTTCCTAAACGGCGCACAGCCAGGGGTTCAGGAAATGGATGCTTGTCAACTGAGTGTCCGTTTCCTGCACCCGACTGCAGGTGCTTTTTTTTTTTTTTTCAATTATTTTTTGAAAGATTTGTTCCTCCTATTTAATATTGCAATGATATTAAGTAGGAGGCTGTACAGAAAAGCAGTTTCTTTTAAGAGCGCTCAACAATTAGCACCTACTCTGGGCAGGCATTAATTTCTGAGTCTTAGAGGAACATTTATTTTTTGCATTGGGAGTGAGTAGCTAATAGCCTTATTGGATGCACTTTGTGGAGGCGCTAATTGCCTTATTACATAAGGGGATTACTTACTGCCTATACAACCTACGACCAACTGGGGGTTATACAGAGCGCGCGGCTTAGCGTACTGTATTGCATCAGCCCCATTGGGAGGTAAAGGAAGATTAAACTAACTTTAATCTGCCCAGGCTGAGGAAATTTTAAAAACCAAAGTGGATACCAGAAGGGATTCAGTGTAAACATAGAGCTTACAGATGCAGAGACTTAGAATAAACTTATGACTTTAGCAATCTGCTGACTTATTAATTATTGCTGCTAATCGATCAACTCGGAGAAGTGTAAACACTGTTCAGTCATCGGAAACCTCCATGCTTCTCCTGTGTGCTTGTTTGATGCAGAGGCTGTGTAATGAGCAGTGCTGTGCTGTGGACTAAGGAGGGCGACAGGGCGAAATTGCAAAGAAACGGTGTAAGTGCTAGTGTTTGCCCCCACCACTTTGAACCCCTGGATATCAGATGTAAGCTATGCGGCAGGGAGAAGGAGATGTAGAGAGACTTGGAGCAGTGCTGCAGAAAGGGTGCACCTTTTATTTCTTTCTATCTGCCCCTGAGTGCCAAGTAAAGGATCCTTCCAACCCAGGGGTTAAAACTGATGCAAATTCCCTCAGCTTCTGGGTGAAATCCAGAAAGTTCCCAAGCGTAGCGACCAGGCTGTTCTTGCAAGGACTCGAGTCCCAAGCAAATTCTAATCTGATCTTGAAGCTTGCCTGAGCTGTACAATCTCGAAGAGATGTTGTTTATGATGCCAGCAGAGGTGATCTGTCCTTTTCATGATGTCGGCAAAAAGTGACCTCTCCCTTTCTCAGTGCCAGCGGGAAGGGACCCAAGCTGTTCATGTCGTCAGCGGGAAGTGATCCACCATCTTTGTGATGCCGGCAAGAATTACTGAGCGAGCTTCTTTTGCTTACAGGCTCTCCTTCACCTTGGCCTCACATTTGTCCATGAGGCCCTCTCCCTTGCTCCTCTTTCTGATCTAAACTTAAAACCTCTCTGCTTCAGCTAACTTCTCCCGAACAATAAGCATCCGCTTTGACTTGCTCATTCATGAATCACATATCTTTGCACAGGCTCCACCTTACGGTACCAGGTAAGAAGCGAGGTAAATAAATGTTACCCCAATCAGTCAGTCAGCAGGAAGGACCCCACCTTCTGTAGTCTTTCTACTGACCGGAATCCTGAGGGCGCCCAGGAAGCTGATGGCTGCTGGCTGCTCAGGGAGATCCAAGCCGACCCTGGAGTGACTCATGCTGTCTTCCCTGGATCGCATGGAGCTGTTATAGGTCTCCTCGGGGTTGCTGGAGGGCAGCGGTGGGTTCTCCTCATCTTTCTCCACGTTTGTTTCTTCCTGCACAAAACAAGATAACCAAACTTTAAGACCTGTCGCTGTCAGGGATTAGGACTGTATGCACACTGCTAAAGCTGCCCATTCGTCTCTCTGTCCCAGTCCTCGTTAACGCTGCTCTCTCACATTCTCCCACTGCTCTGCCAGAGATGCCAGTGATTAAAACTACTGAAAGTTAATCGCATTACCCTATGAACCCTGTCCCAGCCTGCCTGAGGTCCCATCACCCTCCTTGCATGTCACGTCTCCCTTGATTTCTTTAAACCCTCCCCTCTAACTACTCCATCTCTCTTGCAGGCTTTCTAGTGTCCTTATTTACATTAAGAGTCTCTCTCATGCAGGAGGGAAGAGTCATTTGTCTTCCTGCTTCTTTGGTCATAATATGGATCGTCTTCCCTCTATCTCCATCCCATTTCACTGAGATAAGATCCTCCCTGCCCTTTTCTCCTACAATTATAGTTATTTCCATGTTCAAATGACTCCATTTCTGGGGTATCCTAGTTCCTAATCCAATCTGGCTTGTAAAGTTCATTGTTGTCCCACTCTCTCTTTGGCAGTTCATGCATCTCTTGTTTATTGCCCCATCTGCCCCCTTTTCTCCTCATCAGTCACTGTATATATTTATTGCCCCTGCCTTCTGCTCCTCAGCAGCGACTATGGGGTAAACGGGTGTTTACCGGCAGAAAAATACCCTTTTCCCACTCGGTGCGGGAACAGGTCAGGGAAGTGAAAATATGCACAGAGCTTTTGTGCTGAAGCCTCTGCATGCGCAGTCCCTGCTTTTAACACCTCACAGTTACAGGAAATGCCCCTGCGCCCACAGCTCCCCTGTGCTCTGCTCTGAGGCGGCAGCAGGAGCCGCACAGGAAGAGCAGAAAAGGAGCAGCACCTCGGGAGGAATCCTTGCAACAGCAGTTAAATTATGAAAGGCAGTGTTGTCCTCTTCTTACAACCAAAGTTTAATGAAAATACTTGCTGCTATTGGTTTATTGACAATTCCTTCTTGCAATGCAATATACATAAACTCAGACGCGGTAGGGGATTTTTCATTGGGTGACAGTTTCTTTGAATACTTTCAGTTTCGACCAATGTCAGTTCCCGGCACATCGTCTGCTTAGCTTTCCCAAAGACCCAAATTATCTCCCTCTCATTCCACGCGTAGCAAGCATTCAAAGGTCAATTTCAAAAGTGATTAGGTGCTCAACTTTAGGAATTAGGCATCTAAATTGGCCGTGTTGAAATTTGGCTAGGGCTGAGCATCTAATTTCACAAGGCATCTAAATTCAGATGCCTTAAAAAAAAAAATCGGTGGGTACAAGGGCGGGGTGAGGGTGGGGAAAAGGTTAGATCCTTGGCACTGATTTCCAGCATGGGGTGCCTAAGAGATCAGTTCAGTGGCACGGTGAGCGGCTAATTTATCCAGGGAAAGCTGCTTGCAGAACTTGTCCAGGACACTCACGCACAAGTCTCCTGCTAAATATACTCTGATCAAGCCTCGTGCGTAACTTTATCCAGGTAAAGTCAGGATTGTGATTTTTGCAATATTATTTGCATGCATACTTTTATATGGACAACACTGAACGTGTGTGCTCACCAGGTAACGGTAATGTTACGCCCCACCCACCCCTGGCATGCATCCATTGAGCCCCCTTTTTCTGAAGGTAAATTTTGGGCATTCAGTGGGGAGGGGGAATCATTCAGTCTTCTATTTTTGTGCACAAAGGCTTTGACTGTTAACCTCTCAATCTAAGAAAATCGATAGGAGTCCCTATATTTGGCTGAAAATATTCCTAAATTTAAGCTGAAGTGCTGAGCATTTTTTTTGAAGACTGTCCTCTGAATTTTTTCTATAGTTACGACAGAGTAATCAATGTAAGTGTACTAAATCTCTCTACCATGCAGGCAGTCATGTTAGGTGGGATTTACTGATGGGACAGCAAAAGTCTCAAAGAACTCTATAACCTCATGGAATCTGCGACTCTCATCATAACTGCGGCCACCTTGTGAAGATCTCAGAGAGCAGAGCCTATTAGAAGAAGGGATGCCTTGATCCATCTCTGCTGACCCGGAGAGCCTTCTGTGTTAGATTCTGGTCAGCACCAGTTTATATTTTATCCGAGGTTGTGAACAAATGTTAGTTCAGATGCAACAAGAAGTTTTGCATACCAAAAAAATGGGTGCGTAAAACTGTGTCCTGCTTAGCACCCTCACGTGGAAATCCCATGCAAATGAAGGCATCAGATATTACCCTCCAGTGCAGAGAGGTGCGCTGGCTTAACTCAGGTTTCCCAAGCGCTGGAAATTTTAATCCTGGTCAGAGGTGGAGTAAAGTTTCCAGCACTTTTGACAGTCTAAGGGAAGCCGCTGAAGTTGCGACACTGGGACCTGTATTCGAGATTTATGCGCAGAAAGCTGCTTTGCACAAGCAAAGTATGTTTTCTGCACATAAATATGAATTACGTGCACAAAAATATTTTCTGTACTGAAAACGTTTATGCGCATAAATCATGTTTTGTGTGCATAAAAGTCTTATGGGCACAAAACGAGTTTTGCATGTATAAATCACATCTGAGAGACTCTTGCTCTCCCGAGTTTAAAATGAGCATTCGCAGCTGCTGCTGAAAGCACATATTAACTCGGAGATGCGCACATTTTCCAGTCAGTGCACTTTTTTTAACCCTTCATGCATTAGCATACCGTTAGAACACTGTATTAGGAATTAAAAAGGAATTTTAACCTGAGTGTTAAGAAACTGTATGCTGAATTTCAGTGCACAGTTTTGACTCGCAGGATAATGCTTCAGCCCTATTAGTATGCTATTGCTATAGTTAAATCAGCAGTTATTAAAGAAACTCTCTAGGGAACCAAGATGGCCGCACGCATTGAGACCTAAGCGGGAGCTCTGCCGTCGTAGATTTGTTTCTTTCCTTTGAAAAATGCCCGCAAAAAGGAAGGGAAAAGTTCGGACTTACCCAGCCGAACTACCACCATCCGCGACTATCCAGACGGAGATTACCGGCTTTTTGAGTCCAGCAGTGCTAAGTCAGAGAACCGAGGAGTCCGATGTGCATGGAGGCAAGGAGGAGCTGTACATGCCTGCGGGGAAGGTGTCTCTAACCCCGGAACAGAGGGCGCCGCCTGTGCAGAGGCTAACGGAGGAGATGAGGAACGAAGGTACTTTCATTATCGCGTCTGATTTGAACCCAGAGGCTTTTTCAGAAACTCCCCATGGCATAGAACCGGGATTTTCCACCTCAAGCCCGGTGGAAGAACTGAGAGTGGAAGGAGCAACCGGACCCGGAGCAATCCTGGAAGAAGGTGTGCCTGTGGAATCTGCCATGAGGAAGGAACTGTTTGTGATACCAACGCGCCCTGCACAGGTAACTTTAGACTCCCTCTGGGATTTTATGGCCGGGATGGCCACAGCTATAAACTCCTTGGATGTGAAAATGGATTCCTCTACTTTGCAAAGCACTCAAAAAACTGCAGCCTTACAATTACAAGTAGATGAGTTAAAAGCAAAAGTAAATGTCCTGGAAGAGGAAGGAAAACAGATTCAAAAATATAAAGTATCAGCAATAAAAGACAGTCAAATACTATCCAGGAGGATGGAATTTGTTGAAAATAAATCCAGACATTTGAACTTGCGTTTCATTAATTTTCCTAGGGTAGTGGGAGAAATCCCTTACACTACCCTTAAAAAATTTCTTTTAGAAAAGCTGGAGATTGCTGAAACTAATTTACCATCGATAAACCCTTGTTTTTTCCTCCCCGTGCCAAAACGCTCAGGAAACACCCCTAATGTTTCCTTTGGAGGGAACTTAACGGAGTTTTTGGAAGACTCAACACTGAACGTGATAGAGGAACACTCTTAGTTTCATTTATAACGGTCAAGGATATTGCTTTTGTGATGAAACAATACTTTAGAAAATATCCTGTGAATTATCATGAGGCTGCAGTTAAGATCTTCCCTGATTTAGCTCCAGCTACTCAAGCCAGACGTCGGGGGTTTTTGAACCTCAGACAAGAGGCTATAGGGCTGGGTTATACTGTAAAAATATTATTTCCTTGTAAATGTTTTCTTATGAAAGGGAATGAGCGCTTTGTATTTTTTGCAGTGGAACAGTTTAAAGAGTTTATACAGGCCAGGAGACTGAACACACTAGTCCAGTGAAAGTAAATAGGACACTGCTGTTATGTGCACCAGTTTAATTATAATATTTTCAAATGTATCCTTCTTAAAAGATTTCTTTTCCTTCCCCCTATGGATGATCTAATCTGCTAGGTTAGTATTTTTCTTAATAGCTGAAGAGTGTTGTTGGAAAAGGATTGCAATTTATCCCACGGCCATTTCTGTAAGATTTAACTTTATTATTTCCTATTAAAATTTCCTTGAAATGGTAGCAGAGGGATAATAAGTTTATAAATATTTTGTGATTAAGAATACACAATATTTCTGTATAAGCAAAGTGATATTGTTTTGTTTATGTATTAAAACTAATAAATAAAGAATTAAAAAAAAAAAGAAACTCTCTATCCTGACAGAGTATCTTCAGAAGATATCAGTCAAAGTGATAGCCATTGGTCTGAGTGCGCTAATTCTATGAAGAAGGACCTTTAGACCATGCACTGGCATGCTATAGTGCATAATATGCTCTTTTGACTGATGGAATGGGTTGCAAGCTTCTTTGCTTTAACTAAATACCCTCAGTAATACCTGAATGTAATCCGCTTTGAAGTGGCTGAAAGGTGGAATATAAATCTAAATGAATGAATAATTTAGCCACGGTGCCAGCTTGTGGCTAGGTATGACACTTACATGGTGCTGGGGAAGGTTACAGCCCACATCGTCTGGATCTGAAAGAAAAGGGCAAGTGAGTGTCATGATCAAACAAAATTCAACTTTTTTCAGTCCACAAAGTTGTACCTTGGCTACACTCTGAGGCCTAAGTCAGTCAAGTAACAGTCACATGGCTCAGAAGGAACTGTAAACAGCGCTCATCTGTCAGGGAGTCTGTGATATCACCTGGAATCTGGCAAAATCCTACTTACCTCAGCAGTGTACATCAAAGGTCAGGCATTTAAATGTACAGGTTTTTGGCATAATTCCTGGCGCTTCTTCCTCCTGAGCTCAGCATATTATTATTCTCCCAGGGATAGCACTGTGGCCTTGATTCCCACTCTGGGTATTTAAAGTGGGCCAGGCTAGACAGAGGGTCTCTGTCCTTTAAGGTATTCCAGGGTTTTAATATATACACCCCTACTCAGGGTCATTTACTTAAAAATATCAGGGTAGTTATGTTGGAGTTTTAACCATTGTATATTTTCAGGGATTTTAGTTGAAATTCTTTTTAACTAAAAACCAAGCATGGCATGCAACTCCAAGATGGCCGCCATTTCCACACTGCAGGGAGAGCATTGAACTATTTCCTTCACAGCAAAGATTTTGTTGAATGTTTCACTGCACTCCCCTCCATGTTGATTTGGGGAGAATTGCTGACATATTCTGATCCTCTGGTTTGAATGCTTCCTCAGCTTTCTGTGAGTTCCCTCCCAACGCAGTTTCCTCGAAACACGGCCCGTGTTGGGGGACCGTAAAACCACTGTTTTGGATGCTACAATAGCCTTTTTGCTTGCCTGAACATAATAAAATCCCTAATTATGAACCTGAAGGACATATTGAATCTTTCGTCCTTCCTCCTTGTATTCGTTAGCTACTGAATATTGGCTTCATGATTGTGCATGCTCATTGTTTAATTTGTTCTAAGAAGTGGTGGTGGTGTTTTTAGTGGGGAATTAGTGCTGGGCCTGGGGGTGCTGGGAAAGACGCCATAGCCAGGATCCCCCCCACAGCCTCCACTTACCTGGTCCGGTGGGGATCTGTCATCTTGACCTAGGCATTAAGCCAAAGCCTTGGCCAGTACCCAGACCCAGGTCTAACACCACGACCTGAACCGGAGGCAGAGTCCTGAAGCCGGGGCGTCGGCCAGGTCCTGATGCCTGGGTCAGGCTCAAGCCTCAGAGATCCTCTTCAGGCATCTTCTTCTTTCTTCAGCCCGCAGCATGACAGCATCTGCTGGGGTCACACTGGAGATAACTCCGGTGCGACCCCAGCGGATGGAGTCTTTTGGCTTGCAAGTGCCAATGAAATGAATTAGCCTTATTCATCGCATTTTGCAGTTTTGTTTTAAACAAATGCATAGCCCTAATAATGGGACAAAGGGATCCCTCCCTGGCCACGGCACTACCTCCCTGGCATAATCACCTTTCATTTCCCTTACATTTCCTGGAACAATTCTCTCTTCCTACCTTCCACTCCTCCTCCCATTTCCTACCATAGTCACCTTTCCCTCCCCCCACCTGGCATAATTATCTACACCCCCATGATCCTCATGTACTTCCCTTCCCTACTCCTCTCCCTCTCTTCCCCTTCCTGGTTGCTCCCAGCCACAAGAAGATTCACAGGACACAGGGGCAGCGCTTTTTACCCTGCTATTGCTACCTTCTCTGATGACTGTCACTTCCCTGTCTCTAAAGTTTTTATTTATTTATTTGAATATTTTTATATACCGACAGTCGTTGGGAACATCCCATCAGTTTACATAGAAACATAAATTAGCAACAGGCTTTACAATAAACAATTATTTGAGAAATTGAGGAATGGGGGGGGGGGGGTAGAAGAGGTTCAACCAACAACAAGATAACCTGCAACATAATTTAGAACCACATGGGACCCGTAGTTTTGCAGGACCCACTGTTCCCCGTATGTCCTGGCTTTACAGGGAAGCCGGCAGAAGAGGGAGCAACACTTGATCACCCTGCTGACCTTCATCGACGAAAGTTGAGTTAATTCAAGGAGCTGTGTCAGCTCCGAGAAGTGACGCCATTTTGGCACAAACTTCGGAGAACCTCTGTAAGGGAGGTCCCAAGGGCATTTTGGAAAACCTTTCATTGGTTAGTGGAGAGAAGGCGGTGGGGAACCCCCTCAGAAGGAGGAGAAGGTGATCCAAAGGTACGTTTAATTATTCAGCTCTCGCTGTCTCAACCTTCAGTGATTACTTTAGAGGCAATATGGTACGCATTAACTTCTTTGGAAAAAGCAATATGTTCTTTAACATAAGCTATGAAAGAAGTGGAAACTCAAATAATGGCGGCAGATTTAAGAATAAAAGTGTTGGACATTAGAATTACATCTGTAGAAGCTGTACAAATGAAGCTAATACCATCCGATACCGGTCATTTAAAGAAATTGGAAAATTTAGAAAATATACTGAGAGGTTTAAACTTAAGGATCCTGAACTTTCCTTATTTGAAATTAATACCTCCTCATGATATCTGCAGCAACTATCTTACGAGGATCCTTAAGCTACCTAAAGAAGTAATGGCTGCAATCACAAAAATCTTTTATTTACCATCTTCTTTGGAAGAGGTACCGGTGGATCAAGCTCAAGAAAATACTCCAAATATTTCGGATATCTTGGAACTATCTTGTGAGATGGATATTCAGACTAGAGGGACTCTGCTTGTAACGTTTGTGTTTCTATCTGAAAGAAATTCGATATTAAGAATCTTTCTTCAAAACCAGTCCTACTTGTTCCATGGCCAGAAGATCTGGATGTACCCGGATATAACGAAAACTACACAAGAGAGACGCAAGAAGTTCTTGTCAATGAGAGCTGAAGTCCAAGCACTAGGTGCTAGGTTTACACTGAAATATCTGTGTAAATGTTGAATAAATTATCAAAATTCAAATTGTGTTTTCTGAAACAGCTCAATTATGTGCATTTGTACATTCACACTCCCAAAATTGTTCTGAGGGGCATATGGGGGAATAGAGAAGCTATTGTAGGGGAACCTAGAACCTGTTTTCCTCAAGAAGTTTGCTTGTTCTTAATCGCTCCATATTCTTGTGTGTTCTCCCCCTATTTCCTCTAAAGAAGGAGGTACTTAATTTATGTATTGCCACTTATTGTAATTTTCTGGATTATCAAGAAATGATTGTAAAAGTATCCTTTATTGTGATTACAGGTTATGCTTGTATGTCAAATTTGAAATGCAAATAAAAATAAAATTATTTAAAATAAAAGTATAAATGCCATGGAAGGCCTGCACATACTTAACTGGGCAGAGGAGGGTGGTTTTCATATGCGCCATTAGACCTGGGTAAATTGGCCTTCTCTTTTCAGCCAGAAGCATACTTGGGTTTCCACAACATGCATTACTTTTAGCCAGATTTAAAAAAAAAAAAAAAAAAAAAAAGCATTCTTTGGGAGCGTTTAATTCAGAGGATGAAAACAGTGCAGGCACATGGGATTTTCAAAATGTGCATGCAACATTTTACCCACCTGTGTTACCCTGCAGGTGCAAAAATAGGCAGGGACTACTTCTTTGAAAATTAGTTATAAACTGCACTACATACTTTGCAATGTGGTGGGCTATTTGAAAAATGTCCTCCTTAAGATGATTTTGGGAGCAGATATATTATTCCTATGGGCTTTGTTGTATTTTGACCATGTTTGGGTACTTCATTAATTTGCCTCTTCTTGTTCCCTTCAAAATACAATTAAGATCACGTAACACAGAAAATGAGGACAAAGCACATCCAGTCTTCCCAGTTGCTTCCCTCTCTACCACTCTGGATAAATGAGCACATATATTCCCAATCCAATTGCAGCTCCCTCCCTTATGTCTTGAACTCGGCTCTCAAGCCTGTTCCCTACCACTGCTCTGTCTCAAGCATGTTTACATTTTCTTACAGGGTCTTCACCCTCTCCACCTTAAGATGTTCCAATTGTTATCTCCCTCTTTGGTTCTTTTGACACCCGTACTTAATCCATCTTTGGGGCCCCTTCTCATATCATCACGTTTTCTAATAATCCACAAGAACTAGTGGGACTCTTGTCCAAATCAACAGACTACCCCATGCTCACTGATGCTAGGGCTATGACCATGGTCACTTCATGAAGGTTACCCCTTGTAAGCCTGATACAGTTATACCATTGCTGTTAAAGTTGTAACCATGTAACAATTTTAATGCTCAAATTTTGCTCTCTGCATTATGTAAGAAAATGGTATTAAAAATAAATGTAAAAATCTCTTCATTTTTCCTGTTGCCACTAGGTGGCAGTATCCCTTTATCAATCATAAAGCAAATGTTGCTTACCTGATGTAACAGGTGTTCTCACAGGACAGCAGGATGTTAGTCCTCACAAATGGGTGACATCGAGGATGGAGCCCTGTACGGAAAACTTTTCTGTCAAAGTTTCAACAAGCTTTGACTGACACTAGCACACTGGGTGCACTGAGCATGCCCAGCCTGCAATTATCCCTGTGAGCCACAGGTGTCTCCCTCAGTCTCGTCTTATAGCTAAAAAGCGCAAGCGAAACTAAAATAAAAGTATACAGACCCAACTCTGCGGGGTGGCGGGCGGGTTTCGTGAGGACTAACATCCTGCTGTCCTGTGAGAACACCTGTTACATCAGGTAAGCAACATTTGCTTTCTCTCAGGACAAGCAGGATGGTAGTCCTCACAAATGGGTGAGTACCGAGCTGAGGATGCCCGGGAATGCACCAGATACACCGCAGATGCGCAAAGGCGTAACGACTAAGGTGGAAATGGGAACGGAGGGCATCCGCAACACCATAATGGGTTCGTGGAAGGATGTTGGGTAGTGAATTGAAAAAAGTAAGAGTAGGCGGACTGGCCAAACATGGAGCATGCCGGCTAGTCAAATGTAAGCAATAATAGGCTGCGAAGGTATGGAGAGGACTCCAGGCTGCAACCTGATAAAAAAGTACAAGCAGCAGTAACCAAAGGGAAGCTGTTAAGGCTAAGACGGACACAACAGTATGTGGATACCCACAGTGTTGTAGTGAAATGTCTGCTTGTTGGTAGGAAAGGAAATATAGACCACTTAATCAGAAGGATTAGGTCTGTGTGGCCACTGGAAGTAGCAGCTTGACCCTTGCATGAAGGAAAGAGTCAAGTGGAATTCACATGGAATGCAGTGCAATGTAGATAGAATGTAAGCGCAGCATTACTGTCCAGGAATGTGGAAAACCCAGTCTCTCCCTAGGGCGAGAGAGAGAGGTTAGGAAAAATTAATAGAGTATTTCCTGAGGAAAGGAGATACAACATCTACCTGAAAAGGATAGAAATTTGAATGCGTAGAACTACTCAGTGGCAGAGGAACGGAGTCAGGTGAGTATGGAAAGAGTGCATAACTCACGGACCCTGCTGGCAGGAATGACATTAAGAGGGAAAGAAGTTCCCTTGCCAAACTGTGGAAGAGAGGAATGGAAAGGCTCAAACGTAGAATGTATGAGACTTATAAGGAGAATATATATGTTCATTCCGTGATTAGAGAAATAGAGGCGGCTTGATCAGTGGATAATCCATGGTAAGCCGACTCAGAGAGGATTACCGAAAACGGGAACCCAACTCCCAAAACGATACACCTCCTAAGAGAAAGGTGTATCTATGTGGAGGATGTCTGGAGAACAGAATCCGAGGGAGTAAGAAAAAATGGTGGAAAAGTAAAAGGGGTAATACCTCTTTTTTTTTTTTTTTTTTAGCGTCAGGAGGTAAAGCCTGCCATATTAAACGGCAAGATTTATGTTTAGAAGGTTTTGTGACGCTACCAGAACCTAAGAACATCAGTAAGTCTATGATTTGGGACTGACTGGTGAGAGAATAAAAGGTTACTGATATGATGGATTGAGAAGTATGGGAAAGCATACTGATCTCAGTCAGGGAGTGGGGAAAAGAATACTGAACCCCATCCCAGTTCAACATTAGAAGAATGCTGGCTACGAGAGGCAGCAGAAGAGATATATTGAAGAGGCCTTTGATGGAAGAAAAGGCATCTAAGGGAACGCATAGGAAACATGTGCAGGGAGCAGAACCTGTGCATCGTATGGAATGATCAGACGCCGAGGAAAGTTTAGTTAAACTCAGCGTTAAAAGATTTGCCCTGTACACATGTAATTGAGACCATTCGAGAGGATAGAACCTACGTGGAGAAGGTCTGATAGAGCGTTCATTAAATCTCTTAGATATGTGGCCCAAGGACGCATGAAGTGAACAAGGGCCAAGGGTAGAGCTGCGCAGCTGTCTAGCAGAGCAGCTAAGAGGTAATGCGTGCTTATGAGTTGGAAAGCACATTGTCCCTATGCTGTCTGTCTGTATGCACAAAGAATTGTTGCAAAAGCAGTATTGGAAGGCATAAGGGCATAACTCATGGGTGCAACGTCCAGGAAGTTTATGAGAAACTATGCTGGAGTGCAATAGATGCATAATGGGTTGACAGCTTTCAGGAGAAACTTTATAACCCTAAGGAATTGCGAGCATGAGTCGAAGGAGACTAGGTCCTAGTTCGAACTGGGATAAGAATCAGGGACGAAAGCAATGAAACCACTTAGGTCCATTGAGTATAGAATGTCACTGAATATAACCCATAGCAGTTTTGAATTATGAGAAAAATGCATAGTGGGAAGAAACCCCATAGCCCAACCATGAAAAGTTGAAAGGCTGAGGTTATGGAAAATATGCGCAGGGACATATAACAATGTATCAGAATGTCTGTGCGCATGCTGGACAAGAGGGTCTTAAGACTGTGGTGTCCAGAAGTGTTACAGAAGGGATTTATGGCAGTGACAGTAATCCCAGTTAGTAAATGTATAGTGAGTCCTGAAAAAAGTGAGAGCTCCTTGCATGTACTGAAAGTGGTTAGCCGTAGTCTATGCAAGGAAAGTGAATGATGTTACACTCCGCAGAGAAAACAGCATTCACCAACAGTGATGCAAGAGACAGTTCACTTACCGAAGCTGGTGCCAGCGGCAGAGCTTGGGGTTGTAATGTTGACTCACCATAAAGCACATAGAAACATTAAAATAATGTACTTACTGCAGTATGGAGTGATGGTAACCAAAGATACCATTGTACCTGTGACGTCTAAAGAAAGTTGGATTTTCTTAGGTCCAGGATGTGCGGAGAGTAACTATTTTCTGTTAAAAGAAAGAATAGTGCAATTAAAACTCCCCAACCCCCCTCCCTTCTCCCCTCTGCACTTCGTAGCGCCTGGGGGAGTGTACCGGGACTTTGGTACAAGGTGGGGTGGCCGCTCTGATATCTGACCAGATGGGAGACCAGGAGGTGTCCCAATGGAGGATATCATGTAGGCTCCTGCAGGTGTGTGAGCGGTAAGTGGTACCCGCATTTCTGTATGCTGTACAAGGAGACACTGAGACCTGTGGCCAGGCCTCAAGGTGGACTTGTACATGGGGCAATGGTTGCTGAATCTCATGTTTAGCAGATCAGCCAATGCAGCTGGACCTTGGTTGGGAGGGAACCAAGAGTCAGAGCATTGGTCGGCACAGGGACTTGTTACTGACAAGAGAAGAAGCCCTGCTGCAATCCCAAGAAGATAGAGGGGTTCTCCTGGTATTGTGGCTAACATAGCTAACATAGCGATATGTGACACTAATACAGTTCTAAAAGACACATGACCCAGAACTTTTCGAACCACGGTCCGAATGGGAGAACACAACTCTATGGGAATGCTGCCGAAGCGGGTACTTACCATCCGACGTGGATCGCCGCAAGACGAGCCGGTGAAGATTGTTGACTCCGACGGTCTCCGGAGTCCTCGAGGGTAAGGCCGGGGACGTAAACGTCCATCTCGCTCTGAAACCCGGTATGGTGGCACAGGTACAGAGGAGACAGGCCAGGCGTGAGTGGCGTTTAGACTGCTAAGTGTAACAGATGGCCATAGTCCCACACCACTTGACGGTGGGGCACGCCAGGAACAGAGGAGCCCTAACGGAACTCATGTTCCCTTCCCTCGTCACAGCGGCTCGATGTGTCGTGACGCCAATGCAGAAGCTGTCGGACCTGGATCCGGAAGTTCTGGATCACCAAGGACTGCCAAAACTGTAGGAACAGTGCTGATGGCAGTGGTGATGTCGCTCTGCCCGAGCGTTGTCCAGCCTGGAGAAGGATGGCACCGATGTGCTGGATGGCGTCAGCGGCGGACGATCACGATGTCGGCGATGATGGGTGCCACGGTGCTCGGCCCGGTCTTTCCCCAGCGCCGAGATGGAAGCCCTCGTCGTCCTGGAAGGCGATCGATGACGAACTGTCAGCACGCCTGCTCTGCTCCTGACACAATGGAGTGTCTTAAGCTAATACGGGGCTTAAAAAAGAACCCAAAGCGTGGAGCAATGTGAGGAGGCGAGGGTATTATGTGGCGGTGCTATGTCGGTATTGACGATATTGAAGGCAACCTAAGGGGCTTCGAGGATATCATCAAAATGGGTATGAAAAATCGTCGATGACTGGCCAGGAGAATGATGACAGTGACGGGCACTGACAGCAGTGGCATAGGTATCTTTGAAACGATGTGGAATCGAATAATCGAAAAACATTGCCGTTATTGAAAAGATACCGGCATCGACTGAGTCGAAGTCGAATCAATAGGGCGTCAAGGACACCGAAGGAAAACGGAGGTGTCGAGGGCATCGATGCATGGAGGCGGGCATTTATGCCGTTTGTGGCATGGCCACGGGCATCAACTATAGGGCCACAGACGTTGACGGTATCGATTTGGACAGACTCAGATTTCCAAGTGTACATGGCATCGGTGCCCCAGACACGTGTGTCGGTGGCATCGATATGGACACGTATGGAATCGATGGCATGGATCTCCCAGTCGATGAATTCCATCCCGGCATCAACGCCAGTCCTGGAATCGGCATGGGCATCGATGCCAGCCATAAGGCTGGCATTGGTATCAACGCCCATCCACGGAATCGAGCCGGCATGGATACCCACCGATGGGACCCACCTGGGCATCGAATTTCACCGATGGGAGCAGCCTGGCATCGACTGCCCTCGATGGATGCATTCTAACATAGATGCCCATGGATGAAACACCTGGGCATCGGTGTCCATCGATGCAAAAGGACCTGGCACCGATGCCATCGACGGACGGCCATTCGGCACCAATGCCATCGACGGACAAGCCATCCGGCACCGATGTCCATCGATGGGGACCATCCGGCACCGATGTCCACCGATGGGGACCATCCGGCATCGATGCCCACCGACGAATCGATGTGGCACCGATGCCCACCGATGGAAAAGGGCTGGACATCGGTGGGGAGGATGGGGTATCGATGGCATCCCCAAAAGGGGGGGTGGCATCGATGAAGTGACCCTGGGATCGTTAAAAAGTGTCTCGGGCAGCGGTGGCGGCGACCCGAGTATGCATGGCAGTGACTAACAGCGTGTGCGTCAATGGCATGCATCCGGGTAGGGACGGCACCGAGGAAGCCCAAGGAAAAAACAGTGCGTAGGAGGAAAAAGCCTGGTAGCACTGAAAAGCAAAAAACATGGATAAAGGCATCAGGGCACCGTGGGGGGAGGGGCGCTGATGACATAAAAGCCCAGGGCGGTTTAGGAGGGTCCCGGTGTAGCGATAGGGTATCGACTGCGTGAGGGTACCAGGGAACGAAGGACTTGAAGCTACAGAGGTCCTAAAGTTAAGGAAAAAATCCCTACCCCACTAGCATAAGCAAGCAGAGTGTCACAGAGATACTCGCAAGCTGTTTAAAGCTAACTGAAAAAATGGGGGAAGGGAAGGCTTCAGTCAGTTAACAGCCTTAAGATAGTGACAGAAACCTACCGAAAAATAAGAATTAGTACTCACCGAGCGTCGTAAAAACGTACGCGGAGGGAGCCCTGTGCAGGGAAAAGTGTTTTTTGAAGTGAAAAGTTAAGTGTTTCCATGAGGTAATTAGTTAAAAAATCCTCACAGAGCTCCAACCGCTATGCTGACTGCAGAGCGGAAAAAAGAAGACTGAGGGAGACACCTGTGGCTCACAGGGATAATTGCAGGCTGGGCATGCTCAGTGCACCCAGTGTGCCAGTGTCAGTCAAAGCTTGTTGAAACTTTGACAGAAAAGTTTTCCGTACAGGGCTCCATCCTCGATGTCACCCATTTGTGAGGACTACCATCCTGCTTGTCCTGTGAGAACTGGCTTCTTCTATTAAAAAAAAAAAAAGGTTGGGAGGGAACAAAAAAATGAACCTTTTATCACAGGGCAGGGCTGGGTTCACAGAAGTTCTTGGGTTTGAGCACTCTGTGTTAGTTCAGTACTCTGGGATGATGGAAGTCTGTGGTCCTATGCTCTGGAATAAAATTACAAAGGATTTGAGAATTATGCAAGATTACCTTGGTTTCCAGAAGTAGATAAAGGCTTGGCTCTATAGTTTAGCTTTTGGAGGATAAGTTCTAAATCGTACAGAGTTCCAGTACAATCTCCATATTTTAGATGGTTTTATTTCAATGACATTTTATTCTGAAGTATATTGCCTGTTGTTCCTTTTTTATATTATATTCTGTGCAGCTCACCTGCTGGATGTATAGGAGGCCCTCTTTTCAGCCAAAAGATGGCGCTGCTATCTACAGACCTATGTACAGATCATGTGACCTTTTCCAATGCGCCATAGACTTCCACTTTCTGTCCCATGTCTTCTGTGTACAGTGCTGAGACCTGGCAGAAAGCCACAGGAACCCATGCTGGGTGGCAGGGTGAGCTGCATACACCAGCCATGTTTTACAGACTGCATGGGATACATTTTCTTCCCCCTGTTTGGGTATGATGTATTCAGGTTTCAGCTTTTACCATGACCTCAATATGATGGACTGGTATCTTCCCACATTAACAGGGGTAAGAGGAGGGCTGTAGGCTATTACAGTTCTGAGTTTACCTGGTTCTCACTGTATGAGGGTTACCTGCTGGACTGATATTTTCTGACCATGCTGATGCAGTGAGCAAGCTTGTGCATTTCTGGCCTCTCAGGCTGCTGATTAGACTTCATGCTTCCTTCCCTATTGCTTTGTTCCCTCTTTTAGCCTCAAGTCTCAGTTTGTGTCAGCTGATGAGCCATAATGAACAATTAACCCTTTCCGTGAAGCTAATTGTGCTCAGTACTGTCAGATGGGATGCCTTAGCTGCATTCAATTTCTGATACAGTAATACTCACAGCCTTAGAGAGGCAGAAAGGCAAAGACTACCCTTATAGTAATACCTTGGACTAACCCGAGAGCAGCACTGGTTTTAGGCTACTTGAGGTGACAGTTAGTAGAGGTCACTATGGGAGGAGAGCGTACAAAGGAAACATGCAGAAATACTGTAAGACATGGATGACTGCCTGATGAGAGCTGGGTGGAACAAAGACATGCATGTTGATTCTTCAATAAGAGTCAGGTGGGATTATAGGAGATAGCACAGTGGATGGGCACAAGGAGAAAAGTTATGGAGGATTGGCAAAATAAACTTAATTAGAAGGGCAGAAAACAAACATCAGCATAATCCCATGCAGCTCAGGACAAATGATGCCAATATATTGAAGTCTCAAATATTGAAGACTCAAATACACAAACTCATTTCATGATTCCTTATATAATGCTAAGATTATGTGCTCTAGGGCTCTGCAGGACAGGAAGCTGAGGTTTTTGCATCATCCCATGGAGCAATTAACTCAGTAGTTAAATCAGGTTACCAGCGGGATGTGTGATCCTTTGGTAAAACAACTTTTTCAGTGGCTTTAATAGTTTTGTTTTTAAGCAAGTGGTTTACTCCTTCTGCTTTGTCACATAGTTACTGTATGTCCTTTTGGGGTTGGGAGGCAGAGTATTAAACCTCCCATACTATACAGGTTCTTAATCCCAGCCTAAAGGTCAAGAAGGGAACATCCTCTACTCATAACTAAAGAGCAAACAGAAGTAGCAGTCAATCAAAAAAGCAGCTTTGTCTTTTCTCTGTTGCTGGTGCGGCATATGCTCTTCTGGTGAATCAGCAACGCTTCAGTGTGTCCGCATAGCATGTACTCCTTTGATAAATGAGCCCTCTTTCTTATTTAATGTATTTAAAAGTTATTAACCGCTTACCAACCTTTTTGAGCAGTTTACAATAGAAAGCACAGTTGCTTATCCTAAGCAGCAGGATGGTAGTCCTCATATGTGGGTGACATCAACCGATGGAGCCCAGCACGGAAAATTTTGGACAAAATTTCTAGAAGCTTTGACTGGCACACTGAGCATGTCCAGTATGCCACTATCTGCACATCCATGCGAGGTCCCCCTTCAGTCTCATCACACAGAGAAAAATACGAGCGAAAAAGTAAAACAAAATAGGAGGATCCAACTTCATGGGGAGGTGGGTGGGATATCCGAGGACTAACATCCTGCTGTCCTAGGAGAACACCTATTACAGAGAAGCACCTGTGCTTTCTCCTAGGACAAGAAGGATGGTAGTCCTCACATGAGGGTGAAGACCAAGCTCCAGGCTGTCCCCATTAGCAGGTGAGACCAACAGTTACCAAAGTGCCAAAGGACGCAACAACAAATGCAATGCTGTTGGTCAGCAGGGGACTGCCTGGCTCCAACCAGGGGTTCTAAGCAAGAAGAGTTGGGCTCAGGACTGGAAGAGATTGCATAGGATGGACTGGCCAAAGGCACTGTCCCGTTGACCATCTTTGTCTAAGCAGTAGTGGGCCACGAACGTGTGAAGGCAATGCTATGTTGCTGCACGGCAAATTTGATGAGGGGGACCTGCTCGCAGATGAGCCACCGACGTCGCCATGGCCCGCACAGAGTAAGCTTTGATTCGGCCTGTCAGCTGAAGGCCCGCTTGCGCATAGCAGAAGGCAATGCAATTCACCAGCCGGTTGGATAAAGTCTGTTTACCCATCGCCACTCCCAGCCTATTGATGTTGAAGTGCACAAAGAGCTGAGTGGACTGCCTGTGACCGGCTGTGCATTCTAAATAGAAAGCCAAGGCCCTTTTGCATTCCACATTATGAAGAGCCCGTTCCCCTGGGTGGTAATGAGGCCTAGGAAAGAAGGTGGGTAAAACTATGGACTGATTGATGTGGAAATCAGTCACCACCTTAGGTAGGAATTTAGTGTGTAGGCAAGACCACCTGATCATGAAAAAAAAGCAAGTTTGCTTACTATAAACGGTGTTTTCCGTGGATAGCAGAGTGAATTAGCCATGATATCTGGGAATGTCCCTTTGGTCCTCTAGGTGGCAGAGCTCCAAAAAGCACACACAGTTGAGCTCTGTGTGCCTGCCTGTGAATATCACCATGTGGCTCCCAGCCTGCCTCAGTCTGTTATCCAAACTTGCAATTGCCCTGTCCGGAGACTGTCTGGGGAGGTGGGAGGGTTAGCATGGCTAATTCACCCTGCTATTCACGGAAAACACTGTTTACAGTAAGCAAACTTGCTTTTTTCCCCACAGATAAGCAGGTTGAATTAGCCATGATATCTGGGGAGTCCCCAGCTGAAAGGTTGGGCACCCCCTGGCGTTGGAGGTGATGTGTAGTCCATTCTGGTTCTTGTAGGGGCTGTGCTCAACCCTGCACCCCTTTGCAGACAGACTTTGTTGTTCCCATCAGCAGAATGACCTGACCCACCGCAGCGTCTGCGGTTGCTTGGTTGAGTCAGTAAGTGATGGCCACGTGACGGCTTTGATATGTCCTGGATAGGACATATCAAAGTGTGCCACTCAAGTGTAAGCCTTTTGAGCAGTAGACAAGGTTTCCGTTCTTTTATTGTAACAGAACCCGATGCACTGGGAGATCCATGATGACAGTGTCCTCTTGGTGATGGGAAGTCCAGGAGCATTTGGGTTCAAAGAGACAAACAGTTGAGAGGCTCTGGAGTTCGACTGTGTACTTCATTTGTAACACGCTAGGGCAAGTTTGCAGTCCAGCGTGTGGAGCCATTTTTCTGCTTCTGATTGGTGCGGCTTCGGGAAGAAGGTTGGCAGTGTGATTGTCTGATTAAGGTGGAAGGCTGATACCACCTTGAGAAGGAATGATGGAGGAGTCCTTAATGCCACTTTGTCATGGTAAAACTCCAGGTATGGTGAATAATGGACTAATGCTTGTAGCTCACTAACTCTCCTTGCTGAGATGAGTGCCACTAGAAAGAGGACCTTCCAGGCGAGATACCACATCTGACTGCTGTCCATAGGTTCGAAGGGCGGAAGCATCAACTGTTCTAATACCAGATTAAGATCCCATGGCACTGGTGGCTTTTTCACCAGCGGGTGCAGTTGGAGAATGCCCCTCATAAATCTGGAGACAAGTGGGTGGCACGATACTGGAGAGCCATCTTGAGGAAGGTGGTAAGCTGAAATAGTGCTTACATGTATACTCTGACTGATGCCGTCACTAGGCCTGCTTGGTATAAGGAATGAAGATAATGTAGCAGACGCTCCGGGAGCATGAGAAAGCGTCAAGACCTTGCTCTCCACACCATCTCGAGTATTTGGCCCACTTGGCTTGGTAGTTCTTCCTAGTGGAGTGCTTCCTAGAGGAGACTAATACATCTTAAATTGGATGTGGTAAGGCCAAATGGGTTATAACTATTCTCTCAAATTCCATGCTATCCATTGGTGGGGGAGGCTGTAACCTCCCATCTTTCAGCGGTTGGATCCATACGTGTCCCGGGAGTCGTGTTCACTCGGACTAAAAGATTAGGTGGGCACCTCTCTACCCCTTGATCACCCTCAGAACAGGGAGAGTGAGGGGAATGCTGACCACACTTTGCTCTTGAGCAGTCCTTGCTCTACTCGCGGCAAGTGTCAGGGATCTGATCAGCCATGCCTCTCCCAGGGCTGTGCACGTAGCTACTGACTGGCAACAGTTGCTGAGGTAGTCAAAGCGGTTCATCCTTCTTGGGCTGCTGAATCCTCTGATGTCGCTATACAAGGAGTGTATGGCCGTAACAGTGAATGTCCCCTGCTTATAGTTCTTGTCAATTACCACAACCGAGGCAGGGCTGAGGCAAGCGGTCATTTGATGATAGAACCCCGGGACAGCTTCAGTATGGGCAGGGGTATCCCGCACTAAAAGCGATGTCCACTGGACTGGAAGTAATAGTATTGTCCATATGTATGCTGGATGAGGACCATCTGCCTCTGGGAGGTATAAGCTTTCCCCAGTCTCCTGGGAGAGGGGCAACATGGGGACCAAAACCCTCGATCCGCTAGAAGGTGAATTGACGGTGGATGGTGCTCCCGCAGGGCACTTTGTGGATCTTTCCTGTCTTGATCATGGGGTTCTCTCGGTGTTGTCAATTCTGAAAGTCTGTTCCACAATGCAATCCACGCCAGCAAGGGGCTTGGAGCTGATTGGGTCCTCAGAGGTCCACTGCTGGTATGGATTGCATTGTCGGCCGCGATTCTGAGACTGCTGCGGCTGCAACTCCCTGGATGGCTGGTATGGTTATGGGTGAAAAAGAGGGTAAGGCCTGCCCCCGTGGGTTTGCACCTGCATTCTCCGAGTCATCGAATGGAATCTCCTTCCAAGTTGTTGTTCTCCTGGAGAAGTCAAAGACTGCACCGCAACATTTTGTTCTTTTAATTGAATCACAGTCTCCTGCAGCTTATCCCCAAAGAGGTTATCAGAAAGACAGAGAAGGTCGGCAAACTTCTCATGGACATCTTCCCTGATAGCACTCACCCGTAGCCAGGCGTGGCCAAATGGGTGCTAAACGGTGCGCTCAGCCGAGCACACCGTACTGAATCGGTCTGTGAGTAAGGTTGATAAGAGGGAATAGTGGGAAGGACAATATAAAAAGATCCTAAGTATTTTCTTTTGAATATATATATACAAGCCGTAAAGCCCGTTAAAACGGGCTACATCCCTCTGTCTCTCACCTCCCCCTCATTCTCTCTCCCCTCACTCTTCACCACCCCCCTCCCCCACCCACTCCTCTCCACCCTCCCTCTCCTCTCACTCAGTCCCCCCTCTCCCTCACTCCCTCCCACTCAGTCCCCCCTCTCCCTCCCTCCCACTCACTCAGTCCCCCTCTCCCTCCCTCCCTTCACCCACCTCCATTTCCTCCCGGCGCCGTAAGTGCGACTTCCCGCAACCCTCACCCGGCTCCATTAACTCCTCCCGCTCCTGCCGGCAGATCTCGGGGGGGTGTCACTCCCGCGCGCGCGGCAGTGACCCCCCCGAGATCTGCCGGCAGATCTCGGTGGGGGGGGCGCGGGAGTGACACCCCCCCCCCGAGATCTGCCGGCAGATCTGGGGAGGAGAAGCAGTGGCACCGCGCGCGCGCGCGGCGCCGCTGCTTCTCCTCCCGCTCCTGCGGCCCCACCGCCATTTTTTTTTTCTGATCGACATCCTTGCCCGCACATGCGCAGTAGAGCTGCGCTCTACTGCGCATTTGCGGGCCGTCGGTCACAGGCCATTTATAAGGTAGATATATATATATATATATATAGGAATGATCAAACACCTGAGGTTCACTCACTCTCTCAAATTATTTTGGCAGCCAGAGGAGAAATAGTATACTCATGGAGGGATGCCTCTGCACAGTCACTCTCCCTTGTGGTTCAAAGGTTGAACCGGATCTATCACTTAGGTAGACTCACGGCTATAAAGAGGAAGCAAATTCCCAAATTGGAAAAATCTTGGTATAGCCATGTCCTATGGCAACAGAAGGGTTCCATTACTTGCTAGCATCTTTTTCAGGAAGGCTTGGTAGATTCATTCTGAAGCATAAGGGATTTTGGGGTGGGAAGGTAAGGTCTGAAAAACAGCTTGTGAATTGTAGTAGATAATTTTGGGAGGGGTTGAAATAAAAACAAAAGCAAACGTTGTTACTATTACACGTTAGTTTATTGTGTATTATCATTTGTGTTACAGCTGGATGTCAATCATATTATTGTACCAATCTGTTCATACATATCCATTGTGCTGTACCTGATTGGATAAGTTTAATAAACCTTACATTTAAAAAAAAAAAAAAAGGATAGAAAACAGAACAGGGCTAAATGGTAAATTTTCCCATTGGAGTGCCCTAGGGATCTGTTCTGGGACCAATGCCTTTTAATATATTTAAAAATGTTCTGGAAACAGGAACAACAAGTGAGGTGATCAATTGTGCTGATGACACAAAATTATTCAAATTTATCAAATCACAAGAGGATTGTGAGAAATTACAAGAGGACATTGCAAAACTGGGAGACTGGGTATGCAAATGGAAAATGAAATTTAATGAAGATAAATGCAAAGTGATGCACTTAGGGAAGAGAAACCCAAATTAAAGCTACAAAATGCAAGGTTCCACACATTAGGAGTCATCATTCAGGAAAAGGATCTAGGTCATCGTTGAAAATGTTGACATCTAGAGATGTGTATCGTGTGATCGATCGTCTTAACGATCGATTTCGGCTGGGGGGGGTGAGGGAAAAGAATCGTCGTGGTTTTGTTTTTTTAAATATCGTGTAAATCGAAAATTGGGGAGGGCGGGAAAACCGGCACACTAAAACATCCCTAAAACCCACCCCGACCCTTTAAAATAAATCCCCCACCCTCCCGACCCCCCCCCAAATGTCTTAAATTACCTGGGGTCCAGTGGGGGGGTCCCGTTGTGATCTTCCACTCTCGGGCCACGGGTGCATTGATAGAAAAATGGCGCCGGCGCTACCTTTGCCCTGTCATACGGCAATATGGCACCGGCCATATTGCCGTACGGCAAAATGGCGCCGGCTGTACGGCAACATGATTCGAGTGCAGGAGGTCGTTCCCGGACCCCCGCTGGACTTTTGGCAAGTCTTGTGGGGGTCAGGAGGCCCCCCCAAGCTGGCCAAAAGTCCCTGGGGGTCCGGGAGCGATCTCCTATGCTCGTGATGTCGGGGGATAGGAGCCAAAATGGCGCCGGCGCTACCTTTGCCCTGTCATATGACAGGGCAAAGGTAGTGCCGGCGCCATTTTTCTATCAATGCACCCGTGGCCCGAGAGTGGAAGATCACAACGGGACCCCCCCACTGGACCCCAGGTAATTTAAGACATCTGGAGGGGGGTTCGGGAGGGTGGGGGATTTATTTTAAAGGGTCGGGGTGGGTTTTAGGGATGTTTTAGTGTGCCGGTTTTCCCGCCCTCCCCCTTCCCCCGATTTTTGACGATAAATCGGGGGAATTCCTATTAAATATCGACTAACGATTTTTGACGATTTAAAATATATCGGACGATATTTTAAATCGTCAAAAAACAATTCACATCCCTATTGACATCTGCTCAGTGTGAAACAGCCAGGAAAGCAAATAGAATGCTAGGGATTATTAGGAAAGGAATGGAGAATAAAACAGAGATCATCATAATGCCTCTGTATCGCCCCATGGTGCGACCTCATCTTGAGTATTGTATTCCGTTCTAGTCACCACATCTCAAGAAAGATATAGCAGAATTAGAAAAGGTACAGAGAAAGGCAACCAAAATGATAAAGGGGATGGAACAATTCCCCTATGAAGAAAGGCGAAAGAGGTTAGGAATCCTCAGCTTAGAGAAGAGACGGCTAAAGGAACATATGATAGAGGTGTCTATAAAATAATGAGTGGAATAGAATGAGTAAATGTTAATCAGTTATTTACTCTTTCAAAAAGTAGAAAGACCAGAGGCACACAGTGAATTTACTAGGTAACACATTTAAAATATTTTTTTGCTCAACATATAATTAAGCTCTGGAATTCGTTGCCAGAGGATGTGGTGAAAGCTATTAGTATAGCTGTGTTTAAAAAAGGTTTGGACAAGTTCCTGGAGGAAAAGCCATTAACAATTAAGGAAGAGTTGCAGAAATCCACTGCTTATTCTTGGGATAAATATCTTGGAATCTCTCTACCTCTTGGGATCCTGCCAGGTACTTGTGACCTGGCTTGGCAACTGCTGGAAACAGGATACTGGGCTTGATGGACCTTTGGTCTGACCGAGTATGGTAAGCCTTATGTTCTTAGGTGGTGTATAGGCTCTCACACGGCTTCTACCACTTAAAAACTTATACCCAAAAAATATACCCAGAGGGAAAATCCTCACCAGCCAGTGAGTGGACTGGATAATGAAAGCTCTCCCGACCCTGGTCAGGACTACCAGGCAGGGTTTGCCTGGCTTCTCTGACTGGGCCTGAAAAATCAACTTAAGCAAAACTCCTCACCACTTTCTAACTTTCAGCAAACCTAAAGGGACTGGCTTCTGAGCCCTCTGTAGGGAGCTGCTATATCGACTCTCCATGGGAACAGATCCTTGGAAAGGAAGGGCTGCATTTGAATGGTAATCTCCCTCATACACTAACCTGTACTCTCACCAGCTCAACTAAAGGTTCACCCATTCCTTAAGGATGATGTAACCGAAGGGTCCATCACATATACTATTTGTTTCATACAGCAGAAATGCGAGATCTTGTATGCTCATCTACACCACCATTTGCTAATTCTTACATCGGTCTAATGAAAGAAGCCAACATCTAAAAAAAAAAATCTACACATTACAAAAATAAAAAAGAAATAAGAGCTAGCAACTTACATTCTATGAGGAAGAAGAAACAGATAATCCCCATGCAGCCGATGACGATCCCAGGAACGATAAAGGAGAGACCCCAGGCTTTTGACACGAAGGCACCAGCAATGAGAGAACCCAAGATATTCCCCACAGAGGTATGAGAGTTCCAGATGCCCATAATCAAACCCCGCCTGTAACAAAAACCACCATCCCCAAGAAAGAATCAATGAATCAGGTCTGCAGACGACAAGGAGAGATCAGGGGAAAAGCATGGAGCAGGGACACAGAGGTCCATATTCTCATAGTTAGTTATAGTTATTTTATTCTTATCCAGATTAATTCAAAAAGCATGGGTTAAATGGAGGGGAGCTCTAAGGAAGTGACGGGAACTGTAATGCTAAATTAACTGGGCAGATTAGATGAGCCAGACGGTCTTTTTCTGCCATCATGTTACCATATATCTAAGACTGCATGGTAAGAAAAACGCACACAGGTCTAACACCGAAGGCACTGCTGGGATTGGTGCTTGCGTAAAGACAACGTGCCTCCTTCTGCTCACGGCTCCAGGCAGGCTCTCCTGCTCTGTAAAGAGATGTCCTGACAAAGGGGAAGCAGACTACCCCCATGCATAGCGGGAACGAGAGTTCTACTTACTTCCCTTTCCCAAACCAGTTTCCCATACAGGCTACCACGGAAGGCCACCCCGTCGTCTGTGCTAAACCATTCAAAATCTGCGGAGGAAGAAGGGGCATAACTCAGTGCTGTCCTGGTACGGTGCAAAGCGTAACTCAGCATACAGTGCGCGTGCACCCAAGGGAGAGGCTCTCACCTGTGCAAAGATGTAGAACCAGATGTTGTGAATGTTCCAGTAGTAGCCGAGGCCAAAGAGTGCCGTGAAGGCACCGCTAAGCAGCATGCCAGAGGAAAGGTAGTACCGTAGTGGGAGCCGCTCGCCGAAAATACCACTGCAAAAGACACAGGGACTTAACATTATTGCACCCACTGGCATATAAAGTATGTAAATAACTTTATTCTGGTTTCTTGTTATGTTTTTACGATATACATTTATTGATTATATGCGTTTTATTTATTTTATTTTATTATATGCTTAATGTATTAGCTCATTGTTTCATGTTCTATGTAAGGCCTAGGGTGCCCATGTAAAGCCCATAGAGTTTTTCTGTTAAATGTAAACCGAAGTGATTTGTATCTTATACAGGAACTCCGGTATATAAAAATCAAAAATAAATAAATAAAATAAATATACAGAAATGCTCGGAAGAAATAGACTCCTGCAAAGAGGGGCACAGCCCTCAGCCCTGCAGGGCTTCACACTAACAGGAACAGTAGAAGTCCCAGTGATGGCAGCTGCTCTAAAAGCAACCTGACAAAAGCCTTCTGCGCTGTCCACTACCTAACAATAACATAAGAGGGAACCTCCCAGTTAGTGCAGCACCTCAGGGCTTTCCAGGATGAATTCAAATTTATTAAAAAGTTTGTATTCTGCACTTGTCACAATGCTAGGATCAAGGCTAATTCCAAAATAAAAACTTGCATAAATTCAAACATAAAACAATTAAAGAAAAACAAATGATACAGTTTGAAATGGACAAAAATAAACAGGAGCTAGACAATAAAAAGCTGAAGTAATAGTAGATATTTAAGTCTTGAACAATAGATTGGGCTAGATATTGCAGATCATTCAAGATTATATGCATGTTTATACAAGAAAAACTTCAGCTCCTTTTTGAAACTTTTAAAGGAGCCAATGGCTCTAATGCAATCTGGTAGCAAGTTCAAAAGTCGAGGACCGGAAATGGAAAAGGCTCTGTCTCTTGTCAAATCAAGGTGTGCAACCTTCACTGAGGGAACTTCTAAGAGGTTTCATCAGCGGATCTGAGGGAGCGCATAGGCTTGTAAATTCTCAGGATAGTATTTGTTCAACAGTCAGAGACACCATGACTTACTTTATGTATCAGATTTGCAATTTTATATTGGAATCATCACTTAATGGATAACCAATGAAGAGAGGTTAAGATTCGGGAAATGTGATTGTGCACTGAAATATCACTTAGAACGAATGCCGTGGCATTCTACACAAACTGTAATCGGCAAAGGGCATTAAGCAGGAGTCCAATATATAATGTGTCACAATAATCCAAGCACTTAATATCAACGTTTGCAAGACCATCCGAAAATCATCGGACCATGAAAGCTTGTTAAATGAAGACTTTACTGTATCCTGTGTCGTCTCTATATCGCTCCATGGTGAGACCACACCTTGAATACTGTGTACAATTCTGGTCGCCGCATCTCAAAAAAGATTTTTCACTTGCAGGACCAAAAATCTGGCATGTAATGCCTGTAAACCCAGACTACAACAAGATTACAGATAATTCAAAAAGGACCTGAAAACATTGTTATATATACAGGCTTTTAAACAAATGGAAGGTGATCCTCAGAGCAAATAGTTGGCATTTTCTTACTATTTATGATTTCATTCTGTTTATTTCCTTTTACCCCTTTTTAGTAATTTTTATATTACTGCAATGTTGTTTTAAGTTCTTATATTAATTTTATTTTTTACTATTAATTTGACTTTTTAGTAATAATTTGAATTAGAATTTTGTTATTTTATACTTTTATTGTTCGATTTGTAAACTGTTGTGATGGTACTTCCAAACGACGGCATAAAAAAAACAACCTGTCAAATAAATAAAATAAATAAATATAGTTGCGATGGAGAAGGTACAGAGAAGGGCGAACAAAATGATAAAGGGGATGGAACAGCTCCCCTATGAGGAAAGGCTAAAGAGGTTAGGGTGGTTCATCTTGGAGAAGAGACGGCTGAGGCATGTCTCACATTTAAAACTAATTGGAGAAAGTTCTTTTTCATTCAACGCACAATTAAACTCTGGAATTTGTGCCAGGGGATGTGGTTAGTGCAGTTAGTGTAGCTGGGTTTAAAAAAGGATTGGATAAGTTCTTGGAGAAGTCCATTACCTGCTATTAAGTTGACTTGGAAAATAGCCACTGCTATTACTAGCAACGGTAACATGGAATAGACTTAGTTTTTGGGTACTTGCCAGGCTTGGCCACTGTTGGAAACAGGATGCTGGGCTTGATGGACCCTTGGGTCTGACCCAGTATGGCATGTTCTTATGTTCTTAATGTGAAGGGTCAATGTCAAGCCAGAATCAATAGTGACTCTTAGGTTCTGAAGATGCTATTTGACTGATGTGGTTATCAAAGTACAGTGTAGAAGGAACATTATGTAATTGGAAATTTACTAAGCAGAACATTGATTTTTGAAATATTCAACATTAATCTATTATCGGATAGCCAACCACGAGCACAATGTAGACATAATGAAACTAGTTTAAAGGTTTCTGACCATGAGTTAGAATACTTTATGAAAAACTGAATGGCTTCAGCATATATTCTGTAATGTATGCCGAGACACAAGAATATCTTGCAAATTGGGGCTAGACTGATGTTGACTAACAGGGGTGAGAGGGTGGAAACCTGTGGTACACCTATGACCATATCATTCCAGTCAGAGCAAGCATTATTCACCCAAACTTGCTGTCTCATGTTAGTCAAGAATGAGACAAGCCATTTAAATACTACTCCTGATACGCTGAGCGAAGACAGTCGCGAGAGAAGAATTTCATGATCTAGAGTGTCAAATGTGGCGGAGATATTGAGAAGGACTAAGACATGCGCAATGCGCAAAGATGGCAATTTTCAAAGCCATTTTCTCAGGTAAATGGCGATTACCTGGGTACATTTTTCTGGCCAGCAGAAATAACACACAAGCTTCTGCAGCACTTGGGCATTAAACCAGATTGAAAAGACATCCTAGGAAATGTCTGCTTGGAAAAGGCTGCCTGTGGATAGTATTTTCAAACATACGCACATTGCTTTGCAGGAACAAAAAGCAGATGGTAAGGCTGCAGGTTGTTTTTTTTTTTTTTTTTTTTATAACCATGACTTTGCAGGTAATTTTCAAAGTGAAACTGCCCCTGCATCATTTCTCTGTAAAATGAGCTCCATGGTTTTGCAGGCAGGTGGGCCATCTGAAATCTGCCCCCTAAATTACAGTGTTCTGTTTTGCATATAATTTATGTAACCCTGCCCCCATCTTCTCATCCTTTCTTTAGACTTAGGGGGCTTCCATGGGGGTAACTGGGGCCAAGTTGTGACCCATGCTGCAAGAGGGAAGGCAATGCATTTCTCTTCACCAAATGGTGTTAGTATGGGTGCTTCATCACTATCAGAAAAAGAGCTAGGGTTTATGTGGGGTGCTGGTGACTCAGGAACAGCCAGGAAAACAGTATTAACTCGTAGTGATGTGCAATTGTTTTTCCCAAATTAAGCAATGTCAACGAAATTGCCTAATTCAGAATGGTTCGGGAGAACCAAAAAAACGATTCAATTTTTGAGTTAGCGCGCACTAACTCCTGATAGCACGCGCTAACTCTGCCAGGTTAGTGCGCACTAACCCGAAAATCGGGGTCACTGGGAAAAAAAAAACCCTGAACCGCGGGAAAAACAAAATTCCCGCGGGGGGGGGCCCCGAAACGAAGCCCAACACAAAACTTTTACCCGACGCACATCTCTATTAACTAGTAACTGTTTTGCAAGCTCTAATTAAATAGCATGGAAAGTGAGCATACCATTCTATCTAGGGAGAGCTTGCAGAGCCCTCATTTGCATATGATCATCTATAATTTGTAGTGTGTGTTCACAAATATTTGCAAGCCTGTGGAAACATGTTTATTAAATGTAATACTATTTATATCCCACCTATTGCAAAACAATCATACTAGGTGGGTTACAACATCTTAAAATCAATGTTAAAATATAGCAAATAATTAAAATACATACAAATCTACAACAAACCTTTTATCATGATAAACTAGCTTTTAATTGTTTTCAAAAAAGACAAATATTGTCAATTGTACACAGCTTCTCCAGCAAGGAGTTTACTAGCTTAGGCCCCTATCACAGAAAAACTTCTAGAACTTGATATATTTAATCTTACCTCCTTTGCTGATGGGATTACCAGCAGATTCCTATCACTGGATTGCAGAGAATGAACAGGAATATAGTATTTCAAAAGATTTGCTAAATAAGGTGGTCCATCAAACTTCAATGCTTTAAAAACTAAAATCAAAATCTTGAAGTCAATACGATATTTCACTGGCAACCAATGCAGGTCTTGGAGGTGTGGAGAAATCTGCTCCTACCGTCGGCACCCAACTATTAGGCGTGCTGCGGAATTTTGTAGGACCTGATGTTCCCTTAGAGAAGCTGCTGGCATTCCCAAAAGCAAAGAATTGCAGTAATCTACTATTGTTAGTACAACTGCTTGAACCATTGTGTGAAAAATCATGCATATCAAGAGGAAACTTAAAATGCTGCAATAATCTGTTTGTAGTATCCTGATTTTAAAACTTGTTGAAAACTGTTCTTAAAAGAGAGTTTAGCATCAATTATGCATCCAAAATTCCACACCAAATCTTTAAATATAATTGTTTTACCTAAAATTACAAGTTATTTTTTAACGAGGAAGCTTGAATCCTTAGAATTATAGATAACCATCTACTCAAATATTAAAAAGAAACAGGTACAGTAATCAGATATCATTTATTGATCACTTGAACACTAGTATTGAGACAATTTAATAATGCATTCAAGATCCTGCTCAAATAAAGTATAGCTGCGTGTGGAGGAGTAGCCTAGTGGTTAGAGCAATGGGCTACGAGCCAGGAGACCCCAGGGTTCAAGTCCCACTGTTGCTCCTTGTAACCTTGGGAAAGTCACTTTACCCTCCATTGTGTCAAGTACAAACTTATGGGGTGGCCTTTTTGCATGCAATATCATGCAAATTAGGGGAAGGGGCAGAGTTGGCAGTGACTTTGCTGCCAGCAATAATGTTACTAACATTATCGTCACCAGTTGCATACCCAATATTCTGTGTGGCAGCCGGCACACCGTGGCCCCCCAAATCATACCGTCGTGGTGCGAACGCTGCACCACGAAGGTATGATTTGGGTGCCCCCTGTTTTCGCAGGATTCATCATTCTTCGCAGAATGATGAATCCTGGCCTTAGATTGTAAGTCCTCTGGGAATAGGGAAGTATCTATAGTATCTGAATGTAATCCACTTTAAAGTGCAAAAAGCAGAATATAAATCTAAATAAATAAAATAAATTGTCTGCATACATTTGAAATTTGATAGTTTGTTTATCTAATGACAAACACAGTGGCCTTAAATATTAAACAATGCTGCTGCTAATACTGATCCTTGAGGAGCACCACAAGGACTAATGAACCAATCAGATTGACCTTCAGCAGAAAAAGCCACAGTGCGCCGGCTGCGGCACCGAATAGCGCCACCATGAAAGGTGGCGCTATTCGGTGTGCTACTGCAGACGGTAACATTTGTAACATTATTGCCGACCCATCCCGCCCCTCCCCCTAATTTGCATGATATCGCATGCAAAAAGGCCCTTTTCGCATGCGATAGAGGCTTATCGCACGCAATACGGCCGTATCGCGTGCCTTAAGCCTTTAGAAAATAACCCCCTAAAATACATAAAGATCACATGTCATCTTGTAGTCAGCAAAATTGATGTAGACCAGTGTAATCAGTAGCAGAGCATTAAAGGGTCTCTCTACTATGCTTCTTTTGAAATACACTGATGTTGATGCAAAACATGGTTCTCGATTAGAAAATCAGTTGCAAATACAAAATTTTCTGTAAAATTTCCCCCAATGAAATCAGACTAGCAATTGGACAATAACCAGAGGGGAGTTCCAATAGCAAACTACCTCTTATAGACAGGCCTAATAGCGACTTGCTTTATTTAATTTAGTAGGAACAACCTCTTCTTTTAGGGAGGAATTCACTAATAAAGTAATAATTTGCAAAAATTCTTCCCACATAATATATACTGTTGGAAAAGAACAAGGATCAAGGGGACTAAAAGAGTTCTTAATTTGTCCCATAATTTTCAGTTTCCATCTGTCCAGTTTCTTCAAATGAAGTCCATTGTCTTCTGTTCTCAAAAGGCAGAGAAAAGGCATTGGATAAACCAACGGTCATAGAAACATAGAAGTGACGGCAGAAGAAGACCAACGGCCCATCCAGTCTGCCCAGCAAGCTACGCAGTTTATCCATTTTTTTTTATTTTTTTCCCCCCTTTCTTCTCCCTCCCACCTGTCTCTATTGGCTTCCAGCACCCTCCGGCCCCAATTCCCTTCCACCCCTCCACCAATGCAGAGAGCAGCGCCATCCTAGTGAACTTCCAGCTCAATCAGGTCCCTTCCTATACATCTCATAGAAACATAGACCTAAGCAGATTAAAACGGATTATTAAGTTTCACTTTCCCTTTTGAATGACTAGCAAAGTCTTCTGGGGAAAATATGTTTTTGATTTTCCTTACTAGAAAATACAGGAAAACAAGTAATAATTTGAAACAGCTCAAAAGGATGATTTAGTGAAGACCTCTGTTGTACTGCAAAAAATCTCTTCCTTGTACATTTGCTTGTACTCTTTTCTTACAGAGTTAAACGCTACTAAAGAAGCATCTGATTGTTTTCTCATCTTTTTTTGCTTGTACTAGAGAGAAGTCAAACCATGGTACCCTATATTGCTTTGCCTTCAGTTTCTTTACTACTAATTGAACAATTTTATCTCTAAGTAACTTCAAAGCATCTGCTAGGACCCGCTTACTTTGCCTGTAAGGCTTTTCTGCCTAGCACGCAATTTGTAGCATGCACAAGTAGGTCTTACAATGCATGTTAAAATATATTGCCTAGGCCCCCTAGTGGTTTACTCAAACACAACCACTCTGGCTACCAGAGTGTTCTGTGATTTGGGGTCCTGGCCAAGGATTGATGCTGCATTGACTAGACCAGTGGTTCTCAACCAGTGTGTCGCCAAGCTCCGGCAGGTGTGTCGCGGCTCCCGGTGTTCCACTGCCCCGCTTCTGCTTCCCTTCTCCCTAGGGGCGGGGCCGAAGAATGAAGAGACGCTGCGCGCCAACGCCAGCGGGGCCGAAGAATGAAGAGACGCTGCGCGCCAACGCCAGCGGGGCTGAAGAACGAAAAGACGCTGCGCGCCGACGTCAGCGGGGCCGAAGAGACGCTGCGCGCCGCCGGTAGCTGAAGAGCAGAGAGACCTGTGCGTCACCAGCGGCGGGGCCGAAGAACAAAGAGATGCTGCGCGCCGCTGCCAGTGGCTGAAAAGCGCAGAGACCTGCACGTTGCCGGCGGCAGGGCCGAAGAACGAAGAGACGCTGTGCGCCGCTGTCGGCGGCTGAAGAGCGGAGAGACCCTGCACACTGTGGGAGGCGACTGGAGAGACGTTGCGTACCGCGGGAGGTCAGGCCAGAGGTGGCTGAGAAGTGGAGGCCAAACAATGAGAAGAGGCTCCATGTGAGCTTGTGTGCTTGTGGTAGAATGGGTGCCTGGGTGCATGAGTGACAGCTTGTGTGCCTGTTGTAGAATGGGTGCATGAGTGAGAGCTTGTGTGTGTGTGTGTGTGGTAGAATGGGTGCCTGGGTGCATGAGTAAGAGCTTGTGTGTGTGTGTGTGTGTGTGTGTTAGAATGCATGCCTGGGTGCGTGAGTGGCAGCTTTGTGTGTGTGTGTGTGTGTGTGTGTTAGAATGCATGCCTGGTTGCATAAGTGGTAGTGTGTGTGTGTGTGGTAGAATGGGTGCCTGGGTGCATGAGTGAGAGCTTGTGTGTGCGGTACAATGGGTGCATGAGTGGCAGTGTGTGTGTGTATGTGGTAGAATGGGTGCTTGGGTGCATGAGTGAGAGCTTATGTGGTACAATGTGCATAAGTGGCAGTGTGTGTGGTTGTAAGTGACAGAGTATTTGTGAGCTTGTATGTAAGTGATAGCATGTGTGTGATTGAGAGAGACTGGTCAGGGAGGTGACTGGTGTGTGTGTGTGAGAGACGGGACTGGTCAGAGAGGTGACTGGTGTGTGTGTGAGGAAGAGATACTATTAGGGAAGTTACTGGTCTGTGTGAGACAGAGACTGGTTGTGACTGGTTGTGGGCCCTAAGGAAGAGGACTGTGAGGACAGAGCTTCAGCAGCTCTGCTGCTTCTGGTGAGTGCTATTGGTCTGCAAGGGAAAGGAGTAGGAGAGTTGCTGGAGAGGGTAAGTAAAGGCAGCTTTTTAAGTTTATTTTTCTTGATTGATTGCCATTTTAATTATTGGGTGTTATGTGATGTGTCTGCTGTTTTGAAATATTTTGATATTTAGACAATTTTTAATAATTTTTATGAGTTTTTAATTGTTGGATGTTATTCTGTTCATCAGCTGTTTTGTAACATTTATTAGTATAGTTTTACAATTATTTCTAAGTGGGTATCTATAGCAGCTTGGTTTGCTCTGTTTTCCCAATAGGAGGTGTATTAGTGTTTAGGGCCTGGTTAATTACTGTCTTTTCATAAGGAGGGGTATTGTGCTTGCCAGTAAAGAGAGTTTGCTTTGCTTTTACTGAGATGTCATCAGATCCAGAATATCTTTTTTTGTATGGTGAGCTGTACGGGTAATGCCCTAGTTCTGCTCTGCACCCATTTTTGGGGGTCGACGTGGTTCCTGAGGATGCAGAATGTATATTTACATTTTGTCCCGTGATGGTCACATGTTCAGTGTGTCATGCATGTGAGAACCATCTGTCAGGTGTGTCCCGGCCGAAAAAAGGTTGAGAACCACTGGACTAGACTACATAGAGTCGAAGAGGGAATAAAAGTGGAGCATATAAATGCCCTGATAGCTCTGAATGCATGGCCCTATCCAATTGACCTGGAAAATCAAAGCAGCAGAAGGAAGCTGCCAGGCAAAAATAAAATGGAATTTAAAGAACCAAGGAGGAATAAGCCTCGGTATTCTTCAGAAGCAAGTATTGTCCATGCTAATGGTGGAAAGATGCAACTGATAAACTGTCTGGGAATTGCAAAGCCTATGGAGGGAGAGGATTCCCCTTGCAAATGTAAGAATATCACCAAAGGGTCCCTTCCTATACATCTCGGTCTTCATAGACTGGATATGTGATGTCAAGAGTAAGAGTGTGGAACGTTCCCTGACATTGCCTGGTGGGAAATGTCTTGCAGAGGGTGAATTTCATCAAACTCATGAGCCCACTTTGGCTCATGTTCTCTTCTATCCTGTCCGAAGAGTGTGCTGAGGCTCAAGGTAAGAACTCTTGGGCACCCAGGAGTCACAAAAGGGTTCAAAGGGATCCAGAAGCTAAAGTTGAAGGAAGATAAATTAGTCTCATACTCCTTTATTTCTTTCAATAGTGCCTAGAGTATCTTGAAAAGTGAAGCTGCTGTTTGGCGTCAGGAGGAAGGACTGCCAAGCAAGTGACACTGCGCACGCTAACTCAAAAATGAATTTTTTCCGAACTTTCGGCAAAAATTCAATCGTTTTTCAGTTCTCCCAAACCATTCTGAATTAGGCAATTTCGTTGACATTGTCTAATTCAGCAAAAACGATTGCACATCCCTACTAGTTAATACTAGCTAGAACCTCCTGAGTCACCAGCACCCCACATAAACCCTAGCCCTTTCTCTGATAGTGATGAAGCATCCACACTAACACCCATTTGGTGAAGAGAAATGCATTGCCTGAGAAAGATTTGGAATTCTTTGGAAAGGTGAGTGCGCCTTTTGGAGGGATGCTGAGGGGGTAAGGTGTGGTGGGGAGTCTGTTAATCAGAGGAGCTGGGGACTCAGGGGAGGGGATAGGTTCTGTAAATTGGGGTGGATGGGGGAGAATGTGTTTCCTCTATTCCCATGAGGTTGGGAGAGATGCCCCTTAGGGAGTTTCTGTCAGGGAAAGGGAGAGAGATGCCTTGCAAGGGGCCGCTTCTGTCAGGAATGCCTAGAGTGGGGTTGCTTTTGTCAGCAGGAGGAAGACCCTAACAGGAGCTGTTTCTTGCTATGATAGAGGGTAGGGAGGATGTCAAAAGATAGCAGCATGTAGAGTTGTTTTTTAGGGAGCTATCATGCACACCACTATCATGACCATACCAACGTGGCCAAAATTTAACATAACACACAATCTGTCTAGATTGTTAAGGAGAGTTTTGCAGGCATGTTACATTTTGTTAGCTCATGCTATAAACTTCTTAGTATGAGCTTCATTGTCATTGTTGAGCAGAGGTTGGGGGTTCTCTCTCCAATCCCCCAGGGCTATGAATGCTCTCTCCATGGCATTCCCGACAGCTGGACCGAGAAGCAGGAGATAATTGCAAATATACTGAACCTGGATATCCTGCGCCCCATCACTAAGCAGCTTTGTACCCCGAAGGGCACAGATGCCAGAGAGAGAGACATTTTTTCTTGATTAGATTGGAATCACCAGCACACTTAATGCACCATAGTTAAAGGATTACCGGGTAAATAAGACAGACGAATGCAGATTACAAAGTGTTGTGTGCTCTGTTATATCTATTTGATTTTTTTTATTGAGCAGTTTCCTCTTGCTCCTTTGCACTTCTAACTCAACTGAAATCTCAACTAACTGGGGATTTTTTCACCATGTTATATCCCCTGGCTTAGCAAAATAAGAGGTTTGGGCATTGCAAGGCCAGAGGCCTTGTATCCGTGCTCCTTCCATAACCCTACAATTAGCAGCCTTGATTCTGGCTATTAGATGTCCCCCTTAAGCAATAACCTTAAGTCTTTCCCTTTCAGGGGCTGTGAATGTTATCTCCACTGCATAATCTGCCATAGTCATCCAGAAAGTGCAAGACCCAACTTGGGGACCTTCCACATTGTACATTTGCCAGCCCCATAATCAAATGTTATGTTTTATAAGTGTTTCTTATGTTCTTATGTTTGCTCCTTCTCTAAATTCAATAGATAAGGAACTCTCTACTGCTAACTGCCAAAGGCACTGAGCAGAGCAGCCATGTGACCTGATCTCTGAAGGAAAATTTTTGGCCTGTTCTAGATTTTGAATGTATGTCCCATTACATTGCGGACTTTGCAATCCTGTTTCTTCCCTACAAGATCAGCAATATAGTGTAGATACCAAAATGCAACAGGAAGGTGATGTGAGCCTAGATCTCCCTCTGGGTGACTCAGGCTGAGGTATCAGAGCACTTTGGAATATTGCACTGGATGCTGGGTATCTAAACTTCCGGATTCCACTGGCAGGATCCTAGCTGCACTGCAAATATATCATATCACTCAGTGCTGGAAGACCACACTGTTCCTCCTGTAGCACCACCAATTGTTCAGTGTACAGTCCTCAGCAAGTCACTTAACCTTCCTGAACATAATGTCTATCAGAGTCAGGCAGAAATGTCTATTTGGCCATATATGGATGCAAGCCAGAGGCCAAATCAGTTTTTAGCGTTGTCACTGCCCACTGGATTACTGTTATAGTAGCTTTGAAGTTGGATGGTCATGTGGCTAGCAGAGAAAGAGAAATGACTGGAGACACATGGGGTGGTAGGGAAAGGAAGCAATTCTTATGAAAGCCCTATTCTCTCTCCTCCTCCTCCCAAGCCAATACCTGATGTACATGCCAATAGCATACGTCACGAGGAAGGAGTCATCCAGGGCCCCAAATAGCTCATTGTAATTAGAGTTTTCTAAAAAAAAGAAAAAACATGGTTACAACATGTCATCACGGATTTCTGCTACATTTCCATTCTTTCCACGATAAAACTATGTGTGCCCTTCATATAAATATGAGAGTATGCCAAGGAATGGAGGTTGGCAAGAATACCAATTATTTTTCCAAATCCTGGATTAATCTCCTGGTAGCACTAGGTCAGTATTTTCAAATGGTACAAGCCTGTTTTTTGTTTAGGCCACTGTGGCTGTGGTAAAACATGAGTGTAGTCAGGCCTCAGGTACCCTCAACATCTGGATGGATTTCTTCATCAGGAATTTAAACAACTAATACAGCCCAGAACTCACCAAGAGACCCAGGTGTGCAAGACTGCGCTCTTACTGATAGCAGCATGCTAGAGAAAGTGAAAGCCCTCTCCCACTATCACCTGCTGTTCAGACCAGCCAGAGAAAGCAGAACCAATTACGCTGAGGCTAGTGCGAGTGCATGGCAGCTCTTTACCAATCTGCACAGCACTCAGCTATGTCCCCGAAATCACAGAGCAGTAAACTCAGCTCCTGATCTCACAATCTAACATGGTTAAGAATTCAGTTGTCTGTAGAAAGCCATCATGGACATGGATTGCTTATCTTGCTATTTATCTATCAACTTTTATATACCGTTGTTTGGAACGTGCCGTCACAACGGTTTACAATAAAACTAAAATAAACATAGGAAAATTGTAAACTCTAAATAATAAAAATAGAACTAAAAAGGTAATCATATAAAATTAGAATACATAATATAATAAAATGTATCAGGGAAAATAAAACAATTATGCTATCATCATGACTTAGACATAGCACTCCCAGAAGCTAGGAATAGTGGGTTAACAAAATTTATAGACATTCTGCAGTGGTGTGAAGTGTCATTTATAGTACGGAATTCAGTCTCGTTCCCTCAGTCCCCTCTTCCCTCCTACACGCGCAGCCCTCCCCGGTCTACAGAAATCTCGCTCCCTCAACCCCCTCCCTCCCCTAGACACAAAAGATAGATGGAACCCATATGGCACTAGGCCTGTTATATGCAATGGGTGTTAGCTTGGCCCTCAAAGCCATGAACAATTATAGTAAATCTCCCATACCAAGAACAGCACTTTCTGCCAGCACTCAAAGTCCAACCCTGAAAAGGCAACACTGCAAATATGTAATAAGGAGTTTGTTTCCCTCTGAAATCAACAGCAATAATATACATAAACAGAGATCTAATATATAATTTACATATATTCCCACAACAATGGTTCAAATAACTATTACAATCATGTTTATTATATTTACTACATTTATTTAACAAAATACAAAATCAGTATAAACTTTCTGAGGTGCACCCCAAATAATAAAATACTGGAAATTACTAATCACCACATCTCATTATAAAACCCATCCATTCAAACCAAGACACACATACCCATACACTCATACATTATTTAAATCATCACCTTTTACAATACAATATCCTTGTTATGTATCACTCATGAGATTTTTACAATATATTGTAATATATATTAACCCTGTTGAGAAGAGCAGCATGCAAGCTCCCTTAGTTCACACCAGCTTCCCTCCTCCCACGCCTAGAACCATTAAGCTTTATAATGCAAATAATTACCAATATTAATGTGACATTTGCCCCAAACATCCAGCCAATTATGTACCCTGCATAGCCTGACAAGAGCACCCACATTTCAGGCATGTTTAATAATAATATTTGGGAACATATTTACAGTGTTAACCAAAATTACCCAACCTCAAAATGGAATGCCCCCTTTCTCAACAAACGAACAAAACAAAACACGGGGAATATATAAATCTTTGTGAATAAACTCTAAGGTCCGGTATCTTTATGGGTAACAACCAAAAGTAGGAAGTACCTCAAATCAGGATCCACAGCCAACCCCAAAAACACAAGTTGGGTCAGGGATTTACATCTGCTCTCCTGCATGCCATTCTGAAGTGTTCTTTGAGGGCCATGCACAAAAGGTCATGTGACCTAGCAGCATGCATCCAACAAATATGCTTTTGGAAGATGGAAGCAAACACAGAAGACAGAATAGTTAGGAATTTGAGCTTACGGAAGGGAGCCCAGTCACACCATGTGCTGTTGGCAGAGGCGTTGTGGGGACCTCCAGACACGGCAGAGCAGTTCTGGTGCAGCTGTGACTGTGAAGATCAAGGCAGAGGTCAAGAAATGAATTCAGATCCTACTTACTAGTACAATTACGTTCAATAGCTCTACTAGATCTATGCAATACTGTACAGATGCAC
This sequence comes from Rhinatrema bivittatum, assembly GCF_901001135.1. Taxonomy (NCBI): domain Eukaryota; kingdom Metazoa; phylum Chordata; class Amphibia; order Gymnophiona; family Rhinatrematidae; genus Rhinatrema; species Rhinatrema bivittatum. Next base: position 62,529,418 of record NC_042626.1, on the reverse strand, counting down.
ATAAGAGATAGTCCCTGCTTCATGGGGCTTACAACCTAATCAACATGCAGGAGAAATAAAAGTCTTCCGGAACTGTATTTATTACAGAAAAAGGGTTAAAAACAACAAGGTTATGATCAGTGTGTTTAAAAGCAGTCTAAAAAAATAATGTTTCATTAAGCTGGATTTCAATATGGCATCATGCATCAGATGTTTCCTTTTTGGACCTGCAGGTTAAAAATTATCTTAAATAAAATAAAAAAAACATCTGTCCAGCAGAGGGATAAGGTCCAGACTTGCCTAAAGTTACAAGTACAAGTAAGCTCTTTCACAATTCAAATCTAAATTCAAAGTTTCCATGATGGAAATCAAAAACATTGGTCCCAACTTTTAAAAGAAAAAGAATACAGATATGAAAATAGGTTAAAGTGCAGGTTGCTAAAAATCTACACACATCTTTGGCAATCTGTGGGCAGTTCTATGGCAAACTATGGAGGTTCCTTTGGTTGCCATGCATTCATGTTGCAGATTTGATTTAGGAGCTATAAGTTGCAGATGTGGCCATAGGAACTTCAATGACATGGGCATTCTTCAATTCATTTGCATGCCAATACTAGGGGTCCTGGATTTCCCCCATTGCATCTATGGGCTTCTATTTCCTTCTTTCCTAAGAAAATTGGAAATAAAAGTAGAGAGATGCAATGGGGCAAAAGCAGGATTGGCTAAAATGAAAACATACCACAGTTCTCTCCTCTGTAAAAATCACAAAAAACAACATAAGAACGTACCATACTGGGTCAGACGAAAGGTCCATCAAGTCCAGTATCCTGTTTCCAAAAGTTGCCAATCCAGGTCACAAGTACCTGGCAGGATCCCAAGGGGAAGACTGATTCCATGCTGCTTATCTCAGGGATAAAAGATGGATTTCTACAATTCCATCTTAAAAATGGTTAATGGACTTTTCCTCCAGGAACTTGTCCAAACAATTTTAAATGTGGCTACATTAGTAGCTTTTACCACATCCTCTTGCAAATTCCAGAGCTTAGTTATGCATTAGTTTTAAATGTGTCTCTTAATCTTTGTACTTTTAGAAAGAGTAAACAACTAGTTCCATTCCACTCATTTTATATATCTCCCTTCAGCCCTCTTTTATCCAAAACTGAAGAGTGCTAATCTCTTCAGCCTTTCCTCATAGGGGAATTGTTCCATCTCCTTTATCATTTTGGTTGCCCTTCTCTGTACCTTTTCTAATTCTGCTATATCTTTTTTGAGATGTGGCTACCGCAACTGCACAATATACCCAAGATGAGATCACACCATGGAGTAATACAAAGGCATTATGATATTCTCTGTTTTATTCTCCATTCTTTTCCTAATAATCCCTAGCATTCTATTTGCTTTTTTGGCTGCTGCTACACAGAGCAGAAAATGCCAATGTATTTTTAGTGATGACACCTAGATTCTTTTCATGAGTGGTGACCCCTAATGCGGAACCTTGCATTTGGCAGCTATAATTTGGGTTACTCTTCGCTAAGTGGAAGGAAAAGTCAGGAGAAATACCTTATCCATCCCAAATGAAAGACTAAGAAGCATGCCCTGAGAGGAGTGACTTAAAGAAGGGAGATTCTGAAAGGAGGAAAAGCTGCTCTGCTTTTGAGAAAATAATCCTGTGGAAGTGATCCAAAGAGGAGTTTTCAACTAGAGATTCATCTAAGAAGGGAGATGTACTTGAAGAAAGAGGTAGCTGCCATACCAAGCAGGTACTTGATAGAAAGGGGGGTCCTTGTTCTAATGAGCCAACTGTTTTGGAAGGTTGCTGAATTTTGTAAAAAGATGCATTAATTTTGTAGACTTACTTTTCTGTTATCTGCTCAATTCTACTAGTAGAGACTATTTTTGAGCAACAATGTCTGCCTAGTGATTTTGATGAAGAGACTGGGGCAGAGCAGAAGAGCTCCAGAGTAAAGAAAACCATAAGGGTCTTGAAAAGTAGATCATACTCTCCTGTGCGGGAACCTGAAGTGGCCATGGGGCCTTGTGTGGCCTGTGACCCTCCCACTGTGCCCCCAAGGCCGAGGGCTACATATGGATTTACGAAGGGGAAAGTATTGTGTCAGATCATTTATATTGCAAGTGCAGCAAAGTTTCTTGATGGTCTTAGTGATGAATTTATTCAATCATTCAATGTACGGCAACTCCACTGTATTATAAGCAGTTCCTTAAAGGGTCCCCCGACACGGACCCCGTATTTTGCCAGACAGGCTGCGTCGGGAGGGACATTATTTTTAATGACACCAATCGGTGTTCTGAGCTGTATCACTTCCTGTGGTGTCATTAAAAGTATTGTCCTTCCCGAGCCACTCTACATGAGCTCCCCACCCCAGGGTGGACGCATCCATGGTGAGGACAATTTGGATAGGGGGATTTTGGAAAGATATGCCCCATTCCAAATTCAAAAGAACCCACCACCAGGACAAAGAGTCCCAGAGAGAAAGAGTGATTCTGATATGAGCCTAGAGGCTCTACGCGATTTGGCGCCACTGCGACCTCAGGGTCCATTAGGTTCTATGCATGTGTAAGCGTGTCAAGGGAGTAACATGGACGGTTGCAGCCATGTGGCCCAACAGCCTCAACATGTTCAGAGCTAAAATCTGCTGGCTCTGTTGAATCACCGCCGCTATGGATGCCAAGGTGACTGCTCTGGATCGCGGCAGGAAGGCTCTTGCCTGAGCTGGGTCTAGCAGGGCTCAATGAAAACCAATGGAGGTGATGGGCTGAGGTGGGACTTCGGGTAGTTGATGACAAACCCTAGTGACTTCAATACCCATATGGTCAAACGCATGGCCCCTGCCTGAGAGGCACTCTTGACCAGCCAGCCAATCATCTAAGAAAGGGAAAACATGCACTCCCAGCCTGGGGAGGTGTGCTCCCCACTAAGGCCAGACATTTTGTGAAGACAAGTGGGGCAGACACTAGTCTGAACGGCAATACTCTGTACTGGAAAGGCTGTTTTCTCACCACAAATCTGAGATACTTCCTGTGACTTGGGAAAATCTTGATGTGAGTGTATGTGTCCTTTAAACTGAGGGAGCATAGCCAGTCCCCTTTTTGCAGGAGGGGAATCAGGGTGCCCAGGGAAACCATCTTGAACTTTTCTTTTTTTTTTTAGAATCTTGTTCAAGGTCCTCAGGTCTAAGATGGGACAGAGTCCCCCTGTTCTCTCTGGAATCAGGAAATACAGGGATTAGAATCCCTGCCCTCTTTGCCTTGGTGGGGCAGGTTCAACTGCTCTGGCCATTAAGAGGGTGTAGAGCTCCTTTAACAGTACCTCCTGAGCACTATAGGCCCCCAAAAACAGGCACGGAGGACAATTTGGTGGGACACCCATTAGGTTCAGTTGGTACCCTTGACAGACAATGGACAGAACCCACTGGTCCGAGGTTATATTGGGCCACCAATCCACAAAGAACCATAGCCTGCCCCTGACCAGGGGATCCAGTATTTCAGGTACAGGTGGCTGGCTCATGCTCCCTACGATCCAGTCAAAACTCCATCCTGGGATTTGGCTTGGAAGCTGGCTGAGACTTGAGGGCTCTCTGCTGCCGGGGATGGCAATGGGAGCTCACCCTCTGCAAACGGGAGTGAAAGGCTGGAGGATAGTACTTCCTCTAGTGGTAGAAAGTTCCTGCTGGAGGGTCTCATGGTGATCCTGCAACTAGACCACCACATCCCTCATCTTATCTCTGAAGAGATTCTCTCTTGTACACTGAAAGTCAGCAAGTCTTTCCTGGACCTCCAGTTGGCAATCCTGGGCCCACAGACATGCCATTCTGCGGGCGCCAATACTCACTGCAGATACTCTTGATGCCGTCTCGAAAACATTGTAGGTTGAACAAACCTCGTATTTTACACACTCCAAGCCCTAACGCACCAGCGATAAGGGGTTCTGCTGCTGTTGAGGCAGCCACTTGGCCACCTCCTGCACCTGCTTCCAGAGGTTGCACGAGTACTGGCTCATGTAGAGCTGGTAAGAGGCAACGCAGGCAATGAGCATGGCCCCCTGGAATACTTTCCACCCAAGAGCGTCCATTGCTCTGTGATCCTTCCCCAGGGGCACCAAGGCATGGGTCTGAGAGCGATTGGCCCTCTTGAAAGTGGATTCGACCACCACTGATTGATGTGACAGCTGACCTTCTCGAATATGGTAGCCTGTTGGATGAGATAAATCTCATCTGCCTTCCTGTTTACGGGGAGGTACCATGAGAGGGTGTTCCCCGATCCTCAGCAGCAACTCAAAGATCTTGTGCACCGGGACAGCCACGATCTCTTTAGGAGCTTCCATGAACTGAAGGATTTCCAGCACCTTGTGCTTGGCATCCTCCTCAGTCATCAACTGAAAAGGGATGGCCTTGGCCATTGCCCGCACAAAACCTGCAAAGGTCAAGTCCTCTGGTGGAGATGGCTCTGAAGGGAAACCCTCTGAGTCCTCAGAGAAGGATTCTGCAGTGTCATCCCCTCAGGGGTCATGTGGAGCCTCATCCTCACTGTAATCCACAGGGGATGGGGCCCTAGGTGTTTGGCCTTCATCCAGAGGCATGGGCACCGGTGGCACCGGTGCTGGTCCTGGCAAAGCTGGACAAGGGGCTGCAGGCCTCTGTGTCCTTGTTGGCCTCGATGGAGCTTCCTCTTCAGAGGAACCGGTAATGAGCACCATATTGACTGGGGGAAGCATTAGTGCCCTGCCGGCATCAATGGCCTTCCGGAAACCGATGCCAACTGGGTCAGTAACACACCGATCAACACTGCCATTCCAGCAGGGAAAGTGCAGGCATTGGCACAGTCTGTGCTACCGGCTCGATGCCCTGCAGTGCCCACTCCTCCTCAAAAGTTGCCAATGTCAACACTGACTAGGAGGCAGGAAGGGTAGCCAGATCTTTCTAAGATCCCCGAAGTGGATCAGTGACAGGCACCAGGACCAGTGGAGACCACCTTGGACCCTCTGCATCGATGGGGGCAGCTTCAGGGGCATCATGGCATGAATTGGCACCTTCCCGAGCTTGGCACCATACAAAGGTGACTGGTGCCGTTGCTTCCTTGGCTTCCCTCGGTGCTCAGCCTGGTCTTTTCCTACTGCAGAAGTCGATGATGAGCCTGAAGTCCTTGACCTGGAAAAGACCAATAGGGGCTGGTCCCTGATGCCCCTATCCACCGGTGGCATTGATGGAATGGATGGCCCTACTGATGTTGATGACTCGGTGTCCATTGGTGCAGCTCCAAGGTTCATCAGTGCAGGTGCCGCCGATGCCAATGTCAATGGTTCTGACTTCCTAGACCCAAAGTATTTCTCCATCTTATAGAGTCGAGTGTGACGCCCATTATGGGTCACCTAGGCACACATGCATCAACCCCAGATGTCATGCAATACCCAGAGGCAGAGGACACATACCTCATGGGGTTCCGTGATGGACATGGCCCTCAGATACTGGGGGCATCGATGGAAACCAGATGAGGCCATGACAAACAAAATGAAGGGAATATAACAAGAACGGTGATGGTGGGCAGTTGAAGCCGGCGGGCACAGAGGCACCCCTGCCATGGGAGGGGGGGGGAGAATGTAAGCAAAAATATTAAAAAAAAAAAAAAACAAAACGAACCATTGAAAAACCTGACTGAGGAGCTAAGGGAGGGAACTGAGAGGGACCCTGCGTCAAAATGCGTAAAAATAAAACGGTGAAAATTTTCCAAGGCAATTTTCTGAAGAAAAGCCATGAGCTCACTTAACTGCAAGGCAAAAGCTCTGTGGAAAAAAAGACTGAAGAGGGACCCCATGTGGACACGTGGTATAAGGCATGCTAGGCATGCTCAGTGTGCCCAGTCAAAGTTTCAGAAACGGACATAAGTTTTCTGTGCCGGGCTCCATCCGATGTCATCACTCACGTGTGAGGACTACCATCCTGCTTGTCCTAGGAGAAAGCAGCAACACTACAAGTTAGGACAAGCGGCAATATCTAATGTGCTGAATGCTTGATGTCTGGACATGCTTATTGTCCAATCAAACTGTTCTGGGTGAGATTTTTTGCTAGCTAGATCAGGCCCTCGTTTGTGAATCAGTATTCATCTTCACCCTCCGCCTGTATTTCTGGCCACCTCATATCTGGAAAGTATCCAGCAACACCCTTACCTCCCCAAACCAATCACAGCAGGTCAATGTCATGACTCCATTTTGTGAGAAGGGATTGTTACACGTGAGATATAGAACACCAGCCTGTGACCCCAAGGCACACCTGAAGCCAAGAGGATAAGAGATGCCTACTTGCCATCCTGTGGTTTAAGAAACATGGCAACAGCAGCATGCATCTTTCTGGGGCAAAATCTCAGAGCAGAGGCGTATGGGTAACGACTATAAATGACTGCCCTGCAACTTCTAGAGGGTTCGATCTATTTCTTTTAAAACAGAGGGTCTAGGGACTGTGCTCTTTAGTTGACATTATCAGTCAACTCACACCCACTACATGCGCTTATTCCCTCTGCAGTAAAAGTTTAAAAAGTGACATTTAAGCCAGTAACCTGAGCAGCCATGAACTGGAAGTCCCATTTTTTGCTAACAGATTGATGCAGTCCTGATTTTACCTCACTGCTTGCTGGGACCAGTTGCAATTTCTGCAAGAACAGCAAGATGTACATCTGGAGTAAAACCAGAGCAGATCACTAGTCAAACTTGGATCCAGTTGGCAGTCCTGCTATTTTCATGCCAGATGGCTTCCTATCATAAGGGACAGGTTGAGCTGGTCCTGATTTTATCCCTGCTCACCTATGCACTTGTAGTTCTAATTCTCTAAAGACCAGCAGCTCCATAGTGACTGACAAGCAGCATACTAACTAGGCCAGAGGACGCTGATATCAGGAACAAACATACGAGTCGATAGTTCTTTGCCTTAATGTCTTGTGTTTGCAGAACACCCAGATGAAAATAAATACCAGGGTATACTTCAACATTTGCAGAATGACCAACTGGCTCCATGTTTTCAGGACAGGCTGAGCTAGTCCTGGTTTGAGCCCCTCTACAAGCAATGGGGGAACAAGAACAAATCCATGCAAGCTTTTGGGTTTAGAATCAAATTCGATCACTTTGTCCTGAAAGAAAATTACAGCCAGTCAACAACACTATGCAACAGCAAAACCAGGAGCGACCAACAATCTCACACTCCTGCAGCACCTGACACAGGGTCCGCACATTGGCCTAGTGTGAGCTCTTCCCCAAACACCTACCTTCACAATGCTGATGGGCTTCCTTGACATGTGGTAACTGGCATAAAACAAAAAAGTCATCACAATAATAAACCCCCGATACCTGTAAAGAGAGAGAGAAAGTATTGATGAGGTGGTCACCAGTGCACAGACAGATGCCAGAGAAGTGCTCCTGTTACACTCATTTAACAGTTATGGGGCTGATACTGAAAGCCATTTAGATGGATAACTGAAACGTTATCCTTCTAAATGACTTAGCCATGATATTTGAAGACTTATCTTTTATTTATTTTATTTATTTATTTATTTAATGAGTTTTATATACCGTCATTCGGTAAAGCCATAACGGTTTACAAAAGCTCAAAATGCAGGATTTTTAACAATTGAGCAAAAAGGGATAACAGGAAGTATATTAAACAAAGGAGAGATATTCAATTGCAAAGATATTAACTGGCATTTGCACTAAGGGGTGCACAAAGGGGAGGGCCCCTTTGGCGTGCGACGCACGGTGCGCGGCACCTGGTGGCAGGGCGCCTTTCAACGGTCGAAGCTGCCCCTGGTGACATCGGGGGGGGGGGGGGGGGGGGGGGGGTGGGCTTCTGATCGGGTCTCTCCCTCACATTGCAGTTCTGGTTTTTTTCCCCTATATTCTAGCCAGGTAACTAAACTTGGTTGTTTAAGCAAGCCTTCCCTTGATTCCCACACAACCACTCAGCTCTCATTCCCTCACTATCCCCCACCATAATATGCAAAACTCCAAACTTTCTGATTTGTATGTAAAATATAAATCCTCCTGCCTGCTATGTATTATTAATTTTACCCAACACCTTGCCCTGCATATTACCAGTAGTTTATACATCCCAATCTGATACCACTTTCTCATACTTATTGATACCTTATAGTTTGTAGATGATTACTATAACATTCTTGCTGCCTGTTATCTATTAATTCTTGCTTTTCATGTATTACTTATTCCTACTCTTCTCTCCTGTTTATCACCAGCATTTTATACATCCCACTCAATCTCAGTAACCTATAACCTCCTAGTTCGTTATGTATTATGCATTATGTTGCTTATTGATTCCATATACTTATATACTTATTGATTCCATATAATTTGTAGATGATTACTAAAACCCCCTAGCTCGCTATGTATTAATATGTTGCCTGTTATATATTATTACCTGCTTGCCATGTATTATTACCTATCCCACTTATCTCTTGCATATCACCAGCACCTTATACATTCCACTCGTTCTCAGTCTCATACACTTATTGATTGTAGATAAGTTTAAAGTGAATATTATTTCCTCCTACACCCTCTGGGGCGGATTTTCAGAGCCCTGCTCACGTAAATCCGCCCAAAACCGGGCGGATTTACGCGAGCAGGGCCCTGCGCGCCGGGAAGCCTATTTTACATAGGTCTCCCGGCGCGCGCAGAGCCCCGGGACTCGCGTAAGTCCCGGGGTTCTCCGAGGGGGGCGTGTCGGGGGCGTGTCGGGTCGTCGCGGCGTTTCGGGGGCGTGTCGGCAGTGTTTTGGGGGCGGGTACGGGGGCATGGCTACAGCCCGGGGCGGTCCGGGGGCGTGGCCACGCCCTCCGTTCCCGCCCCCAGGTCGCGGCCCAGCGCGCAGGGATTTACTTCTCCCTCCGGGAGGCGTAAATCCCCAGAGAAAGGTAAGGGGGGGGTGTAGACAGGGCCGGGGGGGGGGGGGGTGGGTTAGGTAGAGGAAGGGAGGGGAAGGTGAGGGGAGGGCGTTAGAGGATTCCCTCCAAGGCCGCTCCGATTTCGGAGCGGCCTTGGAGGGAACGGGGGTAGGCTGCGCGGCTCGGCGCGCGCCGGCTATACAAAATCGATAGCCTTGCGCGCGCCAATCCAGGTTTTTAGCAGATATGCGCGGCTCCGCGCGTATCTACTAAAATCCAGCATACTTTTGTCTGCGCCTGGAGCGCAAACAAAAGTAGGCTATTTGCGCGCCTTTTAAAATCCGCCCCTCTATGTATGTGAGTACGATCATGAACAGTTTGCACAATTTCTTTTATTTCCCACTCGATTTCCGTTTCATATATTGATTTACTACTCTTAATGTTATGATGTTTTCCCACCCTCTTTTCCGCCCCATCTCCCTCCACCCTTCTTAGATTCGTTTATTAATTTCACCCTTCCTCGGTTCAATATCAGTTACATTGTAAAGCTTTTACGCTGCAGTTTTTATTTTATGGAAACCGATGTGTTGTTACTAACGAATGTCTGCATACAAAAATGTTAAATAAATAAAACCTAACCAGCTATATTCAAGTATAGCCAGTTAGATTTTAAAGTTATCCAGCTACATGAAGCCAGATAACTAAGTCTATTCAGCTGGACGTTTATCCTGCTGAATATGTAGGAAAAGTTATCCGGCTAACTTTAGCCTTCTGAATATTAGGCCCTATATTTTCAAAAATATAAATATTAAAAATCACATTTTTTACAAATTACAAAAAATATCAATAATCTCTTCTGGGCTTCAGCATCTCCACAATGACCATTATCCTAAGGCAGAACAGGCCTTGGTCTTGGGGGCAGGTGTCTCAGGTATCACTGTTTCCCTGGAGGAAGAACATTTAATACATTAGAAATGCAGATGTTGTGGTTTATTTATTTATTTCATTTAGAAACTTTTATATACCGGTATTAGTGGGGACATCATACCGGTTCACATACTAGCAAAAGGCTTGAAAATACATATCAACAGGGAAGGAGAACTGGGCGGGGGGTTAACCAAGGGCAGTATGGAAAAAATAGATTAAAAAACAAGAACAAGTAACAATTTACAATATAATTAGCTCCTTAATATAAGGAAAGGGAGGTCACCAGGGGGTGGTGTGAGGGATGGTGAGAATGGGAGGAACTATTTTGAATAAACTTGGTTGAACAGTAGTGTTTTTAGTTTCTTTTTAAATTTGATCATACATGGTTCAAGGCGCATGTGGACGGGCATGGAGTTCCAGAGAGCCGGACCAGCAATAGAGAGGGCGCGGTTGCGGGTCGAGGAGAGATGAGCTGTTTTCAGGGAAGGTACATGTAGGGTGCCTTTGCTGGCCGATCTGGTAGCTCGAGTGGACTGGGGGGCATTGAAGGGAAGGTCAAGCCAGTTGGAATTATGGGTGTGGATAGACTTGTGTACTATGGTCAGAGTTTTATAGTGTATGCGGGAGAGGATGGGGAGCCAATGTAGGTCCTTGAGGATAGGGGTAATGTGTTCGTGTTTACGTGTGTTAGTGATGAGTCTTGCTGTAGCATTTTGCAACATTTGGAGAGGTTTTATCGTAGACATGGGGAGCCTAGGAGGAGTGCATTGCAGTAATCTAGTTTGGAGGTGAGGGTGGCTTGGATCACTGTGCGGAGATCTTGGGTGTATAGTAGGGGTCAGAGTTTTTTGAGAACGTTGAGTTTGAAGAAACCTGCTTTGAGAATAGAGTTGATGTAGGGTTTCATGCTTAGTTCATGATCAAGAAGAACTCCGAGGTCCCTAACGGGGACCTCAGAGTTCTTCTTGATCAGTGACAGTTCTTGTGACAGTGCTAGAAAAATGTACAACATGGGTTTGATGGGACATACACAAATGGCATTTTCTGTTTAAAAAGAAGAAGATGGCCAGTAAGACAAAGGCTTCATTTGCTGGAGGGCTTATTTCCCAGATTCTAAGGGAGGGCTGCACAACCAGGTGGGGTGGGAGTTGTTACACTAGCCCCTAGAGTCATTCAGCCCGGTAATTTAGGGATGTGGGAAAAGAAGGGTTGGCCAGGCCCTTGGATAAAAAGAACTGAAGCTGCTGAGTTTTTGGCTGCCAACAGGAAGCACAAGACCAGGATTTGTTTACTCATGGAGGTTCATGTATACATCTCCAACCTAAATTGCTCCTCCTTGCAAGAGGCGCCAGGCTTGAAAGACGTGGCTGTTTTAATGTTTGCTAACTTCCTGGAAAGGACTCATTGCTTTAAAAATAATGCAGGGCACTAGCATCTTTAACCCAGAGAAGAAATTGGACTAATTTATTAAACTTCAACAACGTTACCACACACTAAATACTAATTTGGGCATTTTGCATACAATAAAAACTCGTTAGCACATGTTATTTGGTTATGGTTAAGTTTATTTGTATGCTTCCCATACTTTGAGCGACTCATAGCAAAACATACCATATAAGACAAAGATTAATAAAACACGATTACAACATAAAATAAGCCTAATCCAGCAGAATTAGCCCATCATATCTGGGCAGTGCTTTTGCATGTCCATAAATCAGGTACCTTGCATTGTGTCACATGCAAAGTAGCTCATTACTATCAAGACAGCATAGTGTAGCTTTGCACACCCCAATCATACTTGGGAACTCTACAGATTTGGCCTGGAGACTAATCCTCAAGGAATTGCTGGATCTCTGGGCCAACATCTGAGAAATCCATGTGCAGCAGGGAAGTGCTTGTGTGGACCTGGAAAAGGAAGTCACCTGGGTCCGTGCAAGAAGCGCTTCGGCCACGTGGGCAAGAAGGAAGCGTGTAGGCATGTGCATTCATTTCGAATGAATGGGTAAAATGCAATGAGCAAGACCATTTTCATTCCATTCGTGGACTCCCAAAATGAATGGCAGATCCCACAAATGTAAACAAAATATCATTTTCATTCATTTGTGTTTCCCATTCAAGTCAATGGCCCATTGAAAAATACTGCAGTGAGACTTGTAACTATAACAACTAACCAATGCCCATTTACCAGAGCTGAGGTACAAGCAGGCAAGTAGCTAGGAACGAGGACCAATTAAGATGAAGGTTTTGGGTTTTTTTTAAAAACTAGTCTATCGATGGCATCTGGGTCAAGTAACACATCCTCCTACTGAATGGTCTGAGAATATGCAAAGAAATTGTATTTTCTCTGTTGGATTCCAGAGGAAAAGCTTGTCTTTTCAGAAACTTTTAAAGTGAAAATAAAGTTAAAAAAAAAAAAAGATTTTTGGCATTAGCAAAAGGCTTTTTCTTGTCCTCATTGCACTCACAGTGCTCTCACTGTGAGAAACAAAAAGAGGCACTGTTTTCTGTCTGTTCACTTGGTGTGGGTAGTGAACTGGATATGCAGAAGCAGCGAACATTGATTTTTTTTTGTGTCTGACTGTGCAGAGCACTGCACTGATTATCTGCGGCCAGAATGCAGTGGAGAGAAGCGAAGCCTTGCCAGTCTTCTCAGTGTATTCTGACAAAAGGAATTAGTCATCAATGCACATAAATAGTGTGTGAGGCATAGCCCTAGAAAAGACACAGACTGTGTCACTAGCAAGCTGCTAACTCTGCTTGGCAAATTGGCACCATGCTTGCAAAGCACTGAAGTGAATGCTGTCTGTCAACTTGATTGAGTGTGTGTGACAGACATTCAATCAGTATTAGAGTGGTACTGTTGAATGATACAATTATCAAACTATGTTGTGATATTAAACTCCCCAGAAACTACTTCCAATTCCATCATGCCACTGCCAGCAGAGGGGAGAGGAGAGAATGGCAGCAGGCAGAAAAATGGCAGGGGCAGAGGACTGGGTATTTGTCATGGGGCAAAATTGAATAACCTCTCCCCCTCACTATTCCTCCAATGGCATCACACATTAAAGAAAACACTTCTCTGTAGTGTCAATAATAATCATACAAGTGGTTCCCAGGAGATAGGGGGGGCAAGTATTATGAGCGAGCTCCTCTGGAGGGAGAATCTAGCAAGTTGGTTATGAATGACACCTCAAGAGGGAGGAGTTATCAATCTGTTATGGATCTGATGCCAGATGAGCAGAGACATCAGATAGAAGTTCGCAATCTGTAAAGGATCTGCTAGGAGTTAGCAATCTTGTTAGGAAAGCTCTGTGTTAGCGCTAGGAGTAGCAATCTGTTGTGTACTAACTCCAGAAGGAGGTGGAGTTAGTAAGCTGTTATGAATCTGTTGCTGAAGACCCCTGGTAGGAAAGGAGTAGCCATCTGTTACCAGCGGAGTGCTTGGAGAGGACACTCGGCTGTAGAGGAATGTAGATACCCGGTAGGTGAATCCTTGGGCTGATGGCAGATGACTGCACCCCCAGGAGGATATCCTGAGAGGGACCACCGGCTAGGCTTCAGTATGGAGACAGACACAGAGTTCTTTTATTAGACAGGTTAGTAGAACCACCAGAGGTGGCAGTAGTGAGCTGCTACGCCCGGCAGGGCTGAAGTCCCTCAGGTACTAGAAAGACTATCCCAGGGTAGCTGAGCTGTAGAGAAACTATAGATAGTGAGTAGACAGGTATACACGCATAGCCATGCGTATCTTTTAAAATCCGGGGATGGCGCGTGCAAAGCTGCGTAAATCGGCAGCCTGCGTGCGCCGAGCCGAGTAGCCTGCCTCGGAGGGAACTTTCTTTCTGGCGCGCCCCCCCCCCACCTTCCTTTCCTTCCCCTAACTAACTCGCCCCCAACTAATTCCCCCCCTACCTTTATTTCAAAAGTTACGCCTGCCCAAGGCAGGAGTAACTTGCACGCGCCGGGCCGGATGCCGGCGTGCCATGTTCCGGTCCGGGGGCTGGTCCAGAGGCCACGGCCATGCCCCCGGGCCAGAACCATGGCCACGGCCCCGCCCTCAGAACGCCCCCGATGATGCACCGGCCACGACCCGCCCCCCCCCCCCCCCGACACGCTCCCCCCAGGAAAGCCCCGGGACTTATGGGCGTCCCGGGGCTTGCGCGCGCCGCCGAGCCTACGCAAGATAGGCTCGGCACACGCAGGGGGTGGAAGGGGCAGCTTTTCGGGGGTTACTCACGTACCCCTTTGAAAATCTGCAATCACTGAAGCCCATGTGCTCTAGTGCAAGGCATGTGGCAGATACATCTGGGTGGGGATCAGGGTGTGTGGAGGAACAGTAGCAAAGGAAGCTCCACATATGGTACAGGATCACCCACAGTGCATGCCAGGAGGTATTTGGCCAAGCGGGGGAGCAGTCTTCCTGACAACTCCAAACATTCAGACACCGTAAGTGTGCAAATTGGCCAAGCTTACAATATCCCATGAACCCATGGCAAGCAAGTGTTAATACCCAATGTGATAGTACGAGTTGGGACTGGGAGGCCTGGTGGCGCAAAGGGGGTCCTTATATAGAAGTAGGAGCACTGACACACAGCACTTAGAAATGAGCAGTAGAGTGGTCAATGACCTCTACATGTATTTATTTGTTGAGTTTTATATACCATCATTCGGTAGAGCCATCACGGTTTACAAAAGTATACATTTTTCTTAGCAGTTGTGCAACAGTAAAAACAATTTGAACAATATCAGAAATAAGCATATCAAGTCCAGAGAGCATTATTAGGTTGGATGAGGAGAGTATGCAGGTTCAGGGTGAAGAGAATGTATTAAGAGGTTTACAACTGAGAGTTCACCATAAACATAATTATAACACTTGATTAATGAATTTTTAGCCATAAACAGTACCTTATCGGTACACTAGGTCATGGCCCACCTCACTAAACAACTAATTATCTTGAATGATTTATTGTTACCGAACCTTTGATGGCACTTGTTAGAATGTACTATAGTACACTTTTACCTACATTAATTTATGTGCCTAAATGTAAACCGTTGCGATGGTATATAACTTAGAGACAGTATAGAAAAGATTTTAAATAAATAAATAGCCTTTACCTCAGCTATAGATTACAATAGCAACAATGGCCCATGCCAATGGCCCATATCACAGGTACCCGGGGCTCAGAGCGTTTACAACCGTCCTAGGACCCAGCACATCACAAGGTTTGTCGTCTTGTGCCAGGGAAGCGGACTGAACCCCATGGCCTCTCGGTCTGCAGTAATAGAATGTGCATTACCAAAAATGAATGACCATAGTCACATAGAGCAGCAGAGGCAAACCCTGAAACCAGACCAGAGACTCTGCAAGCAGCATCTACCCGGACATCAGCAAGAGCAACATTAGCCATTGCAGTTCATCCAAGAGATGAGTCTACTGGGGCAGAGGGAGGCCAGCCTCAATCCCTGGGGTGGATAGTTTAGCCAAAGAAAATAAAAAGAAAAGGAAAAGGGGAAACAGGTCTGTCCAGTTCCTTTTTTTTTTTTTTTATTTATCAAATTTTACATAATTATACAAGTATCCACTTGTTCGGAAATATTTACATTGCAAGTGTAAACAAAATATAGGTAATAATATATATTCACTAATACATTTACCATTATACTGCTTTGTATAAAATAAAAGAAATGGAGGGGGAGCCTTAGAAATGGAGCGTTACTTAACTCAAAACTGTAAATTTATCACCACAAAAGAAAAATTATGACCATCTGAGTGGTTTCCTCACTCATTTACAAACACCAAACCAACCCCAGAATACTTTAGGGATGAGAGTTTAAGAAAGCTCTCAGCTGGGACGGCTCATAATATTTGTTGTTAAAAGCATTTACAAGGGAAATGCAACTGAAATTTCTTTATTTTTATTTATTTAAAAAGTTTTTTATACAGTCGTTAAGTTATTAACCATCACAACGGTTTACAAGAAGGCACATATAGTAACATTAAGTATTTAAACCAGGTAAAACGTTATTCGAGGTACCAAAAATGATTCGGTAACAAAGTTTATTCTAATATACAATTATATGATGGGTTTGTTTGTCTTGTCCATTTGAAACGTGTAAAATTGTGCTCCTGTTTGAATAGCTTCAGCCCTCATTGACAGAAACAATTTCCTCCTAGCTTCAGTGGCTTTTATTACGTCAGGGTAGCACCATACTTTGTATCCATGAAATAAAGCAAGCCTATTTCTGAAAAAGTACTTAAAGATATTATTTTTATCCATAAGGAATGCAAATGTTATCAATAAGGATCTCCTTCTTGTAATAACCAAGTCTTGTGATGACTCTAATAGTGTTGTTATATCCAAGGAAACCGCAGGTTGTTGTAAATTTTCAGGATTTGATTCGGTATAAGGAAGACAGTATGCTTTTGGAATGACTGGTTTTAATGTTTCAGGCAACTTTAAATCTTGTGTAACATATGATTTGAAAAGTTCTAAAGGTGAAATATTTTCAATAACAGGATACTTTGTAAATCATAAGTTGTGCGCTCTCAAGCGTTTTCAACATTTTCCAGCCTTCTGTTTGTAATCTTTTCTCCTTGCAACATAGTGGCTTGTACTTTTTCCACCTCTTTTAGCTGAATTTCTAATTCTTTTATTTTATGGCCTTGTTGAGAGACTTCTTTAGCATTTGAGGAAACTTGATTCTTAATTGTTGCGACCGTCGCTGCCCGACGTCTCCACTACGCCCACCTTACCTCTTTGGTGACTCCCTCTTTGCTTGTTGGAAGTTTGGCTGCCGCGGCGTCATCTTTCCGTTATCCTCCGGCGTCCCCGGACCGGCTAGACGCTGCATTCCACCATGTTTCCCAGCAGCCTAAGGTCGCACATGCAGCCCCGACTCAAGTACCAGCAGTGGCGCGAAACTCGGGGGCGTCCCCCTGAGGTGACGTCATCCTCACCGGATATTTAAGGTCTCTGAATTCGCTAACTAATCGAGTTAGCAAAAGGTTTACCTAGCTTCCTCCAGGTATCACTGCGGATGGGATTCGCTCTCCACATATCTTGCTACTCTGCCTCCTCGGACTTACCAGGGGTACCCACTCCTCAGGGGGCCTTGCTTTCTCTTTTGCTTTTCAGATCGCAGTCTGGAACCGGTACTCACTCCTTGAGGGCCCACGTTCCTGGACCTGCTACTGAATACCACTTCTGCCAGGAAGTCATCGCTGCCTACAACACCAGTGAGTTACCATCTCTCTCTCTCAGAGCGTTCCCTGAAACCAGGTACTCGCTCCTCGAGGGCCTACTTCATTCCAGCTCCTGGTCTGCTTCTAAGAGACTATTGTGTGAGTGTTACCATCAAGGTTCTGTTCCTGAACTCTGCATACCCTGCCTACTCACTATATTCAGTTTCTCTACAGCTCAGTTATCCAGGATCGCTATTCCAGTATCTGAGGGACTACAGCCCAGCCAGGCACTTCCAGCTCACTACTGCCACCTCTGGTGGTTCAATATACTGTTTAGTAAAAGAACTAGTGTGTGACTGTCTCCATACTCTGAGCCTGACTGGTGGTCCCTCTCGGGATCTTCCCCCGGGGGCGTGGTCATCTGCCACCGGCCCAAGGATCCACCCACAACTACCACAAACACTAATATTAATTTCATATACTACTCTTGTTAATGTTGTAATAGATTTTTCTAATGATTACCAACTATTTGGTCAGCTTTGCAAAGTTATTTCAGCCGATGCTTGCAACATAGTCTCAGAGATTATCTTTTCTCTCACCTCCCTCTTCTGGAGTTGTGCCAGCACCCAAATCCAGGCCAGAAGCTCCCGGCGTCTCAACGCAGTCCAGTCTCTCTCCTTCCATTCTTACATGCGGCTGGTCCTCCATACCATGCTCTGTGTTGGCAAAATCCAATGGTAGTATCCCATGCTGAATCGCTCCTTCCCCTCTCCGGGGTCATCCCGACGGGGATTCGGTTCTCCATTCTCCTCACACTCCTTCCAAACCTGGTGGTGCCAGCCTGTCTGGACAGCCGGGGCTAAGCGATGTTTCTGGGGTCAGAGGGGATAGCGCACGCTCAGCTGCCATCCCTTCAGCGACCAGCTCACACGGCACTTGGTGTGGAACAGCCACGAAGAAGCTGCCTATGCGGGTTTGATTGTCTTCTTTCGAGGTGGAGGTAAAATCCACTCCTCTTAACCTCACTTTCTTTTAGTATGCGGCATATTTGGAAGCAGAATCAAGTTTTCCAGGGGAGATCTCGGGAGCTCTCAGCGGCACATCCGCTCAGGTGGCCATCTTGAAAAGGCTCACCCAGGTCTGTTCATTTCCGATGGGTCGTCTGATACCTCAGACTCTGATAGTTCATCCAGCGCTAGTCCGAGTAGACCTGCTAAATACTCAGACAATGCAGCGAGAGGACCTCCACATGCACAGGCTCTCAGCTTTGGGTGAGCATGCCCATGGCAGACCAAATACTTAGGAATATTCAGGATAATGGAAGGGAGGAAGAAGAGAATCAAGACTAAAGACAAAGAGAAGGATGACACACCACCCAAAGATCAAAGGGTATCAAAAAAATATAATAAACTGAACTAGGGCTTTCCTCAGAATGAGCATGACTGGGTAGGAAGAACATGCTCAGTACAGCCCCATACTGAGTTCTGCGGACTCTATTCTACGAAGGATGGGCCTGGCTTAACTATAACAAGCGTTTCCAAGACAAGATGGAAGAAAACGTTTATGTCATTGGGCACGCAAAACAGAGCTTTGGGCTGAAGCAAATTATTAATAAAACCAATGACAGAGAGCAGTGACTTGAGCTCAGCCCTCCCTGGCTGAGAGCAGGAACAGGTCCCAGCTATGGGGGAAGAGGGAGAAAGCCTTCATCATTGAGCCTCTCTTGGCCTGCAAACACTAATTTTGAAAAAAAAAAATGTTTTTTAAAGTCCATGCCACCCAAAGCTACTAGAGAGAAGGCTCTCTATCTACTGAGGGAGGGGCCGACCCATATCACCTCAGGAAGCAAGTGGTGCAATATAAATGTCTTGTCTTCTAGATTTTTTTTTTTTAAACAGGCAATCCCCAGTAGGGAAATGTATGTCCACCATCTGCTGGAGACAGAGAATACTGGTGGGCTGATGTCGGGGTGGGGCTATATATCTGACATCAGTTTTTGCTCTGTCTCCATCTGCTGGCAAAGGTGCATAACCCAATGGTGGGGATTGGCCTTCCTGAATGCAGAGGAAAGGTATTTAAATTTTGGTACTATGTTTTAAATAAAAGAAAAATCCAAGAGTCTCTCAGTTCGTGGTGTTGTATGTTGTGTACAGAGTGAGGGTACACTTGGTCACAGGTGCCAAATTGCCTGGCTACAGCTCTGGAATTACAGGAGCAGTGGTAGATCACTAAATTCAGTGGAGTTCAGACTTGCTGGTAGTGCTTTTGGCAAGCAGATATCCTGGGTTGTGGTGAGGCAGGGAAGAGTACTAGAGTTGCCAATTGGATCCAGGAGTTCAGAACAGGCTGAACCAGATTTTGTTTTATTCCACTGCATGCCTGAACTTGTAATCTTGCTTTTCTTAGGGAATACAATAGTGAAATCAGAAGTACCAGTCTTTGTTTGCAATGGGCTAAAATCAAAAATCTATCAACCCTAGAGAGAAAAATACTGGAGCAGCTGAAGAGCAGGCTGAGGGCTCGGGGACTGACATGTACTTGGTGTAGTAGGCCTACATGTGTTCCTTGGGCCTGAGCTGGCTAATCAGCACTGACAGGAAGGCTTTGGAAGAACTGAATTTGGAGTAATCAGCTCCTGAAAAGCAATGCTCAGCAGGAGACTATGCTGTAGACACAGAGGAGTATTAAAGATTTGACAATTAGGGAGCCCTGAGAGATGTGGAGGTCACAGCAACCCTGCCCCAGGAGCCTGCTCTGAAAGCTGCTCAGTACTTGTGCCAGCAACGCTGCCGCAGGAGCCTGCTCTGAAAGCTGCTCAGTACTTGTGCCAGCACTGCTTCACTGGAGGAGCTGACAGAATAGCAATTTATTACTGCTGACGGACAAAAAATGGCAGCTCACACGGGTTCTCTGGTCCCTGAAGCAAAGCATTCAGAGGGAAAGAATCAAGAGGAAGCAGAAAATAGGCCTACTAAAATTGGATAGTAATGATTTTTGAACATCAAAAGCATGAAAGGAGATGAACTGGATGAGACAGGAGCTGAAAAGGTGAATCACGCTAAAGAAATGCTAGCGTCTCAAACATAAAAGTACTAAACATTCATTACTGGAACATGGAAATAAAGAGACTGAAAGTTAGATTACGCTGAAAACAGGAAGCACAGTCATCTAAGACTGAAGCAAGAAGGAAAAGATAGAGATTTAAAAATGCAGTCTAGAAATATACAAGGTTTCTACAGGGTTCTGACACTAAAGAAATCAGAATTCACACTGTACTTATCCCAAATAAAAAAAAATTGCAAACCAAATAAGATTTCATTATTTTGAAGGTAAAGTAGAAATTTTAAATGCTTCAAGAAATATTAGATCTTATAAATATGAAGAGACTTTCAATTCAGACTTTACCAGGGTATATGAGATGTGCGAAGCCCGAACCTTTTGTTTCGGGCTTCGTTTTTGGCCCGCCGCAGGAAATTTCGTATTTCCTGTGGTTCGGGCCTTTTAAATTCGGGGGGGACGGGGACACCCAAATTTCGGATTAGTGCGCACTAACTCCCTTTAGTGAGCGCTAACATTTTACGGGAGTTAGTGTGCACTAATGGGGAATTAGAGTGCACTAACCCTGTTAGTGCACACTAAACCTGAAAAGAAAATTTTCCCGAAATTTCAGGAAAACCTGTTCGGGTTTTGGGCTCCCTGAACCAGGATGAATTAGGCAATTTTGTTGAAATTGCCTAATTTGTCCTAGATCAATGCACATCCCTAATGTATCTATATTCTCTATTTATTTATTTAACAGTTTTATATACCGAAATTCTTGTAAGGGTTTACAAATCAGTTCGGTTTACATTGAACAGAAACAGTGCTTCGGTAAATGAAAGCAATTACATAGAACATTAACAGAGCTTCAAATGTGAACAATTACAAAGAACTAATAATAAAATATCTTATTAACCAACAAACAAGCAGAGAAGAGAAGAGAAGCTATAGAACATCATGGAAATCCTTCAAAAAGCTGGCATCCAACACCACGGGGGTATTTCTTACATACTCGCTTTCTAAAATGACTCCTCCTGCACTCAATTTATGAAATATTGTAACCTGATACACGAATACAGATTTAAGCATCCAAAAGGCAAGGGCTACACTTTTTGATCAATTATTCTTGAAAAACTATAAGTTTGACTAAATCTGATGTGAGACCAAAAAAAAAAAACTAGACTTGAGATAATATTTTAACCAGGCCATCCCTCTATGACAATAGATGTTAATGGATTTTGATTAAAACTCAGATGTGTGTTGGAAAATGAATGAGAAAATTTTAAAAATTCCAGGAGCAACTGAAAATATGTGAGAAACAGTTCTATTTAGAGCAACATGATAAAGTTAAAACATCTTTGGTTGTAGTATGGGAAGCTCTAAAAGCAGTATTTAGGAGTAAAGCTAATATCAATAACATTCTGTACATGGGGAGGGTAATTTACATACTTTGAAGCACATTACGTCCAGATTGAAAAAAAACATAGTAAAACAGCAACAGCAGAAAGAGACCAAATGCCCAGCAAGCTTCTTATGGTAGTAACTGCCGCTCCATGCAGGTTACCCCCATGCCTTCTGTTATGGATAGTAACTGCCGCTCCGAGCAGGTTACCCCATGCCTTCTGTCATGGATAGTAACTGCCACTCTGAGCAGGTTACCCCCATGCCTTCTGTTATGGATAGTAACTGCCGCTCCGAGCAGGTTACCCCCATGCCTTCTGTTAAGGGTAGCCACCATTCCGTGCAGGTTCCCTCATGTTTCTGTTAAGGGTTATAATTGTCACTATGCGCAGGTTACCCCCCTCAAGCCTTATAAGGGTAGTAATATTCACAATCAAAACCAAGCAACTGTCAAACCCATAACAAAATTTGCGCCAGCAACATTTTTATGGGGGGGAGCAGCTTTCTTGATAATTCAGACAATGCTGCTTGAATGCATTTTAGAATTGGCTAGAGTCGATCCTGTACACACATGCGCTGGAAGGTATACCTGTTCTGGAGCAGGCATTACATGCATACATTTGAAAATTTAAAGTAAGCATGTAAATGCTTTCCCCGCCCTAACTCCAGCCCCTGAAAGCCTACCATCAGTGTGGGGAAAAATATGTGCATAATCAACTTACATGTATGCACCTTTCCCCAAGCAACATTCCCTGGATAACTTTCAATAGTCTGCTTACATGTGCAAGTCCTATTGAAAATTATCCCCAGGAAGGTAAAAATACAACTTGAATGATTGTGAATGTCTTATCTTGAAATAAGAGGGTGAACATAAACAGAAAGGAAATAAGAAAGTATTGAACTATTAAAGCAAGCAAGAGATATATTAACACTTCAAGCTGAAGAACTAATAAAGCAGGGATAGGCAACTCTGTTCCTAGAGTGCCACAAACAGGTCTGGTTTTCAGGATATCCACAATGAACACGCATGACGTTTATTTGCATGCATCGCCTCCGTTGTGTACAGATATCTCTCATGCATATTTATTGCTAATGTCCTGAAAACCAGACCTGTCTGTGCCACTCCAGGACCAGAGTTGCCTACTCCAGTAAAGCAAGCTTAGGTAATGTTAAGCAGATCAAAATTAAAGATAGACAAATATCAAGCAGTCTAAAAACATTTCAGGGAGCTTTGTAATTTCGTAGAACCTTGCACACATCAGACCAGCCTTAGGCAACTCCAGTTCTCAAGAGCCACAAACAGGCCTGGTTTTCAGGAGATCCACAATGAATATGTATGGTGTATATTTGCATGTAAATGCATCTCATATATATTCATTGTGGACATCCTGAAAACCTGATTAGCTTCAGGCACTCAGAGAAGTACAGGGAATGGATCACTAGGAGCATCCTCTCCTGTTACTTTACACGTTAGTGCTCTCCCACTCCCACAGCCTGGCCTATCGCAGGGGTGGCCAACTCCGGTACTCAAGAGCCACAAACACATCTGGTTTTCAGGTGATCTACCATGAATATACATGAGATTTACAAGCACTGCCTCCATTACATGCAAAATATCTCACGCATATTCAAGAAAATCAGATGTGGCTGTGGCTCTTGAGGACTGACACACCTGGCCTATAACACTGAGAAAGAGTGCAGACAATTGCATATGTTAGAGCAGGGGTAGGCCACCCTGGTCAGGTTCAGAATATCCACAATGAATATGCATGAGAAAGGAAAGGAATCCCTCTTTCAAAACACAGAAAAGTACATGTCCGTCTATATTTTCTTTTTTAAAGCTGCTTATACTCCTTGATGTTTGTTGTGCTGTCTCTGGATTTGCAGGTGATGAAGTAGTTTCACAGCTCATTCTCACAGAATCCAGGAGAGCAGTGGTGGCTCAAGGTCAAGCTGAATCTTATGCCACTCATCCTTCAAGTTTTAAAAGCAAAGTTGGCGGGAAGAGCGAAGATGATGGCAATGAGTGGCTGCAGTATCGCTGTTCTGCTGACTTACCTGGTTTATTTTATTGTTTTTCCTTTCGAGATACCACCGAAAAGGAAGGTTAGATCCTATCCCTATGAAGTTCTGATCTTCCCCCTTGTCAGCAGAAAATCGATAAGTTTGGTGGGATGGATTCCAGGGCAAGGTGACACAAATATCATTGTAGTTGAGACCAATGGAGGAGCACCAGTCTTGTGATGGGACGAGGCATCATTCAGTCCCTTGGATCAAAGACCCTTGCCTGGTGAGAGGAGTGCACTGTGCTTGGCAGCGGATGTGGAATGAACTGAATGTCAAACAGAAGAACATGGGAGAGGGAGCCAGGATGCACTGTCCCTCAATTCCAGCAGTTGTAGTGAAGGCATAGGAAGATCTGTGGAGGCTCCCAAGGCTGGAATTCAGAGGGAGTTGAGGCAATTAGAGAAGGAAGATGCCCAAGAGACAGGAGAGGACCAGGGTATCATGGAATCAATTAGAATCTGAACAGTGTGAGTCCCATACTTTGCTAACGAAACCTGCAAAGGGTCACACTTGACTGTGGACTGTCCTGGCTAAAATGGAAGTTTCTGTAATGGATTTTTCTTCTAAAATGAAATTCTCTCTCTCTCTCTCTCTCAAAGTTCAATCTTTAGCCTAGGGCCATGAATCATCACTACAAGACAGAGTTGGGTAGAACTGAGACTCTTGGAAAGGATGTGAAGGAGATTGTGACGGGGTCACTATGCTAGACTAGATAGGAAGAATAAAGCTAGGAACCAAGGATTCAAGGGAAGGGGGGGGGGAAGGAAAATACAGCAATACCAGGCGAGACGTCCCTTGGTTCCTTCCCCCGGATGTTACAAGGACAGAAGAACCACAGGTGTGGGAGGTTAAGGGTGGGACTTCCCTGGAGCCAATCAGCTGGCAGAAGAGGAGGAGTTTCCACAGGATAAAAAGGACTCCCTAGTAGAGCAGTCTCAGTCTCCTGCGGGGGGACCGAGGAGGAAGGATCGGAATGCCTGTCTGCTCTGGGAGAAGTCGAGGCTGGACATTCTCCGACCGTGTGAAGGACTGCCGCAACTATCACAGAGAAGGTGAGCATGGGGACTTCTGTTGTTTGGATGTATGACAAGGATACTTTGCCTGGAGGACTGCCGGTGGGTGGCTGTACCTCTGGGGAAGGGTTGAGGTCCCAGAGGTATGGAAGGAGGTGGCAGTTAGGCCCAATGGGGGCGGACTTTTGAACTATGGACTTTGAGAGGGACTTCTGAAGCCAGTGGTTTGAAAGTGAGTTGCTGGCTCAGTGGGGAAGGCATCTGCCTTCCATCCAGGTGGTGAGGGTTCAAATCCCACCTAGGGATTTTTAAGATAAATACGTTTAAACTACTATTTGAGTTTCCAAGGGACCAGGGAAACTCGGTCAAGGTTTGGGAATGGACGCAAGCAAATGGTGTACGGACCAGGGAAAGCGTCACAGAGATTAAATCTTTAAATGCTGTGGCAATTCAAGATAGGGGCATTTTGCATCATAAACTGGAATTTTTAGAAAATCATGTGAGACATTTAAACCTGCAGTTTTGGAACTTTTCTGAAATTTTGGGGGTTACACCATAAGATATCTTTAAAAAATATTTAACAGGTTTTATATATGCCAGCTGATACTGGTTCCACCCATTAACTAGATTTCTTCCAAACTGGTAGAGAAGTCTAGTTCGGAAGAGCACGAAAGAGCCCCATGTTTGGTCTCCCTAGTCTTTGAGCAAGATCTAAATGTGATTATGCCAGGAAAAATAGTGGAAACTATTCTCAAGATCAAAATCGTAGAGCATATAGAAAGACATGATAGAACACAGTCAACATGGATTTACCCAAGGGAAGTCTTGCCTAACAATTCTGCTTCAATTTTTGAAGGGGTTAATAAACATGTGGATAAAGGTGAACCGGTAGATGTAGTGTATTTGGATTTTCAGAAGGCATTTGACAAAGTCCCTCATGAGAGGCTTCTAGGAAAACTAAAAAGTCATGGGATAGGAGGCGATGTCCTTTCGTGGATTACAAACTGGTTAAAAGACAGGAAACAGAGAGTAGGATTAGATGGTCAATTTTCTCAGTGGAAAAGGTTAAACAGTGGAATGCCTCAGGGATCTGTACTTGGACCTGTGCTTTTCAATATTTATATCAATGATCTGGAAAGGAATACGGCGAGTGAGGTTATCAAATTTGCGGATGATACAAAATTATTCAGAGTAGTTAAATCACAAGCAGATTGTGATACATTACAGGAGGTCCTTGCAAGACTGGAAGATTGGGCATCCAAATGGCAGATGAAATTTAATGTGGACAAGTGCAAGGTGTTGCATATAGGGAAAAATAACCCTTGCTGTAGTTACATGATGTTAGGTTCCATATTAGGAACTACCACCCAGGAAAAAGATCTAGGCATCATAGTGGATAATACTTTAAAATAGTCGGCTCAGTGTGCTGCAGCAGTCAAAAAAGCAAATAGAATGTTAAGAATTATTAGGAAGGGAATGGTTAATAGAACGGACAATGTCATAATGCCTGTGTATCGCTCCATGGTGAGACCACACCTTGAATACTGTGTACAATTCTGGTCGCCGCATCTCAAAAAAGATATAGTTGCGATGAAGACGGTACAGAGAAGGGCAACCAAAATGATAAAGAGGATGGAATAGCTCCTCTATGAGGAAAGGCTGAAGAGGTTAGGGCTGTTCAGCTTGGAGAAGAGACGGCTGAGGAGGGATATGATAGAGGTCTTTAAGATCATGAGAGGTCTTGAACAAGTGGATGTGACTCTGTTATTTACACTTTCGAATAATAGAAGGACAACATACCTGTTTAAGACTCCTTCTCTGATTCATCAGTCTCCTTTTACTCATGCATAACTCGGACTTTGCACAGCAACAAGGTCTATGTACCCATATATCACAATTTAGACTACCCCTCTAATTATTCAAGATATATACTCATGCCTTAAACATCCTTTGTATTTATCCACGTCCTGTTGACGAGTTATTATTATTATTATAGTCTATGTAATATTTAATTTGTATTATTTATTTATTTTTATATGATATGTTATATGTTACTCATATGTTAAGAAACGCTGTTTAATGTAACGCCTTTATTGCGACAGTTTTGTTCTATGTAAACAGACCTGATTCGATACTTGTATTGAGAATGCCGGTATATAAAAATCTGAAATAAATAAATAAATAGAAGGACTAGGGGGCATTCCATGAAGTTAGCAAGTAGCACATTTAAGACTAATCGGAGAAAATTCTTTCACTCAACGCACAATAAAGCTCTGGAATTTGTTGCCAGAGGATGTGGTTAGTGCAGTTAGTGTAGCTGGGTTCAAAAAAGGTTTGGATAAGTTCTTGGAGGAGTAGTCCATTAATGGCTATTAATCAATTATACTTAGGGAATAGCCACTGCTATTAATTGCATCAGTAGCATGGGTTCTTCTTAGTGTTTGGGTACTTGCCAGGTTCTTGTGGCCTGGTTTTGGCCTCTGTTGGAAACAGGATGCTGGGCCTGATGGACCCTTGGTCTGACCCAGCATGGCAATTTCTTATGTTCTTATGTTTTCAGAATGTTAATATTTTGGGGTCAGAGTTTGGATATATCCAGATTTGGTGAAAATTACTCGAATGTTTCCCGGAATGTGCCAGAGGCATGGCTCTTGGCGCACCCTTTATTTTTACAATATCCAAGTAAATGTTCAGTTAAGTACAGTGAATAGCAAAAAATAGATACTCTGTTAAGGTGTTTTTGACGATTACACTAATACAATATCGAAAAATGACATCAATAACTATATGACCGATTAAAAATCGCCCTTGAGCAGTACAGTTAATGGAGCAGTAATGCCCAAGGATTCTGCAGGGCTTTATGAAGGTCATCTAAGAAGAAAAATTTAAAAACTTAAAAATGAAAATAAAATTTCCCGGGTGTTAAGATTTTTTTTGCATGCTTGTGATGAAAAATTAGAAAAATAGTTAACCGGCACAATATCCAAAAATGACATCTAAGTACAGTGCCATAAATTATGGCAAATTAAGATTCTTTTGGATGCAAAAAGTCCCTTACAGTGACGGCTAAGGTTGAAGGTTAATTATCTGATGTTGGATTTTTTGGATTGTCCGTGTTTATAGCCTATTTTCCTTTATTTTTTTCTTCCGGAAATTTTCCGATAACTGCTCCTCCCCACTTTGTTTTTTTGGACTGTTAAATGAGAATTGAAAATGTAAAATGAGATTTTCTTGTTTGAACACTTGGAGATTGTTACTGAAACCAAATGAGATTCAGTAGCACAAGTTCTGCTTTGTGAGAAAATTGTAATAAACTCTTAGGAAATACAGTGGAAACAAATTTTGTAGAACCTTATAAAATATATTATTTTAAACTAGCTAATTAGTTATTCTTGTTGCTTTTTTGTGCCAGGCTAATCTATGACACCTGTTACTATTCCAGCATTTACTAAGAGTTGTTCCCAAACCTGGAGAATCAATATATAAATCATTTTTTTATGCATATTCATGAAAAAATCCAACTGGCTGTGGGGTCACTAAGACAGCTTTAGGAAGCCCTGGTTTAGTCAAGCCAGGTTAGGTGACATAGCCTGGGACTGCCTACTCTGGCCTTCAGAAAAAGCTCTCCCTGCTCTGCACTGGGCATACTAATAAAATAACTCCCCCCTCCCCCAGTGCCTTAATGTTTCCAGCCAGTTTATCACTGGAGACTCAGACTGAGGTGATGATCCTTGCAAAAACTACTTCTCATTTCCATGCACAGGAGGCTTTTAGTCATAGTAATTTGGCATCTCCAGCCAGGTCACACAAGATTGGAAAATCTTGACTAATGTTTCCCAGTTAATACTGAACAGCTCACTAGTTGTCCCATATTTCTTTGTTCGGGGGGGGGGGGGGGTCTGTCCTCTATGGGGAGCTCTTGGTGCAGCTGCTTAACTGACATTCATTCAGTTATTAGCTATACTGTTTATGCCCTAGGCACTTAAAGCTAATGGAGCCTTTCAGGACTATTAATCTAGGGCTATCTTCAGAGTTCTATGAGGCCCATGCATCTCAGAAGCATCCACTCAACATTAACAAGCCGATGCAATATTAGCACGTAAAAAATGCGAGTCCAAACTGGGTGCATGTTTTGTTTTTTTTTTTAATGCATGCACATCCACCTGCGCTGGGTGCTCTATGCAACAGGCAAATGAGATGCTGTGCTAAAAGGGACACGCAATGGGTAATTTGTATGCCCCTTCACTCTGCATCGGGCACCCAGGAGAAGTGGCTGTCCTTCTAGAACAGCCTGGCCAGAGCTCCCTCCCCACCATCAGCAGGGCTGTTCTTGATTGGTCCTTTTCACGACACTTTCAGGACGGCCTTCTGAAAGGGGATTGATCTTTTCACTGACATGCGACAGTGAATGGACCAATTGTCAGGAAATGGAGGATTGAATAAAGTAATATCAAGTGCCGACACTTAATATTAATGTATTCACTCCTTCACTCACTGCCGGCTGGGGTTCCTGGAAGGTCATATTTTTAGTGGTGGTCACTTCAGCGCGCAGGGTCAGCAAGCTCCAGGCCTTAGTGGCTTATCCACCTTATACTATGTTTTATCACGATGGTGTGCATACACAAGAGCAACCTAAGTTCCTGCCTAAGGTGGTAACAGATTTCCATCTTAACCAGTCAAAAGTCCCGACAATTTTCTTTCCCAAGCCCCATTTGCACCAAGGCAAACAAGCACTACACAGTTTGGACTGCCTTAGTCTTCTGTCTGGAGCAGCAAAAGCTCATAGATAGTCCACACAACTTTTTGTTTCTTTTGATAAGAATAGGTTGGGTGTTGCCTAAAGGACAATATTGAGTTGGCTAGCAGATTGCATCTCCTTCTGTTATGCCCAGACGGGACTGCATCTTGGGGGCCATATCAAGGCTCATTCTGCAAGAGCCATGGCAGTGTTGGTGGCCCGCTTGTGAGCAGTTCCTGTGGAGATCTGCAAGGCTGCAATGTGGCATTCTCTCTACATATATTCACATATCTGGATAGGATGGCTGACAACAGTAGGGTTGTCAGCCAATGACAACATAGCCATTACTATCTGGATAGGATGGCTGACAACAGTAGGGTTGTGTCCAGTCTGTCCTCCAGAATCTGAGGTGTAGAACCAGACTCTCCCAACCTAGGGCCCGTTGTTAGGGTTCAGGCTAGCTACTCCTCTGTTACCAACACTACCAGTGTTGTGCTTGTTGGCACCTAGTTAGGTGTCTGTTTGTCCCCTTTTCTGTTGGGGAGCAGCCTGTAACTAGGGAATCACATATGTTTGAGGACTACCATCCTGCTTGTCCTCAAAGAAAGCAAGAGTTGATTACCTGTAGCGGGTATTCTCCAAGGACAGCAGGGTGTTAGCCCTCACGAAACCTGCCCATCACCCTGTGCAGTTGGGTTTCTCCTATTTTAATTGTAATTCTGTTACAAGACTGAAGAGTGACCCACATGGATGCATGGTATAGGGCATACTCACTGTGCCTAGTCAAAGTTCTAGAAACTACAAATTTTCCACATTGGACTCCATCTGATGTCACCCATGTGCGAGGACTACCATCCTGCTTGTCCTCAGAGAAACCTGTGAATCTGTTTTGTGAATCAAGGTCCCATTCTTATTCTTGAAAGGAGTGCGACATTCCCCTAGGTAAAAAAAAGTATAGGGTTCTTTTCCTAATTTAGTTCCTCATCCAAATACCTAGGATCCACATGCTTGATCTTTAACTCGTCCAGCTTCTCTCTTGTGTACCTTGTAGACAGCTCCTTAGCTGACTACTTTGGGAAAGATGATTATGACACCTCTTTTTTTGTGATGCCTGTCTTATTAGGATCAATGCAGTGGGCTGAAAGATTGTCTAAAGGCTACATTAAACTTGTACATATTGCTGTTCGTTTGGCAAAAGTTTGTATTTTAAAGTATTGGATACAACCTGTTTTGCCTCCTTTGCTACTATGGTATCAATAAATAGCTGACTGGATGCAGCTTCTGCAAACAAAGAATCGTGTTTCTAAAGATAATTTAGGAGTTATCTGAACCCCTATATTATTAGTCCAATTCTTCGCTAGTGAGGTGCATAGTTCCGAAGATTGTTTGGATACACGTAACTTATACCAGCTTGTTATATCATCAAGTAGATGCATCACACCTGATAAAACAAGGTTTCCCAAACCTGCCTGGGGACCCCAGAGCTAGTCTGGTTTCCAGTATATCCACAATTAATATGCATGAGATACATTTGCATATATGTAGAATCAATATATTCAAATTTATTTCATATATATTAATTGTGGATATCCTAAAAACCTGACTGGCTGTGATTTGGGAAGCCCTGCGATGATCTAGAAAGAATATCTCTGGGAATTGTGATAATACAGTTCTAACAATGCATATAGGGAAAAATAACTCTTGCTGTAGTTACACGATGTTAGGTTCCATATTAGGAGCTACCACCCAGGAAAAAGATCTAGGCATCATAATGGATAATACTTTGAAATCATCAGCTCAGTGTGCTGCAGCAGTCAAAAAAGCAAACAATGTTAGGAATTATTAGGAAGGGAATGGTTAATAAAACGGAAAATGTCATAATGCCTTTATACTGCCCCATGGTGAGACCGCACCTTGAATTCTGTGTTCAATTCTGGTCGCCGCATCTCAAAAAAGATATATTTGCGATGGAGAAGGTACAGAGAAGGGCAACCAAAATGATAAAGGGGATGGAATAGCTCCCCTATGAGGAAAGGCTGAAGAAGGTTAGGGCTGTTCAGCTTGGAGAAGAGATGGTTGAGGGGAGATATGATAGAGGTCTTTAAGATCATGAGAGGTCTTGAATGAGTAGATGTGAATCGGTTATTTACGCTTTCAAATAGAAGGATTAGGGGGCATT
Source organism: Rhinatrema bivittatum (assembly GCF_901001135.1). Lineage (NCBI taxonomy): Eukaryota > Metazoa > Chordata > Amphibia > Gymnophiona > Rhinatrematidae > Rhinatrema > Rhinatrema bivittatum. The sequence goes on along the minus strand of NC_042626.1, from coordinate 62,497,997 downwards.
CCATGAAGTTAGCAAATAGCACAATTAAGACTACTCAGAGAATTATTTTTCACTCAACACACAATAAAGCTCTGGAATTTGTGCGGCTAGTGTAGCTGGATTCAAAAAACGTTTGGATAAGTTCTTGGAGGAGAAGTCCATTAACTGCTATTAATCAAGTTTACTTAGGGAATAGCCACTGCTATTAATTGCATCAGTAGCATGGGATCTTCTTAGTGTTTGGGTAATTGCCAGGTTCTTGTGGCCTGGATTGGCCACTGTTGGAAACAGGATGCTGGGCTTGATGGATCCTTTGTCTGACCCAGCATGGCAATTTCTTATGTTCTTATGTTAATGTCTTGCTTGTAGATATGCAAAAAAATTACTGTGTGATAAAAGCAGTATAATTTAACAGTGTGAAAGAAAACATTACATGTTGTCCTTTGCAATAAAGATGCGGCTATCCCCATTCTTTAAAGACTGCACTTTGGAGATCTGGAACAAAATTTGGGTTCCTTACCAAAGGAAAAGGCTCAAGAAAGCATGAAGAAACAAATCACCACTTACACAGATACCTCCAAACTAGCCATACAGATGTAAATAGAAAATGTGATTTAATCGTTCTTGGCATGAAGCAATCCCAAAAGGTAAGAAAGGGGTAGTCAAGGACTCCATAAAATAGGAAATATCTGATTTGTAAAGCCCAGACTGCCCCACAGAACAAAAATGCATTTGGCAAGCCATATTATAAAAGCAAAAATCTGGCATATTACAACCTCCAAATGTTTTTGCCCTCAGTGTAGAGTGCCCAGTTCTAGAAACTTTGCCTCTCCAAATAAACCTGTATGTAGTATGTAATTTTGATGCATCTTTGGTGATCGACCTATATGGAGCATCTGCAATATATAATTTTAACTCTGCATCTGCAGAATCATTTTAACTAAAGCACATCTGCCAAACAATGATAGAGATAAATCTATCCAAGCTGACAACTGCTCTTGAAAATTATCAATAGTTTTACTGATATTTCGTTTTTATACAGTAATAACCTATTCTATTCTCCTCCCTCTTTTTCACCTCAACCTGGTATTATACCTCTCTCACCCTCATCCAACTCCCCAGCAAGACTCAAACATGTGCACCTTCGCTATCCCAATTATCTGCAACCTTTGAAGGAACCTCCCTAAAAACACCTTGTTTCTCACCATTCAACAAAAAAGACTTATTCCTATCATGATATCACCACTGAACCAACTGCTGGGTCTCACTCTCTTCTCGTTAACCCTTCTTAACGCACAATCCCTCACGAAAAAAACTCACCTCCTCCACGACTATCTAATAGAAACCAAACCCGATCTATGCGCTATTACTGAAACCTGGTTGAAACACGAGGACACAGCACTAATCAATCAACTCCCGATACATACCTATGACATCTTTTCTATCCCCAGACTCAGGAAAAGAGGCGGCGGTCTGCTTTTAGCCTCAAAAAAAGAGCTAAGATTATCACTACAACACGCCAACTCATCAGCCTCGCTCGAATTTGCTATTTTCAAATCTAATCTCCTCCAAATCTTTCTCACTTATGCCCCTCCAGGATGTCTGGAATCAGACCCCTCGCCCTTAATCGAACTCATAGCTAAACACACCAATACTGATGCTCCGGCTATAATAATGGGAGACTTCAACCTCCATGTGGATACAACCCCTCACTCCTCCAGCTGTGAAACATCTCTCACCATGCTGAGCTTTATGGGATTCAAACAAATCATTAACGGACCTACACACAAAGCAGGACACACTTTGGACTTAATCTTCATAAATGAGAGCCTCACCCCATCTTCCTCCATGACACGCTCTCCAGTCCCTTGGTCTGATCACAGTTTGATCTCCACAACCTTGCAAAACAACCAAACCCTTTCCCCAACCACAACAAAAAACCACGGTCCAATTCAGGAAACTATGCAACCCGGATACCCTCAGCTCGCATTTATCAACAGCATTAGGCCAACTGGACCTTTCCGATGCAGCCTCGGCTTCCGCCTCATGGCTCAAGATCACCAAGAAAGTAGCTGACCTAACTTGCCCATTGACCACAAAAGTCCTTCACACTAACTCGGACAACAGGAAACCCTGGTACACATCAGAACTAAAAGCCCTCAAACAAAAACTAAGAAGCAGTGAACACATCTGGCGTAAAAATCAACAAACCAGGCCACATATAAATCTCTCATGCACCAATACAGGATCTCCATTCCCCGAACAAAAAAATAATTCTTCTCACAGAAAATCCACCACTTCAGTTTCGACGCGAAAGCTTTATTCTCTTACATCTCAACCCTCACCAAACTCTCTCCCGCGACTATTCCAGACGATCAAGTGGCTAGCAAAGCCTCAGAGCTCGCCTCGTACTTCAAGAAAAAAATCACCAATCTGACAGCACCACTAATGGCCAACAAGGGGCTTCCTCCTCCCCCCCCCCACTCTACTTCTCGACAACAGACCACAAGCCTGGAATCCGTCGAGCCTACTTCCTCCTTAGAAATAGAATATGTGTTAAAGAAGCTCAAACCTTCATCTCACCCCTCGGATGCGCTCCCTTCAAACCTTTTCATCTCCATCCCAAAAACCATTGCCAAGCCAATTGCTGAAATCATCAACTGCTCCTTAACACAAGGCCAGGTTCCAGACCCCCTGAAACTTGCCATCCTAAAACCACTACTAAAAAAACCCAACTTGTCGCCTGACGACCCAGCCAACTTCTGCCCTATAGCGAACCTTCCGTTCATCTCCAAAATCTTGGAAAAAATAGTTAATAAGCAACTGTCGGAATACCTAGACGAAAACAATATCCTAGCCCCTTCTCAGTATGGCTTCCGTAAATCTCTAAACACAGAAGCCCTCTTAATCTCTCTAACAGACACCATCCTTCTCAATCTCGACAACCTTGTCTGATCATACTCCTCGACCTATCAGCTACCTTTGACACTGTGAACCACTCTATCCTCCCAGATCGGCTAGCTGACATCGGCATTAAAGGCACCGCACTGAACTGGTTAAAGTCTTTCCTCAAAAACAGATTCTACAAGGTAAAAATCAACAATAAAGAGTCTTAACCCGTCAGCTCTTCCCTGGGAGTTCCACAAGGCTCCTCCTTATCCCCTACCCTTTTCAACAGCTACCTTCTCCCACTCTGCCAGCTCCTTTCCAACCTAAATCTAACTCACTATATATATGCCGATGATGTGCAAATTCTCATTCCGATTACAGACTCCCTTCACAAAACCCTCTGCTTTTGGAACAATTGCCTTCAATCTATCAACCACCTTCTCTCAAGCCTCAACCTCATCCTTAATATCAATACGACGGAACTCCTCCTCGTCTCTCAGGATGTCAATTATGTTACTGCCAACAATCTTCTTCCCACAATGCAACCACCTCTATCCATCCAAGTAAGAAACATCGGAGTCATCATGGATAATCATCTAAACCTAAAAAAAATTTATCCACAACACCACGAAGGATTGTTTCTTTAAACTACAAGTCCTAAAACGGCTGAGACCGCTCCTCCACTTCCAAGATTACCGCACAGTTCTCCAATCAATCAATTTCTCAAAAATTGACTACTGCAACGCGCTTCTGATCGGGCTCCCAGCAAATACCATCAAACCCCTACAGATGTTGCAGAACGCCACAGCCAGGATTCTGACTAAGACCAATAAAAGAGATCATATCACACCCATCCTGCGGAACTTGCACTGGCTCCCAATCAAGTTCAGAATTATGTACAAAGGCCTTATGGTACTACACAAAGCCATTCACAATATTGCTCCTCTGGTCCTTAATATCCCCCTTCGTCCACACTTACCCTCCAGACCGGTGAGATCTGCCTACAGAGACACTCTCTTTGCCCCCCCCCCCCCCCCAAAAAAAAGCACATTAAGGAAACTAGCTCTTTCCACAGCTGGCCCGCAGCAATGGAACGCTCTCCCACCAGATCTTCGGCGTGAACAATGCCCGATTAACTTAAAAAAAGACTCAAAACCTGGCTGTTCGAGCAAGCTTTCCCTTAATTCACTTGATCCATCTTGGCTTTAGACCTCCTCCACTAAAAGTCATGCTCGCAGTTCTCCTCCACTTTTCAGAAGATTAGTCCATGTTAGGTACCCTATGTACAAGATACTTTCAGTTTTTTAGGTTCCCCAGATACAAGACTCTTTTCAGTTTTAGGTACCCTAGGTACAGAAGCTTTATCTCTTTATCCTCCGGCTCTCAGGAAGAGCCCTTCATTTATTCGCCCGGTTATCCCAGTTAATGTATCCCTTGTTGTGATGTAATGCATTCTTACATGCCAGTTCACGTTCTAATGTAAGCCGAAGTGATGTGTAATTTTTTACATGAATATCGGTATATAAAAATGCTAAATAACCGTTCATGGGGAAAATATACCCCCAATATTTAATCAGTTTGGTGGCCCATTGCAGAGGAAATACTCCATTCCATTGCTGCATAATTTTCATAGATATTGGCCTAGCCTCTGATTTATTGAGTGATTTTAAGGCCTACAAAACTGCCAAAGATTTCAAACAATTCAAGGGTTTTAGACAGGGTAGTAGTTGGATTACGTAGAAACATCCAATTCCTGCCACTTCAATTTTATATAAGCATGACCTTCAGAATCATGACACAGGGAAGGATATAGGCACCACTTAAATGCTGAAGGGTGCAGTATATTTAATTGCAAAATAGTAATAGGTGCATGATCAGATATAGTAAATGTACCAATATCAGCTTAAGAAACCTTTGAAAACAAAGAGTCAGAAATCAGTAAGTAGTCACTAAGAAAATATTATATCTCTGGAAAAAACGTAAAATTATACTCCGGATGTAAGGTATGCCATACATCAATCCGCTGCAGCTCTTTATTAAGAAACTGTATACCTTCATTTGGCTTAAGGGATTTGCCAACTTTAAATCGGCTTTATGTGTCCGTGTGGACCTATTATTAAATTAAAGTCTCCCCCTAAAATCAGTTTAGGATTAAAAAAAACAAACTGGCAATTCAGCAATTAATTTCGTAGATAAAATATGCTGATATATGTTGGAGGCATAGATGTTACAAAACGTTTTGATGATAAAGGCTACCACTAATGATTATATAATGACCTTTATCTGCAATTTTTTTTCTCTATTGTAAATGAAAGATCCTTATGTAAAGGTATAGCGACTCCTCTGTCTAAAACAGTAAGATGAAAAATAGACTTGACCAATCCAATTACGCTGTAATTTTTTTTTTATGTCACAGACTATCAGGTGTTTCTTGAAGAAACAACTTTTGCTTTAGCTTCTGAATTATATAAAACCCTTTTTCCTTTTAATGAGAGAATGAATGCTATCTACATTGAGAAGAGGAATCAGCCATCATCCCATAGGTGAACTAAAGTTCTGTGCCAATCCAATACAACAGAGCTGGATATCCCCCAGCCTAGACAAGTGAAGAAATGCCACTTCCCATCCACATGCTCTAACTCTTACACACATTAATTCATACAACACCACAATCATAATTTGTTTTCCCCCCATCTATCATACACAAAAAAGAAAACACACTCCAAAGCACCACATCCTTACTTCGCTGTGCCCAATTGAGTAGTGGACCCCCCTTGTGCGCACCCAAGTAGTATTAGAAAAAAAATCATTAATATCTTGGGAACAGTGGACAGTAGCCAAAAGTAGTAAAACAGTTTTCAAAATAACTTGCCAAAGATGATAAACTAGATTAATATTAATTTGTTGCATCTAGAAGGAGAAGAACTATTTGTTACAATCCTCAACATCAAGTCCAAAAGGCCACGATGGATCATATATATCCTGAAATTGTGAAGTGAGGAAAAATAAGGTCCCTGTCCTTCCCGTCTGGATCGGCACTAAAAACAACACACATTTGAAATTTCTTTAGAAAAAGTCATCTCATCCATAAAAACAAGTTTCTGCAAAATATAAATTGTGCAGTTCCCTTCAATCGAAGCACCACAAACAGTTCACTGCCTGGTTTGTTACCAGGATGGCAACCCTTTACCTCTGACAGAATTACTGCGAATCCCCAAAGTGTATATTATAAAGAGGAAGAAAAACAATATAAGCTATATCCAGTATAAAAAAAAAAAAAGGTTTAGCCTTATTAGTAAAAGTATTCAAAAATGTAACTCACAAAAAAAAGGTCACAGTCAATGTAGTATCAAAGCAATCAAGCACAAAGTTTTGTCATAAAAGAAATCAATTTGCTCCTTTGATTGTAAGGAAAAAGTTTTTCGTTCATTGGTGATCCTCAGTTTTGTAGGAAATAGTAATCATTGAAAATTAAGTTTGTGCCCTTTATATTCCACAAATGGCCAGATTTTTAAATCTACGCCCAATTTTATAACATGCGCGTGTAGCCGCGTGCATGTTATAAAATCCGGGGTCGGCGTGCGCAAGGGGGTGCACACTTGTGCATGCTGAGCCCTAGGGGAGCCCCGATGGCTTTCCCTGTTCTCTCCGAAGCCGCTCCGAAATCAGAGCGGCCTCGGAGGGAACTTTCCTTCCGCCTTCCCCACCAGCCCTATCTAAACCCCACCTACCTTTGTTGGCGAAGTTGCGCCTGCCTCCAGGCAGGTGTAGGTTGCGTGCACTGGCCGAGTGCGGGCGCGCGAGTCCCCGGTACGACTGCTGTGCTGGAGGCCTCGGTCCCGCCCCGCCCACTCCCCGCCCATTTTTTCAAGCCCCGGGGTTGCGCGTGTCGCCGGGCCTATGCAAAATAGGCTCGGCGCACGCAGGAGCGGGTTTTCGGGGTTTTGCATGTAATATACGCGCATAACCCTCTGAAAATCTGCCCCATAATCTTTTTTCCTATATGCAGATCTGTTCTTCTCAGCATAATTTAAGATTCTAGCAATTACAGTTATGTCCTATGGTGGTGAAGAGGATGACTGCCACTGCCACCCATGATCACAGGAGAGTTCGAAGGCTGCTGTGATTTGCTTTAAGTGTGGTAGCGGCAGCCCTGGGAAGCTGCTGCTGCAAGAGGGAAGCAGATCACGGCATCCAGGTTAATGGTATTATTGTGTATGTGAACTTGTAACCTGGCCCGAACATTTTGGAGGGCACGAGATATAAGTAATTTAAAATAAATAAATAGAAGGAAGTCAGGTTGTATGGTCTGAGGAAATGCATGACATCACGTCCTGTCCCAGGGGTGGGCTTTGCTGCAATCTAACAAAGTTTAAAATAAGCAAAAATAAGAAAATCTAAGCAAAATAAAATTACGGAAACCCCAAATCTGAGGTCAAGGGCCCCTAAGGAAGCTCCCATGCGATTTTCAAAGCCACATTTTAAAAATGGCAGCCTCTGTAATAAACGTGTAAAACAGAGAGAAGGGAAGCCTTGTCTTGGGAAAGCCGCCCGAAAGGAGCGAGGGCAAAAGGGACTGAGCTTGGGTGCTTGAGAACTGACTTTCGTCCCCCTGACGTCATCCGGGAGAGACCGCTGGTGTGCTGCTGAAGCCGCGCGCCCCTGGAAGAATTTTGCTGAGAAGGTTCTCTCATCTAAATCGATGGGAAAAAAATGAAAAAAAGATTGCGGCTTCCACACCTGTGTTGAAAGAGGTAAAAGGCCCGATGGACACTCACCTTGTGAGAAGGGTGAGTCAGACTTCGAGGGAAGTCATATCAGAGATTTCATTCTCGTCGGGGGCTACAGCTAGTCCCGCCGATGACCAGATATCCAATGTGCTTCCAGTCAGTGGCAGGGTTAGTGATATAATAACTACCTCTAACTTGAGGGATTTAAGAACATCTAAAGAGAGAGAGAGAATAAACCATCATATCAGGCTCTCCCTGCTATTGAAGAGGGTGGAAGTAGAATAGCGAGGAGTGTAATTAATTTGCCAATAGAAATAGAACCTGAAATGGCTGAGCCTGAAAATATCACTCTCCTTGATGTATGCAGTTATGAAAATGGAGAGAAAATTCTCTCTATCCATGGCCCAATCCACAAATTTCTCTAATGAGACTAAGGAAATACTGAAGGATCACGGAAGACGTTTAGAGTAATGGAACTAGCAGATACAGCCTCAGCAGTGCAAATCACATCGTTACAGTCAACTGGGACTACCTTTATAAAAGACACTTTGATCATATATAAACAACTAGAGGGTTTGGAAAATACCATGATAACCAAAATTTGCTATTTTTGAATTTTCCTTTTACAAGATTATTGTCGGCACAGGAATTATTCAAGAAATATGTAACAGAAATATTGGGTATATCTAATGATTTGCTTATTTCTAAGATATATTATATATCAAATTAAAAAAGAGTAGGGGTGGCACCTGAAGGGGGAATGGATGTATTGTCAGCTGAAAGCCCAAATTTAACATCTTTTTTTAGAGGTGTCAGTCAGTAGATGATATTGAAACGAGAGCCACATTGATTGTAGCTTTTGGTTTAGAACAAGAAAAAAACTTGGTCATGCAAAAATATTTCAGAAATAAAGGGTTCTCTTTCTGTGGTCAATTAGTTCAAGCATTCCCAGATGTCTCTAGGAATACGCAATTAAGAAGAAAACAATTTCTTGCTATGAGACAGAGGGTGGTGTCCTTAGGAGCCACCTTCTTTTTCAAATTTCCTTGTAAATGCCTTGTTATATAATCAGAAGAATAAGTTTGTCTTCCTTGATCCTGCACACCTAGAAGTTTTTCTTTCTGATAAGGGATTTGTAACGGCTCTCATTGGATAATGTTACTGGTCCAGATAAATGTCTCCATATGTTCAAATAAGATTGAATTTTACCTTAAATTTTTCTTTTGAAAGGCTGCTCAGTATTGAGGACTTAAGTGTTGGAATTATATAAGATTGTTTTCTTAAGTTTGCCTAAAAATTCTTGACATGTAATCCAAAAATGTACTTATTTTCTTTCTCATTGTAAAATGTATTAAGACATTTAATAAAGCCGAAATTAAAAAAAAAAACAAGGAGAGAAATCTGAAAGAAAATAAAGACAGAGATCATCTGTTGTGGGGAGTTCTTAGACCCTAGATTGAAAACACTCAAAAACCCCATCCATGGCCAAAGGAGCAAAAGTGTCCTTTAAAGTGCTTAAAAGTGATTAAAATGGGGAAAACAGTTCATAAGAGCTACAGGATAACCCTCCCTGGGATAAGACATCCTGAACTTGAAAAACATGTTCAGAAATCTGGATATAGTGAACAGCCTGCCCACTATTCTCTTTGGGAAAAGGTGGGGAAATGGACTGTAATGTGCGCCTGATGCAATATTCTAATGAGAATGAAATCAAAGCGGCATACAAAGGGTGTGCTAATGAGAAACGTGCATTTCTGATGCTCAAAGTATATTGCATTGGGTGCACAAATGTCTCAATTGTTGATCATTTTTTGTAATTTTATGCTTTTTATAATTGTATGTTTTTAAATTTCTTTTTGTTTACACTTATTTTATTTAGTTATGTAAACCGTTTTGATTAAACATTGTTTGTAAAGACGGTATACAAATACTTTTACATAAATAAATAAAATTGTATGTCCCTAGCAAAACTGCATCGCTTACATGAAGTTACAGAAATCTGCAATGCCCGTTTACCAAAAGAATCCATCACCCATGGGGTTTTTCTTAAGGTGTCCTTTAGCTAATCATCATGCTCCACGCCACCGATTCCTATATACTTTTATTTTTTGTTCTAACCTCAAATGACTAAATCTTATTATACTAATCTCTCTAAACAACCCCACTGATTGAGAGTTATATTGCAGAGAGGTTATTAGGAAAATGTTTCTCTCTGTAAACGATATCAAGATCTGCAAGAGTGGACACACTGAGATGCAATTTAAGAACCTAAATATGTCGAGTCTAGAGGACAGGAGAGCAAGGGTGAACGTCACCCTCCTCCTCCTCATCATGCACGTAAGTGGCACTTTGAACGTCAGTTAGGGGGCCGGGCATGGGAAACCCCCCGTCGCATATACTTGTGCCTGTGCTAGGCAAAGGGAGTGAAGACAGGGCCGGAACAACATGTTATGCGATTAAATGTACCTGCAGAAAGTTAGATCTGCTTGGGAGAAGGTGTAACTTTATGGACGGATGTGTATGCATGTAGCGGGACAACCCAGACATTTTCAAAAGTGGACTTTATGTACATAAATCTGTTCTGAAAATGAAGTCTAAAGTACCCGCAGACTTTAGCCCTCCATGGGCTGTTCTAAAAATTAATTTCCCTCCCCCACATTTATGGGGTAGACTTTGGAGGCGGAGCACTAATCAAAGCAAAACTACCTGTGCAGTTTTTATTTGTATAAAAAGATGTCCCGTGCCATCATCACATCTCAGTGAGTAACAAAGGCAGCTTTGATTACTGCAGCAAACCATCCGGGCATAATGTCTCAGCTGACAGGTTTCCTTCCCACAATATAAGCACTGCTGCTGTCCGTGTGCTTCAGAAATATTGCACAGAGGGTACAGCCCGCTTACAAAATCTGAAGACAGAGAGCCAAAAAAAAAAAAAGTGTCCTCTAGAAGTTATCCTTCATGCACCTGGAGGTTTAGGGTTGTAATCCTACATCAGCCCATTGAAAGAATGGTGTGGCACAGCTGGCGTCACCAGAGAACAAAACGAATGTGCCTTTACTGTCCAACTAGAATTGCCAAGGAGCTCCAGGTCATGAGGAACAGGCGGCACCAGTCCTGAATTTACCCCACTGCATCTACGACCGATTTCTCTAAAACAGAGAGGACTACAAGTTCATACATGCACTAGTCTGGGGCAAAAATCAGGACAGGCTGAGCAGGTCCTTGAGATGAGGTTTCCTGGCAGTCCTACACGTCCCCTGCATGCCCTCTTCTAAGGGGTGGCTAGTGTCCCTCTGGTGTGAACACAGAGGGGGATTCCTCTTTTTAAACATTTTTAGAGAAAAAGCAGAGGGTTACATGCCAGATCAGTCACCTTACTACGCTTTACCACAAAGCTACCTTATATCTGCCATCTGAGTTTTAATAGTAAATTTAAGGAATACTGAATGATTTGGGTGACCTGGGTGCCATCGTTAACCCCAAGAGAGTTAAAAATGATTTCTGATGTTACTGAATAAACACACTTTACCACTCAGTGAGACTTACCCTAACCCGATAATGTTTCAGCAAAAGCAAGACCCTGCCCTGACATTTAACAACTCACTAGAAGTTTTCTGCCTGAAGGAGAGTAATTTTGCTTAGATTACTGCTTTGGAAAAACTCTGCCTAGGATTCAAGAGGTCGGGCGACAGGTCACAAGCGGAAGGAACGAGGATGGAAAGGAGCAGGAGCGCTGACTAACAGTGATGCTGTCCGTTTATATATAAAATAAGGGACAAGAGCCCAGACGGCACAGGAAAAATCCCACCATCCAAGAACACCACACACCACAAGATCCAGGGCTGAGTCATCTGAGGCAAGGACAGATTCTCAGTGTTTGATGACCGCTTGAGTGTTTTATACATTACAGTGTTAGACATCGTTTTGCCTCCTCACTGAATGCCATGTAATTTTAGACCCCTGAGGTTCAGGCTCTCCCATCCCTCATCTGTAATGTTTTATGGGCATCCAGGACAGCACCGTCCCTTGTTAATAACGGCCTGGGTGAGTTTACGATCACAGTGCTATGATTACCATCCCCCATCTTACTGCGTGGGGACTATTGCCACTGTTTACTCTAAAAATAAAAATGCAGGCGAGACTAAAGCAGAAGGGAGAAGGGAGATTTCGGCATGCCTGATAAGCAGTCTAGTTGGGGCAGAGGGAAAATGCTGGAACTCAACTACATGACGAGCATAAACTGCCAACATTTCAGCTCACAGGGAGAAAAGTGACAGGGATAGTTAACATGGGATGCTTGAGAGGCAGCAATGAGAGTGAGGAGGATAGATGAAACGAATGGGGGGGGGGGGGGGGTTGTGCTTCCATCTCCTTGCTGCTGCTATTTCTCCCATTTGTGGTTGTCCCAAAAGACTTCTTCAGTCCCAGTCACGTCCACCATATCTGCCATCTTGCTCTGAAATGCCATGTGCCCCTCGATTGCCCAGCCCTTAATAATCACAGTGAGAATTCACTCACGTCAGCAGAGCAAGAAACATCTCATATTATGGGCAGCTTTCGAAAATAACTCTGGAGTTTTCCATTATATTAAACTACTGTGAAAAAATCCTGGAGAAGAGTAGGGAGAACGAGATTCTCAATCATTGCTCAATGGCATCACCTAGTGGCCAAACATAGGGGCTTTGATAGTTAGGTCCCAGATGGCATTGTGGTTTGTGGCCTCTGGCCAAGTATTGTCATTGTGATGGTGGGGCTGAGCTTGGGGGAGTTGGGCAGATAAAATACGAGGTCTGGCCTGGGGGCCCATTGGCAGTGTTATGCACTGCCATGTAGTGGAGCTTGGATTAATTCCCTAGCTTAGGTTTACCCTTTCTGGGGCTGGCCAGGGCTGGGGGATGCTGCAGAGGCATCATTCACAGTCTCAAGTGGGGAAAGTGTCAGCCATTGTCAAATGGTGACACCTAGTAGCTGGATTTAGGATCCATGATTGAAGTCTTGGTGTATGGGCCCCTCCAGGGACAATCTCTGCAATGACTGGACTAAAGTAAATTGAGTGGAGAGAAAAAGCCCAGGATAGCTCTTGGCACAAGACCCCAGCCCGAGCTCCATTTGAGCTGGAAGTTCAAAAGGGCAGGAGGAAACTTCCAGGTCAAAAAATGAGGAATAAACCTCAGGTAGTTGCGAATGAAGGTTCAGAGAGGCAGAGTCTGATTAAGTTGGAAACCCAATAGTAAGAGGAAATTGCAAGCCCCTTCACACCCCCCCCCCCAATTACAAAATACATTCTGGAAAACCCTATATGTACCTGCTCTTCTTTCTGCAAGCTTTTCCTCTCGCCTCCTTGGTCCTAACGTTTGCATCGCCCAATGGCAAGGCTGTTTTTAGGGGCTCCGAATAATTCATCTAGGAACCCTTCTTGTATTTTTTGTCTATCCTGCCAGGATTTCTAGTTTCCATTAGGACATCCAATCAATACACAGAAGAGTATGGGAGAGGCCAGATACTTCTTATTGTTATAAGAGAGACTGGTGCTGAGTGACTGGAGAAGAGCGGTGGTGGTCCTGCTTCACAAGAGAGGGAGCAGAGAGGAGGCTGGAAATTATAGGCCGGTTAACCTCAGCTTGGTGGTGGGAAAATTAATGGAGACTCTGCTGAAGGAAAGGACAGTGAACTATTTATAACCTGGTGGCTTGCTCGATCCGAGGCAGCATGGATTCACCAGGGGAAGGTCCTGTCAGATGAATCTGATTGATTTCTTTGATTGGGTGACTAGAGAACTGGATCAGGGAAGATCGCTCAATGTGATTTACTTGGATTTTAGAAAAGCCTTTGATATGGTCCCTCATACAAGATTCGTGAACAAAATGAGAAGCTTGGGAGTGAGCGATAAGATGGTAGTGTGGATTACAAATTGGTTGATGGATAGAAGACAGCATGTGATGGTAAATGGAACCTACTCTGAAGAAAGAACGGTGTTAAGTGGAGTGCTGCAAGGATCGGTGTTGGGAACGGTTCCGTTCAACGTCTTTGTGAGTGCAACAGAAGGCATAGAAGGTAAAGTTTGCAACAGAAGGCATAGAAGGTAAAGTTTGCCTATTTGCAGATGATACTAAGATCTACAACAGAGTGGACATGCCAGAAGGAGTGGAGAGAACGAGATGTGATTTAAGGAAGCTTGAAGAGTGGTCGAAAATATGGCAACTGGGATTTAATGCCAAGAAGTGTAAAGCCATGCATCTGGGATGTAGTAATCCAAAGGAACTGTATGCGATGAGGGGTGAAGCGCTGCTGTGCATGGAACAGGAGAGAGACCTTGGGGTGATAGTGTCTAGCGATTTAAAGATGGTGAAGCAATGTGACAAGGCGATAACTAAAGCTAGAAGAATGCTGGGCTGCATAAAGAGAGGAATATCTAGTAAGAAAAAGGAAGTGATAATCCCCTTGTACAGGTCTTCTTGATGAGGTCTCACCTGGAGTACTATTTTCAGTTCTGGAGACCATATCTCTAAATTAGGGACAGAGACAAGATGGAAGCAGTCCAGAGAAGGGCAACCAAAATGGTGGGAGGTTTCCAAATGACTTATGAGGAGAGATTGAAGAATCTAAATATGTACACCCTGGAGGAAAGGAGGAGCAGAGGTGATATGATACAGACCTTCAGATACTTGAAAGGTTTTAATGATGCACAATTAACAGCAAAGTTTTTCCACTGGAAAGAAACCAATAGAACTAAGGGTCATGAAATGAAACTCCAGGAAGGATGATTCAGAACCAACGTCAGGAAATATTTCTTCACGGAGAGGGTGGTGGACGCATGGAATGCCCTACTGGAGGAGGTGAAGACAAAAACAGTGCAAGATTTCAAAACGGCATGGGATAAAGACTGTGGATCCCTAAGGGAGAGGGGAATGAAGTAAGAGTGCATGGGGGTAACTTGCTGGTGTGGCAGATACTATCCTTAACAAATAAGCCTTCATACTGATGATGCAACTCCATCATTGCTCGCTGCTTCAACGGCAGGGGGAAAAGAGGAATTGGATTCAGATAACAACACCAAGGACATTGAACTGTACAGTTTGGGAAAACAAATAAGCATGGGGGGTATCTGCTTGATGCAGTGGTTACAACCCTTCACCAAAAAGCCTGATACTACACTTCTGATGCAATTCCAACATTGCTCTCTGCTTCAACGGCAGGGGGTGAAAGGAAATAGACTCAAACAGTAATCAACAAGAGCCCTGACCTTGGTCTGAGTGACTGATAGTATGGGAAACTGATAATTATGGGAGCTTGCTGGGCAGACTGGATGGGCCATTATGTCCTTTTCTGCCATCACTTCTAAGTTTCTTGTCCTGAACTATCATCCAAAGGTCCTCCCAGACCATCCATTTAGCTCCGGGGCTGAAAAGAAACCTAGCACTGTATAAAATAGTCGGGGGTCGGATTTAGGATTTTGGAGCCCACAGGTAGTGTGGCATGGTGGCATCCCACTGAAGCTGTGCTGGCACATGGCCCTAAAGCAAGCAAAAGAAGGTGTCTCTTTGGCCTGGCTATGTGGTGCCTTCAAAATTTGGCATCCTAGGCATTTGACTATGTTGCTTCTGCCTAAATCTAGGCCTGAGAAAAGTACATTAGCAGAGGCAGAGAGGGGTTACCAGTGGCAAGATCAGCCCTGGCCTTTGATGTTTTCACAAGGGGTATTGTAGAGAGAGGAAAAGGTTTGCCTTTCGGCAGATATTACAATCTGCACCAGGGTGGACATGCCAGACGAATGGAAGAAATTTATGCTTAGAGTTTTTTATTTCCCACCTGTATTAATGTATATTATTCTCATGCATGTATTTGCAGGGCCCCTGAGATTTTCATCCTCTATCAATTTATTTTAGTCCACTCACTGCATAGATAGTCTTCAGTGAGGGTCCAATACTGAGCCCACACCTTTTCATAGGTAGCTTAAGGCGAGTTGCAATCTGTCCCCAGAAAGCTTACTATCCACGATTCTACCTCAGGCAATGGAGGGCAAATTGATTTGCCCAGTCACAAGGAGGTCCAGCGGGATTTACCACTTCAAAAATGTTGCACCCATAAGCTGCAAGCATCCTCATGCTCAACTATACCACTCACAATTGTAATGAAAAATCATCCTTTCATTCTAAGATATCCTGTTCAGAGCACCATAATAAAAGCAGAATAAACATCAGCCGTAAAACTACAGCCCAGAAAACGATGCAGCTCTGTTTGACTTGTGTGTGCAACATGATCCTGCCTTCTAGGCTAGCAGAACAAAGAAGACCCTGAGGAGTAGCAGCCTGGTGGTTAGAGCACACTGTTCTGTATCAGCCTGTTAGATTGCAAGTCCTCTGGGCATAGGGAAATACTTGTAGTACCTAAATGTAATCTGCTCTGAAGTGCTGCAAAAAGCAGAGTATAAAAATCTAGATAGATAGATAGATAAATAAATAAATATATTTCACCTTTATCCAATGTCAGCAGGAAAGCCACCTTGCACCCAATGCCCCTTGGACTGATGCACTGCGGGTGTGTAGCAACCCAATAATGTGCTACACAGACTCCAGGAGACAATAACTAATACATGGAAAATTACTGCTTAATAATTAGTGTCTTGCTTCCCAGGCACTGGACATTCACTCAGCTGTCCTCGGGCTCCTCTGAAAGAGCACATACTAGGGTCACAGGCAGGCAACAAAGGTCCGCTTCATCTTTTCATCGGTCAGGTCGAAATACCCTATTAGTACATCTCATTTTCTGAAAACTGGTCCATCTGCAACTCTCTTAATTTTGTTGGAGACTCAAAGATGGTAAAAGAGCAAGTTTCAGATTCTTGGACTACCTGCTGCAGAGCCTGAACCACAGTTTCAAAAGGGAAAGCATCTGCATACTCCCCCGGGGTACAAAGGACATGAGGATTTTTCTCCAGGAAACTTTCTAATTTGGGCAAATTATTCTCCAATTCTGCCCAAAATAGGTCTTCTTCAAGCTGGCTGTGTAACTCCATGCACACTTTTAGCAAATTGCATACAGTCAGTTTACCTGTGCTTTGAAAATAATCTAAGAGGTCAATTTTCAAAATCGTTCCCACTGCTAAAACATTTTGCCTGCAGAAATGAGGAATAAAAAATGATCTAGCACCCCCTCCAAAAAAAAAAAGAAGGACGGGGTTAGGATAGGGGAGGGAGAGTTCACAAGGTTTGCATTTTAAAATCCCGGCACGTATTTTCTACAGGTACAAAAGTACATGTTGAGATAGCAGCCTGCATTACAAAAGCAGCATGCCACGGGGAAGGAATGCCCTGAGGGCTGCTGAATTACCGCCCGAGGGTCGATTTTCAGCAAGCAGACCAGATACCGAACGTGCTGCCTGTGGGCCGATTACATGCTGGAAAGGTCATACATGTGTTTGAAAATTACAAATGCAGGCATCCCCCCCCCCCCATCTCCGTCTAAGGGGGTAGCAATTTTTAATAACCCGGGAAGATGCAAGGTATGTGAGCCACTCTCCTCGGAAATTAATTGAAAGTTATGTCAGAGAGGAGTTTCTACTTGAAAATGCGTTTTACTTTTCCGGACCGGCGTCGTGCCCTTGGAAAGCTCAGCCAGCGGCTGCGATGCACCCCCGACCTAAGCGCTCCCCCAGGACCGTGGCCGCTCCGTCTGGCTAGAAGCGCCCGCCCCCTGAAACTAAGCGGATTCGGAGGAGCCACAACAGGATACCGAGGGCAAAGAGAGCGCGCATTACAGCGAATAACGCGTGTCACAGTGGATCCTCAGCGCCAGAGGCAAGAATAGCTGAAGGGCTTCCGCGCCTCCCGGGACAGCGAGGGGGGGCTGGGGAGGGGCGCTCATCGCCACCGGGCCAAGCCGCGGAAGCCGGGCGGGCTCTTACCAGCTGTCCCTGGAGACGGCTCGAACGAGGCGGATGCCCGGCGCCAGCGGGGACCTCATGGTGCTGCTGGTGGCTCTGGCTCGCCGGAGCTGGGAGGCGATCGGTCCTCCGCCGGCTCCTTTATACGCCGGTAGGGCCGGGAAGACAAGAGAGCCGACCCCAAACCGGCAGCGGAGCAAGGCGGAGGGGGAGGAGCCTCCCCCGCCAATGAGGAACCGCCCGCTTACCGCGCGGGGGGGGGGGGGGGGGGTGTCACATGAGCACTGCGGCAGCTCCAGGTCCCAGCTTTTGGCCAGAGGTTGACGCCGCTGTACCCAGAGCTAGCACCGAATCTAACACCAAACCTAACATCCTGTCCTGACATTACCAATGCCTGCATCCGGGAACAGCACTGCCCGAGCAGCTAACTCTCAGACCTGCCTGCTGCCCCTGTATCCTGCCCCGGCACCGCCAACTCCTGCATCCATCCCCGCACTAGCAACCGCTACAGTAATGCACTCAACTACTGTCAAAGGTCAGGGCTGTGCGACCTCCACGGTCGCAGAGGGCATCGAGCTAGGGACCACCAGCACCTTTAGCTTGAAGAACAACTCTGGTCCCTCTTGTGATGGGGCCAGAGGGGCCAAAGAAGAGTCGGTACTGCTTCACACTACCCCTCCACTTCTGTCTGTGGGATGCAGAAGAGTTGCTATCCATAGCAGGAACTGCTACTGCTACTGGTCCAGAAGACAGAAGGGCTGCGCCCCGGAGCTGGCACTTCTCACCACCACGTGCTGGTGCTGCTGGCATCTCTTTCCAGCACCATACTCTGACCCTTGGGAAAGGGGGGGGGAGGGGGAGGGAGAGAAGGGGCAAGAACAGAAGGAAAGGAGCAGGGATGAAGGCATGGGAGGAGTAAGGAGGGGACAGTGAGGAAAGTTACAAACATAGGAGCTAGTGCAATATGATGCACAGTAAAACATGTGCTTGTACTGAGCACTCATTTTCCTAACATGCACATACACCTCGCCAAAGCAGCACCCAATGCAATAACCTAATAAGCTGCCATGCTACAAAGGATGCACTAAGAGAAATTGTGCACCCCTAGCACTCCAAATCATTGGGCGCCCAGGAGCCATGGCTGTGAATGGATAAGGAAAATGAACACTCAATATGAGTGTCCATTTGATCCCGCCGCATCCAGTGAAGTGGGGGAGCCGCTGCTGTATGTTATAATTACTTCACTTACAGGCACACAGCCCCATCTAAAAGAAAAGGTTATTCTTTCAGTCAAGCAAGGGATTAGAAGGACGACGATAGAAAGCAAACCTGCATGAACTTCACACAAAGCAAAAGAGAAAGCAGTATTTTTGCTTTTTTGTTGATCCCTTGCCATGCTGCAACACTGAACACCGGCTCCAGGGCTGGAGTTAAATTTTCCATGTTGAAAAGTACACGTTTTCTACTTGAAAATGCACAGTGATTTTTTGCATGGGGATAGTACTAGCTAATAGCCTCATCTACAGGGCATTTACATGTGATGAGTGCTATTCGCTACGTGCTATTTGGATGCCGTTTTGGACTGCGCTAATCCCATTACTGCATCAGGAGTTATTCTAGTGCATCCAAAATGCACATCCAATCACTATATTGCATCGGTCCCTTAGAATGTGAGCTCTCTAGGAACGAGAAATACCTACAGTGCCTGAAAATCTGGAATATAAAAATAAAGTAAAGTTAACAGAAAGGAGGGGAGAATGGAGGCTGCAAGTGATGGCATGAGTGAAGCTGGGGTTTTTCACCAGAAGGGAGAGAGGATGCTCGTTTCAATTTTTGAACAGGGCACCGCACAGGGCACTGGTTAGAACCAGAGCTGGCTCTAGTCGATCCCGACATCCAGCATCCAGCCCAAACACTGCCAACTCCTGCGTGGAGTCCCAGCACTGGCATCTTCTGCATCCTGCCCCACCCTGTCAACCTTTGTATTCAGCTAACGTTAGCCCTTACCTATGTCCACATGCAGCACTGGCAAGTTCCTGCCCCCTGCATCCATCCCTAGCACCATAAACCTCTTCATCCAGCTACTGCTCACTGCTGCATCCTACATCAAGTCCCTGTTAACTATTGCATCCTAAATTCTGAAGTCTACTGCTCTCCGCTCATACCTCCTGCATTTGGATAGGCATATCCTGCCTTCTGTTACTGCCAGCCTTTACATCCTGCCCTAGAACTATCATCTTCTGCCTCTTGCTTCTGCTTCCTGTGATTTGCATCCAATCTAAGTATTGTCATTCCCTAACAATCAACACTCATCACCAGCAATATCACTATTATCTACCTCTAACAACGTTCGTTAGCCTTATGTAAATAATCTTGTATTTTCTTTTCCTTCTTACGCCAAGTTCTATTATCCCTGTTACATGTAACTGCCTTTTCCGCACTATTGTTCAAGTTTAAGTTTATTTTGCACTCCTGTTTTATGTGAACCAGCATGATGTGACTGTCGGTATGCCGGTATATAAAAAACCTAAATAAATAAATAAATCCAGCCTTCTCAGCTCCTGCAACTTGCATTTTGGATCCAGTTATTGTCAGCTACTCCAGCCTTCATCCAATCCTGGCACCATCAGCCCTTGCACCTTGCATCCAATTCCCTGTCAGCTCAGGACCTGTATCCAAGCCTGTGTTTCTATCATTCAGCCATGGCACTGTCAACTCCTGTATCCAAGCTCCTGTACTTTTCATTTATTCTCAGTTCTGTCAGCCTCTCCATCCTGCATTCAACTCTGGCTCTATCAGACTGCCTCTTTCAATCCTTATCTCTAGCTCCAGCACAGTCTCTCTGTGCGTGGCAGGGTACCATCTTTCTCTCCCCTCCACTCTTTTCCCTTCTGTTCCTGCAAACCCTAACCACTGAGCAAAGGCACTGTAAAATCTTTATTGTAGAATATGATCCAATCCCCTTCTTGACCATTGTGTATATATAATAGAAACAGTGCATCCCTGCACATCAGACCATGGAGAGATCCTACACCCCAGCACTTGTAAGAGAGAAAGACATTATTTACCTCTGAGTCTGCCACAACCAAAGTTGGGGTCATGAGCCCTTCTTTTAAAGAGTCAGCGAAGGACAGGCCAAGGCACAAAATAGTGGATTTAAATAACTTGTTTAAGGACATGTTATTTTTTACTATGCAAGGGAGCAACTTTATAGCAATTTTCAATGGACTAAGCCCCACAGTATTAGGAAATAGTTCTAGTATCTGTTAAATTAAAATCTGACAAATACAGAAACAAGTCTAGCACTCCCACAGGTGAAAAGAAACTGAAAAGTGAACAGTTAGACTAATCCTATTCACTTAATCAATTTTTGGTGTACCAAAATAAAAAATGAAAAGGGGGCATATTTTCAGTGGTCAAAATCATAGGTAATAGGGTTTTGTGTGTGTGTGTGAAGCAGAACAGGTTTGAAATGAGCTGAGCTCCATTTCTTATAATGCATTTAGTCCCATCAGCGTACAGAGCCCCTGGAAGCACTGCACAAGGCACACACCCCATTACAACACTGCGGCACCAAAGGCTAAGTCCGAGTGCAGGTAGTCCATGTGAATTGCTCGAGGTTACAGAGTTTATGGTGAAACAAATCCAATTTTCTCTGGCCTGAGTTTCATGACTCACCATTTCTAGTGATAACAAATTCCAATATGTGAGAAAACCAGCAGTTGGACCATGTGAGGGAGATAAACGTGGGGGCAGGGCCCTCTCTGCTTTAGTCACGTGGAAATGAAAAGTAAAGTAATCAGTTCAATCCATAACTTATTTTTCCTAGAACCTTTTTGGCAAATGAAGTCCCAAACACTTGTCGGAGTAAGAGGCAGTAAAATGCAATAAAGTGATTAAATTTTAAAAGATAAAATGTACATTGTTAACTGGGAAAAACAGATTAAGGCAAATACTCTTTTAAAGTGGGTCCTGAAGGTCTTTAGGATAAAGTGACTTTCTCCAGATCACACAGAGAATCAGTGGGAGAGTCGGGATTAGAATTGAGGCACAGAGATAAAGTGATTTAGAGAATCAGTGGAAGGGGACATTTTGAAGTCATATCTCTAGGCATCTTCTAAATGGGATGTGCATTCCTTTTTCTCGAATTAGGCAATTTTAGCGAAATTGCCTAATTCAGTATGGTTCAGGAGAACTGAAAAATGAATGAATTTTTTCCAAATTTTCAGAAAAATGAATGAATTTTTTCCAAATTTTCAGAAAAATTCATTTTCGGGTTAGTGCGCACTAACAGGAATTAGTGCCTGCTAACTCCCGTTAGTGCATGATAACTCTGACACATTAGTGCGCACTATCGGGAGATAGCATGCACTAACCCGAAAATCAGGGCCCCCCAAAAAAAAACCCTGAACCACGGGAAAAACAAAATTCCCGCGGAGGGGGGGAGGGGGCGAAACGAAGCCCGACACTATAGCAAAACCCGAAGCACATCTCAATACTAGGACATTCCTGTTCCCCAAAACACATTTAAGCAAGCATTATCACTGGAGATCTTGAGAGATTCAATAGTCTGAGGTTACACCTCCTACCTTAGTTCTCAAGAATGTCCATTTTACAATAGATCATGTTTTTATCTGATCAAAGCTGCATCAAATACCTGTAGCTTTTTAATCTGAATTGCCAGCCGATTTAACCGGTTCCCATGGTCTCCAGTTGCCTGTGACCGAGTGTTCATCTGACTTTTTAATTCAGTAGAGATCCTGTAAATAGATATCACAATCAGTTCTAGCAATTAAGGCCCTCTCTATACCAACAATAGCAATCCATAAAGTGTCCAGTGTCGTAACAGGCTTAACTAGGAGGGCTTTATTATCTTGAATACCCTTCAGGGTGGGAGAAGAACCACCCTCCCACATATGCATAGCTAGGGAATGAACGGATATCTCTCAACCAACCATAGCAAGGAGAGGGACCACTTTGGAGAATTCCTCTGATACCAGAGGTTAGATTCTCTTGCCAACCGTAGAGATGTATGACTATTGAGACTGAGTGAGATCTCAAGCCCTTTCAGTCCTGAAGATGTACCTTGAGACTATGGAGTCACATAATTACCTATCAAGAGTTGCTTGCAGGAGCTGCAGCAGACTGGCAATTGAATCCTCACACCCTTTCCTTTTACCCTCAGAGGGTATATGTATGGCAACCGGGCTCTAGCAACCTTGGAGTGGACTGACCACCTAACTGCTTTAGAATGTGAGATCAAAGCAGCAGTGCGTTTCAGAGGATCCTCAAATCATCATCACATTCCAGGAGCTACTGAGGAAAAGGCAGGAGCTAAATAAATAAAGAACAGTCCTCAGCTCCTGAGTACTCCGGCAGAGGCTACTGAAGGGGCGTGCCCCTTTGGCAGAGTGTGAGCAGTAACGCATCACTTCCTGTGGCCCTTGGAAGGGTAGCACTGCTGCCAGGTGGCGAGATCCAGTTGAGGGGGTGGAGCTTCAAACTCCTGGCTGAAAGAGGAGCACACTGGCACAGCAGGAAGCCCCACAACAGTGAGAGATGGCCTTTCAGCATTCTCCTCATCTCAACAGGCAGGCACTGACCTCATCTTCTGTCACTTCCCTTTCTGAGAATAACGCTGATGTGAAGTGAAGGGATTTTACTTTCAAACCCCCTGGCCAAAAGTGTGTACTGGGACAGCAAAAAGCCTCACAGCAGCAAGAGATGGCGTCTTAGCATTTTCCTCTCCCTCCTTCATTGGCATCCATTGGACCAGCTTTCCTGCTTTTATATTCCCTTCCAGCTATCGCAGTAATAGTCCTCGGCTGGTGGCCATGCACCAGGGCAGTTTCCAAACCCTGCAGTCATGAGCCCTAAATCCAGTCACTAGGTGTCGCTATTGCGCAATAACTGACTTCCTCCGTTCCAGGCTTTGTGAATGCCACCTCCACAACATCCCCAATCCCTGGCCAACCTGGGAGAGGAAGACGTGAGCCGGGAATTGAATTCA
The DNA here is from genome assembly GCF_901001135.1 of Rhinatrema bivittatum. Taxonomy (NCBI): domain Eukaryota; kingdom Metazoa; phylum Chordata; class Amphibia; order Gymnophiona; family Rhinatrematidae; genus Rhinatrema; species Rhinatrema bivittatum. Next base: position 62,474,506 of record NC_042626.1, on the reverse strand, counting down.
GACCCCTCCATTGGACCAGCATACTGAATGCATGTTTAAATGATTTGTAGGGATGTGCATTTGTCCTGGTTCGGCCACCCTGAAAAACGAAGCGGATTTTCCCAAAATTTCAGGAAAATTCATTTTTCGGGGTTAGGGCACACTAATGGGTGAAAATCGGGGCAGCTGAAAAAAAATCGGCCTGAACCGCGGGAAAAGGAAATTTCCCGGGGCGGGCCGATAATGAAGGCCGGCCGAATCACATCCCTGATTTGTATTTGTATGTGTGTGTGTGTGTGTGTGTATATCTGTTAGTGTTTATCTGGGCTGACTTAAATGCACCAATCACAGCGAAAAACAAATTTAACCCATTTAGAGTCACAGAATTCAATTTAAAAATCCACATTTGTTCCCTTGAACACAGCAGTTTATAGCAGTTGGCCCCTCTTTCCTTTGTTGGTATAAAATCAGTTATAGTCCACTTAATCTGTTGAAAAGAACGATATGCTTCTGAAAAATGAGAAATTGGAGCTGGAGACCTGCCCATATTAAGTCAGCTTCTGTGTTCAGTCAATCTCTTTTTCATATTTCTCATGGTTCGGCCAACATAAACCAAATTACAAGAACATATAAATGACATAAGATAAGCAATTTGTGCTGTGCATTCTCTTTATAATAATGTTACATGTCACACGCATTTCCGTGCCAGTCACTGTTAGGGAACAAAATTCACATGAGCCACAAATGGAATGGCCCACTAATTTATCAACTGCCTTATTATGCAAGGATGAATGAACTCATGTGTCTCTAAGTTTTTACCAGGAGAAAGAAAAAAATAGGATGTTCCAACAACACTGGGTGTGAGGAAACTCCTCCCAATGGTTTCTGATGGTTTTAACAATTTCTTTTGTGAGCTGCGTATGGCAAAATATGTCAAATGAATAGTGTCCCAGTTTTTATATTGCAACAATTCACATCTACAATACCCAATTTATGTATTTCACTTGGAAAGTGTGAACTATCTTTAATATAAGATGGTAATGATACTTCATCTTTGAGAAAACAATCCAAAGATTTCACTACAAGTTCCAAAACTAATCCACGTCCCAATACAATGGCACATAATGAAGGAATATCCATAGACTTATGCACTTTAATTATGCCATACACAACAGGGATAAACAGGAGTCAGCTTCTAAAAAAGATTTCTTTCTTGGTGAGAAAGCCTAAACCATCAGCAAATTAAAAAAATAAAATGGCAATTTTCTTCTAAATCTCCTTAGTAGGATCCTCCCTCATCAGCTGAATGAATAACCACATCAGGATTTTTGGCTAACAAAATCAGCTTCACAACTGATTTTGGAAACATTAAAGAATCTTTTCTTATTACAACTGGGCTCTAGTTGTTCTAAATCCCGCAAAACTAAATTCTAAACTGTGTAAATGTAACCATCCATAGGGCCAAGAGGGCACCAGTTAGGGGGACTTTTCACTACTGAAGGATCTTGATATTTTAAATTATGAAAAAAGACCTTAAGTTGAAATGTGCAGATGAAATGAAATAATGCAACCCGACATTCAAAAGCACTGTGGCATTGAGTAGGAACAAATGATAAACCATGATTAAGCGAAACAAATGTGATCCTGGCTAAGCGGAAATGAAGATACATTTATTACTGCAGCACTTGCCTGAGATATGCTCTGGTTTCCAAACATGGTCTCTCTATGTTGTCCGGATGCCTGTGACTCAAACAGGTGGTGAAAAATCATCTCCCTCTTCGATGATTCTCTTAAACAGGGATCTGTTGCCAACTTCCAATCTCTCCTCAGATCCACTTGAAAATTCATCTGATGAACTGTCAAATGTCAGCTTTTGCTTCTTAGAACTGTATGTGGATTCTGATGCTGATTGATCCTTTGTCATCCAAATATAAACCCTCTTGGTATTGTAATCCTGTTCATCTTTATCATTTATTCATTCGGCCTTGTCTGATACTATCATGGAGCAAGACCAGTTTTAAATTAAACTCCCTTAAGATCTTATCATAATCGTCCACAGAGGAACGGGTCTGAATTTTAGCGGTAATCTCAGATAATTGCAAATTTCTCTCACTTACTGATACCTTGATCTTCTCAACAAAAAGGGCCATCACATCTAAAGAGCATTTAAGGATGGAAATCCATTTTTGTACAAACTCTTCATCCTCACTATACAATCTTGGCTCCTTGGTCATTATTAATCCTCTAGGTATCATTTGATTTTTTTTTATGAATACAATTAAAGTTGCTGAAAGAAACTTGGATCTAATTAACCTCTTTTGCAAAATAAAAAATGAGTCCCATAAATTATCACTGTGCATTTTTTCACCATATTGAAAAAGATTCATTGCTTAAACTAGCAACATGTTCAGCTGTAAAATTAAATGTCTGTTTCCATTGTTTGGACGCCATGTGGATAAGAACATAAGAACATGCCATACAGGGTCAGACCAAGGGTCCATCAAGCCCAGCATCCTGTTTCCAACAGTGGCCAATCCAGGCTATAAGAAACTGGCAAGTACCCAAAAACTAAGTCTATCCCATGCTACTGATGCTAGTAATAGCAGTGGCTATTTTCTAAGTCAAACTTGATTAATAGCAGGTAATGCACCTCTCCTCCAAGAACTTATCCAAACCTTTTTTAAACCCAGCTACACTAACTGCAATAAACACATCCCCTGGCAACAAACTCCAGAGTTTAATTGTGCATTGAGTGAAAAAGAACTCTCTCAGATTAGTTTTAAATGCGCTACATACTAACTTCATGGAGTTCCACCTAGTCCTATTATCTGAAGGAGTAAATAACCGATTCACATTTACCCATTCTAGACCTCTCATGATTTTAAACACCTCTATCACATCCCCCTTCAGCTGTCTCTTCTCCAAGCTGAAAAGTCCTAACCTCTTTAGTCTTTCCTAATAGGGGAGCTATTCTATCCCTTTTATCATTTTGGTCACCCTTCTCTGTACCTTCTCCATCGCAACTATATCTTTTTTGAGATGCGGCAACCAGAATTGTACACAGTAGGGATGTGAATCGTTTTTTGACGATTTAAAATATCGTCCGATATATTTTAAATCGTCAAAAATCGTTAGAGGCGATATATAATAGGAATTCCCCCCGATTTATCGTCAAAAATCGTAAATCGGGGGAAGGGGGAGGGGAAGGGGGAGGGCGGGAAAACCGGCACACTAAAACAACCCTAAAACCCACCCTGACCCTTTAAAATAAATCCCCCACCCTCCCGAACCCCCCCAAAATGTCTTAAATTACCTGGGGTCCAGTGGGGGGTCCCGGTGTGATCTTCCACTCTCGGGCCACGGGTGCGTTGATAGAAATGGCGCCGGCGCTACCTTTGGCGCCGGCACCATTTTGGTTCCTGTCCCCCGACGTGACGAGCGTAGGAGATCGCTCCCGGACCCCCGCTGGACCCCCAGGGACTTTTGGCCAGCTTGGGGGGGCCTCCTGACCCCCACAAGACTTGCCAAAAGTCCAGCGGGGGTCCGGGAACGACCTCCTGCACTCGAATCGTGTTGCCGTATGGCCAGCGCCATTTTGCAAAATGGCGCCGGCCGTATGGCAATATGGCCATATGGCCGGCGCCATTTTGCAAAATGGCGCCGGCCGTACGGCAACACGATTCGAGTGCAGGTGGTCGTTCCCGGACCCCCGCTGGACCCCCAGGGACTTTTGGCCAGCTTGGGGGGGGGGGCCTCCTGACCCCCACAAGACTTGCCAAAAGTCCAGCGGGGGTCCGGGAACGACCTCCTGCACTCGAATCGTGTTGCCGTATGGCCGGCGCCATTTTGCAAAATGGCACCGGCCATATGGCCATTTTGCAATACGGCAACACGATTCGAGTGCAGGAGGTCGTTCCCGGACCCCCGCTGGACTTTTGGCAAGTCTTGTGGGGGTCAGGAGGCCCCCCCAAGCTGGCCAAAAGTCCCTGGGGGTCCACCGGGGGTCCGGGAACGATCTACGCTCATGACGACGGGGGACAGGAACCAAAATGGTGCCGGCGCTACCTTTGCCCTGTCATATGACAGCAGGGCAAAGGTAGCGCCGGCGCCATTTTTTTTGTCCCCCGACGTCAGGAGCGTAGGAGATCGCTCCCGGACCCCCGCTGGACCCTCAGGGACTTTTGGCCAGCTTGGGGGGGCCTCCTGACCCCCACAAGACTTGCCAAAAGTCCAGCGGGAGTCCGGGAACGACCTCCTAAACTCGAATCGTTTTGCCGTATGGCAAAATGGCACCGACCGTACGGCATGGTCCGACCGTATGGCATGGTCGGCGCCATTTGTACAACGCACCGGAGGCCCGAGAGTAAAAGATCACACTGGGACCCCCCCCACTGGACCCCAGGTAATTTAAGGCATTTTGGGGGGGTTCGGGAGGGTGGAGGATTTATTTTAAAGGGTCGGGGTGGGTTTTAGGGTTGTTTTAGTGTGCCGGTTTTCCCGCCCTCCCCCTTCCCCTTCCCCCGATTTACGATTTTTGACTATAAATCGGGGGAATTCCTATTAAATATCGCCTCTAACGATTTTTGACGATTTAAAATATATCGGACGATATTTTAAATCGTCAAAAAACGATTCACATCCCTAGTAACTATAGCATGGGTTATTTTTCCTTATATGCATCACCTTGCACTTATCCACATTAAATTTCATCTGACATTTGGATGCCAAATTTTCCAGTCTCACAAGGTCCTCCACTTGTGATTTAACTTATCTGAATAATTTGGTATCTTCTGCAAATTTAATTACCTCACTTATCATATTCCTTTCCAGATCATTTATAAATATATTGAAAAGCACAGTCCAAGTACAGATCCCTGAGGCATTCCACTCTCCACCCCCCCTCCACTGAGAAAATTGTCCATTTAATCCTATTCACCTGTCTTTTAACCAGTTTGTAATCCATAGAACATAGAAATGACGGCAGCAGAGACGACCAAATGGCCCATCCAAGTCTGCCCAGCAAGCTTTCACACTTATTTTTCTCATACTTATCTGTTACTTTGACTGCTGAGGTCAGGGCCTTTATTGGTAACTTTTTGGTTCTAATTTCCTTCCTCCCCCCACCTTTGTTGTAGAGATCAGTGCTGGAGCTGCATCAAAGTGAAGTATCAAGCCTAATTGGTTAGGGGTAGTAACCGCCATAATAAGCAAGCTACTCCCACGCTTATTTGTTTACTTATCCTGTTCAATTTAGTCTTTGTTGGTTGTCTGAATATAAATCCTTTCTTCATTCCCCCCTGCCGTTGAAGCAGTGAGCTGCACTGTATATGTATTCAAAGTAAAGTATCAGGCTTGATTGGTTCAGGGTAGTAACCACCGTAACAAGCAAGCTACTCCCACGCTTATTTGATTACCCAGCCTGTTCAATTTAGTCCTTGTTGGTTGTTGTTTGAATATAAATCCTCTTTTCTTCATTTCCCCCTTGCCATTGAAGCAGAGAGCTGCTTGGATATGCATTGAAAGTGAAGTAGCAGGCTAATTTGGTTTGGGGCAGTAACCGCCACCACAAGCAAGCTACTCCCACGCTTATATGTGAATGCAAATCCTTTTTCCCACATTTCCTCTTGCCGTTGAAGCATAGAGGAATGTTGGAATCGCATTAACCATGTGTATGTTTATTGAATAAGGTTATTAATCATCAGTAGTAGCCATCATTCCCGCAAGTCACCCCCATGCCTCTACTCTTCATTCACATCCTCAATACTTTATGGATCCACAGTGTTTATCCCATGCCCCTTTGAAATCCTTCACAGTTTTGGTCCTCACCACTTTCTCCGGAAGGTGTTCCAGACATCCACAACCCTCTCTGTGAAGAAATAATTCCTAACATAGGTTCTGAGTCTTCTTCCCTGTAGTTTTAAATCGTGACCCCTGTTTCTGTTGATTTTTTTCTAACGGAAATGAAAGGACATCGCCACCTATTCCATGACTTTTTACTTTTCCTAGAAGCCTCTCATGAGGAACTTTCTCAAATGCCTTCTGAAAATCCAAATACATTACTAGTTCACCTTTATCTACATGTTTAATAACCCTTTCAAAAAAGTGAAGCAGATTTGTGAGATAAGACTTGCTTTGGGAAAAGCCATGCTGACTTTGTTCCATTAAACCATGTCTTTCTATATGTTCTGTGATTTTGATCTTTAGAACACTTTCCACTATGTTTGCCAGCAATGAAGTCAGGCTAACTGGTCTGTAGTTTCCCGGATCACCTCTGCAGCCCTTTTTAAATATTGGGATTACATTAACCACCCTCCAGTCTTCCATTGGACTAGCTTCCCTGCTTTTATATTCCCTTCCAGCTATAGGTCTGAAATTTCAGTTTTTAGTTTCTTTAGTTTCCGGTCCAGGTGATTTACTACTCTTCAGTTTGTCAATCAAGCCTACCACACCTTCTAGATTCACCATGATTTGGTTCAGTCCATCTCAATCATTAACCATGAAAACCTTCTCCGGAACGGGTATCTCCCCAACATCCTCTTCAGTAAACACCGAAGCAAAGAAATTGTTTAATCTTTCCACGATGGCCTTATCTTCTCTAAGTGCCCCTTTAACCCCTCAATCATCTAACGGCCCAACTGATTCCCTTGCAGACTTTCTGCTTAGGATAATTTTTAAAAGTTTTTACTGTGAGTTTTTGCCTCTAATGCCAACTTCTTTTCAAATTTTCTGTCTTATCAATGTCTTACATTTAACTTGCCAACACTTATGCTTTATCCTATTTTCTTCTGTTGGATACTTCTTCCAGTTGTTGAATGAAGATCTTTTGGCTAAAATAGCCTTTTTCACCTCACCTTATAACCCTGCCGGTAATCATTTTGCCTTTCTTCCACCTTTCTTAATGTGTGGAATACATCTGGACTGTGCTTCTAGGATGGTATTTTTTTTTTAACAATGTCCATGCCTCTTGCACATTTTTTCCTTTGTAGCTGCTCCTTTCAGTTTTTTTTTCTAATTTTCCCATTTTATCAAAATTTCCCTTTTGAAAATTTAGCACTAGAGCCGTGGATGTGCTTACTGTCCCCCTTCCAGTCATTTGATTGAGAGTGAATCCAAGAAAAAACACACAACTGAGCTTCAAATACCAACAATTACAAAATTCAGCAACTCATATGCAAGAAGGCAAAATTATAGTAAAGTTAACAGACATCAAAACTTGCATCTCAACAGCCGGAGTGGTTTATCACACAACTCTGTTATCACCTAAGGTATAGATTTTAAATTTTTGTTTTGCAAATAAAAACATGATTTTGAAACAGTCACATGAAAAACATTTTAACTGACCTTATTAATCCAAATGAATTGTTCAAAAAAGTGGCAAAATCATAAACTATCACAAAATGACTTTCTTCCATTCCTAACCATCGCTTAGGTGAGGTAGCTCGAGCACTACAGTATTCCAGCGTGTATAGCTTAATCAACAGAGTAAACCAATGACCATACTGTGGGGCAGTCTCTGAGATCCAGCCAGAGAGTATTACTTTCTTCCCCACCATACCAGCTCTCCAGATAAATATGTGACAATGTGTGACTTTCCCCGAATTAGATGGAGGAGCAACCCCAAATAGCCACCACATCGGGTCCATAGGAAGGCTATCTGAAAATAATTGATTGCAAAAAGTAACTATCTGCAAGCAGAAGGCCTTAATCTGGGGGCAGGTCCAAAAACTATGATGAAAGGATCCCTCGGGGAAATAGCAAGCCCCCCACCCAGTTTTTCTTTAATGTTTGACTCTCACTGGCAGATAGATGGGTCTCATGAATGCAGGCAACTGTGGGATTACATTTTTTAAGCTGAAAGACTTGGTAGCATTTAATGGGTGAGCCCAAACCATTCACATTCCAAGAAACAACTTTAGTAGTGTCACCCATAATGAGAACCAGGTTTGATTAAGGATATCATAGAAACAATCACAGTCAGGGTAACCCCCAATGGGCAGCCTCTATAGATCCCAGGCGGCTCGGTTGGAACGTCCCCATCCTCCATATCTTCTCCCCTCTGGGCTCTCATAAGATCTGGGAGAATACTGAGTAGCATCCGAGAGACGTTTGTACCTTTCCCAACCTTTTTACAGCAGTCTACCCTTCTCATGGCGCCCCTGTACCATAGTACTTGCATATAAGACACTACTGCCCCATCCCTCCTTATCCTCTCCCCCAACTCCCTCTCATCCCCCCTCTCCATTAACCCAAAAAACCATTATTCTTCCTGAAGCCCCTTAAATGGGGATAAGAGACACATCTAGATGCGGGCGGGCACTGCGCTCCCTCTGTGTCCGATAGGCTAGGTCCGCTAGTGGTTAGACAATCTTAAATTAGCTATAGCTGACCAGGTAATTGTACTCAAGGCAAAAGAACTAGCCAACATGTTGAGGGAAGACAGTCCTGGCCCTGGGGGTCCTCGCAACCCACTGTGATCTGTTGAGATTCTTGAATCTGTCCAGAGTCATCCTAATCCAGATGCAGTAATATAGGAGTATGTATTTAGAAATAAAGGTGTATTCGCCAGTCCTCAGTACTCGTAGCGAGGAACCGTAACGTCGCCGGTTGCCAGAGGAAATGAATAATTATTCTGACTATATAAACGTTGAACAGCAACAACAACAAATCCGCCGGTCAGTCAGGGGGTATCCATCTTCCCTTTTAATCTGCATAATCCAGGCAAATAAAGTCTCTTCATTCTGGGGTCATGCAGAGGGTCTAGGATCTCCACAGTGCTTTAAGAAAGTAAGGTCCTCTGTGTAAGCTGATCCATATGCTATCAGACCCGACCAAGCCGATCCCCACAAGACAAAAAGGAAAAAGATGGGATGCATGATCAAAATGGTTGCTAGGTCTCCCTCTCTTCAGCTCAGTGTTTGAACCACAAACTGCTGCGCAGCCTCTGGCATTTCAAAAAGGTGGATTTTGTTGCCCTGTCTCACTTTGGGACGAGCTGGATATTGCAAGGTAAATCACACTTGTTTTTCATAAAGCGTAGAGCAGATGGGGGACTATCCCCTCCGCAATCCTGAAACTTTAGCAGAATAATCTTGAAAGAGTCGAATCCGATGGGACTCAAGCTAAATACGGTACTTTGCGGTAGGCTTGAAGGAGGGCCTGCTTATACTCATAATTCAGGACTTTTATTATAACAAGCCTAGGTCTTGTCTCTCCTTCCATTCGTTGCCCAAGCCGGTGTGCTCTCTCGATCCAGAAGATGGGGAGCAGCTCCAAGAGGTGCAGAGCGTCGGGTAACCAGCTTTCTAAAAAGGTTCCCAAGTTCCTCTCTAGCAGTGATTCGGGAAGGCCCAGTACTTGGATATTAGACCTGCGGCTTCTATTTTCTAGGTCTTTGATTTTAGAAGCATGCGCTTCTATCTGTTGTTCTAGTCCCCGGAGCCTTGTAGTAAGGGTCTGGTTTTCATCTTCCAGGTTCCCCACTCTCCCTTCGATCAATTCAAATCGTGGGTTACTTAAGATCAGACAGCGCAGAGCATACTTCAGTAATTTGGGAGGAAATCGTCGCCAGTTTAATGTCTAAGGCCTCCATCATGATAGTCTTAAAATGTTCCGACAAGGCAGGAGATAGCTCCATAGCGCTACTGGTAGTCGGCATCACTGCCATCTTGGCCTCGGCAGATTTCGATTTTTCTTTTTCTTTTTTGCCAGCTCATATGGGCATGCTGGTGGGAGAGCGTTGCATGTATGTTGTTATGGACATGTACTTGCTCATCTCCGCTCTTTTTTAGAAAGTAAAACAGGCAGAATCGATGTCTATATTTAAAAAGATGGCACGTGGCACCTGGAGCCCTCCTGAGCACATCTTGCCTCGCTCACCGCATCACATGATCTCCTCTCCATAAGAAGGTTATTATTGATGTCTTCAGTTTAATCAAATACACAGAGTTAGAAACGTAGCCGGTGAGTCCCCCTATACGGACTGTGTTTTGCCATGTGGCTGTGTCAAAAGGGACACCTCAAAACTTCAATGCATCCCAATAAATCATGTACAAGGCAACGCCCAAATAGCTATTGAGGTTTTGAGGTGTCCTCTAGTCCATATCAGGGGACTCAGCGGCTATGTTTCTAATTCTGTGTATTTGATTAAAATGAAGAAATCAGTAATAATTGTCTTATAGGATTTTGAGGATGCAAAGTTATTTGCAATACACCTTTCATTTGAACCCCTTGTGTATCATTGTGCATTCTCTTCTTGCCTTTTTTTGCTTTTACATAAGCTGCCATAGCTTAGCCATGTCTCTTTTGGTGGGCCAAGGAGAGGAGCTGCTTACTCTGCAGAACTGGACATGGGAACAGCCACTGCACTGTTCCACAACCCCAGAAGACCGCCATCCTCAGGCTCAGCCTGGGAGGAGCTCCTGCTGCTGCCGAGTCCCTACCCAAGGAAAGAGGTCACAGCTGTTCCCACTGGGAGAAAAATGGAGAGGTTGGGGAGGGGGAAAGGCAAAGAGATAAAGAGAATGAGATCATGGGGAGGAAGAGTGAGAATAAAGGTAAAAAGTATTAAAAAAAAGTTAAAGAAGGAAAAACAAAACATGAGTGAAAAATTATTAAAATAGAGAGAAAAATAAGAAAAATTAGTGAAAACAGAAACAAAAACAAAAAAAAAACCAGGTGGGCAAGATGGACTGGAGCTTTTCTGAGCTCCAAATATTCTGGCCAGCACATTTTTTTTTTTAAATATTTTTTAGCCCTTACCATTATGGTATATGGGTGTTTGTCAGGGTATAGAGCACCTCTCTTCTCCTGGAAGGGAGTGTGTTTGTCTATCTGGTGTGTTTTAGTCTGTGTGCATGGTCTATGTCTCTCTGCCTGTGTCTCTCTGGGTTCTCTGGGTGTGTTGTGTCTATGCCTCTGTGTCTGTGTTTTCTGTCTAGCTATGGTGTGTCTACGTCTCTGTGCCTGTCTGGATGCAAGGTTTCCATCTCTCTGTATCTGTCTGTGTGTGGGGTCTCTATCAGGCCAATGCAATAAAGTGTGTTCAACCAAATGCAGTTTTACCCACACTTGAATGCACGTTTTGTGAGCATTAACCTTTAGGGGGTGTGCATTCGTTTGCAACGTATTGGTAATCCGCAACGTATAGCCATATTCGTTTAATTCATGGGGAAGCGAAATGTATCGCGAGTCCCCACGAATACAATAAATCTTCACCGAATTATTTGGCCGTCTAAAGGAGCGAATTTAAACAAACCCCCCCACCCTCCTGACCCCCCCAAGACTTACCAAAACTCCCTGGTGGTCCAGCAGGGGGGTCTGGGAGCCATCTCCTGCACTCACGCCGTCGGCTGCTGGTATTCAAAATGGCACCGATAGCCTTTGCCCTTACTATGTCACAAGGCGCCGGCCGTCCATTGCTCCTACCATGTGACAGTGGCCGACCAATGGCACCGGTAGCCCCTGTGACATAGTAAGGTCAAAGGCTATCGGTGCCATTTTGAATACCAGCAGCCGACGGCGTGAGTGCAGGAGATGGCTCCCAGACCCCCCCGCTGGACCACCAGGGAGTTTTGGTAAGTCTTGGGGGGGTCAGGAGGGTGGGAGGTTGTAGTTAATTAAATTTTAGCTGGGAAACGAATAAGAATGAACGCATGAACGTATCGGTGGCCCCCCTTGCCGAATGCAACGTATCTGCCCCCCGACGAATACGAATACCAAATGCAACATATGCGGTCCCTTTGCACATCCCTATTAACCTTAGTGCTGTGTTTGTCTTAGCACCCTCGCATGGAAATTCCATGCTAATGAGGACATTAAACATTATCCCCCACCCCACCCCCACAATCCAGAGTCTTGATCAGGCTTAACTTAGTGTTTCCTAGTGCTGGAAATTTTACTTCTGGTCAAGAGATGATATAAAGTTTCCAGTGCACCTGGGCTTGACCCATACTCTGGCTTTTCCACTGGCTTGCATGACCTGAAAGAAACAGAGATATAAGGTATTTAAGTATTTTTTTGTAATTATTTAACTATTTCTATATTTTTAAAGAGAAGCCCAGTGTCCTGTTTCCAACATTAGCCAATCCAGGTCACAAGTATCTTGCAGGAACACAAGAGGTAGATAGATTCCAAGCTGCTTATCCCAAACATACGTAGTGGATTTCCGCAACTCTACCTTAATAATGGTTAATGGACTTTTCCTCAAGGAACTTGTCCAAACTTTTTTTTAACTCAGCTACCCTAATAGCTTTCACCACATCCTCTGGCAATGAATTCCAGAGCTTAATTATGTATTAAAAATATTTTATCTTAGTTTTAAATGTATTACCTAGTAACTTCATTGTGTGTCCCCTGGTCTTTACACTTTTTGAAAGAGTAAACTAATTAATGTTTACTCATTTCATTCCACTCTAGTTTATAGATTTCTATCATATTTCACCTCAGCCATCTCTTCTTATTTATATTATATTATTTATTCTTCAAGCTGAAGAGTCCTAACCTCTTTAGCCTTTCTTCATAGGGGAATTGTTCCATCCCCTTTATCATTTTGGTCACCCTTCTTTGTACCTTTTCTAATTCTGCTATTTTTTTTTTTGAGATATGGTGACCAGAGCTGCACACAATACTCAAGATGAGGTTGCACCATGGAGAGATACAGAGGCATTAAGATACTGTTTCATTCTTCATTGCGTTCCTAATAATCCCTAGCATTTTATTTGCTTTTTGGCTGCTGCTACACTCTGAGTAGAAGATTTCAATGTATTATCAATGATGACACCTAGATACTTTTTCCTGAGTGGGGACTCCTAATGTGGAACCTTGCATTGTATAGCCATAATTTGGGTTACTCTTCCCTAAGCGGATCACTTTGCAAAACAGACTGGGGAAATGTGGACAAGTGCAATGTCCTCTTGCAATTTCTCACAATCCTCTTGTGATTTAACAACTTTGAATAATTGTGTCATCTGTAAATTTGATTGCCTCACTTGTTCCCGTTTCCAGATCATTATAAATGTATTAAATATATTAGAAAGCAATGGTTCCAGAACAGATCACTGTTTTGGGGACCATAGTACACAGTTATATAAAGTAAGATGTTAAAATGTTTCCCTCTTTATCTTTTAGCACTCACTGCTTGTGACTGGACAAGGGGTTTGAGCTGATGTCAAAACACCTTGCTTCTTTTCCTGTTTGCTGCTTTTAGGTTTTCCTTCTTATCTTTCCTTCAACTGTACTTCTAAAAGAACTAACCTTTCTTGCGTGGCTTAGATGTTTCTCAAAAAAATAATATGAACTGTTTTTTGGAACTTAAGTGGCATGTGCATTCTTTCTGCTACATACTTTGACTACAAACTTTGAACCATAACCTCAAAGATTGGGTTATGGGCCTATACACCCAGTGAGTAGCCTTTTTTGGACTATAACAGGTCTTAAACACAGAAAATGTTTTAGCCATGCCAGAAAGTTCCATAAGAATAAAAATGTTGTGCCTCATAGCTCAACCTAAAGAGATACTATCAGATAGAAAATCCTAACCTGCACAGTCAACCAAGATACAATACCTCTTTAGCAAAATTGACATTTATTCCATTTTATATTCTATTTCTACATATTCAAGGTGGATGCATTTGAAAAAGACTGCCCAACTAAGAAAAATCAAGCAGCAGTGGGAAAGGCATGAAACCAAGCTTAAAGCAGAAATCATGCTGCATGTAAATGATATTTTAATGCTAATTGAAGATCTGTGTACAGGGAAAGAAATGTGGCAAACACTTAAGGAGATATTTGCACATATATCTATGGTTTCCACATCTATAATTTTCCACAGACTGTTAAGCCAAAGCTAACAGAAGGAGGTAAGCTGACTACATGCGTTTCAGAGTTCATATCAATGCAAGACACTCAAAATAATTACATTAATTTTCCAGATGGGCTCATAAAACTAATTTATTCTTCACTCACTTCTTGAGAGCTAAGCAAATGCTATGGGATTACTTACACAGCAACCTGAGATGTCTCTGAAACACACAATAGCCTATCTTGAAACATGCAGTCAGCTACAAGAACTTTAAAATTCAGAACAAAATCATGTTTTTAAAGCAGAAACAAGAGATGTAATTTGCTATTTGTATTAGAATAACTGCTGATTTTATGGATGCTTATTGGACTCCTGAACTGGATGGGAATTATCTAAATCTGTTACATGATGGAAAAAAGTTGATATCCATCACAAGGACAATGAATGTATACTGGAGAAAGATGGTGAGATTTTGCTAAAAAAAAAAAAAGAAAACAAATGCAAATACACTTGAACTACTGCAATACAGTTAAGGCTTGTTTACATGGAAACAGTGTATTTTGGGGTAATAAATAAAAGTTTATTACCTTGAAATTAGCATATGACACAGCAACCTTGCCATGGGTTTTAACTCCTGTTTTAGGGTAGGATTTTTCGGTGCTAAAATCCCTATTACATACTAGGATTAGGGTAACACTAAAAAAAACCTGTACTAAAAACAGGAGTTAAAACCTGCAGTAGGGTCAGTGTGGCTTATTACATCGACCCACTAGATTGTAAGTGCTCTGGGGATAGGGAAATACCTACATACCTGAATGTAATCCACTTTGAAGTGCCTGAAAAAGTAGAATATAAATAATTTTCTCCTTAAACTCTGGTCACCTTCACCCCTGCTGTATGCTTCCCCTTTCCATATATTCTTGTCTGAAATATATTAATTTTGCAATTACATGTTTCACTTTTTCAGCCCTCTGCGTTCATGCCCTAATTCCCTAGCTACATATGCCCTTTATCCTTGTAATACCTGCCTGTCAACATCGTTCTTGTAATAACTGTTGTAAAATTGTTCCTGTAATAACTTATCCTCTTAAGTTCTGCCCATTGTGCTCTTATCAATTTTTGAAAATATTTAATCATATGGTCTTCCCACTGCGTTTATTTCAGTTATTGAAATTATCTTATGCCTTTAACTCCTAGTTACAAATGCCCTTGTACAATGTAACTTGTTTTTCTCAATATCCTTGTTCCAATTAAACCGGCATGATGTATCTACGAATGTCGGTAGATAAAAAACTTTAAATAAATAAAATAAATATTTATTTTTGTGCAATTCTGTTTTTTTCTGTAGTCAGATTTTGCTTGATCTATAGGTTCCTGTAATTGTTGATACCTCCTCTCTAACCTTCTGCAACTATGTCTGTTTTTTGCTCAACAATTGTGTAATCTTTTCTTTGCTACTTTTTCTCTTTGCATCCATATTTCTCTTCTTCAATAGCTTATTCTGACTTATCTTTTTCTGATACCCTCTGCATCCGTTGGTCAATTTTTGAGGACAAAAATAGGATTTGAAAATTTCCTCCATTTCCTCACTAAATTTTGTCCAGGCAGCTCGATACCCCCCACAAAATTTACCCAGCTACAAAGAGGTAGAACTGGGGGTGTTCCAGGGTGTGATTTCACTTTTTTTGGGGAGCGCTATTATTCAGTAATACTTGGACAAAGTTAGCTGGCTTTGTCTTATCGGAAAAATACCTGTGCTAAAAATACTCAGATACTTATATGGGTAAATTTAGCAGGTTCAGTAATTTCTACTGAATATCTGGGAAAAGTTATCCAGATCTTTTACCCAGGTAACTTTCCCATTTACTGGCCTTCTGAATATTGATTTCCCACTGTTCGTATTACTCAAATGTTGAAACAATTGTCAATGGAGCATAATAGCCATTATCTAGATCACCACAAATCAATAGTTTATTTATTTATTTGAGCTTTTTTTCTATACCAACATTCATGCATAGACATATCACATCGGTGATATTTCTTTCACATAATTGCCATGCTGGGTCAGACCAAAGTCCATCAAGCCCAGCATCCTGTCTCCAACAGTGGCCAATTCAGATTGCAAGTGCCTGGCAGATCCCATAAAGTAGATCTATTTCCTGTTACTCAACTCCTAATGTGATCCTTTCATCCTTTTTTTTGTTTCACTGTAAACCAATGTGATGTGCAAACGAATGTCAGTATATAAAAATAAATAAATAAATATGGACTTTTCCTTCAGGAACTTATCCAAACCCATTCCACCCATGATTAGATCAGCAGGCTGCAAACCAGGGAAGCCAGGGTTCAAATCTTACTGCCGTTCTTTGTGACGTTGGGCAAGTCACCTTGCCCTCCATTGCCTCAGGTACATACTTATGGCCTCATTTATTAAGCTACATTAGGCCATTTAATTCTGAAAACACTTTTTTTTGTGTGCTAAATAGCCTAAAATGGGGATAATGCAAGATATTTCAAACCTCGCTGAAAATTTGTACCTAATTTCTCATGCATGCCTTTGGCACATTAAAGCACATCATGATGCACCTGCAGCCCAAAAATGCCCCTCCCCCCACCCACAAGAAAGCAGAAGCCCTTCCTCCCACCACCCAATCCAGGTCCTTTACAGAAAAATTCAGCCCTTGAGACCCACTCTCATTTGAAAAAGAATCAGTGGTGCAGTGTGGGCCTGCAGTGCTTTTTTGACTCTGGGCCCAGGCGATGGTCATTTTCCAAAATGTCACTACCCAGCCTTTTCCCCTATCATGTGATGGAAGCCCCACAGTCCTGGGGACACCACTGTGTGGTGTTTTGTTTTTTTATTTGGGGGGGCTTTCGCTACAGCAGTAATTTTCCCCATGGGAAAATACCTTGGAAAAATCCTGCAGATTTCACCAAGTCACAGGGTCATTTCCCTTTGGGGAAAAGTACTTCAACTTAGTGAATGACCCCGTTTAGATTGTAAACCCCCTGGGGATAGTCCCGGATGCATTGTTTAAATCTTAACCCCCTTGTAGTCCATTGTAAGCATCAATGATATAATGTAGACAGTAGTAATTAAACTGGAAACTCATTGGGCTTCTAACAGTTTTACTGATAATTGCTAAAATTTAATGAAATGATCTTTACAGCTCTTTGTGTTACTGGCCAATCAATTTACATTGTAAATTCACAATAAGTTTGTGACCTTCAACGTCCAAGACCTCTGTGAGGGGATCTCTATCATGGCAGAGAGTAGTGATAGTATTTGTAGTCAGTGGTGTCTTCAGTGGCAGCGAGTCTTGCAATAGTGTCTTACAGGGGACTCAATCCAATGCCTTCCTCCCAATCAGTAACCCACCCAGTACTGCCTCCCAGAGACTGAAAGGGAGGCAAAACAAGAGAATCCTTGAACAAAGCAGGGAAACCAAACATTAGACAGGAAGGTGAAACATAAGCCTTCCTCCTCTTACAACAAAAGGTTTCTAAAACCATGGACAAAATAAGGGATAAGGCTCTGTCTCCATCACTTTACCCAGGTCTCCATCCCAGAGACTCCCAGAGTTCTGCACCAGAAAAGCAACCAAACGTGGAGACAGCAAAGGACAATTTGCCCCATAAAGGGTCAACCAAGGAAATCCAAATAAGAACCCACACCCTGAGATGATGGCAGGGGGTTTTTAACTATTAGAACTCACCATCCTAGTCTCCCACATGGGGGGAGCCAAAACTCATAACTACTGCTAATTACATCACTCTGATCCCCTTCCTGATGAATTGGATCAATCCTTCTAGACAAGAATCCTTTACACTTCCTTTCCAGGAAAGAGGATAGAGGTTGCTGAAAATTTCTGGTTCTCTATAGTTCTGATCTAATGCAGACATATCGGGGTATTTATTTATTTATTTTTTATTAGTAAGGAGTTTTATTTTTAGTGGCTGGAAGTTGCCTTGTGTTTTTGGGAAATCTTTCAGTTCACCCTGTCTCACGTAGCCTGAGATACTCAATGCCAATATGGCAGAAATTGTTTGAAAGAGTGAGTTCCAATATGATACCACATTAAGAGGAAGTAAAAAAACCAAACTACCCATCCAGTGCTCACCCAGTGGCAACAGCAAAAGAGCTGCCTACAATAAATCTCAAGGAGGAGCGGAGTGGAGTTCGGTTTCATGGTCAATAAGATAAAACCTCAGTAAAGGAAGGAAATTTACTAGTTACAGTAGCTACGGTACAGAGAGGATCCCAAACTGGAGAATCAAGGGAAGACCCAACTGCATTTTATACTTCACTTTTCCATTATGGATGAAACCAGAAAGAAAAAGTGCCAAATTGTTTCTGTTGAAGAATTTATTCAATTGTTTTATGTTAGAACGCCAACAAGGGATTCCTGGCTATTTAGTGGCACAATCCAGATAACAGGGGGATGCATGGAAAAAAATAATTTTATTTTGTTTATTTTCAATTGTTTTTAATTTCATTAGATGTTTTATTTTGGATCATTGTGTTTTAGAAAACCACTAAAGCAGAAAGCGAAAGGAAACGAGGGGCCCCTCCTTCAGCTGAAACTTCTCACCTCCATTAGAAAACAAAACAAAAGCATCCTGGAATTTGAGGTGGGGGAAGGGTTAATTTCCTTTTGTTTTGGAAAGTAAAAAAAAAAAATAAATCACTGCCGACATTTAAAACATAAAATCTCACCTCCATCAATAGCAAAAAAAAAAAAAAAAGTTAACCCCCCTCTTCCAATGTCTTACTCCTTCTGTGGAGAACCTAAGTCTGAACGGGGCAGGAGGGATCCCTAGTTGCTCCTGCCCCTCAGTCCCATTTTAAAAATGGCACCACCTGCTGGCCCAGACCAGTGCTGCTACACGTAAATGCTTCCCTTAGGGCTTGTTGGTGCCATTTTAAAACTGGGACTCGACAGGGCAGGCATGACTGGGGATTGTCCTGTCCTATTTCTGCTTGGGAGATGCGTACAGATGGGGTGAGAGACGTTCGGGGTGGGAGGCAGGGGATTTTATGTTTTAAATGTCAGCAGTGATTTTTTTTTTTTTTTTACTTTCCAAAACAAAAGGAAATTAACCCTTCCCCACCTCAAGTTTCAGGATGTTTTTGTTTTGTTTTCTAATGAAATGAAACAGTTTTTTTGATGTATTTTTCATTTTGTTAGAAAATTAAAGCACATCCCGGCTGATAAAGGCACAATCGACCTTGGGTTTTGGAGGTTAATCCATACCCCCCCATTGGAGAATCCACACCAAGGTTGCAAGTGAGCAGGTTAGACTCGGCCCTGGTACTGAGACTCTTTTTCCATAGGTTCATGATGGGAAAGGTGTCTGAATTAATGTAGAAGAAAACTGCAGGATCTGAGTACGGGTCAGCCCTATCATTTCACAAATGTCTCTTTCACAGTACCTAGCAGTTGAAAGTTGCTGAATTTCTCCCAGCTCCAAGGATACTATACGAGGGCAATTTCCAAAAGCCATTAGGTGGGTTAATAGACTGATTGATGATTGCCCAACCTGTACATGAATAAAAGTATATGCAGGATCAGCAATGTGCACACTTTTAACTAGAGGCTGAGAGGACGGTTTAAGTGAGGTGAATCAAGAGAGATTTGTGCTTTCAGGGAAAAGACTAATGGCAGGTGCAAATCTCTGCAGGTATTTTTTTTCCTTGGGCAATTTTCAAACAAAGCACACATGCACGTTCCCTTTGACAATTGATGCAGATTCCTCTGATGAAAGAATCCACAGGCCTTGCATCTGCCCAGATCGTTTTGAGAATTGTCACCTATGGGAAACAGGCGCATTTCATAGCCACATTGTAGTTTGTGCATGCCAGAGTGGGAGAATTTAACTCTGCATGTTAGGTAAGGGATTGTTCATAGCTTTCCCATCTGAAGCGTGAGTGCCTAGGAATACATATCAGTAATCATTTCAATGAGGACCACTATGAATAAAACGCCAGGGAAGATTTTTAGCCCTTGCATCAGGAACTTAGAACTGTGATGTGACTCAGATTCAGCTCAGAATGTGGCACAGTGCACAACCCCTTGTGCCAGTCAAAAAAAGGGCCCAGAATCTGAGACAAAGGGATCCTGCGCTTCTCCTCAGAGATTCTACAAAGAGAATCTAGACATTTTTTCTTCTTTAACCTTTTACCAGGAGACAGAATTCATATTAACCATGGCTGCTGTGGCAAAGAGATGAAATCAGCAGACACTGAAAACTGATCTTCTGGGGGAAAAAGAAGTTCACATCAGCTGAGCAGATGTGGGCAGAGAAAAAGGAACTAAGAATTAATCACAGTAGACCACAAAGGAAATAGAAATCTACAAAGCGAACAGAGACAGCTCCCATCACAGCCATGGATGAAAAGAAACTGCTAGCAGGAATAGAGAATCAATCTACAGTATTCTTTCTGATGGCTCTGTGGGCATTCTCACTGCACTGTGTGCACAGTTTTTCTGCATAGATGCTGTCTCTGCGGTTCTCTGTACATACTGCATTGTGTGTATGGGACTCTCCTTGTATATCTGTATACTGTCTGACTGCATGGATTCTATTTACACCTGGGAACTCTCCAGGTTTGACCTGGAGTTTTTGGGGCTGAACGTTGGGTCTCAGGAGAGTTTACAGGATGTCCGAGCAACCAAGACTGAAAAAAAAAAAAAATTGCACCAGTACCGCAGTAAAAAAAAAAAAGGTTTTTCCCAGAGAGGCGGATGCTTTTCAGTAGCATGCACTGCTGTACCTATGCTCCTCCCTGTCCCTCTAAGTTTGAGTGGCCATATGCATAGGAAAGATGCCACTTTTACGCATGGTGGTTCTTAAACATTGTAGCTGCGCTGCCCAGAATGAGGAGGAGGGAGGTGAGAAACTCAGGAGAGGCAGTTTCCGAGATTATATGTCCCAAGAGTGGAAGTCAGTATGAGGTCCATATTCAAAACCTATTTAGAGGGATAACTCAAAAATTATCCCTCTAAATAGCAAATGTGGCATATTCTGCCACTTATCCGGCTATAATTTTGCCAGATTAAACAAAAAAAAAAAAAGCATTTCAGGTGAGTTCCGAGGAGGAGCTGAGATATCTGGCTAACCTAGCCAAATATTGGGTACATCCAGCTAGGTTAGCCAGATAACTTTAGACCTGCTCTTTAAAAGATATCCGGCTAAGTAGTACTGAATCAGTGTACAAACAAAAAAAAAAGGAAAAAAAAAAAACAAAGGGCCCGCAGTTCTCATCCACTTGTAAATTGCACTATCTAGAACAGCGCTCCTCAAATACTAACTACTGGGCCACCTGTCCTCCCCTCCCCCTCCCCCTTTCCCATCTTTACTTAAACAAATTTCTATTGCACCATCCCAGACTTTGGAATTCCCTTCTACCAATCACAAACTGTGGTAGACACCTGTGCCCCCCTAAACCAACATCCCTCCCACCCTGATGACAAAAATCATTCCAGCCGGGAGCTAGGGTCTCACCCGCTCCTGGTGGCTCCAGTGCTGCATCTGATAGGTAGCACTGGAATAGGGATGTGAATCGTTTATCTGACGATTGAAAATATCGTCCAATATTATCAATATCGTCCGATATCGGGGGGGGGGGGGTGTCCCCGATAGTGATAGGAAACCCCATGATTAATTTAGTGGGTTTTCTTATTCTTATGGGGGGGGGCGGGAAGAAAGGACACAACCTAAAAACACAACCTGACCCTTTAAAATGAGTTTGTTAGTATCCCCCCACCTTCCGGACCCCCCCAAAATTCTTTTAAATACCTGGTGGTCCAGCGGGGGTCCCAGGAGCATTCTCCCACGCTTGGGCTGTCGGCTGCCACTAATCAAAATGGCGCCAATGGCCCTGTGCTCTTACCATGTGACAGGGGCTAGCGGTGCCATTGGTCGGCCCCTGTCACGTGGTAGGTGCACTGGATGGCCCGCGCCATTTTTAAAGATGGTGCCGGCCGTCCATTGCTCCTACCATGTGACAGGGACTGGCCAATGGCACGGATACCCTGTCACATGCTAAGGGCAAAGGGCCATCGGTGCCATTTTGTTTACTGACAGCCGACGGCCCGAGCGCGGGAGAATGCTCCTGGGACGCCCGCTGGACCACCAGGTATTTAAACATTTTTGGGGGGGGGGTCCGGAGGGTGGGGGGATACTAACAAACTCATTTTAAAGAGTCGGCTGTATTTTTTGGTTATCGGCTCAGGCACAGCCGATAAAAAAAACCCGATCGGACTGCAAGATAAAAATTTCACGATGTGAATCAGAACCGGAATCCGAACCGATACCGGTTCCGATTCACATCTCTACACTGGAAGCGTACACTATGCTCAATTTACACTTCCAGCGCTCGCATGTATAACCCTTGGAAGCACACGGAAGCGCTGGAAGTGTAAACGGAGTGCAGGGTACGCTTCCAGTGGAGCCACCAGCAACAGGTGAGCAAGACCCGGCTGGAATGATTTTTTTGTCACCAGTTGGGGAAGGTGGGATGGAGGTTTGGGGGGAGGCTAACAGTTTGTGACTGGGGGGGGGGGGGCCTCCAAAGTCTGAGGTGGTGCAATAGAAGTTTTTTTTAAGAGAAGATGGGAAAATGATGCAGGGCGGGGAGGACAGTTGACCCGGTTATTTGAGGAGCGCTGCACTAGATATTGCAATGTACAAGTGGATTGGAGCTGTGGGCCCTTTGATTTTTATTTATTTATATTTTTAACTAATAAAGATAAGCAGCAAGTTATCCAGCCACGCAAGGCCGGCTAACTTTAAAATCTAACAGGCTATATTCAAACATATAGTAAATCAATCAATCAGGAGCAACTGCTCAATCGCTGAAATGTGGAATTATTCCGACTTCCAATACAAACTTATACAAGCTTATTGAATCGATATTGTGGGTAATTTTTATGACACCTTTTCTTTATATAATATATATCGTTATCAAGATGTTGTGTGTCAGTAGTTTAAAAATTTATGAAGGAGTGAAGGGAAAGTTTCATATAACTAATTGGTGTCTCCGCACCACAGTTCTGTGGTTGTATAATCATTAACTAACCCCCTCCTCCTGTGAAAACTTTTTAGTGAAATAAAATATTTTTCCTTCACCTATGTGTCCTCTTCCGTGCGAGCATTAAACTTTTTTATATGCCAAAATAGTGCTGAATTTTAAACAGATGAAAACACTCTATTGTGAAACTATCAAAGAGCAAAATTCAGACTTCCCTGAGTTGCATTGGCGTGCGCTATCAATTTTCAACGCAAATCCCGACACTATCGATTGGTGTTTCAGACAAAAAGTCTTTCCTCAGGGGTGTACGTCGTTGTAGAGCTGCCAATTTGTTGGGAATCTGGATAACTTCAGGAGAACCTCTGGTGAGCTTAAATGTACGGCCCTCGGCGGAGTTACTCAAACATAGCCAGTTAGATTTTAAAGTTAGTTGGATACATGTAGCCAGACAACTCTAAACAAGTATATTCAGCGGGACGTTTATCTTGCTGAATATACAGAACAAGTTATCCAGCAAACATTAGCAGATAACTTGTTCACTAAATGGCCTACTAAATTCTGGCCTCCATAGGTTTTATAGAAATAGATTAAATATATCGAGCTATCGTTGTAGGTCCCCAGATATACTTAACAGCACCAAGAGATCCAAAAACAAAAAAAAAGGGCTGAAGTACAAATATGAATGCCTACAATCAGGCTTCATCAAACTTGGACATACATTCTGACAAACAGAAGGCATGAGTGAGAATCCACCAGCACGTGGAGAAAGAAGCAGCAGAATTTACAAAACAAGAGAAAAAAGTCTTTAAAGAGTTAGACCAGCAAACAAGAACAATTGGCAAGAGTACAAAAACAGCAGGAAATATAACTTCAGCAATCAAAAGTGGATCATAGCCTGACTCAGGATTGGATAAAGAGAACATAAACCTAAAGCTAAGAAATCAGTAATTATTAGGAGTGTGCACATGAAAATTTTAGTTTTGTTTCTTGTTTTGTTCTTGTTTATTCTATTTAGTTTATCCAAAACAAAAACAAAAATCCTGAATAAAACAAATGGAAACTACCCCTCTCCCAAACTACTTAACCAAAGTTTCTGTGGTCCCCAGGATCTCCCCACTCCAAGTCTTACCCCATTGCTGTCTGCAGGTCCTTCCAGGGGCAGGAGCGATCCCATTTGCTCCTACTCCGCTGATCTGGTTTTCCAAAATGGTCCCCGGTCAACCAGAGGCCAGCACTATTATGCTGTACAACATAACAGCACTGGTCTTGGGTTAATCAGTGGCCATGTTGGAAAGGAGGAGCAACAGGGCAGGAGCATTGGACACTAGGCAGGGGAGAAGAAAAAAGGATTCGCACTCACAAAGCGGGGAGTAGCTGGCTTGTTACGGCGGTTACTACCCCAAACCAAATGTGCCTGATACTTCACTTTCAATGCATATCCTGCTTCAACCGCAGGGGAGAAGAAAAACTGATACTACAAGCATATCCAGCATAGCTCCCTGCTTCAAACGGCAGGGGAGAAGAAAAACAACCAATAAGGGCTGAATAACACAGTCTGGGTAAAACAAATAAACATGGGTGTAGCTTGCTTATTGCGGCGGTTACTACCCCTACTACCCCTAACTAATCAAGCTTGATATTTCACTTGGTTGCAGCTCCATCACTGCTCTCTACATTAATGGTGGGGGTGGAAGAGAAATAGAACCAAAGATCTAAGAGAAACAGATAAGTATGAGAAAAAAATGTGAAGCTTGCTGGGCAGACTGGATGGGCCGTTTGGTCTTCTTCTGCCGTCATTTCTATGTTTCTATATGTTTCTATGTAGGATGCAGACCTAGAGCACTGTGTTAATTTTTTTTTTTAAATTTTGGCAGTGAATATTCAAACAAAATAAAGGAAAAACAGTTTTGTTTTTCCTTCCATTTTGACAACAAAATAGGAAATTACATTTCTTAATGTGTTTCAAATACCCATTCCTAAGAATTGTAGCACAGGACAGAGGTTTATGGACATAATGATTCACAGCCAGCATAGGAAAAAAATAGTAAAATGGTCAAAGGTAGATTCTGTAAAATAAAACTGGAAACAGTTACACATCTCAGAAGGCACAGCTCATCCACTGTAAACTAAGAACCAGAACATTGCTGTATTTGAAAAACACTTGTATCCAAACCCTGACATAATTATAGAGAATGAAGATGTTGTGACCACTTGCAGCATTCCCATGCTTACCAATAAACTTGATGCAAGAAAATTGGTCATAGGAAAAACCACAAGAAAACCATTGCTAAAAGAAGTCTCAGTACTAAGCAATTATTCTCTATAAGATAAGGAGAAAGAGAAGATCCTTAAGTACCAAGAGACACAATCAGAAACCAAGAAAATCTGGCAGAAAAATACATTATAGGAAAATTAGCAGGTAAGAACCAGTTTTCCTTTCCTGAACATACCCATATCAGTCCAAACAAGTGGGATGTACCAAAGCACCCCTAGACTGGACAGGAACATGAAAGACCCGCACACATAACACTCTGAAAGAACGCTTCTTCCTGGGTCCTCGCATCCCAATGGTAATGTCAGCGCTATGAATCTCCTGAGCCGACAGCAACTGACATTCTGCCCAGGAAGTGGTTAGCAATCTTGTGGATGGCGCCTTCAGCCCCACTGGATCTTGATGGCCCTTACAAATATAGGCCTGGATTTATCAAAATGCAGAAATATTGCCTGCACTAGAAAAAGGGGTGTGTTTTATGGTAATAGGCAGTTTATTGCAATTTGTGCTAATACCTATGTGAAGAGCTAAGTTATCACAAATTGTGATAACTTGTGGACCATGTTTATGATGAGAGAGAGAGAGAGAGAGACCATCTAGCCATAATGCCCTAACCCTAGATAGGTATTTATCTCTCTATGGGAGGCCCACCTAGTAACTCGGAGTGAGGAAACTCACCCAAAGATGAGATTTGTGCAATGTTCTCTCAACCCAGCTTGATGATCTCAACCTAGCTTGATGGACTCTCTACCTGGGTAACATCAAGCTGGGTTGAGAGAACATTGCACAAATCTCATCTTTGGGTGAGTTTCCTCACTCCGAGTGTCATCAAATCCTCAGAAGAGAGCACTGTTCTGTTCGTAGTCTCACTTTGAATGTCAAAGTGGCCCCTAACCCCTACCTTGAGTTACTAGGTGGGTCTCCCATAGAGATATAAGTACCTATCTAGGGTTAGGGCATTATGGCTAGATGCACACTCTCTCTCTCTCCCTCCCCCTCTGGGAGCCTCAAAACAGCTAAAGCCATGCAATAGGGCTTCAGAAAGCCCACCCCATCCCCATAAGCTGTGCAAATAGCTGCTTCCAATCAATGGGAAATGGTAGCCTTAGAGGTCTTCTCTCCCTTCTTCCTGCCCCCATACAAGACAAAAAGATTTTCAAAGCACCGGAACTATTCAACAGCTCCAGATACCACAACAGAGTTCTCCTCATATCCAAAAGATGCAGCTCCCTGCCCCTAGAGGTATCCTTAGACCACTCTGTAAAAGCCAGAAGTGTCTCTCTCCTCAAAGGCTCAAACATAGCCCAACACAAAACTCACAAGACCAAATTAAGGCTCCAAACGGGGCATAACTTCCAGACCGTAAGTTGCAATCCAAAGGGACATCCTGTGGATCATCCATGGAGTCTACCTCCCATCCCTGGTGTCCACCTCTGACTCCACCCAACACAGTCCCAGACAATGCAATAAGTCCCCGGACCCATCTGCGGGCCTCTTAGGCATGGATAGGGGAGGCCTGACTCTCGCCCGCTTCCCCTTCACCCCCTTCCTTTTCAGGAAGGCTTTATGCATCAAGAGGATAAATTCTGGTGAAAATCCCTCAGGGCCATTTGTACCCTGCTCCAGGCTGTTGGAGTGTCGTCCCCCCCCCTCAGAGTCCCGTAGAACCACAGGAGAAAATAGGGGAGGGGGAATCACTGTGTACCCTAATTAAAAAGCATTCCTGCCCACTGCCCACAGCCCTCTGTGGATCCAGCTGTCTCATGGAGCCCCCCAGACTCCTTGGTCACCGATACAAACACCCCTCCCCGAAGGGTGGGAAATCTGCTTTTTATTTTTTTATTTATTTAAAAACTTTTCTATACTGTCGCTAAGTTATATACCATCGCAACGGTTTACAAATAGGCACATAGACTAAGGTTAGTAAATCTAGGATATCGTACATTCTAACAGGTGCCAATAAAGTTCAGTTACAATTTCATAAATAAAATCATTATTTGAGTAATGTTGGTCAAGTCCAGGTATATTATTGAGTTACTATCTCTTTGAGATATTATTTCCCTCAGGATCTCCCTCCCCTGGCTTTCAGGGCCCCCAGCACAATGCGGGTGAGCACAAGGCAGGGGTTCCCAAACCACCTGGAAGCCCGGCTCAACCTGAGGGATGGTCCACCAAGGAGCCTAATACCTTAAGGAGTTTCCTCCGAAATTCTCCTACTTCAGTTTCTCTCTTTCTCTTTCTTAATCTCAGACTGCAGGGTTGCAACTCTACCATCTGCTGGAAACAGAGAAATACTGAGGGGACTGCAGGTGGCACCCTCTGTTATGTTGCAGTGCCTCAAAGTTTTGTTTCTCTGACTCCAGCTGCTGGTAGGGAGGCAAAACCCACTTGTCTGGGTTTTGCCTCCCTACCCACTTGTCTGGGTATGTTCAGGAATCTGAATTGTAATGGGCACCACCTGCTTGATTAAAAAGAACTTGCAGACTTATCTTGATATGTTGCTTGTGCATATAACACCTATGAATTCCAGAAGGAAGCTCTCTGACAATTCAGGTATAAAGAAGAACACTAGCAGTAAATTGGATAGATTGAGTTTGTATCCAGCATGTCCTGTCTTATGAATGGGTTCATTCCTATGTGCAGTGTTGCTGTAGAGAGGAAGTAACTTGAAGGGGAGGCTGCATACCAGGTGGAACCATGAAAGTACCCTCCCCTTTAAGACCCCTTCCCTCCTGTGCCCCATTTGCCATGGGGGCTGTGGTCAGTAGGTTGGTTATTCAAAGCAGATGCAGAAGCTTTAAATGTCTGGCCAGCAGGTACTAGGTCAGACTTTCTCTGAAGATGAGCTGCTGGATCAGTCTCTCTGAGGCTGGACTGCTAGGTTGATCTCTCTGGTGTAGTGGTATGGAAACAGAGTTTTGTTGGTGCTGGGTGGCTGGAACAGCACCCCTCTCAGGCACTGGGTGGCTGGAATGGCTGGGCCAGGTGGCCCAAGCTCCTCCCAGAGCTGATACATAGAGACCGGCAGAACTTGTAATAGGGTTACTGCTCCCTCAGGTTGAAAAAACAGAATGAACAGAAAACATTAAAGGTGATTTCACATCACACAATGGGTGAACAGAGGCACTGGACTTCTCTGGAGAAAACTGCGGATGTGGGAACAGCAGTCTGGAGTGGATTCTGTGTAGCTGGATTGGAATTAGCTTCTGAACCTTGTTCACTCAGGAGGGATTCTAGAAGGCAAGTGTGAGAAAGGCATACGCTACTCTTTCACCTGACCTCGTTAGAGGTTTGCTGCTTGCAACTGGATCCCAAGGGCTGAATTAACTAGCTCTTTCTGGTTTAAAATCTCTGCCATCTGACACCAGGGCAGAAGACCTGAAGGAGTGCTGTATATTGAAACAGATAATGACTGAAAATAAAGTGGCAAGTTGTGGCTGTATTAAGCTGTGTTTTTCACAAAGGCTGTGCTGGGGATTAAAGCAGAATTTACCTTTACAGGTGCTGGATTTAATTTTCTTTGGCTGAATTTACTTCTTTTTGGATGTGCTGTAGTTTTCAAGGGAGCTTGTCTGGGAGCATCCTCAGCAAATTGCTTGTTGGCAGACACTAACTTTTGTAGTTTGGAAAGTATTTTCAAAGACATACAACTAAAGCAGGTCTCTAAAATGAGGGTTTGCAAACAGACTTTTCACATCTCCACAAAGCAGGGTTGTAAAAATGGCATGAAACACATTCTGGAAGTTTGGTGGGTTCCAAATTTGGCATGCAGGTCATACATAGTACAGAGCTGTCAGTGATGGCTTCAGGTGCTGCAGCTGGAGCAGGATTTGCCCTTACAAGTACAGAATTTAACTTCATTTGGCTGGTTTTGTTGTAAATACTGCTGCAGAATGGGCCCAGAGTGGCTTACTCACCCGGCGCTACCACTTCCTCCTCTGATGTAGCTTGTTATGCCACCGACACTGCTGAGTCTTGCTGCCGCCTCCAAGTGGCACCGAGTCTTCCTGCACACACCTGACGCTGCCACTGTTTCACGTGGCCAGGAGCCATCCCCAAGGCCATCTTTGTGGCCTGGCCACCGCTGACTCCACCTCACCTCTCCTGCCAGCGTCTTCCTCCTAGCTGCATGCACCTTTCCTGCAGATTTAAAGGGCCCGTGGCAGTAAAAGCTCCGTGGCCTTCCCTGATTACATCAGCCTGCTTGCCTTATAAAAGGGCTCTTTTGTTTGGATTCTGGGCTTTCACAAGGACATTCATGGTTGTCCATGGTCGCTTTGTCCTTCGAGGTCTGCCGTGGTTATGCTCCTGTTATGATGGTCTTCATTTGGTCTTGTTCCTTGTTAGATGTTCCTGGTCTCTTGTTCTTGTTCCTGGTTTTGTGTCCTTGTCTTTGTTGCCTGAGGTTCAAGTCTAGTGTTCCTACCTTTGTTTTCTGAGTTCTCCAGCCTGCAGTCTCCTGGCTGGTTCAAGTCCTTGGAGTCCTCCTTGCTTTTAGAGTCCGAGTTCCTGAGTCTTGTTCTGAGTTCCTGGTCTCTGGAGAACTTGTTTCAGTTAGAGGAAACCAGTCTTCACCTGGTCTCTCATCTTGTCTGGATTCCTTGTCTTCATCTAGTTCCAACTCCAGAGACTGTGCTGCAGTTGGCGTGGTCCGTGACCAACTCATGGGCTGTATAGGGTGCACTGCGACAGAGCTCTCCCTGAACTTGTCCTGTCTAGAGTCTACAGAGTCTTCAGCCTTGTCATCATCTTCAAAGTCACGTTCCAAGTCTAAGTCTGTGCTGCCGTCTGCATAGTCCACAACCAGCCCATGGGTTGTGCTGTGATCCAAGGGCTCACTCTCTCAAGAAAGCAACCACATTCTCGTACTTGTAACAGGTTTTAAATGTAAGTGGGTGTGCTATGGCAGAATCTTGTGGCTTGGAAGTAGGTTTGATAACATGGCAGAACAAACAGGCTTATTCAGGAGTGTTGTACCCCAATCTGCATTTTGAGATTTTCCCACCAGATAGGGTTTAGGGAACCACATCCAATACAGTCTGCAAATGATGGTGGGCTCCTACCAGGGCATTTGCTACATTTCCAGGAAGCTGGGCAGGGTGAAAATATCTCCTCAGAAATTGGGATTTATAACTTGGGATCTGGCAGGGCTGCAGCACAAGTGCAGCAGTCTTATACAGGCAGGGTTTACAGGCCAACATTCTGTACATATTAATGCATTCTAGGAAGTGCAGAGTTTTCCAACATTGGCATTTCTCGCAGACTTTGTAGTAAGCAGGGGAAATACAATGAAACATTTCTCTTTGCTCTCCAGGCTGGCAGGAAGTCCTGCACCCACTCCTGTGGTAGTTTAGTTTCATTCTGTCATGGTCGGGCAGAATGAAGAAGTTTACGATTCACAAGATCAGTACCAGGAAGTGTTGCCACTGGCTGTGAGTTTTGAACATGCTCATGGGGCTGGCAGCATTGAGGTAGAGTGGTGGGAAGCCACAGCATAGACTTCTATGATTCCTTAATTCTTTTCCTGGCATAGACTGGGGATTCCCATCAGCCTTTCTGGTCTAACTGGTGGACCCTTTTCTTCTGGCTGGCTCTGGCACTAGTGATTTTTTTTTTTTTGCCGCCTCCCCCCAGTTTTGGCATTCTAGGTAACCTCCTAGTTTGCCTAGTGTTAAGACCAGCTCTGAGGCCAGTATCATAGTAAGGAGGAATCCCACATAGGGCTACTATGAAAAGAAGGAGCCAAGGTGAAAAGCTGAGGCATTACACAGAAGTTGGGAGAACAAGCAGACCTAAGGAAGGCAAAGGAAGATGGGAAGAGCCAAAAGAAAGATGGGAGGGAAGGAGAGATGTGATATAAAACTAAAATAGGAGAAGGGGAAGAAAACTCTAGGGGAGAGATGAAGCTGGGCATTGCTCAATGTTTTCTGGTATACATTACACAATATTGCCAACAGTAGCCATGTAGCATCAATGTGCTTTCCCTGCAGGTAAGTACCACTGACAAGGTAAGTGGGAAAAGGGAACTCCTCACCTTTTCATTGCCACCGACCTATAGGAAAGTCATAGTGACATTTATATGATGCAAAATTCTTCTCTTGCAAAACAGACCAGAAGGTGGTCTGTCAGAGCCAGAAGGCAAGTATTAAAGTTTCGCACAAGGCTGCCATTCAGGTAGTAAGACACGGTGAAACCGCCCACTTGCTTTCACGGTTCCAGTGAGTGTTTCAATAGACCGATGAATACAAATAACCTTGCTGTGATCATATATTTTTTTTAATCTTAGATAACAACTTGAGAACTTGATCTCTATCTCGCCTATGGTAAAGCCCCTGAAGCAGCCTTGTGCGAAACTCGGCCAGAGTTGGGCTCTTTTGTTCGAGAGATACATGCGCAAATAAATTATTCTAATCTAAGGCAGTTGGTCTGTCTCGCTTTAATACTTAAATTCTAGGGGTGTGCATTCGGATTGACCGCATTAGTAAAACGCAACTCATATTTTTTTTTTACTTAAAAAATTGATTCGACATAAACGATCGGATTTCCCACATATCGAACATAGATATGTTCGATATGTGGGAAATCGCGATTGTTGAGCCAAAATAAAAATATAAACCCCCTCACCCTCCTTAATCCCCCCCCCCGACTTACCACAACTCCCTGGTGATGGAGCGAGGAGTGAGGACGCCATTTCTGCAATCCTTGGCGAGAAGCATGTGACGTCGGCGGCACGTCGAGTGATGCCGGCGTCACGTGATTCCCGGCTCGTTCGCGCCGGACGGCTCGTTCGGCCCAAAAAGAACTTTTGGCCAGCTTGGGGGGGCCTCCTGACCCCCCCAAGCTGGCCAAAAGTTCTTTTTGGGCCGAACGAGCCGTCCGGCGCGAACGAGCCGGGAATCACGTGGCGCCGCGTCACTCAGACGCGACGTCACGTGATTCCCGGCAAGTTCGCGCCGGACGGCTCGTTCGGCCCAAAAAGAACTTTTGGCCAGCTTGAGGGGGTCAGGAGGCCCCCCCAAGCTGGCCAAAAGTTCTTTTTGGGCCGAACGAGCCGTCCGGCGCGAACTTGCCGGGAATCACGTGACGTCGGCGTCACGTGATTCCCGGCTCGTTCGCGCCGGACGGCTCGTTCGGCCCAAAAAGAACTTTTGGCCAGCTTGGGGGGGCCTCCTGACCCCCTCAAGCTGGCCAAAAGTTCTTTTTGGGCCGAACGAGCCGTCCGGCGCGAACTCGCCGGGAATCACGTGACGCCGCGTCACTCGACGTGCCACCGACGTCACATGCTTCTCGCCAAGGATTGCAGAAATGACGTCCTCACTCCTCGCTCGATCACCAGGGAGTTGTGGTAAGTCTGGGGGGGGGATTAAGGAGGGTGAGGGGGTTTAAATTTTTTTTTTGCACATATGTACATATACCCAACTCATTGGATTTTTTTTATGTCCATATTGGCCGCAAGTGGGACCCCCTTTCGGACATAAAAAATATGAACATAAAATTTTGCTCTGCACATCCCTATTAAATTCTTCTCTTGGACATTCCCTTCCCTCCCAGTCCTGAAAACATGATAACATGAACAATACCGGAATAGGTCATTTAGTCTACCCATTCTACATATTTCTATCTCCTACGGGGCTGTCAATCTGTGGTCTTCTCTCTTCTTTCATCAAAGTTCCTTTGTGTTTGTCCCATGCATGCTTTATTTCTGCTTCAGTTTTGGCTCCTATGGAAACAGAAGAAAATATTTGCTAATATTAGAGTGAACAAAAGCCAAAAGGTCTCATGGATAACCATGGATTCTAGCTCACCTTCCCTTATTTTTCCAAACTAATGCAACCAGTATAGTGTTATGTTTTTACTTATAAAACTCTGAAATGTGTCCAGATGCAAACCTGGAGCATACATAGTGAGATCCAGTTCATATTGTATTTCCCCCAACACAAACTAGGCTCTGCTTCAAACAAAACTGTAAATGTAAACATGTGAAAACTTGAGTGGGACAAATTGAATTTACCAGTGAATCTCGAGAAAGGCAAAACGTTCACAGATTCGAATACATTTTCTAAAACTCATATGCCATTTGGGCGTTACAGAGACCAGATGCTAAATAAATTATTCATTCTGTATGCAGGCTTACAATAAATGGGAATTGTATCTTTCCAGGACACCAATAACTTGTTATCCAACTCATAAATGTCTTGTGTGTAAAATATATGGTAGGGTTTGTTTGTTTTTTAGATGGTAATAAATTACCTGGGGAAGTTTCAGGTCCACATGTACTTTGTACTCACAGACCTTCAAGTTCATTTTCAATGGAAAAAAACTCCTTGCAGAAAGTTTCCCTTTCAAAATCTGAGGCAGGGCACACACCATGGGTTCAAAATACCTGCAGACTTTGCACCCACACTGTTATATGCAAAATTACATCAATTTTCAAGGTAAACTTATGCATGTAAGTTCACTTTGAAAACTATCCTGGCACAACATCCTGCACAAGTTACACCTGCAAAATTGAAAAGTATGCAAGTAAATCCAAAATCCGAGACTATGCCCCTCTTATTGGATGGGAAATTTTCAAAAGGGCTATTTCTGCTGGCACAGCACTGTTATAGCCACAGAAGTACCTTTGAAAATTGCTCTGATTTAGGTAATATCCTGCCTGGCTGGACATATAGAAGAGATGGGCAGACA
The DNA here is from genome assembly GCF_901001135.1 of Rhinatrema bivittatum. Taxonomy (NCBI): domain Eukaryota; kingdom Metazoa; phylum Chordata; class Amphibia; order Gymnophiona; family Rhinatrematidae; genus Rhinatrema; species Rhinatrema bivittatum. The sequence goes on along the minus strand of NC_042626.1, from coordinate 62,440,735 downwards.
TTCTTAATCCAACAGCAACCAACATGGCAGTGGCACTTTTCTATCTCAAGCTTTCAGCCTCAAGGACAATTTTCAAAAGGGATTTATCCAGGCAAATAAGAATTGAGCCAGCCTCATGAGAGGCTTCTACGAAAACTAAAAAGTCATGGGATAGGAGGCGATGTCCTTTCGTGGATTACAAACTGGTTAAAAGACAGGAAACAGAGAGTAGGAATAAATGGTCAATTTTCTCAGTGGAAAAGGGTAAACAGTGGAGTGCCTCAGGGATCTGTACTTGGACCGGTGCTTTTCAATATATATATAAATGATCTGGAAAGGAATACGACGAGTGATGTTATCAAATTTGCGGATGATACAAAATTATTCAGAGTAGTTAAATCACAGGCAGACTGTGATACATTACAGGAGGACCTTGCAAGACTGGAAGATTGGGCATCCAAATGGCAGATTAAATTTAATGTGGACAAGTGCAAGGTGTTGCATATAGGGAAAAATAGCCCTTGCTGTAGTTACACGATGTTAGGTTCTATATTAGGAGCTACCACCCAGGAAAAAGATCTAGGCATCATAGTGGATAATACTTTGAAATCATCAGCTCAGTGTGCTGCAGCAGTCAAAAATGCAAACAGAATGTTAGGAATTATTAGGAAGGGAATGGCTAATAAAACGGAAAATGTCATAATGCCTCTATATCGCTCCATGGTGAGACCACACCTTGAATACTGTGTACAGTTCTGGTCGCCGCATCTCAAAAAAGATATAGTTGCGATGGAGAAGGTACAGAGAAGGGCAACCAAAATGATAAAGGGGATGGAACAGCTCCCCTATGAGGAAAGGCTGAAGAGGTTAGGGCTGTTCAGCTTGGAGATGAGATGGCTGAAGGGAGATATGATAGAGGTCTTTAAGATCATGAGAGGTCTTGAACGAGTAGATGTGACTTATTCATTTACACTTTCGAATAATAGAAGGACTAGAGGGTACTCCATGAAGTTAGCAAGTAGCACATTTAAGACTAATCAGAGAAAATTCTTTTTCACTCAACGCACAATAAAGCTCTGGAATTTGTTGCCAGAGGATGTGGTTAGTGCAGTTAGTGTAGCTGGGTTCAAAAAAGGTTTGGATAAGTTCTTGGAGAAGTCCATTAACGGCTATTAATCAAGTTTACTTAGGAAATAGCCACTGCTATTAATTGCATCAGTAGCATGGGATCTTCTTGGTGTTTGGGTACCTGCCAGGTTCTTGTGGCCTGGTTTGGCCTCTTGGAAACAGGATGCTGGGCTTGATGGACCCTTGGTCTGACCCAGCATGGCAATTTCTTATGTTTTTATACTGCCCTAGCTGAAAATTGCCTCCCTGTGCAGGCTTTCACAATGCATGTTTGGTAGCTGGATTACAGTAAGGAATTCCAGAGGAGGAAAAGAATTCTAGTATATTTGATATTCAAAGTTACATACACAAATTTTACCCCCTACAAATTGGGAATTTGCATGTATTGAAGTGAATTTTCAAAATGAAACTAGGTGGGTAGTTTTTTAGAAATTAGCTACAAGGTGCACACTTACATGTGTGCACACCTTCCAGTAGATCGCAAGTCACGTGGGTAGCTCAAGTGTACAAGGCAAAAAGGGTTTCCTTAAAATAATCAATTGGTTGCCAGCTCACAAAATTCCCCAGATAGTTCATGAAATAAAACATAACTTTTTAATAAATGTTATCTAAGTTAGAATTAAGCCAGCAAAGAAATTATAATATTCAGCTGCAATATGTGATATATTCCAACAGATCACCAAATTATGGAAACCGATTCCCAGAACTTAAGAACTTGCTATACTGAGTCAGACCAAGGGTCCATCAAGCCCAGCATCCTGTTTCCAACAGAGGCCAAACCAGGCCACAAGAACCTGGCAAATACCCAAACTCCAAGAAGATCCCATGCTACTAATGCGATTAAAGGCAGTGGCTATTCCCTAAGTCAACTTGATCAATAGCAGTTAATAGACTTCTCCAAGAACTTCTCCAAACCTTTTCTGTACCCAACTACACTAACTGCACTAACCACATCCTCTGAGAACAAATTCCAGAGTTTTATTGTGCGTTGAGTGAAAAAAGAATTTTCTCAAATTAGTCTTACTTGCTAACTTCATAGAATGCTCCCTATTTCTTCTATTATCCGAAAGTGTAAATAACAGATTCACATTTACTCATTCAAGACCTCTCATGATCTTAAAGACCTCTATCATATGCCCCCTCAGCTATCTCTTCTCGAAGCTGAACAGCCCTAACCTCTTCAGCCTTTCCTCATAGGGGAGCTGTTCCATCCCCTTTATCATTTTGGTTGTCCTTCTCTGTACCTTCTCCATCGAAACAGCTAAAAATGTAACATTCACAGTCCCAGTATTTATTATTGTGTTTTCATGTACTTTGAAAATACTAAATTACACTACTCTAAGAACTGATTCTTTATGTGTGTTTCTCTAAAGTCTAAAAATTGTAAGAACCTCATTTACTGACAAAGGATTCACCTCATAAGTATTGCTTCCTTATTACATGTATCCCTTTATTTCTCTTTTACTAACGTCTCTATTATAGGTGTGCACTTAAGTATTTCTCTATAGTTGGTCTAGGGGGAGGGGCTAATATTTGTTGCTGACGAGTGTGATACTAGGACACCCCTGAAATAGCAGCTTTAGATACTGGGGTCAGACATTAGGGCTTGCTGCTAGAAGGCATGGCTTGTAGACAGACCTCTCGACCTCTCTCACCTCTTGATCCTGTAGATCTCTGGAACTACTACGTTAACTTTAAAAAATTAAAAGACTCCATGTTCTGAAAATTTCTTCCACTAATTGTCCAGTTAAGGTTCAGGTAATTAGCAATTTACATTTCTAACTGAATAAACCAACAAATTCTCTGTCTAACACACTGGGAGGGAGCTGTGGTATTTTAAATAAATTATACTGCTTTGTTCTAATGACACTGAATCTTTTCAAGTAGCAAGTGTAATGCTGTGAACAGTCAGACAGCACAGTCAATATTTATCAATCTCACACTTTTAAAACACTCTGTCCAAAATCACCACCTTTTATAAGTTGATGGGGAAATCATATGCAGATCATAGAAATGTTGGTGACCATCTCTCTAGAAAGGAATAGTATATTTCCAGGCTCTGATTTATTTGAAATGTCCAAGCATCTATATATCCATGAATCTGTTGCTAAAATGTAATCAAAGCTGGATTAGGTTCATCAGTCTCCCTATCCTTTATATACAGAATAGGCCAGCTGTCATGGATTGTCCTTTTATCCTTTATGTACAGGAGGGACCACTTGAACATTTAATCAATGTTTAAGGGATTCTTCACTTGATTTAGTATAAGAAATGGCATTTAAATCATTCTCCACTTTCATTAGTTTCTTTTAATTCTCTAATAAGTCAAAGAAAAGCCTGTTGATTGGTTATTTACGTTAACTCTTAGTCTCTCTCCAGGAATGCAACAGTCATTTCTAAAATATCAGTATACAAGCTTTCTACCCTTGATGTCACTTTTCTGGTGATGCACAATGCTAAGGATCTCACTCGTGAAAACCCTGACTGGCTTACCTGCTTATGAAATTGATGGAAGCTTTAACAGAAACCGGGCAGTTTAATATGGAGATGCATGTTTAGCATTTGCAATATTTCAGTACAAGAGTCCTTCAGGAGTAATGTTGGGTGGAAGCTGAGGTTTGTACAAAGGAAGACAGCTCTCGTCTTGTGCATCAGCACTCTGAGAAACCATCTTTGTTCCCAGATTGGTGAACAAGCTTAAGATAAACTTATACTAAAGCACAAGCTAAACTTATTTGCAAAAAAAATGTGCTTTAAAAAAAACTTTTAGCTCACAATGTGGACATTTAAATATTTTATATTGATCAATGATTATAACTTTGCATGCTTGGTTTGTCAGAAACGAAATCATTCATGTCTAACCAGTGTCATATGAAGGTCATTACTATTTAATATAGTGAGTTTGACAAATCCAAGATATTTTTCACGAGTGAGATCCTTAGCATTGTGGGTGGTTTGATTCTTTCACTTTTGGGTTTCTCTTTTTTAGTACTTTTCTGGTGATGTCATGGGAAATAGTTTGCAGCTGATCTAGATATACTATATAACCTACTTAAATTCTAGTCAAATGTACTGGTACAGATAAACCAATTAAAATATTTTTGGAATCACAATTTTCTTATAGATGAATAATTTGGAAAACAGCTTTGTGCTTTGACTAGAATATGAGATAATTCCTCCAGCCAGTTTACCTTGAGCATCAGGTAAAGCTTACATTGTCATGGAGTTGCTATGGTATCTCCAAGGTAACAGCTTCAGAATATTAGCTAGGACCACATCTTTTTTACTAATGGGTCTTGTGTTTATCTTGGCCCCATCGAATTTAATGGAAAGGGGAAAACCTTTCCATTAAATTCAATGGTAAATATATGTTACACATACAATTCACATACATTGGTAAATATATGTTACACATACAATTCAATGCTAAATATGTTACACATACAATTATCGTTCACTCTCCAAGCAGACATTATACAATAACTCCATCTACATTCATTGATCTAAATGTTTGCACTACTTTTACTTTTGTAAAGACTATTTCTGATCCATGGATCTATCCTAAAATACAGACTCCCAAGTTATATACATCTCCTGTTATATATTCCCCAAATTATATATTATTGTATAGTTATATACCCTTCACCTGTTAAGTACGTCTCCATTGTATTATATGATTTTAACTTGTTTACTGGTTTTAATTTATATCTGTTATGTTCCATTCTAAATTCATTTGATTGTAAAGCTTGTTGCTGAATTATTGTTCATTGTAAACCGAGGTGATGTTTTTTTAAAGTGCCGCGGTATATAAAAAAAATCCTTAAATAAATAAAATAAAATAAATAAAACCTATTAAAATGAACATAAAAACTACCACAGAAAGAAACTCAAATCAAGACAGAATGTTTAACACACCTTATTATTCACACTCCTATCAGACACCACACTGTCAAATAAAGCTGTAAAAATCCACAGCTCTCCTCAGAGCTATTTAATTAGCAATTCAAAATGTGAAACATTTCTAGCCAAACTAATGATTATTCAACACTTTGTAACTTCTCCTCTGGTGACCAAACATACCAAAATAGCCGGTGAGAGAATCTGTTGGTAGGATAGCTAAAAGGGGTAAAAGGGGTACACAGGGAAGACAAGGCCATAGGATGATTCAGAGGAACTAAATCAAGCTACCATGAACTGGGAAAATGTAATACAGCAAATTGAGAAATTAAAGAGTATCACTGGACTAGTTAGTAAATTATGCCCATGAGTTCTGAAAAGAAAAAAATGAAATTGCAGACTTATTACTAATAACCTTTAGCTTTTCATTCAGATTGGCTAGGTGCCTAACACCCATTTTTAAAAAGAGCTCCAGAGGTGATCTGGGAAACTTCAGACCGGTGAGCCTGATGTTGCTACTGAGCAAAATGGTAGAAGCTGTTGTGAAAAGCAGATACTTACCATTTGGATAGAGAGAGTAATGGGGCATAGCCAACATGGACTTAGCATAGGGAAGTCTTTTCTTAGAAATCTGTTAGATTTTTTTTTTTTAAGATGTTAAATATGTGGATGAGGGTGAATTGGTTAACAGTGAATATGTTTTTTCAGAATTCATAAGAACATAATGTAAGAAATTGCCATTCTGGGTCAGATCAAAGGCCTATCAAGCTCAGCATCCTGTTTCCAACAGTGGCCAATCCAGGCTACAAGTACCTGGCAAATACCCAAACATTAAGTAGATCCCATGCTACTGATTTGTAATAGTAATCAGTAATAGCAGTGGCTATTTACTAAGTGAACTTGATTTATAGCAGTTAATGGACTTCTCCAAAAATTTATCCAAACCATTTTTAAATCCAGCTACACTAACTGCACTAACCACATCCTCTGGCAACAAATTCTGAGCTTAATTTTCTCCGATTAGTTTTAAATGTGCTACATGGAGTGCCTCCTAATCGTCCTGTTATCTGAAAGAGTAAATAACTGATTTGAATTTACCTGTTCTACCCTCTCATGTTTTTAAAGACCTCTATCATATCCCATTCCCCCCCCCCCTCCCCCTCAGTCATCTCTTCAAGCTGAACAGCCCTAACTTCTTTAGCCTTTCCTGATAGGGGCACTATTCCATTCCCTTTATCATTTTGGTAGCCCTTCTTTGTACCTTCTCCAGTGCAACTATATCTTTTTTGAGATGCGGCAACCGCAATTATACACAGTACTTAATGTGCAAGCTCACCATGGAACGATAGAGGTATTTTGACATTTTCCATTTTATTCACCATTCCTTTCCTAATTCCTAACATTCTGTTTGCTTTTTTGACTGCCGCAGCACATTGAACCGATGATTTCAATGTATTATCCACTATGATGCCTATGCCTAGATCTTTTTCCTGGGTGGTAGCTCCTAATATGGAACCTAACATCATGTAACTATAGCATGGGTTATTTTTCCCTATCTGCATCACCTTGCACTTATCCACATTTCATTTCATCTGCCATTTGGATGCTCAATCTTCCAGTCTCGCAAGTTCTTCCTGCAATTTATTACAATCCACTTGTGATTTAACTAATCTGAATAATTTTGTATCTGCAAATTTGATTACCTCACTCATCTTATTCCTTTCCAGATCATTTATAAATATATTGAATAGCACAGGTCCAAGTAGAGATCCCTGAGGCACTACACTGTTTACCTTTTTCCTCTGAGAAAATTGACCGTTTAATCCTAATCTGTTTCTGGTCTTTTAATCAGTTTGTAATCCACGAAAGGACATTACCTTCTATCCCATGATTTTTTAGTTTTCTTAGAAGTCTCTCATAAGGGACTTTGTCAAACACCTTCTGAAATTCCAAATACACTACATCTACCAGTTCACATTTATCCACATGTTTATTAAACCCGTAAAAAAAAAAAAAAAAAGAAGCAGAATTGTGAGGCAAAACCTCTTTGGGTAAATCCATGCTGAGTGTGTTCCATTAAACCATGTCTTTCTATATACTCTAAGATTTTAATCTATAGAATAGTTTCCACTATTGATCCCGGCACTGAAGTCAGGCTCACTGGTTTGTACTTTCCCAGATTGCCCCTGGAGTGGTTTTTAAATATTGGGGTTATACTGTCCACCCTCTAGTCTTCAGGTACAATGTATGATTTTAATGATAGATTATAAATTTTAACTAATAGATCAGAAATTTCATTTTTGAGTTCCTTCAGTACCCTATGATGCATACCATCCAGTCCAGTTGGTTTTCTACTCTTTAGTTTGTCAATCTGGCCTACAACATCTTCAAGTTCACAGTGATTTGGTTCAGTTCATCTGACTGATGGCGCCGGCCATCCAGTGCTCCCTCCATGTGACAGGGGCCGGCCAATGGTACGGATACCCTGTTACATGGTAAGGGCAAAGGGCCATCGGCGCCATTTTGATTAGTGCCAGCCGATGGCCCGGGAGCGGGAGATCGCTCCCGGGACCCCCACTGGACCACCAGGTACCTGTAAAAGTTTTTTTTGGGGGGTCGGGAGGGTGGGGGAAGCTAAGGGATTAGTTTTAAAGGGTCGGGGTGGGTTTAGGGGTTATTTTTGTGTGCCGTTTTTCCCGTCCTCCCCCAAAACGATAAGAGAACCCCCACGAACAATTTCGTGGGGTTTTCCTATTGTTTTGGGGGAGCCCTCGATTTCTGACGATTTTGAAAATATCGTATGATATTTTCAATCGTCCGAAGTCCGATTCACATCCCTAGTGTGCAATACCTCGCTTCTGACTGCCAGTGTGCAGTACCTTTCTTCTGACAGCCGGTGTGCAGTACCTTGCTTTGGACTGCCGGTATGCAGCATTTTGTTCCTGATTCCTTGTCTTTAGTACCTCATTCCCTTCCTATGCTGGTTCCGCTCCCGTGGTTGTAGGACAGGGTGGTCCGTGACTGGCTGTGTAGGGCGCCCTGAGGGACCGTGCCAACATCTGAACCTTCCAAGTTCCTGAGTCTACGTCTACAATCTACAGTTCCAGAGTCTTTGTCTTCAGTTCCTGAACCTTTGTTCTCGTCCTGCGCTGGTTCCACTCCCGCGGATGTAGGACATGGTGGTCCGTGACCAGACCAGTGGTACTGGCTGTGTAGGGCGCCCTGAGGGACCATGCTAATGTCTGAATCTTCCAAGTTCCTGAGTCTATGTCTACAGTATATAGTTCCTGAGTCTTCGTCTTTTGTTCCTGAACCTCCGTCTGCTCACGCCCTGAGTCCGGCCTGCTGCCTTTTGCTGCCGAAAGGGCCAGGAACGGTCAGAGGACTGTTCATTACCAACATCCCATAGTTGGTTCCAGAGGCATGCAGGTCCGGCTGGGGGTCCAGCCGTCTCTTGCCACCCACGCTGACACATGCTACACCTACCCTTGGCGTGGTCCTGATCCACCTGGGATTGTGCCAGGGGCCCAAGGGCACACTCCCCATAATATATAGATACTACTGAGCATTTAGTCTCTTGTGTAATTGGATTTGACAAAGTCCCTCATTAGGGACTAATCAGAAAATTTAAGAGTCATGGGATAGGAGGTAATGTCCTATTTGTGGATTGGTAACTGGCTAAAGGAAAGGAAACAGTAGAACTGAATGCTCATTTCTATCAATGGAGAAAGGTAAATACTGGAGAGGCCCAGGAATATGTATTGGGTCCAGTGCTTTTCAATCTATTTATAAATGATCTAGAAAAGGGAGTGAGTGAGGATCAAGTTTGCAGATTACACAAAATAGTTCAGCGTTTTCAGATTAGTATCTGATTGTGAGGAATTTGCAAGACACCTAGTGAGACTAGGAGATTGGGCATCTAAATGGCAGATGAAATAAAAAAAAATGTCCACACTGCCCCATATACACGCATATATGGGTGCGCAGAGATCTACTACAGTATTTTATAATTTGCACATATCTAACCCACTCAGATTATAAAATATACGTATATCCGTGGCCCAATGTATACCCATGTGTTTTCATACATGGAAATATTTGCCATGTGATGAAAGTGCATACTTTCTCTACCTATTTTATAAACATTTACATGAAAAAAATCTTGTATGTGTAAAACCACAATTCACAAACAGAAGTAGGTATATTTTAAAATGTGTGTGTGTAATTGAAATCACTAGTTTGCTGCTACCATACCAGTTCACCCAGTGTCTCCAATTCACAAGACCCTACTATTTCAACTTGAACGTTTCCAGACCTCCCATCCAAAAATAGCAGACAGACAAGACTATCAATCGAGCTAATTAATAAGCAGGTGTAAAATTGCATGAATACATTTCTTAATGTATTCACAAAAATCTTAAAATATCTTGGCCCTGCCTTGCCCTTTTGTGCACTTAAATGTGCACACAAAACCAAAAATACAAGTGTACTTTTGATGTTCATAAAATAGAATGTACGCAAAAACAAGCTACATATGCACGTATATGATAATGTGACAAGTGCACAGCAATGCATCAATGCATATAGGAAAGGATCCCAACTATAGGTGCATAATGCTGGGTTCCAGGAAAGGATCTTGGAAACATTGTAGACAATACTTTGAAATCCTTGTCCCAATGTGTGGCAATGGTTAAAAAAGCAAAAAAAAAAAAAAAGTTAGGTATTAGAAAGGGAATGAAAAATAAAACAAATTTCATAATGCCTCAGTATTGCCTCATGGTGCAACCACAACTTGAATATGTGCAGTTCTAGCAACCTATCTAAAAAAGATATAGTGGAACTAGAAAAGGTACAGAGCAGGGCAAACAAAATGATAAAAGTGATGGAATAGCTCCCTTATTAGGTGAAGCTAAACAGGTTAGGCTCTTCAGCTTGGAGAAGAGATGGCTGAGAGGAGATCTGAGATATTTACAAAATCATGATTGGGATAGAACAGGTAAACAGGGAATGGCTATGTCACAATTCTGGCAGCTCAGCAGCCCCCTTGCCAGCAGAGGCCCTCAGTGGGCTGCTCTCAGTCCTGCTCCAGCTTCTGTCTTGAAGGCTGCATGACACAGCAAGGCCAGTCCTATAAAGCTCTTCTTTGCAGCTTGCTTGGGGCCTCATCAAGTCTTCTCAGATCCTTGCTCTGGCTAACATTGTGCTTATTTGTGCTTCCTGTGAGGTCTGTTAGAAATACTCTTGCCTAGTTTCTGGTTTGTTCTGTGTTCCTTGCCTGTCTTGTCTCCCTTGTCTCTGTGGGCCTTCTAATGGTCCCTCTGTTCTGTCAAGGTCTCCTGGTGGCCTAGTTTGTACCATGCCTTTTTCATGTCTTATCTGGACCTCCCCATGACCATCCGTGTCTACTTGCTCTTGTCCTGTGTTCCTTGTCTAGGCCTCCCAGTGGCCTATATCCTGTGCATGTGCACCCTGCCTTGCACTTCTGTTATAGTTTTGCCCTTGTTCCTGCCAGTGTGTTCCTAGCCTTGCCTTTTCACCCTGCCTTGTTTCCCTGACCTACTTTGACTTTCTTCCCAGTCAGCCTTTCTTGGACTGATCTTTTGTTGCTGACCCAGACTAACTTCTGCCACTGTTGTGCTGTATCTCTGCCTGGCTTGACTTCTGCCCGGGCTCCAACTGATCTCTGCCTGCCATTAACCCTGTCTAGATAGACATGACTCTGCCTGAATGCTGTCTGCCCTAACCATGGTCTGCCCTGTCCCTGTCACATAAGTCCTGCCAGCCATCAGAACCTGCAGGCCCAACCCAAGCAGAAGGTAGATGGAGAGGCAGAAGACCTTAGAGTCCTGTACTACTCCTGTTTGGGGATTACCTTGCACTGCCCTGACAGGTTATTTACCCTTTAAAATAGTAATAGACTAGGAGTCAAGCTATGAAGCTAATAGGAGCACATTTAAAGCAAATATGATATTTTTTCACTCAGTGCACAATAAAACTGGAATTTGTGGCCAGATGATATATGAAAGCAAGTAATGAAGTTGGGTTCAGAAAGGGTTTGGGCCATGTTCATGGAGGAAAATTAAAAAAAAAAGAAATTAGCCATGTAGACTTGGGAAAACCCACTGAAAAGGTTGTGGGTTATCTCATGAGCAGCCTAGCATCAAGAGAGCCAAATCCAAGCAGCTGATTGTAGGTAGTCTGCCTATGAAGTCACTTTCCCTTCAGGTAGAATCCTCAGGTCCTGGTGACCAATGGAGCATAAGAAATGGGGGTAGTTCAAGGAGTGAGAGGCCTGGAACAGAGCGAGGAGTTAGAACAAACAGGAATAGGCAGATCAGGTAGGAACACTGAAGGTAGAACCTAGAGACGAAGAAGTCTTCTGGACAAAGCCAGAATATAAGGACTGGAAAATATTACTAAGCCCTGGCAACTGACTGATGAGACTGCCTCAATATAAATACATGTTATGGAGGAAAGGAACATGGTTGTCGGGGGAGGGGGGTGGAGGGAGGAAGCAAGGGGCATAGGGCTGGGAGGACTGGATAGACAATCCAAGCAGCTCACAGCACCATCTGCAGGGCTTGAAGAGAATTTGGCAACAGATCCTTACAATCACTGATTTTCTCTGGTTATGAGCAAGGAGGATTGGATCTATTCTTTGGAATCCTACCAGCTACTCGTGACCTGGATTTACCACTGTTGGACACAGGATACTGAGCTTGGAGAACCTTTGGACTGGCTCGGTAACCCTAAACAGCCTGCTGGGCAAAGTGGATGGTCCATTTTTTAAAATTTAAAAAAATTGTTACCAATTTGCTCCACTGTTTATGATGAGTTACATTAAATCATTCATGAAATTAAAATCTATAATAAATCAGTATTGTAAAGAGAAAAATACAATTTGCCCTTTTATGAGGTAGAAGTTCATATCCCTATATATCTGTTCCTGTTCTTTCCAGTCAAAATCAATTTAAGGCCTCTCCCTTAGTATCTCTTCTAAATACTGATTAATTATTTACTCATTCAACCAATACACCTGCCTGAACAAGTACGCCTTTAATTGTTTTTTAAAGGATTTATGACACTCAATGCCTGGTAATTGTGTGTGAAGCAAATTCCAGAAAACTGGACCAGTGACAAAACTCTTGAACTTGAAACAAATGGAGAGCCAAGCTGATGGAACTTCCAATAGATCTTGACTGCCTGAGCATAACATATTAGAAGGCAGATATATCCTGAGCACTGTGCCAATATATATGGATGTCTTATTAAGGGTTTTATGGACAATAGTAGCTCACATTTTATCTGCCAAATAGTGTAGGACCTCGATATAGGAATATGTTTTTAAAACATTCCCAGTAAGGCCTCAGGCTGCTGTACTCTGGACCATCTGATAGGCTTTGATTGGGGAAGCACAATATATACTGAGTTTCAATAATCTAACCCTGTAAGGATAAGCATGAAAATCAGAGGGCTGTAAAATAAATGGTTTTCAGTTTATGCAAAAGCCGGAGCTTAAAAAAAGAGGTTTTGTAACTTCACAAACTTACACATGAAAAGATTTGTATAAAAAATGACAAGGTTTCTCAGCTGATGGACTAAAGGAATCAAACCATTGTGTTGGATACTCGTAGGAATCTCTAAAGGAGGAAGTCTACTCAGTATCAGAGCATCGGTTTTCTTGATATTAATGACTGTTGGTGTTATATGCTCACAGAACTAACTCCAGTTGACATCCTGCACTATCTTTTATATGTATTTGCTTTTATATGTATTTGCTGGAAGACCAAGAAGCCAGAAATTTCAGTAATCTATTCCCATTAGAATTAATGTTTTCAAGACAGACCAAAAATCATAAGTTGCAAGCAAAGACTAATTTATGAAGCTTGAAAAATGTCGTCACATGAAGTGTCAGAATCTAAGATAATTCCTCAATTCTGTACAAATGTCAGAATCTAAGATAATTCCTCGATTCTGTTCAAATGTTGACAAATTTCAAAATTCTTAAACTTAAAACAGAAGGGCATATCAGTTAGAACTAGCCTGCTCAAATTAAAATATCAATTTGTATAGACTGAGCACAAGAATTATGATTCAGCCAGGCTCTAATAGCTTAAAAAAAATACTGAGCTTATTATTGGAAGCAAACCACGATGCCAGCTTAGAGGAAATAACTGGATGTCATCAGCGTAAAGTTTATAGTTTACACCTAAGCCAGCTAATAATTTACATAATGGATACATGTAGATTTTGAATAAGACTGCAGATAATACAGAACCCTGAGGAACCTTACTGATCATACTCTGCCATGAAGAGGATGAAGAAACAATGATTACTTGTTGCATGCAACCTAACAAATATGAAGTGTAACCATTAAAGTACAGTACCAGACATTCTAAGCTCTACTAAGCAATTAAGCAGAATACTGTGATTAAGAATGCCAAACGCCACAGAAATATTAAGCATTACCTTCACATAACACACTTCTATCAAACCCTCTCCTGATTGTGTTTATGCTGGACAACATAGTATTAACTACTAGCTTGCTGAATCCAAATTGTAATCTCATACTGTTCCACTTTGCACTCAATGATCTCAACAGGGAAAGGCAGTGAAGAAACTACGATACTGAGAGAAGTCAATGATTGTCAGGCAAGATGGCAACCTGTCTGCTACAACAAGATTAAAAACTTTCAGAGAGTGGACTGTGAGGAAAGAGGGGGGACCATGTGAAAAAAAAAAGAGGAGCATCACTCATACTCTCTACCAGTACTGCCTGCTCTTTCTGGAGGTTAAGACACTTAACTAGACCTATCACATTTTCTTCAATAACTTCTGATTCAGAGAATCTCAGACAAAATTCCTCAAAATCAATTGTTTAAAATAGTGTCCCCATTGCCTCAGAAGCGGATACCACAGAAGAGCATGCTGCTGGTTTGGGTGAAGAACTTCTGCTGCCCCTGCCCATGATCCTGCCTTATTGATTCCAGCCCTTGCTTCAAAACACAAGGGAGAAAAAAAAAGCAGCATTGGCACATCTCCAAATTTCAATTTCTTCTGGCTTGAGCTGGCTTCTACTGCTGGTATTCTGTAGCTAAAAAAGTTTAAGTTTAGGGACAGGAGTGCTTTTATCTCATTGCTGCTAGTACCTGGGTTGACTCTACAGAAAATCCTGTATACTTGTCATTCCCTCCTGTCTTTTCCCCACAGTAGCATGATAGGATTTGAAGAGCCTTCTTCGGGTTCTGATATCTAAAAAAAAATGATACTGTACCACCACTCAATACTACCCTAGTGTGTGCAGAAATGTTTGTTACACATGCACACACACATATACACAAAGTGAGATAACTTTCAAAGAGCTACGCATGCGCTCATATACACATGAATATGGGTGTATGCAAAGTTGCTACAGTATTTTCTAACCTGCAAGCAAACAATATGTTCAGGTTATAAAATACAGCATGCAAATATGCTTCCTTCTGTGTAAGCAAGTCCACTCTGTACCCTTTTTCAACTTTGATCTTAATATATTTTAAAATAGCCATAGGGTCACCATCCAATTTCTGACAATTTATAGGATCTGCTAACTACATATTAAACTCACCTATATACTGTTCTCTAATTTGCACCACTATAGCCCCTTCCTTGTCTGCTAGCTTAATTACTAAATTTTGGTTGCTAGACAATGCAATCAGACCTCTATACTCCATTTTAATAAGATCAAATGTGTCCTTACAGGCTGATCCATCTGCTCTATATCTAATACCATCTCCATATGTGTCCATATATGTGGATCGGTGGGTTCTGGGGTTAAGTACAGACAGTTTCTCCATATACTTTTTTTTGTTTTAATAATCTCTTGTAAAAACCTAAGAAAGCAATATGTCTATCCTACATAGAAAGGAATTATGAAATTGTGTTAGAACAAAAGACAAGCCTCCGTTCAACACTTGTTCTTGACATACAGATAACTGTTCACCTGAGATATTAATAACAGCTGATTACATTGAGCTTGTGATCTGGTGTATGATCTTGCATCGGGAATGTTCCAAAACGTTTCCTGTGGTATTCAAAATATATGTCATCCCTGAAATCTGTTGTCCTGTAAAAAGGTTTGAATATAAGTATAGAGGTTTCTACCACTAGCAGAATTAAAACTATTACCAGGGAATCCTGCTTGGAGGAAAACCCCCTTACTTAAATCGTCCCTTTACCCTTCTTACCTATAGACAAAAAGTTTATTGTTTAATTTCAGAGATATGTGTTCATATCTACCACAGAACTTTATTCACCAATAATTCATGCAGCACATCATGCATTTAAAATAAACCAGTCAGTTTGTAGTAAAAAATATTTTCTTTATTTCAGATAAAGAAAGGTATCAATAAAAATCTCTAAATGACTAAGAAATATTTTTATGTTCAAATCTTAACTTTACCAGAGTATATCCTACAATCAATGTGACAACCATTAATAGGGTAACTGAAAATATTAAAATCAGGTAGATATCAATGTCATCTTTTCAATTAATTAATCAATGCATTTCTAATACATCTGCCAATCTAGAAATAATAGCAATTTAAAGGTTCTCATATACTTGAATAAATGATTATATCTTTACTAGATATCTGAAGCAGCCCGCTCTTGTCTCTCTATATCCACGTGCAAGGAAAAATCCAAAGTCACACTCCTCTTTCTGTCTGCGCTTCAAGTTTTATACCATAAAAGTTCTTTGATCAAAAGTAACTGTATTATTTCTATCAATACATCTATCTTTTTTAGCCTTTGAAGAACTTCAGTTCTAAAAACCTTGAATGAGGTTCAAACAATATTATCCATATCAGAATATGGAAAATAGGAGTTTTCTTACCCTGTTTAAAGAGATGACCATTCTTTGGTCTTGTATTTAATGCCAAGGTGTGCCAGGCAAAAAACAATCTTTTAGTCTTTTTTTAACTTTCTTTGTAGTTCTGAGAGAAGAACTTATGCACTTCCCCCCATCCCAGGATTCACGCCTGAGTGACCACATGTTTAAGGATGCCCAAGGCCATAAAATGCAGACTTCTTTCTCACTAGAGATAAGCAATAAGTCAAAAACAACCTCTCTCAAGGTCTGAAAAGGGGGAGAAGAGGGGGCTGGAGTTTTTCCAGCACAGGCCTTCGACTAAAGCCATGGCTTATAGAAGAAGTAAAGACATATGGGTATTAAATGCTAACATGTCTCTTTATGGCTAATTGATTACTGACTGCACTAAATATAAGTAATTATCAATAAAGCACAAAATATTAAAATATTTTCTGACAGTCCCTTCGGGGTTCCCTGAAGTTCCTCTAAAACGGTGCTGGTGGTTGTGTGGATGTAAATTCATCATCTGATCCAGAGTACAATTCTTCTCAAGAGAAACCAAAAGTAATTTTTTTTGTTCTAGTAAATTTTTCATTACAAGCTAAATGAACTGCTAAACTGTTTTCCAAACAACCCCCCCCCCCCCCCCCCCCGAAAATACAAAATTAATGGAAGTTTATTCTTATACCACTCAATTGCTCATTTAAAATATATCTAAATAGACTACTTCCTATCTATAATTTACCAACAGATTAGAATTACGATGCAGTAATTGACTATACCCATAAGATGTAAATAGCTGTAAACATTAACAGATCATAATGATCATCTGCTACAAAATAGTTTCCTCAATTGTAATAAAAGTGATTACTATAAAACTTTCATCTCTTGTTCCTCTGAAGCTTCCTAATCTTTTGTTTTATCGAGATTCTGAAAAGGACTGGTATTACCTCATTTAAAGTTGAATTTTAAAAGTTGAGTGCATACCAAAATTGGTATATGGGTGCACATCTAGCATGTCTACCTGATTTTAAGCCGTCTATATGCATGCACAAGTACTGATGCACGAATATCCCACATTGGGAAAAAGGGGCTGTAAATGGTGGAATGAGTGGTGGTATATTATGTCATAGAACAATAGATTTGTGAAAGCAAATACTTGGCTTTCTAAATATTGTAGATTTAGCAAAGGCAAAACAGTATTGCAGTAAATATTGCATAAATCAGTAAATGCAAACATTATAGTAAAAAAAGATAAAGATTTATATAGAGATACCTTTCTCACAGTCACCCTGCTGTGAGTCAACATATCTGGGAATATTGAGAGATATACAGGCCAATAGAAAACAATGGGATGGCTAAAGTGCTCTCCCTCTGGTGGATTTGATTGGACACTGTTTTAGTCCAGGTTTTGTAAGCAGTAGTTCTATTTAGAACTCACAATTTCAGCAGATTTATGACTAAGCTGTGGTTTTGCTTTGAGACATCCTGTTACTCCAGGAGTCAGACAGTTCAAGAACTGGCCTTATCAGTTGGCAGATATTTCCTGTTCCTATTTCAGCTTGATACTTACCAAGCAGACTAAGAACAAGACAACATGTAAAGCTAGCATGTTTAGAAAACCTTATGTTAAGCTCTTGTGAAATATTGATTCACATTTATTATTGGTGATTAACTTTGTACCACTATTATCCCCACCTACCACATGACAAAGTTTTTCACATAAGCTAAACTTCCTGCTGGTTCCCACAGGGGTGGAGTGTGGGTGGGGCATGAGCCTTCCAGGGTGGGGCCAAGCGATATGCACACAAGTAGCTATGTGCCTTGGCAGGTGCCCAGGTATATTTCAAAACAAAGGGGTTGATTTTAAAAGGACGCAATTTTATAACTTGCACATGTATGCTATATAATCTGATGCCCATGCACACATGCACACTAGATTTTAAAATCTGTGCATACATGTGCAGGTGGCACGCATGGGGAGGGCGAAATTTAATTAAATATGTGCAGAGACGCAATCGAGCCTTCCCCAGGTCCTTATTCCCCTACCTAAATTTTCTCCCTTTTCCCCTCTCCTCCCCACCCCCTAAACCTAACCTACCTTTCCCAAAATTATTTTATTACTTACTGCTCCTCTGGAGCAGCGGTAATCTATGTGCCAGCCAGCTGCTGGCACATGCTTCCCTGGAACAGCAGCTAATGGTCACTGTCCCAGCTGGCCTCCCGTCCCCATCCAGAATACACCCCCCCCCCGTCCCGCCATTTTTTCAGGGCTTCACACTTTTGCGCATATCAATGGTTACTTGCATGGCCGGGTCCTTTAGAAAATGCGAGTGGCGTGCACAGGGCCTGCCACACATGTAACTGCCAGTATTTGCTCGTGGCCCTTTGAAAGTCCGGGCTAAAGTTACTTCTGCTATGGGAGCAGTATAAGTCTTTATAAAATTACCAGGCATCCATGAAGTGCTTGAGGGGTTTGGGTTAACTGGAGGGAGTGCAGACTAAAGAACCAGGGGAGTTGAAGATCTAGCTCTAGACTGGGCAAACTGGGCAGGATGTGTATTTTATAAAATTCCCTCACTTGTGCATCCCAAAGCAGACTTACACTGTTGTGCGCACACATACATTGTATAAAATACACACATAGGATATAAAATTGCCACATATCTGGCCACGCGCCCATATGCACATGTATATGAGCACCCACACATACTTGAAAGTTACTATCCCTGAGATTTTTTTCATTTTTAGGATTAAATGTAATTAAAGGAAGGGTTAGACATAGAAATATAAGATATGCCATAAGGGGTCTGACCAAGGGTTTATCAAGTCCAGTATCCTGTCTCCAACAGTGGCCAATCCAAGTCACAAGTACCTGGCAAGTACCCAAACATCAAATAGATCCTATCCTACTAATACTGGCAACAAGCAGTGGCTATTTCCTATTGATTAATAGTAGTTTATGGACTTCTCCGGGAACTTATCCAAACCTTTTTTTTTTAAACTTAGCTATACTAGCTGCCTTAATACATCCTCTGGCAACAAATTCCAGAGCCTAATTGTGCACTGAGTGAAAACTTTGGTTTAAATGTGCTACTTGCTAACTTCATGGAGTGGCCCCTAGTCCTTGTATTATCCTAAAGAATAAATAGCCGTTCAAATACTGATTTTGTAGACCTCTATCATATCTAACCTTAGCTGTCTTCTCCAAGCTGAATAGCCCTAACCTCTCTAGCCTTTGTTCATAAGGGAGCCCTTCCATTTCCTTTATCATTTTGGTTGTCCTTCTTTGTACTTTCTCCAGTGCAACTACATTTTTTGAGATGCGGTGACCAGAATTGTACACAGTATTCAAGGCACTGTCTAATCATTGAGCAATAGAGGCATTTTGACATCCTCCATTTTATTTGCCATTTCCTTCCTAATAATTCCTAATTCCTTGAAAACATTCTTTGGAATGGGAATCTCCCCAGCAGCCTCCTCAGTAACCACCAAAGCAAAGATTTAATTTAGTCTTTCTGCGATGGCCTTAACTTCTAAGTGCATCTTTAACTCCTCAATCTAATGGTGCAACCAACTCCCTTAATAAGTTTCCCTGCTTCAGATATATTTAAAAATGTGTTTATGAGATTTTGTCTCTATGGCCAACTTCTTTTCAAATTCTCTTTTAGCTATCTTATTCATTGTTTTACTTTTAACTTGCTAATGCTGTTTCCTGTTTTCTTCAGATGCATCTTTCTTCCAATTTTTGAAGGAAGATCATTTAGCTAAAATAGCCTCTTTCACCTCACTTTTTAACCATACTGGCAATCATTTGGCCTTCCTTCCACCTTACTTAATGTGTGGAGTACATCTGTGCTTCTAAGATTTTTTTTTTTTAAACAATGTTGACACCTATTGTACATTCAACCTTTGTAGCTGCACCTTTCAGTTTTTTCCTATTTCTCATTCATCAAAGTTTTCCTTTTGAAAGTTTAGTGATAGAGCTATGAATTTACTTACTATCCCCCTTCCATAATTTAAATTTTATCATGTTATGATCACTATGGCCAAGCGGCCCCACCACTTTACCCTTCTAACCAAATCCTTTGCTCCACTAAGAATTAAATCTAAAATAGCTCGCTCTCTCATCTGTTCTTTATCCAATTGCTCCTTAAAGCTGTAACTTATATCATCTAGGAACTTGATGTTACATTTATCAGTCAATACTGGCGTAATTAAAATCTCCCATTACTGCACTACCAAATTGGTTAGCTTTCCTAATTTCTCTTAGCATTTCATCATGCGTCTCATCATTTTGGCCAGGTGAAAGGTAGTATACTCCTATTGCTATACTTTTCCCTGACACACATGGGATTTCTACCCATAAAGATATTGTGCATTTAGGGGTAGATTTTCAAAGCAGCGCACACATCCATGTGTCTGCGGTTCCCGGCACGTGCGTTATATAATCGGATGGCTGCATACACATGTGCATCGGATTTTAAAATCCACGTATGCATGTGCGGGTGGTGTGCACGGGGGGAGGGGGGGGCAAAGTTTTGTTAAATGCATGCGGCAATGCAATCGGGCCTTCCCCAATTCTCTCCCAGTTCGTAAGGCCAAGTCAGGGAACAGAAGGTATGGAAGGGTCAGAAAGTCCACATGCCCCAGAGCAAGGCTTGGAATAGAAGGCCGGATGGCCACAGGACAGGTGATGGAACCAGGAAACAGAAGGCCCAGGGCCCAGAAACAAAGCTCAAGAAAACTAGAGTTAGAAGGCCTGAGGGCCACACAGATACAAGGAAAGGCCTTAGAAGGCCACTGAGTGAAAGTGGCTAACACAGGGAGCCTAGGACTCTATGCTGAAGCAAAGAGGCATAGGAGAGAGAACTAAATAGAGCTGCACTGTGGGTGTGGTAGGGATGTGCATTCATTTCATACGTTTCATATACAAGCATGTAATACGAAACGTATGAAACATATAAAACGCATGCACATCTGATTGGCATATAATGGGATATAATAGAAACTCTTGGAACCTGCATAATATCCCTTGGAGGTCATATACTAAGGTACCTTCCCTATTTCTAATCTAATGAATCTGGGTTTGGTTTACTTGCTTCCTCAGTTTGGATGGTATAACCTTAAAGCTTTAGTTCCATAATCAAAATATATTTTATTGTACTTTCTTTATTTGATAGTTAATATACTCAAATGTTAAAGCTTAATTTAGATTGCTGTCATTCCAATTGACCTGAGATGTTTTTCAAGCAAGTTCTCTTGTGTTTGTTTTCTAATTGTGCTATGGTAATCCTTATTGCTACTGCCTTTTTCCATTGGGAGGCCCACATAATTAGTTTTCCCCTCAACGAAGCTTTCAAAGAATTCCATACCATAAATTGGATTTACCTCACCTATGTCATTTATCTCCAAGTTCTCCTGAATTTCACCCTCTAACTTTTTGGATACCATATCTTCTCAGCAAGGCCTCATTAAGGTGCTAGCATTTCAGAGGGGAACATGGGTGTAAACCTTTCTGGTCTACCCATATTGGAGCATGAATGGACCATGTTAAGCTTTCAATATGTGCCTATTATTTGCTCCAACCTAGAGTTCATCCACAGCATATCAATTCGGGAGTGGAATGCAGAACTGAATAAAATGTATCCCTTTCATAGGGGTGTAGCACCCCAAATTTGACATCAGCTCCACTAGTTTCTTCCTATGTCCCCTTTGTGATTCCCCAGTTCAAGGTTAAGTCACATTGTCAGGTTAACGTTCACTCCTAAGATCACTAAAACTTTAGCAAACTCTCCCAAACCCTCCAAGATCTCATGGAAAAAAAAAGTTACCTTGGTTCTGGTGGCGGCATAGATATTGACCAAAGTCTGACATTCCCTCTAGTTGAATGTATATGAAGACTAATCTTCTCCCCCCCCCCCCGCCCCCCAAATCATTGTCCACTGAGTCATTCAATGTTTTATGAAGCTGAATTCCTACTCCTCCTGCTGTATTCCATAGGCAGTTAGAAACCATCCATACTTGACTATAATCTTTATGCCTCAGCAGCTGTTCATCTTGTTTCCTAAGATGGGTTTCTCGTATAAAAGCAATCCCAGTTCTCAATTTGTGCAACTCCTTAGATAAGACTGCTGCTTAATTCAAATTTTACATTCAAAGATATAATTCTTAGATCCCATAACCAATGACATCTTTTTGGCTCATATGACACTGTATTCCATTTCATTATATCCCAACTTCACTCCTCCCCCTTATCATCCTTTCCCCCAAAGAGAACCCATAACTCCCTTTCCCTATAGCCTCTTGCATATTCCCTCCTCCTTGTAGTCATCCCACCCCATCCCAAAAGACAGTTTTCCTATAGAGGTATGACCAACATTGGAGATTCCTTCCCCCCCCCCTCCCACTTATTTAAACATTTCAAAACCATTTACATCTACCAACTTGCCCCTTGCATTTCATCTTTCAGACCAACTTCAACTATAGTAATACGCCCCCCCCAATCCCCCTATAAAAAACCTCAGTTTCTAATGAAAATGTCCCAACATCTGAAATTCTTCTTTTGAATATGTATTGCTTTTTCTACATAGCCAGGGAGAACCTCATCAGGTAGTAGGTGATTTCTTCACACTATTAGTTGACTGCTGCCACTTAGAAAAAATAGTTTTGGGTCTCCTAGTATTTTGTGTATTCTCTCATGTTGCTTCTGCCAACAGCATGGTTGTTTCCAGACCAGCTCTTTGCAAAACCATAACAGCCTCTTGTTTATTTTTGGCTTTGTATGTAGTCCCCCAATTGTAAACAAAATCCCAGAGGGGAATAGCCACTGATACATCATTTTTGCTTTATAACTTCAGTCACTTCCTTCATATCTTTCTTTGTAAGGTGATAGATGCCAAGTCATTGTAAAATTCCAATTTTGGCCTTTCCAATAGATGGAGCCCCATTCTCTGACCCATAACATTACTTTTTCTTTCAATGGGAATTTCTTAAAGCAAGCCACAATGTCCCAGGGAAGGTTATTTATTTGGTGACTTTTCTATACCATCGTTTAGAGCATTTACTTCACAACGGTTCACAAGAGCCACTCAATATAAAACAGTATCAAAAAAATAAAAATGAATTAAGTGCCAAACATCTTACTGCCTCAAAAATCTTTGGGATCTCAATCCAATCACAGGTGATTCCCCAGAGTCACACTGGGACCCTTTTAACAAAGGTTTTGCTGATGTTTAAAACTGCCAGGCCCACATTTTCAAATTCACTTGTCTCTGGGAGGCCTCAGAATCTAATATTCCTACAGGACCCATTTTCTAGGTCTTCCAATTTGTCCCATACCTCGCATTGCTTGTTTGCCATTGCTGCAGCCTCAGTTTTTACTCCCTTGATTTGCTCCGAGGTCCTTGATCCTGTGCTTAAGCTCATCCAGCCTTCCTCCAATATCTGACACTTCTCCCTGAAGCTCTCTCCTTTCACAGCCAGGTCTTTCTTTATCTCGGCACCAGAATTTAAAGTCAATTCACGTCAACACCATTATCACTTCCAGCTGATTTGTTCACCATGCTGTCGGCTTCAAATTTCAAGGAGGCCTACTCATGCTCAATAGGAGGCCTATTATATGCTTTTTACCAACACTCCCCAACTCAAAGTTCTTAATTTTTCCAGTTTTTCATCTGGTTACCATATTCCTAGTGCCTTTCTATTAATGCTTAAGAGGCAACTTATTGTCAATGGACAGGTGTTGGGTGCTAAATTGTGACAAGTCTGACTGGAACTCTTAGGATAATCAGCAATCTCAGATGCTGCCACTTCCTCAAAGCTTTTTTTAAACTCAGAGCTTCTCAATAGATGTTTCTCTGTAAATTGCCAGAGAGCAAACAGTTTCTTGCACCTGCTCAGATCTTTCAGTGGGAGGATGTCAGCATCACTTGAAGCAGATAACAGATATATGCTTGTTAAATAAATGCTTCACTATGATTTGCCTTCTATTCATCACCTTGCAACATATCCTGCCGCGGCTCCTAGGAGGCTGTGATGTCACACAGGCAAAAGTTGGTTGCTATAGTTACCAGTTAAACCCTACAGGTGTGGTTTGTTTGAAAAGCACAGCCTTAGACTTGAATGGGAAACAAATAAGATTAAATTTTGTTTTAATTTGTGGACATTGTTTTTGTGATCCACAAATAAAATGAAGATAAACTAACTTTTTGCATTTTACCCATTTGTTTCAAATGTGCATCCCTAGCGGATGTGCTATCCCTCTCCAGTCCAGCTGAATTATTTAAAACACAGGGAATTATTTAAAGCAACATGATCAGTTGCTGAACTGGAAATGGCTAAATTTGTTTCAAGACCTGGGAAATGAAGAAACAGTGACCAGGACAATTTTCAAAAGCCTGGGTAAAAGGGGCTGGCTGAAAATTGCCCTCGCTCTATTTGGTGGAAATGTTAATTGTTCCACAATACCCATACTTTTATCTGCATAGAGAAGAGGCATTCCTGTGGCTGTGTTTAGGTCAGGGTATGAAAATTATTCATGCAAATTCCATTTTCAAATCTTCTATCAAATCTTCCTATTGAAAAATGGCTACAGAAAAAGCAAGTGCAAATGTCTGTGGGAACTTTTTCTAGAAACAATTTTCATAGGGAAATTATATGCACATACATTCCCTTTGAGAACTGGTGCAAAGCCTGTGATTTAAAATTATTCCCCCAGCAAGAACTAGCCATTAAGAACATTATAAGATTTGTCATGCTGGGTCAGACCAATTCCATCAAGCCTAGCATCCTGTGTCCAGCAGTGGACAATCCAGATCACAAGCACCTGGCAGGATCCTAAAAAGCTCATAGATTCCATGCTGTTATCTCAGAATATGCAGAGGATTTCACCAAGACCACCTTAATAATGGTTTATGGATTTTTCTTCCAAGAACCTGTCCAAACTACACTAACAGTTTTTACCATACCAGACAGCGAATTCCAGAGTAAAAAAACATTTTCTCCTTTTTGCCTTTAATGTATTACCTAGTAATTTCATTTCATGCCCCCTAGTCTGTGTAGTTTTTGAAAGAGTAAACAACCAATTCACATTTAGCCATTCCACTCCACTCATTTTATAGACCTCTGTCATACCTCCCCTCCAGTCTTTTCCATGCTCAAGAGTCCTAACCTCTTTAACCTTTCTCAAAGGGAAATTGTTTCATCCCCTTTATCATTTTGGTCGCCCTTCTCTGTATCTTTTCTAATTCTGCTATACCTTTCAGATGTGGTGACAGAACTACACAATATTCAAGATACAGAGGCATTATAATTTTGTTTAATCCTCCATTTCTTTCCTAATAATTCCTAGCTTTCTATTCAGGATCTGTTTGATCTTTTTGCAGCTATATAATCTTTACTGCTGTATCAGGGTGGGAAATGAAAATATAACTAGAGATTCAAGCTGAAACAAACCCCAAAGATCATCTTTATGCCAAGCAATTAACCTTATATGCAAATGGAAAAAGCATATAGTGTAATTAAATTTTAGCTGTGATTCACTTCTTCCAAGCTATAGTCATCTTTCATCTACTTTTACAATATAGGGAAAAGGTGCAAATCAAATTTAATTCATATACCTCATGTTTTTAATCAAGTGGTTTACAAATAAGCAAAATAGACTTAAATAAAAACACTTTAAAACACTACAAACCAAATACAGAAAAAGCATTAAAACAAAACAAGATATTAAATACCTGCTTAAAAATCTGCTTCCAAATCACTGTTCAGTATCCTTTACATATAATTAGAAAAAGAAAGGACTTAACCTGCTTGAAAAAATTTAACTTTAACTCTGCTCTAGTCTACGCAAGTAGTGCATTCCAAAGTAAAGGTAATATCTGCAATAGAACCTTAGTTGCATAAAATTTCAGTCTTAGCTTTGAAGGTGAGGCAGATGTCATTAGCCACCCTTGGGAAGACCTTAGTGTTTGTCCTGGCTGATACCATTTGAGCTTTTTCCATAGATACAATGGGCTATTACCCATCAGCCTGAAATGCAAATGTTAATTTAAACTTGGCTCTATCCATAATTGGAAGCCAATGAAGCATTTGGAGCAGAGGGGTCATTCTCTCAAATTTAGATTTTCCTAATATCAGTCAGGTAGCCATATTTTGTAGCAATTGGAGCTTATATCAGGTTACTAAGTAATCCCAAGTACAACTTATTACAATAGAGGACTGAGAAAACCACTGCATAAACCACTAATTTCAGTGCTTCACAGTCCTAATATGGATGTATCTGATCGTCCACATTAAGTTATAAATGGGTTTGTTCAGTAACCACACTTGTATAACATTGAAAGTAAAATCTAGAGTCAATAACTCCCAAAATCCTAACGTTTTCAGAAACTGGTATAATATGCCCATTTAGTACCATCTGAGCAGTCAAAGATCCTTTCCAAATTATTCCCAATACTCCATTCTTGCCCTTGTTGAGCATCAATTGTTCCTCCTGAAATGACAGCTAATTCCATCAAACCAATTCAGAAACAATACCGACTTAATATTCTCCCCAATCATCTGGATTGGTTAGTACTACTGGGTTTGCTCTTTAACATTTTTTTTTTATAGCTCTAACCTCTAACACCTTCAGATTTAAAGAATGTTAAAAAAGTATGAACCTAAAATCGCAAGACAACTACAGTTTATAAAAAAAACCTAGTATTGATTTTCAAAATTTTATTTTATTTATTTTTTTATAGCATATCTGCACTGTTGATATCCCTTTGAAAATAAATGTTTCTTTAGTTTGTTTATATCACAGTGAGTTGCATTCTCTGGCATTGGAAACAAAGATATAGCCATCACATACAAACAATTTAGAGGGTAATTTTATGTTACGATCCCGGTCACTAGCCTAGTGACCGGGCTCTTACCTTCCTCCGTGGCGCCGCGAACCGCCGGGTTTCTGGCCTCCAGGGCCACATGGCAGCGGCGTCTCCTCGTGGAGACGTCGTCAGAAACTCCTCCCCCCAGCCCTGGTACGCGCGCGAAGAGCCGTGTTTTAAGGCGTCTGCACCCGGATGTGCAGACACGCCTCTTTTGACGTCAGCTGATTGAGCAGGGGATTTAAGCCGGGACTTTTGAAGTTGCAATTCGCCTTGCAACGAGGTTTCTCTTCGGAGTGCTAGTTGCCATCGTTTATCTGCCTGCCTGGTTCCTGACTTCTGCCTGCCTGACTCTGGTATCGTTTATCTGCCTGCCTGGTTCCTGACTTCTGCCTGCCTGACTCTGGTATCGTTTATCTGCCTGCCTGGTTCCTGACTTCTGTCTGCCTGACTCTGGTATCGTTTATCTGCCTGCCTGGTTCCTGACTTCTGCCTGCCTGACTCTGGTATCGTTTATCTGCCTGCCTGGTTCCTGACTTCTGCCTGCCTGACTCTGGTATCGTTTATCTGCCTGCCTGGTTCCTGACTTCTGCCTGCCTGACTCTGGTATCGTTTATCTGCCTGCCTGGTTCCTGACTTCTGTCTGCCTGACTCTGGTATCGTTTATCTGCCTGCCTGGTTCCTGACTTCTGCCTGCCTGACTCTGGTATCGTTTATCTGCCTGCCTGGTTCCTGACTTCTGCCTGCCTGACTCCGGTATCGTTTGCCAGCCTGGTTCCTGATCTCTGCCTGCCTGACTCCGCTCTCTGCCTGCTTGTACCCCGGTTCGTATCGCTTCCTTGGATTCTTCTGTTATCACCTAAGACCCAGCGGTCCGGGTCCCTACAGGCTCCTCCTGGGGGGATCTCGGGCTTCCAGGGCGAAGACTCCTAAGCCCTAGTGACCCGGGCCTCCACAGCTCCTCTGGAGGGGTCACGGGTTCCCAGGTGAAGATTCATCGTTTCATCTAGTCTGCCTCCCGTCCGTCTCCCTCCGGCGGTCGGCCCAAGGATCCACTTCCGGATTGGTCAATCACAACAGTTTGCAAGGCCATGGATCCGGCAGATCTCGCTGGGCTTCAGGCCATTCCTGGGTTGGCACAACGCCTGGTGCAGCAGCAACAGGTGTTGGATTCGTTAGTAGCCACGGTTGAGCGCATGGCTACTCGAATGGACAATGAACCTCCTGGACAGGCTCCGCCTCCGGTTCCGGCTCCAGTAGTCACATTCCAGACTCAGACCCAGCTGCCTGCTCCTTCTCGTTATGCTGGGGATGCCAAAGCTTGTCGTGGTTTTCTCAATCAGTGCTATGTGCGGTTCGCTCTACTTCCCAATCAGTTTCCTACTGATGCAGTCAAGGTGGCGTACATTTTCTCCCTGCTGGATGACAAGGCGCTGAATTGGGCATCTCCTATGTGGGAGAAGAATGATGCCGCTCTCTCGAGTCTGGACCTCTTTGTGGCTGAGTTCAGAGCCGCGTTCGATGAGCCTGCTCGCCAAACTTCAGCGACTTCGGAGCTCTTGCAAATTCGCCAAGGACCACGTACACTGGCAGAGTACGCTCTGGAGTTCCGCACTCTGGCGCTTGAGGTGGGGTGGCGAGATGATGCCCTTCGGGGGATTTTTCTTGAAGGTCTAGCAGGCCGGATTAAAGACATTCTTGCTGCCAGAGAGCTCCCTGAAGATCTCAATGCTCTCATAGAGCTTGCTGGACGCATTGATCAGCGGTTGCAACAGCGGGCTAGAGAGCTACGCCCACTACGGCGCATGTCGCCACTAGCGCCGGTCTCGTCTAGATCTCTTGCCTCTGTTCCCCGGTCTACGGGGGCTACCGCAACACCATCTTCTGATGAGCCAATGCAGCTGGGAAGAACTACCCTGACTGAGGAGGAGAAGCGCCGCCGCAGGACACAAGGTCTGTGTTTGTATTGCGGCGGGAAAGGACATTTCCTGTCTAATTGCAAGGAACGGCCGGGAAACGCCCACGCCTAGGAGTAAGGGAGGAGTGTCCCCTGGGCTGTTTGAACGCTGCTCCTCAATGTACGGTACCGGTAACTTTAAAATTTCCCGAGGAGTCTTTTGAAACTCGGGCTCTGATCGACTCAGGGGCTGGAGGGAACTTCATTGCTCAGTCTCTGGTTGAGCGCCTGCAAATAACTACTCAACCTCGGGAGCCCTCCTTGCGAGTCACCTCCATTCAAGGGACTCCATTGGCCGGGAGTATCTCCTTGGTTACAGCTCCGATTTCTCTCCAGACCGGCCTATTCCACAGCGAGGCGATCTCTTTCCTGGTCTTGGAAAAGTCGGTACATCCTATAGTTCTTGGCCTACCGTGGTTACAGCAACACTCTCCCATAATTCACTGGGACAATTTACAGATTGCTCAATGGAGTCCACAGTGCTTCCAGTCCTGCATTACTACTACTGGGAGTTCTCCCATCACTCTGGCACATGCGGGGCCAATTCTTCCGGCGGTGTACAGTGAGTTCTCCGATGTATTTTCTAAGGAAAAGGCGGAGTTGCTGCCACAACACCGTCCCTTCGACTGTGCCATCGAGCTTCTTCCCGGTACTACACCACCCCGGGGTAGGGTGTATCCGTTATCCCAACCAGAGACTAAAGCCATGTCCGATTATATTAAGGAGAACCTCGCTAAGGGGTTTATACGTCAGTCTACGTCTTCTGCAGGGGCAGGATTCTTTTTTGTAGCCAAAAAGGACGGATCTTTACGTCCTTGCATCGACTACCGTGGTTTAAATAGGATTACTAAAAAGAACCGCTACCCGTTACCCTTGATCCCAGAACTTTTGGACAGACTCCAGGGGGCTCGAGTTTTTACCAAACTGGACCTAAGAGGAGCCTACAATCTTGTGCGCATCCGTCCCGGGGATGAGTGGAAGACTGCTTTCAACACCCGGGACGGGCACTACGAATATCTGGTTATGCCATTCGGCTTGTGCAATGCTCCTGCCGTATTCCAGCATCTCATGAATGAGATTCTTAGGGAACTGCTGAACACTTGTGTCATTGTCTACCTGGATGATGTTCTCATATTTTCGCAAGATTTGGATTCTCATCGCCGACAGGTCCGGCAAGTTCTTCAAATTCTCCGAGACCAGCACCTTTACGCCAAACTGGAAAAATGTCTCTTTGAGCAGGACTCTTTGCCTTTCTTAGGGTATATCGTGTCTGCCACAGGATTTCGCATGGACCCAGAGAAGGTTTCGGCCATCAAGAAGTGGCCTCAGCCTACAGGATTAAAGGCGTTGCAACGCTTTCTGGGCTTCGCCAACTTTTACAGACACTTTATTCCAGGATACTCCCGGCTGGTGGCACCTTTGACAGCCTTAACAAGGAAAGGAGCGGTTGTTCGCCACTGGTCTGCAGAGGCTTGTAAAGCGTTTCAAGATTTTAAGGACGCGTTTCTGTTGGATACTTGCCTACGACACCCTGATCCGTCACGTCCCTTCATAGTGGAGGTAGATGCGTCCAGTGTGGCGGTAGGTGCAGTACTTTCTCAGCACTCTAGTGCAGGAACTTTACTCCCATGCTCGTATTTCTCGAAGAGATTCACTCCTGCCGAAAACAATTACGGTATCGGCGATAAAGAACTTCTCGCTATCAAGTTGGCGTTTGAGGCATGGAGGCAGTGGCTAGAAGGAGCTCAGCACCAAATCA
Organism: Rhinatrema bivittatum; assembly: GCF_901001135.1. Classification (NCBI taxonomy): domain Eukaryota; kingdom Metazoa; phylum Chordata; class Amphibia; order Gymnophiona; family Rhinatrematidae; genus Rhinatrema; species Rhinatrema bivittatum. The sequence goes on along the minus strand of NC_042626.1, from coordinate 62,410,295 downwards.
CGGTGTACACTGACCATAAGAACCTGGAGTTTCTTTCCCAAGCCCAACGCCTCAATCCCAGGCAGGCGAGATGGTCATTGTTCTTTAGTCGGTTCGATTTTATCCTCAAGTACCGACCCGCCGCTAAGAACATCCGAGCCGATGCTCTGTCCCGTAACACCATCCTTGAGGAAAGGAGTGACTCTCCACAGTATATCATTGACCCAGCCAGGATTTCTCTTGACTGCACTAGTGTATCTCAGCAAGGACGAGTAGTAGTACCTCGACGAGACCGAAGGAAGGTTCTGGAGTGGGCTCACGACTCCCTTACAGGAGGTCATGCCGGCCGAGTAAGAACTCTCACTCTCTTGAATCGATTCTACTGGTGGCCTCGGGTACGTCAGGACGTTCAGGAATACGTGGCATCTTGCCCAGTATGTGCCAGGCAAAAGCCACTTTCGGGTCGACCTTGGGGTCTGCTACAACCGTTACCCATTGCCACAGAACCATGGACACATATTGCCACAGACTTTGTGGTAGATCTCCCTCCTTCAGAGGGTAAGACTGTAATTTGGGTTATTGTGGACCGTTTTTCTAAAATGGTACATCTCGTACCACTGGACAAACTGCCTTCTGCACCTGAGTTAGCACAGCTGTTCGTACAACACATCTTTCGAGTCCATGGTCTTCCACAAAGTATAGTCTCTGACCGTGGACCTCAGTTTACAGCTCGCTATTGGCGAGCCCTTTGCAAACAGTTCGGGGTTCAGTTAAATTTCTCCACCGCTTTTCACCCCCAAAGTAATGGACAGACGGAAAGAATGAATCGGTCTCTCAAGTCTTTTCTCCGCAGTTTCATTTCTGAGAAAAGAGATAATTGGGTGGCGTTGTTGCCTTGGGCAGAATTTGCATATAATAACCATGAACACTCTGTCACGGGCCAATCACCTTTTCAAACGGTTTTTGGTCGTCATCTCAAACCTCCTGTCCCAGTGCCAGTGGAGGTGGCATCTCCTGTGGCTCAGTCAGCAGCGACTCAATTTCGTCACCTATGGCAATCTCTTCAGCATCGTCTTTCTTCTGCAGCACGGAAAGCACAGACAACAGCGAATCGTCATAGACGGGCTGCTCCGACACTACTACCTGGTACTAAAGTATGGTTAAGTACCAAAAATTTGCACCTTTCAGGCTACTCTCGCAAGTTGGCTCCTAAATTCTGTGGTCCATTTCCAGTGGCAGAACGTATTGGATTGGTATCCTACAGACTTCGACTGCCATCATCATTGCGCATTCACAATGTATTTCATGTGTCCCTGTTAAAACCTGTGGTCCACTCCCGTTATCATCACCTCACTCCGGATGATGTCTCAGCATCATCTCCTGGGGATCCGGTCTATCAAGTACACGAGGTACGGGACGTACGATTTCACAATCGTCGGTGGGAATATTTGCTAGCCTGGGAAGGCTGTGGTCCTGAGGAGGATTCCTGGGAACCTGCGCGGAATATCCTGGATAAGACTCTGCTGTCCCAATTTCACTTGGACAACCCTGGAAGGCCCGGTCCTTCAAAGAGGGGGCGTAAAGTGGGGGGTACTGTTACGATCCCGGTCACTAGCCTAGTGACCGGGCTCTTACCTTCCTCCGTGGCGCCGCGAACCGCCGGGTTTCTGGCCTCCAGGGCCGCATGGCAGCGGCATCTCCTCGTGGAGACGTCGTCAGAAACTCCTCCCCCCAGCCCTGGTACGCGCGCGCGCGCGAAGAGCCGTGTTTTAAGGCGTCTGCACCCGGATGTGCAGACACGCCTCTTTTGACGTCAGCTGATTGAGCAGGGGATTTAAGCCGGGACTTTTGAAGTTGCAATTCGCCTTGCAACGAGGTTTCTCTTCGGAGTGCTAGTTGCCATCGTTTATCTGCCTGCCTGGTTCCTGACTTCTGCCTGCCTGACTCTGGTATCGTTTATCTGCCTGCCTGGTTCCTGACTTCTGCCTGCCTGACTCTGGTATCGTTTATCTGCCTGCCTGGTTCCTGACTTCTGTCTGCCTGACTCTGGTATCGTTTATCTGCCTGCCTGGTTCCTGACTTCTGCCTGCCTGACTCTGGTATCGTTTATCTGCCTGCCTGGTTCCTGACTTCTGCCTGCCTGACTCTGGTATCGTTTATCTGCCTGCCTGGTTCCTGACTTCTGTCTGCCTGACTCTGGTATCGTTTATCTGCCTGCCTGGTTCCTGACTTCTGCCTGCCTGACTCCGGTATCGTTTGCCAGCCTGGTTCCTGATCTCTGCCTGCCTGACTCCGCTCTCTGCCTGCTTGTACCCCGGTTCGTATCGCTTCCTTGGATTCTTCTGTTATCACCTAAGACCCAGCGGTCCGGGTCCCTACAGGCTCCTCCTGGGGGGATCTCGGGCTTCCAGGGCGAAGACTCCTAAGCCCTAGTGACCCGGGCCTCCACAGCTCCTCTGGAGGGGTCACGGGTTCCCAGGTGAAGATTCATCGTTTCATCTAGTCTGCCTCCCGTCCGTCTCCCTCCGGCGGTCGGCCCAAGGATCCACTTCCAGATTGGTCAATCACAACAATTTTATATCTGTGGTGGGTAGGGATAAAGTCCAACACTAAGGAATTCAAAAAGGCTCTAAAAACCCATCTTTTCAAACGTGCATTCCCTGATTAAGGCCTTTTTACCAACTTCCATTCTCTCATTGTGCTCCATTTCTCCTCCTCCTACTACCTCTTATTTGTCTCCTCCTTTAATTTCCCAGATTTGTCTCTTCTGATATTTTTATCAGCAATTTTTAATTTAATTTTATTGAACCACATGTTTGACTTAAGTTGCATGTTACTGTTTATTTTATGTATGTTTCATTGTAGACCGCGGGATATAAATATTTTTAAATAAATAAAAAACCTTATCAGGGTAATTTTCAAAGGACTTATACGTGTAAATGTAACATTGTAGCAATTTTCAAAAGCCATTTACCCATATTAGGTGAATTTTAAAAGACGTGCATGCAAAAATTGGCAGAATTGCGCACATGGGGCAAATCTTTAAACTTACAAGAGGGCGCACATTTGTTTGTGCAACCCATTGTGAACAAATCTACGCCCGATTTTATAACATGCGCACGCATGTTATGAAATCCAGGGCCGGCGTGCGCAGGAGGGTGCACAATTGTGCAACCTGTGTGTGCCGAGCCGAGCAGCCTGCTTCCCCCCCTCCAAGGCCGCTCGGTCCCCCCCACCTTTCCCTCTCTTCACCTATCTAACCCACCCCCCCAGCCCTAACTAAATCCCCCCTACCTTATTTTGTGGAGTTACGCCTGCCTCTTGCAGGTGTAACTTGCGCGCACCGCCAGCTCCCTGCCCCAGCACAGGCCGCTTTGCTGGAGCACTCAGCCCCGCCCCCGGACCGCCATCACGCCTCCTGCTCCGCCCACAGACCGCCGCCCCTTATTCGAAGCCCCGGGACAGTCTCGTGTCCCGGGGCTTGCGTGCGGCTCCGAGCCTATGCAAGATAGGCTCAGCACGCTCAGGGGGAGCTTGAGGCAGGTTTTCGGGGATTACGCACGTATCTTACGCGCGTATCCCTTTAAAAATCTGCCCCTCATAGCACTTACGCATGTCCATCCTATTTTATAAACCTTGCACATACATGCTTGAGTACTGAAGCATAAAAACTGGCACATTTAAAAAGGGGTGGGCCAACAGTTACACTTATAAATTGCTATTTTATAACACAAGCAGTGCACATACAGCTTACCTGCACCCATTTACTTCTATTTATCAGGTTTAAGTCAAATAACACTTTATAGCCAATTACTGATCGGGTGAAGTCTGGATAACCTGGAGGGAGTACAGGTTTAATAACCGGGGGATGGGGGTGGGTGCACAAGCATGTTATAAAATTACCTAACTTGTGTGTATAAAAGTCAACATTTCCTAAGGAAAATGCGTGATTAGCAGATGCTCATGCAAGTGTTTAAAATTAGGAGCACACATGCACAGAGGCATATTTGTACCATGTGCACAAGCTTTGCAATACATATGTGGGCACTTGTGCCCACCTGTATGGTGGTTTTACAGTATTTATTTATTATTTTTATATACCGACACTCATCTCAATTGAGATATCACACCGGTTTACATTCAGGTACTGTAGGTATTTCTCTATCCCCAGAGGGCTTACAATCTAAGTTTTTGTACCTGAGGCAATGTAGGGTAAAGTGACTTGCCCAAGGTCACAAGGAGTGACAGCAGGACTTGAACCTTGGTCTCCTGGTTCATAGTCCACTGCTCTAACCACTAGGCTATTCCTCCTCCCTTAATCCAGGTAAAAAAAACAGTTATCCTCCCTTAATCCAGGTAAAACCCATTGGCAATTCAATAGCATACATTGTAGCAATTTTCAAAAGCCAACTTTCCATGGGTAAAGTGCATTTACACATGTAAAACCCAGTTTTAAGCATGTAAATGCTTTTGAAAATCAGACCCAAAATGGAAATATAAAGGTTTTTGAAAATTGCAACAGTATATGCTGCTACATAGTCAATAGGTTTTATCCACATTAACTGTGATTTTAAAAGCCCTACGCTTGCCAAAGCCAGGAGATACACGCATGATTTGGCCTGGCCTGCGCCCTTTTTAATTTTAAAACCCACATGGGTGCGCGCATATCTCCTGGTACTCAAACATTTTTCTGACCAAAAGGGGCAGGGCTGGGACTGCATCATGAACTTATCACATAAGTAGTTAGGTGCACAAGCGCACCGGGGGTCCCCTATCGTGTAACTTTACTTCTGCTATGGATGGCATCTAAGTCGAGTAACATAACGAGAATAGTCAGCGGGGTTTTAAGACTCAGGGCTAATAGAGTGAAAGAGAGGCAAGTTAGCTAGGGGATAGGAAGTCCTCTCCTTTACTGGGGAGAACTGGGAAAAAGGCCTATTGTGTCGCCATGTGTACCTAACATTCCCCCCGCTTACACGCTCAAGACTGCATATGCGCGCATCAATAGAAAATAGTGCACAGATAGTCAATTTTATAACACACTCATACATGCGCTATAAGATTGGAGCGTCCATGTGTGCAAGCCAACAAACGTGCACACGTGCGTGGATCTTAAATTTTACTTCTACGTGAACGTGGGTAAATGACTTTTGAAAATTGCTATGATCATATGTTACATTTAAATATGTAACTCCTTTGATAATTCACCCATGTGTAAATGTCCTTAGGTAATTTTAAAAGAGTTACATGCATAAAAATGAGCATAAGCGCCAATAGCTAGTCTGTAGTCATGTAATTGCTATTTTATACAAGTCAACGTACAAGCGTACTTTTCATTTCGCATGTACATAAGTGTACAAAAAGGAAGTCTGGGGGCATTCAAGGCCAATAATTACGCCAATAATTAAGCCAATAATTACGCATGTAAGTTGCTATTTTAAAAGATACGGGTATACATTTGACAACTTGTGCATTTTTACACCTAATTATCTTGTAGACCCTAATGGTAGAAGCAGACTGACATCATTGCTGTTACAGACTCATGGCTCACTGAATTCCATGATTGGGGTATGGCCATTCCGGGATATAACATTAAGGAAGGACAGAGGACAGAAGACGGGGAGGAAGAGCTCTGTCAAAATATATTGAAACAACTAAAATGCAAAGGAAGTGGGGGTAGGAAACAAGCATTATGGGCTGTCCTAAAAAAAAGGATGGTGCTTCCATCTACACTGGTGAGGGCTCCATCTCAAACAGAAGAACTGGACAGAGACCTGTTCAAAGACATCCAAAAAGTGGGAAAGACGGGAGAAGTGTTGCTCGTTTGATATTTTAATCTGCCGACTGTGGGTTAGAGATCTGCAGAATCTACAAGTAGAGATAGTGGATGCTTTTCAAGGAGCTCTGCTCAAACAAATAGTAATGGAACCCATGAGGGAAGGTGTGATACTCAATATAGTGCTCACAAATAGTGATGTATCTGGTGGAAGAACTAGTAGACTGGGAGAAAATGGGCGAGGTGGAGCAACAGTGGGCCAGATTAAGAGGAGCTATTACAGAGGCAAGAAATCTCTATTAGGTCAATACAGTAAAGTGCGGCCACGGTTACCCTGCTCCTAACCTGCTTTCTACCCACTTTTCAGCCGCGTTAGCCCTTCCTGCGATACACAATCCCCTTTAACCTACTCTTATCGAGTCCTTAAATCATCGGGTAACCCCTTCCGCCTGCGGCATGTATATTACATGTAAACGATCAAATTAGCTATTCCCTCCCATACAGTAACATGCGCCCCGACTATCGCTTTTTTACCCTGCCGTTTTGCCGCGCGTTTAACCTGCTAACTTACTGCCTACCCTTACCCCTGCGTTAGAGGCAGGGGTAAGGGTAGGCGGCAAACTTTCCCCCAGCCCCCGCTCACCTGCCCTGGCCGCATCCATGGGTGCTGGTCTCCGGGGCAGCCCCAGTCCTCTCCCCTCCTCCCGAAGCAACGAAAGCGGAAAAAAGCGAAAAAGCGAAAAAAAAAGTAGCAAGAGAGAGAGGGGAGAGAGGACGGGCAATCCTACGCTCGGGATTGCCCGTCCTCTCTCCCCTCCTCCCAAAGCAAGGCGCGAAAAGCAGCCTTGCTTCGGAAGAGGGGAGAGAGGACTGGCAGTGTAAATCACGAAGCGACTTACTTTTTTTGCAGCCCCCCTCCGGAGACGGACATCGGTGACGAGGGACCGCGGCTCCCGTCTCCAGCTGCCCACGAAGATAGACGCATCGCACGGGCGAAAGCGGCCCCTGTGCGTGCAATTGGGCTGCTCAAGATGTGACGTCACGACGTATGGCGTCACGGCATGTGACGTCACGTCTTGAGCGGCCAATTGCACGCACAGGGGCCGCTTTCGCTCATGCGATGCGTCTATCTTCGCGGGCAGCTGGAGGCAGGGGAGCCACGGTCCCTTGTCGCCGATGTCCGTCTCCGGAGGGGGGCTGCAAAAAAAGTAAGTCGCTTCGTTGCTTTTCACTGCCAGTCCTCTCTCCCCTCCTCCTGAAAAGCAAGGCTGCTTTTCGCGGTAATTGTTAAAACTGGTCCATTTCACCCAGACTTTCAACCCAGTCAACAGTATACAAACTGGTCTAATATAGTAACACAATGACTGTAGAAAGACCAAATGGGTTATCCAGTCTGTTTTGTTTAAAAATATGCTGACTTGTGCACATAAGTCAGGTTTTACTCAAGTCCTACTTTATTTTTGCACATATAAATATGCGACCATATTTTTAAAATAGGTAGTATGCACTTTCAGTGCACTGCGTGTATTTGTGCTTAAGCACACATATGTACTGGGATAAAGATACACATTTTATAATATGTGCTTATGATTCGTATGGGTTATACAGTACTATCATAGATCTAAGCATGGCCATATACAAGCAAGTACGCTGCTGTGCACAGTTGCTTGTAAATTTTATTCCCAGGAAAATATCCATGTCAATGGCCTGGAACATGCACAAACTCAGCCCAAAAATGTTATACCTGCTCTATCAAAGGCTTAACTTGTGCAGGGTTAGCTTACGTGAATACTTTTTAAAATACAAATGAAGGTGTGTAAATCTCAGCTCGCCCAACCCCTCCCCCGCCTGGAACTGGGCTCCACATATACTTTTTAGCGAATAGAGCCCCAAGCTATATTTTCACATAAAACTTTATGCACTTAAATGGCTTTGAAAGTCAGGCCCTTAATGCCAATTAATGTTTTGAATACAGGGAAGAAGCTGATGAAGGGTTAGCAACCACTCTAATCGGGGTGTGTGTGTGTGTGTGTGTGTGTGTGTGTGTTTTCAAATACTAATGCACAGCTCAAATCTTATCCTGTTCTAGATTATAGGGGAAGATGCCAAGAGCCAGGGGAGGTTTCAGTCAGGATGACCTGCATGCTGTTGATTACATAAACAATGACGCATTGTTCAATAGATAGCTGGCAGGCTCCTTAGTAAAGCTATCCTTGCCCAATACGAAAAAGCCCTGGAAACTAGTAATTTCATATGGCATTGCACCAATTGCCCCATTAATTTAATTAGCCAAAATTTGTTTACCTCTAAACAAATACCTATTGTGACAGAGCAATATATGACATGTAAGCAAATACTATAAACTGCTTTGAGATGTGACTAAGATGTACCCAGTCTGAAAAATTCCAAAGGGGAGAGCTAATGGGAGTGTTACCACCAATCAACATATTGCCAAAGCATAAAGTCATAATCTGTACTTAATTTTACAAGTTAGGGAGCAATAATCAAAAGTTCCCAGGCCGGTGCAAACCGTTGCTATTTTTACCTGTGAGGTTTGCACCAATAATCAAAGCAAAACAGTATTCGTAGTTTTGCTTTGATTATTGCCTAAGGAATAATTAACCCACAGAGCAGGGTCATTTTTCAGAACAAAACACTGCATCTAGTTTTTCATAAGCAAAACTGTAGATCCATTCTCTGCCCTCTCTTGTGACCTCTTCTACAGTAAGTGTGGGACTGTGTCTACTTTTACAGGTAAGCAATATTCAAAGCACCCATTTCCACAAGTAACGCACTGTTTTACCCATGGAAATACCGTTGATTACTGCCCTCTTGATTTATATGAACATTAAAGGCCAAACCAACCAAATAAAAACAAGCAACCTTATATGTAGGACCACAAAAGGGAGACAGTAATACTAAAATACATTGGAGTAAAACAAGAAAAGACATTGTATTGTACTTATTTTGTTGTTATATACGACATCAAACTTGTACTCTCTGTATTTATACAGTATAGGCTTTAAATTGCACAGAGTGCTGAAATACACTGAAAGGTGAATTTTAGCACATTTGTGCAACTGTTCAATAAACCTCAAACACACACACACAAGTTATGGTGTGTGAATAGATTTGCCCATAAACAAAGGGGCAGGCCAGGGGCATTCTAGGGCATTGCCAACATTTATGCAGATAAGGTACTATTTCAAAACCTACAAATGTGACATATACGGCTGTTACATCTTCATTTTCAAGTATATGTAGGAATATAAATCTTTATGGCAAATACTGACTGGGTGAGGATCTGGATAAACTATAGGGTGTGGAGACTGAAGAATCAGGGGGTCTTGAGCTAGAGACTAGACAAACTGGTGGACTAATTGAATTAACTGATAATTTTCGTCATGCATGCTATAAAAATTTGATCATGCGTAAAAGTCAACAATTGCTAAGAAAAATATGGAGGTTAAATTTACGTGTGTAAATGATTAAGATTAGGAGCATAAATACGGGCTAACAGCAGATGTCTGCCACTTATCTGGATAATTTACTTATCCAGATAAGTCAAACACTAATTGTCCTATCTTACTTAACTGCCTACATGCTTTTCTTTCATTTATTCAGCTATCTTACTTATAAGGCCAATACATTAAGGCACACTCGGCTGAGTGCACTGTTTAACCTGCAATTGGCTGCGCGTTTGACGCACATCTATTACCCCCTTATACAGTAAGGGGTTTAGCGAGAAAACACATGGCCAACCCCCCCCCAAAAAAAAACAACTAATAGCGCTCATCACATGTAAATGCATGTTGATGAGGCTATTAGTCCCTGGGATACTGAAAGTAAAATGTGCGGTCAAGCTGCACATTTTACACTTAGAAATTAACGCCTACCCGAGGGCAGGCGTTAATTTCTGAGCAACCCGGTAAAGTGTACAGAAAAACAGAAAATACTGCTTTTCTGTACACCCTCCGACTTAATATCCTAGCAAAATTAAGTCGGAGGAACCAAAACTTAAAAAAAAGTAAAAATCTGCCCGCCAGTCAGTGGTTAGCAAAACTGACGCTCAATTTTACTGGCATCCATTTTTCTAACCTGTGGCTGTCAGCGTGTTTGAAAATAGACACTGGTAAAATAAAGCATCTGTTGTCAGACCCGCAGACAGCCACCTCTACCACTAATGAGCCGCTAGGGTTGCGCTATTGTCCCTAGTGCCTCCTTAATAATGCACCGCCTCATTTAAATACTGAATTGCATGCCCAGGAGAGCTGTCTGGGTACATGTTGGGAGAGTGGGTGCTCAACACGGAGCGCCCGCTCTCCCGCATTTTTTACTGTATTGGCCTGTTAGTCAGATAAGTCTTAAATAGCTCTACTTAGCCATAGTACTACTTATCTGGATATGTGTTGCCACTTTGCAGTAAGTAAAAAAAAAAAAATCTATGTTTAAAATATATGCTGAATATTTTTTGATATGTGAACATGTTGGGTAGATTTACATGTATTTTATCGTGCATTTGCCTGCACGATAAAAAATACGCGTGCATGTGTACGCACATACATATAGCTATATATATGGGCGTGCTCATACATGTTTTAAATTTAACCTACCTGGTTATCAAATAGGAGGGAAAGGGAAAATATCATGGATGGTTTCTGCACTCTTCAGTGTTCCTTTTACAATCAGTTTAAAAAACCAGCAGCCAGGAGAAGATGTTATACTAAATACAGATTACATAGAGCTGCCATGCATTTAGTGTAAAGCAGACGAGAGAGGAGAATGAGAAAAGCCCATTCTGCGGTGTTGAACTGAAGAAAGCATTAAGACTTCTTTCAGAGCTTTCTGTAAAGGTTCTATCATTTATTTAAAAGATTGTTTCCTGCACCCTCCAAAAATCTACGTATCAAAAAATGTGGCATGTATTTTAAACATAGCTGCATAAGCTTTGGCTTATCTGGTTAAGTGGTGACATATCTGGCTAAGAAGCACTGTGATGACTTATCAGGACTAAATAATATAGCCAGATAAATAAAAGAAAAGCACCATTTAATCGGACAAGAGACTGATAACTAGTATTTGAAGACTTATCAAGCTATCTTACTTATCCAACTAAATAGTGCTTAAGACTTATCCAGCTAAATAGCGGATATGTCAGTTTATCCAGATAAGTGGCAGATATCTGCTTTGCAAGTATAATTGTGCTTCTAATTTTAATCATTTACGTGAGGAAATCTAACATGATTTCCTTAATACTCGTCAGCTTCTTTCGCATGTAAATTATCAAATTTTATAAGATGTGAGGAAGTTACCAGTTTTACCAATTAGTCTGTTTGCCCAGTCTCTCATCAAGACTCCACCCCCCCCCCCCCCCCCCCATTCTTCAGCCTACACTCTCCAGTTTACTCAGACCCTTCACCCAGTCAGTATTTAGCCCTAAAGAATTATTTTCTGACTTACACCAGATAATGAGCTGGTGTAATTGAGCACCGGTAACATACCTGTGCGTCTCTTTCACAGCTTAAAAATAACAACTTATATGTATAACTGTTGGCCCTGCACTGAATTGCCCTTGCTCTGCCCCTTCTTTTGATGAGCAAATGTATTCAAGCACTATTACTTGTGCATGTACGTTTCAGGTATATAAAATAGCACTTGCGCAAATATGTGCTGTTTGAGGTGAATTTTAAAAAGATGCACATGCCAAAAAACGCAGATGTGCATGCATCTAGCGTATGTACAACCTATTTTATAAACCTTGCACATGCATGCCCATGTACTGATGCACGGATATCTTGCATTGAATAAAAAGGGGTGGAATGGGGGCAGATCATAGGCGTTCTGGGGCAGAGCCATGAAATAAAACTATTTTTAGCCACATATGAACTTTGCTTGAGGGGTCTGGGTAAACTGGGGGGGGAGTACAGGTTAAAAAACCAGGGATGATGACCTTGATATAGATTGGACAAAATGGAACAAGCTGGTCATTTCCTTCACTTGCGCATGTTATAAAATTTCCTCACTTGTGTGTAAATACCTACAATACCCAGCTGTTCGCATAAAGGCTTGGGGTAGATTTTCAAAGGGTTACGCACGTAAGATACATGTATAACCCCCGAAAACCTACCCCTGCACGTGCCAAGACTATTTTGCATAGGCTCGGAAGCGCGCAAGCCCTGGGACGAGCGTATGTCCCGGGGCTTTCAAAAATGGGCGGTCCGGGGGTGGGTCCGAGGGCGTGGCGGCGGTCCAGGGCCATGGTGGTGGTCTGGGGGGGGGGAGCCAGGGGGCATTCCTGAGTCCTCCAGCACAGCAGCCGGCTGGCTCGGGCAGGCGTAACTCGCCGAAATAAGCTGGGGGGGATTTAGGTAGAGCCAGGGGGGTGTGTTAGATAGGGGAAGGGATGGAAAGGTAGGGGGATCCAAAAAAAGTTCCCTCCAAGGCCACACGAGAATGTTATAAAATCAGGTGTACATTTGTGCATGCCGGGTAGCGCACACAAATGTACCCCGCGTGTGTAACATTTAAAATCGGCCCCTTAATTGTGAGCACCCATACATGCACAAGGCCTATTTTTGTTTTTTTACATGTGCACATGGGGTGGATTTTAAAAGAGTTACGCACATATATTATGTGTGTAACCCTGAAAACCCGCTCTTGCACGCTCTGAGCCTATTTTGCTTAGGCCCGGCAATGTGCGCAAGCCCCGGGATGCATGTAAGACCCGGGGCTTGATAAAATGGGCGGGGCATGGGTGTGGCCAGAGGCCTCTTCACTGCTGCTAGGCCTGGGGATCGCGCGCCAGCACTTGTCTGGTGCGCGCAACCTACACCTGCCCAGAGGCAGGCGTAAATACAAAAATAAAGATTGGGGGGGGGGGGGGGGGGGGGATTTAGATAGGGGAAGGGAGGGGAAGGTGGGGGCAGCGTAAAGTTCCCTCTGAGGCCGCTCCGATTTTGGAGCGGCCTTGGAGGGAACAGGTAAAGCCATCGGGGCTCCCCTAGGGCTCAGCGCATGAAAGATAAGTCCATTGCAGAAAGACTAAATGAATTCTTTGCTTCCGTGTTTACTAATGAGGATGTTGGGGAGATACCAGTTCTGGAGATGGTTTTCAGGGGTAATGAGTCAGATGAACTGAACGAAATCACTGTGAACCTCAAAGATGTAGTAGGCCAGATTGACAAACTAAAGAGTAGTTTAGTTTGTCAATCTGACAAACTAAAGAGTAGTTTAGTTTGGTTAAAAGACAGGAAACAGAGAGTAGGATTAAATGGTCAATTTTCTCAGTGGAAAAGGGTAAACAGTGGAGTGCCTCAAGGATCTGTACTTGGACCGGTGCTTTTCAATATATATATAAATGATCTGCTGTGTTTCCCGCTGTGGGAAACACAGCGGGTTGAAATGCAGCTCGCTTTGATAAAAAGGATCGGCACGGAGTAAATATGCCGCAAGAAGAAGATGTTTGCTACCACTACCTGAATTGGTTTCCTTTTTTTCCCCTGAAGCAGGACAGCGGTCCGAAACATGGCCATGTCGGGTTACCTGGGACCTTTTCAGCGCGGATAAGTACCCGTTTTTATCTTGATTGGGAAATTTTGAAAAAAAACTTTGAAAAACAAAAAATTGAGTTTATGGATGACTATGATTAAAGTAATAGTGACCCCTATGAGAAACGAGTTGTACACACAAAATGTCTGCCCGTGAATAGAGGGTCTTACATAAGTTGTTTGGCGTTCTAGGTGCTATATTAATTTCAAGACTAGTACACTGGATATAAGATGTCAACATTATGAAATCCCAAAGTATAAGTATAACAAACACCATTACTGATCTCACTTTGAAAATATAGTTGTGTTACCAAAGGCTCATATATCAAAGAATATGAATGATTATTATAAAGCACAGGTATAAGCACACTAAGGAATGCTTTAACACCTTAACTTTGTGCTGGAAGTTTTAATCAGGCATTCATAATTTGAACATAGGTATGCCCATAACTTTTGCTTATTTTTCAAGATTTTTTCAGCTGCAAATAAAGAGATTTTTTGACTAGTTTTGGGTAAATAAAAACTTTGCTGCACGTTAATTTTTGCACCAGGATAAGGAACATATCTCAAACAAATTTTTAAAAGAAAAAATCAATGTGTGTATGATCAAATGTCACACATGTTACAAAATAACCTTCTTTCCCAGATGTTACAAAATAACCTTCTTAATCAACCTAACATTGTAATGTTTCGAAGGATCATTCCTCCCTTCTTCAGGGACAAATGCGTGCACACTGATAAAGTATAAACCGGTATTTTTCATGGAGAAATTGAGATTCAAGGCAGCTGTAAATGTGTGAGGGGTAATCCTTTATTTTCAGAGAAATTTAAACACTGCTGGTAGAGCATAAGATGTCAGCATATGTGACTGCGCACCCATACACATGTATATAAGAACGTGCATGGACACATTTTAGTTAATGTTCCCGTGCACACTGTGGGCTAGATTTTAGAACCTACACGCGGGCGTAGATTTGTGCGTGCAACCCGGCGCCCACAAATCTACGCCCGATTTTATAACATGTGCATGCAGCCACACGCATATTATAAAATCCGGGGTCGGCGTGCGCAAGGGGGTGCGAACTTGTGCACCTTGCGCGCGCCGAGCCCTAGGGGAGCCCCAATGGCTTTCCCCATTCCCTCTGAGGCTGCTCCAAAATCGAAGAGGCCTCGGAGGGAACTTTCCTTTCACCCCCCCACCTTCCCCCACCTTCCCCTCCCTTCCCCTATCTAACCCGCCCCCCAGCCCTACCTAAATCCTCCCCCTACCTTTATTATTTAAGTTGCGCCTGCCTCTGGGCAGGCGTAGGTTGAGCCAGCTGGCCGAGTGCCGGTGTGCAATCCCCCAGCCTAGCGGGCCTTTGGAGGCCTCTGCTCCCGCCCGCCTCTTTTTTCAAGCCCTGGGACATGCGCGCGTCACTGAGCCTATGCAAAATAGGCTCGGCGCGCGCAGGAGAGGTTTAAAAGGGTTATGCACGTATATTATGCGCGTAACCCTTTTAAAATCCGCCCCTGTGCTAATTTATATGCTCTTAAAATTCATCTTTTTGTGTAAAAGTGATCAAGGGTGAAGTGAATAAGATTGTGAATTATAGTTAATTTGTATGGAATATGCTGCTGAATGGGCAACCAGTGAAGGGACTATTGGACAAGGGATGTGTAATCATAACAGTTTGTACCGGTAAGACAATGAATGGCACCTTAGTTTAGAATGCTGCATCTTGAGTCAGGGAAAAAATTTTCCCCGATGTAATAAGATATGCTGGGTTGTGTGCACATTAGCACATGATTGTGCATACATTTTTATGCATATAACTTCACTCCCAATGCAACACGTTTAGTACATAAAAAAGTTAAAATATCCGGGAGAAAAACTGTACAAATTAGCTCTCTTTCATTCAAATCTTGTTAATCAAGGCATTAGCTATTACTCAAATGCAATTAAGTTTACAGGCTTAACTCATGCTCTCTTTAGTAAGTTATGGTATTTTTGTTTACATTATAGAAATTCTTATAATTTCAAAAACATCTTGAGAAAAATAGGCAGAAGCATCATAGAATCAGATATTCAACAGCAATTACAAATAAAAAAAAAATTGCCATGTCCCATGATCACAATTATGGAGAGATCCAAACCTCAGCCCCCAAAGAAATAATGTAGAGAAAAAAAAGCAAAGAAAATAGGAGCATTGAAGGGATATAACATTTATAGGACCCAAATTAAGCAGAGACAATGGCCAATTCAAGCAGTGGCATTTCAAACTTCCTGAACTGTCTTATCACTATGAAACAAAGAAAGCTAAGATGGCTCAAAGAAAACAAAATGTGATGCCTGATATTTAGCCAGGCATTCACATAGAAATTTGAGGAAGAACGGAGCACTTAAGTGCACTATCCTACTTTGCAGTGACAGAAGAGACTTCCTTAATATTTCTTGCATGGCATTCATGATGTCTAAAGTATAGATGCAATACATCCTTTCAGAATGGATCGAATACAAATATCATGAAGGTTGTAAGTGTCAATATTCTCCTCCAAGCGCTGTAAAAAAAAGCTTTCAGTTCTAAGCAATCCTGTGTGTGTTCCATTTGCACAGCTGAAAAGGACAAAGGTAGCATATTCTGGCAACAGGGAAGAGATTGAGGCAGATTAAGCAGCATCTCAGTAAGATACTTCTTAAATATTTCATGAAAAAATAAAAGCAAACACACCAGCTCTCAAAAAGCACAAAGGATTTCAAAAGGAGGAACACAGAAAAGAACATCTGGTACAACTGAAAGACTAGGAAAGAAATTAGGATGGCAACAGCATAAGTAGCAGGACAGATTGCTAATCAGGAATAGCAAGGTGGGAAAATATTTCTTAGGTTTATCAGAAAGGAGAAAGGACTGAGGTGGTGTATGACTGAAAGGTGATGAGGAGCAATGTATGAAGAGAGATGAAGAAAGAAAATAATGCTGTTCAGTATTCACTGAAGAGGACCTTGGAGAATGACTATTGCTCTGGGAGTGGAATAGATACCATGCTATGTACAGAAGAGAATTTGTATGACATTCAAACTGAAAGTGGAGAAAGCAGTGGGACCAGAAAGGTTCATCCTAGTATACTAAGAGCTCAGAGGTTTTGGCAGGTCCAATGTAAGACATGTTCAGTAGATCCTTGAAATGGGAATGGTGCCGAAGATTGATGAACAGTGACTGTGGTTCCTCTTTACAAAAATAGCACTAGAGAGGAGGTTAGTAACTACTACAGGATGGTTAGCCTTACCTCAGAGTTGGGAAAATTAATGGCATCTCCAATCAAGGACAGTATAAAAGGATAATCAGTTATTTATAATCCAAAGGGCTGCAGGATCCAAGGAAGCAAGGAAGATCGTATCAAATGTTTGACCAACTGTTTTGATTGGAGGACTAGTGAATTATATCAAGGGCATAGAGCAGATTTGGTCTACTTGGACTTCAGAGCTTTTGATAGTGCCAATACATGAGGCTCATGAACATGAGCAGCATGGGAGTGGGTCTGCAGAATGTAGATTGGATTAGACATTGGTTGACAGACAATAAAGGGTAGTGGTAAATGAAAATCGGTCTGTTAAAAAGTGTTGAGTGGTGTGCTTCAAGGATCCTTTCTGGAGTCATTTCTGTTCAATATTTGTCAGTAATATTGTGGAGGGGTTAGAAGGAAAAGTTTGTCTTTTTGCAGATGATGCTAAGATCTGCAACACAGACAACCCTGCAAGAGCAGACATAATTCTATTTTTCTAAGAAATCTTGAAGAGTGGTCAAAAGCATGGTAATGAAGATTCAGTGCCAAAAAGTGCAGTCATGCATTTGAAATGCAGAAAACTAAAGGAGCTGTATGTGATGAAGGGGAGAGAGACTGATGAGTATGAACCAGGAGAAAGTGCTCAGGTAATAGTATTTGATGGCTGCAAGGTAACAAAGCAGTGTGACAAGGTATTGACTAAGTCCAGAGGATTTTCAGAAGGCATTCAATATAAGTCCCGCATGAGAGGCTTCTAAGAATAAAAAGCCATAGGATAGGAGGTGATGTCCTTTTGCTAACTGCAAACGGGTTAAGACAGGAAACAGTAGGATTAAATGGTCTGTTTTCACAATGGAAAAAGGTAAATAGCGGAGTGCCTCAGGGATCTGTACTAGGACCGATGCTTAATATATTTATAAATGATCTGGAAAGGGGTACAATGAGTGAGGTGATCAAATTTCCAGATGATACAAAATTATGCAGAGTAGTTAAATCTCAAACATATTGTGATGAATAGCAAGAGGACCATGCGAGACTGGAAGATTGGGCTTCCAAATGGCAGATGAAATTTAATGTGGACAAGTGCAAAGTGATGCACATAGTGAAAAATAGTCCTTGCTGTAGTTACACAATGTTAAGTTCTATCTTAGGAGTTACCACCCAGGAAAGAGATCTAGGCATCGCAGTGGATAATACTTTGAAATCGTCGGCTCAGTGTGCTATGGCAATCAAAACAAACTATGGCCTGGATTTATCAAAATGCAATAAATATCGCATGCGATAGAAAAAGGGGCATGTTTTATGGTAATAGGCAGTTTATTGCAATTTGCGCAAATACCTATGTGAAGCGCTAAGTTACTGCAAATTGCGATAACTTTTTCACACTTTGAGATAAGTGCCAGAATTGTGGTATTTCCTACATACAACCACTGGGGACCATGTTTACTATCAGGGGGAGAGAGAGAGATAACCTAGCCATAACACCCTAGGTATTTGTGCAATATTCTCTCAACCTATCTTGATGTTACCCAGGGAGAGAGTTCATCAAGCTAGGTTGAGAGAACATTGCACAAATCTCATCTGAGTGAATCTCATCTTTGAGTGAACATTTGATGACTCCGAAGGTCATCAAATGTTCACAAGAAAGCACTGTTCTGTTCGTACGTCTCACTTTAAATGTCAAAGTAGCCCCTAACCCCTACACTAATACCTAAACCTCACCTTGCGTTACTAGGTTGGCCTCCCATAGAGATATAAATACTAGGGATGTGAATCGGGCTTCGGATGATTGAAAATATCATCTATTTTCAAAATCATCTGAAATCGGGGGCTTCCCCGAAACGATAGGAAAACCCCACGATATTGTTCATGGGGGTTCTCTTATCATTTTGGGGGAGAGCGGGAAAAAGGGCACATAAAAATAACCCTAAACCTATCCCGACCCTTTAAAATTAATCCCTTTGCTTCCCCCACCCTCCCAACCCCCCCAAAAACATTTTACAGGTACCTGGTGGTCCAATGGGGTCACGGGAGCGATCTCCCGCTCTCGGGCTGTCGACTGCCACTAATCAAAATGGCACCGATGGCCCTTTGCCCTTACCATGTGACAGGGTATCCATGCTATTGGCCGACCCCTGTCACATGGTAGGAGCACTGGCTGGCCCGCACCATTTTTAAAGATGGCGCCGGCCATCCAGTGCTCCCTCCATGTGACATCGGGCCCGATGAAAAAAAAAACCACATGTGAATCGGAACCGGAATCCAAACTGATTCCAGTTCCGATTCACATCTCTAATAAATACCTATCTAGTGTTAGGGCATTATGGTTTCTCTCTCTCTCTCTCCTCCCTCCTCCGGGAGCTTCAAAACTACTAAAATCAGCATTTGAGAACACATCGCAATAAAGCCTTAACACGGCTTAATGCCCCTGAAAAAGGCGTAGTTAAAGCCATGCAATAGGGAACGGTAAGCCCACTCCTCTTTTTCTGATTTGCATCGTACCATACGTTATGGTGCTATCGCATGTATTAAAGGCATTTTTGCATGCGTTAAGGGGTTTTCACATGCATTAAAGGTGCTTAACGCATTATAGCATTTTGATAAATGACCCTATATATTAGGAATTATTAAGAAGGGAATGGCAAATAAAACAATGGATGTCATAATGCCTCTATTGCTCCATGGTGAGACTGCATCTGGAATACTGTGTGCAATTCTTGTCACCGCATTTCAAAAACAATATAGTTGCACTGGATAAAGTGCAGAGAAGGGTGACTAAATAAGGGGCATGGAACTGCTAAAGAAGTTAGGACTGTTCAGTTTGGAGAAGATATTATTGAGGGGGGGATATGATAGAGGTCTACAAAATCATGAAATGACTTGAACAAGTTAATGTAAATTGGTTATTTACTCTCAGATAAGAGAAGGACCAGGGGGCAGTCCATGAAGTCAGCAAGTAGTTCATTTAAAACTAATCAAAGAAAATTATTTCACTCAGCACATAGTTGCGCTCCGGAATTATTATTTATTTTTTGAATTTTTTATTTATAAGATTTTCAAATACATACAAGTATCTTTTATATCATTAGGAAATACGTATAAGCCAGATATGACAATGTTTACAGAAAGCAAACTTAAAGAAACAAAGGGGCGGATCCTCAAAACTCCGCGAATAGCTTACTTTTGTTTGCGCTCCAGGCACAAACAAAAGTAAGCTGGATTTTAGTAGATACGCGCGGAGCCGCGCGTATCTACTAAAAAACCTGGGTCGGCGCGCGCAAGGCTATCAATTTTGTATAGCCGGCGCGCGCCGAGCCGCGCGGCCTACCCCCGTTCCCTCCGAGGCCGCTCCGAAATCGGAGCAGCCTCGGAGGGAATCCTCTAACACCCTCCCCTAACCTTCCCCTCCCTTCCTCTACTTAACCCACCCGCCCGGCCCTGTCTAACCCCCCCCTTACCTTTGTTGGGGGATTTACGCCTCCCGGGAGGCGTAAATCCCCGCGCGCCAGCGGGCCTCCTCCGCGCCGGGCCGCGACCTCGGGGCGGGTACGGAGGGCGCGGCCACGCCCCCAGACCGCCCAGGGCCGTAGCCACGCCCCCCGTACCCGTCCCCAAAACGCTGCCGACACGCCCCCAAAACGGCACGCCGACAGGGACCGCCCCCCGACACGCCCCCGACACGCCCCCCTCGGAGAACCCCGGGACTTACGCGAGTCCCGGGGCTCTGCGCGCGCCGGTGGGCCTATGTAAAATAGGCCCACCGGCGCGCAGGGCCCTGCTCGCGTAAATCCGGGCGGATTTACGCGAGCAGGGCTCTGAAAATCCGCCCCAAAGTGTATTACAGGCTTCATACTTTAAATCACATATTATAGTGGTGAAGTGGGGGCCAAAGAAAAGGAGGAGATTTAGGAAATAAGTTTAAGTATAGGTATAGTCCTGATAAAGGTGCAGATTATCTATTTCATTGGAGTCTGTGAGATACAATTAAGAATTACAAGAATCCAGAAATGCTCTCAATTGCTCTGGAGCAAAGAAAATATATGAATCACCATCTTTCTTTACTAAACACTTGCAGGGGTCTCTTAATAGAAAGGATGCCCCTGCAGAAATTGTTTCCTTTCTTAATGAAAGAAACCCTTTGCGACTCTCGAGTTATTTTGGATGTATCTGGGAATATTCTTACTGTTGCTCCAAGAAACTGAGTATTTAGATGCCGAAAATAGCAGGACATCA
The DNA here is from genome assembly GCF_901001135.1 of Rhinatrema bivittatum. Classification (NCBI taxonomy): domain Eukaryota; kingdom Metazoa; phylum Chordata; class Amphibia; order Gymnophiona; family Rhinatrematidae; genus Rhinatrema; species Rhinatrema bivittatum. The sequence continues at coordinate 62,389,496 of NC_042626.1, read as the reverse complement.
GCTTGCTGATGTCTTGCTCAGCTATTAAAGAAACCAACAGAGTAGGACGGCCTATAATTTCAATTTCGGAGGATTCAAGGAATGAGGTTAAATTTTGCATATCAGGTAAGCCTATGGGTTCCATTATGTTACGCCTTTCCTCTGTGGACCTAAAAATGAAGTAAATTTTTATTTATATTTGGTAAATCAGTGTCCAGAATTTGAAGAATTTCCTTCATATCTTTTGAAGGTTATTTCTGGTAATTCTCCCATAATCCTTGGGAAGTTGATCAGTCTGAGGTTTAAGCATCTGTTCCAATTTTCTAGTAATTCTAGTCGACGTGATAATGACGTTCTATCTTTAACCGTGGCAATATTGAAGTTTTTGATCTGCTGTACGTCCGACTCAGCCTTGGTTACAGATGCCTTCACCAACTCGAGCTTTTTCTTGGTCTTGAAATTTATTATTTACCGAGAAGTTAAATTGTTAATTTTGGTGTTACAAGCTTTTACAGCTATTGAGGGACCAGCTGTTAACTCCCACAAACTCTCTGATGTTACTACCGCTGGTTTAATCAGAGGTAAGAGCTGCTCACCTTACATCACGGTTTCTGCTTCCAGCGAACTTGTAGCTGGTTGTATTCTTTGGGGTTCAGTGTTCTCCCCTGTTGATCTTGACTGCGTTCCTTGCTGCTCCAACTCTGATGACTCACCCTCCTGCACTGTCTGCCCAGTGACCTCATTGGTCCGCGACAGCTGCAGTGTATTCGTGAGCAGCTCTACTCTCTCCGACGGCGGTCTAGTATCGGGAGGGCTGAGTGAAACCTCTGCCCCATGTGTTGAAGTCTCTCCTCCCAACTCTGCAGCAGCAGGGGACTCCCTCCTGAGTTCTGCACCTCCAGCTGACATGAAGCTGGTAATCAAGGCTTGCTCTGTAAGTTGGGTCGAGATTGAGGGAAAGACCCTCACTTTTCCCTTGTGTTTCGGTGGTATAGTGGGGAAATTCTTGATGATGGTCAGCACAGCTCCTTACATGCCTCTGCTCAGGATGCCATCTTGCCCCCCTTTGATGCTGCAGAATTATTTACCAGAAGATGTGGTTACAGCAGTTAGTGTAATTGGGTTTAAAAAAGATTTGGATAAGTTCCTAGAGGAAAAATCCATAAACTGCCATTAATTAATAAACAATAGTAGCTTGTGTTTTGAGGTTCAGGTACTTACCAAGAACTTGTGACTTGAATTGGCCACTGTTGGAAACAGGATACGAGCTTGATAGACCCTTGGTCTGACCCAGTATAGCATATCTTATGTTCTTATGTAGAGGGATACTGGACGGCAATGAGAGGTATAACTAGCAGGAAAAAGGAGATAATAATGCCCTTGTACAGATCACTGGTGAGGTCTTCTAGAACTGAACATATCTAAAAGCCATATCTCAAAAGAGGTAGGGAGAGAATAGACGTGGTCTAGAGAAAGGCAACCAAATAGTTGTGGGGTCTGCACCCATAGACACGGGAGAAGACCTAACTAACTATGTATATTCTAGAGGAGAGGAAAAACAGATTTAATATCTCAAAGGTATTATAAATGCACAAGAGAAAGTTTTTCTAATAGAAAAGAAGCTGTGGAACAAGAGGTCATGACAAAATCCAAGAGGGTAGATGAACATCAGGAAATATCTTTTCACAGAAAGGGTAGTGGATGCCTCCTGGAGGTGATGGTGAACAAAAACTGACAGAATTCAAAATGGCATGGGATAAACACAAGGATTCCTAGCGGGAAGAAGAAAAATGAAGCTCTGAGGTAACATGCTATAACTTTTCTAAATGGAGGTAACCTGCAGATATAAACCTACAACCCTGACCTCCTTGCTGGCCAGACTGGTTTGACCATTTGGCCTTTTTCTGCTGTAATTTGGCCCCACCTTAATCTGTATTATGAATTGCCCCTAATGCTTGGGGTGAGGAGTACCACATGAGAAATTATATTTACCAATATGATTTTCAGGTTCTTAGCCTGAATGGAGAATGAGACAGGGTCTCAGTCACTCTGATATCACAATTCTGTGCCTTTCTCCAACAACCTCTCACTTGTAGCACCACAGACCAGATAAAATCACACCAGAATAAAACAATAATCAACCCTTTTACTAGCACTGTCTAAGTAGACTAAGTAGACGGTAAAACCAACCAGAATATTAAATGGAAAAAGTACAGTAGTGAAGTATAATATAAGTTTCAGGTTTTTTTTTTATTTTAAATCAAGCAATGCAGAAACACTGGTATGACCTGTTAGCCAGGACAACCAATATACTCATATGGATAGAAAAAAAAAAAGAATGCTACTAGAGAAGGTTGGGGGTGGGGGGGGGGGGGAGAAGAGAAAGCAGTAAAATACACAGCTTTCAAAAATTACCTTTACCCCCAAGTAGTTAAGGGGGGGGGGGGGGGGGACGGACAGATCCACTTTATCGTCACCAGTTTATAAAGGATGCACCCTGTCCCAAAACTGCGGGGAAAAAAAATCAAGAAAATGAAGAAATCCCTCTTGATGGAGCTGGCTAGATGGCAAACCAAATAGATTACAAAAAATTGAAAGCACTCAAATTACTATATATACAGAAGGATTTATAAATTGATATCACGATTTCCACTGCAAATCACCTCATAGGAAATAAATTTAATTAATATTTCAATCTCTAAATTGAGTGTCTCAAAAGAGTTGACCTTTAATTTAATATGTAAATCTTTATCAAAAACAATTTTTATCAAGAAAATTTGTTTTAGCTGGAGAGGAAGGTTTCATACTGCATTCTATCCCCACAATCGGGTGATCTGTTTTGTAATCATAAATGAAACTGCAGCTCATCCCATTGACCCAATTCCTATAAAATTCCTTAAACAAATACCGAACCACATAGCTAAACCAATAGCAACCATAATCAACCTTTTCACTCGACCAAGGCATCTTCCCCAAAAACCTAAAATGCGTCAAACCTAAACTCAAAAACCCTCACCTCAATGAAACTGATCTAGCAAATTTTAGACAAATATCGAATCTACCCTTCATAGCCAAGATCCTTGAAAAAATTGTAAACTGTCAACTCGTTGAACACTTGGACTCCCGCAATATTCTCTTCCCCATGCAACACGGCTTCAGAATCTCCCTCAGTACTGAAACACTACTACTCTCCCTCTCAGACACAATCCTCAAAGAATTAGACTGTAACACTTCCTACTTACTCATCCTCCTCGACATATCAGCCGCATTTGATACAATCAACCATAAAACGTTAATACACAGACTACAGGAAATCGGACTACAACACACAATGCTCAACTGGTTTAAATCCTACCTATCCAACAGGTCATACAAGGTCAAATTCAACAACATCGAATCCAAGCAAATCCCCCTCCCCCATGGAGTTCCACAAGGCTCTTCTCTATCCTCCACTTTATTCAACATCTATATGACCCCACTATGCAAACTCAACGAAGCAGGTCTGTTGCATTATGTATACGCCGATGATGTACAAATCTTACTCCCAATCAAAGACTCCATCGAACACACCCTAGAGTGATGGTACTCACACCTTTCATCAATAAAGCACCTACTATCACAAATATCCCTTACTCTCAATCACACAAAAACTGAAATCCTATACATATCCAGCAAACCCCCCCCCCCCCACCACCCTCCACTGTCCCCTCCACACAACATCTTATAAACCAAACACTCTCTACAGTCAAAAACCTTGGCATCATACTTGACAATCAACTGAACTTCAAGAAACACATCAACAACCTACTAAAAGACGGATTTTACAAACTCCAAATCCTAAGAAAGCTCAAGCCACTGCTATACCCACAAGACTTCCGAACAGTTCTACAGGCTCTTCTCTTCTCTAAACTTGACTACTGCAATGCCCTACTACTAGTTCTCCCAGCCTCCACCCTCAAACCCATTCAACTACTCCAAAATGCTGCGGCCAGAGCCCTCACAAACAGCAAGAGATCATACCACATCACGCTCATCCTCAAAGACCTACACTGGCTTCCAATCCCTCAGAATACAGTACAAAACTCTATCATTCACAAAATCCTCCACAACAACAAAACCAACTGGCTGCTCACCCCCCTTCTCCTCCATACTACCACATGGAATCTTCACTCCTCAAACTCTGGCCTCCTACAAACACCGCCCCCTAAAGCCACTTAATGGATATCAACAAGGGAACGAACATTTTCTTTTGCCTGACCCATCCTATGGAACAAACTCCCCACAGAACTTAGAACAGATCCATCCACCCAATCATTCAAGAAAAATCTTAAAACATGGTTATTCCTCAAAGCTTTCCCAACATGACACACGACCCAACCCTAAACCAGACCCTAACCCTGCAGTCAGGGCAATCACTGCCCCCCACCACTGCACCCAACACCCCTGTACTTCCTCCATCCCCTGGTTCGACCACTTCATTATCAATGCCCTTATTACTCTAAACACCCCGCCATGGTCTCACAAAAACAGAAGAAAACTCTTTCCGTAAACCTTGCTCCTCAGAGATCCTTACTCTAGCGTTTGATAAAGCAGCCATGAACCTGGACCTCTCCAACCCAGATGCAGCTTTGCAGTCCTGGAACAACATCACCAACACTATAGCCAATGAACTCTGCCCTATGACCCATAAAGAAATCCCCAGCTCACAGACAGATAAAAAGCCATGGTACACCAACGAACTAAAAAAGATAAAACAGGATCTCAGATCTAAGGAACGCATCTGGCGTAGACAACCTTCCCCCTCACACAAAGCAGTATACAAACACACACTGCACAATTACCATCAAGCCACCCTCCAAGCCAAACGGGACTTCTACTCTTCCAAAATCCATGATTAGCAATTCAACTCAAATGCTCTTTTCTCCTATGTCGCAGATCTTACTAAGTCCCCGCCCCACCTCCCATGAAGAAAACTCTAAGAAAAAATGTGAACTTGCAAAGTACTTCCATAACAAAATATCCAACATTCTCCTTCGCTTCCCTACTAAGCCCACCCGTACTTCCCCACTCCCTAACCACAATGGCATCAGTCTTGGATCCCTCGACCTCACAACATCCCTGGAGATAGAAAACATATTAAAAAGGATGAAACCAGCCTCCCATATCGCAGACACAATCCCCTCAAAATCCCTACTCTCCATACCCACCATTATTGCTAAGCCCCTAGCTGATATAATAAACTGTTCACTGATTTTCGGCAAAGTACCAGACCCCCTCAAACTTGCCATTGTCAAACCCCTCCTCAAAAAACCTACCCTCGACCCCACTGACCCAGCAAACTACCGGCCTATTTCCAACCTGCCACTCCTCTCCAAGACCCTTGAAAAGGTAGTCAACATTCAACTCACAGACTACCTGGAGGACCATGATATCCTACACCCATCCCATTTTGGCTTCCGTAAAGGTTGTAATACTGAGAATCTCCTGTTAGCAATCACAGACACCATCCTCATAGGCATGGACCAAGGGAAATCTTTTCTTCTTGCCATCCTAGACATCTCAGCAGCATTTGACACCATCAACCACCAAATCCTTCTTTCCCGGTTGACAGAGATAGGCATCTCTGGCACAGCACTTTCATGGTTCACCTCCTACCTCACACACAGAGAATACGTAGTAAAAATTGACAAGTCCGAATCTTCCCACATTCCACTCACGCAAGGCGTTCTCCAAGGTTCTTCCCTATCCTCCACCCTTTTCAATATCTACCTCCTGTCCCTCTGCCACCTTCTCTCTGACCTAGGCCTGAACTTCTTATACGTCGATGATGTGCAAATTCTTATCCCCATTCAAACCACACTCAATGAATCCTTGCAATTCTGGGAATCTTGCCTAGTCTCAATTAACTCCCTACTATCCGACCTTCACCTAGCTCTCAAAGCAGCAAAAACGGAAATCTTCATCATCTCTAAGCAACTAGAACCCACATCCTCCCTCCACCTCTCCCCTTCCCACCATAACCCACACCCCACCGTCCTCTGTAAGAGATCTAGGAGTCACCCTAGACCAACACCTTAACTTCAAACCTCACATTAAGTCCTTACTAAAGGGGGGTTTCTACAAGCTCCACATCCTCAAAAAGCTTAAGCCACTTCTCCATGCCCAGGATTTCCGTCTAGTCTTGCAGACAACTATCCTCTCTAAACTGGATTACTGCAACTCTCTGCTCCTTGGCCTCCCATTCTCTACCGTCAAACCCCTACAATTCCTTCAGAATGCCATGGCAAGACTCATAACCAACACGCGTAAGACAGAACACATCTCCCCTATATTAAAGGATCTGCACTGGCTACCCTTCCCCTTCCGCATTCAATATAAAACCCTCACCATCCTTCACAACGCCCTCCATAAAAATAAGTCCGCATGGCTCAAGGAAATGCCCCACTTCCATTCCTCTAAGTGCCCTGCAAGATCCGACCTCGCGGGCACCCTGCATACCCCTCCCCTCAAACTGCATGCCTTACCACTTCCAGAGAAAGAGCCTTCACTATTGCGGGCCCCACCCTCTGGAATTCCCTTCCCACCCATCTCGGTCTTGAACCCTCCTTACACACTTTCAAAAAAGGCATCAAGACATGGCTGTTTAAGCAGGCCTACCCAGATGCTAATCAAACAGACCTCTTCCCTCCTCCACCCAGAATCCGTCCATCACCCTGTTTTGTTTTTTTTTACTATTTATGCTTATGTAGTTTCCAACAGCCGCACATGTCATATCTCTTCCTATTTACTCCGCCCCTGTTGAAGTAATTTTTAATTGAACTGATGTAAATATGTTACTTTTTTTTATCATGGTTGCTCTTCTCGCTACGTTTTATTTCTACCCTCTTCCCCTTTCTCTTTCCTCGTCCCCCCCTTCCCCCTTTTCTTGCCTGCTTCCACTCTCTGCACCTCATTCAATGTAATTCCTCCTGCCTTTGAGTTAATTGTAAACCGGCGTGATGTGTTCCACGAACGTCGATATATTAAAAGTTCCTAAATAAATAAATAAATAATAAAATATAATCCCTCCACTCAATAGGCAGTGACACCTGCTCCCCTTAATACATTTCTCCTTCCCATCAAGCTCCATTCAAAATAAGTCCCCTATTACTGTCGTTGATACAACATATACCTAATGCTAATTATTGTTACTCTGTTACTCTAATGCTAATTATTATTCTATTTTAATATTTTTGCTGTCTGGTGGGGGAGGAAGGGAAATAGAACCAAGAGCTAAAAGAAACAGATAAGTATGAGAGAAAAAATGTGTGAAGCTTGCTGGGCAGACTGGATGGGCCGTTTGGTCTTCTTCTGCCGTCATTTCTATGTTTCTATGTTTATTGTTACACTATTATTTATGCTATCTATTCCTCCATTGATGTCAATGGTTTCCATTATTGGCACTGTTTTTACATTTCTCTAATCACTTTCTGTACCTGTCAAAAGGAAAGGACTTCCTTCCTGCACTTCCAAATTATTTGTAAACCGATGTGATATGTAAATCGAACACCAGTATATAAAAATAAATAAAATAAATAAATATTAAATTAAAGGTCAGCTCTTGAGAGATTCAATTTAGAGACTGAAATATTAATTAAATTTATTTCCTATGAGGTGATTTGCAGTGGAAATCATGAAACCAAATAGATTAACACTGCAGTGTGTGAAAGGTCTCTTTCTCCTGGAGAGCTTCCCCAAATGGTTTACTTGGTACTAAACAGAAAGGTCTCTTACCGAAAGATCATAATCTATAAGCATTTCTGTCCCAGCCCTATCTCATGTGTCTCTATCTGCCAGCCAGGGTTTATGCTAGACTTCAGCTGAAAGGCTGAAGCAGTTAAGGTGAGATACTGAATTTGTGACAAAAGGCAATGAAATAAACTTTCTCCCTCTTCTACTAAGATACTCTCTGCGTAAAGTTTAGATTACTTAACTCACTCTTAGGAAGGCGATCCAACCATGTGCTTCTAGGCCTGGATATATTTGAAAAGGAAGTCTCTCAGTCTCGGCTCCTGGCTCCTCCTCCTTATTGGGATTTTACATTTAGCTAGGCAATGAAGCAAGAACAGCTGTCTCTCTGTCTCAATGATTAGCTTTTCAGGAGAATAACTGATTGTAGGGCTGCCAGATGCACTCTTCCCTTCCTGGCTCCAACTCCTGGCTGTTCTTGCCCCTTCACACAGATCCAAACTCTGCCTTTTCTACCTTAAACAATCTCCCAGCATTCCTTTGGTTTCCTTCTCTGCTGGCTATGTAGTGCTGTAGCACAGCCCTTTCCCAATCCATTAACCCTGAGTGCTAGATGCTGGTTTTCACCGAACATTTGTTATTCACAGGAGAGCACATAGGGATTTTTGATGTACTTTTATATTTTCACTTTGGCTGTGGTGGTTTGCAGTCTCTGCAGGGTTGAAAACCCTTGTTTGATAGATTCAAGCACATCACTCAGATCCAGACGCAGCTTGGTCCATATTGCAAGGCTCCAACACAAGTTCACGGAGGCAGTAAGCTGGTTTATAGTATCTTGCTAAATTTACTAAGTTACTATATTAATGGAGATAATTATGTCAAAGCAAGAAAAACTGATCAAGAATAAATTACACCTATTAAATATTTTCCAAGCTGTCCATTTTGTTTCTTAAAAATGATTTGTACTTAAGGCACCCTCCAGCTCCTATTGATTCTCAAATTTGGATTCCAAGACTAATATTGAGTTGACATACTGATCACTTGATTTCCCTTCATTTTTTTTTCTTGCCTCGCCACCAGTCAAAAGAACAATTTTCTGGGAAAGACTTCTGCCTAAGCTCATAATAGTCTGTCAAATTGATTCCAGCGTACACTTTTCTTCTCTTTCTAGGCAGAAGCCTCCAGTATCTGGAGATGCATGCATGGTCTCAGACATTACATCTGCTGGCACAACTCAGATGGTGCAGGAAGGGGCATTGATCCTTAATTCCTGCTGCCCCCTCCCCACCACCACCAATTCTCCCCTTCCAGGCCAAAAGAATCCAGATCAGAGAAGAAATTCACCGTGCTGGGCCAGCCAGTGCAGCTCCCCCACATACAGTTATGAGTCTGCTAGTTCATCACTCCTTGCAATGGCTGTAGATGCATTGGCTCTCCTTCCAGCTGATAGGCCTGGTAGTGGGTTCCCCTAGGCTTTGGAGACAAAAATATTCAAGTCTAGAGAAGCCGACTCACTCACACCAAATGTACCCCCCATCAATTGCATACTGGAGTCTCCGTATCAAAAGTTTGTCAATTGGTCTCCATGGGAAAATTCGACAATGTAGTGTTTCCCCTTGCATTTACCCATAAAGATAAACTCAGGATAAATGTAAAAGGCAGACAGCTACAAGCTGCTCCCTCTAAGCTACCATCTTGGATCCCCTGTCAATATGTTATGTTTTATTTTGTAACTTGCTTGGAGCAAATTTACAAACTTTAAAAGAAAATACCATTGTATGGACTTTAAAGGTTTAACAAATCTCTGAGCAAAACTCTGCCATAACTATATCTCAATGGAAGAGCAAATATATAAATTTAGAAAAGCAAAAGATCTAATACAAAGCTAAACCAAATTAACTGGAGTGCAAATTGTTAGACCTGGCCCTACCCTGAAGAAAATTGTAAGTTAAGACTATACAATTTGCCAAAGGTCCATCAAGCCCAGTATTCTGTTCCCTACAGTGGCCAATCCAGGTCACAAGTACCTGGCAGGATCCCAAGGGATTCATAGATTCGAAGCTGCTTATTTCACAGATAAGCAGTGGCTTTTCCCAAGTCCACCAAACGTTTCTGGTCTGGCTCATATAACACATTTACTTATCTCCAGCTTATTTTCTCATTTATATGAGTTATTTGCACAAAAGTGGCCCCCAAAGCAACCATTTCTTGCTCATTACTCAAAAAGTTTGCATGTTTGATTAATTGATTTACATAATTCAGGAAGCAGCACTCACCAAGGAAAACATTTTGATTACTATGAAAAACATTTTCAAAGTCCAATTTTTGTCTAGCACCACAGAAAAAGCCACAGATGACCTCTAACTAGGACTTTTGCTAAATAAACCTGTGAAATCCAGGCTATCAGAGCTTGGATCCCACAAACCTATTTGAACCAATGCCTGCTCTGAAGCTAGAAGGCAGGTAGAACACTTTACTAACAAGAATCCATGGGAACGTCCAAAATGCGATTAAATTTAGTTAATATATGTAAAGATGTCACCAATGAGTTGGGGAGATTTAGCAGCTGCTCTGATTTTCAAAATTCTGCCTGTGATAAATTATATTTAATCAAAGCTACTTTACATACCTGTAGCTCTAAACTGCTTGCCAAGCTGATGCAACCTTATGTCATGGTTATGTAACACTTGTACCTGGGTATTCACCTATGTAATGTAATAGAAGATAAACTTAATTCTGGCAGTCAGAGTCTTCTCCAAGCCAAGAATAGCATTCCATAAAGCATCCAGTGTCACTACCAGAGGTACTTTAAGGAAAAGTCTCTTGCTCTTGAACAATCTGTTGGATAGGCAACAATATACCTTTCTCCAAAGAGGATAGAGACTAAGCAGTGGCACTCCAGACCAGTTAGGCAGCACCCTTTCAAATGCTACACCTGATAGAGGACCTGCATTCAAATCTCTAAACCTGAACAAGGACAGTGAAACATCTGCCCCATCAGCCTCTCTATCATCAAGCATTGTCCCTCCCAACATTGTTCTTTTAATTGACAGAATCATTTTAAGAGTCGAATGCACTATTTTTGAGGAGATAAAAAATGAACCTGACAGGCAAGATTGAAGACATCTTTTCCTCTTCTTGTCTATAGAAGACAAACATTAGCAGTGGTATCCTGTGGGGACTCGCAGCCATGTGGGAAGAATTTGTAGTAGGAAGGAAAATTCAAACTTCAGGAAAAAACACACTGATAACCTAAGCCTGTGCTCCTTCTGTGCTACCCAAGGGGCCACATCAAGATATATGCCCTTCTGACGCACATCTTTGGCTGCGTGCATGTTGCACCTTTTGAAGGAGAGTTGACAGAAATTGGTGACATTAGCTGGAGAGTGGAACTCCAACCTCCAATTGCTGCAACCAGAACTGGCCACAGATAGGCCTACAGTGCGAGAGATGATAGAATTGGCCCCCTTGTTTCCTCCTTCACCTGTATGGCCTTCTCTTCCTGGAGCATGTATTTGTATAGGCAAGAAAGAAATGAAAATCTGTGTTATAAATTCAGCGCAATTTAATGCATGCATTAAAAATTAATTTAACTCCCAAAGCAGTAAGCTAATGCATCACGAGTTAACAAAAAAAAAAAAGCACGCTGACTTAAAATTATACACTGAAGACATGCATAGCAAACAAAAATAATGTACACAAAATATGTTTTCTGCACACAGTCGTCTACACAAAGCATGATTTATGTGCACAATGTTTTGCATGCATAAATCATGATTAATGCGCTAAAACATGATTTAAAGGCATAAACTAACATTTGCATGCATTTAAGTTGTGTGCACATAACATGAGTTAGGAGCATAACTATGCTCCTAACTCATTTTAAGGTGAATTTTAAAAGCCCGGTGTATGCATTAATTAGGGGATGCGCAAGTAAGTCGGGCTCACACATCAAGATTTTAAAAGCCTCCCAGATACACGCGTATCTGCAAAATGTTCTAAAAGGGGGAGGTATGGGCACGGGCATTTTGGGGTGTGAACGAGACACGTTTGTGTAAATACTTACGTTCCCCAGTGAGCGGCCAAAGTGCCCTGCCACGCAACTACTTCTGCTATGGATGTGTAAGTTAAAATAAATAAATAAATAGATAGATAAATGAATAAATAAAAGGATCGAGCCATTTATGAGGGGTTTAAAGGGTCTGGGCAGTAACGGAGCAGAAAAAGCCTTAAACCCAGGAACTTTCACAACTGGAGAGAAAAGACTAGAGTACATGGCCAATCTCTGGTAAATAAAGTCCAGTCATGCCATCTCCTCTAGTGTCAGCAAAGGGTAACCCAAGGTGAATACAATGTTTGTGAAAAGAGAAGTCATTGTGACTATGTAGAATAAATGGCAAGACTTATCTAATTTGTCTGACAATATCTGCCATTTGATTCACAATATTTAAGAGCTGCAATCCTCTTATACTCCCATTTATCACACAGATAACTGGCCAGGAATCTACCAGGCATATTTTGGTCTGTATAGTATCTAGATTTTTTAAGAAATGTAGCCTTCCCCACATGGGCACTTAATAGTTCATATTGATATTTTAATTTGTACAGTTCTGCAAGTGACGAGCCACCATGGATCTAATATGCTCATGTTCAAGCAGAATAATCTGGTGCTCTAAGATTGTCAACTCCTCTTTCAATTCCTTTGGTTTCTTCACCAAATAACTGATTTCTTCACCCTGAATGGTGATTTTGAAGGCCTCCCAGAAAACTTGTTTGGAAACAAAGGTTTCATTGTGGGAGAAATAGTCAATTGCCATTGATAGATGCTGTATAAAAGCAAGATTTCCACCATCCCAGCATTAAATTTCCAGGATTGAGCATTAGGGGGAAACAGATTCCAATGTATAGACAGGAAGTTACAGCACAATCTGAAATTAGTATAGGATAAATACAAGCCAAATAGGTTGGATCTAAAAGGCTGTTAGAATTCAGGAGATAATTTCTGGGGGGAGTATGACTAGTGAAGAAAGGAACAGAAGGTATCCCTCATTGGGGTAGGTTAATTTAAGATCTGAAGGTGAGGTTTAGAAATTATGAATGGCATATTTTACTTGTATTTTAGATTTGATTGTGTAATCTGATTTTTTTTTTAAATTATGTACATCACTTTAAAAGATTTTATTGTAAAAACTGGAAGGTGATTAATAAGTTTTTATAAATAAATGAATAAATAAAATAGAAGGTAAAATCCTTGCCAGTCGAATGTAAATCTCCAGGGATCCTCGACTGCCTGAGGTTACAAGTGGTCTTGTGAGGGGGTGAAGATCTATCTGAATGAGAGGATTACAGACTGAAAACCAAATTGAAGGGTTGATTAAAATCCCCTGCCATAAGCACCGGAAAATCAGTCAAGATATCCTGTTAAAAGGAAGAGATAAGAGTTAGCATATTGTTTAGCAGAGTCTTGTCCTAGATGGACACGACTGCTGCTATCCATCTTCCCTCAGGGTCTTCTCCTCTTGTTCTATTTACACAGGTAATGACTTATGGAATAGCATAGCTAGCCCCCTTTTTCTGTGGATTGCCAGGGAAAAAAGCACTTGTCCAACCCAATCTCTTGAGTTTTTGGGATTCTTAGTAAGAAAGGTGTGTTTCCTGCAAAAAGACTAAATCTGGATGAAGAGATTAAAATAAGCCAAAACTTTTTTCCATTTTAAGCAATGATTAAAACCATGAACATTTAGGTAAAACATTTTTTAAACAGGTAGCCATAATAAGATTAACAAAACATGAATTAGCCAAGCATACAAACAATTCTACAATACACTGAAAAGTCACCAGTGCTGTATGTTAGCCTTACAGGTGAGATACAATGAAGCCCCAATATAAAAATAATTGTAACTCTTATCTTTGGAGGACATATCCTTCACACAAGAGAATTTGTCTCTTTAGGAGGCCATCTTCCTCTGCCACTTGCCTCTGATATTGGCACCCCAGGGGCGAGTCCTTTCTGTGGGGGAAACTATTGCTTGTGGCCCAGGCAATGAGGCAAACCATGTGCAGCTGTAGTGTGGTGCTGATGCTTGGCTGAGACAAAGGAAGCAGGGCACAGGTTTGGGTGTTATTTATTATTTATTTATTTAGAGCTTTTTTTTTTATACCGACTTTCTTGATACAAATCAAATCAACTCGGTTGACAGAGAACAAAGATCTTAACAATAACAAAAAACATGAAACCATAACTAGATGAAGTAAAAAGTTACAATAAAACAAGGAATACACCTGGGAATTGAGAATGAAGAGGGGGAGAGATCGATAATAAATAAGTTCAAATAAGATTACAGATTTCTTCACTCAAACAATCACTGCCCTTGGGAAAAACTGTTCATATGCATGTCCTTTCCTCTACATATATGTTCTGTTGACTCAGGTTCCTGGGTGATTCCCTAGATCTCCTGAATCGAGAGTTTAAGAATCCCAGACTCTGGGGAGATCCTGTGCTGTGAGGGAATCCCATAGAGGTTTATGCAGTCCTACCTGAATTCCAATAGACTTCAGATAGCAACCCAAGCCTGCCCCCTGAGTCCCAGGGGGAAGATCCTGTGAAGTGTCTTATTCTGCTCTTTTTTCTCTTTTGCTTCATTGCTCCTCTCAGAAGGAAAGGTCTTGACAGAAAGATCAGGCACACTGCCTAATCTCCAAATGAGGAGAGGTGATAGACCTCTCACCCCAAATAGAATGCTTCAGTAAAATGTCTAAAACCTTCTGGCATATCACTGTCACTATAGCTCTTTTCTAGCTCTAGAAGGGTATTGGCAGATCTTCAGTGACCTGGCCAGGGATCCAGGGGATAGCTTTCACCAAGAGCACCAGGCTGCACTCAGCAAAACAACTCTTAAAATAGTCAAAAATCACAACAGTTTCTCCAAATTGAGGTGTATCCAATCTGGCAGGGAGCATCCTAAAATATACTGAGTGTAATGTAGGTCTGCCTCACCATTCCAACAGAGCTCCTCAATCTAGCTATGAACAGGGTCCACCCACTCAGCTGCCTCTAGAGGAACTGCATTGTTGTATTCCTGTAAGATGATCTATGGACTGTTAGGGACATCTAATGGCCACCCCGTAAGGTGCCACAAAAAAAAAAGTCAAAAAGGTACAGCGAAAGAAACACATGCTGCACCAAGAGTCCCAAGAACTGGGAAAGAGCCTTGAGAATCAAAGTACAGGTGGCTCAATATTCCAGTCAGCTGAATCAAACTAAAGTCTGTTGCTGCTCTGATCACTTCAGTGTTGCAGTGATGAATCAGGAATGCTGAACCTCATTGAAGCCACACAGATCATGTATAGCCACCCATGCCTATGGAAACATGGGCAGAAATATAAATTAGAGAAAAATTTTCATACTGGCCCGCCATCAGACTTGCTTGTAATCAAGTCCTATTCGTCAAAATTACTGTGGGATAGGGCAGAACAGTCCTGAGCCCAGGGAAAAAGCCAAACAGTTGAGATAGTAAGTGTCAAGTATATATTGAGGAAGAAATCTCCAGTCCATCCAAACATGTTAGATCAGGAGAGTCATAGGTTTTGGTGAAATTATTGTGTGATGTGCATCCATGCCGGGTACAGAAAGCCATATTTAGCACCAATAGCCTTAAGATGCAACCTCAGGCTCGGAAATAACTTTTTGCAGTTAGTGGTCGTTCTGGCAAGATTCAGAATGATTATCCTATATGAACGTAATTTATTTAGCAGCACATAGGAGAGCTAATTACTTTTGATATTACAATACTTTTAAAATTATTGGATGAGGATACTTAGCTTGCTTCAGTGGCCATGAGGGGATGTGATGAGCTCACTTGATCTCCAGCGGGGGTCAAATGTACATCTAAAAATGCTGGTATAAAGCATCTCAGGAAAGAAAACATATCAGCTCCTTTTCAACCTTCTGGTATCCCCAAAATGCATATGTTTTGGCTATTTCAGTTGGACAAATCTTCCATGTCACACTGAAGAGCAGCCATTTTAGTTGTCATGAGAAGCTCAGTGATGTTTTCACAAACAACTGTTTTAATGATTCCATAAAGGGCTGAAAGGTCGCAATATTGGTATCTAAGTCAGAAAGTTCTAATTTGATCGCACAGATGGTCTGTATTGTGCTGAAGCATTTATTTTAGTTGAAGCTCTGTTAAAATTGGGTCAGCAGAGCTAACAGACATTACTAGTGTTGGGGGTCATGCTTAGAATGTTTTCTTCCAGAGGAAAGATCAAACACAGCATTGATCTTACCTGATTTAGATCCTGACATGATCCAAAACTCAGCCAAAAGGAATCTGATGGGTTAGCAAAATGTTTTAGCTGGCAGACGTAAATATGGAATCTTGAAGAGCTAGAGATTCAAGCTGCCATCTGCCTCAGTACTTACTAGTGTCCCTCCCCAGGCTTTTTCTCTTTTGCAGGCCTTTAACTTTCATGGCTGTAGGTGTGATGAACCTTTGATAAGGTTCTTCCTAGTGTGATTTGAGAGAGGTTATTTGAATTAAGTTTCTGATCAGGATAGTGTCACTGGGTTGTACTTTTGGCAATGCAGTACTGATTTGTTGAGAGGTCTTAGAAATAATACTTTGTAATACAAAATCATTGAGAATTATAACAAATTGCATTCAATCACGTTTATGTTCAGAGCTGGGGTGTTGGCATGGGATGCCCATAATCACTTCAAATAGAGTCAGATTAGTTTTTCTGGCTGCTGTATCTCTAATATTTAGCAGGGCTGCTGGCAGTACTTCTAGCTAGTGTAACCCAGTTTCTTTTATGGTTTTAGCATTTTAAGTCAATTTAGTTTTAATTATTTAGTTTATTCTTCCAATTTGTTCAGTGAAGTCTATATTTCATATTATTGTCCATCAAATATTGGCAGTCCTGATCTTTTGGTATATGCATACAGTCAATTTGGAATTGCACAAAGGGGAGTCCTAAGATTGCCATTTAATGGAAAGTTAAAGATTAGGATGTGCATATATGTGCAATGCATTATCAGAAACTGTTAGCATGTATAATAAAAAGAGAATGTCAAGATATATAAAATAAAATATTGGGATGATTAAATTAAAACAAATGTCTAGCACTCCAATAAATGATAAAAATAGGAAACAGCATAATTAAGTAAAATTCAATATATTTGTTCACTTTCCACAATTTTATATGTCTACAGAATTTAAGCCAATTTGAATTTGATTAAGATATCCCTTAAATTAGTGATTGAGGTATTACAAAACTATTCATATCCTAGTTTTTAAAGTTCAATAAAAATATGTAAAAAACCCCCCTCAAAACTATACATATCCATTTTTTTCCATTTTTCTTTTTAATTGGCATGTGAACATTTTTTTTCCTGTAAAGCAAAATCAAATAAAACAAATAAATTTAGTTTTTTTCCCCTGTAACCAATTTTTAGGCACAGACCTCAGCGGGCCTGAGGGTCTAGATAAGACTTTTTTTTTTTTAAGAACAGTCATAATTCAGAACCTTTCTAGTTAAACTGGTACAAATATAAAGCATAAGTAAAATAGGGAAAGGAACATTAACATACTAGAAGGAAAGATCTGACAGAATTGACCAGAATATTTAACAGGATTTCAGATAAATCAGGAAAAATCTTACAGGATAACTTTAAAACATGCATGTGCCCATATGCGGATATATATGGGTGCACTCAGAACTGCTCCAGTATTTTATAACCTGCATTTGTAAGATACACAGGTTATCAAATGCACACAAATGTGCCTGGAAACATACATGTGCATGTAAAAAGGCACAAATACATTTTTGCACTTATAGGGATACATTTGATATATCCAGATAAGTACTGGAAGCTAAAAGAGAAAGATCTTTATTGAAATATTCTGAGTTCAATTATGAGTCTCAGAAAATGATGTAATAGATTAAATGTCACCACCTCTAATTTAGACAGTAATAAATTTGTTTACATAATATTTTCCCAATTGGTTAGCATTATAATTCTCATATGTTAACATTGAATTCTTGTAAGTCATGTGATTTCTTGTAAATTGAGCCCCAAAGGCAAAAATAAAACTCTGTTTGACTTTGACATACTTTTTGACCTTTTACATACATTCTAGTATTTCAGCAACCTTGGATAGTTTTGCCAGTCTGATCAATACAATTTTACAGTGCAATAGTGATCTTTTAATTAGTCTGGTTAAATAGAAAATCCTTTTCAAAGCACCCCTACACCTTTATGGCCTCAAAAGCTCATAAAATAACTTTAATTGGTCTTTTGTATGGTATCACAATCCACAATAACTCATTATCCTCCTAAATATAGGAAGAAAAATGCATCATTTCTTTTATGGGATTTGATTACAAAAGGGAAAATTGAATGAAAAATGGGAGACTACTTGCAATCACACTGATTAGTTTGGTTTCCAAGGAGCAGAAAAGTAGCAGCCAGTTGAAAGAAACCATTTGAAACTCAACCACTCCTCTCCCCTACCCTTGAAACCCACTTGCTGTCTACAAAGTTGTCCTTCAAATTCTGAGTAAGAATTATTTGCTATGCTTATATTTCTATGTTTGGTTAATACAATCTAAATTAGGTTAATACAACTCTGATGATGTTTGGGTATTGTCTTGCGACTCCCACCTTGTGCCATTATTATAGTAAGCAATTCTGTATGCTTGAAATATTTGTACCAAGAATGAAAAGAAGCAATTCCATCAGAAAATAACTAGAGAAAAAAGTGGCAGAGATGAGGGAAGAATTATATATGTAAATGAATTACAAATGTGCAATAAAAATGATTAAAATAACCTTTAAATACATAGAGGTCAATAAAATGTAGTTCAAATATTTGTATTAGTATAGGAAATTTACAATAGAAGCATTTAATGTAATAAACATACAATGTGGTATACATCAGCAAGATACAGGCGTTATAAAACAATATGCAAGAGCCCAAACCCTCCGAAACCAATTCAGTGGTACACTTAGACAGTAGCTGCCTTCTCATATGTATAGAATTTCAGCATCATGTTCCATCACATGTTACAATGTAACAAAAAGTTATCTTTCCAATAGAAAGCAAAAATTCAAATACAGTCTCCCCATCTTGACAAAGGTTGAGAAAGTATTAGTTTTCCAAATTACAAGCGGAAAGGTTTATAGTCTCCAAGATTGGAAGCCTGGACATTCGCTCCCAAACTGAGGATCAGAAATCATTCAAGTTTTCCCAAAAGGTGAGAATGTTTGTGTAGTTGACCTTGCCCAACCATTTCCCCCCTCCAGTAAGTTTCCCCACATTAACTGGCGTGCTCATAGCATGGTGTGCTATTAAAAAAAAAAAGGAGGGGATTGAGAAATATAAGCAGACAGGGAAACACAGGTTTATCCCGAAAGAGGCTATTGCTTTTCCTCTAGATTTAATGACAATTCATGTCCTAATACTTGTTTGACACTTCAGCAGCATCAACTCAATTTATTCTTCAATTTATAAAAGACAGAGGCTTGTTTAGATAGGGAGGCCCAAATAGAGCCATAAATGTGTGACAGTGGTGATTCTTCAGCTAATCCCAAAAGTGAAATACCGCTAGACAGTTGTAACTATCAATAGTGCTGTTGAGCAGGGATAAGAAAGTCATTTAAGAGCAGGGAACACTAGCAATTCACCGTCTTGTATCACCTGACTCGGATACCAAATAACGTTCAATGACAGCTTTAATTCAAAAGGAAGTATTAAACTATGGAGAAAATTTGAGGAACACAGCATCCTTAAGGCCCTAGTACTGGCTCAGGGCACGGAAGGACCCTAGTGTAGCCTGTAGAACATGACAACCATGCAAATGTTTAGGAAGTATATCTGAAGGGAGGAAGGTGGAAAGGGAGTAAGTGAGGCTTTTTCTAGATTTAACCAGGCTGGCCATAGCATCTGTATCAGAATCATACAACCAGAGTACCTTGGTGCAAAAGAAATGCCATATGGTATAATTTCAAATCTGGAGAATGTGCACTCCCTATTTTCTTGTACTTTAATGTACAAAGTGCTATTCTAGGGGTGGGGGTTTGCTTCCAGGGAAGGCAATCTGTCTTTTCTAGCCAGCAATATACTAATGTGGCAGACCCTTTGGTCAGCCACAAGATGGCAATATGTCTCTGCATATTAGAAATTATAACAGTTTAGTGAGACTTCCATTCCTTTCAGCCCTCCCAGTCTGGATGGCTGTGATTGGTCAGTCTCAGGTTACTTAGGAGGGTTAAGGATCAGTGTGGCATTTTTGTAGTAGGAAGCACCTTAGATTTTTCCTTTAGAGTGGGCCTAACCCCTGTTTGTTTTTTTGGAGGCTAACCCTGATGTGCACTCCCTGCCAGTATGTTTTGCTTTTGTGTCCTTACAGACTTTCTTTTAAGCATGGAGTGAGTTCCTGTTTTATTTAGTGAAGACCCACTCCTCCAAGCTGGAGGCCAGGGCACTGAAGCTGTGGTAAGCTGCCTAGGGGCAAGGCAGACTTGCAATGCAAGTGATTTTTGTTCCTTCCTCCATAAGGCTTCTATTTTGTTAGTTAACATGTTTTTTGGAAGTGTGGGAGGTTCCCTTTGTCCACCCTGCCCCACTCTGGATGTAGGGCTGCAGGAGCCAGATTTTTGTCATCAGACCATCCCATCCGGAAGGGCACTAAGTTCAAACTTTCATGGTGTTTTTCAACTCGTCGTTTGGCAAGCTGGCTTTTCTGGGTGAGTGGACATGGCAGCAGGTTAGGGTGTGGGAATGAGTGTACCTGGGACAGTCAGCCATACTTGGGAGTAGCTGGGAAAGATTGGGCCATACTGGGAGGGAGAGAATGGTGGAGAATCTATTTTCAAGATGACTAATAGACTTATGGATATTCATGGCACAACAGTTGAAGAAGGAGAGAATAGGAGGAGGAGGAACATCTGTCAGAAGCAAATCCTGTGCAGGTTCAGATTCAACAAGGAAATCATATTGTATCTATACCAGCAAATAGAGTAGTACCTTTCTTAATTAAAGATCACTCACCCAGGCACTTATCTACTACAAAACCCCCAATATCACCTGGCAAATGTGTACTGTCTATCAAATATTATTGCCGTAATAGTTCTTATCGCTACAATAAATTGTTATAGCATTACATTTTTGTTGAGGATGAGTGGTGGTTTCATATTATACTAATTGGGCACTCTCCAAGTTGCCACATAGTACTTCTGTTTTTAATCATTAACTCACCTCCAACCTCTTTTTACTTCAAAAACTTTTTTATTGAAAAAATGCAGCAATAAAATTAGTTAAATTGTATTAAAACATTTTTAAAATATATTTATTATACTTTTATATTGTGCACAACAGAAGTGCACAGCGTGACACACTACTTTAGAGGGGACTACTTGGCTACATCTGGTGTCCGGATACATTGCCTATAGAAATAGGAATACAGACTGTACATCTAAACTGGTGGTATATATTACATGCCCCTGCCCCAAGGTATATTTATTTATTTATTTATTTCACATTTTTCTATACCGAGCTTCATGGTTGAATACCATATCAGATCGGTTTACATCGAACGAGGGATAGAAACTTGTAACAAAAAACAGAACAATAAGTTATAATCAGAAAGAGAGCAAGAAAGTTACATTGAACAAGGACTATAAACTTGGAGGCTTTACAGCTTTGGAAGTAAATAGAGTAAAAAAGGCCCGAGTAGGGCCATAACTTAAAATCAAAAGTCATAAGATAGTTTAATTGTGGAGGTATTGGATAAGAGGCATCTCACAAAGAAGGCATGGTTCCATGGCTCGTGAGTAGGATGGTAGATTATTGTGTGTCTGAAGGATCCAAGAAGGCTAGTCGGAACAGCCAAGTCTTAAGTTTTTTTTTAAAAGTTAGTAGGCATGATTCCAACCTGAGTTCTGCAGGAAGGCTATTCCAAATGTTTGGACCTGCTAGAGAAAAGGCTCGGACCCTGGTCGAAACTAGGCGAATGGTTTTGGTTGGAGGGGGTTGTAACTCTCCTTTGTGGATTTCTCTAATCGGTCTGTTGGATGTATGGAGTTTGAGGGGAAATTCAAGGTCAAGATGAAAATAGTTATGGATGGACTTGTGTATCAGGGTGAGAGATTTGTGAAGGACTCTGTAGTAGACTGGTAACCAGTGAAGGTTTCGGAGAATTGGTGTAATATGATCTCTTCGGTTGGTACTGGTTAAAATTCTGGCAGCAGCATTCTGTATCATTTGAAGAGGTTTGGTGGTTGAGCTGGGTAGGCCAGTGAGAAGAGCGCTGCAATAATCTATTTTTGAAAATATTAGGGATTGCAGAACAGTTCTAAAGTCGTGGAGATATAGGAGAGGTTTGAGTCTTCTCAACACCTGTAGTCTGTGGAAACAATCTTTGGTAGTCGAATTGATCATAGTCTTTAGATTAAGGCGGTTGTCTAGAATTACTCCCAGTAATTACCACACTAGTAGGGTGGTGAGATTAAGGATTATAGAACATCGGTCCCATTTAAATACGGCCACGATAATGGTGCCAATAGTGCCCCACTGTATTGGACAAAATCACACCTTCGACCAGTTAAGATGGACAGTCAGAGTTTTGGAGAAGCTTCAGTGAGTCGGACCACTTTGAATTACCGGCATCCTCTGGCAACAAATTCCAAAGTTTAAGTGTCCGTTGAGTGAAAAAGAACTTTCTCCGATTAGTTTTAAATGTGCCACATGCTAACTTCATGGAGTGCCCCCTAGTCTATTATCCGAAAGAGTAAAAAACCAATTCACATCTACCCGTTCTAGACCTCTCATGATTTTAACCACCTCTATCATATCCCCACTCAGTCGTCTCTTCTCCAAGCTGAAAAGTCCTAACCTCTTTAGTCTTTCCTCATAGGGGAGCTGTTCCATTCCCCTTATCATTTTGGTCGCCCTTCTATTCCCTTAGGGAATAGTCACTGCTATTAATTGCATCAGTAGCATGGGATCTTCTTAGTGTTTGGGTAACTGCCAGGTTCTTGTGGCCTGGTTTGGCCTCTGTTGGATACAGGATGCTGGACTTGATGGACCCTTGGTCTGACCCAGCATGGCAATTT
The DNA here is from genome assembly GCF_901001135.1 of Rhinatrema bivittatum. Lineage (NCBI taxonomy): Eukaryota > Metazoa > Chordata > Amphibia > Gymnophiona > Rhinatrematidae > Rhinatrema > Rhinatrema bivittatum. The sequence goes on along the minus strand of NC_042626.1, from coordinate 62,366,671 downwards.
CTTATGTTCTTATGTTCTTATATGGCTTTGTGAAGCCAGCCCACTTGCACAGAAATCCTGCCCCAAACTCCTCCCACTTTTCAAAATTAGCATCACGCTATGTGTTATCGTGCTTTTCGTATGCGAAAAGACCATAATTCAGTTTGGAAAATAACCCCCTTAGCTGGTCAAAATTTGGCAAAGTCAGGCTCAGGCATGTTTTGAAAATTGATCTGTAAGTGTTTGATAAATTCAGGCAACATGAAGATGACACTCATGCAAGAGTATAGAACTAAAATTCATTTTTGGAATTGGGTCTATGTAAAGGCTTGTATTATATGCCATTTTACTTCCAAGAATGTTATTAAAGTCTATCACAGGATCCAAGTGTGGCCAGTATTTGTCATGTTTTCACTGAATAGAGGAGACCTTGATATGGTAGACTGGAGACTATGGCTGGGGTAAGAAAAGTCGAGGTAGGGGTAAGAAAAGTCACTGAACAAAGCATCCCTGGTACTGAATAAGGAAGGTGTGGTCTTCTGCTTGTAACAGCCACCTTACTCTTGGGTTGAGCCCTCACATGCTGTTTTTAACAATGTCTGATGTATTTGTTTTATGCTTTATGTCTATATATGATATAGGGGTGGCCATGGCACCCACGGTGTGAGGAAACTGCCAATATCAGAGCACCTAGGCATTCTCTACCTCACCCAGTTGACTGCTACTGGCACCCACTGCATGCACCCACTGAGCCGGTGGTCTATGGTGGGGTCAGGGGAGTGGCATGGTCCATTGGCAGAGGGTGGGGGTGATCTCGTCTGCTGCCCTCCCCCCTGAGCATATGGTGTCCTTGACAGTGTGGGCTGTGTGGTTTTTTCCAGGTATGTCCCTCCCCACTCAGGTAGCCGGCTGCAGCACATCTCGATTAGCCAAATACCCGGGAGTGGGGAGGGCTGTGTGCTCTGGCAGGGAATAAATGGGAGAAGAGCTCCATCCTTCTCCCCATTGGATCACTGTCTCTTCCCCTGCCAGAAGCAGTGGCTCTCCCTCCCTCTCCAATTATTTATTGATTTAGAGTGTCAGGTATTTTATGTTAAAATGTTAGGGGAACTAGAGTTGTGATCTTTGTATACACTGTTACACCAGGTGTCTGAGCCTCTGGGGAAATGGAAAAGGGGAGTGATCCTGGTGGCCAATATGTGATGAGGCTCCTACATAAAAGGTCTGATCATTTCCAGCCTGGGAGGAAAGGGAAAGGCCTTGTGATACATGGCAGGCCTTGGAGGAGAGTTGCCTTTGGTTTGCACTGGGCCAGGGTAAGGGCTGCAGAAGCGAGTTGGAAAAGCAAATCACTTTGACAGTATTGGAAATTGCACCTGAAATAGGGCAGATATAGGACCCTCTCCACACTGGGGTGGGAATGAGTATGTAAGATTAAGGCTCAGCTTTGTTAATAAAGCTGCGGCCAAATTATTCAAAAGCAATATTCTAGACTGCTTGTAATTCTTGAGTTGTGGAGTGTGGGGGGGATGGGTCCCAGATTCTCCGGTTACCATGCCAAACGTTACATGGAGGTAGTGGGATATAAATGATGCTAAATAAGTGGCCACCAGGCCTTTGGCCACAGTGCCAGGTACAGGGGAGTGTAGCTATAAAAAATGTAGCTACAAAAAATGAATCCAATTGAGCATTCTCACCAATAAGGTCTACTTGAGACCCAGTCCAAAAGGAGATGCCTCGACAAATGGAGATACAGAGAGCAGCAGAACCACCTGAGGGAGACTGGAACCAAGAAGGTACATGCTAACGTAGTAAAGGACCAAGATCTGATAAGCAAAGGAGGATATATCTTAGTATATGTACATAAGACAAGAAGCAAGATGGCCCCTGAGAGGAAATGAGAGCCATAGAGCAAGTAGGAGTGACCAAACCAGATGAAGAAAACAGACACCTGCTGGTGGGAAGATGGAAGTTTGGTCTATCATGAAGTTCACTTTGAAACTTAGCCATCCACAAGCTGATGACAATTTCTCACCGTAATTTTAAAATATGCAGATTACAATAGCATAAGATATATTTTTCAGAATCCTCATGGAAAGATCAATTTGCAAAGCCATTTACCAGGTAAACTGGTTTTCTGAAAATTCCTCTACTCTGTCCAGCCAAAAGCACGTAAAGTCTTCCGTTGCATGTGTACTTTTAGTCAGGCTGCAAGGCGGCATTTCCCAGAAACGTTAGGAGAGGAAAATACCACATGTGGATTGGATTTTAAAATCTATGTACATTTTCATTGAAATTTCACCTGCAGAAAACAGATGCAAAGGGCACAGGTTTTCTTAATCAGTAGACAGTTTTCAAAAGGAAATTATATGCACCTTACCTTGAAAATTAGGTATAAGGTCTATGAGTACTTTGAGTAGTACTGTACATTGGCAAGGAGTTTGTAAAGTGCCCCCTTAATGACAATACCTCAATGAAATTTTATAACCTCCGATCCTATTTCGAATCTCAAACCAAACACCCTATCCCCAAACTCATTTAGTTATCTACCCATGTTTTCTGACCAAATGAATTTGACCAGCTAAGTATATTGAAGTTCCCCAAGTAGGTTTTATGCACTTTCACCCTTCATCCAGTCTTATGTGACCAAAATGTTGATCATGTTGGGAATTTAACAGAGTATTCCTAAGGATGTAAGAAGTGCTGGCTGGCATCTTAATTATCACCAATTTCAGAAGGAAACAGATTCAGAGCACTGGAGGAGTAATAGGTGATAGTTTCGGTGGCAAGCACATATTCTTATATCCTAGCTAGTCTAAACTGCACTATGCTAGCTTGGGAGACCTTTCAGAAGAACACATTATTCTGACCACTAAAAAAAGAAAACAAATTACTTAATTATAGGTAGCACTTCATAAATGGTATTTACAAAAATATCAAATGTATGTTTACTATAGTCTAAAACAACCCCACCCAGCAATAGGCACAATAGGGAAATTGATTTTTTTTTTTTTTTTTTAAACTTTGTTTCCTCTGTTGATCTTCCTATTTGGTGAGAACCATGGGTTGAGATCTGGTGCTATTAGCCTTCATTTTGTAAAGATGAAGCCAAGAGAACTTTGGTAAATTCAACTTTGGTAAATTCAATAAGATAGAAAATAGTCTTATATCCTGAGTTTTTAATCTGAAACTTATTCAATTTTGAAAAAATGGGCTTCAGACCATGTTCTATTATCTAGGAAAACTTCTATTTGAAAACTAGTTAGCCTTCGTACGTTCCACTATCTGAAAATATCCCATGATCAGAAATTCTTTAATCAGCAAACTCATAAGAAAATAAGAAATTGCCATACTGGATCAGACCAAGGGTCCATCAAGCCCAGCATTTTGTTTCCAACATGGCCAATCCAGGCTACAAATACCTGGCAAGTACCTAAAAACTAAGGGATAGATTTTCAGAGGGTTACGCGCGTAACCCCCGAAAACCTACCCCAACCCCCCCTGCGCACGTCGAGCCTATCTTGCATAGGCTTCCGGCGTGCGCAAAGCCCCGGAGCGCACATAAATCCCGAGGCTTTCCTGGGGGGGGGCATGTCGGGGAGGGTGTGTCGCGACCGGCGCATCATCAGGGGCGTGTCAGGGGGCGTGACGCGGTGGCGCGTCATCCGGGGGCGGGGCCACGGGGGGTGGTTCCGGCCCGGGGGCGTGTCCGTGGCCTCTGGACCAGCCCCCGGACCTGAACAGGCATAACTTTCATGACAAAGGTAGAGGAGGTGTAGATAGGGCCGGGGGGGGGGGGGGGGGGGAGGTGGGTTAAGTAGGGAAAGGGAGGGGAAGGCCGAAGGAAAGTTCCCTCTGAGGCCGCTCCGATTTTGGAGCGGCCTTGGAGGGAACGGAGGCAGGCTGCGCAGCTCGGCACGCGCAGGCTGCCGATTTTGGGCAGCCTTGTGCGCGCCAACCCCAGATTTTAATGGATACACGCATATCTACTGAAATCCACGTACTCTTGTTCGCGCCTGGTGAGCGAACAAAAGTACGCGTGTGCGCAACTTTATAAAATATACCCCTAATTATATCCCATGCTACTGATGCTAATAGCAGCAGTGGCTATTTTCTAAGTCAACTTGATTAATAGCAGGTAATGGACTTCTCCTCCAAGAACTTATCCAAACCTTTTTTAAATCCATCTATACTAACTGCACTAACCACATCACCTGGCAACAAATTCTAAAGTTTAATTGTGCGTTGAGTGAAAAATCATTTTCTACAGTTAGTTTTAAATGTTCTACATGCTAACTTCATGGAGTGCCCCCTAGTCCTTCTATTGTCCAATAGAGTAAATAAGCAATTCACATTTACCCATTCTAGACTGCACATGATTTTAAACATCTCTATCATATCCCACCTCAGCCGTCTCTTCTCCAAGCTGAACAGCCCTAACCACTTTAGTCTTTCCTCATAGGGGAGCAGTTCCATCCCTTTTATCATTTTGGTCACCCTTCTCTGTACCTTCTCCATCGCAACAATATCTATCTTGAGATGTGATTAGAATTGTACACAGTGCGGTCTCACCGTGGAGCGATACAGAGGCATTATGACATCTTCCGTTCTATTCACCAATCCCGTTCTAATAATTCCTAACATTCTGTTTGCTTTTTTGACTGCCACAGCACACTGAGCCAATGATTTCAAAATATTATCCACTATGACGCCTAGATCTCTTTCCTGGGCGGTAGCTCTTAATACGGTACCTAACATTGTGTAACTACAGCATGGGTTATTTTTCCCTATGTGCATCACCTTGTACTTATCCACATTAAATTTCATGTGCCATTTTGGTTGCCCAGTTTTCCAGTCTCACAAGGTCCTCCTGCAATTTATCACAATCCACTTGTGATTTAACTACTCTGAATAATTTTGTATCTGCAAATTTGATTATCTCACTTGTCATATTCCTTTCCAGATCATTTATAAATATTCTGAAATGCACCGGTCCAAGTACAGAACCCTGAGCCACTCCACTGTATACCTTTTCCACTGAGAAAATTGTCCATTTAATCCAACTCTGTTTCCTTTCTTTTTACCAGTTTGTAATCCATGAAAGGACATCACCACCTATCCCATGACTTTTTAGTTTCCTTAGAAGCCTCTCATGAGGGACTGTCAGATGCTTTCTGAAAATCCAAATACAGTACATCCACTGATTCACCTATATCTACATGTTTATTAACCCCTTTAAAAAAGTGAAGCAGATTTGTGAGGCAAGACTTGCCTTGGGTAAAGCCATTCTGACTTTGTTCCATTAAACCATGTCTTTCTATATGTTCTGTGATTTTGAACTTTAGAACACTTTCCACTATTTTCCCTGGCACTGAAGTCAGGCTAACTGGTCTGTAGTTTCCCGGATCGCCTCAGAGCCCTTTTTAAATATTGGGGTTATATTAGCCACCCTCCAGTCTTCAGGTACAATGGATGATTTTAATGATAGGTTAAACATTTTTACTAATACATCTCAAATTTCATTTTTTAGTTCTTTCAGAACCTGGGGTGTATACCATCTGGTCCAGGTGATTTACTACTTTTCAGTTTGTCAGTCAGCCTACCACATCTTCTAGGTTCACCGTGATTTGGTTCAGTTCGTCTGAATCATTACCCATGATAATCTTCTCTGGAACGGGTATCTCTCCAACGTCCTCTTCAGTAAACACCGAAGCAAAGAAATTGTTTAATCTTTCCTTGATGGCCTTATCTTCTCTAAGTAACCCTTTAACCTCTTGATCATCTAACGGTCCAACTGACTCCCTTGCAGGCTTTTCTGCTTCAGATATATTTAAAAAAGTTTTTACTGTGAGTTTTTGCCTCTACAGCCAACTTCTTTTCAAATTCTTTCTTAGCCTGTCTTATCAATGTCTTACATTGAACTTGCCAGCTCTTATGCTTTATCCTATTTTCTTCTGTTGGATCCTTCTTCCAAATTTTGAATGAAGATCTTTTGGCTAAAATAGCCTCTTTCACCTCCCCTTTTAACCATTCCGATAATCGTTTTGCCTTCCTTCCGCCTTTCTTAATGTGTGGAATACATCTGGACAGTGCTTCTAGGATGGTATTTTTTTTTAACAATGTCCACACCTCTTGCACACTTTTTACCTTTGTAGCTGCTTTCAGTTTTTTTTTCTTTTTTTTTTCATTTTATCAAAGTTTCCATTTTGAAAGTTTAGCACTAGAGCTGTAGATTCTTACTGTCCCCCTTCCTGTCATTAATTCAAATTTGATTATATGATCACTATTGCTAAGCAGCCCCACACTTTTACCTCTCTCACCGAATCCTGTGCTCCACTAAAAATTAGATCTAAAATTGCTCCCTTTCTTGTCAGTTCCTGAACCAATTGCTCCATAAAATTGTCATTTATTAAATCCAGGAATTTTATCTTTCTAGCATGTCCTGATGTTACATTTACCCAGTCAATATTGGGGTAATTAAGATCTCCCATTTTTACTGCACTACCAATTTGGTTAGCTTTTCACTGTCAATCTCACCATCTTGGCCAGGTGGATTGTAGTATATTTCTATCACTGTACTTTTCCACAACACAAATCCAACCCCAAGTATTCCAGAAAAAATGAACTCTACGGGGTTATGTATGACAGGAATTTATGCAAATATACTTTTCCGTGTTGTAATAAATAGGAATACTTTGCATATACATCAGATCAAAGGAAATTAGTCCTGTGATAGACTATGGCTGTCACTGGACTGAAAGTGCCTGGAAATATATTTTTAATTAAACAAACAGCCTAAAAGCCTGAACCAAATTAGCCAAGCTTAGACATTTCTGTAGGAAGAGCTGAGGATCATGACAGCATTTGTCGTAACGTAAGTCAGTTTCTAATTTTCTTTGTGTCTCTTTAGCCCACCACCTTTACCTCTTATTGGTATTAAAATTCACTAGTGGCAGGGTACCCTTATAGTATAGCTGGCTAAATTTAGGAAAATTTCAACTGCAACCTGAACTGACTAGGTTGCAGTGCACAATTTGCTTAAGTCTAGTTGGTTAATGTAGCTGCTGTCTTACCACTGGGCTTAAAACTCCAGCCCATAGTGTTATAAGCAAACATTCGGTTATCCCTGTTTATCCTTTCCAAAGGTACCATCTAATAACGTACTTAAGGGTTTTTCTCCTTTCATGCTGCAGTGCTAGCCACTCTCAGCAGGGATCGCTTATTTGGTTTATATTTCAGTGACTTGTCTAAATACTGCTTCTGGTGGGGTTCTTTTCTATTCAGTGTCAGAGCAGAATTAAAAACTATCAAAATGATGGCAAGTAGAAGTAGCTACTCAAGTACTATGGAAATCGCTGAGGAACATCTGGAAAACTAAAGGAGATGCAGTAAAATGAAGTGAGTTTCCAGAAAAACAGCAAAATATTAGAAAGCCAAGCATTTTTTGAAAGGCTAAAACAATTATATTTAAAAGTGGAAAAGCCTTCTTGTCAGCATTTCCTGATCTCTATCATTTCCTTAGTTTTTTTCTGGGCAGATATGATATGGTCTGACTGGTAGGCATTTCATTTGCCTTTCCTTGGGCAGGCAATAGACTGAATGACTTTGTACTTCCTTGTGTCTTTACTCCACCAAGACAGTTAAACAAAGGGATCAATTTTTAAAGTTCCCGTATTGCTTGCAGGAATTTCCCTTTGAAAATTCAGGAGTTGGGTGGCACTGTGGGTACTTATTTACCTGTGGACTTCCACCTGTTTCGCAAAATGAAATCCTTGTGGTGCTTGCTACCACCATTCTCCCCCTAGCCCTCTCCCTTTGCAGCATGGATAAAACTACTTTTTCCCCATAGAGAGGAAGGGCAATATTCAGCCACTGATTTTACATGAGTAACTATGAGCCCAATTTTCAAAATACCTAGGCACCTAATTTTAAAAGCTAGGTGCCTAGACTTTTAAATTTAAAAAATCTTCCTGGACACAGTGCCTGAATTTAGGTTCCTGAAAAAGGGGGACCAAAAGTAGGTGCCCAGCACTGATTTCAACCTAACTTCCACATAAATAATTCAAGTTCTCAGCGCTCTTTGAATATTGTGTTCTGTTTAGTTCCCCAGGTATAACTGAAAATTGTCCTCATACTGCTTGGCTTTGGTAGGGGAAGGTACATCTTTGTTAGTCCAAGGCAGGTTAAATAGCCAACCAGCTATTATGTCCCTTCTCAATCTGCGGTCATAGGAAAGTGTCTTCTAGCAGCACAATCTGGGTAAAATGCTCATTTGTGAGAGACACAATGAGGGTAATTTTCAAAGGAGTTACATGCGTAAATGTAACACTATCGTAGCAATTTTCAAAAGCCATTTACTCAAGTGCACTTATGTGAGCAAATCCTATGGACAATTCAATGGCATATATTATAGCAATTTTCAAAAGCCCACTTACTTACTCGAGTAAAACCTGGTTTTACTTGAGTAAATAATTTTTTAAAATCAGGCCCAATGTTGGCTCTTTTCTATTATAGGTCCCACATAGTGGAATGCTTTGACTCTGCGACCTTTAGAGGATATTGTTTTCCCACAAGCAACTTGTTTCTTGTTTCAAGAGGCATTTATGCCCGTGTTTACTACTGGCTGTTGTGAAGAGGGCAGCCTTGAAAGGCCTTGCATTCTGTTACAATGAGGGTGTTTTAGTGTGCCCTTGGGCCTCAGCCCGACACCAGATGGATCCAGGACCGAACCGAGGGTTGGCGATTTGTCCCAGGATGGCAGAGACACACAGTCTTACCCTCTGCCAGGCCTGCAAGCTCCCAGCGCCAACAAGATGATGTTGATAGGAGAACGGTCCTCCGATCGTTCCGAGCCCTTTCGGACCTGCCACTTGGATCGGCATGGAGCAGCAGGCCGGCCTGAGGATGAGGGCAGACGGAGGCCTTGACATGAAGACATGACACCAAGGTTGATGCGACGGCATCACATACGAGGGTTGAAGCGAAGACATGACAACAAGGCTATTGAAGACATGACGCCAGGGCTGTTGAAGACATGACACCAAGGCTGATGCAATGGCATCAGAAACGAGACGAGGAACTTGACAATGTCCAGACGAGATGAGAAGCTGGGTAGGTAGACATTGGCACTGTCTCTCAGGGCGCTCTAGTCAGCCCACCTTCATGGGCGGACCCAATGGGCTGGTCGCGGACCACTCTGTCCCACTGCGCGCCCTACACAGCCCAAGGAGGCTGGTCACGGACCACGAGGAGAGCGGGACAAGCACAGGGAAGAATCCAGCCGAGGTGGGTCTCCGATAATGAAGCCAGATGTCATCCGAAGCACCACGAAGGCTGGCATGACAAGACGGCTCAGGAGCCGTCTCCCATGATGAAGCTGCGTCACCCGGCGATCCACGGCCGGCAGAACAGAAGGCTCCGGAGCAAGAACGAACACCAAGGAGAGCTGGAACACCAGGAAGCAATACACCAGGAGATGAGACACCAGGACACCTGGACGAGGACATCAGGCAATGAAGACATGACACGAAGACATGGTACGAAGCAGCCGAGACGAGGAGCTCCACGAAGAAGATCAAGGACTTGTCAGAGAGCTGGCAGGCAGGAGCCTCCAGGGCTGAAGTCAGTCCGATGCAAGGCAAAGAACAATGGCAAGACCAGCCCTTTTATAGGGCTGAGCAGGAAATAGTCACAAAGGTGGAGCCCAGGGCATATCCGGCCATGGGCCCTTTAAATATTGAAGAGAGGCGTAGCCGCGTGCCTAGGAGTAAGGAAGCAAGACTGTGCAGGACATGGACAGCAGTCCTGTACAGACGTCAGCGCATAAGGAGCAGGGCTGGGCCTAGAGGTATGCCGCGATGACAGCAGCAACTCCAGCCGCTGCAGGAGGCCCTAGGGGCGGCTCCAGCCGCCAATCCAGGCCGGGGCTTGCGGCCTCTGGCCGTGAAGATGGCAGAGACGGCGGCGGCTCCAGCCACGAAGAAGAGGCAGACAGCGTGGGAAAGTCCGCGGCTCCAGCCGCGATGAAGGCCCGACTTCGCCGGCTCCGTGCCGTGTGGGCAGCAGCAAAAGGTGAGGAGCCTGCTCACGGGGGAACCCCCTGGCAGTGTTCATAACACTGGCTGAGTGTTGTGCACAAAGTGGTTGGAGAAATGTATTGTCCAGATTTATTTTATGTTGATAGTTGTTTTGCATTTTATATTTATTTCAATGTAGATATTCTATGTTGTAATTGGAATTCACTTAGGATGACTGGTTGACTATAAGTGGAAGATACTTTAAATATATATGTGTTGTATGGATTTAGTGGCATACTGTTTTCTCTGTTTCTCCAGGCAGGGAATATTTATCTTTATTTGGATTTATTACCTGACTTCTTGAATAGATCTGTTAGATTTGCTAGATCTACTCATACCATAAATATGGTATGAATCAATCTCATTGTTTCTTAGGGGTGTGCATTCGTTTGCAATGTATTGGCAATCCGCAACATATATGCCATATTAGTTGTATTCGTGGGGGTCACGAAACGTATGGCGAACCCCCACAAATACAACGTATCACTAATGAATAAACCCCCACCCTCCTGACCCCCCTAAGACTTGCCGAAAGTCCCTGGTGGTCCAGCGGGGGTCCTGGACCGATCTCCTGCACTCGGGCTGTCGGCTGCCGGTATTCAAAATTGTGCCGATAGCCTTTGCCCTTACTATGTCACAGGGGCTACCGGTGCCATTGGTCGGCCCCTGTCACATGGTAGGAGCACAAGATGGCGCCGGCCGTCCATTGCTCCTACCATGTCACGGGGGCCAACCAATGGCACCGGTAGCCCCTGTGACAGAGTAAGGGCAAAGGCTATCGGCGCCATTTTGAATACCGGCAGCCGACAGCCCACGTGCAGGAGATCGCTCCAGGATCCCCGCTGGACCACCAGGGACTTTTGGCAAGTCTTGGGGGGGGGGGGGGGGGGGTCAGGAGGGTGGGGGGTTGTAGTTAATTAAATTTAAAGGGTTGGGATGGGGTTTGTTTTGGGAAATGAATAGATATGTAACTAATAAACGGATCGGAGTCCCCCGAGAACAGATGCAACGGATTTGGGTCCCGATGAATATGAATACCGAATGGGACCTGCTGCACATCCCTATTGTTTCTGTGTATTTCTCCAGGCAAGGAATATACTACCTTGCTTTGGAGATATATGCAAATATCTCTTTTTTCCTAGAGGATGGATAAACAAACCCAGTTTCTCTTATATGGACTTTGTACTCCTTGGGTTCAAATGTTTTTCTGCTAATCACTTAAATGCTTCCCCATCAGGAAATATCACAATAAATTGAGCACATGACACTTTTTAATACTTAAGCCAGTAAACATTATAAAATTGCAATTCATAGTCATTGCAGAGGAATACAGAAACTAAGTACCTATAAAAATAAGTATTTGCTGTAAATCTAAAGAAATCAATAACTGTCTTTCTGGGTGGTGAGTTTTTTTGCTTAGACTCCTCAACAGGACTTTGTCTGATTAACTACATGAAAAGCTTTTGCTGCTACCAAGAAATAAAGGTCAAACAAGATGTGAGTGATAGGTTATAATTAGATTAACTTCATACATTTCAAGAACTATGCTTCATTCATTAGGGCAGTACAGAATGAACAAAGGTTGATGTTGCTGCAATACACAAGGAAATTACAGGTTGGATTACAATGGTGGTGTAGACGTATTTATTTGCAAAACTATGAAGAGCTGTAAAATAAAAAAAGAGGGGGCAAGGGAGGTGAGGTGTTTGCAGAGGAGTGAGAAAGTTGAGGGAACTGTACAGCAAAATTTACAGCTATTAAGTCCCTTTGTGTTGGTTTCAGAGTGATCATTTTAATTTCAAATGCCATACAGCATACAAAATATAAGTAGTTATGACAGGGAACAATTATCTTATTTTAGGTTCTGTGTTCATACCTCTGCTCTTCAATGTCTCACTGCTTTATTCCCCCTTAATACTTTCCTCACCTCCCCATCCTTTAGACCAATGTTTATCAACCTTCTGGTTACCAGCGACTGGGAGGCTCCCTCTCCCCATGCTCTTCCATTTCAGGGGGAAGCCCCTCAAGTTTGATGAGTGGGAACTGATGAGGTTCCCCTGAAATGCTAGGGAGGTGAAGTTTCTAGATGAAATAAATGTTTCATGGAGCAGTTGGTCTAGGAACAGTTGCGAGGGGGAGCTATTCTAGACCTAATTCTTTACTGAAGCCCAGGATTTGGTGATGACCCTAGGCAACAGTGATCATAAAACAATCAAATTTGACTTAACATGAGGGAAGACATTAAGAAAAACTACTTCTAACAACTTTCAAAAGGGAGACTGAAAATGAGGAAAATAAAAAACCTAAAAGGTGTAGCTTCAAAGGCAGGCATTGACACTAAAAAATGGCATCTTGGAAGCCCAGACAATGGCATGCATTAAAAAAGATAGCAGAAAAACCAAATTCCCGGCATGGTTAAAAGATGGTGAAAATACTTTAAAAAAAATGGAAAGAGGATCCAAGTAAAAATAGTAAAAAGCTAACACACTGGCAAGTTAGATACTAGGGATGTGAATCGTTTTTATAAGAATAGAAATATCGTACGATATTTCTTAATTTGTTATATATCGGGAAAAACGAGAAACAAATATTTTTCCCCCAAACGTTTTGTGAAAATCATTTTTTGGGTTAGTGCGCACTAACTCCCGTTAGCGCACACTTTAGTTTTTGTGTTCTGCTATTAAATTATTTTCTTCTGCATAGTTTTAATATATTTCCCTCTCAGTGTGTACATTTAGGTTTTTTTTTTCTTCTGTTTAATCCCTTTCTGCATCTGAGTTTATTAACTTGGCCTATCACATCTGTATATTTTCACAGTGAACTAGCTGATAATTATCTGTGCTAAATTGTTTGAAATAGGCTTTGCCAACTGAAAATTTTTACACAGCTGTAGAGTATTTTTTGGCTAGTCTTTATATTACATTTCGTTCTTGCAAAGGGAGATAGTAAGCTACCTATAAAATGAAATGCCTTCCAAGATCTTCAGCTTGTAGAAATGCAAATCAGGTAATCGGTGCAATTATAGAAGTAAAAACTAATATCAATGATCTAATCCATCTGGGGAAACAGCATCTAAGCAGCACAAAGATTTCCCGTGTCTGAGGTCATGTATGCAGCAGTAAAAGACTATAAAATTAGGATGGCCTACATTTGAAAGTGGCAGGAAAGGAGATCTTAACAGGTAGATTTTAAAAGGGCCGCGCAGGTGCCCATAAATGCACTTATTGCCCCATGAGAAAAGATGTACGCTATTTTATAAAGTATGGGCTGGATTTTCAAAAGGTTATGTGCGTAAATCCAAGGGAAAAACCATTTGGTTCGCAAAGGAGGTGACAAAAAATAAAGGCAAAAAACAGCATTCAGAAGTATAAAGGATCTCAAAAAGACGAACACAGGGAAGAATACCTGGTGAAACTGAGGGAGATGAAGAAAAATCAGGAATGCAAAAGGTCAAATGGAAGAAAGGATTAGCTAATGAGGTAGAGTTGATAAAATATTTGTCAGATATATTAGAGAAAGGAAGACCCGAAATGGTATAGTGAAATTCAAAGATGACAAGGAGCAAGGTATAGACACAAAAATGGCAGAAATATTAAATACTTCAGTTCTAAGTTTACTAAAGACCCTGGAGAAGGACCATTGCTAGTTGACAAGATGACAGAAGGGAATGGGGTAGACAACTTTTACAGAAGATAATGTATGGGAACAGCTAGGAAAACTAAGTGGGTAAGACCATGGGGCTGGATGAGGTACATTCCAGGATCCTACGGGAGCTCAGATGTGCTGACAATTCTGCTGAAAGACCTGTTCAACAAATCTCTGGAAACAGGAGTAGTGCCGTAAGATTGAAGAGCAGTTGTGGACCCACTTTACAAAAGTGGTAGAGAGGAGACTGGAAACTACGGGCTGGTTAGCCTCACCTCTATGGTGGGAAAATTAATGGAGACTGTTGAAAGGAAGAATAGTGAACTATCTACAATCCAGTAAGTAAGCTGCTGGATCAAGGCAGCAAGAATTCACCATGGAAAGTCCTATCAGACAAATCGAATTCTCTAGTTACCCAATCAAAAAAATCAGATCAAGGAAGTGCGCTCAATGTGATTTACTTGGATTTCAGGAAAGCTTTTCATACAGTACCACATAGGAGGCTTGTAAATAAAATGAGAAGCTTGGGAGTCAGTACCAAGGTGGAGTGGATTATAAACTGGTTTGCAGGAGGATGGTGGGTAATGGGAAATGGAAGCTACTCTAAAGAGAAAATTAAGTGGAGTTCCACAAGTATCAGTATTCGGACTGACTCTGTTCAATATCTTTGTGAGCAACATTGTGCAAGGAATAGAAGGTAAAGTTTGTCTATTTGCAGGTGATACTAAAATCTACAGATTGTACATGCCTGAAGGAGAAGAGAATGAAAAGTGATTTAAGAAAGGTTGGAGTGATCGAAGATTTGGCAGCTGGGATTCAAGGCCAAGAAGTGCAGAGTCATGCACCTGGGATGCGATATTCCAAAAGCTGTATGTGATGGGGGTGAAAAATTGCACAAAGAGAGGGATCTTGGTGTGATAGTGTCTGGTGATCTGAAGGTGCAAAGCAACGTGACAAGGCGATAGCTAAAGCCAGACGAATGCTGGGCTGCACAGAAAATAACCAGTAAGAAAAAGGAGGATAACCAATGGGATAAAGCTACATCAGGGTACAATTTATATCACAATGATAGAAAGGATCAACTTGGGGGTGTGGCACTATGTCTGGGAGGGTATAGAGTCTAACAGGATAAAGATCATACAAGAGACTAAATGCTCAGTAGAATCCATATGGATAGAAATCCCATGCAGCAGATTTTGAAAGCCCTACATGCACCGAGCCCATTTTGCGGGGCTTGACAAAAGGGGCAGGGCGTGGGCGGTCTGGGGTGGGGCAGGGCTAGAAGCAGGCGCAACTTGCATAACAAAGGAATGGGGGGGTTAGGTAGGGCTGGGGGGTGGGTTAGGTAAGGGAAGGAAGGTAAGGGAGCGGAAGGAAAGTTCCCTCCGAAGCTGCTCCAATTTCGGAACGGCCTTGGAGGGAACAGGGAAAGTCATCGGGGCTCCCCTAGGGCTTGGCACATGCAAGGTGCACAAGGGTGCACCCCCTTGTGCACACCGATCCCGGATTTTATAACATGAGCATGGCTGCGTGCGCATGTTATAAAATCGGGCGAAGATTTGTGCGTGCCGGGTTGCACGCACAAATCTATGCCGGCGGGTAGGTACTAAAATCTGGCCCCATGTGTGTGGAGTATAGTGATAGGAGTATACTTCCATTCACCTGGCCAAAAAGATCAGATGAAATACTAAGAGAAATCAGGGAAGCTAACCAAATTGGCAGGCAGTAATAAAGAGAGATTTCCATTGCCCAAGTATTGACTGGGTAAATGTAACATCAGGACATGCTAGAGACAAAGTTCCTGGATTGAATAAACGACTGTGTCATGGAGCAATTGGTTCAGGAACCAACGATAGAGGGAGCTATTTTAGATTTAATTTAGTGGAACACAGGATTTGGTGAGAGATAGTGGTGGGGCCGCTTAGCAATAGTGATCATAGCATGATCAAATTTGAACTAATGCCTGGAAGGGGGACAATGTCAATCTATAGCTCTAAATTTTCAAAAGGGAAACTGATAAAATGAGGAAAACAGAAAAAAACTGAAAGATGCAGCTGCAAAGGTTAAAAGTGTACAACAGGCATATACATTGTTTAAAAATACAATCACACATTAAGAAAGGTAGAAGGAAGGCAAAACAATTACCGGCATAGTTAAAAGATGAGATGAAAGCAGCTATTTTAGCCAAAAACATCCTTCAAAGATTGGAAGTATCCATCTGAAGAAAATAGGAAAAAGCATAAAAATTGTCAAGTTAAGTATAAAATATTGATAAGGCAAGCTAAGAGAATTTGAAATGAAGTTGGCTGTAGAGGCAAAAACTCATAAAAACTAAATATATCCGAAGAAACCTGCGAGGGAGTCTGTTGGACCGTTCGATGACCAAGGGGTTAAAGGGGCTCTTAGGGAAGATAAGGCCATTGCAGAAAGACTACATTAATTTTTTGCTTCTATGTTTACTGAGGATGTTGGGAGGATTCCAGTTGCAGAGATGCTTTTCAAGGGTGATGATTCAGATGAACTGAACCAAATCACTGTGAACCTAGAAGATGTAATAGGCCAGATTGACAAACTAAAGAGTAGCAAATCATCTGGACCAGATGGTATGCACTCCAGGGTTCTAAGGGAACTCAGAAATGAAATTTCAGATCTATTAGTTAACATTTTTAACCTATCATTAAACTCATCCATTGTACCTGAAGACTGGAGGGTGGCCAATGTAACCCCAATATTTAAAAAGGGCTCCAGGAGCAATCCAGGAAACTATAGATCAGTGAGCCTGACTTCAGTGCTGGGAAAAATAATGGAAACTATTCTAAAGATCAAAATCACAGAGCACATAGAAAGACATGGTGTAATGGAAATAGTAAGCATACATTTACCCAAGGGAAATCTTGCCTCAAATCTGCTTCATTTTTTGGAAGGGGTTAATAAACATGTGGATAAAGGTGAAGTAGAAAATGTAGTGTATTTGTATTTTCAGAAGGCATTTCACAAAGTCCTTCATGAGAGGCCTGTAAGAAAACTAAAAAGTCATGAGATAGGAGGTGTCCTTTCATGGATTGCAAACTGGTTAAAACACAGGAACAGTAGGATTAAATGGTCAGGTCTCTCAGTGGAAAAGGTAAACAATGGAGTGCCTCAGGGATCTGTACTTGGACCGGTGCTTTTCAACATATTTATAAATGATCTGGAAAGGAATATGACAAGTGAGGTAATCAAATTTGCAAATACAAAATTATTCAGAGTAGTTAAATCACAAGTGGATTGTGATAAATTGCAGGAGGACCTTAAGAGGCAGGAAGATTGGGTATCCAAATGGCAGAAGAAACTCAATGTGGACAAGTGCAAGGTGATGCAAATAGGGAAAAATAACATGCCTTATCTGAAATAAACAAATTACTCACCGACAACTTCCTAGCACTCAACACCAACAAAACCGAACTACTCATCCTCTCTCCCCCCAGCATTCCCACACTCAGCCTTTCTTCCCCCTCCCCACCAGACTGCCCTCCCACACAATTCGTCCGCAGCCTAGGCATATGGATAGACAACCACTTTAACCTCAAAAAATTCATATCTAACACCATAAAGAGCGGATTCTTCAAACTCCACACCTTGAAGAGAATCAAACCACTCCTACACACTGCTGACTTCCGAACAGTACTGCAGGCCATGATCCTATCCAAACTGGACTACTGCAACGCCATCCTACTAGGTCTCCCAAAAAACACCCTTCAACCATTACAGCTCCTACAGAATGCTGCCGCCCGCATCCTCACAAATACTCACCGTCATGACCACATCACCCCAGTTCTTCAATCCCTACACTGGCTCCCAGTAAACTCCAGGATAATCTATAAATCCCTTACCCTCATACACAAAGCCATTCACAACCAAAACATGCACTGGTTCCCTGAACATCTCCACATCCACAACACAACCAGACCTACTAGAAAACAGCATCAAGCCAAACTCCTGACACCCTCCCCCAAAGTCATCAAACATGCCTCAATCAGAGAAAGATCATTCATTATAGCAGGCACATCCCAATGGAACAAATGCCACCCCACCTACGCCAGGAACCTTGCCATAAAAAATTCAAACAGAATCTGAAAACCTGGCTCTTCAAACTAGCATACCCCGACTAAAGATACGACCCTCGACTGACACGCCCCCCTGAACTTAACTTAACCATTACCCCCCTCTTCCCCCCCACATCACTGTACCCCCCTCCCACCCTCCTCCTCCTCCTCCTCCTCCCAACCCAACCCAACACCCCATCCTCCTTCTCCCCTCCAATACCATATACCTGACACCTTTGTGAATAGTTAAAGACCGGACACCTTGTGAATAGCTGTAAATCTAAATAATGTTTACCTATGTTTATCTACTCTAAATTATTGTAAAGCCTGTTGCTACATTATCTATGTTTATTTACTCTAAATTATTGTAAAGCCCGTTGCTACGTTACGTTACACTGTGAACCGGGGTGATGTTTTTAACGTGCCCCGGTATATAAAAAAACTCTTAAATAAAAAAATAAAAAATAAAAAAAAATGCCTTAGTTACACGATGTTAGATTCCATATTAGGAGCTACCACCCAGGAATATGATCTAGGTGCCATAGTGGATAATACATTGAAATCGTTGACTCAGTGTGCTGCGGCAGTCAAAAAAGCAAATATTAGGAATTAGTAAAGGAATGGTGAATAAAATGGAAAATGTTATAATGCTTCTGTATTGCTCCATGATGAGACCACACCTTTAGTACTGCGTATAATTCTGTCGCTGCATCTCAAAAAATATAGTTCCACTGGAGAAGGTACAGAGAAGGGTGACCAAAATGATAATGGGGATGGAATGGCTCTCCTTTGGAAGAAAGGCTAAAGAGGTTAGTGCTGTTCAGCTTGAAGAGATGCCTGAGGGGGGATATGATAGAGGTCTTTAAAATCATGAGGTCTAGAACTGGTAAATGTGAATCGGTTATTTACTCTTTCGGATAATAGGACTAGAGGCACTCCATGAAGTTAGCAAGTAGCACACTTAAAACTAATCAAACAAAACAGAACTCCTCATCATTATGCCACAAAACAACTTCCATTCTAGCCCTAAGCCTCAATCTCTATCTGACCCTCACAATTTACAGCAAGTCCACAGCCTTGGCATTATAATTGACAAACATTTCACATTAAAAAATTTTTTTACTGCCACCATCAAAAATGGTTTCTTTAAACTTAATACATTGAAAAGAATTAAACCCCTCCTACATCCACATGACTTCCGGACAGTACTACAAGCTACTATATTGTCTAAATTGGACTACTGCAATTCCATCTTACTAGGACTCCCAAAAAATTCACTACAACCACTTCAGATGCTACAAAATGCAGCTGCACGCTTGCTTACCAACACGCACCGCCATGAACACATTACTCCAGCTCTACAATTCTTCCACTGGCTTCCTGTTGCGTCTAGGATATTATTCAAAGTTCTTACCCTAATACACAAATCAATATATAATCAAGATATGCATTGGTTCTCCGATTATTTTACATTCCATTCATCAGACAGACCAATAAGAAAGATGCACCTGGCTAAACTCGCTACTCCAACTCTCAAACATATAAAATATGCTTCAACGAGAGAACGATCATTCACGATAGCTGGAATCAACATCTGGAACAAAATGCCCACAGATCTGCGCCAGGAGCCCTGCCATAAGAAATTTAAACAGAACCTTAAAACCTGGCTGTTTAAACAAGCATACAATTCATGAACATTTCCCCCTCAGACATTACTAAATATACGCTTATTATTCAATAATCTTTTTCCATTTCATGCAGTCTCTTTCAATAACGCTAAACACCCCCATTGATCTTTTACTATTGTAAAGACTATTTTGATTCTTGGATCTATCATGCAATTTTAGCTCCCAAATTAATTTACATCTCCTGTTATATTTACCTCAAATTATATATATTTGTATCTTTATATTTCCTCCACCTTTTAAGTACATCCCCATTGTATTATTTGTTGTTACGTGTATACTGGTTTTAATTTATATCTGTTGTTCCATTCTAAATTGTTTGGATTATAAAGCTTGTTGCTGAATTATCATTCATTGTAAACAGAGGTGATGTTTTCTAACGTGCCGTGGTATATAAAAAAAAGTCTTAAATAAATAAATAATCAGAGAAAATTCTTTTACTCAACACACAATTAAGCTCTGGAATTTGTTGCCAGAGGGTGTGGTTAGTGCAGATAGTGTAGCTAGGTTTAAAAAAGGTTTGGATAAGTTCTTGGAGAAGTCCATTAATTGCTATTAATCAAGTTGACTTAGGGAATAGCCACTGCTAATACTGGCATCAGTAGCATGGGATCTACTTAGTGTTTGGGAACTCGCCAGGTACTAGTAGCCTGGATTGGCCATTGTTGGAAATGGGATGCTGGGCTTGATGGACCCTTAGTTTGACCCAGTATGGCAATTTGTTATGTTCTAATGCCTTTGTACAGGTCCTTGGTGAGGCCTGTACAAGGGCTGAATGTGTTCAGTTCTGGAGGCCATATCAAAAGGGATTGAGACAGGATGGAGGAAGACTTATGAGGAGATGCTGAAGGATCAGGGGAAGATGTGATAAAGATCTTCAGATACCCAAAAGGTTTTAATAATGCATGAACTTCAAATATTTTCCATTGGAAAGAAATCAGAACTAGGGGGTCACAAAATGAAGCTTCAGGAGGGATGACTCAACCAACACCAGAAAATCTCTTCATAGAGAGGGTGGTAGATGCCTGGAAGATCTTCTGGAGGAGGTGAAGACAAAACAGTTAAAGAATTCAAAGTGGCATGGGATAAACACTGTGGGCCGCAGGGAGATGCTGTTTTCTGGCCTCCTGCGGGCTTTGGCATAGGCACACATGTGCGTGCTCACTCCTCGTACCTGTAAAGGGGCCATGGCGGTAAACTAGCCCATGGCCCTGGAGGATGACACCATCGGGCCCTGCTATTTAAGGCAGGGCCCCACTAGTTCCTTGCCTTGGCAACAGGTCTCCACATTTGTTCGTGTGTTAGTTGCCCTTCGTTCCTGGTTCCTGATCCTGACCCATACCTTGGTCCTTTCCTTGTCTTGTTGGACTGACTCTCTGGCTTTGACCCTTGCTACGTTGGACTATGCTCTGGACTGACTCTCTGGCTTTGACCCTTGCTCTGCCCTGTCTCGGTACCTTGTCAGCCGCCTGCCCTGACACCAGCTTGCTTTGACTATGCCTTTGTTTTCTACCTGGACGTGGCCTTTAGGCTTCGGCCTCTTTTACCTGTGTGTCCCCTGTCTCCGCCCTGATGCTATTGGCACCCAGGCTCTGGATCCCTGCCTTGTCCGGACCTACGTCGGTCCCTTGATACCTCTGTGGTTCCTGGCAACCCTTGTACCTCATCTACTGGGAGTCATCATATGGAGGCTGGCCTAAGACCAGCTGGCCCCGGCACACAAGGGCTCAACCTGTGAGGAACGAGGGCTGGTATTGGTGAATTTCCAGTTGGCTTCCGTCTCCTAGTCAGCTCTGCCTCTCGACAGTGGGGACCCATGGGGCTTGCCATACAGGTAGCATCAACCCCACTTCAGGCCAAGGGTCCACCACCAGCACAACACAACCACCAAGGCCCCTACTTTTACAGTCTGTGGAACTGATGAGCATAGGGTAACCTGCACGGAGGAGTAATTACCACCCTTAACCAATAAGCCTTGATGCTTTTGATGCAACTATATCATTTTCCACTTTGACAGTGGTGGGGTTAGGGAGTGGAAGAGGAATTGGATTCAGACAACCACCAAATTGGTACATGACGTACAATCTGGGGTACTAATATGCATTTATAAGTGAAAAAGTACAGGACTGCTTTTAAGGCCAAGTCCATAAGCAAAACACGTCAGCACTGAATTTTCAAGGCATCTCATCGAATAACTCCATAGAGCAGCAGTTGCTTCCCTTAAATAACCAAGGCAATAGCTTGCCTTATTCCAAACAATGTAGCACAGAGAGCTATTATCAGCTGGAGAGTTTTTGTCTACAAGCATGTTCACTGTGAAAATATACTGATGGGATAACCCAGGTTAAACTCAGATGCAGGAGAATGGGATTAAACAGCAGCAGAAAAAACATCTAAAAGTACACCAAGATACAGAAATACATTTAAAAAATAATGCAGGAGAAGAGGATTGGAGAAAAGGATTTACCAGAACACAAACTTTTAAAGTGCACACTACAAGGAAATTATGTAAATATACCAAAACAAATCACTTAGATTGCAGTGCTGTATGCCTTTGAATCAGGCTGCACTGTGTGATCTCACTCCCACATCTGCTGCTAGTATACATACTACTTGCATTTATTGACTTTTACTGTCATCTTGTGGCAAAGTGTGGTTTGTTATGCTGTTTGGCTGAATGTTTAAAAGCTGCCCTGAACAGAAGCTGGTAGCTGGAGTCCTGATATGTCATCTTGAGGCTGTGGGAAGTGTGTGGGCAGAGATGATATTGTCTCCTGTATGGATTAGATTTGCACTGTTGTGTTACCGAGGACGTTTTAGAACTTGAAAAGCAAAAGCCAATGGACACAGTCTGACACTGATGCTCTGATGGGTAAAACACTGACTTCTCTAGTCAAGCAGCAGAAAACACATTTTGAATACGAAAACTGCCCCAGCAGGCTCCGTGCATAACAGAACATAACTGCTAAAATAAGGAGTCTGGCTGATGTGCGCTTTGTGACCTGGCATTAAAAGGATTTTGCAATAAATCTGTGTGCATATATAGGAGTAGATTTTAGAAGGTTGTGCGTGGGCGTACATGTACACCCAATTTTATAACTTGTGTGCACAGGCGCGCACAAGTTATAAAATCAGGAGTCAGTGCGTGCAAGGGGGTGCACAATTGTCCCCACACTTGTCCCCCCTGTGCACGCCGCCCGCACACGTGTGCGCACCAGAAACCGCATGCCCATGGACGATCGCGCGCTTCTTTTACAATAAACCCCTGTTTAGCATGCACAATAAACAGGGGCCAGAAGATGATAATGTGAGCATACTAAAATGATCATGAACATATGGCAAATGAAGGAATATAAAATACAAATAAAGCTTTAGTAAGTGCAGGGGAAATAGCATAGCTATTTACCAGGTACTCAATGCCAAAAATGTAGCAGCTGCCAATGAATGCTTTTCACTTTAGGACAGCTAGCACAGCGGATTTCAAGAGGCAGCACATGGACATAGGAAATTCTGCAATCCAATCAGTGTGGGCAGGTTAAAGAAAAATGTAGATATCTTTCAAATATTTCAAAACACTAATAAACAATACCAAAGCTGAATTTATTCTATACAGTGAATGGAGGAAAAGACCTCAGAATTAAAACATGTCTGGTTCATTGAACTTTGGATATTCTTCATACCATTTAAACATTGATTATGAAAACCTCAGACCACCAACTTCCTGTGCTTTATTTCTTCATAACAAATTGTCTATTTTTTGTATTAAGAACCGGAACGCAGCACCTTTTTCCTCTCAATAAGCGTGTTTTTTATTAAGCAAAACATACATTCCGATAGAGTTAGATATACAATTGAAACTGAGAAATGTAGAAAAAGGACAAGATCTTTAACTTTTTGCAAAACAGTCTATTACGAAACTATGTTAACAGACTTCAAATGGCACCTTCTAGAGATATTATTAAATTATACATCTTTCATAAATGTATATATGTGCCTCTATGTAAACCGTTGTGATGGTATACTACTTAATGATGGTATAGAAAAGATGTTAAATAAATAAATAAAATAAATCTCTATAAGCAATATTTATTTATCTTGAACTTGTCTCAATGCTTTATCTATTCAGAATCCAGATGGCCACTGATATTGGCCATGCGTTTGCTGACAAGTCTGCTTCAGGGTGTCTTAATAGAAAAGATAGACAATATGTTATGAAGAAATAAAGCACAGAAAAGTTGTTAATTGAATTTCCTTTTGGGAAAATGATTTATTATAGGATTTAATCTTCCTGTAATGTATTTCTATTTTCTTTTTCTGATAAGTCATTTTTGTTTTCTGGAAGTAAGGTAATGTCTTGCTTTAATTGCTGAAATGAATAAAAATAAAATTTAAAAAAAATGGTCTGACCACCACCAATTAACTAACTTATTCACTCCTTCACTTATTGCTGATTGGACCATTCACTGTTACATGTCAGTGAAAGGACCAATCACCTTTCAGAAGGCTGTATTAAAGGGAATTGGTTCTTTCAACAACAAATGTTAGTGAAAAGGACCAATCAAGAACAGCCCTGCCAGAGGAGAGTCTCTGGCAGGTGTTCCTGGCTGGGAGGGACGAGATTTGCAGTCTGGCAAGGGCGGTTTTCTCGTAAGGATCTCAGATCCCTAAATTCAGGTACTGGACCCTGGGTCTGCCTCGAACCGCTTGGCCCATTGGGCTAGACCTTGGGGGAGGGAGCTTGGGTCAGGTCAGCCACTGGGCACCCAGCCATGTCTCCTACGCGCCCGATGCCAAGGACATGCTAGGGATGCACAATTTTCCCTGGTACATCCTTTTTAGTGCTGCAGGTCATTTCAATATGGCATTGGATGCCCAGGAGAGGTGGTTGGGCGGGTGTTAGGAAAGCGGGTGCTCAGCATTGAGCACCCGCTTTCTATGTGAAAATATTGCATTGGCCTGTAGGACTATCTGTGCTAGACATACACACTGGGGTGGGGTTACAAATACAAATAAATATCAACCCAGCATGATCATGATTTGGGAAGTTACCTGCCTCAGGGGTATAGTCAACTCATAATAGATGCTGATTCACTGTGAATATTTCTATAAAGCAAGGGTACAAACAAACCATTATAATCAAAACAGAAACAGAACACCCAAAATAATTTTCTATTAAAAACCAAATATAGCAGACTTAAGAGGAAGCAGTCTTAAACAAATGAAAAGGAGAATCTTATCTTGAGTAAATGATATAAGAGTACCTATTAAAGATAGTGTAAAAAAAAAAATCAGATTAATAATCACAAAAAAAGAAGATGCATAAAACTGACAAAAAATGAACAGAAAAATGGGCAATTAACTTTCCTTACTGGAACAAGTGAGACTAACTTATCCTGGTAGGGTGGCAACAACTTTTAACCTACTCAAGGGGCACAGCTGTGACAGAAGTAAGCCACCTAAAGGTCTGCAAGTTGGAAAAAAAAAAGCGATGTATAAACAAATATCCACACAGTAAAAGACATACTATAAAAACAGAAGGGGAAAACAAACAGAAGTGACAGCAGGAAAGGACCAAGGGGTCCACGCAGTCTGCGCAACAAACTTATGGTAGCATCTGCCTCATCATTCAGGTCACCCCCAGACCAAAGTCAGGGCCCTTGGTTGCTGTCTGAGTCCAATTCCCTGTTACCTCGTGCCCTTGCAGCAGAAAGCAATGTTGAAGTTGTATTAAACTATCAGGCTTATTGGTGAAGGGTTGTAACAGCTCCATCAGCTTGTTACCCCCCCCCCCCCCCCATGCTTGTGTTTCCCCAGACCATAAGACATTCAGCAAAGCCATCAAGATGTCAGGGCTGTGGGGACTGAACCCACGGTCCCAGGAGTTCAAGGGCAGGAGATTTTTGAAGTTGAACCACAGGGATTTACTGCAAGAATGGCTTACTGTGTAGCTAAAACCAATATAAAAATTTGCTTCCTAAGCCAATACAACCATCTCACATTCTCTCAACAAAAACTAAGATATACAAAGTTAAAACCATTTAATTATAAAAAAAACAATGTACATAGAAATCTTTGCAGAGTCCCTGTTAATCCCTAAGAGCAAAAGAAACCCTTCCACATCTCTTGCTGGGGTTAGGTATATTAAAGGTACTTTTTAATATATTATCAAATACATTACAAAAGTCCAGTAACCATGTAAAATTAATGTACCAAAAAAACTAATAAAAATATGTCAAAAATACAACACAAAAATCTACAATATATTAAAAATACCACACAAAAAGTCACTATTAAAAAAATAAAAACTAAAATACATATATAGAGAAATAAATAGAAAATATACTATCTTACCATATAGCTTTATTTAAAAATCTCTGCAGAAAGTATAAATCAGTCTGGAGAACCACTGACAAGAATACATAAAATACCTTAATAACACAGCCACATGCAGGACCAAAAGCTCTCTGTATTCAGACTGCAGCACTACACCAACAACAGAAATGATGTTACAGATACAAGCCCAGAATGCCCTTTTTAAAGAAATTTTTCCCTCCAAAACAAACCGACAAAAATTCAAACACTAATTAAACTGTTAAAGCTAAATTCAGAGGGACTTGTATTCAAAATTGGTACTGAGCACTAACAGGTGTTGTCATTTTAAACAGTCCTCAGTAGTAATTGTGAATACAAGTCCCTGTAGGGCTATACAACTTCTTAGTAGTCAGTAGTCATTTTAAATAGAAGGATCTTCTGAATCTAATCTTTACAGTTTGATTTTTTTTTTTTTTGTCAGTTTGTTTTGGAGGGAAATTTCTCTTTAAACAGTGCATTCTGGGATTGCATCTGTAACATCATTTGTATTTTTGGTGCAGTGCTGCAGTCTGAACCCAGAGAGCTTTTGTTTCTATGTGTGCTATGAAGGTATTTTATGTATTCTTTTACATGTTGGCGGTTCGTCAGACTGATTTATACTTTAATATATATAGAAGTATGTGTATATATATATATATATATATATATGTATTTTGTGTGTAGTATTTTACATATTTTAGTAGTTTTTTGAAACAGTTTTCTGTGATTACAGACCTTTTATGTATTTGGCTTTGGTAATGTATGTTAAAGGTTCTTTTCAGTATGTTACCACACCAAGAGATGTTGAGGGGACTTTCTTGATCTTAGGGATTTTTTAAAAGTTCTAATTGGCAGGAACTCTACAAAAGTTTATATGTATGTTGGATTTTTATAGTAAATGATTTTACTTTTGTATCTTTTTAAATGTTTGTTATAAGTATGTGAGGTAGCTGTATGTTCCTTCTCCTCTTCCTTTGTTTTAGGTTTGTTTTCTCTTAAATCAGCTATGTTCTTGTTTTGTAGAAAATTCGTTTGGGTGTTCTGTTTGTTTTATGTTTATGATGATTTGTAGCCCTGATTTGCTTTATAGGCACATTCACAGTGTATCAGCACCTTTTATGATGAATTCACTGCCTAGTCCCCTGCGGCAGGCAATATGCCAAAACACGAATGTGTCAAGTTGTAATATGAATTTTTGTTTGCATATTTTTTAATATTCAATAAATATCCAGCTGGAATTTTTAAAGATTTAATTTTGCAGATTTTAATAGGGATGGTAACTTTTAACCAGGCACGCAGGTGCATATACGTGCGTGCATGCCGAGATACACGGTCATTTTATAACATACATGCGGACACACTTACATGTTATGAAATTGCTTGGCTGTGCACATATGCATGCCAAATTTTAAGTGGATGTGCCCATAGGTGCATAAATCCACTTTTACCGCATAGTTTGGGAGATTTTAAAAGGGGGCATGTTCACACCATTTCCAGTTTAACCAATTCATCCACCAGTTCACCCATTTAACAGCTAGGTCCTCCAAACCCCTATGGTTTGATAGTCTACACCCTCCCCAATTCCCCCTTTAACCCCTCCATAGCAGAAGTAAAGTTATGCAGCAGGGGCGCGTCAGTATTTATACTCGCATCTCTTGGCCAGGCCCCATGTCCTACCCAGACCATGCCCTGCCTTGCTGCTTTTAGGCAGCTTTGCAGATGTGCGCACAAGTAGGTGTTTGGCATGTAACTGGGCGCTTCTTAAAATTTGGTCAGGGCACCGTAAGCCCAACTTAGCGCATCCCACGATTGATGCGCATGCTGGGCTTCTAGAATCCACATTTTAAGTTTGAGTGCACTTCTATTTGTTTATTTATTTTCATATATTACTCCTGGGGGAATTCTGCGCACAAAAAAACGTAAAGTTCTGTGCACTAAAACTTTACATTCTGCAAAATTTTGCATTCTTTATATTAGGGATGTGAATCATTATTTGACGATTTAAAACAATCGTCAGATATATTTTAAATCGTCAAAAATCGTTAGAGCCGCGATACATTAACAATTCCCCCGATTTATTGTCAAAAAATCGTAAATCGGGGGAGGGCGGAAAAACCAGCACACCAAAAAAACCCTAAAACCCACCCCGAACCTTTAAAACAAATCCCCCACCCTCCTGAACCCCCCAAAATGTTTTAAATTACCTGGGGTCCAGTGGGAGGGGGTCCCGGTGCGATCTCCCGCTCTCTGGCCACGGCTGCGTTAAGAGAAATGGCGCCGGTGGCCCTTTGCCCTTATCATGTGTCAGGGCAAAGGTAGCGCCGGCGCCATTTTGGATATTGGCAATACGGCCCGCGTGCAGGAGGTCGCTCCCGGACCCCCGCTGGACTTTTGGCAAGTCTTGTGGGGGTCAGGAGGCCCATATAGGGTCCCTCACTCTCGCGCACACACACACATCCCTTCATACAGGGTCCCTCACTCTCGCACACACATGTCCCTCACTCTCGCGCACACACACATCCCCTCATACAAGGTCCCTCTCTCTTGCATATACACCTACACAAGCTCCCTTTCTCCTGCTCATGCATATACCCTCACACAGGCTACCTATGTCTCTCTCTCACGCACCCCTTCACACAGGCTCTCTCTCACACTTACACAGTCCCTTCATGCAGGCTAGCACCCTCACATACACACGATCCCTTTTTCATAAACACCAGCTCCCAATCTCTCTCTCTCACTCACACACACACACACACACACACACACACACACACACACACACACACACACACACACAACTTCACAATTTCCTCATATAGGCTCCCTCTCTCTGGCACTCACACTCAAGCACCCCCTCGCTCTCTCTCATATCCCCTGCTTACACCCCCTGGTCTCTCTCACATCCTCCTTGCTCACTCCCCTGCTCTCTAACCCCCTCCCCCTTCCCCTACCCCTTCCCCCCCCTCACACACTCACAGACCTCTCTGCACACACTCTCAACGGGGCCTTCATCTTCGCCACGGGCAGAGCGCGCCCTGTGGCACGCCGGGGCCTTCATCTTCAACGCTTCGTTCGCAGCATGCTGGGGTCTCCTCTGCCATTTTCTGTGCAGAATTTGGAAATTCTGCACGGTGGGGGGTGGGGGGGGGGAATTCTGTGCAAACTATTCTGCGCTCTGCAGTAGTGCCGAATTTCCCCAGGAATATATATTATTTTGCTTGGTTTATTGGGGTTACTTTGCTTCTCATATATAGCTTTGGTATTTCCCTAGCCCCAGAGGATTTACAATAATAGGGCCTGATTTTAAACAGCATTTATTACGGTTTTACATGTGTAAATGCATTTTACCCATGTAATTGGACTTTTGAAAATTGTTACAATATATGCCATTGAATTGTCCATAGGATTTATCCATGGAAGTGGCTTTTGAAAATTACTATGATAATATATTATACATGTGGAAGTCCTTTGAAAATTCACCTATATGATGGTAACTTTAACACAGGCTTGGGCACTCATATACATGTGTATACAGGCGTGAAGCCAGAATCACGGCAATTTTATATCCTGCATGCACGTACACGTGTATGTTATAAAGTAGCTCTTGCACACATACATGTGCTCTTAATTTTCAGCTTGTGTGCGCACAGCACGTAGGTCAACTTCGAGGCACACGAGTGAGGGAATTTTGTAAGAGACGCCCGTGCCACCCATGACCAGCTTCACCGATTCATCCACTCGTTTGCCCATTTTAGAGCTAGATCCTCCAAACTCCCCTGGTTCTTTAGCCTGCACCCCTTCCCCCCCCTCCCCCCCCATTAACCCAGATCCCTCAAACACGTCAGAGAACGCTGGAAATAGTTTTATTTACACCTCATCCATAGCAGAATCAAGTTTGTGCTGAAATATACTTGGGTTCATACTCCATACACAGCCCAGCCCTTCTTTCCCTGATTTGAGATTTTCATGCACTGGTACGTTTGCGTGCATGTGGGCAGCTTATAAAATCGCTTGGACATGCACATGTGCTAAATGCGTGCACATCTCCAGATTTTGACGCATGCCTGGCTTTTAAAATTCACCTTCCTAGATGTATCATGGATTGTTTTGAAAATTGAGCTCATCATGTAAGAAGACATTAAACACAGAAGTATCGGATATGGAGTAGGTTTTCAAGGAGCCAGTTTTAGATGGTCTTAGATACATTTTCAGGCACAGTCTAGCTGACTAGATTGTAGCTTAGCATGAATGGCTGTAATATAACAGCTAAGCAACATTTGGAAAATTAATCTCAGTGGTACAAAGTCCCATCCAAGATGGAGATCCACCCACTGCCAATTATCCCATTTGACCAGCTCCTTTGGGTATCTGGCTCCTCTCCTGATCTCTTAATGGTCAAAACATGACCCATGTGAACTCTCTTCTGCCCACCACCCTTGAGGGTCCCATCACACGTGTGTGCTGAATACAGAGGGAGGGTAAGGAATAGAAACGTGGAACATGACTGCAGATAAAGGCTAAACCACCTATCCAGATTCCCTGCTCAGCTTGATAATCCCTTTCTCTCCCTCAGAGATCTTCTGTGCTTAGCTCAAGTTTTCTTGAGTTCTGTCATTGCCCTTGTCTCCACCACCTTTCCTGGAGACTATTCCATGCATCTACCACACTTTCTGGGAAGAAATACTTCCTTAGATTACTCCTCAGTCTACTATTTCACCTTCATCCCTTGTTCCAAAATCTCCTTTCCACTGAAAGAGATCCATCTCCTGTGCATTGATGCTGTTAAGGTAATTAAAATATCTCTATCATATCTCCCCTATCTCAACTTTGCTCTAGGATACACAGTACATATTTAGATCTTTAAGTCTATCCCCATATATTATATATGTCATATACTTTAAATTAAATTTTATTTATTCTAATCATGGTGATCTAGGGTTTTTTCTGCTTTCAATGTCTTCCTCTTTTCCATTTTCTGCTTCTTCTGTTTGCTTTATTTCTACATCTGTCTCTGACATTGATCTTTTCATTTCACCTCATTTCTCTGCCTCTGTTCACTCATAGCTAGAGTTTACCCCATCCTCCTTTTCTCAACCTTCACCTTTCTAACTCTCGCTTCCATTGTCCTTTCTCAATCCTATATTTCCAGATATCTTAATCCATTGACCTTACCCCCATCTACTATCTCCTTTCTGACTCCCTCCACCCCCACCATCCCTAGGCTGGCCCTCTTTCCAACCATCCTTCTTCAAGCTCTCCTAACCCATCTGTTCCTCTCCTTGCCATTTCTCCACCTTTTATTGTTTTGCAGCATTCCTCAACTCTCCCAATCCTACCTTTCTCTTACACTCACTGTCCTTCCCAATCCTCAAATCTATTTTCATCTTACATAGGTCTCAACATTCTATCTCCCAATCTCACCCCCTTCCTAGCCCTTCCCCTCTCTCTATCTTCTCTCCATTCCCCCTCCTTCCCCAATCTCCTGTTTTCACCTGTCATTTACCCAGTCCTCCATTTCCATCTTTGAATTCATTCCTTCCTCAGCCCTCATCTACTTTCTTCTACCTCTTATCCAACTCAAACTTCTTCCCTGGCATTCTCTCCTTGGCTCCAATCCCTTTCTTTTGCTAGCTCAGGTTGTCCCATCTGTATTCCCATCTCAGCTCCATCAATCCCCCATGTCTTAACTCTCTGGCCACCTTTCCTCTCCAGATTTGGTCTTCCCCACCCTGATTCCCTGTACACTCTGTCTTTCCTCCTCTAAAATGTGATTCTCTCTATTTTTCTGTTCCACCAATCCCAGTCCTTCCTCCATGGTCCTCCCTTACCCTTTTCCATCCAGAGTTCTCTCTTCTGGATCTTCTCTTCCACATCATGCCCCCATCTTGAGTCCCTCTTCCTGTCTTCATCTCCCTGTCTCCTACTTCCTATATTCGTCTCCCTCTGTTTGTCCCCCACCATCCTAAATGGTGTAGATTTCCTGCTCCATGCTCCTGATTCTTGGTACTTTCAGTTTCTCCTGCTCTCCACAGTTGCATCCTCAGTTCTTTTGGCCCCTGTGATGAGCAGGAGTGGCAATTAATAGCACATTTGCATCCTCTGCTGAATTGGGTGAGTCTCCCAGTTTGAGTTGTGAGATCTCCATAATCTCAATGCAAGACGGCCCAGCACAGTAGAGGAATCTCCCACATTTAAGCAACTGCTCTTTCTGCCAGCCATGCTCATGGAAAGGGGTGCATGGAAAGCGACCTGGTTTTCTAGCCTCCTCAAGACTGGTCTTATAATGGGCACCTATGATCATCACTGCTGCCTGGCTCACTAACTGAGCAACCCATTGGCTGATGCTGGCAGTGCCCGAGGCCTGTCTTGTGTTACAGTTCCCCAGACTACCATCCAGCTTGCCCTATCTATAGGCTGACTCTGATTACATGGATAACTAAAAACTTTGTTTTAGAGAGGGTAGTTTAATAACTCCTCGCATAGTGGTAAAGTCTGCATGTATATTGTACATGCAGGATTTTCAAAGTGAACTTACATGCATAAATGTGTTTGAAATTCCCAGTATGCACACAAATAACCTCTTGTAACATTAGACCTCCTCTTTGGAGAGCATAACTAAGGCACATGCTTTTTAAAATAAAAAAGCATGCACGTAAGTTCCAACTCTGCCTCACCACTCTCCAGTTTGTGTACAATACATTCATAACAGAATTACACTTGTACTTTTACATGCACAGTTTCCCGAGCCGATTTAGTAAAGCCATTTACATGCATAAAACCAGGTTTTTAAATGTGCAAATGGCTTTGAAAATTGACCCCCTTAACCAGAAACTCGGGAGGTCAAATGTACAATGCCTCTCCCAAAGAGATGGGAATTACGAGTTCATAGATGTAATGGGGTAAAACCAGGACTGAAGCCACGTATGTCCTAGTTGGCAACCTTAATTGCACACAAATAGAGCTTTCATTTAATAGGACCTCAGAAAACTGACTACTTTCTCTTCTCTTTGTCCCAAGCATATTCTGCTTGGGCTTTGCACTCTGACACCTGGCAGCGATCACTGCATAAACCCACGTGAAATCCTCTTTTTTTTTTTTTTTGTTTTACAGGCTGACGTTTGGGAGTTGGTGCTCTTTGCTGTAGATAAAAGTAAAACAGCGCTGATGACTTTCTTAAGGCAAGTTTGCTGGGGATATTTCTTTTTTTTCAGAGCTTCTATAATGAACAGCATTAAAGCATATTCTGAACAGAATTAATCGGAAAGTCTTTTAAGATCCCAAATTTCCCTGCATGGCCCTTATTCTGTTAGATGGCTTTAGGAGTCCTGTGTGCCAAGGCCTTTCTGTAACTTTCATTCCACTTCCATGAATTTGGCTGACATTCCAGGGCTCATTGTTTTCAAGGGGGGACTCTGGAAGAAGAGATTCAATAAGCCTGGTCTCTGCCTAAAACAAGGCGGAGCAGTTTGAACATCGTAAACTTGTTTGCACCGGAGCGTAAAGGGAACAGTGTCAAACATTCTCCTTAAACAGAAGAGAAAAGTTGACCCGTTTTATTTTACCTCTTCTGGTTAGGAGGGAGCCCGGCGCCCTCTGTCCCCCTCAGAACCTGTGGTAATTGTTTGTCTTTCTGCCACGGTGTCTTCTGCTTGCGGCCCATAGGCTCTTAGCTTTAGGTTTCGTGCACAGCAGCCGGAAGCTGCAGGCCTGGGCTGATGCTTGCCCTCTTACAAAGCCAGGGGTTTTCTGGGGAGATGCCATCGGGCACGGTGAC
The DNA here is from genome assembly GCF_901001135.1 of Rhinatrema bivittatum. NCBI lineage: Eukaryota > Metazoa > Chordata > Amphibia > Gymnophiona > Rhinatrematidae > Rhinatrema > Rhinatrema bivittatum. Next base: position 62,333,073 of record NC_042626.1, on the reverse strand, counting down.
AGTTTGTGAAGAGGTTTGGATAAACAAATCACTGCTGGCTCTTTGTTGCAAAGGACATTTTCTCAGTATCGGTTCTTCCCAGAAGTTTTTTTTTTTTTGTTTTTTTTGTTTTAAGAGAAAAAGCTAATCTTGCCCTTCTTCTCTGCCTTGGCAACTTTGCTTCGCCTTCTCAAAGCACAGAGTAACAAACAAACCTTTTGTTTGCCAGCAGGGAGTAGACGGCAAGCGAATGGGACTGGCAACTTATACCTTCCTTTCCTTTGTTTTTTTGACATACATGAAGAACATTTTAAAATTCCCTGCCATTTCCATTCGAATGGGATGCAACAAAAGCAAATTTAAAGATGGACCTCATTTGGCGGCAGATGGAAGTTTAGTTTAAAACATGATGTGATATTGGACTCCTATAGCATTTTTGCCTATAGTACATCACAGACATAAGCCTTCACTTAAAGGTCTCTCCCTCAGGATCAGATTCACGCATTTCATAACCCAATATGCGAGATGTCTGACGCCGTAACCATTTAATCTTATAAGTTAATCACATTATTTCCCCGCTAGCTGTATGTTATTATGCATTCAAGCTTTTCAAGTCTGCTGTAAATCCAAGTTTGTTGATTGTTTATGTTTTATGTTTGTTTATTTTTTGTATATTTATACTTATATTTATAATAATTTAACTTTTATTTTAAGTTGTTCGCTGCTTTATCTATAAGTTCATACGAAGTTAGCCCTGTTATCTGTACCCTCTTGTTTGATGTAATTTCCAGCTTTGGTTCTATGTAAACCGACGTGATATGTACTAGTACAGGAACATCGGTATATAAAAACCTTTAAATAAATAATACATGAAGTCCATATACTGTGCTGCGAGCACGGTTACAAGAACCACAGGGCCCAGATGGTGAAATGCCAGAATCAGACATTGCTCAGATGGAACAGAAAAAAATGTTAAATTTAATTGTCACAGATATGGATAGCTGCATGTCAGTTAAGTATTGCAGAAAGCAGCTCAGCCAAGTGAAAGAAAAGCACAGATCTATTTGTTTTTGAGGACAGGAATGGAGACATCAGAAGACTTTACCCCTCCAACTCCCACCCCGGTCGGCCTCTCAATGAAAATCTGGTAGGGGTCAAAAAGTACACAAGTCTGCCTGGATGTTCAAGGATAGCTAAGAGAAAACTGAGTTCTTAGATTTAATGTAGGTTCCCGATTACCTCCATTTAAGGATTTTATTCTCCTGCCTGACAGTAAGCACTATTCACATAACTATAGGGTATGGGATTTTTCAGGAATGCAGCTTCTTCTTTTTGTATCCTAGAAACATAGAAATGACGGCAGAAGAAGACCAAAGGCCCATCCAGTCTGCCCAGCAAGCTTTCACACTCTTTTTTTTTTTTTTTTTTTTCCTCATACTTATTTGTTACTCTTGGCCCTTAGTAACCTTTTAGGTTCTGTTTCCCTTCCCCCCCTCCATTAATGTAGAGAGCAGTGTTGGAACTGCATCTAAGTGAAATATCTAGCTTAATTAGTTAGGGATAGTAACCACCGCAATAAGCAAGCTACACCCATGCTTGTTTATCCCGACTATGTAATTCAGTCCTTGTTGGTTGTTGTCTGTATATAGATCCACTTTTCTTCATTCCCCCCTGCCATTGAAGCAGAGCTAAGCTGGATATGCATTAAAAGTGAAGTATCAGACTTTCTCCCCTGCCGTTGAAGCAGAGAGTAATATGCATTGAAAGTAAAGTAACAGACTTTGTCTCCTGCCGTTGAAGCAGAGAGCTATGCTGGATATGCGTGACATATCAGTCTTTATTTATTTATTTAAAAACTTTTCTATACCGTCGTTCAGTGATATACCATCACAACGGTTTACAAATAGGCACATGCATAAATTCGAAATAGATTGTAATTTAACCAGTAGGTGCCGAAATTGTTCAGATACATGATTCAAATACTATATGCTATATTTAATGTGTATTGAAATTCCATTTATGGACTATCCATATATGCGATATACTGTAATTCTTTAACTTAATACTTAAGTATGATAAAAAGAAAAAGAATACATATATGTTCTCTGGTGACTTTTTGCCTGTGTGTATAAGTCCTTTTCTTGTCTCTTAGTACAACCTATTCCCCATTCTCACTTTGAAAAGCTTTTTTGAAAAGCCACGTTTTTAAGCTTTTTTTTGAAAAGTTTTAGATCTCTCATTAATCTTATTTCGGGTGGCATTGAGTTCCATAACATTGGGCCGGCTTTCTCCCCTGCCATTGAAGCAGAGAGCTATGCTGGATATGCATTGACAGTGAAGTATCAGGCTTATTTGGTTTGGACTAGTATCCGCTGTAACAAGCAAGCTAATCCCTGCTTTTTTGTGAATTCAAATCCTTTTTTTTTTTTTTTTTTCCCCCACATTACTTCTTGCCGGTTGGTAAACCTGTTACCTAAAAAAAGGTCAAAGTTTGCAGTCTGAAGGGCCCAGGTCACCCCTTAGCCCTGGTTGACATATTTGCCAAAATGATGATGCACCGAATAAACTGAATAAAGTTACTGATATTTAAGTAGAACGTTTCTTGCTGTTAATTTTCTATTCTTTTATTTATACTGTTTTGATTTTATATTGTATTTATAGTTTTAGTCTGTTTTATGCTATAGATATTTATGTAAGTTTTATCTTGTAATCCAGCTAAAGTTAACTGGATAACTTGTCCTATATATTCAGCAGGATACCAATGCCTTCGTCTTACACAGATTTAAGCTTCTTTAATAGGACCTTCATATCATCCTGCGGCTATTCAGTTACACTGAGATATTTTTTCCGCTACAGGGTCATAGATAATTGTTGGTCCACAAACGTATTGTATTTTTAAAAAAATATTTTCTTATGCCAATAAAATGGAGCTTAGCATTTCTTATACTGACACAAGGGAGCTTATTACTTCCCATGGAGGATAATGCTTGTTGCCTTTAGCTGCCTTGTATCAGTATAAGAAATGCTAAACTTCATTTTATTGGCATAAGAAAATGTTTAAAAAATACATACAACACATTTGTGGACCAATGATTATCTATGAATCTTATAGCCGCAAAAACATCTCAATGTAATTAAGTAGCTGCAGGATGATATGAAGGTCATATTACAGAAGCTTAAATCTGTGTAAGACAAAGGCATTTTTGAGTTAGAGATGTCAGTGTAAGGAATAATTATTCACCTTTTAATGTTTTATTGATTTATTTGGTGCATCAACACAATCTAGGGCTATTGGTGGACATAATATAGAAACATAGAAACATAGAAATGACGGCAGAAGAAGACCAAATGGCCCATCCAGTCTGCCCAGCAAGCTTCACACATATTTTCTCTCATACTTCTCTGTTTCTCTTAGCTCTTGGTTCTATTTCCCTTCCATCCCCACCTTTAATGTAGAGAGCAGTGATGGAGCTGCATCCAAGTGAAATATCTAGCTTGATTAGTTTGGGGTAGTAGCCGCCGCAATAAGCAAGCTGCACCCATGCTTATTTGTTTTACCCAGACTATGTTATTAGCCCTTATTGGTTGTTTTTCTTCTCCCCTGCCGTTGAAGCAGGGAGCTATGCTGGATATGCGTGACGTATAAGTCTTCTCCCATGCCGTTGAAGCAGAGAGCCATGCTGGATGTGCATCGAAAGTGAAGTATCAGGCCCATTTGGTTTGGGGTAGTAACCGCCGTAACAAGCCAGCTACTCCCCGCTTTGTGAGTGCGAACCCTCTTTTCTTCTCCCCTGCCGTTGAATCAGAGAACTATGCTGTATATGCATTGAAAGTGAAGTATCAGGCTTATTTGATTTGGGGTAGTAACCGCCGTAACAAGCCAGCTACTCCCCGCTTTGTGAGTGCGAACCCTCTTTTCTTCTCCCCTGCCGTTGAATCAGAGAACTATGCTGTATATGCATTGAAAGTGAAGTATCAGGCTTATTTGATTTGGGGTAGTAACCGCCGTAACAAGCCAGCTACTCCCCTCTTTGTGAGTGTGAATCCTTTTTTCCACATTTCCTCTTGCTGTTGAAGCTTAGAGCGATGTTGGAGTCAAGCCTGTGTATGTTTATTTAATAAGGGTATTGACTCCAGGCAGTAGCCATCATTCTGGCGAGTCACCCACTCTTCATTGGCAGCCTCTTGACTTTATGGATCCACAGTGTTTATCCCACGCCCCTTTGAAGTCCTTCACAGTTCTGGTCTTCACCACATCCTCCAGAAGGGCATTCCAGGCATCCACCACCCTCTCCGTGAAGAAATACTTCCTGACATTGGTTCTGAATCTTCCTCCCTGGAGCTTCAAATCGTGACCCCTGGTTCTGCTGATTTTTTTCCTTAGGAAAAGGTTTGTTGTTGTCTTTTGATCATTAACACCTTTCAAGTATCTGAAAGTCTGTATCATATCACCTCTGCTCCTCCTTTCCTCCAGGGTGTACATATTTAGATTCTTCAATCTCTCCTCGTACGTCATCCGATGAAGATCCTCCACCTTCCTGGTCGCCCTTCTCTGTACCGCCTCCATCTTGTCTTTGTCTTTTTGAAGGTACGGTCTCCAGAACTGAACACAGTACTCCAGGTGAGGCCTCACCAAGGACCTGTACAAGGGAATAATCACTTCCCTTTTCTTACTCGATATTCCTCTCTCTATGCAGCCCAGCATTCTTCTGGCTTTAGCTATCGCCTTGTCGCATTGTTTCGCCGACTTCAGATCATTAGACACCATCACCCCAAGGTCCCTCTCCTGCTCCGTGCACATCAGCCTTTCCCCCCCCCATTGAATACAGTTCATTTGGATTTCCACTCCCCATATGCATGACTTTGCACTTCTTGGCATTGAATCTCAGCTGCCATATCTTCGACCACTCTTCCAGTTTCCTTAGATCCCGTCTCATTCTCTCCACTCCTTCCGGTGTGTCCACTCTGTTGCAGATCTTAGTGTCATCCGCAAAAAGACAAACCTTACCTTCTATCCCGTCCGCAATGTCGCTCACAAAGATATTGAACAGGACCGGTCCCAACACCGATCCTTGCGGTACAACCACTTAAAACCGCTCTCTCTTCAGAGAAGGTTCCATTTACCATCACACATTGTCTTCTGTCCGTCAACCAATTTGCAATCCAGGTCACCACCTCGGCACTCACTCCCAAGCTTCTCGTTTTATTCACCAGTCTCCTGTGCGGAACCGTATCAAAAGCTTTGCTGAAATCCAAGTATATGATATCGAGCGCTCTTCCTCTATCCAATTCCTTGGTTACCCAGTCAAAAAAGTCAATCAGATTTGTCTGACAGGATCTTCCTCTGGTGAATCCATGCTGCCTCTGGTCCATCAATTCTCCGGACTGTAGATAGTTCACTATTCTCTCTTTCAACAGTGACTCCATTACTTTTCCCACCACTGAAGTGAGGCTAACCGGTCTGTAGTTACCAGCCTCCTCTCTGTTCCCACTCTTGTGAAGCGGGACCACCACCGCTCTTCTCCAATCACTCGGCACCACTCCCGTTTCTAGGGATCTATTGAACAGGTCGCACAGCGGTCCCGCCAGCACATCTCTGAGCTCCCTCAATATCCTTGGATGAATCCCATCAGGCCCCATGGCTTTGTCCACTTTCAGATTCTTTAGCTCTTCCCATACATTATCTACTGTAAATGGATTTTCCTCTGTTCCGCTTCCCTCCAGTTTCTTGTTGTGTAGAGATGGTCCTTCTCCAGGGTCTTCTTTAGTGAACACAGAGCTGAAGTATTCGTTTAATATTTCTGCCATTTCTTCGTCTCCCTCCACACATTGATCATTTCCACCTTTCAATTTCACTATACCACTTTGGACCTTTCTCTTTTCGCTGATGTATCTGAAAAATGTTTTGTCACCATATTTTATCTCCTTGGCAATCCTCTCTTCTGCTTGACTTTTTGCCAACTTGATTAATTTCTTTGTCTCCCTCAGTTGATACAAATATTCTTCTTTGTGCTCCTTCCTTTGGGATCTTTTGTATTTCTTGTATGCAGTTCTTTTAGCTTTAATTTGTCAGCCACCTCCTTTGAGAACCAGATAGGTTTCATTTTTCTTTTGCTTTTCTTTACATTTCTAACATATAGAGCAGTTGCCTTGGCGATTGCTCCTTTTAGATTGGTCCACTGTTGATCCACATCTCTCTCATTTTCCCATCCATTTAGTTCTTCCTCTAGGTACTTCCCCATTTCCTCAAAGTCTGTGTTTTTGAACTGTAAAACTCTGGTCTTTGTGCTCCTTTTCCATATTCTTTTAGTGATATTAAACCATACCGTTTGATGATCACTGGTGCTGAGGTGGGCGCCCACCTTGACATCAGAGACAATTTCTCCATTATTGAGCACTAAGTCGAGAATAGTTCCTTCTCTCGTGGGTTCCAATACCATTTGTTTGAACAAAGATACTTGCATGGCATCCAGTATTGCTCTACTGTTTTTAGATTCTGCAGATGGGATTTTCCAGTCTACATCTGGCATATTAAAGTCACCAATGATCACCACTTCCCCTTTCTTACCTATCTTATGGATGTCTTCAACCAGATCTCTGTCCAGCTCTTCCTTTTGGTTTGGAGGCCTGTAAACCACTCCAATATAAATGGATGCTCCATCATCTGTTTTTAGGTCTACCCATAGTGCTTCTTCCTTGCCCCAACTTCCTTGCAGCTCAGATGCTTGGATATTATTTCTGACATAAAGAGCCACACCTCCCCCTTTTCTATCCACTCTGTCCTTCCTTAACAAATTATAGCCTGGTATTGCCGTATCCCAATCATGAGATTCTGTGAACCATGTCTCTGTGATAGCAACGATGTCCAGTTCTGCCTCTGTCATTAGGGCCTGCAGATCTGGGATTTTATTTCCCAAACTATGAGCATTTGTAGTCATAGCTTTCCAGGTACTCTCTTTACGGTTATTGCTTTTCCTGTACTCCTTATGAGACTTTAGTTGAGATTTGTTATTCACTTTACTTGTTCCTTTTGCAGTTGTGCCATTGATGACAGAGTTATCCATCTCAATGTTTTTCTCTAGAATTTCTTCATTTAATATAGGGAGGGCTTTATGTTCTTGTTGCATTTGATACTGTGTGTGTCTCCTTGTTACAGGTCTAATTCTACCAGAGCCCACTGTGATCCTGTTTTGTAATGATTTACTTGATGAACTGATTGAGTGGGGGGGTATACTTGTTGGCTTCCCATCTGTCAAGAATGGGTGACTGTGGGACACGTGTTATCCTACCTGAGTCTACTGTATTTCTTTTTCTTGACTCCTGGTTATTCTTTGGTGTTGGGGAATTATTTTCTGAGTAATGCAATATGGGTGTAATTCTTTTAATTGAAGCTAATTGAGCTTTAACCTCAGTCAGCTCCGTTTTCAAAGAAGAGAGCTGTGCACAGATCGGGCAAGCTCCAAGCTCCAAGTCTCCAGATGCTTTCCCTCAGAATAAAGGCACTACAACAGTTGCATTGGATAGTTCTCATATTGGTTAAGTTTTGGATTGGTATGTCCTTAGCTGTTAACTTACTAATTGATCTTGTTGCTAATGCTAATTTAGACAGTCTATATTAGTAATCTAATCCCAGGGGTGGGTGGGTAGAGGGGTAGGGTGGCAGGGAAACAGTTGAACCTGGGACAAGCAGGACACTTTCTGGAACTTTATTAGTCCTTTAGCTATTAAAGGACCCCCTCAGCACTTCTGTGCCAATATTAACCAGATTATTAAAGAACAGCTATACAATAATAGAAAAGCAGGTATACTGGATCTTAAAAATAACAGTTTGCAAGCAACAGTTACAATTATTGTATAATAACAGACCTAGAGAAAGGTATAAAACACAGAAGTTCTAATAATGTTATTCATCAAAATAAACATCCCACTGAATATATTTGCTTAAAGTTATCTGGCTACATGTAGCCGGGTAACTTAAAAACCTAACCTGCCTATGTTTGAATATAGCTGTTTAGGTTTTTAAGTTATCCAGCCTTGTGTGACCAGATAACTTGCTAAACATCTGGATATCTTCACATGATATCCTGGTAAGTAGTGCTGTGAATTTAAAATAAAAGTAGTAGTAGTAGTAGTAAAGGACCCGAGGCTTGATTTTTAGCTTTCCCTATAAACTTTCCATAATGCCCTGTCGGGCTGTGCACCCCATACCCCCAATTCCCTTTTAAATTTAATAAAATATGTGCCATGGTCTGTGACTGGTATTCCCCCTCCAGCCTCTTCCTCAGATCTATCACAGTTGTGAAGTTTTGCTGGTGCTTTTCACCACTCCATCCCCAAAGTCTAAAGATGTGGCATCCCCCATCCCCCTGAACCGTAAAAATCCCCGCCAGGAGTGAGAGACGCGTCGCTCATATTCATTCCCAGCGAGCTCCAGTGTAGCTTCTCTCAAAGCTGTGCTAGAAGCACAGTTTATGCTTCCAGTGCTAGAAGGGTACCAGCCCTTCTAGCCTGGACCTTACCCCAATCATGAGACTGGGTCAAAGTTAAGCCAGCATCATTTTGGCAAATATGTCAACCAGGGCTAAGGGGTGACCTGGGCCCTTTGGACTGCCAACTTTGACCTTTTTTTAGGTAACAGGTGGCTGGAGGGAGTGGAGGAAGGGGTCTATTATGGACCAATGAGTTTTTAGGAAGGATCCAGGGAGGAGTGGGAAAGGGGACCACTATAGTTCAATGATGGCTTTTTTTTTTTAATTTTGGGGATTGGAGGTGTGCAGAGGGTACTATGGCCAATATTTGGTTTGACTGAAGGGATGGAGGGGAACCTATGGCTAGTGATTGGGTCAGGGCTGGCCATTGTCGTGTGTCAGTCGGCTACTATTTTGTTTATTTGGTTGCTGGGCTGCCTTGAGTGGTGGTCTTGGGATGAGGAAGGGGGTCAGCTTCGACCCCCACACATGGATGACCATTTTACCTACTTTAAAAAATTTTTTGGGTAGTCCTTCAAATCTAAGACGGGTGTATCGGGACCTGTGTCTTAATGCTCCGATGTTAGAGTAAAAAATCTTCAGTCTGGTCTCCTGGTCCAGTCTACAAACCTTTCACAGTCAACGCAGATAAAATATGATCATTTAGGGATAGATTTTTTTTAAAAACGTACGCGCAGTTCCCACTTCTCGGCACTCATGCATTTTATAAAATCTGGTTCCCACGCACACAGTAATGAAAAGTTTCTCAGATAACATCAGGATGACATTCAGTCTGGATTAGAGTTGCCAACTAGCTCCAGATTTTCAGGGCAGGTTTATCCAGTCCTTGTTTTACCCCACTGCATGCTGGGACTTATTCCGATTTCCCTATTGCATTCCCTAAGAAAAGCAAGACTTTTCATTACTGTGTGCGTGGGAACCAGATTTTATAAAATGCATGAGTGCCGGGAAGTGGGAACTGCGCGTACGTTTTTAAAAAAAATCTATCCCTAAATGATCATATTTTATCTGCGTTGACTGTGAAAGGTTTGTAGACTGTACGTAAATATGTAACTGGTGAATAATTTCTGGGGACGTTACTTGGCTTGCAGTTTGTTAGATAATGTGTAAAGATAGTGCTTGAGCCACAAATTGTACACCCCATCAGAGTCAGGACTTAGGCTTTTTAAAAAATCTGGTTTTTAGATATCTCTTATTGTTACTTTAGGCCATTCTATAGTTTTGATGTCCACCCTTTCCGTATTCTTCAGTATGCTGGGTAGCCACTCCCTTTGTTTATACTTTACAGGATCCTCATATCAAGTTCTTCAAAACTCTTCTATTTCAGCTTCAGTCAGTGGTATTTTAACTGCAATAATCATCTTCCCCAGTTCCCTATAGAATTGCTTTGGGTTCTGTCTAAATATTTTATATTGATATTGTCCCTTTTCTATTCTCTTCATATCTCCATTAGGGATGTGTTGACATTCCAAAACGATCCTAGCTCTTTCATTTCTTGGGGATTACATCCACCTTCAATCAATAAATTGTTAATTATTAGGGATGTGAATCGTGTCCTCGATCGTCTTAACGATCGATTTCGGCTGGGAGGGGGAGGGAATCGTATTGTTGCCGTTTGGGGGGGTAAAATATCGTGAAAAATCGTTAAAAATCGTTAAAAATTGAAAAATCGAAAAACCGGCACATTAAAACCCCCTAAAAACCACCCCCGACCCTTTAAATTAAATCCCCCACCCTCCCGAACCCCCCCCCCAAATAACTTAAATAACCTGCGGGTCCAGTGGCGGTCCGGAACGGCAGCGGTCCGGAACGGGCTCCTGCTCTGAATCTTGTCGTCTTCAGCCGGCGCCATTTTCCAAAATGGCGCCGAAAAATGGCGGCGGCCATAGACGAAAAAGATTGGACGGCAGGAGGTCCTTCCGGACCCCCGCTGGACTTTTGGCAAGTCTCGTGGGGGTCAGGAGGCCCCCCACAAGCTGGCCAAAAGTTCCTGGAGGTCCAGCGGGGGTCAGGGAGCGATTTCCCGCCGCGAATCGTTTTCATACGGAAAATGGCGCCGGCAGGAGATCGACTGCAGGAGGTCGTTCAGCGAGGGTTCCGGCGCCTCGCTGAACGACCTCCTGCAGTCGATCTCCTGCCGGCGCCATTTTCCGTACGAAAACGATTCGCGGCGGGAAATCGCTCCCTGACCCCCGCTGGACCTCCAGGAACTTTTGGCCAGCTTGTGGGGGGCCTCCTGACCCCCACGAGACTTGCCAAAAGTCCAGCGGGGGTCCGGAAGGACCTCCTGCCGTCCAATCTTTTTCGTCTATGGCCGCCGCCATTTTTCGGCGCCATTTTGGAAAATGGCGCCGGCTGAAGACGACAAGATTCAGAGCAGGAGCCCGTTCCGGACCGCTGCCGTTCCGGACCGCCGCTGGACCCGCAGGTTATTTAAGTTATTTGGGGGGGGGGTTCGGGAGGGTGGGGGATTTAATTTAAAGGGTCGGGGGTGGGTTTTAGGGGGTTTTAGTGTGCCGGCTCACGATTCTAACGATTTATAACGATAAATCGTTAGAATCTGTATTGTATTGTGTTCCATAACGGTTTAAGACGATATTAAAATTATCGGACGATAATTTTAATCGTCCTAAAACGATTCACATCCCTATTAATTATATTCCCCTATGTTCTCCTCCATTGTTCAGTACCTGGTCTGAATGGGTGAGCATTAAGCCCCAGTGCGGACTACCTTACAAAGGATAAAGGTCTCTAACAACCATGCAGCTCTGGATCTCTGATGTTTGTTTGTTTTTTAAACTTCCAGTGGATGACTATTAAGCCCCCTCCGGTCTCTTTACAAAGGATCATGTTCTTCAGTATCCATGCTGCCCTTGGTTTATGACCATCTGGTTCTTTTGGGCTCAGCAGCTATTAAGCCTCACATCTTCCTTACATAGGATCACACTCTCCGGCAACCATGCAACCCTCGATCTATGACAATCTGGTTCTTTTCAGCCACAGAAGCCAAAGCCCAGTGACTGAAGCACCCCCTTGTCAGAGTGCTTCCCTGTCTGCTGAGCTCCAGCCATCAGCCTCTTGCAGGAGGCATGATTTAACAGCTGGTTTGGAGCAGAAGACAAAAGCTTAGCTCAAGGGATGGCTTTCAGTAGATTGCAGAAAGGTAGCTGCTCTGCTGCATACGAAACCCTGCCTCAGTTTGCCCATGAACATGTGGTGGGCTATGGAAGAGAGATGATCTGCGCTCCACTCCCAAGGCAAGTGGCTCTACTCATCTCCCAGACTGAGGCTATGCGGTGTTGCAGTATCTATTCCATTTAGAGGGGGATTCTGATTTAGAAATGATCAGTCATAATCTCACAGATGGTAACTTCACCCCATTGGCTCTTCAGCCAAGAACATATACAAAATGTTTGAACCTGTAGGTCCTCTTGTAGTGAGAGGCTTACTATTGCAACAACACATCATCAGTAGTGTAAAAGTAACCTGAGTTATGATGGTCTAAGCTCACGTTTCTCATTAGTGGGTGAACAATCCAAGGCCTGGTGAATTCTGCTTCACATTGATAGAGCTAACATCAAAAGATCAAAAAACAATGACGCTATGAATGCTTGGCTATCACAAGCAAATTATCCCTGTGGTAAAATGGCACCGGCCGTCCATTGCTCCTACCATGTGACAGGGGTTGACCAATGGCACTGGTAGCCCCTGTCACATGGTAAGGGCAAAGGGCACCGGCGCCATTTTCATTCATGGTAGGCCCGACAGCCCGAGAGGGAGACATCACTCGCGGGACCCCACCAGACCACCAGGGCTTTTAGTAAGTCTTGGGGAGGGATCGGGATGGTGGTGGGGGGGGGGGGGGTTGTAATAAAGTGAAATTGAAGGGTTGGGGTGGTTTCTTTCCGATTCGGTTTTTTTTATTCGTTTTTCGGGTTCATTTTTTCGATTCGTACTGCTGAAAAACGACCCGCGGGAAAACAAAATTTCCCACAAAGCGCCTGAACCTAAACCAGACCTGACACGGAAAAACAAAGCTCATCTCTAATGTCTGTAGCTATGCCACGATCATTTAAAAACTGGCATCCTCTATCAGATTCGTTAGGTTTTTCTATTGATAAGAAGAAAATGTTTTTCCTCTAGATGTGTATATCTTCCCCCTTGGTGAGGACGTATTATGCAGAATGATATATAATGTGTGATTTAGTTATATTGAATGTTGGATTTTTCCTTATTTTCTGCTTACTAATTCAAGTGTATTTTCTTGATTTGTATTGTAAACAAACACACAAATAAAATAAAACAAAAAAAGAATACTTTTTTCACAATTGGCCCAAAGGCATCCCACTTATGCTACACCTCTCATGTTTCTTTTTTAGTGCCAGGCTAGAGTCAAGAACAGGGTTTTCTTACCCTGCTGATTCTGCCAAGCCCATTCCCTTGGCTGTGGTTTCTCTGGGTAGGGACAGTGGGAACTCATTCATCATTCATGTGCATTACTAGTTAGCCAAATGCCTTGTCATCTTGCAATACCTTAACAGAGTTACTCCTGTTTACCCATTGTATAAAATTATTTAGGGAGTTATTTTAGATTATGTGAAGAACTTTGTATGTGCAGGTGGGAATAATAATAATAATGGAACAAAGCAATCAGAAATCAATAAATGAATGAATGTGGTTTGATAGTCTACACTCCCTCCGGTTACCTCAGACCCTTTAAATGGCTCGGTTCTTCCATAGTAGAAGTAATGTAAGGCGGCAGGGTACGGTGCGCTGGGACGCATAAGTAAATAAACACGTTTTTCGTGGCCAGGCCCCAAAATGCAGACACCTCAACCAGACCACTCTCCATCCCTATTTAGAAAATATTTTAGATGTGCGCACCGCGGCATTTGTGCGCATATCGGGATGCTTTTAAAATATGGTTAGCATGTGCAAACCCAACTTATTTGTGCATCCCCTGAATGATGTGTGCACTGGGCTTTTAAAATTTACCTTTTTACCTGCATTGCCTAAATCCCTTAATCTACCAAATAGGGGCGGGAAGAAGAAAAATTTTCATTTTGTTTTTCAATTTGTTTTGGGGGGTTTGATTTTCCACGAATTTTGTTTCGTCAAGTTTATTTTTTTTATTTAGTTAAAAAAACAAAATAAACATTTAAACAACCCCCCCAAAACAAAACAAGAAAGAAACAGGCCTCCCCAAAAACCCCCACCCATCCTCGCACCTGAAAAAATGCTGGGGTCAGGATTCTCCCCAGCCCCCACTTACCCAGTCAGAGGAAGATCTGACACTGAGTCCTATGCAAGGCCCAGGCTTTAAGGTCAGGTCCCGGTGCCTGGGTCTAGGCTGAGGCCTGGGCTGCGACCCAGTCTGACCAGTTCCCGATGCTGGGGCCTTGGCGCAGATCCAGGCCCAATGCCGTGAGCCAGTGGGGAGATTGAGACCTGATGCCGGGGCCCAGGACCAGGCCCGATGCCATGACCTGACCCAATCTTCCGGAGAACGCAAATGAGGGATCAGTGATGGGTGGGCATAACCACCCAATTGATCCAACTTGGAGCTTTTGGGTGATTATTTTTAAATAACTGAAGCCTATAGATTTTATGACCTTTTAAAATGACTACACGTTCCTAATCTCCACAGCTTTTGTGCTTCTGCTGCTATTCAATTTATTATTGGAGTATAGAAATGTAATCTTTTCTTATTTTATTTATTTATTTATTTAAGAATTTTTTATATACCGGGGCACGTTAAAAACATCACCTCGGTTCACAGTGTAACGTAACGTAGCAACAGGCTTTACAAAAATTTAGAATAGATAAGGATAGATAAACATTAGGAAAAAAAAAAAAAAGGTTCTTTAACTATTCACCAGTTGAATTTCTGTTCATTATTCAGATGAAGACTCTTGAGGAGAGTAGAGGAGAAAAGATTCTTTAACTATTCACAAGGTGATAGGGAAGAGGGCGGGTAAAGAGAGGTGACTCTTAAGGAGGTTGAAGGAAAATAGGTTCTCTAATTATTCACAAGGTGGCAGGTAAGTAGGCGGATATGGGGGGTAGGGGGAGGATGGGGTTGATGGGTTGGGAGGAGGGGATGGTGGGAGGAATGGGGAATAGGGAAGTGGGAGGGGGTGGGGTTGAGGTGGTTGGGGTTGATGGGGGGTCATGGTTGTAAGGTTCATTAGAGGGGTGTCCGTAGGGGGGGGGGGGCGTGAGGGTCGGGTATGTAACTTAGGGCGTGGATGGTTAGTCGGGTATGCTAGTTTGAAGAGCCAGGTTTTGAGATTCTGTTTGAATTTTTTATGGCAAGGTTCCTGGCGTAGGTGGGGTGGCATTTTGTTCCAGTGGGACGTGCCTGCTATAATGAATGATCTTTCTCTGATCGTGGCATGTTTGATGACTTTGGGGGAGGGTGTCAGGAGTTTGGCTTGGTGCTGTTTTCTAGTTGGTCTGGTTGTGCTGTGGAAGCGGAGATGTTCAGGGAACCAGTGCATGTTTTGGTTGTGAATGGCTTTGTGTATGAGTGTGAGGGATTTATAGATTATCCTGGAGGTTACTGGGAGCCAGTGTAGGGATTTAAGGACTGGGGTGATGTGGTCGTGACGGTGAGTATTTGTGAGAATGCGGGCGGCAGCATTCTGTAGGAGCTGTAACGGTTGAAGGGTATTTTTTGGGAGGCCTAGTAGAATAGCGTTGCAGTAGTCGAGTTTGGATAGGATCATAGACTGCAGTACTGTTCGGAAGTCAGATGTGTGTAAGAGTGGTTTGATTCTCTTCAAGGTATGGAGTTTGAAGAATCCGCTCTTTATGGTGTTAGAAATGAATTTTTTGAGGTTAAAGTGGTTGTCTATCCATATGCCTAGGCTGCGGACGAATTGGGTGGGGGGGTAGCCTGGTGGCAGGGGGGAAGAAAGGTTGAGTGTGGGAATGCTGGGGGGAGAGAGGATGAGTAGTTCAGTTTTGTTAGTGTTGAGTACCAGAAAGTTGTCAGTGAGTAATTTGTTTATGTCAGACAAAGCAGAATTCCAAGTCTTCATGGCATTAGTGATAGTGTCTGTTACAGGTATGAGTATCTGTACATCGTCTGCATATATGAAGTGCTGGATGCCCAGTTTGGAGAGCAGTATGCAGAGGGGTATGAGGTAGATATTAAAAAGGGTTGATGATAGGGATGAGCCTTGTGGAACTCCTTGAGATAGCTTGACCTGTTTGGATTCATTGCGGCCGATTTTTACCTTATAGCTCCTGTCATGTAGGTAAGACTGCAACCATAGAAGGGCGTTGTCTGTGATGCCAATTTCCTTGAGGCATTTAATGAGTATTTTGTGATTAACTGTGGCTAATGCCACAGATATATCTAGAAGTGCGAGTATGTGGGGTTGTCCTTTGTCCAGGGCTTTGAGTATGTTTTCTGAGAGGGAGATAAGTAGGGTTTCTGTGCTATGGTGTTTACGGAAACCAAACTGGGAAGATGAGAGAATATTGTGGTCTTCTATGTATTCTGTAATTTGTCTATTAATTATTTTTTCGAGTATTTTGGAGAGGAAGGGGAGGTTTGACACTGGGCGATAGTTGGCTGGATCAGTGGTGTCTAAGTTCGGTTTTTTGAGGATGGGTTTTATAATGGCTTGCTTCAGTTGTGTTGGGACCTGGCCCAGTGAGATAGATTTATTGAGGATGTTTGCGATGTGTTTGGCAATTGATGTGGGGTTTGAGATTAGTGTTGAGGTGGGCAGGTTGTCTGAGGGATGATAGGCGGGTTTGAGTTTTTTGATAATATTTTCAGTTTCTAGTGTAGATGTGTTTTCAAAACTCGAGAGGGTGGTGTTTGAGGTTTGTATGGGTGTTATGGGATTGTAGTGGTCATTGGGAGTATTGCTGTGAGTTGTTAAGTTTTGGAGATTGTGGTTAGGTGTGAAACGAGCCATGATGGTCTGTACCTTAGTGTTGAAGTATGATGCTAATTTTTTGCATTTTGTTTTATCGTCGTGGTTAAGGTTGTGTCTGTCTGGAGTTGTGATAAGGCTGGTTACGTATTGGAAGAGGGCTTGTGGGTTGAATTGGAACTGATGGATTCTTGCGGCATAGAAGTCTTTCTTTGCTTTTTCAGTGGCTTTTCTGTAGGTGTGTAGAAGGGTGCGAAACTGTGCTAGTATGGTGGGTGTTTGGTTCCTCCGCCAGGATTTTTCAGCTTTACGAAGGTCAAGTTTCATGGTTTTAAGTTCATTTGTATACCATGGGTTCTTATTATTTTTGTTTGCTTTGATTTCTTTGGATAGGGATGGGCAGAGTCTATTTGCTATGTCTGTGGTGATTTGAAACCATGAATTAGTGGCTGTGTCTGCGTCAGTGAGGTCTATGTTGGGGAGTTCTTTTGAGAGGGCATCCATGATGTCTTCAGTCTTGCCTTTTTTGCGAAATGTTATTGTTTTTTTGTGTTGCGAGGGGGGAGGGGTGTCTTTGATTGTGCAGCGCGTGTCTATTCGGAAGTGGTCTGACCAGGGGATGGATGTGCATCTGGGTTGGTCAGTTTGGATTGAGGAGTTGGTGAAGATGAGGTCGAGTGTATGCCCAGCCTTGTGTGTTGGTTCTGAGACATTTTGTTTGAAACCAAGTGCTGTCATAGCTGTCAAGATGGCTTCACAAGATGGGGAGAGGGGGTTGCGGTCTACATGAATATTCAGGTCTCCCAGAATTATGGCAGGCTTGGTATTGTTTATGTGTTTGGAGATGTATTCTATGAGTGGGGAGGGTTTTTTTTCGAGAAGGCCAGGGGGGGCATAGATTAAGCAGATTTGGAGGGAATTAGATTTGAATGTGCTGATTTCCAGTTTGGGGGGTGGTGTAATGTTTTGGAGTGTGAGGTTGAAGTTCTTTTTGGCGGCCAGGAGTAGTCCACCTCCTTTTTTTTATTTCTAGGAATGGAAAATAAGCTGTATGCATCTGAGGAGAGTTGGTTAATTAAGACGGAGTCGGTATCTTTTAACCAGGATTCCGTGATGGCGCATATGTCAGGGGCTTCGTCTGTGAGGATGTCCTGTAGTAGAATGGTCTTTTTTAGAATGGATTGGGCATTGAGTAGTAGAATGGAGAAAGATAGCATACCCAGGATTTGTGTGAGGGGGGATGCCATAATGGGGATGATTGATCTGTTTTGTTGTGTTATGTTTGAGTGACTGGTCATTTTGTGGGGGGTGTAGAAGTGTTTTATGGTAGGAATAGGTTGTGGAGTCATTGTTGTAGAGATTGGGGGGTTCTGCTATTGTTGGGTTGTTGTGTGTGGGGTAGGCTGTTGATCGCTGCGGGGGGTGGGTTAGTATGAGGTAACGGGTGGATACTGTTCTATGGTATGGAGGAGAGGTTGTGGGTGGAATGTAGGAGACACATTTTGGAATGTAGTGCAGCACATTTTGGCTTAAGATTTTGAGTTTCTCATTTTTTTATGTCTTTAACCTTTTGAGTTACTTGTCTCAGCAGCACTTCCATTATATTTTTTTACCTCTCTACATTTTTTCCACGGAATTGTTTATTATATTTATTAATGTGAAATTCTTATCTTACGTTGATTCCAGTCACATTGTCCAGCATGGATTACAGACACATTTCACATATTATATAATTATTTTTCTCCTTTGCTTCTGGCCTTGTGTCCCTATTGGAAGGCTCTATTTAGTAATGGTTTTTGCTGCACAATAAAGTATCCAATTTGTTTTTTCGATCATCAATAAGAAGGTTCCATTATGCAGACTATGAGCTTGTTAATCTTACTGAGCATGCTTCTTATTTTGGGTGTCAGGTTTATCTTAGGCAGTCTTTCTCTCTTCTAGACACAAGGGTCTATTTCCCTGTAAGTCAGGAGCTCGACCCCCCACTCCCTCTGCCTCCTGATCTCTCTCCAGGCTTTTCTCTTTTCTGTGCTTCTTTGTCTGCCTTACACTGCTTTCATCCTCATTCACTGATATCCCACCCAGTATTACCCCTCTTATTGTTGTAGCTGTTCTGCTACTTCCCTTCTGGGTGGCACTTCCAATGCCTTTCTTTTGGGGCCCCTTAACTTTTTCTGTACTTTTCTGGCACTCCTTACTTCTTTACTTTCTTTCCGGTGCTCCTTGCTCCATTCTTATCCACTCGTTATTTCCTCCATTCGCTCTGACTGTTCCAACACCTCTCTTCCGGAGCTACTCAGCTGTTCCAAGATCTGTCTGTTGTACTCATCATGTGCTGCACCATTCTCACTCCCTGCTGTCTTACCTGTTCCCTCCTCTGCTTGCTGTCGCTGCTTCTGCTTCTTTCTCCCAGTTCTCTTGGGCTGCTCTAGTAACTCTCTCTTCTCTTTCTCCCGTTACTTCCTGGCTGCTCTGTAACATCCCCTCTTCCAGCCTCTATTTCTTTTCCAGGGTCAGCTCTTCATTGCTCTAAAAGGATAGCGCTTACATATTTCATTTGCTATTAAATATCTTAAATTTGGGTCTGTTTTCCTGAGATATTTATTTATTTAAGATCTTTTAATATACCGATCCTCAAGACAAATATCTTATCGAACCGGTTTACAATAAACAAGGGATAACCAGTGATATAGGAGAAAGTTAGATAAAACAGGGAGATGAATTCAGGACAACTGAGAGAGTCAACAGAGAGCTGCTAAAGCATGAACAGTAAGCAATTTAAATCTAAATTTAAATGTAACTTAAATATTGCAGATGTAATTGGATTCTGAAAGTCATGTTTTAAGTCAGTACTTTTTAAGTCAAAAATAATGATTCCATAAGAGCAACAATATCAATGGGTGATTGATTTCAGTAGCAGGGCCCAATACTCTATTTTCACCAAAATAACTCAAAATGTAGTCATATATAGTACTATAAAAAGCATAGACATATTTTAAAACGTTTTTTTTTCTTTCTGAATAGGAAAGTGCTAAGGCAGGCCTACAGGACATTGTACTGGTACTGTTTGGAGGAGAGGAGGTACCTGGTATAGATGTCACCTTGCCAGGACTCATGGTCATAAAAGCACCAATGTGTGCTGGTTAGATGATTAGGTGTCTTAAAGTCGAAACAAGTGCTATAAATTGGGTAATGCATGTCATTTTGGAAATATTATTATTGAATCGTTTTAACTGAAAACACCTTACATCAAAGATTCCCCTTTCTTCAAGTTTTTGGCGTGCTCTGGATTTAAACATAAGGTTTATGGCATAAAAATAGCAGTACATTATCTCCTTTTTGTCTTCAGGGGTTCATGTAACTTTACACTGAATAGCACATTTCAGTGCTTAATTAATTGGCCTCTGCAAGATCCTACCCTATGCAGGAGGCCTCCTCAAGCAATGGACGGACGGAGAGGAAAGGTGCAGCACGGTCTGCTTCTCACCACAATCAGCTTTGACAAGTACTAGGGTGGAGTCCCTAAATGCAGGCTCAGTTTTATTAGATTCCTAAAGTTTGGAGCCACATTAGTAGGTCAAAAGGGAGGAGGAAGGGTGGGGGGAATAAGTTAGGTGTTTAACATTGAATTTTAACACTAGGAGGTTGATATTCAAAGCCATTTAGATGGATAGCTCAAAAGTTATCTGTCTAAATGGCAGGTTTTGTATATTCAGTCCCATATCCGGCTAGATTTTAGAGGAGCTCTGGGGAACTTTCAAGAAGGAGTTTAGTTATCTGGCTAACTTAGCCAATTTTTAATTATAATCAACTAAGGAGCTGATTCATCAAAGCATTTTCCCATAGTCACAAAATAGGAGAAATGTGTTAGTGAATCAGGCCCTATGTTATTTGGCCATGAGTGGCCAGGTAGCTTCCTATTTAACCAGAAATCTTCAAAAGATATCCATTAAGTAGCACTTAAAAAAAAAAAAATGAAGCAAAGGGCCTAGGGGCCTATTTTCCACTTTCCCCTATAAACTTGTGTGATGGGGGCTATGCCCATCACTATTTCAATCCCCATCAGTTTTTCCAGCTATGAGAAGTGGAGCGATGTTTGCATTTTTGGACTCTGCCCTTGCATTTAACGTCACGTTTTTGTGGGAGGCTTGTGTGGGATACAAATATCCCCATGAGCATGCTCAGTCAGAGGGCAGGTGATACTGGAAGAGAGAGGGTGTGGAGAAGAGGTCTGGAGAAGAGAGGGAGAGAAGTGGGAGTGGAATTTCGTGAATGGTCATAGCCTCACCCCTTGAGGTTTTGATCAGAATGGTTTATTCTGGAGCTGCCCAGTACCCTGCTCTCCAATGGGAAGGCATCATTAAGCCTGGATGGTGGTGCAATAGAGACACAGAAAACACAGTTTTGACTGTTATGATTTCTGTGCATTTCGATGTTTCCATACTGGTTGGGACTTTATTTTTCTGCAAGTAAACTTTAATTTTGAACAACAAAGTGAACTCTGCCCTTTTATTTTTGCTTCTGGCACCTGTGTTTGGTGTTATTTTTCAGTGGTTATTGTGGTTGCCCCTGCATCTAAGTGGCGCTCCAGAATAAAGAGGCTTGGAGCAGTGCAGGTTTCCTTAGATACGCCTAGGGCCCTGGAAGTTTATCCGCCCCCTGCCGGATGAACCCTGGTAAATGTAGCTCTCGGGATACAGCTAACAACCCAAACGGGAACCTCAATAGAAGCCATGTCCGGCCGTGCACCCCTCACCCTCAATACCCTTTTAAATGTAAAGGATGTTTTCAGGGTGTGCGGGTCCCCTCCCCCTTCCTTGGATCTTGCATTATTTTTTTATTTTTTTTATTTTTTATTTCTCAAAAGCTTTTTCAAAATACAATCAAGAATATCTTGATATACATGTATGGCCTTACATAGGTAAACACAACAAGCATAATAATTTATAATGAAAATGAATTACAAAAAACATATTTTCTAAGTCCTCAATATGGGGGAATTCAAACTGGAAATAATTTTAAGGCAAACATTCACAACAAAGTCTTAGGAAATAAGCAGACGATCATACTAGGGTTGCCTACTTCTATCTTCAGAGAACTTATTGTTATATTACTGAGGAGTTGTGTCTCCCGAATTAAATTCTATTTGTTTATCAGTGATAAACTTTACCAGTTAGGACGCCTGAAACCCCCCCCCCCCCCCCCCCCAATATTTTACTTTCTTAAATGTGATACAACACTTACATGGGAATTTTAGTTTAAACAATGCACCCATTTGAAGCAATTTAGGCTTTAAATTAAGAAATTCTTTTCTCCTCCTTTGTGTATCCTTATTAATATCAGGAAACATTCTAACGTCCAATTGGCAAAATTTCTCTTTTATATTTCTAAAAAACAACTTCTGAACCCACTCTTTATCTGAATTAAGTTGAAAAGAGATAATCATAGTGGCTGGTTGGGCCATCTCTACATTTGTGGATTCAAGAATTTCAGTGACATTTAATGGTGCTATAGACTGATATTCTTGTTCCTTCTCAGGCAACATTTTCCAAGCTGGAATATAATATATAGGAGTTAAAGGGGGGAGTGCTTGCTGTGGAATTTTAAGAAATTCCAAGGCGAATTTATTCCACATTTCTTTTGCCGATAAACAGGTCGATCCAGTAAAGTGTGCTCCGTCGGAGCGCACTGTCACCCTGCTCTGGACGCGTGTTTTCCCTTACCCCTTATTCAGTAAGGGGAGGAAAACACGCGGCCCACCCGCGGCACCTAATAGCGCCCTCAACATGCAAATGCATGTTGATGGCCCTATTAGGTATTCCCGAGCGATCCAGTAAGTAAAATGTGCAGCCAAGCCGCACATTTTACTCTAAGAAATTAGCGCCGCCCAAAGGTCGGCGCTAATTTCTTCCGGCGCCAGGGAAGTGCACAGAAAAGCAGTAAAAACTGCTTTTCTGTGCACCCTCCAACTTAATATCATAGCGATATTAAGTCGGAGGTCCCCAAAAGTATAAAAAAGTAAAAAAAAAAAAATAAAATTTTGAATTCGGCCCGCGGCTGTCGGGCCGAAAACCGGACGCTCAATTTTGCCGGCGTCCGGTTTCCGAGCCCGTGGCTGTCAGCGGGCTCGAGAACCGACGCCGGCAAAATTGAGCGTCGGCTGTCAAACCTGCTGACAGCCGCCGCTCCAGGCCAAAAGGAGGCGCTAGGGACACGCTAGTGTCCCTAGCGCCTCCTTTTCCTCGTTTGCACCGCGTCGCCTAATTTAAATACTGGATCGCGCGCACCGGCGAGGGGCCGGTGCGCGCGCCGGGAGAGCGGGCGTTAGTCCGCTCTCCCACGGACTTTACTGGATCGGGCTGAAAGTTGGCAACTTAGGAAAGTTTATCAATCTTACATTTTTACTTCGCAATTGGTTTTCTAAGTTTTCCATTTTCCTAGACAAGTATTGATTTTCTTTTATTATTAACTCATTTTGGGTACTTAATTTTTCCAAATCTTGAGTATTATTCTCAATTGCCGGATCTCTTTTTAACATCAATTATTGCCTTATTAACCTTTGCTTCCAATCTTTCTACGTTATTAACTATTGGTTTTAATTGTAATGTAACATTTTTATTTAAAACATCCAAAGTTTCCCAGTTAACCTCCAATGAAAATTCAAGTGGTCTTACAATTGGTATAATTTCAGTAACATCCCAACTTATAATATTCTCTTCTGACAACAACAGATCCTCTATAATCTTCCCCTCTGGAAAATTAACCATAATGGTCATTCCTGCAGTTTGAGCCAAAGTTGTTCTCAGTCAACCACTCTTTTCAAGAGGCGAAAGAGTGTCCTTAAATGGTTCCGATCTTCACTGCAGGGTTCTCAGGGGGGGTTCTCTGGTCCGGGGACAGTGAGATCTCCCAGTCACGAAGGGGTACAGTGCCTTCCTGCACTCCTTCAAGTGATACTTCACCTGGTATTACAACTCCCCTTCTGATGTGGGCATCCATAGGGCCCAACACCGGACTTGCTATTGTACTTTCTACCATAGGCCTCTCTCTTGCCCTACATTTGCGGACAGAGTGAGGCATATCACAAAGCAAATATCAAAGAAAAATAGAAAGTACTTAGCTGAGTGGATCACCTCACGACGAATTTCCCCCGGTGGAGATGAGAAGGTTAGAGGTGCTTTTGATGTAACAAGTCCAAAACGTTAACCAAAGCTGCGCACTGTAGGGAGGCGATTTTATGTCTCCGACGACGCACAGTGGTGATGTCACTCGGGGTGTGTGTCCTCGGCCTGCCTTGTCGGCGTTCTGGGCTTTCTCTGGCCCTGACAGGCCTCCGGTCTCCTCCAGACATCCTCTCAGGACTCTCGTACTTCTCTCCTTCCCGGTCTCCTCTCTTGCATTATTTTAAAAGTGCCCACCAAGCCCTTCAATCCTTCATCTCCCCCCCAGTCTCAAAGTTCAAGGTTGCACCTCCCCAACCTTGCCTAAACTCCCCCCATCCCCCTGAACCCTACTATTTATCTGCTGCTGCTAGCACAGTGCAGTTTCCTATCCTGCACGTCATTTCCAGTGCTGACCAAGCAAGCACTTCCTCAGCTGCTTTGCCTTTAACTCTGTCTGCCCACACCACTGGCGTCAGCAATTGAGGCCCATCGTCTGCCTCTTCACCTGCTCCTGGATCCTGGCATGATTTATTTGTTTACTTTCTTTATTCTTAGCTGTTTATATTGATTGCAACATTTATGGGTGTTGAGTCACAGTCAATTTTGATGTTTCGGAGATTGGTCGTTAGGCTTATTTCCCTAAATCTGCACCCCCATGGTCCAAATATCGCAGTAACGCACAACATAATCTGCCCTGTCAGACTTCTATAGTCCATAACCTTAAATCTGAATGCTTGTTTATATTTATTTAAAATATTTTATATACCACAGTCTACAGTAGCGCACAAAGCAGTTCACAAATACATACATAATATTAAAACAAAATCACCAACTAGTACACTTATTCTCAGAAATATAAGACAACTGCCTATAGATAATAACTTCCTGTAAGTGATTTCCTGACAAATGCCACATGAATAATGAGTATATTGATAGTTATTTGAATTGTTTTCGTCAGGGAAGTTTAAATAGCCATTCAGGCATTATCACATCTGAGTTCATTTGCTTTTTATCTGTAAACTTCTGAAAGCCTGTTTAAATAAATAAGTCTTGTAGTACTTCTACTTTATAAATTGTTTATATTAATATCTGTTCGATTAAAACAAAACCTGATCTGACAATGCATTAGATATATTTTTATTTTACTGAGACCTGGCACCATGCGTTTGATGTTGTTTTATTAAATATCTTAAGTCCTCCAGGTTATGTCAATTTCCAACAGACCAGAGAAGAAAAAAACATGGAGGAAGAGTAGTTATTGTTTGTAAGAAGTCTCTATCCTTATCTATTCAAACTTTTGATGTTGTTTTTGATTGTGAAAGCTTAACTGTGAGAATACAAGATTGACTGACTGATTTCTCTGATCTATCTTCCTCCAGGGCTTAGTGATCCTGATTTATCAGGCTTGTTTCGTGGCCCTATTTACTAGGCATGTGCGTTCATCGCATCCGTTCTGGTGGGTACACATGTACCTAGCCGACTTTGCAACTGAAGAACAGAAACCAACATCTGCAGCGCATGCCCGCTGAAACAGATGTGATGAATGCACCTCCCTACTATTTACTAGGGCACAGAAAGTGCTATTCATTGGCGATTTTTAAATATATATAAAGACTTGATCCCAAAAAGCTCCTTTGAGGAGCTGCAGATGTTGTTTTCTATTCTTCAGTTGCATCAGGTAATTTCTGACCCAGCCCATAAAACTGGTCATGTTCTAGACCAACTTATTGTAGAGGATACGTTTTTTTATATTTAACTCTAATTTCCAGTCTCACCATTGAGCAAGTCCTGTTGTCTGATCATTAACTTGTCAGATTTAAATTCCATCTTCCTGTTTTGGAAATCATTCGCAATCTCACCAGAGCAGAGGAAATTGCAGCCCGATAGTGATGTTTATTTATTATGCCAGTTGGTCTTAAAGGTTTCTGATCTTAGATACCATATTATAAATTAGGGATGTGAATCGTGTCCTCGATCGTCTTAACGATCGATTTCGGCTGGGAGGGGGAGGGAATCGTATTGTTGCCGTTTGGGGGGGTAAAATATCGTGAAAAATCGTGAAAAATCTAAAAATCGCAAAACCGGCACATTAAAACCCCCCCCCAAATGAGTTAAATAACCTGCGGGTCCAGCGGCGGTCCGGAACGGCAGCGGTCCGGAACGGGCTCCTGCTCCTGAATCTTGTTGTCTTCAGCCGGCGCCATTTTCCAAAATGGCGCCGAAAAATGGCGGCGGCCATAGACGAACACGATTGGACGGCAGGAGGTCCTTCCGGACCCCCGCTGGACTTTTGGCAAGTCTCGTGGGGGTCAGGAGGCCCCCCACAAGCTGGCCAAAAGTTCCTGGAGGTCCAGCGGGGGTCAGCGAGCGATTTCCCGCCGCGAATCGTTTTCGTACGGAAAATGGCGCCGGCAGGAGATCGACTGCAGGAGGTCGTTCAGCGAGGGTTCCGGCGCCTCGCTGAACGACCTCCTGCAGTCGATCTCCTGCCGGCGCCATTTTCCGTACGAAAACGATTCGCGGCGGGAAATCGCTCCCTGACCCCCGCTGGACCTCCAGGAACTTTTGGCCAGCTTGTGGGGGGCCTCCTGACCCCCACGAGACTTGCCAAAAGTCCAGCAGGGGTCCAGAAGGACCTCCTGCCGTCCAATCGTGTTCGTCTATGGCCGCCGCCATTTTTCGGCGCCATTTTGGAAAATGGCGCCGGCTGAAGACAACAAGATTCAGGAGCAGGAGCCCGTTCCGGACCGCTGCCGTTCCAGACCGCTGCTGGACCCGCAGGTTATTTAACTCATTTGGGGGGGGGTTCGGGAGGGTGGGGGATTTAATTTAAAGGGTCGGGGGTGGGTTTTAGGGGGTTTTAGTGTGCCGGCTCACGATTCTAACGATTTATAACGATAAATCGTTAGAATCTCTATTGTATTGTGTTCCATAACGGTTTAAGACGATATTAAAATTATCGGACGATAATTTTAATCGTCCTAAAACGATTCACATCCCTATTATAAATACCATAGCTAATTCTTCGGTGTCTACAGTATTTCATTTTATGCATGACGTTGATCCACTGAAGTTTAACAAAAAAAAAAAAAATGTCATTCGTATAAGGAGATCTGTTCCCTGAATCAAGCAGAATGCCAATGGTGAAAACAAAAATCTTGTTCCTCTGCTAAGGTTTATTGTACTGCAGGCAAAGCTTATAGGTCTTACTTTGTCGCAGCTATAAAAGACTACTATGCACAGCAACTTCGTGATTGATTGAACAGACCACAAGAATTATTCAATATTCGCACTATGAGGTATATTGTAAAAGCCCAGCACGCATTAATGAGGGATGCGTGTACAAGTTGGGCCTGTGCTCGCCAACCAAATTTTAAAAGCCACCCAGATGCGCTCGTATCTCCTGCTGCATGCACATCTATTTAAAAAGGGGTGTGGTATGGGAGTGGGCGGGGCATGGTCTGAGTGGGGCCAAGAGATGTATGTGTAAATCTGTATGTGCCCCAGCACACATTCATGACCTCTGCCGTGTAACGTTACTTCTGCTATAGAGGAGGTGTAACTGTAAAAAAACAAAACTCCATTTTAGAGGGGTTACTGGGGGGGGGGGTTCCAGGCTATTAAACCAGGATCTAGTTCCACACTTGACGAACTGGTGAAACTTGTCATGGCATGGGCGTGTGTTGGTTTTAAAATACCCTGACTTACGTGGCAGAAACCTGATTTACAAACATGCTGGGCATGTGCACACAAGTGCTCACATATATGCGAACACCTAAGCTATTTTATAACGCGCGCACAGGTTTTAAAATAGCCGCGTATTTGGGTGAATGCCGCCAAACACGCACCAAAGTTCACCCACGTCCTGGTTTGAAAGTTTTTGTCCCTGTGTAATCAATCCTCTGACATGATCATTAACCCTCAATCAGATTTTGAACACAAAAAAATTACTATTCTTTTGAGGCTGACTGAAGGAAATGGTCAAATGATTTCTCATGTAAAGGTTCTGCTCCATGGAATAACTTTTGAATCTGTTTCTATTACTACTGAGGTTGGGAATACTCTTTCTAAATTGTGAAAGTCATTTTGCTTTTTAGATCCTTGTCTTATAGAACTGCTTTGTTCTGGTTAAGATCTATTTCTCCCTATATTATTGATTATTTTTAAAAAGGCAATTGTTCACCCTATTTTAAAGTGTGGCTCACTGCCTATCTCCAGTTAAGCCAGCTACAGACCAATTTCTACTGTGTACTTTAGGGAAATTGTTAGGAAAGACTGTTCTCACCCAACTCACTGAGATTTTGGATCAGCAAAATATGCTGTCAACTTGAATGTGGTTTCCACAGTGGATATACTCATCTCTGCTCATCTCTGTATCTATCCACTGCGTGAAACTGATTCTAATAAAGCTGCTACAGCTATGCTTTTAGACATCTCTTCAGCATTTGACACAGTTTCTCATTTACAATTGTTGCAAAACCTCCGTGACTTGGGTGTGTGAGGACACATGCTATCATGGTTTACCTCTTTTTTTTGTGTTTGCTCTGAAGGGTATGATCCCAAGGTTAGCATTCCACAAGGCTAAGTGCTATTTGCTACATTCTTTAATGTACATTTGTGCTCATTGAGTTCCATATTCAAAAGCATTTAACAGGATAACTCAGAAGTTAGCCAGCTAAAGGCCAAATTTTCAAAGGCCCATGCGCAAATACCCGCGGTTATGTGCATGGCCGGGCCCTGTGCACGCCACATGCATTTTCTAAAGAGCCCAGCCATGCACATAACCATGGATACGTGCACAAGTGCTGGACCCTGAAAAAGGGGTGGGCTGGGGGTGTGGTCTGGGTAGGAAGGGGCGGGGCGGGACGGAGCAATAGTCATTAGCCGCTGTCCCAGGGAAGCATGTGCTGGCATGCGGAAACTACTTCTGCTCCGAAGGAGCAGTAAGTAGTGAAATTTGGGATAGGTAGGCAGGGGTTAGGGGTTGGAGTGGAGAGGGAAAAGGGAAGGAAGGTTAGGCTAGGCAGCGGGGGAGGGAACTATGTGAGGCGATGCAATTGGGCCTCCCCCATTTACCAAAAATTTGCCCCCCCTCCCCCCGCGTGCGCCGCCTGCACATGCATGTGTGGATTTTAAAATCCAGTGCACGTGCACGAGCGGCCATTGGATTTTGTAACACGCTCACATGTTATAAAATCGGCGCGCTCCTTATAAAATCGACCCCCCCCCAAAGTGAATATTTGGGAACTTATCCAGCTAAATTCTCACCGGCTATCTTATTAGCTGGCTAAGGCCTAGAATTAAAATGCTATAAATAAAGCAGAAATATGGCACGTTAGTGTCTGTGATTAAAAAAATAAAATGGGCATGGTTTCTGATATACCGCATCACGTAGGAAAGTTTTTTGCAACTTGCAATATTGCATCACATGGTGCGACGTAGTGTCATGTTGTGACTTATTAGCGCATCACATGTCATTTTATGATTCACATTTTTTTTGTTTATATATATATATATATATACACACTGGCTGCCTGAGAGTGTGCCAGGTGTGAGAGGAGAGGAGGTTTAATGAAGTTTAGTGGTTGGCGTTCATAGTGATCTGATTCTGAGTGAGCTGTCCTGTTGTGTTCTCATCTGCTCCTTTACCTTTTGTCTCTTGTCTTTATCAGTATATAGAAGATTTTGTGTGTTTGTCAAGTTTGTCAATTTGCCTTTTTGTGGTGGAGGAGGGCAAAGGAATGGTGGAGAGGATGGAGTGTGGAAGGCGTAGGGAGAGAGGAGGACTATGAGTGGTAGGAGGAGGAAGGAAGGGATAGGAGGAAGCGAGAGGGGGAAGGGCATAGGCAGACGACTATGGAGGGAGGAGGACATAAGGATAGGGATAGACAGAGAGTGTGGGGGGGGGGGGGGGAGAGTTGGCAGGGCAGGTGCAGGAGGGGGGAGTGAGATCAAGAACGAGGAAAGTGACACCTCTCCAGAAGTGGAAGTGGCAACCCCATCATCTGGCAGCCAGGCAGCAGGTCAGACTTGTCTTTGTGCATACAAGTTCATTGTTGTGGATGACAAGATGCTCATTGCTGGGGTCCTCGAGCATTACAACATGCTGTTTGGGAACCGTGCACTAAAGATGTCCAGGGCAGCCAAGGCCATATCCCAGTGCAGCAGAATCAAGAGAACTGGAGAGCAGATGTCCACCACTACCTCAACATAAAGGCCCAGCTGAAAAACAAGGTGGTGAGCCGCAACAGATACCAGCACCAGACAGGAGGAGGAGCCCTCGCCCCCCTGCCCGCCCATTCAGGAAAGCCCCGGGACATGCGCGCATCGCTGGGCCTTTTGAAAATAGGCCCGGCACGCGTAACCTTTTGAAAATCTGGCCCTTTGTGTGCACATGCATGCACCTATGGGGAGGGCATGGCAGCTGCATCTGGCCGGGGTTCCTGTTGTGTTGAGACCGGGTGAGTGCCGTGAATCCTATCAGGGTAAAGCACTAGTGCAGTGCCATGACCTGAAGCTTAAAAGCTTTCTTTCTTTCTTTTTACCCTAAAATGATCCGTAAAGGCGTTTTGAATCTGCATATTTTTGGATCACCTCACACCTGGAGGAGAGGCTACACGATGACACAATCTAACTGGTCCGGTGTGCTGCCCAGAAAACATGTCTGCACATTGAAGCATTAGCCAGTGGCAAGGCAGCTTTCACGGTAGATCAAGTGGTCCTTTTTCTATGATGTTTCATGACTCAGGAAGAAGCAGGGCAGTGCTTACAGATTTGGAACTATACAAAAAAAAAAAAAAATCTCTTAATTCTTTTTTGGTAAAACTTTTTTTTTTTAAAAAAAAGAGTGATCAGAGGAAAAGTAGTAAAGCTGAAGGTTGTTTGAAAGTCCTTTTGTCCCTGGGTCTGAAAACGCAGTAATCTCTGCCTTTCTGCACAGTCTGGGGTGGCCTATTACAGGGCAGTTAGAGGTCCCTTTCATTTACTGAACTCTCCTCGAACGGAGGCGAGCCAAGGCAGAACCCATAGCCGTGCATTTGATCACTTTTTTTTAATATTGTTGCTTTCCGACCCTCCCTCCCTCCCTCCGGCACCTTTCCCTGGAAATGAACGCCGTGAGGGCCGAGAAGCCCAGCGAGCATCGGTTCTGAGTTTTTAAGAAAAGAGAGGCGAGAAATTGCAGCACACTGAGCCGTCTGTTCAGAGAGGAGCTGGCAAGGGCACTTGGAGCAGGGAGGCAGGGACGTGCTCGGAGTGCGGAAATCATGTTAATTATCAGCAAGCAGGACCCAAAAGTAAACTGGAAATGAAGACAGAAGGCAAGCCGTTCTCCGGGGTCCTCGGCCCCCCGTGCCTTGCTCCCATCCTCTGCCTCCTGATGGTCCAGACAGGTAGGAGAGCCCTCTGCTTCTTTTCTAGATGTTCGTGGGGACTGTAAAAAAAAAACTGATTTGGCTCTGCAGCTCTGTGGCGGCTTCCCGCTCCATGCCCGTGTGGGCGCACCTGCTCCGCTTCTCCTTGCTCAGGACCCACCTCAAGTATAGGTTTCCCCTTCTTTGGGGTTCATGTTTCATATTTAGAAAACTCAGAACTTTAAAAGTAAATAATTAGTTGTACCTCGAGGATTTGCTAATAACCAACTCCAGTAAACTCTATATGTGCATAAGAAGGGGTTTTATGGATGTAAATGGATTTTTTGTAGGCTAAGCCCTGGGCTCAGTGTACATAAAAGTAATGTATGTGCAGACCTCAGTTTTGTGCATATTTTTACATGCACTGGGGATTGGAAATCTGGAGTTTGGACTTTGAAGCATAACTTTTGTATTTTAAGACATTAAGTGCCAAAGTTAACTTGCACAAGTTATGCCCTCCATAAAGCAAGCATAACTTGGTGAAGTCAAGTTTGTGTTCATTCCAGGCCACTTATGTGCGAATTTCAAAGCAAACTCCTACACATGCTTTGAAAATCTGGGGCAAAATCTACATGTCAGAGGTAGGTGCAGACGTTTCCCCAATGCACATAGTAAGGAGATGGGAAAATATATTTCCATTTTTTGTCCTTCCAGAAGGAGGAGTATTTTTGGTCCTTTTACAAGTTGTGATGTAGTTTTTATTGCCTTTGTACCCTAAATGTTCCCCCTTCTCCTGCTTTCCCCATGTGCTTATTATGGGGATGTTTTAAGGGCATCAGCTATCCACAGCTCTGCTGCTGCTACAACTGCTGCCAGACTCTTCTCTGTAATTACCCGTAAACTCCCCTTCACCGCCCCCATCATCCCCCACTTCTGGAATTTCCCATTCCTCCCACTTTCAAATGTCAGGTCTCTTTCTACCCCAAATCCCATTACAAAGTGCGGTTCTTCGCTGAAGCGTTCCAGTAGTCTCCGTAAAATCTACCAGAACACCCTGCCTGCCCCTGCTCCTATAATCTTCCTGCTTATGTGTCCCTGAACAGAGAATCCCCCTGACCATGGTGCCCTGGGACTCCATTGTATTCCCATACATCTATGGATTGTGCAGAGCTGTGGAAAACATTAGCACAAAGAAATTCAAGAAGAGTTAAGAGAAGAAGACCCCAGTGGCAGGCAGATTGTGCCGGTAGCATATGTAGAAGGCAGAGAAAATGCACACAGAAAGATGCTTGTTTGAATTCTTGCTTTGGCAGCTGCTTCTTTGGGCTTCAAGTTCAATAGGAACCACCTTTGATTGGGGCTAACAGTGCCAAGAGCCTCCATTTTCAGCTACAACTACCCCAGTGAGAGAGGGAATGTAGTTTCCAATTTGTATGCCCTCTTCCTCGCCCAGCAAGCCCAGACTCTCCCGAACCTGGCACAAGCACATTCTCGAACCAGCTTGCTAAGTGCTGCTGTTCAGCAAAGCTTAGGAATCCACCTCCTCCCCAGGACTGTGAATACGGCCTCTCTGCAGTGTCCCCAGCCTCTGCCAGCCAGGCCTGAGAACAGAACCGGGGCGGTCTCCCACACGGCATCAAGCCGGCTCCAGAAAGCAACAGGAAAAATCAAAGCACATTAGGAGGGAAATGTTTGGAAAAGGGATTTATGCAGATAAAACAGTGCCTTACCTGCACAAATGATCTCTTGTAATAATTGCAGCTCGCTATGCATGTACACCCCGTTCTGGCATATTTTTATCTGCATATAAAAAAGGTATGCTAGGATGGGGGGTGGTGTTTGGGTAGGCTTAGCATATATATGCATACTTCAACATTTTTAAAAGTTAGGAGGTCCATAGGAGCATGAGGTTACCTGGTTAACAGTGAACTTTCATTGAGATATTGAATGGGACATAACTCAGCTCAAGATATTTAACCAGATAACTTTAATCTTCCTGACATTAGGAAGGAAGAGACCCATATTCAACAAAAGCCAAGTCTCTAAACTCAGGCCCCTAAGTTAGGAACCTATTTTCAAAGTTCATTTGAAAATTGGTCCCTCAGCTTCCTAAGAGGTCGATTTTTAGAGTGAGCAAGCATGTGCCCATACATGTACGCACTGGCGCACGGGCGAGGATATGCTAGAATTTCTAATCATGTGCACACTTACGTAGGTATATTTTAAAATGCAACAAACACATATAAATATGCTCCTAATTTTAAGAGGTTACTTGAGCACAGCTAGCGTGCGTGCCTTCCATAGGACGTTGTCAGCTTTTATACGCATATATAAGTGGATTTTTAAACATGCTCGCGCGAAGCACATTATCAGTTTTTACATTAGTCTACCGGTTTGTCCAGTTAATAGCCTTGGTTCTTCTATCCTGCAGGCTGCCCAGTTGACCCAGAGCCCTCACCCTGTCCTATAAGTGCTAAATGAGATCTACAGACTTGCTCCTCCTCAGGAGCAGCAGTAAAGTCACACAGATATCTATGGGCAGATTTTCAAAGGCTAGGCACGTAACATACGTGTGTAACCTGAGGAAATCTGCCCCTGCGCGCGCTGAGCCTATTTTGCATAGGCTTGGCAGCGCGTGCAAGCCCCAGGACGCGCGTATATCCCAGGGCTTTCAAAAAGGAGCGGTTTGGGGTGTGGCCAGGGGGCATGGCGTTGGCTCGGGGGGGTGTTCGGGGGCGTGGCGGCGGTCCGGGGGCGTGGCCGAGTGTCCAGACACAGCGGCCTGAGTCGGGGCCTGCCGCACCAGCAGACATTCGGCGCACGCAAGTTACAACTGCCCTGAGGCAGGCGTAACTTCCTGGATAAAGGTTAGGAGGGGGATTTAGGTAGGGCTGGGGGATGGGCTAGATAGGGGAAGGGAGGGGAAGGTGGGGGGAGGCGGAAGGAAAGTTTCCTTGGAGGAAACGGGCAGCGCGCGCAGGGCTCGGCATGCGCAAGATGCACAAATGTGCACCCCCTTGTGCGTGCTGATCCGGATTTTAAAAGATACGTGCAGCTACGCGTGTATCTATTGAAATCAGTCGTACTTTTGTTTGCGCCTGGTGCGTGAACAAAAGTACGTGCTTGCGCTTTTTTTTAAAAATGTACCCCCTAGTGTATGTGCACTGCGTGTTTCATTTTTAAAGTTCAGGGTTACGCACGCATATCTTGGCCCCTGCTCCAGAATCCCCATGCCCCACAAGCCTTCTCCGTCCCCTTATCACTCACGCGTGCACGGTAAAAACGCGCATATTTTGAGGCTTTTAAAGTTCTGCGTTGCTTGTGTGTGGCCCACGTACCGTTTTTGCATGAGCAACACTTCTAAAATCAGCCTGTCAGGGTTTTAGGCTCCTGACCTTTGGAGTTAGGGCCCTGAATTGCTCATTTTGAAACTTTACTGGGACTGATTTTCCTCAGTTTAGGAGCCTGAAAAAAGTGGGTGGCTACAGAAGGAAAGTTAGAGCAGGGAAACAGGTGCTTAGCACTGATTTTCAGCACCAGGCACCTAGCTTAGGGGCCGATGCAATTATGTGCGCTGAAAGCGGGCGCTGACTTTTCAGCGCCCGCTTTTTTAATGTATGCATGGCGCCCACAAGGGAGGGCACCATGCAATATGGAAATTGAGGGGTCATGCTAGGAAGGAGGCGCTAGGGTCGCTTGCGTGACCTTAGTGCCTCCTCCCTAATGTGACCCGCTGCGGCTGCCGGTTATGAAGACCGACGCCGGTAAACTCGGCATCTGTTTTCATAACCTGCCTGTCTGCCAGTAATGAAAACGGCCACCGAGTTTATTAGTGGCCATTTTCATTACTGGCAGACAGCCGGTTATGAAAACCGACGCCGAGTTGCTTATTTATTTTTTTTACTTTAAAAAAGAAGTACAGAAAAGCAGTTTGTTCTGCTTTTCTGTACTTCTTTTCAATGCGCTCAGCTATTAAAGTCTGCTCCAGGCAAGCGTTAATATCTGAACGATAAATGTGTGTCTGAGATGCACATTTATCTTTTTGCATTCAGAGTGAATGAGTAATAGGCTCATTCACATGCATTTATATGTGATGAGCGCTCTCTCATTCACTCCACGTTGGATGCACGTTAAATAGGTGCTAATCCCCCTATTGGATTAAGGGGTGGATTAGTGCCTATTTATCCTGTGTCCGACTGCGGGTTATACAGTGAACTCATCTGAGCGCACTGTATTGCATCGGCCCCTTAGGAGTCTAAATCTAGGCAAATAAGTAGCAGGCCTAAATTTAGGACCTATGTTTTAGGCTTCTAAATATACGTGAATTTTCAGCTGAAAAAGTAGGCCAGATAGTGAATAAGTTATTTGGCTATAGTTAGCCGGAGAACTTGTCCCATATATCCAGCGGGAGAAACGTCCCGCTGAATATACCAGCCTAAAATTATCCAGCTACAACAAAAAAAAAACCTAACTGACTGTTTGCATATAGCCAGGTAGGTTTTTAGTAGGGATATGCAATCATTTTCCCCAAATTAGGCAATTTCAACAAAATTGCCTAATTCGGAATGGTTCAGGAGAACCAAAAAATGATTGAATTTTTTCAGAAATTTCGGAAAAATTAATTTTGGAGTTTGCGCGCGCTAATTCCCCATTAGTGTGCACTAACTCTGCCAGGTTAGTGCGCACTAATCCGAAAATTGGGGCCCCTGAAAAAAAAAACCCCGAACCACGGGAAAAACGAAATTCCCGCAGAGGGCCCCGAAACAAAGCCCAACACGGAATTTTTACCCAAAGCAAATCTCTAGTTTTTAGTTATTCGGCCTTGTGTGGCTGGATAATGTATTACTTAACCGGAGATCTTGAAAAGATATCTAGCAAAGTAGCACTGCCATTATCAAAACCAATGAAAGATTCGGAGAGCTAATCCCATCCCTCCTCTCCCAAAGCATAATACAAAGGCCATCAGGCATACTCACCTACCCCCACCCCCTCCTGACTTTTAAGATTTAGGATAGGGCCAGCAATTTTATGCCAGACCTGGTCCCAATTTTTGTTTTAAAGAGGAGGTTCAGGCTGCCTCCCTTCCTACCCCCGCACTCACCCACAAGGTATCTTAGGGGTGGCTACCCCCTATCCTTCCTACCCTCTCCAGTCTCCTCCAATACCTTTTAGATCCAAGCCGGGAGAGAGAGAGCCTCTGTCCCACTCCAGGTGCATCCAGTGCTGCTTTGATAGAGGTAGCGTTGGAAGCATAAACTTTAATGCAAGCTTATGCTTCCAGCGTTGCCTCTGAGAGCAGTGCTGGAGGCACTGGGAGTGGGGCAAAGGGTCCCTTGCTCCAGTCTCAGGTCCAGGATTTCCCAGGGGGTGGCAATGGCTGTAACTCTTATGAATTGCACAATTGGGGCAGGACTTCACCTAACGCTATACATCTCACTTTACTTGAGGCCACCAATAGTGGTAAACAAGCAGCTCCAAGGTTTTAGAAACTCAGGGGTGACCTTCAAGGCCCATATTAATACTTTCTCTCGTAGGCATTTTGGGACCACTGTCTTCCCCGGTGGAACAGGAATTGTCGCAGCAACTACGATCCTGGCTGGGTCAATGATATGGTGAGGAGCTTCATGGGAATCCTCAGTCTCAAAGGATTGTGACAGAGTGCCTGCCCATTGATTCTTCTCTACCAGTTGATACCTGAGTTCAAAATCCCATTGATTGAAAAATAGACCATCGGTCCTGTCATGTGTTTAGGCGCTGAGCCTGTGAAAGATATCATAGTACAAAACAGAGGTCCCCATACAGTAAGCATCCTACACATTAACCCAAAGAGGAGAAATGTGTGGTACAAATTCAATAATCTATTCTAAAAACTTTATTTCTTTCCATAAGGCATAAACACTAGATAATCATTTAAAACATTTCTAGAAAAGTCAATTTATCTATTGGCTAATTTAAGGACAACCCATCATATCACTAACACATTTTATAAAAAGTACTCATCACAGAACAAAATACCATGCTTCACAATCATTCGTCATATATACATACCAATCCATAACCAATAAAGGGCTGATTTTAAAAATCATTTACAGGCTTAAAACTGGGTTTTACTCGTGTAAATCACTTTTGAAAATTGCTACAATAGTATGTTACATTTACGCACGTAACTCCTTTGAACATTACTTCCTAAATCTATCCTAATAATCCCATTGATGGTCTCACCCTTTCAAAATGGAAAAAGCATTTCTGACCTAGATCTTATACACAAACACAACGTAAGTTCCAATCGCAGTTGTAGTGCTGGGACATGAGTGCTAGGGGGCGAGAGTAGTGTGCCCCTGAGGTTGGACATACCTTATCTGGGAGTGGAGAAGACCAAGTCCTAGCCGACCTGCAGGCCTTGGTGAAAGATCAACCACGCAAGGTTGGTCTCTGAGTGGTCCTCAGACTACTCCAAGCCCTTTCAGACCTGCCACAGGGAGAAGCAGAGGCGGCATGCTGGACATAAGGCAGACAAAGGTCACGGCATCGGAGCTTGGAATGTAGATGTGGAGCTTGGGACGTAGATGTTGAACTCACACACAAAGGAGATGAAGGCAGGAGCAAGGAGCTCCGAAGACCTAGACACAGTTCAAGGAGATGCTCTGAGACGGACCGCTGAGCCAGGACCTCAGAGGCAGAACTCTGAGTCGGATTATTGAGTAGGAACTCAGTGGCAGGGAAGTTAAAAGCTGGAGTCCAGAAGAGGCTTGCAACCAACGAGATGAAGACGAGGATCACTTTGGAAGACATCAGGGCCACTTTGGAAGACGAGAGGTGGATCAGAGACCTTGGAAGACATCAGGGCCACTTTGGAAGACGAGAGGTGGATCAGAGACCTTGGAAGACATCAGGAACACTTTGGAAGATGAGTTGTGGATCACTTGGAATGCCAGGCAGGAACGGAAGTGAAGGAGTCCTAGGGAGGACTAGTCCCAGAAGACTAGCTTCTTGCCAAGGCAAAGATAAAGTGAGCTCGGGGCCCTTTTGTAGAGCTGAGGTGTTAACTCCCAGGGAGGAGCTACCTGGTGGATCACACCTCTCTGTCCCTTTAAGAAGGGAAGAAAGCCGCGGGCCTGCCCCCTAGGAGGAGCAGGAACCAGGAAGTCCAGAACCCTGGACAGCAGCGTCCCTGCGCAGATGAGCAGAAGAGAGTCAGGCCTCAGGGCCCTGATGAATGCAGCGAATTGCCGCTGAAGGAGGAAGTTCCAGGATGGTCTCTTAGCCGCAGGAAAAGCCTCGGCTGCGGCGGTCTCCGGGCCCAGCCATGGGGGAGAGGCGGCAGCAAGGTGAAGGCCCATCATGGCTCCTGCCATGCCGGCAAGATGGCGGCCAGGCCGCGGGAGCACCCGTTGTCTGCAGCCATAGGAAAGGCCCCGGCTAAAGCTGCAGCCTCTGGGCCGTGAAGGTAAGCGCCTCCCGTGGCTCCTGCAATGGGAGGAGCGCAACAGCAGTACTTATGTGTACTAGGGATGTGAATCATTTTTGAACGATTAAAATTATCGTCAGATAATTTTAAAATCGTCCAAAATCGTTAGAGTGCACGATACAATACAAATGCCCACGATTTATCGTCAGGGGCATTTGTATTGTATCGTTAAATAGGGGGTGGGAAAACCGGCACACCAAAAAAACCCTAACACCCACCCCGAACCTTTAAAACAAACCCCCACCCTCCCGAACCCCCCCAAAATGTTTTAAATGACCTGGGGTCCCGGCGCGATGTCCCGCTCTCTGCCCACGGCTGCTGTGAAGAGAAATGGCGCCGGTGGCCCTTTGCCCTTATCATGTGACAGGGCAAAGGTAGCGCCGGCGCCATTTTGATTCCTAGCTCCCGACATCACGCGTCCAGGAGATCGCTCCCAGACCCCCGCTGGACCCCCAGGGACTTTTGGCCAGCTTGGGGGGGCCTCCTGACCCCCACAAGACTTGCCAAAAGTCCAGCGGGGGTCTGGGAATGACCTCCTAAACTCGAATCGTTTTGCCGTACGGCATGGTCGGCGCCATTTTGCTGTACGGCAAAACGATTCAAGTCCAAAGTCCAGACTCTTGCTTCCGCATTTGTAGAGGGTCAGGGACAGCACTAAGCTGCCACCCCCAAACCTGTGGTGCTGTAAGTGGCTGCCTAGTTCACCTAGTACTTCTACCGGCCTTGCCATTATCTCTCCTTCCAGCTGTCATCCATGAAATAGTCCTGCCTTCATTAGTTTTCAGGGTCTCACCCTTCTGAGTTTCTGTACTTCAGAAACCAAATCTTCTCTCCTCAAGGAGTTTCACCCCTGGAATTCAGGTTAAATCACTTCCTGGAGGAGGCAGCCCTTTTCTTGGCTGCTTCCCTGAATGGAGAACTGCCTTCCACCTTGGGCCTTTCCCCTTGAAGGGGAAAACTTCTGAGCGTAACCCATTCCCTGACTGGGTTCCCTCTGACTCCTAGCCAAAATACTAAGCCATCCCTTTTATACTGAGGCAAAAACTCCCTCCGCAGGGTAGGAGTTTCTAATCTTCTTAAAGAACCACCTACCCTTAACATAAATAGTCATGGGGACTCAGGGCACTTGCTTTACCCAATTTTCATGCAAAAATATGCCATCTAGTGGTCATTATGATTATTACACATTTTATGACTCATTGTTTCCTTAGATAAGGAACACTCCACTTGGAATCAATCCAGAATTCTGCCTGGGGGGCTCTTAAGTGATGAAAAGGGCCTCTTGGTGGGAGACCTGTGACATCTGTGTTCCCTGTCCAGCATCTCTTCTTTCCTCTCTTCTTATTCCAGCACCTTTCTTTCTCCCCTTCATGCCTTGATCAGCACATCAGCATCATACTGATCTTTGCACCCTGTTTTGCAATTCCCAGCCTCTTCTTTCTGTCTCCACCTTCAGCTGCCCAGGACATACCCTCTCTCCAAAACTTCCCTACCCACCCACCCTCTTCTCTATTTCCACCCCACCCCCATCTAGCCAGCATCCATTCCCTTCTTGCTTGTGCTGCTTTGCCTTAGAAGTGTGGAGGCAGCACCTGGAAGTTTCTGGGGTTTATGCCATTCCCCAACATCTTGGCACTCTAGGTGACCACCTGGTTCACCTTATGGAAGAACCAGCCCTGTCCTCCTGTAAACAAAGCTTCAGATGTAGTAAATAAAGTTCCCAAAATACTAAGCAAGACTACTGCTGCTGTAAACAAAACTCTTGCAGTGTAAATTAGGCTCCCGATATATTAAACATGGCTCCTGCTACTGTAAAAGAAGGTAAAATATGCTTTTGGTGCAGCACTTGCTAGTTTTGATTGAGTGCTGGTTGATGTGTCTGCTGTTTTGAGATATTTTATTGGTGTTTATACAAACTTTTTAAAATGTCCCTATAAGTTAAATTATTGGATGTTCTATTTGTCAGCTGTTTGGAAATAGTTTTTATTGGTAGGGTGTTATTATGATTGATGTTTTGAGACATGGTGCTTCTGTTTTGCTGTTATTGCACTGCATACAGAATCTGGCTTGTCGTGGTTCCCAGTTCAGTTTTCGTATACATGTTTCTTTCTATCCTTTCTCATCTCTTTATTCTGTATTTGGCGAGGATCTATCTGTGTTCTGCATGTGTGAAGTATTCTGCTAGCGTGTAGTTTCTGTGTAAGGATATATATATATATATATAATAACCTTGCAGTTATTATGTGAACCGGTATGATGTCCCCACAAATACCGGTATATAAAAGTTTCTAAATAAATAAATAAATATATAGCAGCCTGGCTTGTTCAGTTTTTATAATAGCAGGTGTATTGATGTTTTCGGGCCTGGAGTAAATTGACAGTTTCCTTTTCATAAGTAGGGTTGTTACTGTTTGAGTGCTGGCAGTTGGTGATGTTTTGGTATGGGAGATTTACTGTATTGTAATTGTAATTCAGTTTACTCATGACTCTCAGAGGGCCACAGCCATACCCAACGTGTTAAACTAGATCTAATTCCATATAGGTTCCAAGTGTGTCTTTTTGGCAGCATTTTCTGGATGGTACCTCAGTAGTGCATATAAACATAATATACACATAAGTGTTATGTTTATCTCAATATCCTTTTCCTTGCAAAACTTTGTATTATAAATGCATAATTTTAGATTGTGTGTGGGGAGTCTGCAGAGGGGGCAGGGGCATCAGGCTATCAGGTTTGCCTAGAGTGCCTAATACCCTTGCCCCAGCCCTGGATCCTGGGTTGCAATGCAGTGAGCATTGAAAGTATTTGCTGAATTATACTTTGCATGTTGGAGCTGAGTTATCCATGATTTCTCAAAGAGAAGAACAGTGGTGGATGATAATGATGGGAAATGAGACATTTGTAAGTTACTGACAGTGATTTAGTTGTTGAAAGGAGGAGAGGAAAAAAATCATTTGTAAAAAGTTTTCCTAGCTAGGGGGACGAAGTATTCACCCCTGTTTGTGTCACTTACACTTTCCATCCTCCTAGTATCTTTTTGCCACCAGCTCAGCCTAGCCGTGTAAGCCTTTGCACCCTGATCTAAACAGTGAATATTTTCTACTGCTTTTCCATTCTCTGACTGCTGGTTGTACCAGAAAACTAAAAGTTTGATTTGTCTGGAGTCAATTGTGTAACGAGTGACATTTTCTGGTACTTGGGATGTGAACCAGGAAGAATACAGAGGGGTTTCTCAGTAGATGAGTCTTATCCAGCTAAGGACATTCCCACACCTTCTTAGACCCTGGTCCCGGGTCCACTACACCACCTGTTTGACCTTCAACCCCCTTTGAATCCTTCCTGAGAGGCTGGCCCTTGGCACTTTGTGTGGGAGAAGGGAGGCTGGGCACTGGGGAAGGAGGCAGCATTTGGCAGAGGCTACAGAGTGGCAATGGGGTGAGACATTTTAATGGAGTCAATATCTTCCTCCTCCTCCTCCTCCAGTCAGAAAACAAACATTTTAAAGATATTTAAGATGAGCGTGTTCTGTCCTGTCCAGCTAATTTCTCAGCAGTTCCAGTTCGTATTTGCTATGAGCATGGAAAAGGCTCCTTGCAAAACAGCTGGGATCAAGGGGGTAGGGGGAGTATGAGAGACACTCTGTGTAAATGCCAGGTTTAATGGGTCCTTTATCTGTCTGTTTCGGCTGACTTTCTCCAAATTCCTCTCCCCAGAGTTATATTAATGACATTTCAGCTGAGCCTTGCCTTGTTCCCAGGGCTATGGAAAGCTGTTTTCTAACGTTCATGATGAGTATCAGAAACCTGGACAGGGAAATTCTTTTCTTCTCGGACTCACATTTTACTGTTTAGTTTTGCGAATCCCGGGAGACTGCCAGGTCTGTCGTCTTGACCTTTTGAGAGTCTCTGGGTTTCTATGGTACTGATATACCTGGAAGACACTGTGCAAGGAATCAGACTCCTTCGGATTTTGTTAAGGGAAAGGGCAAAAAATAAAGGTGGGAACAGAATTATACTGTGAGCAGAGCACCACAAAGTTGCAGACACCTTCCTGTTCTACCAGGCTTTAGTACTCTGACCAACAGCTTAAAGACTTCCCAATATAAATCAAAGCCCCCCACCCACCCACTCCTGTTTCCTGTGATTCAACAAGTGCTAATGTAGCTCCTCTATTATCTGGGAAGGCAGGGGGGTCGCACTCAGTCACGGTGCACAGTCACAAAGTCTGTTCAGCCCTGGAGTGTGGAGTCTCTGATGGGAGTGGTGGTGGAGGCTAAACCTCCACCCCAGAGGGAGGCTACTGAAATGGTCAGTGGTCTTTGCTCTAAAGCATATGGGGATAGAAATAAAGATCTAAACATGTACACCCTAGAGGAAAGGCGAGTTAGGGGAGATATGACAGAGACACTTAAATATCTCATGCACAGGAGGTGAGTCTCTTTTAATAGAAAGGAGGCTCTAAAATGAGGGGTCATGGGATGAGAGTGAAAAAGAGGTAGGTTCAGGAGTAATCTTGAGAAATATTTCTTTACAGAGAGGATGGTGGATGTGTGGAACAGCCTCCCAGTGGAGGTGGTGGAAACAAACATGGTATCTGAATTCAGGAAAGCATGGGATAAATAATCTCTGAGGGAGTGATGGGAATTGTAAGGGCTACATATTGGTTGAACGGGCAGACTAGATGGGCCATATGGTATTTTTTCTGCTGTTGTGTTTCTATGTAGACCTCTAGGGCACAAGACGCAAGGAAGGGGATGACTCTTACTGTGGATGCTGTATCAGTACACTGGATAGGTGGAGGTCCTCGAATAAACAGGTTGGACAGTATGGAGGGGGGTTCCAAATATAGTAAGCTGCTATAAACCATGAGCTCATCATGTGTGTTGGAGCCTTACAACGTGAACCGAGCTGCATCTGGATCGAAGTGATGTGTTTTGGACCTGCCAAAAAGGGTTTTTCAGCCCTGCAGAGACTGCAAGATGCCGTAGCAAAGGTGAAGGAATATAAAAACCGGAACATAAAAACCAGGCCCACTTTCTGTTTAGTACCAAGTAAACCATTTGGGGAAGCTTCCCAGGAGAGAGAAACCGAATAGATGAGCACTGCAGTGTGGGGAAGGTCTGTCATCTAGCCAGCTCCACCATCAAGAGGGACCGATGGGACACTGCACAACCCTGCCTGGCCTGAGAAGGTTTTCCTTCACCCCCATGGAAAGGACCCTCCCCTTGGGAAGAGAATGTGGGGCAAGAGACTGAGGAGCTAGCCACGGCTAATACATTCTTTTATGGCCCTTTGGAACTGGACGCATTCCCCGGGAAAGGGTTAAGCATTTACTTGGCCAGGGCCACCCAGATCTGTGCCCTGTTACATCTGTTCCAGCCAACCAACATCAGTTCAGCACACCAGCTGCTCAGTGATAAAGGAAACCATGTCACCACCTGGGCCAGAAAAAATAGTTCCTCCCCCCCATGTATAAATGCTTTTTTGTGTGTGCCCTGAAAGATCATAACACTTTCAAGAAAAGGGCTACACAGGGATATCGTACCCTCCAGGGCATAGAAAAGTAAGAATCTCAGGTGGGCAGGGGTCTCCTAGATGTGTCCAGAATTCCCTTTTCAAAAGAACCTGAGGTTCTGTTGTTCTCCAGCTCTTTTCCTGGGGTGAGGACTTGGTGAGAGTCTCCAGATGAAGGAACAGCTGTTACTCACAATTACTTTTCCAGATGTTCTAGGACCTTTGAGTGAAGACTCCCTCTTTGAAAAGCGGGGGAAACACCCTTTCTTTCTCACTCTTGAGCAGGAAGGGTGGCAGACAACTTCTTCCTAAACCAAAAGGCGAAACTCACAAAAAAAAAAAAGTTTGAAGCACTCTCTCCACTCACCTAGAATCACCATGGTCCATACACTGGATGTGAGATGGAACAGCAAGCTACCTTAGAAGGCCTAGGGATAGGGAAAACTGAACATCTCCTTCTTTTCTGACTGACTAAAAATGTCACACTGAAGTCTGATGCAGGCAGGAGCCCAGAACTGCAGCCACCACTCAGAGGTACTGTAGCAAGTGCTTGGCCCACGAATTCGGAACTCGCTACCTGACCGTGTCAATGCAGCTGTCTGTATTCCTACCTTTAAAAAGGCTCTGAAAGCATTTTTGCATAAACAGGTGTATATAATTTAGACTAAATCTGCTCCGATTTAACTCTTATGAATGACTCCTTGTATGAACAATGTCTTGTTTACATAGGGGTAGATACTGAAAAGCCATTTAGACAGATAACTCACAAGCTATCTGTTTAAATGTCTTATACCTCATATTTAGCATCTTATCCTCTTAAATTATAGAAATGCTTCCAGCATAATTACCTCCATAACACTGGAAACGTTACTTACGTAATAGCCAATGTAATGCTACAAGTGGCCAGGACTGCTGAGAAGAGTGATCGCGGCAGGGAGGAGCCAGTTTTGGAAGTGTAAC
This sequence comes from Rhinatrema bivittatum, assembly GCF_901001135.1. Classification (NCBI taxonomy): domain Eukaryota; kingdom Metazoa; phylum Chordata; class Amphibia; order Gymnophiona; family Rhinatrematidae; genus Rhinatrema; species Rhinatrema bivittatum. Next base: position 62,288,259 of record NC_042626.1, on the reverse strand, counting down.
GGGTGGTTGGGAGGATATCAGCCAGTAGTGGGGGAGGGGGATGACTAGGGGAGGCAGAGGAAGGACAATTAAAGTATTTATAACGGGGAGTCCCATGCTGGCAGCGACCGTTCAATGAAACTTTTCAAATTTTATTTATATTTTTTTATTTATATATTTTATAATCTTTCCGCACACTCAGTTCTCCCCTGTACTTCTATATTATGATACCTCCCTCCTTATGTTAAGGTTCCTCTAAGTTCACTTCTTGTTGTTGTTAACCTTGCCTTCTATGCTGCTCTTAAGTTATCCTCCACCCCAGTTCTTCCTCCCTGTTAACATGTAATTTCAACCCTGTTGTTCAAATGTGAACCGGTATGATGTCCCCACTAATACCGGTATATAAAAGCCTTTAAATAAATAAAATATTTTAAAACATTTTTCACAAGAATTACATTGTAACAGTAAGTTTACATACAGAAATCTAATAACTAAGAAGTCCAACTTCATTATTAATTTCTCTTCTTACTTATAGTCCACAATAAAGGATCCAATACTCATAACATCTCTTATAATAGTTATACACTTAAAATAACTAAACATTATCACAATTCAAAGCACACTAATTTTAATGTGGATATTCACTATTTTAAAGGATTCAGTGGAGTTCAATCCTTAAGTCAATTTACTATTACTTTATCCTTTAAAAAATAAATCAATTGAAGAGAGGAAAAAAAACCCCAAAAGAATTACCCTTGTAACTAATAAGACACTTACAAGGGTGTTTTAGAAAGAAGGTAGTTCCTATTTGGAGCACCTTAGCTTTCAACAGTAAAAACTGTCTACTTCTTTTCTGAGTTAATTTAGAAAAATCTGGATATACTCTCACACTCATAGTTAGAAATGTTTCCTTACTATCAGGCCGATACAGTATAGTGCGCTCCGATGGAGCGCACTGTTAGCCTGCTATTGGACACACGTTCTCCCTTACCCCTTATTCAGTAAGGGGAGGAAAACGCGTGTCCAACCCGCGGCACCTAATAGCGCCCGCAACATGCAAATGCATGTTGATGGCCCTATTAGGTATTGCCGCGATACAGAAAGTAAAATGTGCAGCCAAGCCGCACATTTTACTTTAAGAAATTAGCGCCTACCCAAAGGTAGGCGCTAATTTCTTCTGGCACCGGGAAAGTGCACAGAAAAGCAGTAAAAACTGCTTTTCTGTACACCCTCCGACTTAATATCATGGCGATATTAAGTCGGAGGTCCCGAAGAGTAAAAAAAAAGTTAAAAAAAAAAAATTTAAATTCGGCCCGCGGCTGTCGGGCCAAAAACCGGACGCTCAATTTTGCCGGTGTCCGAGCCCGTGGCTGTCAGCGGGCTTGAGAACCGACACCGGCAAAATTGAGCGTCGGCTGTCAAACTCGCTGAGAGCCACCGCTCCGGGCTAAAAGGAGGCGCTAGGGACGCGCTAGTGTCCCTAGCGCCTCCTTTTCCCCGTTTCTACCGCACCACCTAATTTGAATACTAAACCATGTGCACTGGCGAGGGGCCGGTGCACGCACTGGGAGAGCGAGCGTTTGTCCGCTCTCCCGCGGACTTTACTGAATCAGACTATATGTTTGAAAAATAACCTAAATACCCAATCTCTGTCAGATTCAAAAGCAAATGTAGTTAACAAAGTAGCCCCCTGAACTAATTCATTGTCTGAGGTTTCCAATATCTTGGAGATATCTAAATTGGACACCAATACATCTGCCTCAGTTATTTGTACCTCTTCCTGTTTTTTAAAAGCTGGAACATAATAAACTTTAACTAAAGGTGGAATTGATGTTTCTGGAATTTTAAAAATGTCCAGCATATCTCTTTTAAACATTTCTTTAGGGGGTACATGGGGTAGCTTTGGAAAATTTATAAATTGCAAATTTCTCTATCTTTACATGCAACATTTGGTTTTCCTTTACAGCTAGATCTTGAACTATTTTCCAGTTTTCTAAGTCTTTTTTTAATACTGTCAAATTCATTTTGTTCTTTCTCAATATTCCTCTCCAGATTAACCACTTTATCTTGTATAAAATTCACCTTCTCCACTATTGGGTTTACTTGAATAACCATTGCATTTTGCAAACTAATAATTGCGTCCATTATCACATCTATGGTTACTACATTAGGTTTTACTAAAAGTGGTACAGACAATTTAGACAGGTGGGCAAGATCTTTATCCTTTGCTAGACTGGGTTGAACCCTTCCTTGCACCATTTCAAGTGAAACAATTTGTCCCTCAAGGGGATTTGTCCGGTTTAAATACCCATTCCCTTCCGGAAGAGGTGGGCCTGCTATGGTCAAACCATTTCCTGCGCATTCCGCAGTTTGGTTGGCCCCCACTTCAACCTGGATCCTGGATATAACCGGATTGATTGGTGGTATAAGGATAGGATAAGGATAGAGAAAGGTCTGGTGGAGAGCCCATTATATTATCTTCAAGGGCATCTTCCACCTGCACCACTTCCGATCTCAAAGTGCGCTGAACATGAGTGTCCATGGGACCTTTAATTAGGGATCCGGGGGTAGAAGCGGGTTCCTCCCTCTCCTTTGCCCTTCTTTTACGAATGGAATGAGGCATTGAAATCAAATTTACTAAAACAGACCCCACTTATCACTCAAAATTGTGAAAAAGAATAATAGGTTTTTTAATCCTTAGAAGGAGTGAGAGAATAAACATTATACTTACAAAAATAGCATAGAGTCCAACCAAAGACTGTCCAAAGCTTCGGAGCGCGCGGCTTAGGCAGTGCGCCGGCGGTGACCTAGCGCTGCTATTAAGCTGATTTTATGGGTCTCAGTGCTTCTCCCTGATGATGTCACAAAGGGGGAGGAGTCAGAATCGTCAGGGCTAGCAGCCTCACCTCGAGCTGCTTCGGGGCCGGGCTCACCTCTCCCAGGTAACAGTCTCTGCCAAAAGCAAATCCTCTCTTAGGCTCCTCAGAAATTTCAAATGCTGGGCTGATTTTATGAGCCTCAGCACCTCCCCGATGATGTCACAAAGGGAGCGGAGTCAGAATCATCGTTGGGGCTAGTAGCCTCACCTCAAGCTGCGTCGGGGACGGGCTCACCTCTCCCATGTAACAGTCTCTGCCAAGAAACTTTTCAAATTTTAAAGGTTTGGACCAGATTGTGGGGATCTCCCAGGGGGGAGGGGATACAAATGTAACCCCTTTTTGGAGGACTGTGGCTCCTTAGGGCACATAACTAATTTATATCTTCAGGCGCTGATGCATCTAGGGATTCCATCCCATGATTGACTCTCAGTCCCTGGGGGGGAGGACTCTTTTTTTTTTTATGGGGGGTACGTTCTCACTTGTGGCCCAGGAGCTGTTAAAAGGTTGCTAGTGTGTGTTTACTGTATTGGTGCTTCCCATGAGGTGAGAGGCTGTACGAATTCAGACAGGACCAGGTTACTGATTAATACTCATAAATTAAAATCCATCCATAATACTGAAGTTAAATCTGAATGTTGGTAGATACGTAGGCGTCCTTTTATTAATGCGAGCAGTGTACCCAGCAGCTGTGAGGGAATCCTTGTGGAGGGGTCCCCACCGTTTCTGCAAAGATCTTACCTTTGGTCATCTTCTCCTTGGACACCCAGTCTGTCCTGGTCCTTTGGTGTTCGTGTGTGGAGATCCAGTTGGAGTCTCCTGCTCTTGTTTTTCCTTCCTTAGTAATTCTTTCATCTTTTATTCACTGATGTTCTCTTGGGAACAGTCAGTGGGGATCAGGCAAGTTCTCCATTCTGAAATCCAAGTGGGAAAAGGGGGATCCAAAAACCTCCCCCCGGGAGTCATTTGGCAATTCTGCCAAATCCCCATCTTCCTCATAGCCTCTTCCCTCTCACTCTCTCCTCCTCTCCTCTAACAGTCCCTTCCCATTTTCTCAGTATCGTCTCCACTCAATTACTCCCTGCCCTTCACCCTTTTCCCTACTCTCTCAAATACACCTCCTTTCCTTTCACACACTCCCTCCCCTCATATTCAACCATTCCCTCACTCTCCATTCCTTCTCCCCCTTCCTTGCGTGTCTTTCTCTTCTCATCCATTGCACACATTTTCCTCTTGTATTGGTGGGGGTTAGGAACTCTACTCGCACTGTAGCATTCACTGCACTGCTGTCCCAGTGACATGTGGGCTAAAAAATAAAAATTAAACCTTGCTCCAGCTGATCTGGCCACAGGCAAGGAAATGTGGTGGGTCAGAAAAAGCAATGAAGCACTGACAGCATTGGAAATGGCAGTACGGAGAGGCTAAACCAGTAATGGTTCTCCCCCCATTGCCTCAGCAGCTTGGGAATGATGAAGTCCATGTCTTCTATCCCTCCCCATCATTCCTGGTCCAGGGCAGGGCTATATATCCGTGACATCAGCTTTTACTCTGTCTTCATCTGTTGGTAGAGATGCATAACCCACTTGTGGAGATTGGCCTGCCTGAGCACAGAGGAAGTAAAAATTACCCATTATGGAGGAGGAGAAATGAGACAGCAAATAAAATGTTAAGTAGCTCCAGGCCCACTGCGGGAAATTTCGTATTTCCCTTGGTTTGGGCCTTTTAAATTCAGGGGGACCCGAATTTCGGATTAGTGCGCACTAACATTTTTACATTAGCGCGCACTAACGAGAGTTAGTGTGCACTAAACCCAAAAATGAATTTTTCCCAAACTTTCGGGAAAAACTCGTTCGGGATTCGGGCTCCCCGAACCAGGACCAATTTGGCAATTTTCGATGAAATTGCCTAATTCGTCCTAGATGAATGCACATCCCTAATGTTAAGCATTATTAGGAAAGTGATGAAGAATAAAACAGAGAATGTATCACTCCATGGTGGAACCTCATCTCCAGCAGATGATGGACATGCATTTCCCTAATGGGGATTGCCTGTTAAAAAAAAAAACAAAAAAAAAAAAAAAAAACAAACAAAAGGGAAGACAAGCTGCCTGGATAGCACCGCTTGCCTCCTGAGGCGATAACCTCCCTCAGTCTGGTAGCCTTTTTTCTGGCATGGACTTTAAAAAAAAAAAAAAAAATTAAAAATTGCAGTTGCAGGCCAAGAGAGGCTCGGCGGTGAAGGCTTTTGCTCTCTTCCCCATTCCCCCCCCCCCCCCCCCCCCCCCCCCCCCCCCGGAGCCAGAGATCTGTTCCTGCCTTCAGCCAGGGAAAGCTGAGCTCAGGTAAAATTAAAAAAAAAAAAAGTGAGGAAGTTCTTGTTGTGAGATTATCCTTCTTACTGGGTTTGTCCTCCTCGGTGTTGATGTTCAGCATCTCCTGCTCACTTCTTTGAGGAGTTGGTGAAGTATGAAAGCAGTGCAGGCTTGGCTGGTTGAGCACATCCAGGCTTCTTTTTCTGGGTTGCGTGGTAGGCCTTGGCGGTTCCTTCATGCTTCTTTCTTGAGTGTGACATCGGCGCGTGTACGCCTTCCTGTGCATCCAGATTTGCACCTCCTGTTGTACACATACTTATGCGGCCTGTTGGTATGTGTGCTTGAAGACTGGCTGAGCACATGGTGCATGTGTGTCACTGAGTACTTATTGCACTCGTGCGTGCAATTAAGTGTGTAGTTTAGTGTGTATTGTGCACATAACTCTGCGATTATCTCATTTGCATACCTGGCCGCATAGCTGTCTGTTGAGATGCCATGAGTGCATATCTTACCAATGTCTGTCGACCAAACAGCTGCATGGTATCAGTCAAAGAAATCTAAGCGCTTAGCTGTTTGTGCTGCATGCCATATAAGGACAATACAGCTGGAGCTTTCTGTGAGCCTATATCAGCCCTGCCTGAATGCTAGAGGTGATTTCTCGCTACAGATTTTGCCAAGCTAGTCCAACCCCTCGATCTGAGGGGAGTGGGGCTGGAGGCACCCACAAAAAGGGTGTCCCCTTTTTCAGATGATCCATTGGCAGAGACATTCTCAGCAGAGTTTTGCTCATAGGATGTCAGGTTTGAACCTATGGGGCCTTGAATGGATCCATCCTCTCTTTCCTGGGTGGAATTTTTCCAGGGGCTACAGACCTTTCTGCAGGGATGTCCTGCAGAATTGACATTGCCTCCTAAATCAGTGTTGCATGCTCGGGGCCCTCCTGTGAAAGTCACTGAATGCAAATGACGTGGTGCAAGAATGCCTGACTATGTTTGAGGGGATGTGGATCAAGATGATAATGATGATGATTTGGGTTGCTCCCCTCTTGAGGAAGGGGAAATTTCTCTGGATTTAGAGCCACATAGAACTCTTCTTTGATTCTTTCACAGAGATGAGTTGCCGGGTCTGATAACTCAGACTCTGAAGACCCTTGGGGTGGCTGGGAATAATTCTTTGGGTGTGCAGAAGAAGAATCCCATATTGGTCACTCTACACAAAGCTTTGTTTCTTTCCCCTCCCAGATGCGACTCAGGAGTTGTCTGACCTGGAATGGAGTATACGAGAGGCGAGTTTTAAAGTAAGACGCATCTTGTCATGTTTGTATCTCTTGGATCCGCAAGCAAAAGAGCAGTTGTGTTGCCCAAAGGTGAATGCATTGGTGTGTTGTGTCACTAAGCGAAGCACCATACTGGTTGAAGGAGGGGCAGCTCTAAAGGATGCTTAGGATAGAAGGTTGGACGCTATCCTTAAGCAAGCCTTTGAGGCCATGACGATGAATTTACTAGTTGCCACTTGTTGCTACCTGGTTGCGTCTCTCTCTCAGGAGGCTGGGGGAAAGGTTTTGGATGGCAGAACGGTAATTGAACCAGGGACAGCCGCCTTAGCTGATGCGGGCTACGACTTTGTTTGCAATGCTCCTGGAGTTGTTGCTTCCAGCAGCTAGATAGCAGCTGTGGCTGTTCAGTTGGTCAGCAGACACTATTTCTAAGTCCAGTCTCACTAAACTGCTCTTCAAGGGTTCTCTTTTGTTTCTTCTCCATGATGGATATTTTCTACATATCCCTCCATCTCTGGTACACTGTGCCCTCCCTTCCCATTTCTCTTCTCAGCTGTCATCTCTTCTTTTCATTGTCATCTCTTCTCGTCTCACTTCATAACTTTTCTTATATCTTTCAGCTCTTTTACCTAAACCCTCTTCTCCATTTTCTCGCTTTCATTTCCATCGCTGTCTTCTATCCCTCCACCTCCTTCTCTTAATCCTCCATTTCTACATCATCCCTTAGCCCTATAATTCCTCCTTTTTCATCTCTTACCTCTTGCCCCGATCGATACTCAATTTCTCTCCTTCTGCCCATCTTTTTCTCTAGCCCAGTCCCTTTCCGCTTCCCCAGCATTACCCCCTTCCCTTTCCTTTTACCAGTATTTGCCCCGCCTCCATCCTCCTCTGCTGGTCCCTGCAAAGTCCCCTCTCCCGCCACCCCCAGGAAGGATTCCCCACATTTCCCCACCATCACATTCCTGGAAAACCCTGGTCACCTTTCCCTCACAATCTCCTTTGCAGCCTGGGTTCCTCCCAATCTTCCCCACCTGCTAGAAGGAACAGCAATGTGTGGAGCCAGTCTCCTAGATCTTGCAGCACATAGAGGACATTTAATTGAGTTATTGCAGTCTTTCATATGTCTTGATAGCTCTCAGCTGTTTCCTCTGTATGCTGGTTTACAACTGATGCTTCCAGGGAACACAATCACCCGGGGCCTACTGATTACTGTAACCCTCCACCTCCACATGGAGTGGGCACTTAACAAGTAATCTTTGCTTCCCAACCCCCACTCTGGCCCACTGAGTCTCTGTCCTTGCAGGTTGCATGTGACACAGTGAGGCTTAAGCATGTGCCTAGTCCCTACAATGGGCAGGAGTTTCCAGCTCTTATGCCGAACAGCAGGAGATGGACTCTTCAAGCAGGAGACTCCCACTCAATGTGGGAGACTTGTCAGGCCTGAGGCCCGGAATAGGATAAAACTCGAACTGGAATCAATGACATGGAGCCAGTCGGCAATCCTGACTGGAATAAATACAATGGGAGAGAATGAGAACTAGTCAAGCCTGCCCTGCCAACCAGGCGCCCTCTGGTATCACTGCTCATCTGATTCCTGATGAATTGATATTGCCTCATGGCCCTCCTCCTTCTACCCTGCCTTTATGCAGCTGATGATTAGCATTCTTGCTGAATCGTGAACATAGAATTTTTTTGTTGTTGTACAGTGTGGCCTTTTAAACTGCGGCCAGGAAGGAAATTGTACCAACAAATGAAAGCTTTGTCTTCCTATTCTGGCAACCCCTGTTCCTCTTCAGAAACTGTTACCAGCTTCGTGAAATACAGTCCTCGTTTTCCCCCATTTGCTGCAGCCTGTGACCATGCTATATAGTTTTTTTTTGTTTATTTTTTTACTGCTGTTGCTGGGCTCTCTGGATCAGCAATGCTGAAATAAGAGAGGTGGGACAGTAACATTTTAATTCTTTAGGCCCTGCTGGTTCTGAATGCCTACCATAAGTATTTGACTTGCATGGCTGCATTTTACTAGTGTGAAAGCTGACTTGAAGCACCAAAGAATCCATCTTGTTTTAAAGGGTGTTTAATAGTAAATTTATAGTTTATTGTAGGTGTGGGATTGATAGGGTTGGAAACAGAGATCCTCTATTTATTCACAGAGTAGGGAGATGAGAAGGTGGTGCATTTAGTGGCATGCATCAAAGGCAGGGTTACCCATGAGCCATGGTCTAGTTTTGCTTCATTGCATTGATGAGGATACTGAACTTGACATATGAAACCTACTTTTGCCACTCTGACAGGCCAGACGCTACCCAGTGTGCAAACTGTAAAATTGCATAGGGCGGCACACTCAGGAGAGTGACGACTGTGATGGAAGGGGACCCAGCAAAGGAGCAATGAGAATTCTATGCAGCTTCCAGTGGATCCCATCCCACCAGTGGCGGAAGAATGGAAAGGCCCATGTGACCACTAGCAGCAGAAGAAGGAAACGGGAGCTCATTGCAGGCCAGCCCCATGATATGGTACTCAACATTCGTCCATTATTACTGCACTACTAATTTGGTTAGCTTCCCTAATTTCTCTTAGCATTTCACTGTCCGTCTCACCATCTTGCCCAGGTGGACGGTAGTATACTTATTTCACTATAGTCTTCCCCGACATACAAGGGATTTCTACCCATAAAGATTCAATTTTGTATTTAGTCTCATGCAGGATGTTTATCCTGTTGGACTCTATGCCATCCCAGACATAAAGCACCACACCTCCTCCCTGGTGCTCCTCTCTGTCATTGTGGTATAATTTGTACCCTGGTATAGCACTGTCCCATTGGTTATCCTCTTTCCACCATGACTTTTCCCAAGTCTCACCCATGTGAAAAGATGCATCTGGGCTGATGGGCAGTGCTGGTCTGTGGGGTCCATTGTATCTAAATCATTGCCATCTCCTCAGTGCTGCTTCCATTCTGCTGAAAGGTCCATGCCGGCACTGAAGTCTATACTCTCCTAGGGGATCTGACTCCGCCTTCTGGAATGCTGCTGGGGTCCATGTCCTCCTAAGAAAACCAGCTGCACCTCTGGACCTACTTCTGGGGTCCCCCTTCTTCCTGCGATACCACTCGATATGCCGCTGGGGTTCACACCCTCCTAGGGACTGCTCGATCTGCCACTGGGGTTCCCTTGCTTGAGGGATCCAGGGTTACTTCCTGATATGCCAGTGGGGTCCATACCCTCATGGGGAACCACTCAATCTGCCACTGGAGTTTCTTTCTTCAAGGGGCACCCAGAATCACTTCCCAATTTGCTGCTGGGGTCCCCTTCTTCCTGTGGGCCCACTCCACCTGCCGCTGTCTTTCAGTTCTTCTTCCTTGGTAGGATAATTTCCCTGGCTTGGGTTTACAGATCCACTCGACTCAAGGCCTGTCTAGTGTTCAGTGATTCAGGCCCTCTGCATTCTCAGCTTTGTGATTTTAGTTCCACTAAGCTCATGGACAATCATTAGCTATTACCCAGCCTGGATGGGTCACCTTCTCTCAGCCAAGAGAAGGTAGGATCATAGAATATGTGTACACCTTTCCATCCTGCCTGCCCTTTTTCTGTTGTCTGAAAATTGGGAACCCAAGGATTTAACTCTGTGTGAGAATCTGTTTGCTTCCTAGGACTGTTTTTCAGTACATTTTTCTCACAAATCCCTCTCTCATTCAGAATTCTCCAACGTAGGACTTTTCCGGTCTTAGTTCTATAATTCAGGATTTTGCCATCCTTTGATTTAAAGTGATATTTCACTACAAGTTATCACCAGCTTGTGGGGATCTCCCAGGGGGGAGGGGATACATATGTAACCCCTTTTTGGAGGACTGTGGCTCCTTAGGCACATAACTAATTTATATCTTCAGGCGCTGATGCAGCTAGAGATTCCATCCCATGCTTGACTCTCAGTCCCTGGGGGCGGGAACTTGTGGCCCAGGTGATGTTAAAAGGTTGCTAGTGTGTGTTTACTGTATTGGTGCTTCCCATGAGGTGAGAGCCTCCCCTGGAGGCTGTAACTTACAAACCCCGTACCTGAATCTCTGACTCATCTATTCAATGGTCATTTAAGCACCTTCACAGTAAGGAGTCTGGCAACCTTTTAAATTTCATTCTGGTTTTCCTTGACTGGTGACTCATGTTACATAGTAGGGATGTGAATCGTTTTTTGACGATTTAAAATATCGTCCAATATATTTTAAATCGTTAGAGCCACAATACAATAACAATTCCCACAATTTATTGTCAAAAAATCGTAAATCGGGGGAAGGGGGAGGGCGGGAAAACCGGTACACTAAAACACCCTAAAACCCACCCCGACCCTTTCAAATAAATCCCCCACCCTCCCGAACCCCCCCCCCCCAAAATGCCTTAAATTACCTGGGGGTCCAGCGGGGGTCCGGAACGACCTCCTGCAATCGAATCGTGTTGTCTTCAGCCGGCGCCATTTTGCAAAATGGCGGCGCAAAATGGCGCCGGCCATAGACCAACACGATTCGACTGCAGGAGGTCGTTCCGGACCCCCGCTGGACCCCCAGGTAATTTAAGGCATTTTGGGGGGGTTCGGGAGGGTGGGGGATTTATTTGAAAGGGTCGGGGTGGGTTTTAGGGTGTTTTAGTGTGCCGGTTCACGATTTTAACGATTTTCACGATAATTTAAGCTTCCAAATGGCGACAATATGATTCCCTCCCCCTCCCAGCCGAAATCGATCGTTAAGACGATCGATGACACGATTCACATCTCTATTACATAGATGCATTGTCCTCTTTTTTTTTTTTTTTCTCTGCTGCAGTTCACTTAAATGGTAGCATGCTCTTTAACCTCTGTCTCCCTTAGAAGGTGGGTTTCATACATCTGAATGGTGTTACAAGATGGTTCTGGGTCCTTGTCACAGACATCTAGGTAGAGACCATGATGATTTTTACTGCGCTTAACTCTCCCAGTGGATATGTTGGAATCCTATTGAACATCATCCTAGACACCGAACCTGTCCTGGTCCCTCAGGTGGAAATCCTGATGGGATATCCTGATCTTGTACTTCCTTCCTTTAGTCAGTTGTCCTTTCATCCTATAGTCTCTGATGTTTCAGGGAACTTTTCTTAAGGAGAAGTCAGTGGGATCAGGCTATTACATCTGCACAGAAATCTGAGGGGAGGGGGATCCAACACATACCTTAAAGTTTAACTGGATACATCTTCCTAGACTGGCATTCATTCTATCACAGGTGCTTGCCACATTCAGGTTATAAATGGGCTCACTGGTCTTTAGCCCCTGTCCTCTGCGTACAGCCAGTAAGGATGAATTTTCCCAAAGAAATAGGAAAAATACAGACCCTTCTAAAACAGGATACTTCTAGCCCAGCATTTCCCAGCTGGTATGCCCTAACACAAGAGTGTGCCGTGGCTGAAGTGCAGGTGTGCCGCAGCTGCAGTCTCATTTCCCTTCTGGCCTGCAGAATGTCCTCCTGCCAGCAGGTGGCATCAGAGAGCAGTGCTTATCAACAGCTGCTCCTGCTTTCTCTCTGCTGGCTCTTTTGTGCAACAGAAATTGCATGGAGCTCTTTAGGCTTGTGAGACTTGCTGGCCCCATGCAATTCAGATTGCAGAGGGAGGCTGGCAAAATAGGAAGAATCAGTACTCCTAAGCCTGCTCCCAGACTTTTGCTGTGCAGGGATTTAAGATGGAGAAAGGAAGGAGACTGCTTAATGTGCCACTGTGTGTGTATATGTGAGGGGGCAGGGGAGAGAAGGTGATGATGCCAGGTGTTGAGGGAGAAGGGTGGAGGGAGAGGGAAGATTTTGATTCCAGGAGGTGGGGAGAAAAGGGGGAATGTGATGATGATGCCAGGGAGTGAGGTTGAAGGAAAGTGATGCCAGGGGGTGGAGGGAACAGGAGGAGAGGGTGATGCCAGGGAGTGGGGGAGGTGGAAAATTGAAGATGTTAGTGGGGAGGAGTGGAGAAAGAAGAAAGATGATGCCAGGGGGTGAAGAGGAGGACCTTGCAAGACTGGAAGATTGGGCATCCAAATGGCAGATGAAATTTTAATGTGGTCAAGTGCAAGGTGTTGCATATAGGGAAAGATAACCCTTGCTGTAGTTACACGATGTTAGGTTCCATATTAGGAACTACCAACCAGGAAAAAGATCTCGGCATCATAGTGGATGCATCAGTCAAAAAAGCAAACAGAATGTTTGGAATTATTAGGAAGGGAATGGTTAACAAAACGGAAAATGTCATAATGCATCTATATCGCTCCATGGTGAAGACCGCACCTTGAATACTGTGTACAATTCTGATTGCCGCATCTCAAAAAAGATATAGTTGCGATGGAGAAGGTACAGAGAAGGGCAACCAAAATGATAAAGGGGATGGAACAGCTCCCCTATGAGGAAAGGCTGAAGAGATTAGGGCTGTTCAGCTTGCAGAAGAGATGGCTGAGGGGAGATATGATAGAGGTCTTTAAGATCATGAGAGGTCTTGAATGAGTAGATGTGTGTGAATCGGTTATTTACACTTTTGAATAATAGAAGGACTAGGGGGCATTCTATGAAGTTAGCAAGTAGCCCATTTAAGACTAATCGGAGAAGATTCTTTTTCACTCAATGCACAATAAAGCTCTGGAATTTGCTGCCAGAGGATGCAGTTAGTGTAGCTGAGTGATGTGGAGTATTTGGATTTTTAGAAGGCATTCAACAAAGGCCCTCATGAGAAGCTTCTAAGTAAACTAAAAATCATGGTAATCTCCTTTCGTGGATTGCAAACTGGTTAAAAGACAGGAAACAGAATAGGATTAAATGGTCTGTTTTGTCAGTGGTAAAAGGTAAATGGTGGAGTGCGTCAGGGATCTGTACTTGGACCAGTGCTTTTTAATATATTTATAAATGATCTAAAAAGGGTACGACGAGTGAGGTGATCAAATTTGCAGATGAGACACAATAATGCAATTAAATTTCAACTGGATCGTGATAAACTGCAGGAGGGCCTTGTGAGTCTGGAAGATTGGGCTTCTGAATGGCAGATGAAATTTAATATGGATAAGGCAAGGTGATGCATATAGGGAAAAATAACCCTTGCTATAGTTAGTTACACAATGTTAGGCTCCATACTAGGAGTAAGGAAAGAGATCTAGGCGTCATAGTGGATAATACATTGAAATCATCAGCTCAGTGTGCTGTGGCGGTCAAAAAAGCAAACAATGTTAAGAATTAGGAATGGAATGGAAAATAAAATGATGGATGTCATAATGCCTCTGTATTGCTCCATGCTTGAATACTGTGTGTAATTCTGGTCACTGGATCTAAAAAAATATATAGTTGCACTGGAGAAAGTACAGAGAAAGGCGACCAAAATGATAAAAGGGATGGAACAGCTCCCCTTGAGGAAAGACTAATGAAGTTAGTGCTGTTCAGCTTGGAGAAGAGACGGCTGAGTGGCATATGATAGAGTTCTACAAAATTATGAAACAACTTGAACAGTAAATGTAAATCTGTTATTTACTGTCTCAGATAATAAAAGGACCAGGGGGCATTCCATAAAGTGAGCAGGTAACTCAATTAAAACAAAATGGAGAACATTCTTTTTTACTCAACGCATAATAAAGCTCTGGAATTCATTGCCAGAGGATGTGGTTACGGCAATTAGTGTAATTGGTTTTAAAAAAGGTTTGGATAAGTTCCTAGAGGAGAAGACCATAAACTGCTATTAATCAATAAGAAATAGTAGCTTGGGTACTTGCGATTTGGATTGGCCACTGTTGGAAACAGGATACTGGGCTTGATGGTCCCTTGGTCTGAATCAGCATGGCATGTGCTATGTTCTTACATACTGACAGTTTCTATTGTGTGTTGATTATTGGGGGAAAAACACACAAATTTTGTGTTTAAAAAACTGAATGGGGAGGGGGGGGGGGGGGTTGGCAGCATAGTAACGTTTCACACAGGTTCAGCAAAAATGCTAGCACCGGCCCTGCTCTCAGGAACCTAGCATCACCTGACCTGCATCCTCTCTTTCTTCCTTCTCCCCTTGTCCTACTCTTACTAAAGTGATGTGGCCCGGCCCATTCATAGCAGGTGATGAATTTCATCCCGGAGTTGGCTGGGTCTTCACTGGCTATATTTAGCAGCACTAGTTCATTGTGCCTTGTTTCTGTGGCCTGATGATGAAACCAAGCACATGACATCCTCAATGAGTTTCTTCAGAGCAGACCCCGTCTCCTTCCAAAAAGCTGTCACTGGCTTGAATGCACCCAGCAGGCCACCTCAGCCATCTGCACTCTTCAGTGCTGTTCTGTTTTACAGGGATGTGCATTTGTTTTCTAACAAACTGAAAAATATACTAAAACAACTTTTGTTAGAAAACAAAATGGGAACCCCCCCCCCCCCCCCCCACACACACACACACAGAACAAAACATTTTTTTCTGTTTCATTTTGGAAATGAATAAAACCAGCACTTGCCAACAATTAAACATGTAAAACCCAAGTTTTGCCTGCTTGGCGTATGGACAGATCTTTCTTTCTTCTTGCAATACAAAGTTGGTATCACATTTAATCCACGCTGCACATATTTAAGTGCCCTACACTGGAAACCCCAAGTTTACAGTACTGCAATCACTGAAAAGCTTACTTACTCCTTGTAGAATGAGATTTGGATGGTTATGAAACATTTGGAGCCCTGACTGGACTTACTATAATGTAATGTCACAGTGCAGAAGATTCTTTGGGTTGGGGAGACCTTGCTGTTATCATGTTGGATATGTTTGGAAAATATTTAGGTTGTTTATACTGTAGTTCTGCTAAAAGACCACTGGATTTTAGATGTGTCTGCATTGAGGGTTAGTCGTTTAAAAGTTTGGGCTTTTATGAGTGGGTGATAAATACTTAGCGGGACCTATAAAGGTGGGAACTTTTGGTGGGTTTTTGCTCTTTTGGACGCTATGATAGGTAACAAGGACCTCAGACGTGATCTGCTGGAGTAGCCAGCCTGCAGGTTAGTGGGCCCAGGGACCCTCCCAAGTGGGCCCCTCTGCATATCGGTTAATACTTGACTTACTATTTAACTTTGAATTGTTTTTATCATTCGTTCATTGGTTTATTTTATTTGTTCTTAATCTTGGTTTTCTGGTTTATTGTATTTGTTCTAAATCTTGTTGTTAATTGAATTATTATTTGTACACAGTAGTTCCTTTTGAATGTAAAGCTTGTTGCTGTTTTATTGTTTGTTGTAAACCGAGGTGATGTTTTTAACATGCCGCGGTATATAAAAAAAAATAAATCACTAAATAAATAAATAAATATCCAAGAACCGGAGGTCCCACCTTTTGACCTTGCAATTTTTCTTTCCTGAAAGCTGGCAGAGATTATCTGATTCAGATGGCGTCTTGACACCACCTTCGGCAAGTTTGGTACTGGCCCGACATGCATGACATCAGTCTTTTTGGTGACTGTTAGTCAACCCCCGAGGAAGCTGGCTACAGTGAAACACCGGCCGTGTTGGGTTTCTTTAGACCTTCGGTTGTGACTGTTGTATTTTTTATCTGATACACAAAACGCTTCTCAAAAAAGTGTGCGGACATTTAGAAAGGAGGATAATCGACATCACCAGATGGTCCTTTACCTAGTATTGCAGGATACATAGTCAGGTTGGCTGACACTTTTCTTTTAGTTCTCACTGTTAACCATTGTTTGATTTTTATTTGGTTCCCCTAGTTTGGGCTTATATATTGGTTTCTGACATATATCAAGCAAAACGTGTTATGCATAAGTTTAATATATTTTTTACATTTTTCTTCTCATTTGGAATCTCCCCACCCTCCACTGCCCCCATCCTCAGTTAGTCATGCCAAGCGTAATTACCAAGACCATAGACATGGGAGAAGAGACATTGAACCTACCCCATAACAATACAGAAAAATAAAAATATATAATATATATATATATAATATATACCAGAACTCCATCCCAGTATTCTTGGATTAAGCACAATACACAGATTAGATTGCTCTAGACATCTTGGTGTTTAAATTTCTACCCACCTCACCCCCGTGCCTTCTTCCATAATAGCTGAATAGAGGGCTGAACAAGGGATACAAAAAGGAGATAAAGTATAACTGGATCGCATCCCCGGGCTGCCTCTCATATGCAGAAAGTTTCTTTCATGCCTATGCTGGAGGAAGTGATTTTCCCTCTAGGCAGACATATCATGGGTTATTCAGCGCAAGTCAGGCTCCCATGCTTCAAAAAACTTCAGCTTAGAATCAAAAGTTCGAAGTCTCCATATTTTATAGTTGCAATAAATAATTATTGTTTTTAAGCTTCTGAACACTTTTTCTCCATGTATATTGAAAGATTATATTGTGTTTTATAATACAGGTCGTGATCTGAGGATGCCCAAGTGTTAGTTATTCCTCCAGTTAAAAAATGTAAATGGGTTCAAAGAAAAGGGCTTGGTTTTCCTCAGTAGCAACAAATGAGTGGAATAAAGCTGCCAGTTAACCTTAGACAGCAGCAGGATTTGAAAGTGTTCAGAAAGGCATTAAAAGCAGTGCTTTTTGAGGAGGCATTTGGATGAAGCAGTACGACTCACACCATACCAACAATATCGCTTTCTTTTCCATCAAATAAGCTTTCCTCATGAGCAGTTTGGACCCCTTTGCTTCTAAGCAAAATGAAAGGGACATTGTCAAATAGTAACTCCTCTGGTGCAAAAACCAAGGAGGGTCCCCACCCGCATTCTCAAATAATTCTTCTTTTTACCCCAAACCTTTGTACCAATGGTACACTTAGGACACGTGTCTGTTGGCAAACGGCTTAGTTTTGAAAGCCGGACTGGCACCAAGTATGTATGTTGTATCAACTGATACTGTATTTCCCTTATGTTAGCCTCCTCTATTGTTTCAGGAATGCGTTGAAAACTTATGCTGCATCCACACCAATGGAAGTCCTCTCTTCCTGGCTCTTTGACGGTTTGCACAACTGTGTGTCCCAGGCAATCTGTTTAGTAATTGCTTTAAATAACTGTGATACACTTACTCTGTTTCGATTTTCTATTTGAAAAACCTCCTCTGTTTTCTCCCTAAAATCTTCACTTAAGTTGTCCAGGGATAACGACAGTAAGTAATGCCTTAGCTGCATATAAGCAAAAAAAAATACATTGGATCGAGGTCAACTTGAGAACTTATTTCTTGAAACCCTATCATCTTCCCCTGAGCCGTAACCACTTGCATTTTGTGGTGCGCACTCAGCGATGCCCAGATGCGAAATATCCTATTATGTTCCGGCATTCAGCTGGCATTTCCTTCTATGGGTAAGGAAATTGATTCATGCCCACTGTGTCCAACTAGTTTGCATAAACACAAGGAGACCATGATATCGCAATGCATGTGGGAAATCTGTTGTCTATGTGTGCAGCACATAATGCAACTGGAAAGGGAGCACTACATGCTGTTCAAAATCAAGAGGAGCGTGGTAATGTGGCCAATCTTGGCTTAGGAAACAGCCAAGAGGAATAAGGAGGGAGATTCTGGCTGTTTCTTTAGGACCTCTCTTATCTTTCTGGGCCCTGATTCTTTATAGTACAGTGAGGGGAGCCTCCCTTCACCCAGAATTTCTTGCGGGGCTGATCCTTAAGGAGGATCAGGCTCGATAGCTGTGGCTGGTCCGTCCCTTAAGGTGGTTTTGAGGGAGTTTCCTGTACTCTCCTTCATAAGGAGTTTAATGAGAAGAATCATACAACAATCCCGCAAGTGTCTCAGTTGACAAACCAAATTGTAGCCCTCGATATCTGGAACTCCTAAACCTCCAGTCTCCCAGTCCCCCACATTTGGTGGATAGGGATCCTTGCCCTCCTTCCATGCCACAGCAATCAGGATGTCATTTTATATACCAGCTTAATGGCCTGCTTCTGCAACCACATAGGAAGGAATTGTAGGACATAAAGGCACTGTGGCCACAATATCATCTTAAGTAAACTGATCCAACCCATTAATGACAAAGGGAGTGACTTCTGTAGCTTAAATGTATTTTTCATAAGTCAGTAACGATAAAATATTGGAGTCATAAAGCATTGACAAGTCACTTGGGAAAATTAATCCCAAGGTATTTAAAATCTTGTGCCAGTGTAATGGGAAGTCCCCCCACCCCCCATATCCCGGACCAGAGGTTTACATGGTAGCATCTCTGACTTGGTCCTATTCAAATTAAATCCATAAATGACCCAAAATGGGAAAACTCCTTTATCAGAGGAGCTAACAATTAGACAGGATCGTCTACAAAGGCTACTATTTTAAACTCAAATGCACTCAGTTTGATCCCAGAAATGCTCCTGTTTGCTTGTATTCCCCTTAGCAGATTTTCTAATGATAGAAGAAATAGCAAGGGTAGGGCATCCCTGGCATCTGTGTGCCCCCCCTAGAGCTGGAATTCCTTAGTGGCCTCTCCATTTTTTAAAAGACTGGCTTTAGGGTTAGAACAAAGCAGTTTGTCTTCACCCATGCACGCTTCTGAAAAACCAAACTTACCCAGTACAAAAAATAAATAATGCCAGGCTATCTTATCAAAAGCCTTTTCAGCATCAGAGCTTCATATGAGAGAGGCCAGGTCTCTTCCCTTACTCGCAAGCAGACATTCTTTTCTTGACATTCACCGTAGACTGCTACTGTCTAACAAAGCCTATTTGGTGATCTGCAGTCAGTTCTGGGAGAAAGACTGCCAGCCTGTCTGCATATATCTTTGCCAATAACTTGATGTCAAAGTTCAAAAAAGATATAGGCCTGTATAACTCAGGCAGTAACGGTTCCCTTTCTTTTTTTGGGAATGCGGTTATTAAGGCCCTATTGGTATCATAAGGGAAAAATTGAAGATCAATTAACTGTGTGAATAGTTTACTGATGCAAAGGGGCTGCTACCTTTCCATTTAAAAGCCTGTAGAATTCCCCCCATACCCATCTGGCCCAGGGGAGCTTGCTATATCTTGATCTGAATCTCTAGTGCTTTGAATGGGGCATTCAGTACCTCCATCTGCCTGGGTGAAAGGCTGAGGAGATGTAGCCTCTGGAAAAAATGATCTCTGTGCACCAAGTACAGCTATTTATAATAATCCAAAAACACCTTCTGCAAGCCATCCCACATACTCACTACAGCATTGGTGTGATCCCTTGCTACTACTATTTATTTAGCACCCATTTTATATTTAATAAGAGATGCCAGCATTTTACCTGTTATATTTCCATGCTTAAATAACTGATACTGGAAATAAAACATTTCTGAGTCCTTTGATGTATTAAGGAATTTAAAGCTGTCTGCGGTGCAATAAAATTGGCACTAGATTGTGTCATCTGCCTAGTGACCATGATCTCATGGTCCTTTCGAACCTGCGCCTCTAGGCACATTATTCTCTTATCCAGATCCCTTCTACGTTTAACTAAAAAAAGCTATGATGTCACTCCACAGGACTGCTTTGGCTGTTTCCCGTACAAACTAGGATTACCTGAATGTTCCTTGTTATGTTTGTGATACTCATCCCACTTTTGACTGAGCAATGCTACAAAACCTAGGTCCCTAAATAAATATGCAGGAAAATGCTTGCCCCTCTCTTAACCCAAGTCCCCTGCTACTGCACATCTATCTAAAAGGGTGTGTGATCTGAGACCTCTCAGGGTCCTGTCTCAGGCTTGCTCTAGAAAAGACCTCTATGGAGACCAGACAGACATGGGTATGAGAAAGACATGGGTATGAGAAACATGAGTATAATCTCTTTTCACTGTGGTCCAGGTTCAGACTGTGCACCCTGACATTCTGCCCAGGGGCTCTGACCTGGTGGGCTAATCTCACTGAAGTCTACATTGGGGGTTACCTGAGGGGCTTATTGCCTGATGCACACAGGACTACTTTGGGGGCTTATCCAATATAAACACACAATTACTGGGATTATACCTGGGGGCTTGAACCCAGGAGCTTATTCCTTATACAAATAGCCACACACAAACTGTGATTCAGTACATCATGGTTCCAGCTACTTAGGAAAGTAAGTTTATATGAGCAATAGGAAGATAAAACAAATAAAATCAGATCATATAGAAGTAAAACTTACATGTTTCCAAAGGATCAGCCTCTGTGCTCTCCCTCTCTTGCTCTCTTTCTCTCTGTTACTACTCCTTATACACTTAAGGGTAGATTTTCAAAGGGTTACATGCGTAACCCCGAAAACCTGCCCCTGCGTGCGCCAAGCCTATTTTGCATAGGCTCAGCGACGCGCGTATGTCCCAGGGCTTTGAAAAAGGGGCGGGAAGGGGGCGGGTCATGGATGTGGCGCCGATCCTGGGGCAGTCCGGGGCGGGACTGAGGCCTCCGGCACAGCGGCCATGCCGGAGGTTCGCACACCGGCAGCTGGCCGGCGCACGTAACTATTGATAACAAGATAGGGGGGGGGATTTAGATAGGGCTGGAGAGTGGGTTAGATAGGGGAATGGAGGGGGAAGGTGGGGGGGGGGGGGGAGCTGAAGGAAAGTTCCCTCTGAGGCCGCTCTGATTTCGGAGCGGCCTCGGAAGGAATGAGGAAAGCCATCGGGGCTCCCCTAGGGCTCAGCGTGTGCAAGGTGCACAAGTGTGCACGCGCCGACCCCGGATTTTATAACATGCGCGCAGCAGCACGCACATGTTATAAAATCCAGTGTACATTTGTGCGCACCGGGTACCGTGCACAAATGTACCCTGCGCACGCCATTTCGAAAATCTGCCCCTAAATGTTTGGGAAAAGCAGCGATATTCCTTCCCTCTATGTTCTTATCAATCTCAGGTGCAGCTGTGTGGCTTCACTCTCTCTCTCAGGCTTTAGTATAAGTTAATTACTTGATTTCTCATCAATCACCTACTGGAATAATTAAATAGACTCTTGGACTGTTTGTAAGCATTTCACAGTGCAAAACAATAAATATGAGTTAATTCAGGGGTTGGCCTGTGGCCTTCAAACTAGACTGTGTCTGGGTGAGAGCTCTGAATCCATACAGCCTAACCTCTAAATACATCCTCAGTCAAAGTAACAAAAAATGATTCCAAGCTATCCACCTCTGGATTCAGAGGATTCACACTGACACCTGCTGGATGAAAAGTTATATTGGTGTCAGCATTAATAAGAACAGTGTGTATTACTTGTTGGATATATACATGCATTAAACACTGGTCCCCTTAGGATTAACAAAATATAAAAGATCAGAGCTACTACCAAATTTGCAAGAAAAGCTAAATCCATTACCTCATTGCTCCCTCTATGCAATTGGTCAGAATAACCTTATCAAGAATACCTAAACCCCATTTAAGCTTCATGGCTCCTGGAGTTTAATTGACCCAGAAGTCTGGCCAATTTAAAACATTAGCAAGGTGTGTCTCTGGCCTGGCAGGAGTGTCCACAGTATAGCCTGCGACCACACGTGCAGTTATTTGGGTGCCTCTCTACCCCATGATGAAGTATTGTCTCAGGTCTTTGCTCAATAGCCTCTCCCACTGACAGTATACTGCTAATCTCCTTATCTTTTAGATATCTGGAACCTAAAATCTGCAATTGGTCTCAGTATCTTTTGTCATCCATTGCGATCTCCATGCTGGTTGTTGTATGTGGTTGGCCTATCTGACTTCTGGGAGACACCCAGTTCATCAGAATATGTAGGCTACCTTTCATTGATTTTCCAGTATCAGGCCTATTGTGCTCAGTATAGCCTGCGACCATACATGCAGTTATATGGGTGCCTTTCCTTACCGCGATAAAGTATTGTGTCAGGTCTTTGCTCAATAGCCTCTCCCACTGGCAGCATACTGCTAACCTCCTTATCTTTTAGGTATCTGGAACAGTTAAACTCAGGTGTAGCACATACTCCCCAACCACTGATAGTGCAAAGCAAAAACAAAATCCCTGTTTCAAACATCTGTTCTAGTTCTTTCTACAAAAAAATTACTTTCTGAGTGTCAGATTGACATACAGATAGCATATTCTGCTGAACCATTAACACAGAAGCTCCTGCTCATGGGAGGTGAGAACTGCCTATCATGACCTCACAGTGGACTGAGAAACAAAATCCTAACAGCGCACAGTTTAACTCCCAATTCAGTAAGCTAATGTACAGACTGACTGCACATTTTAACTTGGGAGGGTAGGGGCTGAATGGAATAGAATGTATAGGAGCATAACTCTTGTGCTCCTAGCCAACTCTCTGGCCATGGTTAGACTTTAAAAAATAAAAATAAATGTACTGTCGAGCCTCTGCCCTTGTCTTCACAGTAGGAGGGGAGCCTCAGTGGCAGATCCTGCTTTGAAACTTTACTCCACCTCTGACCAGAAAATGTGTGCTCAGCCAGCATCCCATTCTGCATTAGGAAGGAATGATTGCCCTCATATGCATCAAATTTCATGTGAGGGCACTGAACTGACCATACATTTTTTAAATGATCATTTCGAGAGCATAAAACACCTCGCTGTGTGGGCAGTAAGGATAACGTTCACAAAATGTGTGTTCAGGTGAATGCACCTTTCTGAGGGACTTGAAGGGCTTTCTGCAGCGCATGGGAATGTGTCTGGTCCAGGATACTCCCAAGGAGCCCTTGTGACCATGACAGGGGCTACATTATTAAGAACATAAAAAATTGCCATGCTGGGTTAGACCAAGGGTCCATCAAGCCCAGCATCCTGTTTCCAACAGAGGCCAAACCAGGCCACAAAAACCTGGCAATTACCCAAACACTAAGAAGATCTCATGCTACAGATTATTAATTTCACAAGAATTTGTTAGATTAAGTAGGTTGATTAAGTATTCTAGGGGGTCCATATTCAAAAGCCATTTAGACAGATAACTCAAAAGTTATCCAGCTAAATGGCAAAACCAGCATATTTCATCCTTACAAGCATTGAAAATTCTAACCAGAGGAGTTGATTTGTACACTGCAGTCTCTGCTAGCTACATTGTACAAATCAATTCCTTTTCATCACTTATAAGGTCTAAAATTATTTCATGATGTCAATTTTACAATGAATACCTCTGAATGTGTCTGTAACATCAACCCCCCAATCCCAACCCACCTCCCGAAAACTCACCCTAAATCAGTGCCCCCTTACAATGGTCGTATATTGAGTGTCAAGCTGAGCCATATAAAGAGTCTCTCTCTCTCAAGATACGCATGTAAAGCTGCAGACATACGCATGTGAAAAGTATTTTATAACCTACGTGTGTATTTTATAAAATAGCACGTACCTTTGTGCGCGGCGAGATATACACCATTATGGATGCACGCGCGACCCTTTTAAAATCTGCCCGATTGTATGTATTTGTGTGTAAACATAAGCACGTGTGTTTCGAGGTTAAGATATGCATATTTTATGATACGTGCGGGTTATAAAATACTATCGTAGATCTGTGTATGCTTCCCAGTGCGCACACATGGACGCGGTAATTTTATAACAAGTGCGAGCTGGTGCGTGCATGTTATAAAATCGTTGGGCTATGCGTGCTGGATTTTGTAATCTGTGCGCACATGTATAGGGGAATTATGCAAGTTTTTCGTGGTGATGCATTGCGGTCTTCCCCAGTTCCCTCCCAGTCCGCTCCAATTAAGGAGGGGACTGGGAGGGAACTTCCCTACCTCCTTCCCCTTCCCCTCTCCTCCCCACCCCCTAAACCCTTTCTCCTACTTTTCTATTTTTTTGTTTTGTTGCTTACTGCTCCAATGGAGCAGTAAGCAACTTGCGTGCGGCAGGATCCCCTTCCCCGGTACAGCAGCAAATGGCCGCTGTACATCCGCCTCCAGCCCCACCCCTCCCCGCCCCCTGGATTGTCTCTTTACCTGGGCCTGGCACTTTGGTGTGTAACGGGGGTTACGTGTGTGACTGGGCCCCTTTTGAAGATGCACGTGGCGCGCACAAGGCCCAGCCACGCACGTAACCTCTGTTTTTAATGCGCACAACTCTCTTAAAAGCTACTCGTTAGTATAGAGATGAAGGGTCACATCCATTCAAACCTATGGCTCACACTTTTGAGTTCATTTATGTCTACTTACAGATTATAAATATGAATGTTAAATTTTAAGTATAAAAAAAAAAAACTGAGAGCCTCCAAGCTCATATTGTGTATATGGTGAGGGTGTACTTTTTTACTTGGGCCAATTGCCTGGCTATAGCTCTGGTTTGTCTTGGTACCAGATTCACAGTTGACGCGCAGTCTTGAATAATAAGGACTTTTGGAAATTGTTTCTCTCTTGAATTTTATTAGATGTGTCTGATTTCCTGTTTATTCCTTTAATATTTGTTTACTTGTTTATTATTCATTGACCAGTTCCTAAATTGTTCATATGTGACTTTTATTGTGTGTGTTAGGTTTATGCTTTGCCTTTATTTGGCCAAAATATTTCTTTAAGCAAACATTTATTCTTATATTCAGAGCGTGGTGCTCTGACTCTGGTGGGGCCTGGGCAATCACGTGGTTGGGGTTTAGGAGCAAGAAAGGGCTATTCTAGGTTGGCGAAGAGTGGACATAGTGGCACTGTTTGTTTATCCTCAGTTAATTATGAACCCACGAGCCACTGAGTTTCTAGTTCATAGTGGGGCCCAGTGGTGGCAGCAGTTATAATGGATTACCTGAGGGGATGCTATAGACATAATACAGGCTCCTTATGTCTTGGTAGGATGAGCTGTGTCCTATGAAATGGTTTTAAGTTTTAGGAACCTCTAAGAATCAAGAGAAAATTCTTTTTCCAGAAAATAATTGCTCAATACCTGCACACACTTAATCTTCCTTTTTTCATCCCAATGTAAACATTCTAATTTCGTAACACTCCTTTTCTTTCTTAGGCAGTTTGAGTTTGAGCTGGAATGTCCTAATCAGTCCTGGGTCATAGGTAAATGCACTTGGAGTTAGGATCATGATTATAGAAGGCTCTCGTTTCTATGTCTTTGCAGGCCTAATGGAGGCTGTTAACATTACCAGCCCCATGCAGTTAATTCATGGAACAGCGGGCAGTGCCGCCCTTCTCTCTGTGAGATATACCAGCTCCAGCAGTGATAAACCTGTCATCAAATGGCAGCTGAAGAGGGACAAGCCTGTCACAGTGGTGCAGTCCATAGGCACAGAAGTCATCGGAAACCTGCGGGTGGACTACAAAAACCGGATTAGAATCTACGATAATGGTTCCCTCCTAATCACAAACCTGAACCTGTCTGATGAGGGCACCTACGAGGTAGAGATCTCCATCACTGATGATACATTCACCGGGGAGAAGACCATTAACCTTACTGTGGACAGTAAGTGTATAAATAGTAAGAGACAGAGAGAGACATTTACAGATAGGACAGCAAATGCGTACCTTTCATTTATCTGTTTTAGAGAAATCGATTACTTGCGACAAATGCCACAGCTGCAGAGCAAAATTCACGCATGCACATTAACCGACAACAGAAGGTGTAAAAGTTTTGGGAGGTAGCGTTGGGGTAGGGAAAATAAGTTTTGAATGTATGCGTGCAAATCCACACGCAGAAAGGTTCACCTTCTCTCGAACAGGTGTGACTTTGGGCATATAGCTGCACCAGGATCCGTGCACCCCTACGAATTTATGTGCATCAATCCACTTTGAAGATTCGGTATCAGGTCTGCATGTAAAATGTCTCTCTGCAGGACATAACAAATTACCATCTTGAATGTTGTTTTTAGTGATATCTTGTGAGATGTGTGTAAGGAATGAGGGACATCTCAGAAAGTTCCAATGAAATGCCTTGGAATGAGTAATTTGTATTTATAGGACAGGGCAAAGTTTATATACTGTATATATATATTTTTTTAAAGCAAAGCTGAAGGACTATCTCTCCAAGAATAGTCACCTAACTGTTTCCATCCCCAGTAGAAACAGAGCTTTTTGCTTTTCTCTGGATTACTATGTAAAGAGCTGTTAGACAATCAGATAAGACTTGATGGACCTCCGGTGTTCTTTCAGCCAACAGCAAGCAAGCATGATGGCAGATAAAGGAATTTTAAAAATCAGTAAACCAAACAGTCAAAGGAACTGATATTAGTGATTTTTTTATTATTTCCTTTCTATGCAGCTACTGTTCATGTGTCTTTGTGGTGGGTATTTTTCCCCTCTCGCTGCTTCTTTCAGCCAAACCAGCCTTGTAATTATGAAACTACCAAGTTCTTTGCTTCTCTCATTCCTTCTAGTTCCGATTTCCAAGCCCCAAGTGATTCTTTCCTCATCCACAGTTCTGGAACTCAGCGAATCCTTCACCTTGAACTGCTCCCATGAGAATGGCACAAAGCCCACTTACACCTGGCTGAAGGATGGAAAGCCGCTGGCCAATGATTCACGGCTACTACTGTCACAAGACAAAAAAGTGCTGACCATCACCAAGGTCCTCATGTCCGATGATGACATCTACAACTGTGCAGTCGAGAACCCTATCAGTAAGGGGCGCAGTGCCCCCATAAAACTAACTGTCTACAGTAAGTACCAAAAACGATCGTGGGAATCCCATTAATAACTCTAAACATTGCCCTATAAAGCTAACCAGTGTAACCCTCGGCCCGGTCAGCTCTTGGGCAAAGGGTCACATGGGAAGGGTCACAGACCATGCAAGGCCTCGTGGCCTCCTGGTGTTCCCGCTCAAAGGGAATACTTGCTTTTCAAGGCCCTTGCGGGTTTCTTTATGCATTGGGGCTCTTCTACACACTAGTTCATTCACATCAAAATCACACTCCTCTCCAAAACTACTGTTCAAAAATACAGTCTCACTCTCTACTGCACTCGATAGCAGGAAAACAAAATCTAAAATATCAATACACTAGAGAATAGTGCACTCCAGCAAACAAAGTGCAAGAACCACCAAAAAATAAAAAGTCTTCTCACACTCCACAGTACTTCCCCCCCCCCCCTCTCTCTCTCTCTCTCTCTCTCTCTCTCTCTCTCTCTCTCTCTCTCTCTGAAATCTTCCAATACATTTATCCAGCAGATTCTGTGGAATCCCTTTCTTTATAGAGTTCATCAGATTTTGATCTTGTCTTGGGAGAATTTCTTCAACACACTCTGGACTCCCAGGAACTTTCTTCCCTGGAACTCTGAATCTCCTCCTCTCAAGTACTATCAGTATGGAGGGACAGACCCAACAAGTGTCCTCACTCCCAGCCTTGTCTCCAACAACTCACCCTACATCACGTGGGTGCAAGATTTTAATACAAACTTACAAATGTTCCCAATGGGGCGTGGTACAACTTACTAATATACCTCACTATACCTCACTATACATCACACAAGTGCTGGGCCTGTTGAGACCTCTGAATCAAACTGCCACCTAAGAGAAGGTCCTAAGATGGTTGATTGGGTCACAAACTGAACGATATGCACTAGAAGACAATGGTAAAATGGAAAGGGGGTTATCAGTGGAGTGCCTCAAGGGATCAGTCTTCGGTCCAGTTATGTTCAATGTGAAATTTGGTCTTACCTGATAATTTCCCTTCCTTGAGTCCTGCTAGACCAGTCTTTATCAATGGAATATCTCTACTCCACAGCTGCTGAAGACAGAGGACAGGCCTACATTTTTTCACTCCCATGATGTCATCCTGTTTATAAGGGATGTATGTCCTGGGATGGATACTAGTACCCTACTCTCTAACTAGTAAGTCAAACCACAAATTAGCATTGTATTTGCTTAATAATTTGAAATTAAATTCACTTTGAAACTGTCCCCATATTTTTACATTTTGGTTTTTTTTTAAAGCAACAGAAATAGAGGGGGATAATCCCTATTACATCTACACTGCTACCTCCTAAGGCTAAGATTGTTCTAATTTCTGTATTTTGTTTGTTTTTTGAGGCACCAGGGGGGCATTCAAATGATAACCTCTCACAGACACATAAGGGAAAAGGGAAGACAGACATAACAGAGCAGAATAATAATGAAACAAGGTAATATATTGCCTACCTTGGCAAGAAGTTAACATCTACTGGCTGCTCCTGTCTGGACTGATCTAGCAGGAAAATAAATTATTAGCAAGACCTAATTTCACATTCTTTCTCTTCCTGTCAGACCAGTCTTTACCAATGAGAGGTACCCAAGGAGGAGAAAGTCTGAGCTGCCATCTGCCTTGGCTCTTACATCCAATCCATAGAATCTTGTGAAGGAGTGCAAGGGTGATCAGGTGGAGGTACTGTTGGTGCCTCTGCCCATGATGCTGCTTGTTCCTTGGTGGAATGCACTCGAAGCACTGTCAGCGCTCGTAAGCTCTCATGTAAGAAGAACATAAGAACTTGCCCATGCTGGGTCAGACCAAGGGTCCATCAAGCCCAGCATCCTGTTTCCAACAGAGGCCAAACCAGGCCACAAGAACCTGGCAATTACCCAAACGCCAAGAAGATCCCATGCTGCTGATGCAATTAATAGCAGTGGCTATTCCCTAAGTAAACTGATTAATAGCAGTTAACAGACTTCTCCAAGAATTTATCCAAATATTTTTTTGAATTCAGCTACACTAACTGCATCCTCTGGCAACAAATTCCAGAGCTTTATTGTGCGTTGAGTGAAAAAGAATTTTCTCCGATTAGTCTTAAATGTGCTACTTTCTAACTTCATGGAAAGCCCCCTAGTCCTTCTATTATCCGAAAGTGTAAATAACCGAGTCACATCTACTCGTTCAAGACCTCTCATGATCTTAAAGGCCTCTATCATATCCCCCCTCAGCTGTCTCTTCTCCAAGCTGAACAGCCCTAACCTCTTCAGCCTTTCCTCATAGGGAAGCTGTTCCATCCCCTTTAGGTAGGAATGCTGATGCAATTGCCTCCTTAATCTATCTGGCCAATGAGGTCTTGGAGGCTGCTTTGCTTTTCCTTGGGAATCCATGTAACATAAGCAGCCTGACTTTCTGAAGGGGTTGATAACCTTCACATATCTTAATAATGCCCGTCTCACATCTGGGAGGTGCAGCTTCCTGTCCCCCAGAGCATCTCCCTTGTCTTGAAAGGCCCAGAGAGAAATTGATTTATGTGGCAGGAATGCACTATTTTTGGCATGAAGGAAGAAACTGGATTGAGTGTAACCGTCCAGGGAAAAAAAATCAAATTTGAATTTCTACAGGACAGTGCCTGTAACTCCAAAGTGCATCGGGCCTAGCAGATTGCCACAAGGAAAATCACAAGGGAAAGGTCCTTCATGGATGCTTTCTTTAGAGGCTCAAAGTGTGGCTCTGCTAGAGAATTCACGTCTAAATTAAGGTTCCATTATGGGACAAGTGTCCTGAACAGAGGACAGATTCCCTTAATCACTTTCAGGCAATGTAGATTTACACTGGTTCTCAGGACACACCCAGGCAGTCAGATTTTCAGGAGGAGTAGCCTAGTGGTTAGAGCAGTGGGCTATGAACCAGGAGACCAGGGTTCAAGTCCCGCTGTCGCTCCTTATGACCTTGGGCAAGTCACTTTACCCTCCATTGTCTCAGGTACAAACTTAGATTGTAAGCCCTCAGGGGATAGGAAAATACCTACAGTAACTGAATGCAATCCACTTTGAAGCGCTGAAAAAAGTGTGAAAAGTGGAATATAAAAAAAAATATATATATATATATATATATCCATAATGAATATGTTTAAGATAGATTTGCATACACTGCCTCCATTATATGCAAATCTATATCATACATATTCATTGTAGATATACTGAAAACCTGATTGGCTAGGGTGTGTCCTAAGGTCTGGGTTGAGAACCCCTGGCATAGAATATCTGGGTGTTTAAAAACATGTATCCCCCTTCCCCATCCCTCTGTAGTAGGAGGTAGCAGTCATCTACACCTTTAGGGATCCAAGGGCTAAACCTTCCTGCTCTGCAGGAAATCCATAATAGATGTTATGTCCACTCTCCAAGGAGAGGCTTTATGATCCTCACAGAATTTCTCAAAAAGGGACTACATGCCTTCAACACAGTTGATATGACTATTGGAGAGTAGCCCTTCCTTTGTAAATATGTCCTTTCAAAGGCCAGACTATAAAAGAGAATGAAGACTGATCTTCCACTACCACTGGGCCTTGGTGAAGGAGACCTTTCTCATCGGAAAGACACAGGGGAGGGCCAGAGAGGAGTCCTAGCAGGTCTGCATACCAGGGTCTGATGCCACTAATATCATCATCGCTGGATGATTCTCTTTCTCTGAGGACAAGCAGTATGGTAGGGCTCACACAGAAAATGTATGTCAAATTTTGTAGAACTTTGACTAAGCACACTGGGTATGCCAAGCATGCCCTATACCACGTGTCCATGAGGGATTCCTCTCCAGTCTCTCTTCTTCTGCAGAGCTGTAAGCCTTGCAGTGTGAGCTCACTTTGGCTATATTTGGCTTTGGGAAAACTGGTTTTTCTTGTGGTTTTCAGTTTTTCATCGTTGTTCCATCGCTGAGTCCCTCTTGGTGCCCTCTCATAGCGTCTGCTAGTCAGGGTTTTTGGTGATTTAGCTAAGTTTCATTTCATGGTTGATTCCCTTTGGAGGTGCATTGGTGCCCGCTGGCCATCAACAGCCTGCTGTTATCGCCTTTGGTTTATGTCCCTTTTGTTTCATCTGTCATGGCCATGTCTCATTTTCAGAGATGCTCCCAGTGCCTGAGGACCATGTCCATCACAGATTCACATGAGATATGTGACCTCTGCCTGGGGGCATTGCATGACATCCAGGGTTGCTGCTTATGTGCCCAGATGACCCCGAAGTGACATCGGCTTCGATTAACAAGCTGGAGCAACTCTTTGGGTCAAAGAAGTTAGAGCCTTCAGCATTGGCATCGAAGGATCAAGGAGCTGCACTAATGGACATTGAGCCATCCACATCAGCAGGGACCGTTGCTTCCGTTGATGCCACCAGTGGGCAGGAGCGCCAGAGACTCACCATCGTAAACCTCCTCCAGGCCGAGGACATTGGGTTCCTTGTATCAGCTTCGGCACTCGGGAAGGACCTGGCCAATCATTAAGGGAAGCCAAAGAAGCAGTGGCACTGGATCCAGGCATGCATGAACTGGTTTTTGCCAGAATGCCCCTGAAGCGACCCTGCAGTGAGGAGTGCCAATCCTCCATCAGTGCTGGGAGTTCGCGATGGCCTCCACCGGTCCTGATGCCAGTCACCGATCCAGCTTGAGGGTTTGAAGAGGATGGAGCCACCCCTCTTTCCTCCCAGTTGGTGTTGGCACCAGCAACATTCGAGGAGGAACTGAAGTGCCAAGTCCAGCTAGTGGTGGACTGGGTGCTGCAGTGCTTCTGTCCTGTGGCACTGACGGCATTTACCCTGGTGCTGCCCATCCTCGTACCACTTCTGGAGAAGCTCACTGTGCTCATCGGTGTGTTACTGACCCAGCTGGCACTGGTTCCCCTACTGATATGGTTGACGTTGTAGGTTCCTCCAAGGAGGAAGCTCCACTGAGATCAGCAGAGAGACTGAGGCCTTCCACTTCCCATCCAGTTCTACTAGTACCTGCATCTCTGGATGAAGGCCAAGCACCTAGGGACTTACAGTGAGTGGCTTACAGTGAGGATAAGGAATCCTATGACCCCCTTGGGGGATGAATCTTTGCAGTCCTCCTCCAAAGGCTCTGAGGGCCTCCCTTCAGAAACTTCTCTCCCAGAGGATCAAAGAAAGTCTCTGCCTGAAGACTTAACCTTCACAGGTTTTGTGAGGGTGATGATGGGAGCCATCCTGTATCAGTTATTGATGGAGGAGGATACCAGGCACAAAATGTTTGAGGTCCTCAAGTTCGAGGAGCCTCCTAAGGAGATTGTGGCGGTCCCTGTACATGAGATTCTTAAGGAGTTACTGAGGATATGGGAACACTTCCTCTCAGTACCTCCCATTAATAGGAAGGCAGATGGAGTCTATATCATCCAAAAGGCTGCTGGATTCGATAAGGTGGTGGTCGAATCTGCCTTCAAGAGGGCCAAGCGCTCTCGGACTCATTCCTCGGTGCCCCCAGGGAAGGACCATAGAGCGATGGACACTCTTGGGAGGAAGATGTTTCAAGGCACCATGCTCATTGCCTGCATCGCTGCTTACCATCTCTATATGAGCCAGAACTAACGGGGGACATCTGGAAGCAGGTGCAGGAGGTGGCTGAGCAGCTGTCTCAACAGCAGCAGGACACCCCCATTTTTTTAAATTCTTTATTTAAGCATTTTCAAATAAATTCTCAAGAAAACAATATTGAAATAGAAAAGGAAAAGAAGAAAGGAAAATTTCCAAATACAAGCAAAGAAGAAAAATACTTTCTATTCTTCAATTCCATAGGTCCACATGAGGGATCCAATAGCAATATTTTAAAGAAAATCCCAAAAGGGAACTTAGAGGAAAATAGAGCAGTATAAATACAGCAGGTATACTGAGTGTTTAGGGTACTCAACATTCTAAAAGAGGGGCAGGCTGATCTAGATCACTACCCACAGACTGCAAGATCAGTTTATCACTTAGAGAAATACGATGAAGAACGCTGTGGCTCAACTTTGGGACCACCATGAAACCCTCCAACAACTCTCTGCCAATACTTCAGACCCGTCCTCCTCTTCTAGGAGGCCAGCGAGACTGGGGCCAAGAAAGTCTTTATTTCACCAAAGGAAGTACTATGCTCCACCTCCTCACTCTCATCAACCTAATCAGGGCTCCCATGGCCATCCTAGGCAGCAAAGAGCCCCCAAGCCCCAGCTGACTCCTTAGTCAACTCTGGGGATGGGGTTTTGACTGGGTCATAGGGAGCATATGCTAATTGCCCATACCCAGGATGGTGGACCCTCCGGTCAGGGGAAGGCTGCAGTTCTTTGCGAACCAGTGGCCCAGTATAACCTCAGATCAGTGGGTTCTGTCCATCTTCCATCAGGAGTACCAATTGAACATATTGGGTGTCCCACCAAATTGCTCTCCGTGACTGTTTTGGGGGCCAGTAGCGCATCAGGAGGTACTACTAGCAGAGCTCTCCTCCCTCTTATTGGCCAGAGTGGTGGAGCTCCTGCCACAAGGCAAAGAGAGTAGGGATTCTACTCCAGGTACTTCCTGATTCTAAAGAGAATAGGTGGACTCCATCCCATCTTAGACTTAAGGGCCTTGAACAAGTTTCTAAGAAAAGAAAAGTTTGATGGTTTCCCTGGGCATCTTTATCCCCCTTTTGCAAAAAGGAAACTGGCTATATTCCCTTAACCTAAAGGATGCATACACTAGGGATGTGAATCGTGTCCTCGATCGTCTTAACGATCGATTTCGGCTGGGAGGGGGAGGGAATCGTATTGTTGCCGTTTGGGGGGGTAAAATATCGTGAAAAATCGTGAAAAATCGTGAAAAATCGAAAAATCGAAAAAATCGCAAAACCGGCACATTAAAACCCCCTAAAACCCACCCCGACCCTTTAAATTAAATCCCCCACCCTCCCGAACCCCCCCCAAATGACTTAAATAACCTGCGGGTCCAGCGGCGGTCCAGAACGGCAGCGGTCCGGAACGGGCTCCTGCTCCTCAATCTTGTTGTCTTCAGCCGGCGCCATTTTCCAAAATGGCGGCGAAAAATGGCGGCGGCCATAGACGAACACGATTGGACGGCAGGAGGTCCTTCCGGACCCCCGCTGGACTTTTGGCAAGTCTTGTGGGGGTCAGGAGGCCCCCCACAAGCTGGCCAAAAGTTCCTGGAGGTCCAGCGGGGGTCAGGGAGCGATTTCCCGCCGCGAATCGTTTTCGTACGGAAAATGGCGCCGGCAGGAGATCGACTGCAGGAGGTCGTTCAGCGAGGGTTCCGGCGCCTCGCTGAACAACCTCCTGCAGTCGATCTCCTGCCGGCGCCATTTTCCGTACGAAAACGATTCGCGGCGGGAAATCGCTCCCTGACCCCCGCTGGACCTCCAGGAACTTTTGGCCAGCTTGTGGGGGGCCTCCTGACCCCCACGAGACTTGCCAAAAGTCCAGCGGGGGTCCGGAAGGACCTCCTGCCGTCCAATCGTGTTCGTCTATGGCCGCCGCCATTTTTCGCCGCCATTTGGAAAATGGCGCCGGCTGAAGACAACAAGATTGAGGAGCAGGAGCCCGTTCCGGACCGCCGCTGGACCCGCAGGTTATTTAAGTCATTTGGGGGGGGTT
Organism: Rhinatrema bivittatum; assembly: GCF_901001135.1. NCBI lineage: Eukaryota > Metazoa > Chordata > Amphibia > Gymnophiona > Rhinatrematidae > Rhinatrema > Rhinatrema bivittatum. The sequence goes on along the minus strand of NC_042626.1, from coordinate 62,253,704 downwards.
CGGGAGGGTGGGGGATTTAATTTAAAGGGTCGGGGGTGGGTTTTAGGGGGTTTTAGTGTGCCGGCTCACGATTCTAACAATTTATAACGATAAATCGTTAGAATCTCTATTGTATTGTGTTCCATAACGGTTTAAGACGATATTAAAATTATCGGACGATAATTTTAATCGTCCTAAAACGATTCACATCCCTAGCATACACTCATATCGAGCTCTTCCCTGGTCACAGGAAGTATCTTCAATTCGTCATGGGAAAACAGCAGTTCCCATACCAGGTGTTGCCACTCGGGCTTGTGTCAGCCCCATGGGTCTTCACAAAATGGCTGGCCGTGGTGGTGACGCACCTCTGCAGGCTGGGAGTGCATGTTTTCCCATATCGGGATGATTGGCTGGTCAAGAGCAAGTCTCAGGGAGGGGCCACCAAGTCCATGCACTTGACCATCCAGGTGTTGGAGTCACTAGGATTCATTCTCAGCTACCCAAAATCCCATCTCAGCCCGTCACTTCAATTGGACTTCATAAGAGCCCTGCTAAACACAGCTCAGGCAAGGCCTTCCTGCCTTACCAGAGGGCCTTCACCTTGACGACTATCACAGCAGAGATCCAACAGAGCCAGCAGGCCTCAGCCTGGTATAAGTTGATGGTGTTGGGCCATATGTCTGTAACCATCCATGTTACTCCCTTGGCATGTTTACACATGCGCAGAGCCCAATGAACCCTGAGGTTGCAGTGGCACCAAGCCACTCAGAGCCTCCAGGATTGCACCCGAGTCACCCTGTCTCCCTGGGACTCTGTCCTGGTGGTGGGTGCTTTCAAATCTGGAGTGGGGGATCTCGCTTCAAAGCCCCCCTACCAAATTGTCCTAACCACGGATGCATCCATCCTGGGGTGGGGAGCTCATGTAGATGGGCTCAGCACTCAGGCTCTCTGGTCCGCCCAGGAATGCTCTTGTCAAATCAACTTCCTGGAGCTTCGGGCGATCAGGTACATGTCATGGGCTTTCAGAGATCAGCTGTCCAACAAAGTGGCCCTGATCCACACAAATAGCAGCATTTAGCTGGCTAAGACTGAAAAATGCTACTTACATGGACAAGTAGCACTATTTGGAATTATCTGGGTATGTTAGATAGCTGAATAAGTCTAAAAAAAAAAAAAAAAAAAGTGCTACATATCCAGATAAATAGAGCTTTGCCTTGGACCATACTCTCTGGATCCATAAATACCAGTTGTGCACTGAGACATTCAATGGAAGTCCTAAGGCAAGAACTTCTGGGTTCTTCCATCACTGCAGAGATGCCTGCTTCTCAAGAGTCATGAATATCTGATTAAACAACTGAAGCAATTGATTTCATTGATCCTGGAGGGCCCACTGAAGCCTCTTCATGGGAAGGTGAGTCAGTGGAACCATGTGGAACATTGCTGTCATGTGATCCAGCAGAACAAGAACCAACCTCACTAATGTTTGTTCTTGTTGCAGGAGGGATCACATGAGACCCATTAAAGCCCTGGCCTTCTCAACTGGCAGACAAGCCTTCTCCTGAAACAAGCTAATCCAAGTTGCAATGAACTGGATCCTCTGGGATGGGATCAAATTGAACTTTGGAACATTGATTAAAAAATCCCACATAGTGAATAAAATGAATAATGTGGAAGAGCTCCAGGATGCCTTTTGTGGAGAAGCCTGCCACTAACTAATTGTTTATGTACAGGAACACACAGACTTCTTGCTTCTGTGGCTGCAACTCTATGATTGCCATGCACTTTTGTGAACATCCTTGGGGGCATCCAAGAGGCTGAAAAGGAGCTCCTTGTTCTAATAGTGAACAATCCCATTACAAAGCTGAGGAATTTCTGATGGGCAGGATGAACAGAAGATGCAAGCAAATGCATCCTTCAAATCCAGAGTGACAACCAATCTTTCAGCTGAAGGAATGACTGAATTGTTTGGAGAAAATTCATTTTAACCCTGTCCAGACAAATAATGTATTCGAGTTCTGCAGATCCAGGATAGGCTTTAGCTCATCTGACTCTTTGGGGATTAAGAAAAGTACCTTGTGCCACAACTCTGGAGGAAGGACAGGCTCTATGGCCTTCTGAATTAGAAGGAAGGTTACTTCCTGCTATAGTTGAGCTGATAAGATGGGGGTCACAACTGGAGACAGATATCTGCCAGCTCAAAGAAGGACGCAAACATGGCCAACTCTATGGCAAATGGCGCCTTGGGTGAAAAGCAAATCTCCCCTCCCCTGCCTCCAAACCTCTCTTCAGCCATAGCAGGATGGGTTCTTCCGTGGCTACCTCGCCACAGGATGGGTGATGCTGGCAGTGTGCAAGGTGGTCCCCTGCTCATGGCACCTTGGGCAACTGCCCTGCACTCCCTATCCAAATGCCAGCTCTGGGCATGAGAAGCACAAGCAATAATTACACTCCATCATTCTTAGGACCCACTTGTCTTCATGCTGGATGCTTCTCTCCACAAGACTGGAGAGGGTATCAAAAACTCTGTCCAGTCTTGTGGCTAAGCTTTAGGTTGCCCCTTTTCTCTCTGCTAATCTCTAGAAGGAGCTTCTGAGGATGAGAAGTCAGGGCCTTGTCATCTTTGGAAAGAGCCAAATGGCCTCTTTAGATAAAACAGCCAATTACACAGACATACATATGCCTAGAAATAGCAGGCTGGTCTCCTGGCACTGTTGACAGTGACTGCAGAGTAGACTGATGCTCCTTGATTAGTGCCACCATCTCCTGCATCTTGATCCTGAACAGTTTTTCTCCCATGGACAGGACATCCACTAGGTGATCATGAATGTCTTCCTGGAGCCTATTTTCCTAGAGCTACTGCTGAAGATTTGGCTGTAGTTTCGAAGGCCTCATATGTGGAATGGCTTAGCTGTTCATTACATTCCTGGGCATCTGCTAAGGCTTGGTGGAACTCAGCAGACTCGGGGGATCCTCATCAAACTAGTGGTTTAAGCTTTTGAACATATGCTTGCAGCTACTTCACAATGAAAAGCTGATAAATTATTATATATAGGGACAAGCATCATGGAAAAATTGCATAAAAGTTCAAAGCTAAAGCTATGAATTGAATGCAGCAAGTCAGAATCCAATGTAGTTTTTTTTCAAAGGAGGGAAGATGTAATAATGGGGTATTAATTTATTCTTGTATTCTGCAATTTTCATATAATTGATCAACTGAAATAGGGACTTCATCAAGGAAAGAGCAGGTCAAGAGCTGCAATTTGTACAAGCAGTAAGGAGAGGAAATGTAGGATACATGCAATACTAATTGTAAGAAGCTGGATGGATTTCATTAGAGATGCCTGATGAGCTCAGCTGAGAACTCATATGTATGTATATATGTATGTATTTCATTGTCTTAACCTTCTTTCTGAGAAGATGCCTAAGGCAAAATAATAGTCATAAAATACAGTACGATTCATTGAAAAACCCAGCAATATAAAGCAAGACAAAACCAAACATAGAAAGTCACTTAAAATATGAATAAACAAAATAACACATTAAAGAAATAAAACCAACCAGCATTTTATATATAGAAGCAGCAAACCATCAGCGGCCAAATAAAGACTTCACCAATATACATGATAGTTAAGTGTCCAAAACAGCCCAAAATCAATCAATGAAACTCTCTAAGTTTGACACAGTCTCCTGGTTTTAAATCTTCCAAGTCACCAAGAGGGGTCTCAAGTTCTCCAAATCTTGTTATGCATGCACTGTCACCCTTCTCATCTACTTTCTGCTCAGTCTGAGTGGTAGCTATACCATGTGTAAGAGAGAGGAAGATTCAGCTCCTGTGATGTATTTATTGCCTGTGCTGCTGGCTTTTGGTTTTGTTTTCTTGTTTTTAATTTGGAAGAGGGGCATTGCTTGTAACACAAAGGCGGGGGGGGGGGGGGGGTATAGGAGAAGGAGGAAAGGACAGAAGGATATGGGGAGCTTGGTAAAGGGATAAAAAGACATGAAGGGAAAGGTCAGAAGGTCACAGGGAGGGGAAAGCTAGACAGAGGGGCACAAGGGATTAAGGGGAGAAGAACTATAGGGCACAAGGAAAACACAGTAGATGCCATACATGGAGGATGAAGAAAAAGGAGAACAAGTACATTTGAGGGAGGTGAGAAAAGTTGCAGAGGAGAAGGGGGAAGGGAGGGAAAGGGAAGGTAGTATTGGGAAGGGAGAGTAAGAATAGAAATAGAGTAAACTAGAGATAAAATGTAGCTGAGAGAAGTGTGAGGCATGGTACTTCATGTAGGCACTGATACACTTTTCCAGAAGGTAGGCGATTTCTTGCATGAAAGCACTTCTCTTCCATTTTTCCATAATCTCAGGTTTAGCAAAACCTAAAAGTTCCCAGATATATCCTTGAGGAGAGCAGGATAGAGAAATGTTAATTTCGTAGATAAAGTGATGGGCATATTATTGAATTTGATCACTGGTTGGGATAATGGAGACACCCTAAGAGGAGAATGCAGACGAGTCCTGTGTTTTCAGGGTTAAGTTTTAGGTGATGCTCACATGTGTTGCTGGCCACAGACAATTTGAAATTTCAGCCAGAAGAGAAGGAGTGGGAGAGGAAGATCTTTATATCATCAGTGGGACACTCGTAGCACAGGAGACAAACACTGAGTGACTACAGAGGGAGAAGAGCTATGATTCGAAGACTGGCACACTGATATCAAGAGGTGAAGAGACAGAGTAGGTCCAAAGGCACGGTCAGAGTGTTAGGATGAGAACTGAGATAGGAGAGTGCCATGGCAGAACGCATTAAATGCAGTCAAATATTGTCCTTACTAAGGGTATAGTTATTTCATAGATAACATCCTACCAGGATTTAGCATCTGGTAGAAGAAATACAACTGAAGCCATGGCAGATTCTTGGCTTCACTTGAGCTCCAGTAACACGATGATGATGATGAGTGTTCTAACTGCTTCCTCTTCTTCTTGTTTCTGCACAGGGCGGAGCTCCCTCTACATTATCCTGTCCACAGGCGGCATTTTTCTGCTGGTTACTCTGGTGACGGTGTGTGCGTGTTGGAAACCCTCCAAAAAGTACGAGGCCTTGTAGATCATAGAACTCATTAATCTGGCAGCAGGATAAAGCAAGGAATGAGTACACCAAGAACCTGCTGGCACCTTCTACCACTTTATGCAACTTCATCAGTAAGGCCCAAGATCCTTAAGAGAAACCCAGAAGCTTCCTCTGAATGCTTTTAGTCTATATTATTCTAGAACTAGCTATGGGGTCTATTTACTTAGCAGGGTTAGGCATTTCCCCACAGTAAATGTCTTAAATATACAAGCATTATCCCCTGAAAACACAAGTATGTAAATATAAGAATTAAGAAATGCCAAAGCAGCTTATTGATAGGCAATGCTATGTAAATAATCACAAGTCGTGTTATTTTCTGGAAAGTTAGTTACTACTCTGGAGAGGTAGCCAATTTGCTCCGGGAAAAGCTCGGGACACTAATGTATGTCATGGTACACCCTGGTTCATGCCTTAAAGAGCCCTAGCAGCCCAAACAAACCCCTCCCCCAGTATAGACAAAACCCCTGGGGGTTTCTCAAGACATCCTGCCCCACTTCCCCCCTGCTACTCCATAAAGCTGCTGAAGCAAGCAATAAAAGTTTAAGTAAATGAACACCCTTCCTCACAAGAGCTCACTCCGTCCATACTATAACATCTCTAATGACCCACCAAGGGCCTGGAGCCCCCCTCCCCATGGCTCCAGACCTGGTGCCACCATTTTTCAAAATGGCGCTGGTCAACCAAGGTCCTATCATTGCCCTATCATGTGATAAGGGGCAATGTGGTCAGCTGGTGCCATTTTGAAAAATGGCAGTGCCAGGCAGGGAGACAAGGGGGGTCCTCTAGGCTCCTACTAGGCCACCAGGGAGTGAGCTGTGGGAGAGGAAAGAAATGTTATGAAAGGAGAGGAGCTTGAGGAGATAGCAGAGCCTTCATTCCCTTGATAAAAGGATTTAAAAAACAAAAATGATTTCATCTGCCTCATGGTGAGGTGGAGAAGTGGGGAGTAGTTCCCTGGGACTTTTTCCTATATGGGGAGAGGTTATTCAGACTACTAGAGCTCTTTATGAAGATGGCAGCCCCATGCTGGAGTCTGTCATCATGTGGCATTTTTGGAGGGCCATTAAACTGGAATATTTTGCTGCGGAATTTTACCAGAGAGGAAAATGCTGTGGAGTTTACCAAGCTGTGCTACTCTGTATCATAGCTTAGTAAATCCCATGATATTTTCCCCCTATGGGGTTAGTAAATGAGATCCTGTGGTAGCTAATTGGATAGCTAGTTTACTGAAAGCAGCAGAGGCCTTTAAAAATCTGATAACACTCATTAACACAGAGACTGAACATGACGGCAGATAAGGACCTCAGTGACTATCTAGTGTGCCCAATTCCATTTCTGCTGCATTGCCATATTCTAGGTGAACCTTTGACTTTCCTCTCACTTCTTCATAACCAGGAATCCTTTGTGTTTTCCATGATTTCTTGAAGTCTGTCCCTGTTTCTCTCTTCACTGGGAGGCTATGCCATGCATCCACCACCCTTTTCATGAAGAAATTTTTCCTGATGTTTCTCCTGAGTCTATTCCAAGGCTTCCCAAACCTGTCCTGGGGACCCCCCAGCCAGTCGGATTTTCAGGATATCCACAATCAATATGCATGAGATAAATTTGCATATATTGAGTCTCCATGGTATGCAAATGTATCTCCTGCATATTCATTGTGGATATCCTGAAAACCCGACTGGCTGTAGGGTCCCCAGGACAGGGTTGGGAAGCCCTGACCTAGAGCATTTTTTTCTCTTAAAAAAAAAAAGTTTCTTGTGCATGAATACATTTAAAGAATTTGAATGTTTCCCTTGCAACCTCCCATGTAGGGTGTTCAATTCATATTTAAGTATCATTTCCTAGGACTTTTGATGTAGTCCTTGCATTATGAAGGTAACTTGGGGCCCAAACCCAGGCTGCTCAGTTTATAAGTCTCCTGAATAAAAAGTACCTATAGCTGTGCTGAAATTCAAGTAAATTACATCCAAAGAAAATCCACAATCTAATTCTCATCACAATTTAAAAAAAAAAAATAAATAAAATAAAAAATTGATCAGTTCTGTCAGACACTGTGCCCCTCTTGTTAACCATGCTGCTTCAGATCCTGCATGCTGCTCAATACTTCAATATCCTCTCCTTCAGTAAAGTCTCCATTAATTTACCCACCATTTAAGTGAGGTTTCCAGCTTAAAATGTTCTAGCTCATCCTTATTTCCACCTTCTCCAGTCCTGTAGAATCACTCTAATCTACAATGATCAATTGAGTAGATCCTTCCAGAGCTGTAGCCAGGCAATTTGGTGTTTATGGTCAAGTAGAAAAGTGCACCCTCACCCTATACCATACATAACATGACCTTGGAGGCTCTCTTACATTTTTTTAACTTAAAGATTAAATATTGATATTTATTATCTATACATAGATATAAATGTGACCCTGGATCCAAACATGTGACCCACAGGTCTGTATGGATGCGATCCTTCATTTCTACACTGAGGGGAGAGGGAAATACATATTGTACCTAAACGTAATCCGCCTGAAATGTGGAATATAAATCAAATACATTTATGTGTTAATTCTTAGGGATGTGAATCATTTTTGAACGATTAAAATTATCTTCAGATAATTTTAAAATTCTCCTAAATCATTAGAGTGCACGATACAATACAAATGCCCCCGATTTATCGTCAGGGGCATTTGTCCAGTGGGGGGGGGGGGGCGCGATCTCCCGCTCTCGGGCCATCGGCGCCATTTTGGCTGCCACTAATTAAAATGGCGCCGATGGCCCGATTAAAAAAAAAAAAAACAAAAAACAACCCTCCCGACCCCCCCAAAACCTTTTAAAATTACCTGGTGGTCCGAGGGGCCTCGGGGAGAGGAGAGATCCAGGGGGGCCTCGGGAAGAGATTTCCCGTTCCCAGGCATCAGCTGTTCTAAAAAAAAAAAAATGGTACCGATGCCCCTTTGCCCTTACCATGTGACAGGGTATCCATGCCATTGGCCGGCCCCTGTCACATGGTAGGAGCATTGGATGGCCGGCGCCATCTTTAAAGATGGCGCCGACCATCCAGTGCTCATCAGCCCCTATTATATTATACTCTATAATAGGGGCTGATGATGGATGGCCGGCGCCATCTTTAAAGATGGCGCCGGCCATCCATTACTCCTACCATGTGACAGGGCCTGGCCAATGGCACGGATACCCTGTAACATGGTAAGGGCAAAGGGCCATCGGCGCCATTTTTATTAGCGGCAGCCGATGGCCCCGAGAGCGGGAGATCGCTCCCGGGACTTCCACTGGACCACCAGGTACTTGTAAAAAGTTTTGGGGGGGTTCTGGAGGGTGGGGAAAGCTAAGGGAACAGTTTTAAAGGGTTGGGTGGGTTTTTTTGTTTATCGGCTCGGGCGCAGCCGATAAACAAAACCGCGATCGGGCCACACAAAAAAAAATTAACGATGTGAATCGGAATCGGAACCGATTCCGGTTCCGATTCACATCTCTACTCTCCACACAAATAGGCCATTGCCTACTATATGGCCTGGGCTTTGCTGCAGGCAATTATCACCGAACACAGTCTTTTAAGATTCAAACATCTCCTAGAACAAGCATCCAGAGACCCCTAGCAAATGAGCAGTTTTACTTCTCCCCTCTCCCCTCCCCCCCTCACCCCAACCATATTTTCCGCACAACAAGGCCACTACCTAGCACCTGGCCTGGACTATTGCAAGGAATTTTGGTTGAATAAGACTAAATTAGACTGAATAAAGCAATTGTCCTTTTTTTCTCTTTTTAGTATCCTCAGCATCCTGTTCCTACATCTTTCATTCCATTGATGTTATTCTGAGCCAAGAGTATGTCCAGTTTATTTATAAATAGCTGTGTAGAATTTGCTTTATTATAGGAATCTGAGGGCATGAGAAACTCAAAGGATCCCTAGCGGCAAAAGGATAAAAGTGAAATACTGAGGTAACCTGTGGTAATTTATCTGTATGGGGATATCCTGCAGAAAGCAGCAGCTACAACCCTGAACACCTTGTTGGGCAGATTGGATGGGCCATTTTGGTCTGTATCTGCTGATACTATGTTGCTAAACAGATTAAGAGTGTGTGTATATCCTGTTCTGAAGGGAGTTGCCTTTGACTGCTATAGAGAGAGGAGAGTAAGGCTTAATTGGGCAAAATTCATAACCCCAGAAAAATATTGAACACAGAATCCCGGCAATCAAAACATGACATTTTAATTATACCAAAAAGTATTTATTTAGCATATTTATATACCGTTTTACCAGTATAGATACTGATCAAAACGGTTTACAATACTATTAAAACAAAATAAAATAACAGAAAATACTAAAACAGAAAAATTCAACAAAGTAAGAATAAAAATACAGTGTAGAATAATTATCAATAACATAAAAAGTATGCCAGTATGAAAATGCTATCCACTGATTGACTGTGTTCCGACCCAATCAGAAGGCAGCTTTTTAATACTGGTAATTTGGAAGGAATAACTTTCACTTTACCAGATTCACAATGGAAGTTTTAAGTCGGAGAGGACCTAGAAGTTTTGATCAGCCCTTCCAGAAAGCTGATAAGTATATAGTCTCCCTACCTCTGCCCCGCAAGAAAATGAAAAGAGAAAAAGAAAGAATTGCATTTCCAAAATGGCTGCTGAAAACTCTGTAATAGGACTTCAGCCATTTTCATTGCTTCATCCTGTTGGTGCCTCGACCAATAGTGCGTCCCCATTTCTGGATATATATATAAAGGATGGTGATGAGTTAGAAGTAGATCCAAACTGTGTGGTCAAAATACATATGCACTGCCATGAAGTGTTCTCTAACAATCAGAAAGCTACTTCAGTCCTAATTATCTTATTTCTGCTGGTTTAAATCTTCTCTTTCTTTTCATGTGAGAGTCTTCCCTTAAATATCATTCTGTACATGTTTCAGAGACAAACGGAAAGTGGAAAAGAAAGGTTCATCTGAGTACGTGGATCAAAACGAAGAGCATTTAAAGCATGAAGGTAAGTAATCCCGACAGCACATGGGACCAGCACACATTCTGTCCATCAAAGGACCTGCCAGGACATGATCAGTATATCAAACTAAGGGGGTCATTTATCAAAATGCGATAAGGCATTTTCGCATGCGAAAACGTGTTTAACGCATGCGATAGCACCATATCGTATGGTGCGAAGCAAATTCAGAAAATAGGAGGAGTTAGGGGCGGAGAGTGGGCTGGGTTAGCCTGTATGTGAAGAGCTATCACACAGCCGTAATGCCGATTTTAACTACACCTCTTTGAATTGCGTTAGGCTGTGCGATAGCTGCTGTGACCGTGCGATAAGGTTTCATCGCCTTTTGCGATGTCTCTCCTTTGGTCTCTGTGCTCGGCATGCCGATCTGACATTCGTTCCCACCTCCGTGGGAGTTTGGACATGGGCAGCCTGGCACGTTGAGCGGCCTTTTGGCTAGGCCCTGCTTTCAGGTTTTTTCCTTGTTCGCCACATGGTAGGCCAAAGCAGTGTTTTGCGCGCTTTTTTCATGTGCATTATTTATTTATTTATTTATTTATTTAAGGTTTTTATATACCGGCATTCATGAAATGATCACATCATGCTGGTTTACAAATAAACAGGGGTGCAATAAATACATCAAAAACAGAAATAATGTGTCGAAGAAAGCAGTTACAATTAACAAGGACTATTGAACTGGGATCAGAGGAAATAAAGATAGTTTAGCAGAGACTAAATTATATACAAGGAGAAGAGGTACAGCTGCTGTGTTGGATATGTTGATGGCGAGGTGCATTAATTTAAGTCCGGGAAAGCTTGCATAAACAGCCAAGTCTTGAGTCTTTTTCTAAAGGTTAGGAGGCAAGGCTCCTGTCTGAGATCGGGAGGGATGGAGTTCCTGTGGAGAGGGCTCGATCTCTTAAGGTAATGTGATTAGAGGTTTTAGTAGGGGGTAGGGATGTGAATCGTTTTTCAACGATTAAAATTATCGTCCGATAATGTTAATATCGTCTTAAATCGTTATAGAACACGATACAATAGAAATTCTAAAGATTTATCGTTAAAAATCGTTAAATCGTGTTAGTGCGCACTAACGGGAGTTAGTGCGCACTAACTCCCCGTTAGTGCGCACTAACTCCCCGTTAGTGCGCACTAACTCGATTTAGTGCGCACTAACTGAAAATGATACAAATAAACACTTTCCAGGTCACTGAAGGTCAGTTAGGAATGAATATGTGTTCCTATTGGCTGGCTGCCCTCTTATCTATTGATGTTACCAAGGTTACCACTGAGGTGATGGTTGGGGGGATGGGAAATGGAACTGGAAACTAACGAACACCAACAGAAAATGAAACAAAGTGTTCACACTTCCCAGGTCAGTAAAGGTCACTTAGGAATGAATATGTATGTATGTATTCCTATTGGCTGGCTGTGCTCTTATCTATTGATGTTACCAAGGCTAACACTGAGGTAATGGTTGGGGGGATGTGAAATGGAAACAGTTGGAAGTTTGACAAAAAAAGTAATGTAATGATCAGCACTCACGTGACTAGAACTTGTTTGTTTATTATTTTTGTTAGCAGGCACCTGAAATGCTAGTGCATGTTGAATTTGCCAATCACTGTGCATTTTAGAAAGGTGGTCCTGGCTGGAACTGTACACAGTTCAAATATATGTAATTGATTGTTGGTAAGTGTATTTTTTAAGTAGCCACACTGGCACAAGTATGTTTACTTTTCCTCCTACTTAACTCACTAGCTCAGCTTTGTAAGAAGGGCTTCTCTGCTTGTGTGTTTTTGTTTGGTGTGAGGAGAGCAGAAACATCAGATCTTTAGTCAATCTACTACAGTCATCTCTTACAGTGCCCTATCCCTATTAATACCAGGAGTGTTGTGATCTTCCTGCACATAGTGCCCTAACCCTGATACCAGTCTGAGACAGCTCCCTCCCTGCATTACTAGTGAGAGGCTGGCTTCACAGACAGGGGGGAGCTGCCTGACCCTCACTCCTGACTTCCCCCATGTCCCAGCTAGTGAATGGTGTGTGGGTGAGGGGGGGGGGGGAGGATGGTGAAGTCTGAGACAGCTCCCTTCCTGCATTACTAGTGAGAGGCTGGCTTCACAGACAGGGGGGAGCTGCCTGACCCTCACTCCTGACTTCCCCCATGTCCCAGCTAGTGAATGGTGTGTGGGTGAGGGGGGGGGGGAGGATGGTGAAGTCTGAGACAGCTCCCTCCCTGCATTACTAGTGAGAGGCTGGCTTCACAGACAGGGGGGAGCTGCCTGACCCTCACTCCTGACTTCCCCCATGTCCCAGCTAGTGAATGGTGTGTGGGTGAGAGGGGGGGGGGGGGAGGAGGATGGTGAAGTCTGAGACAGCTCCCTCCCTGCATTACTAGTGAGAGGCTGGCTTCACAGACAGGGGGGAGCTGCCTGACCCTCACTCCTGACTTCCCCCATGTCCCAGCTAGTGAATGGTGTGTGGGTGAGGGGGGGGGGGGGGGAGGAGGATGGTGAAGTCTGAGACAGCTCCCTCCCTGCATTACTAGTGAGAGGCTGGCTTCACAGACAGGGGGGAGCTGCCTGACCCTCACTCCTGACTTCCCCCATGTCCCAGCTAGTGAATGGTGTGTGGGTGAGGGGGGGGGGGGAGGATGGTGAAGTCTGAGACAGCTCCCTCCCTGCATTACTAGTGAGAGGCTGGCTTCACAGACAGGGGGGAGCTGCCTGACCCTCACTCCTGACTTCCCCCATGTCCCAGCTAGTGAATGGTGTGTGGGTGAGGGGGGGGGGGGGAGGAGGATGGTGAAGTCTGAGACAGCTCCCTCCCTGCATTACTAGTGAGAGGCTGGCTTCACAGACAGCGGGGAGCTGCCTGACCCTCACTCCTGACTTCCCCCATGTCCCAGCTAGTGAATGGTGTGTGGGTGAGGGGGGGGGGAGGATGGTGAAGTCTGAGACAGCTCCCTTCCTGCATTACTAGTGAGAGGCTGGCTTCACAGACAGGGGGGAGCTGCCTGACCCTCACTCCTGACTTCCCCCATGTCCCAGCTAGTGAATGGTGTGTGGGTGAGGGGGGGGGAGGATGGTGAAGTCTGAGACAGCTCCCTCCCTGCATTACTAGTGAGAGGCTGGCTTCACAGACAGGGGGGAGCTGCCTGACCCTCACTCCTGACTTCCCCCATGTCCCAGCTAGTGAATGGTGTGTGGGTGAGGGGGGGGGGGGGGAGGAGGATGGTGAAGTCTGAGACAGCTCCCTCCCTGCATTACTAGTGAGAGGCTGGCTTCACAGACAGGGGGGAGCTGCCTGACCCTCACTCCTGACTTCCCCCATGTCCCAGCTAGTGAATGGTGTGTGGGTGAGGGGGGGGGGGAGGATGGTGAAGTCTGAGACAGCTCCCTCCCTGCATTACTAGTGAGAGGCTGGCTTCACAGACAGGGGGGAGCTGCCTGACCCTCACTCCTGACTTCCCCCATGTCCCAGCTAGTGAATGGTGTGTGGGTGAGGGGGGGGGGGGGAGGATGGTGAAGTCTGAGACAGCTCCCTCCCTGCATTACTAGTGAGAGGCTGGCTTCACAGACAGGGGGGAGCTGCCTGACCCTCACTCCTGACTTCCCCCATGTCCCAGCTAGTGAATGGTGTGTGGGTGAGGGGGGGGGGGGGAGGATGGTGAAGTCTGAGACAGCTTCCTCCCTGCATTACTAGTGAGAGGCTGGCTTCACAGACAGGGGGGAGCTGCCTGACCCTCACTCAAGCAGAGAAGCCCTTCTTACAAAGCTGAGCTAGTGAGTTAAGTAGGAGGAAAAGTAAACATACTTGTGCCAGTGTGGCTACTTAAAAAATACACTTACCAACAATCAATTACATATATTTGAACTGTGTACAGTTCCAGCCAGGACCACCTTTCTAAAATGCACAGTGATTGGCAAATTCAACATGCATGTGTCTGCTAACAAAAATAATAAACAAAGAAGTTCTAGTCACGTGAGTGCTGATCATCACATGTCAAGCTTCCAACTGTTTCCATTTCACATCCCCCCAACCATTACCTCAGTGGTAACCTTGGTAACATCAATAGATAAGAGCACAGCCAGCCAATAGGAATACATATTCATTCCTAAGTGACCTTTACTGACCTGGGAAGTGTGAACACTTTGTTTCATTTTCTGCTGGTGTTCATGAGTTTCCAGTTCCATTTCCCATCCCCCCAACCATCACCTCAGTGGTAACCTTGGTAACATCAATAGATAAGAGGGCTGCCAGCCAATAGGAACACATATTCATTCCTAACTGACCTTCAGTGACCTGGAAAGTGTCTATTTGTATCATTTTGAGTTAGTGCGCACTAACGGGGAGTTAGTGCGCACTAATCGGAAAAAACGATTTTTAACGATTTTTCAACAAAATAATCGTGCCAAACACGATTTTCTTCTCCTGCCACACGATTTCTATCGTTAAGACGATATGGAAAACGATTCACATCTCTAGTAGGGGGTACATGGAGGGATCCTCTGTATGCGTCTCTGGTAGGTCTTGTGGAGTTGTGTAAGCGGAGAGGAAATTGTAGGTCAATTGTGGTGTGTTGGTGGATGATTTTGTATATCAAGGATATGGATTTGTAGATGATTCTGAAGTGAATTGGTAACCAATGAAGGTCTTTTAGAATTGGGGAAATATGGTCTCTCTTCCTGGTGTTTGTTAGTAAACAGGCTGCTGTGTTTTGTACCATTTGGAGCGGTTTGGTGTAGGAGGAAGGGAGACCAAGTAGGATAGCGTTACAGTAATCTAACTTTGAGAAAATAATTGCTTGGAGGATCGTTCTGAAATCTTGGGCGTGGAAGAGATGTCTTATCCTTTTTAAAACTTGGAGTTTGTGGAAGCAGTCTTTGGTCGTTCTGTTGATGGAGGCTTTGAAGTTCATCCTGTTGTCAATTATCACTCCTAAATCTCTCACTTGTGTGGTTGGTGGGTTGGTTGGATGAGAAGCGGTGAGATTGCTGTTCTCTGGAGATATGAGTAGTATTTCGGTCTTGGAGGAGTTTAGTACTAGATTTAGGCTATTGAGGAGACGTTTGATTTCTTGGTGGCAGGATTCCCAGTAGTCAAGGGTTTTCGAGTATGAGCCTTTGATGGGGATCAGGATCTGGATATCGTCTGCGTAGAGAAAGTGTTTTAGGTTGAGGTTGGTGAGGAGTTGGCAAAGTGGTAGAAGGTAGATGTTAAAGAGTGTCGGGGATAGAGAGGAGCCTTGTGGGACTCCTACGGATGAGTCATGGCGTGAAGATTCTTTGTTCTGGATTTTGACCTTGTAACCTCTGTTGCTGAGAAATGATTTGAACCAAGATAGAGCAGAGCCGGAAACTCCTATGGCAGCTAACTGGTTGATGAGGAAGGAGTGGTTGACGGTATCGAAGGCTGCCGAAAGGTCCAGAAGGACCAGCAGAAAAGATTGACCTTTGTTGAGACCCAGGATGAGGAAGTCTGTTAGGGAAGTAAGGAGGGATTCAGTGCCTAGATTTTTACGGAATCCATATTGCGAGGCAGATAGAAGTTTATTATCTTCAATGTAGTCCGATAGTTGGGAGTTCACAAGCCTTTCCATAATCTTAGCAATGAAGGGGAGATTGGCCATTGGGTGGAAGTTGTTAGGATCTTTTGGGTCCAAATTTGGTTTTTTTAGGAGTGGTTTGAGAGACGCCAGTTTGAGGTCGTCTGGGAAGGAACCGTGGGAGAGAGAACAGTTAATAATGTCCGCCAGTGTTTTGAAGATAGAGTCTGGGATTGTGAGAAGAAGTTTGGTGGGGATATGGTCCGCCGGGTGAGAGGAGGGTTTCATTCTTCTTAGAACAACTTGAATCTCAGAGGAGGAAATGGGTTTGAAAGCTTCGAGGTGAATATTTTTGATGGGAGGCTGCAGAGCCGATGGTAGGGGGGCGATCTTGGAGGGTAGTTGGGTAAGAAGACTGATGATTTTGTTTTGGAAAAATGATGCGAGTTCTTCAGCTTTGGATTGTGCTTGGTTGCTGGGAAATTCTGGGGGGGTGACCTGAGTGAGGCTAGATACATAGGCAAATAGGGCTTTAGCGTCAAAGACCAGGTTATGAATTTTAGATGCATAAAAATCCCTTATTGATTTGGAAGTGGAGGTCTTGTACAGGTGAAGCATAAATTTGTAGGCAGAGAGCGTGCTAGCGCATGGTGTTTTACGCCACTTGGCTTCTTTCTGTCTTAAACTTTGTTTAAGCCTTCTCAGGTCGTTAGTGAACCTGAGAAGGCATTAGGCTAACCTCTTCAGTTCCATCAGATTGTGCAAGTGCGTCCAGCTATGTGTCCAGGTGGGCACCTAGTTCAACACTTGACTGGGCGCTTGGTTGAACGTCCAGTTGATTAGGGGCATCCATCTATGCACCCATTCACACATGCTTATTTGTGCATGCAAGCAGTGCAGCCTCGTGGAAAGCCAGTTTTTGGGCACCCATCAAGGTACAGTGTTGAGTGCCTAAATTTTGGATGCCTATTTTTTTGCAGCGCAGTTACAGCTGGACGCACAGCTCTCCTTTTTTCTCTTAGCAGCTTCTCCAACTCTGATGAGCTTCTGGCAGATACCAAGAACTCCTTAAGACTCCTCCTTTAGCTTGGCAGTTTTCCTTTTTCAAAACTCCCTCCAAAAACAAAATCCATTCTCATGTAACACTTCAAATCTTCTCTTACATCAGATGAGGAATTTCAGACACCTACTTCTTCTCTTCAGACTTCTCAGCGTTCTCTCAAATGAACTCCAAGAACTTATTCATCTTGGAAGTACAAGGCACCCTTACCTTAGGCCCCAGCCTTCTTCCCTGGACAGGAACTCCTTTATGCAAATATGTCTGAATATTGAGAAAGTAATTGTGAAAGACATTTCCATAGATAAAATGGTGCTTTACCTGCAGAAAATGTTTGTTACAAAATTGCCTGCCTAATATTATTTTTATTTTATTTGGAACTTTTATATACCGACATTCATGTGCAAAATTACATATCACATCGGTTTACAGTGAAACAATAAAAGCAAACGAATGCATTACATCAAACAAGGGATACGGTAACTGGGATCAAGGTTATAAATAAATACTAAGCTCTTCATGAAAGCAAGAAACTAAAAATGCACAGTATCACACATCCAGGATACATAACATACAAAACATATGAAACTGGGTGAGAATGGAACATACAAAACATATGAACTGGGTGAGAATATCCAGGATACAAAACATAAGAAACTGGGTGAGAATGGACCAATGGGTAAATTACCCAGGGGATGGGATAAAGGTGGAGACAATAAGCCAAAGGATGAAGACAAATTTACTAACATGGGAGGTAGAAAGATGCATAACCTGCCTGCGAAGTTATGCCTTGTTCAGAGAAAGAAAAGCTAACTAAAAAAATAGTCCAGTTATTAGAGGGGGAGATGGATGGATCATCTGAATTAAGGAAAAGCTTGACAGAACAGCCAGGTTTTGAGTCTTTTATAATATGTGGGTAAACATTTGTGGGTATGACCATACCTGAAAAATTAGAGTTATGGTTATGTTGTGGGCTGTAAATAAATGCTTAACACCAACTTCTTAAAGAGAAACATCTTTTTATTCAGAAAGCAAATAAGATATCTCATGGATATCTACTACATTTTACCATGCAATATGAAACAGGAGCAAGTTTGAGAGAACATTAGTGATTCAACAGGTTAAATTGGTCACCCCCCCCCCCCCTTTAATTTGCACACTAGTGATTTAGCTACTTAGCCTAACATTTTGCTAATTGGTTGGCATTATAATTTTATCTCATATATGTTAAGACTGGATACTTGTATGTCATGTGATTTTTTTGTAATTTGAGCCCAGAAGGCAAAAACAAAACTCAGTACTGACTCTTAACATACTTTTTGACCTTTAGCATATATTCTAGCATTTCAGTAGCTTTGGATGGTTTTACAAGTCTGATTAGTGCAGTCTCATTGTGGTAGTTCTTTTTTATTTCTTCACTGCCACCAAACTAGTCTGGCTTCTTACCTTTTCAAAGCACCCTTACAGTCACCCTAAAACTGATCTTGCTATTGATTAGCGGGTGGGGTGGGGTGGGGGGAATAATGCATATCAACTTTCTCTTCTAATCCACATTAATTCAGTCACCACCACCATTCCCTTTCCTCGCAGAGAAAACCCCAGCACTATCTGTGCTCCCACCCCCTATAAGCCATATCTCCCTAACATGTACACCCTTATCCTACCCTCAGTTGAGTCCCAAGTCTTCAAATCAAACTGCAAACTGAGTTATTTCTGTTGCAGTTCCTATCTAGACTGTCTCCACATGCTGCCTGCAGTATGTGTGTGCTCCAGGCTTTGCTCTCCTATTCCCTGCAGGCTTACTGAAGAGAAAGCAGCTGGAGCTGTAAACAGATAGTCCCAGAGCTCTTTAGTGTTTTCTCCAGAGATCTGGCAATTAATATAACTTCTCTAAGTCTCTGGGTATACTTGTTAAATATTGGGTGGATTTTCAAAGGCCTACGCGTGTAAAAAGTGGGGTTTACGCGCAGAGATGCCAGGCATTAAAAATAGGGTGGGGTGGGCTCTGGGCGGGATGAAGGCCGGCCGGGACAGCGGCCATTAGCCGCTGTCCCAGAGAAGCATGTGTTGGCAGCTGGCCGGCGCATGGAAACAAGTGGAAAAATAAAACATTTTTGGTTAGGGGTTAGGGGTCAGGGTGGAGAGAGGAAAGGGAAAGAAGGTTAGGCAGGGAGGTAGGGAAGTCCCCCCCCCCCCCCCTCCCAGTATGCTCCTTAATTGGTGCAGACTGGGAGGGAACTGTGGGAGGCCTGATTGCATGGCCATGCATAATATTAGAAAATTTGCCCCCCTCCCCCCCTGCGTGTGCCGCCCGCACATGTGCACCGATTTTAAAATCCAGCTCACATGTGTGCACAGCATGAGATTTTACAACGTGCACGTACCAGCGCATGCACGTTATAAAATAGGTACATCCATGTGTGCGCGCGCATACTCCTTTAAAATTAGCCCCTATGTGGAGGTGCAGACTAAACAGGCAGCCAAAGGCGCATTGTCTGATATTTGCCATGACATCGTGGCAGATCTCGTAGAGCGGGAGGGCTTTTGAGAAATCCATCTTACTTTACAGAGGCCACAACCATTCTATATTCAAGGGTCTTGTAATGAGCCGACATTGGTGCTGAGAGTTAAGAACTACAATTGAGAATAGATCGTGCTTCATATACTTGATTGCTCAAAAGGCTTTATGTTTTCAGCCTTACATATGTTATGACACATTCCAGTGTTAATAGATGAAATGACTCCCGGCCTCTGTTCTGTCAGATTTCTTTTTTTTCATCCTCTGCATAAACTGTTATCTGTGGACTGGAGAGAGAGCAAATCCCAGAATGTATTGCAGGAATTCAGATGCCAGATTCTAATATTAGATCATTTTTTTCTCTTATTAATTTGTTTTTTTTTTCTGTGCAGTTGAAATTATTTCTCGCACTGGAGAACAAGATCACAAGAGTCCTGTTGCTTTGTACATCTTAAAAGATAAGGTATGCTTTAAGTCTGTTGCAGTATATTTAGGGATGACAGGGCAAGGGCATGGTTGCTAAGGATCTACTTGATCGGTGTGGAATGTCAGAAAAGATCCTATTAAATAGTCTTCTTAAATATAATCCCTGAAGTTCCTATAGTACCTGGATAGAGAACCAATAAGCCCCTTAAGCACCCAAATATAGAATCAATGAGCATCCTATAGTACTCAGTTATAATCATTGAGGCTCCTGAAGTACCCAGGCATAGAATCGGTGAGGCTCCCATAGAACCCCGATATAGAATCCATGAGGATCCGCTTAGCATGACTTCGTCACTATAGACAGACTATAAATATTTTAAATGAATAAAATAAATGGGGTTTCTATGGTACCCATCCATATAATCAGTATCCTATAGTATCCAGCTACATAATCAATGAATTCCCTATAGCACCTATATGTAGAATTTCTGAGGCTCCTACATTATACAGATATAGAATCCCTGAGGTGTCTATAGCACCCAAATATAGAATTAATGGGGGATCCTTTAGCATCCATGATAAATATTTCATATAGGATGGCCAACATTTCCATGGATTGTAACTGGACATCTCACCAAACGTGAAGACTGGATGGTGGGGAGGGAATCTCCTTCTGGCCCTGAGGACTGGTGGGAGGGTAAAGGGCAGGTCTGCTGTTACATTTAACATTCTAACTTCAATTTAACATAGCTTTTCTCTTTCTGTAGAGGCATTGCCTGGTGCTTAAAAGACTCAGGGCTCAGAGGGGCTCTGCCCTGAGATTTTGATCATTTAGTCTCAAATATAAGCATCTCTTTCCCCGCCCCCTCGAACAGAGGGGGCGGGGAACGACAGAGTGGGGCGGGGAAAACAGAGTGTAACAGAGTGTAACTGAGTTCCTGCTGGTCTTAAGGGTAATTTTCAAAAGGATTATTTATTTATGAACATTTGATATTTTGCCTTGCTGCGTACAAATCCACTTTTGAACATCTATTCTGGATTTATGCATGTAACAGTACACGAGACATGATTTTGTGCGCACTTCCATATGCATAATAAGTAGGAATTTTGGAGGCAGAGTTGGGATACAGAGAGGATTTACCCACTGAGGACTATTGCATTTTAAAGCTCAACTTGCTGTCCCATTGTTTCTGCTCGGGGGGACTGAAGACTGCCATCTGATGTCAACTTGAGGTTGCATCTTTAAACCGCGCCTTGGCTGCTGACAGAAGGAAGACTGGTCAGTACTCTTGCACTTTAAACCCTGGCTCACTGCTCCGGGATACCTGAGGACTGCCCCCTGACGTCATCCTGAGGCAGCACCTTTAAACCATAGCTGTGGCCACCGACAGAAGGAAGACCACTCACTACTATTGCACTTTATATGCCTTGCTTGTGTTCCAGTATTCCTGCTCTGGGGTACCTGAGGACTGCCCCCTAGTCTCATCCTGAAGTGGCATCTTTAACAGTGGCTGTTGCTGCTAATAGGTGGCTTGCTGAAGGAAGTGAGCCAAATGAGGATTGCTCCTTAGTGGGCTCCTGGAAAGCGATTCACTAGGGTGAGTGCCAGTGGCTAGGTAGAAGTTATCTTGTAATATCATTATAACATCCTGGGGGGGGGGGGGGGAATAAGATGATCTAAGCAGACCCCCAGGGGTTTTATTAAACTTAGGTGGGGCATCCATGGGGCCAAGTGCTGCTTTAAGACTATGCCGTGGGTGAATGCTTAAACAAGCTATATGGACCTCTCAGGCATTAATAGATATGAAAAAGGCTTGAACACAAGCTCAATCAACATCCCGACTTATCTGATGTTGTGAATCAATGACCCTGAGAGGTCCATATAGCTTGTTTAAGCATTATAAATACAATTGGGTATTTCACAGTTTACCGGTACAGTTACACTCATGGTCTCAGTTATTCATGAAGTGAAATTCTCAGTTTTCAGCAATGAATAATTTAAAAAAAAGAAAAAATGAAAGAGGTTTTCACTTGGTGTTTTCACATTACAATCTTTTCAAAAAAAACCTGGATGGAGGAGGTCTGTTTATGATTATAACACAATTGTATCACCCTTTGGGGATTCATATTAATATATGAAACGTTCCTCTCTTCTCCTAAAAATATTTTGTGATAAAAAAATCTTTTTCTTGAATGTCAGTTTAAATGCTTCACCCTGTATTGGGGTTATTAATATTATATAAACTGTGGCAAAAAAATTTTGTTTAGAGGGTTTCAATTGTGGTTCAATTTAAGTCTGGTAGGAATCCCTCATAAATTATTTGCTGCCATTGAAAGATTTGGTATCTAGCAGTGAATGATGACATAGACTTAATTGGCATCTCAGAGACATGGTGGAAGGAGGATAACCAATGGGACAGTGCTATACCAGGGTACAAATTATATTGCAATGACAGAGAGGAGCACCCGGGAGGCGGTGTGGTGCTTTATGTCCGGCATGGCATAGAGTCCAACAGGATAAACATCCTGCATGAGACAAAATGCAAAATTGAATCTTTATGGGTAGAAATCCCTTGTGTGTCAGGGAAGACTATAGTGATAGGAGTATACTACCATCCACCTGGTCAAGATGGTGAGACGGACAGTGAAATCCTAAGAGAAATTAGGGAAGCTAACCAAATTAGTAGTGCGGTAATATTGGGAGACTTCAATTACCCCAATATTGACTGGGTAAATGTATCATTGGGACACACTAGAGAGATAACATTCCTGGATGGAATAAATGATAGCTTTATGGAGCAATTGGTTCAGGAACCGACGAGAGAGGGAACAATTTTAGATCTAATTCTCAGTGGAGCACAGAACTTGGTGAGAGAGGTAACGGTGGTGGGGCCGCTTCGCAATAGTGATCATAATATGGTCAAATTTGAATTAATGACTGGAAGAGGAACAGTATACAAATCCACGGCTCTCGTGCTAAACATACAAAAGGGAAACTTTGATAAATTGAGAAAAATTGTTAGAAAAAAACTGAAAGGAGCAGCTACAAAAGTAAAAAATGTGCAAGAGGCGTGGTCATTGTTAAAAAAAAAAATACCATTCTAGAAGCACAGTCCAGATGTATTCCACACATTAAGAAAGGTGGAAAGAAGGCAAAACGATTACCGGCATGGTTAAAAGGGGAGGTGAAAAGTTATTTTAGCCAAAAGATCTTCATTCAAAAATTGGAAGAAGGATCCAAAAGAAGAAAATAGGATAATACATAAACATTGGCAAGTTAAATGTAAGACATTGATAAGACAGGCTAAGAGAGAATTTGAAAAGAAGTGGGCCGTAGAGGCAAAAACTCACAGTAAAAACATTTTTAAATATATCCGAAGCAGAAAGCCTGTGAGGGAGTCAGTTGGACCGTTAGATGATCGAGGGGTTAAAGGGGCACGAGAAGATAAGGCCATCGCGGAAAGATTAAATGATTTCTTTGCTTCGGTGTTTACTGAAGAGTATGTTGGGGAGGTACCCGTACTGGAGAAGGTTTTCATTTATTTATTTATTTATTTATTTATTTATTTAAATTCTTTTGTATACTGAAGTATAGCTGAAAGCCTTCACTCCGGTTTATATTGTAACAAATTCATACAAGTAACGATGTTTAACTTGTAACATAGGTACATAAAAATATGAATATAACTCAGCAGAGGCAGAGTGTAACATGTTAGCAGTATACAATTTACATCTTATATTACAGTTTACTTCTTAATTTAGGAGATATTTATTTATTACAGAAGTATTAGCATTCAAGATGAGTAATGAGGTTATTCGAATCAGTCTGTGAATGATTGTCTAAACAACCGTGTTTTTAATTCTTTTTTGAAGGTTTTAGAATCTCTGATGGAATTTAGGTAGTTTGGAATAGAGTTCTATTCTATGGGTCCTGCTATCGAGAAGGCTCTATTTCTAGTAGCGGCTAATTTCGCAGATGACAGGGGGGGAATTATTAGTTGTAATTTTTCAGTAGACCTTGAAGAACGGGGTGATTTGTGAATTGCGATCATGTTATCTAGAGAGGAATTCTTGTCTTTGTAAATTTCATTATGTAGAATGGTTAAAGTCTTGTATTTAATTCTTTGTGAGATTGGTAGCCAGTGAAGGTTTTTTTTAATGTTGGAGTGATGTGATCAAACTTCCTTTTGCCAGAGAGCATTCGTGCTGCTGCGTTCTGCAGTAATTGTAGCGGTTTTAGAGTAGATTGCAGAAGCCCTAGGAAAATTGCGTTGCAATAATCTAGGCTTGAGAAAATGAGGGTTTGTAGAATCGTTCTAAAGTCGTTTGGGTACAGTAGGGGTTTGAGGTATTTGAGAATCTGTAGTTTGTGAAAGCCTTCTTTCGTTTTTATGGCTATACAGTTTTTAAAGCTTAGATCGTTATCTAGCCAGATACCAAGGTCCTTTATTGGATTCTTCATTTGAATGATGGAGTTGTCAATTTGAATGTTGGGTAATTGAGAGGATTGAGCTGATATGGTTCTTTTTATAAGTATCCATTCGGTTTTGTTCATATTTAGGCAAAGTTTTAGTTTGTTCAGAAAACTTTTGATTGATTTGAGGTAGTTTACTGTGAGGCATATGGCTTCTTCAATAGTAGCTGTTATAGGGATTAGTAATTGGATATCGTCGGCATAGAGAAAGAAGGTGATTCCAAGATTAGAAATGAAGTGACATAGTGGTAGAAGATAAATATTGAAGAGGGTAGCAGATAGTGTGGATCCTTGCGGAACTCCTGTTTCAAGGGGGTAGGGATCTGATGAAGAGTTATTAAAGGTGACTTTGAAAAACCTGTCATTTAGAAATGAAGAGAACCAATCAAGGGTATTTCCAGCTAGGCCTATGTTGGCAAGGTTTGATATTAGTATACTGTGATCTACTGTATCAAAAGCAGCAGATAGGTCAAGCATAATTAAAAGGTGATTCAGTTTGTTGTCAAAGCTTCTTGTTAATTTGTTAGTTAAGTTTATTAGAAGTGTTTCAGTGCTGCGGTTCTTCCTGAAGCCATGTTGTGCGGGGTGGAGTATGTTGATGTTTTCCAGGTGTTCATTTAGTTGAAGCAGCATAGCTTTCTCTGTCAGTTTGGCGAGTAAAGGGAGGTTTGAGATTGGACGATAATTATTCAGATCTTTGGGGTCTAGATTTTTTTTCTTAGGGATAGGAGTAATGATTGCAGTTTTCAAATTTTCTGGGAGACAGCCCTCTTCGAGTGACTTGTTTACAATTGCAGCTAGCATAGGAGAGATGATGTGAGATATTTCCTTTAGAATTCGGGTAGGAATAGAATCAAGCTCATGTCTAGCTGGGTTAATTTTTAGAAGCAACGTTTCTAACTCAATGTTGGAAATTGGTTCGAAATTTGACCAGGTGGTTATTGATGTATTGAGGGGTGCGTTAAACAAAGGAGTGTTTTTAAAAGATACTGTGATTTTGTCGATTTTATTTTTAAAGAATTTTGCAAGGTCTTGACTTAGATTATTAGAATCGGTGGTTGGTTTGCAAATTTTGTTGCTTTCTATTAGGTTTTTTTACAATGTTGAAGAGGGAATTTGATTTATTTGTGGCGTTTTTGATCTTTAGACTATAGTATTCACGCTTGGTGTTTTGGATTTTTTTTCTTGTATTCTGCGAGTTTCGAGCGATATTGTTGAAGGGTTACTAGGCATTTGGATTTGCGCCATTCTTTTTCCAGTTTTCTAAGATTAGATTTCAAATTAGAAAGTTCAGAGTTGAACCAGGGATTGATTTTTGCTCTCTTATGTTTTATAAGTTTTTTCTTCTCTGGATTTATGTTATTTGCAGTTTGTTTTGTAATATGAAACCAGGATTTGGTAGCATTATGTATGTTGGATAAATCTAGATTTGTGAGTTGTTTTCCTAATTCTTGCTTGAGAGAGTTGAGTTGGAATGGAGGTCTATAGTTGAAAGATAATGGCGTGTTATAATCAGACATATAGTGTGCGTTTACTTGGGCATTGCATTTAATCAGAAAGTGATCAGACCAAGGAACAGGTTTAATAGATGTTAAGGGATTATAGAAGTATTGGTTTGTGAAAATTAGATCTAGAGTGTTACCAGCTTTGTGAGTGGGGTTGTTTATAATTTGGTTCATGTTGATGCTGGAAAGAATATCAAGAAGTGTTTGATAAATTTGGGATCTAGGTGAAGTACTGGTATGGAGGTTGAAGTCTCCAAATATTATGGAAGGTTTTTTAACATTGATGTTGGTTATTAGAAATTCGATCAGGGTGGAAATCTCGTTGTTAAGTAGTTTAGGAGGGCAGTATATCAAGCATATTTGGAGGAAGTCAGATTCAAGTAACGCAATTTCAAATTTTGAAGGGAGATTTTGAGGGATCAGTTTCATATTAAACTTTTTTTTTATAAGGAGTAGAAGTCCACCGCCTCTGCGGGATTTTCGTGGGATGGAGAATACGTTTTAATCATTATTAGATAGTTGATTTGTGAGAACAGTGTCAGTTTCTTTGAGCCATGATTCAGTAATCGCAAAGAAGTCAGGGTTCTTTGTGTTTATCAAGTCTGATATGATCATTAGTTTCTTTGTTAGTGATTGAGCATTTATCAAGAAGAATGTGAGGTATAGAAGGTTTTTGGCTTGTTGAGGAGAGGGATATTTATTAGGTGGTTTTTTCTTGGTTTTTTATAGCAGTTGGGGTGATCCATGATGGTTTAAGTTTTGAGCTTAAAAACCTCAGGAGATTTGGGGTTTGTCTAATAGTGAAGTGTGTGATACTTGGGAAGGTAGTAGTGATTGTGTAATTTTTGTCAGTGGGTGCACGAGGAGTCTTAAGACTGAGCTAATAAGTGTTGGTAATGTTAGGTTAAGTCGGTTGATTCTTTGAAGGAGTAGGTTGAAAGTGAGGTTAGAAGATTTGAGTGGGGTTTGACTAGCGAGCTTTTCTTTTTTAAGTTGATATCAAAATAATTTGGAAACTTGTTACCTAAGGATTATTGTTGTAAGGTGTGAAACTGGGTAATGGTAATGATTCAGATGGACTGAATCAAATCATGGTGAACCTAGAAGATTGGGCATCCAAATGACAGATGAAATTTAATGTGGACAAGTGCAAGGTGTTGCATATAGGGAAAAATAACCCTTGCTGTAGTTACACGATGTTAGGTTCCATGTTAGGAGCTACCACCCAGGAAAAAGATCTAGGCATCATAGTCGATAATACTTTAAAATCGTCGGCTCAGTGTGCTGCAGCAGTCAAAAAAGCAAACAGAATGTTAGGAATTATTAGGAAGGGTATGGTTAATAAAACGGAAAATGTCATAATGCCTCTATATCGCTCCATGGTAAGACCACACCTTGAATACTGTGTACAATTCTGGTCGCCGCATCTCAAAAAAGATATAGTTGAGATGGAGAAGGTACAGAGAAGGGCAACCAAAATGATAAGGGGGATGGAACAGCTCCCCTATGAGGAAAGGCTGAAGAGGTTAGGGCTGTTCAGCTTGGAGAAGAGAGGGCTGAAGGGGGATATGATTGAGGTCTTTAAGATCATGAGAGGTCTTGAACGAGTAGCTGTGACTCAGTTATTTACACTTTCGAATAATAGAAGGACTAGGGGCCATTCCATGAAGTTAGCAAGTAGCACATTTAAGACTAATCGGAGAAAATTCTTTTTTCACTCAACGCACAATAAAGTTCTGGAATTTGTTGCCAGAGGATGTGGTTAGTGCAGTTAGTGTAGCTGGGTTCAAAAAAGGTTTGGATAAGTTCTTGAAGCAGAAGTCCATTAATGGCTATTAATCAAGTTTACTTAGGAAATAGCCACTGCTATTAATTGCATCAGTAGCATGGGATCTTCTTAGTGTTTGGATAATTGCCAGGTTCTTGTGGCCTGGTTTGGCCTCTGTTGGAAACAGGTTGCTGGGCTTGATGGACCCTTGGTCTGACCCAGCATGGCAATTTCTTATGTTCTTATGTTCTTAGAAGATGTGGTAGACCTGATTGACAAACTGAAGAGTAGTAAATCACCTGGACCTGATGGTATACACCCCAGAGTTCTGAAAGAACTAAAAAATTAAATTTCAGACCTATTAGTAAAAATTTGTAACCTATCATTAAATTCATCCATTGTACCTGAAGACTGGAGGATAGCTAATGTAACCCCAATATTTAAAAAGGGCTCCAGGGGCAATCCGGGAAACTACAGACCTGTTAACCTGACGTCAGTGCCAGGAAAAATAGTGGAAAGTGTTCTAAACATCAAAATCACAGAACATATAGAAAGACATGGTTTAATGGAACAAAGTCAGCATGGCTTTACCCAAGGCAAGTCTTGCCTCACAAATCTGCTTCACTTTTTGGAAGGAGTTAATAAACATGTGGATAAAGGTGAACTGGTAGATGTAGTATACTTGGATTTTCAGAAGGCATTTGACAAAGTTCCTCATGAGGCTTCTTGGAAAAGTAAAAAGTCATGGGATAGGTGGTGATGTCCTTTCGTGGATTGCAAACTGGCTAAAAGACAGGAAACAGGGAGTAGGATTAAATGGACAATTTTGCAGATGATCCAAATTGTTCAGAGTAGTTAAATCGCAAGCAGATTGTGATAAATTGCAGGAAGACCTTGTAAGACTGGAAAATTGGGCATCGAAATGGCAGATGAAATTTAATGTGGATAAGTGCAAGGTGATGCATATAGGAAAAAAGAACCCATGCTATAGTTACACAATGTTAGGTTCCATATTAGGTGCTACAACCCAAGAAAGAGATCTAGGCATCATAGTGGCTAACACATTGAAATCATTGGTTCAGTGTGCTGCGGCGGTCAAAAAAGCAAACAATATTGGGAATTATTAGAAAGGGAATGGTGAATAAAACGGAAATTGTCATAATGCCTCTATATCGCTCCATGGTGAGACCGCACCTTGAATACTGTGTACAATTCTGGTCGCTGCATCTCAAAAAAGATATTATTGCGATGGAGAAGGTACAGAGAAGGGCTACCAAAATAATAAGGGGAATGGAACAGCTCCCCATGAGGAAAGACTAAAGAGGTTAGGACTTTTCAGCTTGGAGAAGAGACGGCTGAGGGGAGATATGATAGAGATGTTTAAAATCATGAGAGGTCTAGAACGGGTAGATGTGAATCGGTTATTTACTCTTTCAGATAATAGAAAGACTAGGGGGCACTCCATGAAGTTAGCATGTGACACATTTAAAACTAATCGGAGAAAGTTCTTTTTTACTCAACGCACAATTAAACTCTGGAATTTGTTGCCAGAGGATGTGGTTAGTGCAGTTAGTATAGCTGTGTTTAAAAAAGGATTGGATGAGTTTTTGGAGCAGAAGTCCATTACCTGCTATTAATTAAGTTGGCTTAGAAAATAGCCACTGCTATTACTAGCAATGGTAGCATGGAATAAACTTAGTTTTTGGGTACTGGCCAGGTTCTTATGGCCTGGATTGGCCACTGTTAGAAACAGGATGCTGGGCTTGATGGACCCTTGGTCTGACCCAACATGGCATGTTCTTATGTTTTTATGATGCAGGCAGGCTGGTAGACTTCTGCTCCCAAGGCATTAGTTCATTGGTATTCAGAGGGAGTTATATGATGGTAGGCTCATTCGTGAGCTTCTTGATGACTGGAACTTTGATGAGAATCACAGGTCCTTTATTTCACTTACTTTTATAAGAAGTGAATTTGCATAATGCATGCACAGTCAATGCATATGGATGAGGGCCAAGCACAGCAGTCTAATTGGGAGTTTTACGCTTATTTTTATAAAAGTGTTCATCTTAGCATAGAGAACTGCATTGTCTCAAACTGACAATAGGAATAAGAGCCCTCTAATCACTATCAAAGCTCTTTGTTTCAAGCAGAGCTAAGGTAGACAAAATGGCAGCAATGCTAAGGATTTCTGTTACACCTAGACATTCTTTCCTACTGGCCTGTGTTTTTTAGAGATGTGAATTGGAACCGGAATCTGTTCGGATTCCGGTTCCAATTCACATCCTGTCTTTTTTTTTTTCGTCCGGCCCGATCACGGTTTTGTTTATCGGCTGCACCCGAGCCGATAAACAAAAAACCCACCCCGACCCTTTAAAACTAATCCCTTAGCATCCCCCGCCCTCCTGACCTCCCCAAAACATTTTACAGGTACCTGGTGGTCCAGTGGGGGTACCGGGAGTGATCTCCCGCTCTTGGGCCGTCGGCTGCCACTAATAAAAATGGCGCCGATGCCCTTTGCCCTTACCATGTGACAGGGTATCTGTGCCATTGGCCGGCCCCTGTCACATGGAGGGAGCACTGGATGGCCGGCACCATCTTTAAAAATAGCGCGGGCCATCCAGTGCTCCTACCATGTGACAGGGGCAGGCCAATGGCACGGATACCCTGTCACATGGTAAGGGCAAAGGGCCATCGGCACCATTTTAATTAGTGGCAGCCGATGGCCCGGGAGCATGAGATCGCTCCCAGGACCCCCACTGGACCACCAGGTACCTGTAAAAAGTTTTTTGGGGGGTCGGGAGGGTGGGGGAAGCTAAGGGATTAGTTTTAAAGGGTCAGTGTGGGTTTAGGGGTTATTTTTGTATGCTGTTTTTCCTGCCCTCCCCCAAAACGATAAGAGAACCCCCATGAACAATATCGTGGGGTTTTCCTATCGTTTTGGGGGAGCCCCCGATTTCTGACTATTTTGAAAATATCAACGATAATTTCAATCGTCCGAAGGCCGATTCACATCCCTAGTGTTTTTCAGTCCCAGCACACATAGGAGAATGGCCATACACCTTTGCTGTTCTTCTTCCATTTTCTTTGGTTTAGGGAGAACAAGCTCTTTTAGATATATTCAGAAAATGTTGGCCTGAATTATCCCTACAGAGGCAGTCATAGAAGAAACTGATTTAGAATGAAGTGGCTGTCACAGAGAAATGGTACATAGAAAATCATGACTGGGACATAGTTATACCAGGCTACAATTTATTCAGGAAGGACCAGGTAGGAAATAAGGAAGGAGCCATGGCACTATACATAAAAAAAATAATAAAGCAACAGAATTGCAGGGTTTGTGAGATAAGGAGGTGACACTGTGGGTTAATCTGGAAAGAGGGAATGGAACATCTATGTATAAAGACCTCCATCACAGACAGAAGAAATGGATAGAGATTTAATGAAGGATATTAACAAAATTGCTATGAAAGGGGAGGAGTTATTGCTAGAGGATTTCAATCTGCTGGGTCTTGATTGGGGCACCCTGGCTGTGGTGTCTTCTAGAAGCAGGAAGATCCTAGATTCTTTGCAGGAAGAGCTATTCTGTCAACTGATGATAAAACCCATACGGGAAGGGGTGATACTGGACCTGGTGGTTACCAATAGGGACAATATCTCTGATGTTATAATAGACCGTCACCTGGGATCCAGTGATCACCAGATGGTGTGGTTTAGTATTTCAGCACAGGAGATGAAGAGTCATTCAAAGGCAAAGATCCTAGAAATCAGGAAAACCTTTTCAAAATGGGGGAGTCCTTCAAAGAATTGTTAGCTGGATGGGAAAATCTAGGGAAGTAGAAGAGCAAAACTAAAAGATATTATAAGGGCAATTGACCTTTTCGTTAGGAGAATAAATAAAGGAAATAGGAAAAAGATACTATGATATTCTAAAGAAGTAGCTGAAAAGGTAAGGGAGAAAAGGTTAGCATTCATAAAATACAAGAGATTGCAGAAAGAGAAAGACAGGTGACAATATCTGGAAAAGCTAAGAGAAACTGGGAATGTAGTCATAAATGCAAAAACTCAAATGGAAAATAAAAACGGGGGAGAAGGTAATTCCTTTCTTTTGATGTATTAATGATAGAAGGAAGTGCAAAAGTGGCATTGAGAGACTCAGTGTTGAAGGAGAGGAAGATGTAGAGGCTGATGAAGAAAACAAAGAATTGCTTAACGTATTTCTGTTAAGTGTTCACTGTGGAAGGACCAGGAACACATAAAATTAACACAAATACGAGTGGAAGTGAAGTAAACCTCAATCAATTTTCTGAAAAGTATGTTCGTGAGGCTAACTAAACTTAAAAGTAGATGGGGCTGGATGGGATACATTTGAGTATATTAAAGGAACTTAGCGAAGTTTTGGCAGCTCTACTGGCTGACCTTTTCAATGCTGCTTTAGAGTCAGGAGTAGTTTTGGAGGACTGGAGATGGCTATTACTAGCAATGGTAACATGGAATAGACTTAGTTTTTGGGTACTTGACAGATTCTTATGGCCTGGATTGGATTGGCCACTGTTGGAAACAGGATGCTGGGCTTGATGGACCCTTGGTCTGACCCAGTATGGCATTTTCTTATGTTCTTATATCCTATTCATAAAAGTAGAAATAAGCAGGAGCTGGAAATTACAGACTGGTTAGTCTGAACTCTGTGGTGAGCAAATTAATGGAATCATTGCTAAAACAGATCTGGAATCCAATGGATTGCAAGGTCTGAGGCAGCATGGTTTTACTAGAGATAAATCTTGTCAGATGAATCTGATCAATGTATTTGATTGGGTGACCAGAGAGCTTAGATCAAGAGAGAGTGCTAGATATAGTGTACCTGGATTTGTCAGGCCTTTGACACGGTTCCGCATAGGCAACTTGTAAATAGATTAAGCACCCTTGGTATAGGCCCTAGAGTGACTGACTTGGTTAGAAACGGACTGAGTGGGAGGCAACAAAAGGTAGCGGTAAATGGAGCTTGCTCTGAGGAGGGAGATGTTACTAGTGGTGTGCCTTAGGGATTGGTACTTGGACCTGTTCTTTTTAACATTTTCATGTGCAACATAGCAGAAGGATTGTTGGGAAAGGTTTGTCTTTTTGCGGTTAATACCAAAATCTGCAGCAGAATAGACAGCCAGTCTAGAGTGTGGCAGGTAAGATTTAATGCTTAGAAATGCAGCGTATTGCATTTAGGCTGCAAAAATCCAAGGGAGAGGTGTACAATAAAGAGGAGCAGGATCTGGCTACTAACGGTGACATAGCAATAGGTCATGCCTGGATGTGGAAGGACATCATCGGCAAACATTTTACTCGGCACCTCAAAGTGCTCGAAATTTTCGCAAATTAGTTTTTAATTTATTTATACAAACTTCTATTCCACTGATCTGCAAATCTTAGCAGAGTACAAAACACATACAAAATAAAATCAGTCAAACGATAACTTAATATTAAGCAGCACTGGCAATTAAGGAGCAAAGGTTACCGGAGACCTGAAAGGTAAGAGGCAGAAGGGAATCGCATCAGTCAGGGAAGGCCAGGGCAAAGAGGGGTGGGGGGCCTCAGGTACGACTCTTACTCTTTTCAGGGGGGGCTAAAGGAGCAGAGCTTAAGAGGTGGTGCTCAGCAGACCCCAAGGCTTTTTAACTTGTTAGTCTTGCAGTTCGGAGGGGGAGTACTAGCACCCCCAGAGGGTAAGTTACTAAGAGGCACGGAGAGAGGTGATGGGTCATGTGGCTCCTTTAAATTTCTATGCACTAAATTTGAAAGCACTAAATAAACTTAAATTAACAAAAATCACCCAGATTTTGGGTGCTTTAATGCTTTCATCAGAAAAAGTATTCTCCACTTTACACCTTGCTTTAACCATGGGATTTAATTTTTGTGGCAGTCTGTACACAAACAGCAAAATGAGAAGAAAAATCATGGTACACTAGTGACACCCAGTGCACATTCTGTGAATGGCATGAGAGTTTCCCCAGTTGATTTCTCATGTATAAAGACCAAATAACATGAGCCTTCTATATTAATTTACTTTATTTATATTCCGCCTTTCAGACACTTCAAAGTGATTACATGTAGGTATTCCATTTCCATTTGTATTGAACTTTACCTTCATATTCATATATACATACAGGTAGGTGTGTGTATCTTTTTCTTTATATATATCTATTTGGCCGATGCATTACAGTGCGCTCAGCTGAGCCACTGTATAACCCGCAGTTGGACATGGGTTAAATAGGCGCTAATCCACCCCCTAATGCAATAGGGGGATTAGCGCCTATTTAATGCGCATCCAATGCGGAGTGAATGGGATAGTGCTCATCACATGCAAATGCATGTGAATGAGGCTATTACACATTCACTCCAATGCAAAAAAATAAATGTGAGTCTCAGATGCACATTTATCGCTCAGCTATTAACGCCTGCCTGGAGCAGGCGTTAATAGCTGAGCACATTGAAAAAAAGTACAGAAAAGCAGAAAAAACTGCTTTTCTGTACTACTTTTAAAAGTTAAAAAAAAACAAAACCCCAGCTAGCTGGCTGCTTTGAAGACTGATGCAGATATGGTCGGCGTTGGTTTTCATAACTGGCTGGCTGCATTATGAAAACCGACGCCGAGTTTATCGGCATTGGTGTTCATAACCGGCAGAATGCCGGTAACCGCGGCATTCTGCCCCTAATTACAATATTACAATATAGCATGGCACCCCCCTTGGGGGCGTCATGCGCACATTAAGGAAGCGCTGCTGACTTTTCAGCGCCCACTTTTTTTTTGTATCGGCCCCTATATGTTTAAGAAAAACTTAAAAAATACACCTTCAAGGCCTAGATTCATCATTTTGTGATAAATATGACAAAAATAGCACTGTAATTTAAAAAAAAAAAAAAAGGTGTGTGGTAAGGCTAATTTTCCAGGTACCATTTATTGCACCTATGGAATTTTCACTTTGTAAGCTGAGAAGTCCAGCTTTTATTGCATTTTGGGCTGCTGGAGAGAGAGCATGAGAGAGAGAGTGCCTCTGTAAAGGCTTACCAAACAGTTAACATTTTATACCACTGTAAGAGGGGCCACTAGTAACTCGAGGTGAGGTTTGTGGGGGTGGGGTGGGTTCTGGGGGGCAATTTAATGGAATTTGGAAAGATGAAAGGTGAAAGAAGAGTAGATTTGTACCATGTTCTCTCTACCTAGCTTGATGCACTATCTACCTAGCTGCAGTCAAAATACCTCTCTACCTAGCTGCAATCAAGCTAGGTAGAGAGAACATGGTACAAATCTACTCTTCTTTCACCTTTCATTTATTTATTTATTTATTTGTTGAGTTTTATATACCGTCATTCGGTAGAGCCATCACAATGGTTTACAAAAGTATACATTTTTCTTAGCAGTTTCTCATCACTCCAAATCACATTAAATCTTCACTGATGGTAAGTAACTGTGCTGTTTGTATGTATGACTGTGAATGTAAAATTGCCCCCCAGAACCCACCCACCACAAACCACACCCTGAGTTATTAGTGCACCCTCTTACAGTGGTATAAAAAGTTCAGAAATCAGTGGGCCTCCACAGAGGCTCCCTCTCCCCTCCCAAAACGGGATATGCAATAAATCCTGTTTCGGCTGTAACACACAGCTATCGCAGGCATAATGCTGAGGAAAAAGGTGTAGTTATTTCTGGCATTAAATCCCGTGAATGTTATCCAGCCCTCATTTACATTTACTCTGCCCAAACTCCTCCCACTTGAATAAAATTTTGAAATTTGCATACATATTTTGCAATGCAGTATTTATTGCATGCGTTAGAGCATTATCACGGGCATTAGGGCCCTACACGCCGTGATAATGCCCTAACGCATTTTGATAAATGACTCCCTAAACTAGCATTTGATGGTCACATGACATTGATTTAATTTTTGAGGACTTGTCCTCTCTAGAATTAGTGATTAGCTTACCCAGAAGAGAGTTTGCTTTTCTTGTTTTTTCTGCAATGTATTTTGTGCTTTTACTGGAAAATGTATAATGTATGCTGGTTTTATTTCTAATGAGGTAATTAATGCTGTTTAATTGTTTGTTTTTGTAACCTGCTCCGAAATATGGAGAGGCGGGCTATAAATACTTTTAAATAAATATATTCAAATTAAACAATGTGACATTTTTTTCCCATCAATTTACACATACTCGATGAGAAAAGTGACATTGTTTCAGTTAGAACATCATGGGACAAGGATTCAAAAGAAGTGATCTGGGTTTGAAATTCTCTCTTATAATTAGGGTACAGGAAGACAGTAACAGAGAATAAATCTAGAGATGTGTATAGTTGTTTTTTTTTTTCATTTCATGGTTCGGTTTGGGTTCCTCGCAGGTAATTTCGTTTTTCCACGATTCAGATTTTTTTTTTTCGTAGTTCCCAAATCTCGCACTAACACGAAATACGAATTTTTCTGAAATTTCAGAAAAATTTAGTTTGTTTCAGAGCGCTCCTGAAACATAACGAATTAGACATTGTCTAATTTGTTTAAAATGAATTCACATCTCAAATACTATGAGGATAATTTTCAAACTGCGCACAGCAGCATATATGTACGTATATGACTGCATGTGGTTTTATATATTTTGTAACCCACATATATGTGTGTTTATAAAATATGCATATCTACCCCGCAACATACATGTGTATGAAGGATTACACACAAATACATACAGTTCATTTATATCAATGCACTGAACACATGTACTTTTCCTATTTTTTATATTTTATGCATGAAAGTAATGTAGGACTTGTGTAAGTCCCAATTTATACACATAAGTTGGCCAATTTTAAAATATTCATGCAACAAGGAAATTACCAATTTTACCATCTAGTCCTCCAGTTCAACCAATCCTTCTCCAGATCATCGAGAACTTCATGGTTCTTCAGCCTGAACTCCCCCCACTCCCCCCACTTCACCCAGACTCCCTCCCCCCCACTCAGTCAGTACTGCACAATAAACACATTTAATATCACTTACACCAGATTATTAACAGATTTAAAAATACGCAAGTAAGTTGGAAAATGTGCGTGTATATCTTTTAAATAGCAACTTATACATGTAAGTGTTGACCCCGCCCTGAAACGGCCTCTAGACCGCTGTTTTTTTACACGCATATATGTGCACACGGAAGTAAAAATATATGCATATTTTATACTTTTATAAAATATGGAGTACATGAGTAGAGACTACTTATGCCCGTATATGCTAAATTTTATGCACATAACGTTTTGAAAATTCACCTTTCAGTCTCTGTGACCAGTTTATATTTCATGCACTTGATTCTAAACAGGCATCCTCTCATCCCCATCCCCTACTGTGTGGAGTCTAGAAGGGCTCCATCCTATCTCTGACACTCTTTAACATCTCTATGGCCCTGCTAGACAAACAACTCAAGCATTACAAAATCTCTACCACACCTATGCAGATGACATCCAGCTATTTTGCCCCCTAGGTATAGACCCTGACCAAGCAATCTTCAGCCTGGACATCTGCCTGGATAAATTGTCAACGTGACTGCCCCCGAAAAACATAGCTCCTTTGGATTAGGGAATAAAACTTCATAGCCACATCAACTCAAGAGTAACCTTAGAAGGAATAGCCCTCCCTTTTTCCTATCAGGGTCGGAGCCTGGGTGTTGACCTGGACTCTGCACTCACCACTGAAGGCCAGATACTTTCTGCGACTAAGTCCTTTTTCTTCCAATTGCATCAGCTAAGCTACCTTCACCCCTTTTTTTAATGGCCCAGCCTTTGCAATGGTGATCCAGACATATGAAATCTCCTGCTTGGACTACTACAACTCCCTATACATCGGACTGCCCAAAAAAATTGACCGCCACCTGCAGTTCATACAAAATGCAGCTGCAAGAAACATACAAAATGCCAGAAAATTTGACCATACCACTCCACTGTTCAGAACCCTACATTGGCTCCCAACACATTGCTTGACCATATTGAAAACCTTAGTTTTGGCCTTTACCACCGTATCCGAACAACTGACTTGCTCTTTACACTCCCACATGGCCTTTGCATGCACTTTGACCAGCCCGCTTAGTAACGCCGGCCCCTAAGGAAATGATACTCTCTAGCACTAAGAAAAGAACTTTTGCAGGCATCGTCCCCACCCTCTGGAACTAGTGCCACTGGGTATCAGGCTAGCCCCAGACCTCCTCATGTTTAGGAAATGACTGAAAACTCTGTTATTTATAGCAGCTTATGGTTTGTAACCTGTCTCCATCTTAGCCCCGAAGAACCATTTAAACTGCTTACATACGGAGCCAGGCTCTTTCCATTCTACCCTACTGTAAAGTTTTAGCCCCACTGGAACTGTCTTCTCTTAAGCTGTATTTGTGTTTGATAATTCTCTGTCTGTAATCAGTGTTGCCTCCTCTTCCCTCATTCTTAATCTCACTTGATCTTGCTATTTTGTCTTCTATTGACTACAGACTGTAACTCGCCTTAAAACATAAAGACACAAGATTTGCCATACTGGGTCAGGCCAAATGTCCATCAAGCCCATTATCCTGTTTCCAGTCCAGGTCATAAGTACCTGTCAGGACCCCAAAAGGTCAATAGAATCCATGTTTCTTATCACAGGGATAAAAAGTAGATTTCCTCAATTCTACTTTAATAATAGTTTATGAATTTTTCTTACAAGAACTTGTACAAAACTTTTTTAAACCCAGCTCACTAACAGCTTTCACCACATCATCTGCTAACGAGTTCCAGAGTTTAACTATGCATTGAGTAAAAAATATTTTCTTCTATTTATCTTAAATGTATCACCTAGTAGTAACTTCATTGAATGTATTTTTTGAAAGAATAAACAACTGTTCTATTTCA
The DNA here is from genome assembly GCF_901001135.1 of Rhinatrema bivittatum. Classification (NCBI taxonomy): domain Eukaryota; kingdom Metazoa; phylum Chordata; class Amphibia; order Gymnophiona; family Rhinatrematidae; genus Rhinatrema; species Rhinatrema bivittatum. The sequence goes on along the minus strand of NC_042626.1, from coordinate 62,215,416 downwards.
CTCATTATTTTATAGACCTCAGCCGTCTCTTCTCCAAGCTGAAGAGCCCAAACGCGTTTATTTTTTCCTCATAGGGGAATCATTCCATCCCTTTTGTCATTTTGGTCACCCTTCTCTGTATCTTTTCTAATCCCGCTATGTCTTTTTGAGATGCAGTGACCAGAACTGCACATAATACTCCAGGTGCAATTGCACTATGGAATGATTCAGAGACATTATGCTATTCTCTGTTTTAATCTCTAGCAGAGGATTCAACATATATTTCATGATGACACTGTAATGGAGTGTCCCTTGAAACCTTCACAGCCAGTGTTGGGCCAGGCATCCAACATCTAGTCTGGTCCACCTTAAAAGCTAGAGAAACAGGAGTTCTGTGGGCTGGTCCCTTGAGAACAGGAATACGATATTCAAAGTGCGTTCAGTGCTAGATAGCCGGATAAGGAGGACTTATCCGGCTATCTAGAGGGCCACTAAATATCCAGTTATATTCAGCGACCACTAGATAGCTGGATAATTCTCTTATATATAAGAAAAGTCAGAGTCCAGCGGATAAGTCTCTTATCCGGCTATCTCTTAGCTGGTCAATTTGTGGGTGGGCAATGGACAGATTGGGGTGGTGCTATTTAGCTGGATAAGTTATCCAGCTAAATGGTGATATTCAGCCTTAACTAGATAACTTATTCAGCGAAGTTAGACCTGCCAGAGAGTAGGTTTAACTTAGCCAGATATAACTTATCCGGCTAAGTGTAGCGGCTTATATGTGGATATTCTGTGGCACAGCCATGCTGCTGAATATCTCTTGTAACTTAGCCGGATAAGTTATATCTGGCTAAGTTATATATCTGAGTAGATTTGAATATTGGGCCCACTGAAGACAAATGCTGATGTGAATGTGGCTGAAGGTAAGCCACTCTTGTAAATAAAGTTTTATATAAGAAAAGTTAGAGTCCAGAGAGTGTCTGTCCTCTGGGAAGTTACAGACCGCTTATGCTGTCTCACAGATGCCTAGATCTTTTTCCTGGGCGGTGACTCCCAATGTGGAACCTTGCATTGTGTAGCTTAATTTAGGTTGATCTTCCCTAAATTCACTTTGCCCTGATCCACATGAAATGTCATCTGCCATTTGGATTCCCAGTCTGGCAATGTCCTTTTATAATTTTTCACAATCCTCTTGTGATTTAACAATTTTGAATAATTTTGATTCAGCAAATTTGATCACCTCACGCATCATTCCCATCTCTAGGTCATTTATAAATGTTAAAAAGCAGCGATCCCAATACAGATCCATAGGGCACTCCACTATTCACCTTTTTCTCTCTGTTTTCTATCTTTTAATCAATTCTCAAACCACAATAGAACATTGCCTCCTATCCCATGACTTTGTAATATTCTTTGAGTGTCTCATGAGGTACTTTGTCAAACACTTTCTGAAAATCCAGATACACTGTATTAATGGGCTCACCTTTATCCACATGTTTATTCATGCCTTCGAAAAATATAGCGGATTGGTGAAGTAAGACTTCCCTTGGCTACATACTGACTTTGTCCCATTAAACTAGTCTATCTATATGTTCAATAATTTTGTTCTTTAGAATACTTTCAACCATTTTTCCCTGCACTGACACCAGGTTCACCGGTCTGTAGTTTCCGTGATCACTGCTGGAACCCTTTTTAAAAGCTGACGATATATTAACTACCCTCCAGTGTTCATGTACCATAGCTGATTTTAATGATAGTTTACATACAGTATTACTAACAGTAGGTCTGCAATTTCATTTTTAAATTCTTTCAGCACTCTGGGATGTATACCATCAGGTCCAGGTGATTTGCTGCTCTTTAGTTTGTCAATTTGCTCTAGTTCATCTTACAGGTTCACTGAGATTTGTTTAATTTCCTCTAAATCATCAACTTTAAATATCATTTCTGGCATGGGTATCTGCCTTACATCTTTCTCATAAGAACATAAGAAATTGCCATGCAGGGTCAGACCAAGGGTCCATCAAGTTCACATCCTGTTTCCAACAGAGGCCAAACCAGGCCACAAGAACCTGGCAATTACCCAAACTCTATTCTTATGATGGAAAAGCATGACAAAATTAAATGATGATGATGATAAACAGAGTAAGGAAGTGTATTATTCTGATCAAATTGTGGAATTTCACGGACTGTGAGTGAAAAAATACCAGATAGGAACACTAAGGGGTAGATTTTAAAACATGGATGTGGGTATTTTATAACATGCACGCGTTGACATGCACATGTTATAAAATACGGTTCCTGCGCGCATGTGCAGGTAGGTCGAGACTCGTGCTCGCATGGGAGTAAATTTAAAAAGCTATGCGTGGCGATGTGAGTAGGGCTTCCCCAGTTCCCTCCCAGTCTGCTCCAATTAAGGAGTGAACTGGGAGGGAACTTCCTTATACCCCTACCTAACCTTCCTATCGTTTCCCCTCTCCTCCACAACCCCTAACCCTTCTTAGCTGCTTACTTACTTTTTTTTTTTTTTTTAAATTATTTACTTCTCCTCGGGAGCAGTAAGTAATCTCCGCGCTCCACCTGGCTGCCAACACGCGCTTCCCCAGGACAGCATCGAATAGCGCTGTCCCATCCCTGCCTGCCCCCCAACCTGCCCCTTTTGAGAGGCTCAGCACTTCATCACCTAACGGGGTTTACGTACGGGGCCGGGCCTTTCCGAAAATGCACGCGGCGCATGCAAGGTCTGGTCATGAGTGTAACTCCCCATTTTAACAGGTGCGGGCCTCTGAAAATTAGCCCGTAAATGTCATCCAGATTTGTGAACCCTGCCTGGAACAAGTGCACCACCTTGTTCTTACAGAAGTATTTTTGCTATATGCTATGTTTATTTACATTTGTAGATCACCTTCATTGTACCTACGTTCAACTTGGTTAAATTACAGCTAATCTGAATGTGTTCTGTTGCCATATTTATTTGTCTTTTAAGGAGTCCCCAGAAGCTGAAGAGAACTCCCCCATGGATTTCAGGCGCACAGCTGAGCAAGGTCCTCCCAGTTACTCCAGCTCTCCAAGCACCCCTGGAAGATCTCCAGGGCCCACAGCTCGCTCAGCCCGCAGATACCACCTCTCGCCGACGCCTACCCAGTCTGCAGTGACAACTCAGTCACACAAGTCTCCACCCCGGTCACCAACCAGCTCCCGGAACACTGCGCGAGTGGTGCGAGCAGGCGGGGTGCATATGATCCAAGAACAGGAAGAGGCCAATTCTGTAGAAATCAGTACCTAAGCCTATGTATATTCAAAAAGAGCCAGCCACCATTTAAAGATTGAAAGAATATGTTCTGTAGTAGCAGCTGAGCTAAGGAAAAGAGACTGGTGTATAGTGGAGAAGAAACTATGTAAAGCTCTGATTTTAGTTCCAGTTAATATGGGACCAATAAACAAGCAGTGGCAGGCAGCACAGAACGCTTTTAGTGCCCAGGTGTTGCTGGATCAAAACTTCAGCACTTGCTAGAGATGTATTTTATTTCAAATGCTAGCAATAATTACATAGGAATAGAAATGTGTATATTCTATTTGAAGTTCTGGGTCACTTGTAAAGAATGTTTTCCCTGGGAAAACTCTCATTTAAAGTATAGTACAGATTTCTGATACAATAGCGCTTCACTATTTAACTCCTGGTGTTCACTTCGTTGGAAAAAGCATACAAGTCAGGAAGCAGAAGGTGAAAGAAATCTTGGAACTATGCAATGCAGTTAGGCAAAGAACTTGCTAGGGGGTCACTGTATATGTAATACATACACAATGCGCTTACCTGCCTCATCTGGGCCAATAAAAATGCTGGTTTTCTTCCTCCCCACTGGCTCCTTTTTAAGAATCCCAAACTCCAAAGCATTTTAATGGAAAACTAAATCCTCTCCCTGCTTTCCCAGAGGTATTTTATAAATCTCTTGCATCTTGCTTTTTTTTTTCTACTGGGCATGAATGGGGATAATTTTGTAGCATCCCACACAAATTAAGACTGGCACCAGTTTTCAAAGAGAAAGTAAATGCATACTTATCCCGATTAAACTTCCCACACCCAATTACACCTGCTAAAATTGTGCACCAGAAACTTTTGGGGAAATTTTGTGCCCATATTTTTGAAAATGTCTTCAACCTCACCCCCAGAAATGCCTCCTCTCAGCTCAGATCAACTTACACATACATCATGATCATGCATATGTCAGGCGGGCAGGTTTGTCAAAAGCTATTTTTGCCCATAAAAGTCCTTTTGAAAATTACCCTCATGATGCATATGTAGAGTCCACATGCCTGAATGAAAAAGCAAAGCCATGATATTTCAGTAGGTTTATGCTAATCTAAGCCACCATATGGCTGGAGAAGCACCATCCATTTTACATGCAGCAGTAGCAAGCTGTTGGCAGTGTGCAGCTGTGACTCCGCTGTCCAAAAGATGAGGATTAGTTGATGAGGTTATAGAGGGAGAGCACTAGGCACAGATATCCTGCTCTGTAACTTTGGAGTGTGATTCTTTGGCTCCATAATGTTTTAAGCCCTTCAGAAACTGGATTTGTGCTGACATCACAAATTGCCCTTCTGCTGAGAATGGGGAGCATGTCTATAGGGATGGGGATTTTCTGATATTGTTTTCCTGTTATATGCAGCTCTTGCTTATAGGGGTCTGCACCTGTTTCTCTGAATGTGACAGTCTGTCTAAAGCAGATGACAGATTATGTCACTGGTAGGTGATAATTTGCCAGATTGCTTTTTTCCTGGCTGGGGTGGGAGTCAGAGGTGTTAAAATTTTCAAATGTTCTTTGTGTCATATCAGCGATGTAAGATTAATACGATAACATCAGGAGATCTTCCTCCCTTCCCGGATTTCCGACTCTTATCCTCTATGTATTCTGCAGAACAAGAACCAGATTGGCCAGAGTGTGCCATGATTAGGGACTTTTGTTTTCAGTTTTATTTATTTTGTTTTCTCCAGGAATTTATCAGTGTTTATTATAATGAACAAAAGCGGGGGAGCTTCAGTGGAAAAAAAATCTACTGCCATTTCTTCTGTTTATGCTCAAGCTTATGCTTCCAGCAAGCACTACCTCTGTCAGAGCAGCCCTGAGGGCAGAACAGTGGGTCCACTGCTCCTGACAAGCAAAATTAAAGAATTGGGAGGGCCGGATATCTTTTAAAGATATCTTGCTAAGTTACATGTTTTCTGGCCGCACAAGGCCGGATAACTAAAAAGCTACCTGGCTATATTCGAATATAGCTGGTCAGGTTTTTTAGTTATCTGGCTACATGTAGCTAGAAAACTTTAGGCTAGTATATTCAGCAGGATGTTTATTCTGTTGAATATACAGGACAAGTTATTATTGCTACCATATATGTTATTGAATTGACAATAGGTTTTACTGATGTTAAGCACACTTAACGCGGGTAAATGGGCTTTGGAAAATTGCTTTGATAGTATGTTACATTTTCCTTTGAAAGGTCTATATTCAGACACAGTCTGGATAGAAAAGTTAGCCAGATAAACTTATCCAGCTAACTTTGGAGGTATATTCTATAGTGCAACCATACTATTGAATATAACCAACTATCTTAAAGTTAGCCAGCTAACTATAGCTAACTTTAGGTAGCTCTTTAGCTCGACCAGACTTAGCTGCCTAAGTCATCCAGCTCACTATGAATATCTGAGTTAGCCGGTTAACTTAGGGCTGGATTTTCCTACGGTGCACAGGTTTTTGAATTCCATGGTAATGGGGGGCGGGCCTGCGAAAGCCGACAGTGATCGCACCACCCTGGCGTTATTGCTGCCGGCTTTTGCACCCAATAGCGCCATCATAAAAGGTGCTATTGGACACGGTGAAAACATCGCAGCCAGCGATGTTTTCGCCGCGTCTGCCCTGGTGCCGCCCCGACTCCTCCTCTTCCGGTTCTGATGCCGCCCCCAACTCCTCCCCGATACGGTAGGAAAATGACCCCCTTAGTTGGATAACTCCACTCCTTCCAGTTATGCCGGAATGCCTCTAACTTATCCAGCTAATAACCCCCTAACTTATTAGCCAGCTAGAATTTAGCTGGATATGTGCCCAAATATTCATTTAGTTGGCTTACTGTTAAGTTTGAATCTATGCTGATAATTTCTAACATGGCCCCATGAAACTCTCTAGCTTTAATACAGACTGTGATATAACCCTGCAACAGGATGCCTGTGGGAACCCATAGAAAATTCCTTCACTTCCAATGGAGCCAGGCACAGATTACAAACAGCCATCAGCCATTACCCATAGCAGCTCACAATGGCCTGTGCAATACCCATGAGTCCCACAACACTGAACACTGCCTACTACATATCAAAGTGATCTGAGCAATGCCCAGGAGTCTCACACAGCTCATCAAATTCCACAGTAACCTTTCCAGTGCTTACCAGGACATAAAATAACTCAATGATGTCCACTGAGTCCCACAGAAATCTACAGAGTCGCTGCTGTCCTAAGTTAGAGAAATACCAACAAGAGATAAAAGAAAACTTATTTTGTAAAATAAACACACCAGATACATAATGAAGCTTCTTTCACACAGTTATATCCACAATCATTGACTGGTAGCAGCAAGCTAGATGTAGTATGCAGACAACACACTACTGGTCTTCTCATTCATCCACCCATATTTTTATTAACTGTTCATCTTCAAGTATAATTTTTTTTATCAAACATATATAAAGAGTGTTTAAAGCTTAAACAAGCTCAATTAATAATGATGGCATACTATCTCTATGTATGAAGAGACCAAACTTTAGCAAACCCAGTCTATGATGACTAAATATTCTGGCATTAGCTAATGTTTTGTCCTGGGACTGCTTCAGGGGACAGAAAAAACTTAAACATAGATCTCCACACTTATCTGCTGGTGTTCAGTGTCCCACTATTGCACAGTCTCAGAGGACTGTCCATCTTGGCCATAAAGCTGCTGGGAAATGCTGAGATTTAAAGGACTATCCTTAGTGATGATATCACATAACCACATGTCAAGAAGTGTGCACTCTGATAGGGTCTAGATATAAAAACATAAAAAATTCTAAATGAAAAAATGGGTTTACACCCATTGTTTCTATAAAAAAAAATGTTTACAAAAAAATAAAAACCTATCAACAAAGAACAAATCACCTTGCCCCAACATCATGGAGAACTCGTACAAACACTCGAAGATTCCATTGTTGTCACAAGAACCATGAAAGATCTTGTTCTATATTCAATCCCAAAGGAGTCAAAGTACCCAAAATGGTGTATTCACCTCTGCTTTCCCTATAACTGTAGACATGGTAGATTCCGCCCCCACATGCCAGTCAACCTCAACTTTATTGATTACAGAATTGTAGCATGTCAAAATAATTTGAAAATTCAAAACAATGGAGCAGTAAGTCGTATATTGATCAATCTTAAAGTCTTTCCAACATGGAGTTTGTTGCAGGGACATTGAATAACATATAGTATTTCCATTGATTTACAATCAGTCTGAAAATGTAACTTAAACATACGTCCCAAAGCAGGAAGAGTAATCGAATCAATACACATGGTTATGTGGCAAACTGAGCAAAAGCTGATGGAAATTCTGAGATATGATACTGTGTTCTGGACCATACCAACCTTGTCTAGAAAAATCAGATTTAATTAACAAGTTTCAAATTCGTACCATAAGTTTGTGATCCTCAAGAAATTTTGAAAAGCTGAATATAGTTGATGTGCCAATGACGGTGAATGATTTATTTAATTGCAAAGGTTTGAGGAGTAAATGCCAAGATATATGACAAACTAGCTTCTGACTTGGAAGTTTTAGGCAAAAACTGCTAACTCACGGTGACACTACTTCACTTTTAAGAAAGCCTTTTTAATACAAGTTCTAGGGTACCCCCTAGATATAAAATGTGACTGCATAAGCTTTGCTTGTTGAAGAAACTCTTGTTTAGAGGTGCAAGTATATCACAGCCTCAAAAGTTGGTTGATTGAGAGACTTTCTGTGAGGGATCTTGTATGAGCACTGTCAAACCGTAATAATATATTACAATCTGTAGGCTTCTGATAGAGTGTAGTCTGAAACCCTGAGATATAATAATGGTTAAATCCAATAATGTAATCTGATTCTTATCAACTACAGCTGTAAATTTCAGAATAATATCCAAAGTATTCAATCAAATTACAAAATCGTGAAAAAGATTTGGAGCCTTTCCATAAGTTCAACACATCATCAATGTAATGTTTTCAAGAAATCAACTGAAGCTGGACAAGGTGATGATCCATCCAAGAGTCTTCCAATTGTCCCATTTATAAATTACTAAAATGCGGCTGTGCTTTGAATTTGTTGGTAAAATGTTTTGTCAAAAGAAAATTTTTTGTCAAAGTAATCTCTAAAAGTTTATCAAAAAAGGTGAGGAAACCCAGTGTGGATGGGAATGTCAATCAAAATATATCAAGCCCACTTACTGAAGATATGAATTTTGTAACCCAATGGAATGACATTTTAAACACATGTAGCCTTAACCTCATGATTTTGTCCATTTGCAAAACCCGAATATCAATTGAGTGTTTAAAAGATAAGATCACCCAACTGATATGCCAAGTACAAGCTGAGGTGCTGACTGATATTTATACTACTGAATACCAATCTCTTCAGGATGATTTGAATTCCTTTAAGAGAGAAATAAAAACAGTTATATGGGACACATTTTTGAAAGATGAGGGAGATTATTACTTAAGAGGTAAGGTTTACCCTTGGTTACAGATAATCGCACTACACCACGCCAACAAGTGATGTTCAATTACTCAGATGAGGATTCTTCTGGTGATGAAGATCTTCATTACAAATGCGACATTTATTAGCAGCAAACAAACGATCTGTACATTGGCCTTTCAGAACATGTCTCCCATTGACACACATGATGGATGCATTTTCATTCAGAACAACACACTTGCAGACTGGTCAAAACCAATGGTTTTAAATCTCTTCTATGTTCTTTCTCACAGGTGAGCATGCTAGCTAAAGAATTCTTTCATATTCATACCTAAATTTGATGCATTTGTCTAAGAGGTCTCTGTTTATCATTTTATATGGTTGCTGAAACTGAAATATTTTTTTGTTGGCCATCCATGTTAGGTAGGTCCATCATGAGAAATCCATCAATATTATGTCCTCCAGGACCAGAGGTTTCAGCCATCAAAACGTTTCATGATTTGGTGCTACAGGATGTCCTCTACTCCAAGCAGACGTGTTGATTATTTCACAAGAGATGATTGGACAGCTTTATGTGAGCTGCAGTCTTCTACAAAATTGGTCATAAAGCCAGCTGATAAAGGTGGATGTGTTGTGGAGATGTATCGATTTAAGTATGAGTCTCAAGTTTGGCATCAGTTATCTGAAATTAATTTTTATTTACCTCTTTCAGCCAACCTAACACCAGCTTTACAGTCTCATATAGCTATGTTAGTGGACACCATTGTTTCTACTGGTTTTCTAATGCAGAAGTAAGCTTCTTTCTTGAAAATTAGTCACCCGAAGGTACCGGTTTTTTACATAGTACCTAAAATTCATAAAGCATCAGATTGACCCGCCTGGCCAACCAATTGTATCAGGTCACAATTCATTTCTTGAGCCACATTTCAAGTTCATTGATTACTTTCTAGCACCTATTGTCCCTACTTTGGCTTCTTTTTTAAGTGACTCAAGATATGTTAGAACAATTAAATAAATCCAGCTAGATTTATCAGAGACATTTCTTGCCTTACTAAATGTAGGAGCAATGTATTCAAATATACTGCAACAGGACTCCTTGGAAGTGGCCTTGATATATTTTGATCAACATCTGTCCACACCAGATTCCCTCTTCTTTTTATGGATCTTTTAGAGATAAGTTTAACCAAAAATGTTTTTGCATTTGACAAAACATTTTACCAACAAATTCAGGGCACAGCTATGGGGTCCACTACGGCCCCTGATTTAGCTAATTTATATATGGGCCAATTTGTGCAGTCTTGGATAGCTCATCACATTTTTCAGATTCAGTTGATTACTTGGAAATATTATTTATTTATTTATTTAGGTTTTTTTTTATATACCGGCATTCATGATAAAATCACATGATAAAATCACATCGAACAAGGTGTGCAAAAAGTACAATAATTGAATCTAGTGCAGAGGAGTAGCAGTTACAATGAAACAGGGGTAATGGAACAAGAGAGAAAAAAAGCAGAAGAAGGTTAACATCATAAATTAATAATTATTTACAGAATCGAAGTGGCTACATTCTTTGAGTATATAGGTTGTGATTCAGGTATGGTCAGGGAAGGCTTGTTTGAATAGCCAAGTTTTCAATCTTTTTCGGAAGGTTGGCAGGCAAGGCTCCTGGTGAAGGTTCGTGGGGATGGAGTTCCAGAGTGATGGACCGGCTGTCGAGAAAGCCCGTTCTCTTGAGGATATGTGCCGCGTGAATTTGGTATTGGGTATCTGGAGGGATCCTCTGTAGGCTTCTCTGGTCGGTCTAAGGGAGTTGTGTGGGCTGAGTGGGTGTTGAAGGTCAAGTAACGTACGGTGGTGGATGCACTTATATTTATTTATTTATTTATTTATTTATTTATTTAAGAGTTTTTATATTCCGTCATTAAGTTATTTACCATCATAATGGTTTACAATAGGGCACCTTTATCAAAGAGCATATAGATTCTAATATACATGGGTGATGCCATTATTATTCGGTAACAGACAATATTATGAATGCTATAGTATGAGATAATGAGTTTACATTAATTCAGCTGGGGGGGGGGGGGGTTTGAATCTTTCTTAGTAATTCTTCCTGATGGTTGACTACAGTTAAAATAGTGTGAACTAATTCCAGTGGTCTCTGGAAGTTTGGTGTTGGGTGCTTTTAGCTGTGTATCCTTAATTAAAAGCCTGCATCATTCTCTTTCTTGAAGGCTTGTTTGATGGTGACGGATTTATAGATGATTCTGAAGTGAATAGGGAGCCAATGGAGATCTTTTAAGATGGGTGAGATGTGGTCTCTTCTTCTGGTATTTGTGAGTATTCTTGCCGCCGCGTTTTGGACCATCTGCAGAGGTTTAATGTAAGAGGATGGGAGTCCTAGGAGGATAGCGTTGCAGTAATCTAACTTTGCGAAGATTATTGCTTGTAGTATTGTTCTAAAGTCATGGAAATGGAAAAGCAGTTTTATCCTTTTCAACACTTGGAGTTTGTGGAAACAGTCCTTTGTAGTGCGGCTAACAAATGCTTTCAAATTCATCTTGTTATCAATTATAGCTCCTAAGTCTCTGACTTGAGGGGAGAGAGGAATGTTTGGAGGGGTGCTGGAGTTATTGTTGTTTTCTGGAGAAATTAGCATGAGTTCTGTTTTGGTGGAGTTTAAAATGAGGTTTAGGCTGGCGAGCAGGTCCTTGATTTTTGAGCAGCATGATTCCCAGTATTCTAGAGTTTTGAAGAGAGATTCTTTAATAGGGATCACTATCTAGATGTCGTCAGCGTAGACAAAGTGAGTTTTAGGTTGGTTAGAAGCTGGCACAGCGGGAGAAGGTAAATATTGAACAGGGTAGGTGATAGGTAGGATCCCTGTGGGACTCCTACTGGTGCATCATGGCGGGGAGATTCTTTGTTATGGATTTTCACTTTGTAGCCTCTATTATTAAGGAACGTTTTGAACCAGGCTAGCGCTGTACCTGTTATTCCAATGGATGAGAGTTGGTTTATGAGGATGGCGTGGTTTACGGTGTCAAAAGCTGCAGAAAGGTCTAACAGAATCAGTAGGAAAGATTGTCCTTTGTCAAGGCCCAGAATTAGGTAGTCTGTCAGTGAAACAAGGAGGGATTCTGTGCTGGAAGCTTTGCGGAACCCATATTGGGATGTGAAGAGGAGTTTGTTGTCTTCAATGTATTTCGACATTTGAATGTTAACTAGTTTTTTCATGATCTTGGCTATGAGAGGTAGGTTGGCGATCGGGGCGGAAGTTGTTCGGGTCAGCGGGGTCTAAGTTTGGCTTCTTTAGGAGAGGTTTGAGAGAAGCCAGTTTGAGATCGTCTGGGTAAAGGCCTTGAGTTATTACTTGATGTGTTCATCTTATGGAAAGGCTCCAAATCTATTTTTTAAGATTTTGTAATTTGGTTGAACACTTAGATGTTAATCTGAAATTTACAGCTGTCATTGTGAGAATCAGATTACATTTTTGGATTTAACCATAATTAAATCTCATGAAGGTTTTCAGACTACACTGTATCGGAAGCCTACAGTTTGTAATTTATTATGGTTTTTTTCAGTGTTCATCCAAGACTCCTCAAGGAGTCTCCCGATTGGACAATTTTTGAGGCTGTGACATATTTACACCTCCAAACATGAGTTTCTTCAACAAAGTTTATCCAGACACATTTTATATCTAGGAAGTATTCAAGTACTTGTATTAAGGCTTTTTTAAGAACGAAGCATTGTCACCGTGAGTGGTTGTTTTTGCCCAATACTTTTGATTTAGATGCTAGTTTGATGTATCTTGCCATATACTGCTCAGACTTCTGCCATTAAACAAATCATTCGCCGTCATTGGCACATTCTTCTTTTTTTTAGTTTAATTATTTTTTTATTAATAGGTAAGAAACATTACCTACAGTGACATTTTAACATATGATTAGGGAGATCGCACAATACAATCATCGTAGCAGAACAAAATAACAACATGCGAAAAAATGTGATACAATACATCCGTTAGGTCACCATTTTATAGATAAACAGGGAAGAGGACAGTAATAAGAAGAGAAAGAAACTAAAGAGAAAAGAGAAGAAAATAGAGAAAAGAAATAGAGAAAAGAAAAAGAAAAAGAGAGAGGAAAGACACAGCACATAAACAAGTATGCATATCAGAGGAGGAGGAAGGTTCGATACCTAAGCTTGTACATAGGGGATATTACAAAGAAATTATGTAGGTGTCAAGCGGCTTCCAAACCTGGGACCATTTACCCAATCGGCCAAATTTAATGGCCATAGCCTGTTCATATTTAGTATAAAGACTTACAGTGTTCCACCATAGAGATTCCGATAACAGATCAGTATGCTTCCAATTAGACAAAATATTATGCTGTCCAATTGTTAGAAGAAAATCCAATAGTTTCCGATGAGGGGTTGAAAGGGTTAGAGCTGGGTGCGCCCCCTTGAGGATGACCATAGAGTAAGATATAGAAGACTGTAAATGTAAGATGGAGGAAACCTTATCCCATACCTGTTGCCAAAATCTTTTAACAAAGGGGCAGGTATAAAGCATGTGTGATAGTGTAGCTTTAGGGGTCAAGCATGACCAACATTGATGGGATTCTAAAAGGCCTGCCCTGTGTAATTTCCAAGGGGTCCAGATAGCTCTGTGTAATGTAAAAACAGAAGTCTGCATCAAACTAGAGGATAGGGAAATACGAGAGGAAGTTAACCAAATATAGTTCCACATTGGCAGGGATATCTCTATACCCAGATCCAAAGCCCAGGTTGATCTTAAAGCGTGCGTAGTAGCAGAAGATATGCGATTGAAAAGTTTATACAATCGGGAAGCAAGGTGACCTTTCACGCCATTATTTTGATAGAATTCCCACAGAAAAGGAACTCGGGCGATCTGGGAGAAACATACAGAGGTACCTTGCAGCGCATCTTTTAATTGTAGCCAAGCATAATGCTGAGTGCGCGGAAGACCAAATCTCTCTTGTAATTGAGAGAAGGTTAGCAAGGTACCATTTTGTATAATGGAGGAGATTAACCAAATGTTACACCATTGCCAAGTGGACCAAGATGGTGAACAGTCTCCTATTTTAATAGATGAATTGCGCCATAAAGGAGCCAAGATAGATGTTTTCCATCCCGGGAAGGCACTGGGACGTTTCACATCAATGTCATTAAATGCTTTATACAAAGACCTTAAAATATGATTAGCAGCCTGAGGGGAGGTGAGATTCATACCTGGAAAGCAATATAGGGGTGCAGGTGCCACTAGATGTTGCTCAATAAGTAACCAACGCGGGGGGTCAACAACTTCCTGATCATACTCAAAATAAAAATAACCTTGCTGTAAAATAAAAGCCATGTGATAAGAGTAAAAATCCGGGAAGTTCACTCCTCCTTGTATCTTAGCCTTTTTTAACTTAGAGAGAGCAATACGGGGAACTTTGTTATTCCACAAGAACCTTGTTAATATCCTATCAACTTGTTTATAAAAGTCCTTAGAAAAAAAAAACCGGGATCATGCTCATAGTATATGTAATTTTTGGCGCCAATACCATTTAGCCGGCCCCACCAAGTAAGATGGAGGGGAGACCATCGGAGGATGAGATCCTTGAGAGACCGCAGAACACTGGATTCACCATGAACTATCGTCTCCAAAGGATCCATATAAAAAAGGACTCCTAGATATTTAAGACAAGTGGACATCTTTTGAACGGGGAGATGAGTAAGGGATAGAACAGATGCCGAGTAATTTAGTGGCAGTAGTTCAGTTTTATGCCAATTAATTTTATATCCAGAAAGAGATGAGTAGCTAGAAATTAAATCAAAAAGTTGGGGGAGTGAATTCTCCGGATCTTGCAAAAACAATAAAACATCATCAGCATATGCCGAAAGTTTGAAAACATCCGATCCTATTGATACTCCTGTAATAAGATCCGTTTGCCTAATTGCCGTGAGTAGGGGCTCCAAAGCCAGGTTAAAGAGAAGCGGCGAAAGGGGGCATCCTTGCCGCGTTCCCCTATGAAGAGAAAAAGTTGGGGAAATCTGTTGATTAATATACAGATATGCTTTAGGTGAAGTATACAAATGTTTAATCCAAGACAGAAATTGAGGACCGATACCATACCATTGGAGCGTAGCCAATAAGAAGGACCACTCTACACGGTCAAAAGCCTTTTCCGCGTCCAATGATATGGCCACAGTCGGAGTGAGTAATGAAAACACAGCCTGTTGTATATGCAAAAAAAGCCGGGTATTGTTAGACATCAAGCGACCCTTAATAAAGCCAGACTGGTCTGGATCTACTAAGAAGCCCATAACCCGGGATAGTCTAGTAGCCAATATTTTTGTAAAAAGTTTATAGTCTGTATTTAATAGGGAGATGGGTCGATAGTTAGCTATGTTGGCCGCATCTCTGCCTGGCTTAGGGAGCACCACTACACAAGCTTGTGTGAAAGACGTACCAGAAGCTTCATTAAGAAGCAGGGAAGAAAAATAATCATGTATATAGGGAATTAACGTCTTTTGAAAGGAACTATAAAATTCAGCCGTAAAGCCGTCTGGTCCGGGTGCTTTACGTGGAGCCAGGGACTTGATTGCAGAGGTAAGTTCAGCAACAGTAATAGGAGAGTCCAGCAGGTCCATTTGCTGTCGTGTCAAAGTCGGATGTTGCAAACTAGAAAAAAAATCCTGAAACATCTCAGGCGACGGTGAGATCTCAGATTGATATAAATTTGCGTAAAAGTCACTAAAGGCCTGCAGAATTTCAGAATCCTTAGTCAGTATAGTATTAGATGGAGATAATATTGTCGTTATGCATTTGGTTTCTGATTTTTTCTTTAAATATGAAGATAATAAGTGGCCGCATTTGTTGCTACCAGCATAATATTGTGCCTTCGAGTGAGAGACATGTAATTGTACCTGTGAGCTTAAAAGGCGATTGTATTGGTAGCGTGCCTTAACTAAAGCTGCGAGAGATATCGAAGACGGGCACGTAATATGATCCAATTCGAGGGAAGCAACTTGTTGGTGAAGAGAAGTTAAAGCAGCTTTTTGTAACTTGGCTCGTCTGATAGAGAAACTAATGATGTCACCACGAATCGTGGCTTTAAAAGCTTCCCAGAGAGTGGCAGTCGAGACATCTCCTGTAGAATTATTATGGAAGTAATCAGTTATCTTTTGTTCTAGAAATGGAGAAAACTCAGGATCTTCCAGTAAAGCTGAATTGAAGCGCCATTGCTTATGTATTTGTTTGGGAGTCGTCAGATTACATGTCAAGGAGATAGCCGCATGATCAGAAATCAATATGGGGTGAATTTTTGTGTCCAAGACTTGAGATAATAAAGATTTATTAATAAGAAAAAAGTCTATTCTGGAGTACGAAGAGTGAGGTGATGAAAAAAAGGTATAGTCCCTTCCGGTAGGATTGATCAGCCTCCAAGGGTCCACAAGACCATACGTAGAAACTAGATGCTGTAAGGTTCTAGTGGATTGAGAAACTATGGGTCGAGCCGTTGATTGCTTGTCCAGGATGGGGTCTAAGGGCTGGTTGAAGTCCCCTCCAACGATACATGTAGAGGAATCCAAACTAAGCAGATTTACAAACACCTCCTGGAAAAAGCCTGGGTTATCATTGTTGGGTGCATAAATATTAAGGATGGTGAACATTTCAGAATGAATAGAAAGTCGGAGAAGGTTCCATCTACCATCCGGATCAGCCAGGTGATCAGAGACAGAGGACGTTAAGATCTTGTTGATAAGAATAGCAGTGCCTCTTTTCTTATGTACCGCTGCACTGAAGTAAACCTGTCCAACCCATTGCTGTTTGAGCTTAAGAGACTCAGCTTGAGATAGATGAGTCTCCTGTAACAGCGCAATGTCCGTTTTCAGAGTATGTAAATAGGTGAGGATTTTTTTCCGCTTTATTGGATGAGAAAAGTCGTTGACATTTAAGGAAACTACTTTAAAAGAAGAGATATGAGTCGCCATTATACCAGAAAAACAGACAAATCCCTCATTGTACGCTGAGCACTCCTACTATAAATCCGATGTGTGCAGTTAGAAGAAAAAAAAGTAGCAAAGTTGACACTTGTCAAAAAGTAAAAAAGGGAAAGAATTAGGAACAAAAAGATGTATAGTGGACACGAGTAGATAAATTGTTTCCATAAGGGTACCGCTCTGAATTGTGTCATCACTAGAGAAGACAGTGTTAATGCACACTATCTATATGTAGAAAACAAAAAGAGCCTCAAGGCAGGCCAAAATATAGCCCACGTCCCTCGCTCCTGTACCATGGGTGCCATATAAATAAAGAAAAAATTGGCGTCATAGAAAAATAAGAACTTGCAACAGTTAAGGTGGCTGATACCAAGAAACCCTCCGGCATTCCATGGGTACATAAAATAAAAAGAAAAATAATCATATATATGTCTCCAATACAAGGCTTCACCGTCCCTGCGTAATAGCTTCGAAATGTAAGATACAGTCCCAAAACCAAGAGAAAGAAATTAGGCATATAAGATCCCCTTATCGCCCGGTATACAGAAAATCACCTATGGGATAAAATATTATGTTCAGGTTACCATGCCGGCTGAAGAGTCGCAAGAATTCAAGTATTCTTCCAGATCACGAGGATCCTGAAACATTTGGGTACGGTTATTATAAGTTACCCTCATTTGCGCCGGGTACAATAAGCCATATCTGGCCCCCAGAGCCTGTAGACGAGATCGCAGGCCTAATAATGCTTTGCGTCTGACCGCTGTGGTTTTAGCCAAGTCCGGAACAAAAAGTACATTATGACCTTGAAATGTAATCGGGGTTTTGCTGCGAGCTGCGGCAAAAATTTGTAAAACTTGGGGGTATCGTAAGACCTTGAAAATGATAGGCCTCGGGTACTTAGAATTTCTGAGGGGCCGGGAAGGAATGCGATGCGCACGTTCCAGTTCCAATGGGTGTTCAAAGGTAATTTGTAGGCAATTAGGTATCATAGCTCCCAAAAACTTCATGAGATCATTACCTTCGAGTCCCTCGGGGATTCCCAAAATCCGTATATTATTATGGCGATTACGATTAGTCTTCTACTTCAGTCCGAAGCTGCGTCATCGCTTTAGTGAGTTCAGGGATTGATGCCGTAGTAAGGAGCAGAGAAGAAACTTGAGTTTCAGCGTCATCCAAGCGCAATTGAAAACCATCCATCCGAGCTGATAAGGTTTGCAGGTCCGTGCGGACCGCAGTAGTAGTTTCGATGTTGAGTTGTAGCATTTCTTTAAGTTGTTTAAGCTCCGTTAAGACTAACTCAGCGGACGCCATGTTTTTTGCCGCGGTTACCTTATCTGGCGTCGGGGGATCTTGTTTCTGCCGTTTTGTGCCTGTCGCAGAAGCAAAGGCTGCCTCAATTTTACCCGATTTGGCAGCAGCCATCCTTAGAAAGCAAGGCTCTCCCTTCCAGCCAAAAGAAACGACCTGAGACGACCAATTTTAACAAAAAAAGGAGCGAGGATGCTCAGAGCATTAAAGGTGGGCGGCCATCTTGTGCGCTGCACGTGAGCGTCCCCCCATTGGCACATTCTTCAACTACATTCAGTGTTCAAGATCTCTTGAGGATCACATATTCTCGTGGTATGAATTTAATAGACGTTAATTAAATCTGAATTTTCTAGACAATGTTGGACCAGCATGCAGTATCACATCTCAGGATTTCCATCAGCCATGTGGCTCTTGTTCAATTTGTTACATATCCATGTGCATTGGATTGTACGTTTAACTTACATTTTCAGACTGACTGTAAATCAATGCGAGTAGTATAGGTTATTCAATGTCCCTGTAACAAACTCTATGTTGGAAAGACTAAATGATAAATCAATACACTTATCTTAGAGCATCACAGTTGCATCAACAAACAGACTTAATGTTCCGTTGGTTATCCATTTCTTGGAATTTTCATATTCTTTTGACATGCATGATCGATAAAGTCAAGGTTGACTTGTGTATGTTGGGGGAACAGATCTACCATATCTACTATTACAGTGAGAGCAGATACATCATTTGGGTACTTTAATGCCTTTGGAACTGAATATGGAACAATATTTTTCATGTTTCTTGTAATAAAGGTGGAGTCTTTGTATAAGTTGTCCATGATGTGTTGGTGGGTTTCAATCTGCTTTTCTACATTTTCTACATTTGGGATGTGATTTGTTCTTAGGTTTTTTTTTATAATCTTGGAAACAAAAACTTTTTTAGAAACAATAGCTTTGTAAGAGGATATAAAACCCATTTTTCATTTAAAATGTTTTGTCTTTATAACCAGACTGCTTGATATGTGGTTATGTGATATCATCACGAAGGGGAGTCCTTTTAAATCTCAGTGGTTTCCAGCAACTTTACTTGGCTGTAACGCGACTGGACAGTGTCTGCACGATTCGCTGAGACTGTGCAAGGGTATGGCATTGAACACCAGCAGATAAGTGTGGAGATGTATGTTAAAGTTTTTTCTGTCCCCTGAAGCAGTCTCAGGATGAAATATTAGCTAATGTGAGGACATTTGGTAATTGTGGACTGGGTTTCCTGAGGTTGGACTCTTTATACATAGATATAGTATGTCATGATTAACTGAGCTTGTTTAAGCTTTGATCACACTCTATAAATGTTTGACAAAATTTTTTTACTTGCGGATAAAAAGTTAACAAACATTTGGGTGGATGAATTGGAAGACCAGTAGTGTGTTATCTACACATTACATCTGGCTTGCTGACAGCCTTCAATAACTGTGGCTATAACTGTGTGAAAGAGGTTTCATTATTTATCTGGTTTGCTTATATTAAAAATAAGTTTTTCCCTATATCTTTTGGTATTTCTTTGATACAGATCTGAGATAGAGTTCTTACTCTATTTTGTTGGTTTGACGTCTAATTGAATTAACAGACTCAGCTAAACTGGTTTAGAGAGAGAGGTTGATGAAGATCAAATCACTAATTCCAGCATTGAGGTTAGCAGAGAGGAAGGAGGATATACTGTCCATTACAGATAAGCATAAATATTTCTAACTAAAATAACACAAGCTCAAACTTTTTAACTTTATGAAGAAATGGAAAATGTCACACTTCCATGAATTTTTATGCCATAGAATTTAATTGGGATTTTTATTTGCCCAAATAAATTAAAAATAGCAACATTTTAAAATTTGTATTTAATTTCATGAAACAAATGATGGACCTGGACAATTTAACAATTATCTGCATTTTTTAAAATAAAAATTCCTTCATTAATATCCATGGAAAATTATTTTTGTAGATTCTCAGAATATTTGTACTGATTTTCAGATTAGGAATATATTTAGGCTTACCTAGCATCTTCCAACTTTCTGACACTGCTCTCTGCTCCCTTGTCTCTCACTCTACATTTATTTATTTAACTCTTTTCTATACCGACATTCATGATACAAATCATATATCGGTTCACATGGAACAGGGGAGTTGTAACATTGATATTGAGGAAGAAGACAAAGTTCCCCTTGACCTGCGCCTTCTGGCTTTCTGCCCTGCGTCTCCCAGTCCCTTGCCCTAAGTTTCTTGCTTCTGTCTTGCAACACGTGCCAGTTTTTGTCATCCTGTATCTTCATCTTATAAAGGTTTCCATGCTCTTGTTCAACGTAATCACTTTTTAACAGAATTGTTTCCTGCTGAGTCTAACAGCAGTGCTTTAATCCCTCCCGTGCATCATCCTGCAACTTTCTATGAGAATTGAGTGGATTACTTACAAACTGCTCACTGCACATTTAAAAACACATTTGCTACTATGAATATTTTACTTGCACTGGAAAAAAATAAATCTTATAAAAAAATTGAGTGTTTTTGTTTGTTGTATGTTATACTAGTAGTGGCCTGTTCTATCCCTGCCTGAATGGAATATTTAATGGTTAGCTTAATATGATTCAGCATCTCAGCGGTCTTTGCTTTTGGATAATTGTTAGATGTTACAAAGAACCTGATTCACTAAAAGCACAATTTTCAAGGGGCGGATTGCAGGCAGATGCCAGCCTGGGGGATTTTTTCAAAACCAGCCCACAGGGTATTTGTGACTCACTAATGCGCTTTCTGTGCAGTAGTTGCTTCAATACCTCCCAAAAGGACACCAAGCTAATCGCTGAGAGGTATTTCAAGAAACTTAAAACCTGACAAAATTGAGACAAAAAATCTCCAACCTAAATTTCACCTTTCTCATAAAACATTAAGTAGAGCACATCCTAGAGCAGGGGTGAGCAAATTGAGCTGTAATCCCCCTTCTATCCATGCAATTGGTTGGGCCCCCCCCCACAAGTTTGGTTACATCCTTCATATATCCTGGATTCCTGGTCTGGTGTTAGTCTTTTGAGTGGAGGAGTAGCCTAGTGGCTAAAGCAGTGGGATACGACCCAGGGAAACCAGCCTTCAAATCCCACTGTCGCCCCTTGTGACCTTGGGCAAGTCACTTTACCCTCTGTTGCCTCAGGTATAAAATTAGATAGTAAGCCCTGTGAGAGATAAGGAAACACCTACAGTATCTGAATGTAATCTGCTTTCATGTACACTTTGAACTGCTAAAAAGCGGAATATAAAATAAATAAATAAAAATGAATCAGCAGTTGCCAAGCAATGAGAAAGCCGCACTGCCAGCCAGAGGCTCAGGCACATACAGAAAGACATTTGCCGCTGTGCTCATTCAGTGAGTGCCCCCCTCCCTGAATGAACTCACCTCAGCCAGAAGTCTCCCTAACCTGCACAGGGCATCCTCCCTCTGGTTCACCCCCTCCTCTTCCATGACAGTAGCGTGCCTCCACTTCAGCCCATTCTCACCGACTCTGCTACAGTCTGCTGCTGTTATGATTCCCTAGGCATGAGTCTGCCTGGAGAGGCGGGGACTAGAAAGAAATTATCCTGCAAGGCTTAAGAAAATGAAAATTAAGCCCTGGGCAAGGCTAAATGCAGCACAGCTGAAGCAGAGACTTGGGGGGGGGGGGGGAGCCTGACCCACAACAACGCAGCTCCAGATGGAGGCAGTGCAGCCAGGGCTGGTGAAGGGTATTAGGCACCCTAGGCAAAGCCAATAGCCTTGCAACCCCAGCCCCACCCTCCACACATATAATTAAAAATTATGCATTCATAATAAGATTGTACATGGAAAAAGAGCATTCAAAGTAAAGCCTTCTGAAATAAAAATATCTCAGCATGCATAATATTTATTTTTATTTATTTAACTCTTTTATATACCGACATTCATGAAAAATTTCATATCATATCGGTTTACAAGGAACAGGGGTATTATAACATTAACGACAGCGAGAAGAAAAAAAGTTACAAAACACAAGGTGTTATGGGAACTTGGGAGACTGAGAGCAGACAATGCTGTGGTGCCAATCACAAACCCCTGCAAAAAGTAAGACACTTGGAACTCATATGGTATTAGGCCTATTGTAATATGTGTTGGGTAATAGGGCTTGGCCTTAAGAAAATCATGAGTAAACTAACTTACAATTACAATATATTAAATCTCCAAATCTAAACAGCACTAACTGCCAGAACTCAAACAGCAACAGCCCTACTTATGAAAAAGCAACACTACAGCTATTACACCAGGCTCTAAAACATCAATACACCTATTAGGAAAACATAACAAGCCAAGCTGGTATAGATCCCTACACAGAATCTATGCCCTAACCAAATACCTCAGTTTGGTCTGCCATAGGCAGAATAACAGACCCTCACCAAAAACAGAATAAAGAGAACATTATGTATAAAAAGAAACATGCACATAAAATCTGAACTGGAAACTGCAACAAGCTAGACATTGAATATAAAAAACAAAATATTCCTAATAAAACATCAAACAATAAACCAAGAAATATAAAACATAATAGTAAAATCATACTAAAAAAGAACAAATATTTCAAAACAGCTGATGAATAGAATATTCAATAATTGAAATACATTTTTGTTCATTTACTATTTTCAAATATTATAGGTGTTTGGGAGACACATCAAATAACACTCAATAATTAAAACTAGAAAGGATAAAAAAAAATCCTCTCCATAGTCCATTCCTTGGAACATTTGATTTCCACTCATCCTAAGATTGTTGTGGATTATTAGCAGGAGAGAGGCGGGTACATAAAATGTATCCTTCCTCCCTCTCACACACACATGCAAGCAGCTTCCTAGTCTCTCTCACATAGGCATACACACACACACAAGCAAGCAGACTCCCAATCTTTCTCTCTTTTCGTACTCACAGACTCCCAACCTCTTTCATACTATTCTGCTTTTGCTCATTCATTGGCCGGCAGCTGGGTCTCTCTTGATTTATTTTGGCCCAGCCGACCTGAACTCTGTTAGCAGCCCCAGCATGTCCTCTTTTATTTTGGCCCTGCTGGCCTCTCCTTTTTTTTTTTTTTAGACTTTGGTCTGCAGTCAAATTTCTCTTCTTTTGCTCTGGCAATGGCCTGGATCTCTCTTCCTCCTTTGGTTGCCAGCAGGATGGTTCTGCAGGCAGCTTCTTTAGGCCCTTCACGCTATATTCCCCAGATCACGGAGACAAAGCACAGAAAGCGACCAGTGCAGATGTCATGCTGCCACTTTCATCACATGTCCCACATGACCAGCCCACCTTGGCATGTTGAAGCCCCAGTAGGCCAATCCGCCCCTAGGCTTGAAACCCTCAGGTCGGGCAGTCATAGATGGACCCAGGGCTCATAACTCATTTCAGATATTAAATCCTTAGTTTTCAAAAAGATGTTAATTCATTCTTGAGTGTTTAGAATTCCCTGCGGGAGGAAGAGTGACATGTAGGCCATTTTGTGTTGCTTTACAAAAATTACCCTTGAGTTCCTTGTAAATAGGGTCCTTTGTTTTCAGTTTAAACCAATTTTCACCCATAAATTCCCATATTTTTCCAGAGTTGACAATCTGTTTAAACTGATATTCAGCCTAATTTTAGAAATGATTAAAAAGCTGCTTCAGAGCTTCAGATCCAGCGTTTCAAGGCCATCAATAACTACTAGAAGCCAGAGTGGGCCAAAAGCGTCTGCTGTCTGGTGCCATTTATGCGCTTTGAAGCAGGCCCTGTCTCCCAGAAGCAAGTCCCAGCAGGCTTCCTGGCACTGGGCCTGCACAAAAGCAGAAGTGCAGTGCTGCAGAGCATGGGAGACTCAGTAGGCGTGCTAGTGAAGGAGAGAGGAGCCTGAAGCCACTGCTGGTAAGGATGAAAGACAGTTACAGTGCAGGAGTGGAGGAAAAGGGAGATTCTTGGCAGGCTGGGGGGGAGGGGGAGGTAGAGATGGCGATGCTGTTGAGTAAGTGCCTAATTCTTTATTGTCCTGGGCTTCTGTCCACCAAAATAAACTCTGATATTTACCTGGGAAAATGGTCATTTTTGTTCAAATGGTTTTCTCCTGTTTTTGTTCTTATCATAATAAATTCTGATAAATTCCCGGGAAAAATAAAGAACAATAAAAATGGAAATGAAAGTCCCTATTTGTAAACAGCATTGATGATCAAGTCAAATAGCAGCAATGATCACACTGGAAGCTAGCCTGGTTTCCAGCTCAGTTTTACTGATAATTTGAGGAAACTGAATGAAAAGTTCTTTACAGCATTTTACTTTACTGTCCAATGGATTTATGCTTTGTTCTAAATAAATTTGTGACCTTCAACTTCCAGCAATTCTCTTCCAATGATGAATTCAAATCCTTTGATAATCTAGCTCTTTTTTGCCAAGCAGTAGACTTCCCATTGTGAAATGGGTAGAATTTAATACCAGTCACTTAAATGAGTCTCTAGTCCTCAGCTCTCCTATAGTCTCCTACAGTCTTCCCTATTCTCCTTTTCTCCTACGGGCAGTATCAGGTTGACACTTCACTCCTCTCCTCTGAAGTGTTTCTCACCTGGGGTCAGTAGTGATATGCTCTTGAACCCATTCTTCCCTAATGACACAGAGGTCCATTTTCAGACACAATCTGGATAGCAAAGTTATCCAGATAGACTTATCTGGCTAACTTTGGAGATATAATCAATAGCGTAGATGTACTCTTGAATATAGCCGGCTATGTGATAGTTAACCGGCTAACTATAGGACAGCTCTTTGACCCGACCGGACCTAGCCAGCTACGTCATTCAGCTAACTCTGAATATTGGAGTTAGCCAGGTTACTTAACTGGCTAACTCAATTCCTCCCAGTTATGCCCTTATCTGGCTAAATCTATCCTCCTAACTTATTAGCTGGCTAAAGCTTAACCAGATATATGCCCAAATATTCATTTAACCAGCTAAGAAGTCAGCCAGCTAAATGGTTTTGAATATGGACCTCACAGAAAGTGATATTCAACACTACTTAACTGGATAAGTTAGGATGTATCCCTCTAAGTAGTGGAAAATTAATATCTGGCCCAACTGAAGTACGTCCATCACTTAGGAGGATGACTAATTATCTGGCAAATAGTTAGCCAGCTAAGTGGCAGGTGGGGTGAGGGCATTCTGGGGAGGAACTGACCCAGCTGAATAAGGTATCTGGCTAACTTGTATATTAAAGAGTTAGCAGGATACCTTATCTGGTGAAGTTTGGTCAACCCATAGGGTTGTCCTAAAGTTAGCCAGATAAACTTATCTGGCTAACTTTAAGAGAGCTGGATATATTCAGCAGCATGGCTATGCCGTTGAATATATAGGCTCAGTAAGTTTATCCGGCTAACCAGCCAAGCTGCACAATGGCTCAATATCTACCTCATAGAAGATATTCAGGTTCTTTCTAGAGACACCACTTCCTCCAAATGGTAACAAATCTGAGTCCCTGGGCCCTAGGGTACTCAGTCAATGAAATAAAACAAGGGAAAATCTTACTCAATGAGGAAACTGAATAAGAGGCAGGGAAGGTTGGAGAAACTTCCTACTCAATTAACAAATAGGTTTCCAAAACCCATGGGCAAAATAAGAGGTAAGGCACTCTGTCTCCATTTTTCTACCCAGGTCCTAGTCCAAACAGATCTCAGAGCCTTTTTTCCAGCAAAATAATCAAAAGCAGGGACAGCAAAGGACAAGCTGCCCCTAAGAGGATCAATTGAGGAAATTAAACTAAGAATCCATGCCCTGAGATAGTGGCAGGGGTTTATAAACTGTAGGAGCACAAAATCTCAACCTCCCACATGGGGAGCCAAAACTCACAACTACTACTAACTGCAGCTCTCTGCTCCCCTCTAAAGAGTTGATTAGTCTTTCTGGAATGCAGTCCTTTAGCTTCTCTACAAGTTTATTTTAGGTGCCCAGCTTTGGGAGTTAGGCACCTAATTTGGCCTCTGAAAACTAATGAGGCCTGAGTGCCTATATTTAGGAGCCTATTTTTCACTAGGCACCTCCACTAGGAAACAAAGTTAGATGATTAGTACTGATTTTCAGCACTAGACAACTAACATGTCAACATTTACTGGTCTAGTAATCCGGAAGATAGCTGATTAAAATTAACTGCCTAATTTTGGTTGGGATATTCAGTGAGACTGGTAGGGAATTATTAGAAAAGGAATGATGAATAAAACGGAAAATGTCATAATGCCTCTGTATCGCTCCATGGTGAGACCGCACCTTGAATACTGTGTACAATTCTGGTCGCTGCATCTCAAAAAAGATATAATTGCGATGGAGAAGGTACAGAGAAGGGCGACCAAAATGATAAAGGGAATGGAACAACTCCCCTATGAGGAAAGACTAAAGAGGTTAGGACTTTTCAGCTTGGAGAAGAGACGACTGAGGGGGGATATGATAGAGGTGTTTAAAATCATGAGAGGTCTAGAACGGGTAGATGTGAATCGGTTATTTACTCTTTCGGATAATAGAAAGACTAGGGGGCACTCCATGAAGTTAGCATGGGGCACATTTAAAACTAATCGGAGAAAGTTCTTTTTTACTCAACGCTCAATTAAACTCTGGAATTTGTTGCCAGAGAATGTGGTGAGTGCAGTTAGTATAGCTGTGTTTAAAAAAGGATTGGATAAGTTCTTGGAGGAGAAGTCCATTACCTGCTATTAAGTTCACTTAGAGAATAGCCACTGCCATTAGCAATGGTAACATGGAACAGACTTAGTTTTTGGGTACTTGCGCCAGGTTCTTGTGGCCTGGATTGGCCACTGTTGGAAACAGGATGCTGGGCTTGATGGACCCTTGGTCTGACCCAGTATGGCATTTTCTTATGTTCTTATGTTCTTAGGTCTCCCACTGAATATTCTTGGCTAAAGTTATTTACATAAAATTACTTGGCTTTTGAATATTGAAAAAAAAAATAGCACGTTGAGCAGGTGCCAGTGCTCCCATCCTAACCCTTTAAATAAGGTGTTGGTCAAATTCCACCCTCCCAAACGTGGCCTGGATTGAATACTAAGAGGCTAACTTTCAAACAACTCCATGACACCCCATTTATATGTGTATATGGCCGCACAGAGATTCACAATAGTATTTTATAACTTGCACATATCAAACATGTGTGTATTATAAAATAGGTGTATGTCTGACCCGCAACAGATGCAAGTATGTATGCTTATGCACGAATACATGCATTGCATTGAAAATTAGTATTTCAATGCATTGACCATGCCTACTTTTCCTACCAGTTTAGAAATATACGTGTGTATATTTTATGTACAAAAAGAAAGCAGGACTTGCTTGTGTAAAACCTAATTTACATGCATTAAGTCAGTATATTTGAAAACATGCGTATGTAATTCAGGTTAACAGTTTTCCAAGTCCTCCACCAGTTCGCCTAGTCCTTTGCCGGTCATTGAGACCCTTTTGGTTTTTCAGTCTGAATTCCCTCCATTTCATCCAGATCTCCCACCCACCCAGTAGTACACAATAAACAATTCTGATATCAATTACACAAGACAATTAGCAGCTGTACAATTATGTGCATAAGCTGCCAAATGTACGTGTGATTCTCAGTGTGCAGCTCGATTCAAAAGCATACAGCACTCCAACCTGCTAAGCGATTTCTGTAAAAATATTTTTATATATCCTCTACCTCAGTGTGCACTTTAGAAGGGTTTTTTTTTTAAATTTCTGCATAATAGTTTAATATATTTTCCTCTCTTAAAAGTAAACTTTAAAAGCTAGACATGCACCAAGTTTGGGAGATGTGCGCAGATCTAGCACATGCGAGTGTCCACCTGATTTTATAAGGCACCCATATGTGCACACAAGTACCGATGCATGAATATCTCGCATCTGAGGAAAAGGGGGCGGAATGTGGGTAGGGCATGGGCGGGGTTTGGGTGTGCCAGGGCGGGGCTAAGAGATATTATGCAAGTAGCTATGTGCCTGGGCGTGTGCCCAGATATATTTCAGCACAAAGTTACTTCTCCTACGAACGAGGTATAAGTCTTAATAAAACTATTTCCAGGCATCTCTGAAGTGTTTGAGGGGACTGGGTTAAGCAGGGTGTCAGGTTCATGGACCCTTCTTCCTGTGGTGAGGTTGACTCAACCTACCCGGAAGGCCCTGTAGGTCCTCACTGTCAGCCAGTGGACCAAGGCTAGGAGGAAGTGTTACATATACTAGCCCCTTTCCCCTTGGGTTGAGCAGGTCTTAGGCGAGAGTCTCCTACGTATTGGTGAGAGAGCAGGTCCAGGGCCAAGCTAGGATCAGAGTCAGAGGCATGTGGCAAATTAGAGTGGGCCAAGTCCAGGCTAGGGTCCATGTCAGGCACAAATAGTCAGAGTTCAATCATAGGTCAAATCCAGTAGTCAGTCCGAGGGAAGGTGTAGGCAACATGGAGAAGGACTGAGACAGCAGGGAAGGATGGAAGAGGGTGACTGGAAGCGACAGGGCAGGAGAAACGAGGCAGGCTGGGCTGGAGAGAATCAGGAACAGGAAGGCAGGAATGAAGCAGCAACTCACACTACAAGGGGACTGTAGACGACCCATTGCTAAGGCAGAGTGGAAGTGTCAGAAGAGCCCTTTTGTAGGACAGCTGAGATGATGTCATCAAGGAATGCTGTGCCTTCTTTCCCACTGCAGAACCTTTAAGAAGGGCTAGGTTTGGTGCACACACCTAAGGAACCCCAGGACTGAGTAGCACTGGTGGCGTCTTCACACAGGAGAGCGTAGTTGATGGGTCGGCAGCATCCTGCTGTGGAGATGAGGCCTGGCCGGCATCAGGGGTGAGTAACGCGGCTCGTGGGGCCTACCCGTGAGCCACGGAAACGCAACACACTGGGAGTGCAAGCTACAGAACCAGGGAAGTTTGGAGGACCTAGCTGAATACTGGGCAAACTGGTGAGTGAACTGGCGATAATGATCATAGCTAGGACACATGTCTTATTATAAAATTCCTTCATTTGTGCATCCCAGTACTGAATTACACTGCTGTGCACACAGAAGCTTGAAATTAGGGTCACACTTACACACCCACACAGGATATAAAATTGCCACGTATCTGGCTGCGTGCCCAGATACCTGACATATATGTATGTGGGTTCCCACACACCCATTTTAAAGTTGTTACCCTGTTTGTACTTTTAGGATTTTTTTCTGATATTAAATCCTTTCCTCCTGTTTCAATAGCTGTACTTATTTACTAAATATAACCTGCGCTCTCCCATCTATATAGTCTCATAGTGAATTTGCTTACGGACCAAAATTCTCCAGCTGATCTTTGCTTTTATTTTTTAATTTTTTAAACAGCTCTCAGATAAGCCCAGCTAGGTAGGCCCAGGCCCTGAGTCTTCTTTTGTGGGGTGCGAAGGAGGTCAGGAGGGATGTTGGTGAAGGCTGGGGAGGCCCTTGGAGGTAGGAGGGTGCCAGAAGGCCATGGGGGAGACCATTTTTGAAACAAATATGAAAATACCTGATAATTTGAGGGGGGGGGGGGGGGTTTGTTAGTGACCATTTTCAGTTCATAATAATAAAAGGAATATTTCAAAATAGCAGACAAACAGAATGACATCCAATAATGAAATACTCATAAAAATAAAATGTTCCAACTCCAAAACAAAAATTGAAAAACAGCGCACACATCAAGTACTAACACCCAATTATTAAAACGAACCACTCACCATACCTGGGAACGTTTGATTTCCAGATGCCCTGAGATTGTTATGCATTAGCTGATGGGGTGGGGAGCAGGGGTTGTTGTGCACAAACTTTCTCCTTTCTCTCTCATATATATACACATAATTATACACGTTTGTTCTCTTGTACACACAAACACACACAGGCTTCCCACTCATGCACACTTTACCCGACACACACACAAACACATGCTCTCTCACTCACACCCTCTCTCCCTCACTTCCACATGCCCTCATTCACTCAGACAGGCCTCCTCTCACATACATACATAGGGTCCTTGTCTCATTCACACACGTACCCTCACACAGGCTCCCTCCCTTGCTCTCTGGAACACCATTGCTCTCTCGTACACACACACACACACACACAGTCCCTCTCTCTCACACATACAGCTTCATATAATCTCCCTCTCTCTCTCACAGCCACATACACATTCCCTCACACACACACCCCTTCCCTCTGTCTCTCTCTCACACACCTTCATACAGACACTGTCTCTTGCACACACACTCTCCTTCACACTGGCTCCCTCTCTCTCTGGCACACACCCCCTTGCACAGGCTTCCTTTCTCTCAAACACACATGCACTCTCACTCCCTCCCACAGGCTCCCTCTCTTTATCTCAAGCACACACACACAAACAGAGGCACCTTCAAATACACACATACACCCTCCCAACCTCTCTCTGGCTCACAGGTTCTCTTGGGCTTTCCTTCTGCTAGCATATGGGCTCTACCCCCAGCTCTCCCTGGCCTTTGAGAAGGCTTAGGGGAGGGGGCAGGCACAAAGGGAAGCACCGGGCCACCGGAGACCCATGGTACTCTACTATTAGGAAAAGGAGAAGAAAATATTACTTTGCAGTGAGAGGTGGTGGAGACAAAAACAGTAACATAAACGAACCTTTGCAACGCTGGGAATCCTGCCTCACCACTATAAGTGCCCTACTATCCAAGCTCCATCTAGCTCTAAATACTTCCAAAACAGAAGTACTCGTCATCTCTAATCAGCCTGAACGTTTCACGATCCCCTTGCAACAGGACACCCCCCACACTTCTACCACAGCCCTCTCTCAGACCCAGTTTGTAAGAGACCTGGGCGTCTTCATAGATCAACACCTGAGCTTTAAACCCCACATCAAATCTCTCCTAAAGGGGGGTTTCTATAAACTCAACATCTTAAAAAAACTCAAACCCCTCCTCCACACCCGCGATTTCCGTACAGTCGTACAGACCACCATGCTTACGAAACTAGACTACTGTAACTCCCTGCTACTAGGACTTCCTGCATCCACCGTCAGACCCCTTCAGATTCTACAAAACTCCATGGCTAGAATCATAACCGGCACACGCAAAAGGGACCACATTACCCCCATACTAAAGGACCTACATTGGTTGCCAATATCCTACCGCTCTCAATACAAAACACTCACCATCCTTCACAACTCCCTACATAAACACAATCACACCTGGCTCGATGAAATGCCTCGCTACCGCTCCTCCGACCGCCCCACAAGAACAACCCTTACAGGCACCCTTCACATCCCAACCCTCAAAGTAGCGCACTCAACCCACACCAGAGGAAGAGCTTTCTCCGTTGCTGGTCCCACCCTCTGGAACTCCCTCCCCACCCTCCTACGCCAAGAGACATCTTTTCACAATTTCAAGAAAGGAGTCAAGACATGGCTCTTCCGACAGGCCTATCCCGACACAAACCAAACCTAACATCTCCCCCCTCAGCTCCCCCTGCTCAACCTTGTACCCCCCCTGCCCCCTTCTCAGCTCCTCCCTACTCGGCCTCCCACGTTTCACCCTACCCTCCGCCCGACCTTTCCCTCGTCTCCTCCCCCAGCCTCTCCCCCCTTGTCCTTGTCACCTGGCCGACCCTCCACCCTTAGCATTCCCCCTCCCCGCTACTCCCTTTATACCTTCTAAAAACGCATTCCCTGGTGATTCCCAGTGATTACCTTCCCTCTACCCCTCCGTATCCCTACGTAGGTAAAGAGATCCTTGTATATTTAAACCTCTGTACCCCTTCCCGCCCTACTCACCCTGCCCCTCAAATACCCTTTTGCTAACCCTATTAACCCCTTTTCCCTTCTATACCGCCCTTAAATCATCCTAACCCCCTTCTTATTTCATATTTAAGTGAATACTTTAAGTAAATGTCTCTCATTACCTCCTTAGCTCTACAATTTTGAGTATGACTGTACTTATCATCAACTGTATATAGTTGCAGCTATTTGTGTTCTTTCACTCCTTTCTGTCCAGCCTTTGCCCTTCCCTTAGCCTCCCCTCTCCCACTCCCCTCTCCCACTCCCCGGTATCCTCCCTTTCCCACTCCCCTCCCCTCCACTATTGCTCTACTACGCTATTGTTTTACCTATTTATCAGTTTTACTGTGTTATTGTTATATTGTAACTTTCCTCCTTTGAGTTTTTTGTAAACCGGCATGATGTGTTTCACGAATGTCGGTAAATAAAAGTTAATAAATAAATAAATAAATAAATAAATAAGAGCCATAGTGGTGGGGAAGTGAGAGCAAAGCCTGAGGACCTGTGGTATTGCATTAGGAAGAGAATTAGATAGTCCTAGAAGTCTTTATCTACTGTCGCATTCCACGTTTATATGACTCCCTGTGAACTAAGGTAAATAACCTGTCAAAATACTGAACTATTCTCAATGCAAGTTTTAGTAACAATTTTGGTTAATAATCATACAAATATCTTTTACAGGGGAAGGAGGAGCGAGATGGGCCGGGAGGTGATGGGAAGAGTTAAAAAAGGGGGAAGGGAGAAGATGGAAGAGAAGTAAGGGAGAGGGGAGAAGAGGTGGCAGGAGAGAGTGTGTTTCAATTAAAATACTCATTTGAGACAGGTTCCAGCAAATATATATATATATATATATTTGAGTATTACTTTTGTGTTGTATTTTATGATGTATTGCTATTTGATGAGTTTTGTAGACCTCTTTTTATGCACTGTGTAAGGCAGGTGCTTTAGACATAACATAACACTTCTGCACACACATACACACATGAACTATACTAGAATGCTTATATCTTTCACAAGCATTATAATAGATAGTATGTACACCCACATATAAGCATGTCGTATATACAAAAGGATGGGCTCCGCTCGCAGCCCACTGTTCCTCTCAGCCGCAAGCAGGATGGACTCCACTCATGGCCCCACACAATTGCTCTTTGCCGCCTCCTAATGGTTGGTGCCCTAGGCAACCACCTAAATCAATTAGTGAACACGCTGGCCCTGATCCAGGAGGCTTGACAAGGCTGCCTTCTTTGGCATGGGGGACTCTGTGTCTCCAGTATCTTGTCTCTTGTTCTATTCTATGCCTGTGACTTTGAGGATTCTGCCTGTAACTACGGATGAAGGTTTTGATACTGAGCTCTTACTTTTTTTTTTTAAACTGTGCTTGACTGGGTAGGGTCATTTGTCATTCCAGAAATGTTTCCTGTAACTTTAGGGACCCTGCTTTTAACTGTGGATGCTGTTAATGCTGTGGATGCTCTCTCAAGCTAGGGCCTCTGTCTGTCATTGTGGATCCCCTGGGGAGGAGCTTAGCTCCAATGCCCCTTTATGTTGTTCACTCCCAAACTTCCAATTTAGTTCTCTGTAAACAGCACTGATGATTTCTTGATAACAATAGCAGCAATAATCATGCTAGAAACCGTTCCAACTCAATTTTATTGATAGGTTGTAAAAGCAAATTGATGGTTCTTTACAGCTGAAATTGGAAAAATAGTTCAATTGATTGTTACAAAATTAGATTTTATGAAGTTGTGATTTTTTTTCCCTTCCAGCAAAAGTCCTCCAATTACTCCAGCCAATCCTTTGGGTAATTTGGCCCCTCACTTCTGCTCACTGTGCAATTTAATCTCCAGCTCTTACCCATGGAAATGGGAAGAAAGTGTATCCCAACCTACTTCCAGCATACAAGGAGATCCCAGTTCGTGCCTTTCCTGTAGTCATCTCTCTTCCTCACTTCTCACTCTTCTCAGATGACTCTCTCCTGCATCTATAGCACAGAATCTCAAGCCTCTTCCTTCTAGGCGAAAAGGGCACCTCTTTCTTCAGAAACCCCAAACTCTGAGTCCCCGGACCCCTGGGTCCTCAGAAACGCAGAACTGCAATAATTCACTCAAAAGCGGGGAAACAAAATAAGAGGAGAAGGTTGGGAAAACAACTTCCCTCACTTAACCAAAAGGCTTCCAACAACCATGGACAAAATACGGGGATAAGGCACTCTGTCTCCATACGTATCCCCATCTCTATTCCGAGAGATTCCAGAGTCCTAACCCAGGAAAAGATCAATCACGGAACAGCACAGGACATCTAACTCAGAAATCCACCCTCTGAGATGGTGGCAAGGGTTTATATACAGTCAGAACACATCTATTTCTTCCATAACCAAGTGACTGATCTCTAATCTCTCTGTACCTCCCAGATTTATGGTTCAGCTCCTTACACAATCTAAGACTCTTGGGACTATGTTGGTGACTGTGGATGCTGTCTGTGATTCAAGACCGTGCTTGTGACCATGGACTCATCCTATAACTGGAGTCTCTGCCTATGAATGAATTATGGACAGTGCTTGTGACTGTGGCTGATCCTTGTGATTGCTGATGCTGCCAGTGAGTCACTCTGGGATCTTTACTTGTGTCTGTGACATTTATTTTTTTTTATTCATTCATGCGTTCATATTTAATTATTCGCCTACTGTTATAAACATAAAGGCAAGGCTTGTGGCGCTGCAGATGCCGACTGTAACTTTGTGGAAGCTATCTTTGACTTTTAGTGCTGCCTACGACTGCTGGCTGCGATTGTGATTTTGTGAACCTGTGACTGAGGATAATATCTGTGAATCTCTAGATTCTGAATGCTTCCTGTGAGTTTGGGGTCCATATGTGAGACCAGATGCTGACTTTGACTCTATGGACTGCCTTTGACTATGCGGATGCTACCTGTAATTCTATGAACTCTCTTGTGACTCGGATGCTACCTGTGACTTTCACACATGGGACTTTTCAGTAGTAGGGGATATAGAGGTGGTAGGGAAGTCTCAGTATCAGAGTCTAAGTTCCTTGCCAGGAGTTGAAGTTCTTAGCATCAGGGTCTGGTCCTTGACTGGGAGTAATGAGAATCTGGGTGCCAGGTTAAAAATTCTTAGCATCAGAGGGTATTAAATGCACAGAACAGGCAAGAGTAGTAGCTGGCATCACTGAAAGCTGCCTTGTCAGTTTTGGTGACATTTTCTTGCTTTGTGTTGTCGAACAAAGCCTGTTATTTACAGATCTGTCAAATGCATAGCAGTTAATCGCAGACAAGTGCAGAATACAGTGAATGTGGCTGAATTGCTGGAAAAATGTGATTATGTCTTCGGGGCAGCGCAATTACTCACCCAGGGCAGGCAGCCAGCTCCTTTGTGTGTTTGGTGGAATCTCTGTCCTCTTCAGCTCAGGCCATCGCTGTCTCACTAAAATAGAAACACACAAAACAGGTTCTGTTGTGAAGGGCTCAAATTGTCTGAATTCACATTTTACAAAAATATGTCAAGCATAAAGAAGAGTAAGTGCATATAAGGAATTTATGTATATAGGTCCTTGTGGATGTACGACATGCTTATATGTATGTGTGCACATACTTTCTCTCACAATACTTGTGCATAATGTTATGTATTTTAGTATGAATGTATAGTTCATATGTGTATGCATATATATGTGTATGTTATATTTCTATACCACCTGCCTTAGACAGTGCATAAAAAAGGCTACAAAACACAATAAATAGCAATACATCATAAAATGCAAAATAAAAGTAATACATCATTATATATATATATACATATATATATGTGTGTGTGTGTGTGTGCGCACTGAAACCTGTCGTCAAATGAATCTTTTAATTGAAACACACTCTCTCCTGCCACCTCTTCTCCCCTCTCCCTTACTTCTCTTCCATCTTCTCCCTTCCCCCTTTTTTAACTCCTCCCATCACCTCCTCGCCCATCTCGCTCCTCCTTCCCCTTACCCTGTAAAAGATATTTGTATGATTATTAACCAAAATTGTTACTAAAACTTGCATTGAGAATAGTTCAGTATTTTGACAGGTTATTTACCTTGGTTCACAGGGAGTCATATAAACGTGGAATGCGACAGTAGATAAAGACTTCTAGGACTATCTAATTCTCTTCCTAATGCAATACCACAGGTCCTCAGGCTTTGCTCTCACTTCCCCACCACTATGGATAATTCTGTTACTGTTTTTGCCTCCACCACCTCCGCTATGAAGTCATATTTTCTTCTGTTTCTGCTGGCAGTGGAGTACGAGGGGGGTCTCCGGTGCCTGGGGGGTCAGTGCTTCCATTTGTGCCTGCTCCCTCCCCTCATCCTTCTCCTGGGATTGGAGGGAGGGGTAGTCTAATGGTTACTGCAGTGAGTTATGAACCAGGCAAACAAAGTCGCACACATCCCACCGCTGCTCCTGGTTACCTTAGGGAAATCACTTTACCTTCTCTTAACTCAGGTACAAACTTACAGGCCGAGGCAGTATCTTGCCCTGCGGCCCCTGCACGGCTCAGCACGCGATTGGACGCGCGTTTTAGGCGTGCGTTCATAACTCCTGATGGAAAATGGGGATTAGCGTGTCCAAAACGCGCGTCTAATTGAGCGCGTGGCTAATATCGGTCACAGTCATCAGTCATCACATCTGAAGCACACGCAGATGAAGGTATTAGCTAATCTCCACGATGCAAAACGTTTCCCCCTTGGCCAATGCTCCCTTGCAACGTGGCAAATTTTAGGGCAGCCCGGAACTGGCGTAAAGTTCTGCCATGTTTCAAGGGCTCATTGTAAAAACCCTAAACTCCTGCTTTCTGTGATCCCTCCTACTTAGTATCGTCACGATATTAAGTAGGAGGAACTCAGAAAGCGGAATCAGTAAAAAAAAAAAAAAAATCATTCATGGAAAAAAAATGTCTGGGCAACCAATGTACCCTCACAATTTACAGAGTCCAGGCTGAGTACATTGTGAGTGGTTATTGTCCAGGTAGCAGGAGAAAATGGACGCTCATACTGAGCGCCCGTTTCCTAACCCGCACTGACAGCCCCCCCCCCCCCCCCCCGTTTCCTGGGTGCCCCATGCCGAGGAGGCGATAGGGACGCACAATTTCACCCAGCGCCTACCTTTTTACCGCGGCAGGTAATTTAAATATAAAATCAGGTGCCCAGGAGAAGGGGCTCGGCGCACGTTAGGAGAGCGGGCGCTCAATCATGAGCATCGGCCTGCTGGATTGTAAGCCCTCCGGGGATAGGGAAATATGAACACAGCACCTGAATGCAATCTGCTCTGATGAAAATTGGAGTATAAATAACAGTCACAGGCAAGCACAATAATACGAGCACATAAGGGGGCTTTAGGAAAACAGAAAGAGAAGGTATCCACCTTTTTCCTGAATCCTCACACGCCACTGTGGCTCCTCATCACATCACGCTGCCCTCCCCCTCATGAGGAAGGCCGTGCAGGCACACAGCAAGCACGACATTGACAGCGGGAGCCATTCAGGGGAACGAGGTCTTGCTTTTGGCCGGGGGGGACGGACGGACCATGGCACAGCTGAAAGTTAGAGGTGGTGAGGTGCAGTGTGAAAGGGGCTCAGGGAAGGCTGGGGTGAGGGAGACGCAATGGCAAAGGAGGGCTCGACAGAGAAGCATCAGCTCCCACAGGTAGCACTAAGGGCTGCGTGGGGGAGGGGGTGCGCTGTCACTTAAGCAGCACCCACAAAACCACAGCTTTCCTCTCTCACTCATACAGATGCACGAGCAGTAGCAGATTCCCTCTCTGTAACTGACACACACATTCTCGCTCTATCTCCCCCCCCCCCTCCATGAATGACCCCCGGCACTCTCTTCTCTATTCCCATGCCTGACCCCAGCATGCTCCCTCTTGCCCCCTACCTGACCTTAGCCCTCTCCCCCTGGCTAGGCATGAATGTCCCTCAGCAGAGAACAAGCCCTCTGCTTTCTTCTCCAGCCCCTCCTCGCCCAGGCAGCGTGCAGGGAACCGGAGGGGAGATGATGAGGTCGAGGTTGGAACAGACAAGAGAAGAAACACTCTGCTCCCTGCAGCGGGAGAGGGCTTGGGTTTGTAATGAACAGGATAGAGCAAAAAAAAAAAGGAAGATCTATTCTGCTCCTTCATCCAGTCTCTCCATTCCTGTGGCTCCTTTCCCTCCACCCCCTTTATAGGCAGCCTGCAGGGGAAGGGGGTCAGATTTCCCAGGCCTGTTCACGGACCCTGAGTCACAGGACAATTGATTATTGGTGATGACCCGGCCCTCTTCAGCCTGACAGTCGGGGGCCTGGTTCTTTCCTCCCCCCTCCCTCCTGATTCAATCACCCTCAGTCTCATCATGGCTTTTTTCCTTTTAATTGTGTTTTTGGCCCTGCAGTTTCCCCCTTTGGTTTCCAGTTCAGTTGGACCTGGTCTGTATTGGTCTGTGGCACCATGCATCCTCATTTTCAATTGCCTAGGATTTTACCTATATTTATATAATTCCCCATCTACACCAGCCATTGCAGCAAGGGTCTTTGGCCAGGGACCACAGACAGTAGCTCCGTCCAGAGCCTGGTAGGAGTGCTCTCTGAAGTCTGACCACTAGGCATCCCCACTGAGCGACGGCGAAGATCCTCTATCCCCAGCTCCAACCAATGCAAAGAATGGATTGGCTGCTCTGGAATTAGAAACCGGCTGCACTGCATGGCAAAGGCACAGCGCTGTCATTGAGTCATGAGGCTGGCCTGTATGCTAGCCCTTTCTTGTAGAGCAGTGGTTCTCAACCTGGTCCTCAGGGACTGCCTGGGCAGTCTGGTACTCAGCACCTCCAGCACCAAATGTTTATAGGTGCTGTAGCCTCGTCGCTCCTGCTGCTGCATGCCTAAATCCAGGCCTGCCGCCATAGCACCTGCCCCACAGCAGCAGCAGCAGCAGCTAGTGGAGCTAGGGGATTCTGTGTGGGGCCCTCTCTCGAGCTGAGCAGCCCTGCACTGCCCTTCCCCTCACGCAGATTTCCATGCCAACAGGAAGCCTGAGCGGGATGAGGGTGGATGCGCTGGTCGGTCGGTGAGCGAGGGAGTGCAGGAGACGTCCCACCACTGCACTGAATTTCTTGGCTTTAGTGTTTCTGTTGTTGGGTGGGTAGTCGGACATCACAACATAGAAGTGAGGGGGGGATGTGAGGGGGGATGCCACAAGAGGTGAGTATGTGAGCAAACAATGCCCTCTGGTGCCTATAGGCAGGGGTGGACTGGCCTGTCGGGGCTTTGAGTTTGCTCCGGTGGGCCAGTCAGAAGTTTCATATGGTTAGTGTTGGGCGTTGCAACCCCAGGTCGGCAGAGCCACCGTGACCAGCTCCAGCCCTGCAACAGCTGGTGTCACAGAGCGGGATCCTCCCCCGAGGGTCTCTGCTCACTTTGGCCTCCTCTTTTGTACCCACAGCAGCAGGTGGCAATAGCAGCAGCGGTAGTGGCTAAATGGGCCTGTTGCCACTGCTCTGCTCAGGCATCCCTTCTTCCCACCATCACTGCGTCCCTGGCTCCTCCCCTCACACCTGCCCTGCTTCTGCCGGCAGCCAGCAGGCCTCTCACTGTTGCTTCACCATTGGCTCAACTCCCCTCACATTGGGCTGCGGCAAAAAGTAATAATTAAAAAAACAAAACAAAAAAACAGTATTAGGGCCTTCCAGCCTGCCCCTTTCCATACCAAAAGGGGATAGGAGTAGCAATACGCAGCCCACTGAGGGCCTGTCCTTCTGGGGCCCTGTCTGGATTCCCTGACCGCCAGGGACCACAGACAGTAGCTCCGTCCAGTGCCTGGTATGAGTGCTCTCTGAAGTCTGAGGGGAGAAGGAGAGAGAAAGAAAGCATGTGAATCAGTGAACATGTGTGTATGTGTTTGTAAGTGTGAGCACATATGTGAGAGTGAGAGAGAGCACGTGAGCCAGTGAACATGTATGTAAGTGAACATGTGTGCGAGTATGAGAGAGGACTTGAGTCAGTAACCATGTAAGTGAGCAAGAGAGAGAGCATGTGAGTCAGTGCGCACGAGTCAGTGACCTGAACTTATGCAAGCATGAGAGGGTGAAAGAATGCGTGAGTCAGCGTTTGAGCATGAGCGTGTGTGACTCAGTGAACATGTGTGTGAACACGAGCAAGTGCACGTGAA
This sequence comes from Rhinatrema bivittatum, assembly GCF_901001135.1. Lineage (NCBI taxonomy): Eukaryota > Metazoa > Chordata > Amphibia > Gymnophiona > Rhinatrematidae > Rhinatrema > Rhinatrema bivittatum. The sequence goes on along the minus strand of NC_042626.1, from coordinate 62,175,369 downwards.
TCAGTGAACATGCGTAAGCATGGGAGAGTAGAGAGAGCACATGAATCTCAAGGTGACTGGAATCAAAAGTTCCTAGATATGGAAATCGGGAGATTTTCTAAATCCTTTATTAGTTTTAATTATTATTATTATTATTATTCAGAGGACAGAAGGAGAGGAGAGAGGGGTTCTAGTGGGACCCCTACAAGGGCTCATGTACAGCTGATGAAGAACTTGGAAGAAGAGGCTTACAACTATCATTCTGATACAATGCGGAGAAAGAGAGGAATAAAAGAAAACTACTAGAGTGGCAGGAGATACCAGGGACTGATTGGACATTTAACATATCATTTTCAATGGGAGGGAAGCTCACCACTGCCCCTACCATAGGAAAGGAGAGACAATATAAATTTCAAGGATTTGGATCATTGATTTTCATAGCTATTAATATAATGAAGACCTGAGATCAAAAATTTATTTAAAAAAAAAAAACTTGATTGTAACATCCAGACATGAAAAGTACAGCTGCAAAGATTATTTCATCATTACACATCATCTAAGTAAAAGTATTATTGGAAACCAAAATAGCTTCCAATGTGTTTCCTAATCTGTAGATAATTCAGCACTCATCACTGCTGTATACCTCATTGCTATCTAGGGTTACAACTTATTGCAATGCACAGGCTCAGAAGAGTGCCATCTGTGACTGTATTTACAATGTGGGCCTCTGGAACCTCTGTCTGGGACTAACAGCCCACGGGTTACATGAGGAATAGTGATAACTGTTTTTCCATTGTTGCACTGCATACAGAGTTTGGCTTGTGGCGGTTCCAGTTAAGTTTTTGTTTGCATGTTTCTATTTATACTTTATGATCTCCCTATTTTGTGTTTGTGAGGGTCTGCATGTGTGACTGAGGTCTGGTATTCTGCTAGTGTGTAGATTCTGTGTAGGGATTGATAGCAGCCTGGCTTGCTTTGTTTTCTTATAAGGGATGTATTGGTGTTTTGGGGTCTGGTGTATTATTTGCATTCTTGCTTTTTCATATGCAGGATTATTTTTGTTTGACTGCTGGCAGTTAATGCTGTTTTGGTATGGAAAGTTTGCTGTATTGTAATTGTAATTCGGTTTGCTCATGATTTTCTGAGGGCCAAGCCCACACACAGTATACAGTACAATAGGCCTAATACCATATGGATTCCAAGTGTCTTTTTTCAAGGGTTTTTCTGGTTGGCACCACACTAGTACATATAAATATTACAGGCTGTTGTAAGTGACAAATTTACCTCAGAAGACTGTACTTTGAATGTCCTTTTTAATGTAAACTCTGTTATTTATAAAAGCATCATTTTGAATTGTGCGTGGAGAGGTTGAGGCCGGGGAGGGGGTATATTTGAGAAGCTATAAGATTTTTCCTATGTTGCCTAATACCCAGCCTTGGATGCACTAGTTTCACGTTCGAAAGCAGGATAACATGTGGAGATGTGCTGCTTTGGGTGAGTGGATCTCCTCAGTCTTGGCCAGGGCTTAATTTTTTTTTTACACCCTGGAGAAACACCATGGATCACTTCTGCCCCCTCCCCCCTCTCCTGGATTAAGTAGGCAAAGTAGAGCCCAGGAGACCATAAAGCAGCAGTAGATTCTGTGTAGCACTAAGTCAATGTGAATAGGCTGGGGGAGTGGGGGGAGTAAAGGCCAGCTACGGTCACAGAAAGGGAGGAGGTGAACCAGGAGTGAGTGCCTGTGTAGTGTTAGTGAGGCTTGTGGCTGAGGTGGCTGGGCCGAGCTCTGAGAGGGGCAGACGGCTGTGGAACCTGTGAGTCTCCTGTAGAGTAGCGAGTGTTGAGAAGGGCTGGGAATGGGAAAAGGAGAAGGCTGCTGCAGACTGGCACACATGAGAAGCAGTATAACAGCAAAATGTGTGTGTCTGGGAAAGAGTGTGTGGATGAGTCAGAAAGAATCCATACACACACACACACACACAGTCTTTCTCAGACACAAAGTGTGTGTTTCTTTCTCTCTGTGTCAGAGAAAAAAAGACACCTACACATTCTCTCACTCTCAGACTAAGACACACAAAGTGAGAGGGTATGTGTGTCTTTGTGTCAGAGAGAAACACACACTCACACTCTCTCTTTCTCAGACAGATGAAGCATGTGTGTAGGTATCTTGTGTCTGAGCATTCCTGACTGGCTGGCCATTACTTGGCCATTGGTTTAAGAGCTGATTGGTAGGCAAAAGACTTTAACACAAGGAATCCAAGATATATATATATATTTTGTTTTTCTAACATGTATTAATTGCTTTCCAATTTTTAAAATTTAAATTTCCAAAGCGATGTACATGTTTAACTAACAGATTAAAATCATACAAACAATTAAAAAAATGTGCAAATATTAAAACAAAGTAACTTTTCAAATTACCATCCCTCTGCAGCAACCATAAAAGATATTCCACCAACTCAAGCCTCACCTCCAACCCCTTAAGCCTAAACAGCAACTCCAAGATTTAATTCAGAAGCGCTGTCATCATCAACCAAGTTTTATTTTATGTCTCCAGCCCCTTCCACCTGCATAGCTCCCCCAGAGTTTAATTCAGAAGCGCTGTCATCATCAGCCAGGTTTTTATTTTGCGACAAAATCTCATATCAGGTCTGTTTCTTCCCTGACCTCCAGTGGGAAATGGCACAGAAAAGGACCAGTTTTGGATTCTCGCCTAGACTGTCCCAAGACCAGCCTAGCAGCCATGTTTTGGACTACTTGAAGCTTCCAAATTAAATTATCTGGGAGCCCCCAATATACAAGATTATAATAATCAATGTCCGCTATCACTAATGCATAGAACACAGCCTTATCACCTTTAAATTTAGAAAGTTTTTCAGTTGTCGCACCAGCCTCAATTTACTATCTGCAGAATGCAGAACTGAATTGATTTGGCTTTCCATGTAATATATGAGAGATGTAACCAAATTTGTGGGGAACCCAACTGATTGTATTGTTGGAAGGGGGACTACAGTTTTGTTTGCTCACCCCTGCTCTAGGGTGTGTTCTACCTCTTAGTTATTTAGGAAACATATGAAATCTATACTGAAGATTTTTTTTTGGCTTAATTCTGCCAGGCTCTAGGTCATATGATGTACTTCTCAAGGGCTGGCCTAGACAGTTTTGGAAGCTGTTGGAGCACAGAAAGCACACAAGGGTTGTCAGACAGATACTCCATGGGCTGAATTTGAAAACCTCCCCCTACCAATAGGTGCAGGCAACTTCAATCTGCCCTTTAGCAGATAGGGATTTCAGAATTAGACGCAATACCCCAGATGAGGTTTCACCTTTCACCTGTGCAGAGGCGTTATCCCATCATTTTCCTGCTGGTTATACTGCTATCCTACCATTATCTGACTTTGGTCACTGCCTCGTCTCACTGTTTTACTACCTTGGAGTTATCGGATAGAAGCACTATAAGATCCCTCTTCTGTTTGGGGCACCTCTCTCCCTCCTGTCATGTACTGCTCTCCTCAGTTTCGGCTCCCCAGAGGCAAGACTCTACATTTCTTGGTTTTGTATTAAGGAAATCATTTTCAAAGACTGCCGCAGGGGTTACATGCATAACATTAGCGTATACATGTGTAAGCAGCATGCATAGCCCATTTTATAAACCTTGAAAATATGCGCTTATGTGCAGCGTCACAGGTAAATAATAACAAGGAAAACTGGGAGGTTTAGGAGTGTTCTGGGCGGGGTTCAGACATTCGCACACAACTAGCTGTTTTGCAAGTGGGATACATGAATGCATTACCAGTCTTCCCCACACACTTTTACTCTGGCTGCTTGGTTCACGTAACTAAAATTGCGTTCGTCTGTGGGTTTTGGGCGGGAGGTCTGGGTGAACTGGTTTATAAAAGGCCTGCCTTTGCATTTAATTCTGGGTCATTATGCATTCTTATAATTATTACACACATAAAACATATGCATGCATTTTACAAAATAGGTAGAAAAGGTACGCATGCTCCTGTGTGTACTGAAATGTATGTGTGTATTTTGGGGGCAGAAATGTGCGGCTGCTGCCACACAGGTTATAAAATACTAGCATAAATCTCCATGGACCCACTTATGCGGATAGTTTTGAAAGTTGGGCTACTGATGTCACTTCCTTTGTTTTTGGTTGAGCTATTGAATCCATGGGGGTTGATATTCAGCCTCTGAGCAGCTAGGTAAGTTAGCCAGATACACATATCTGGCTAATTTACCTGGGATAATCAGTGGGGCGGCAGCTCCGCCGAATATATCCGGCTATCTTAAAGTTAACCAGATAAGTATATCCGGCTAAATTTAGACCAGCCCTACAGCGAGGCCAGAGTCAGCCAGATAGGTTAACCAGCTAACTCCAAATCGTCTAACTCTGCTCCCCCTGGATCGCCCCTACTTATCCAGTTATATTCTAGCTGGATAACTCGTTATATAGACAGATAAGACTTTTAATATCACACTTTAGCCATTTAGATGAATTATCCGTCTAAATGCCTTTTGAATGTAGGCCCCACAGGGTTTATCAAACCACTATTTATCACCATTTATCTGTGAGCACTTAGGAATGTTTCAGAGATTTCTTTTGAATCAGATTTTGATAGCAGTGCTGATTTTAGGTATAGACTGGTGGAACAGAGGCCTGGGGTTAATGTGAACAGTGACATAATGAGGCGAGACCCTGGAAGATAGATATAATCCTGCATCTTATCTTGTTTTCCAATGCTTTTTTTTTTATTTAAATATGTTTGTAATTTCTATTTTCTTCTACATTATTTCTTGGTTTCTTTGTGTGTTTTCATAGGTCTGTGAGGACAATGACTTATCTGAGAACCTATATACTAATGAGAGCTGAATGGTTGAGTTGAGATTGGGGACATAGGAGGTTAGGGTCTGGAGGTCCTTTGATGTCTTGGGAGGAGGAGCAGGAGGTTGAGAAGGGTTGGGGGGTTAGGGCCTGGATGTCTTGAGAGAGGGAGGAAGAGAATTAGGGCCTGGAGGGCATTTTAATTATTGGAGTGTTGGGTCTGGAGGTCCTTGTGTTTATCTTTGGTGGGGGAAGGACAGTGTACCCATGTTTATAGTTTATTTAGGTTTTCTATACCGTTACATCAGTCGTAAGACCATCACAACGGTGTACAATTAAAATGAAAATACAATAGTGTCATGAGTACAATTAATAACAAATTAATACCATAAAATTTGGTAACATTAAATTCTAAAACAGTAATACATTATTACATCCTTAAAGTAAAATATAAATATAAAAATCATAAAAAGATAAGATCAATAAGCTAAAAAAGATTACAATATAGAACTTGCTGGTTTATTTGTCATGCCTCCATGTTGTGGATATCCCTCCCTCCTTCTCATGCTTGATTCATTGGGAGACTGCTTAAAAAGTCACATTCTCAAGGTGGTTATCTTGGGCTGGGGAGGACATTTTATTTTACTCTCATTGTCTTGTCTTCTGCATCTCACTAGTTGAGTGCATTGGGGATTAAAGCCAGTGCGGGTAGCAGGTTATCATGCCAATTTGAACCTGGCTTAGAACATAGATCCCTTAATGTGACCTCTCAGGAGCAGAATCTCTGTCTCCTCAGAGTGATTATTATTGTGGCATTAAGCCATTGAGGATCGTCAGCTGACAATCAGCTAATGGAACAGAACTTCTGTGCAGACAGAGAGAATTAAGTCTTTACATGATTATGGTTCTGTTTAGCTGCACTCCTTCTGTCCCACTGTCTGCTAGAATACGATTTATATCCCGTGGTCACTGGGAAAAAGCTGTGGGCATTTTCACCCTGTCAGCAGAGTCACACGCTGGTGACACAGCCAAAGAGTAGGTGGCTAGCGTCCTTGCTGAGTAGGGCCCATATGCAGGAGAATAGGCTGATTGTGCTGTACTCGAGACAGGGATGAGTTCACAGCGCTGACGCCTGACGAGCTGACACATTTCTTTGTGATTTTCTGACATTTGGTTTCAAGTAAAAGGCAGAGTTCTGTTCCTGATACAACCCGGGAGTTATGGCTTTCTGTGAAAGTAGGGGAGCTAACAGGGTGGGACAGTCACATCAGCCACCCCGTGCAGCCCTAGACAGTCCCAAGAATGACAGAAGGTTGCCTCAGGCAGAGATACATTCAGTGCTCTGCAGTTTGCACCTTTCCAACTCCTCCTATGAGCTACACGGAAAGGAAGTCAACAGAAGTTTCATTTTCTGACACCTTAAGTATCCTCTAGAGACAGCGCTGACATCTCAGTTAAGTGTTGTTGATGCCTCAAGGCACACCCTTCCCAATCACTGCAGTAGCATTGGCTTCTGATTGAAAGCAGGATACGGTTTAAAACGCTCTGTTTCGTCTTTAAATGTGTGAATAAACAGGCCCCTAAATATCTCTTCTAACTTCATGCCTCCTAGACCTGCGTAGCAGAACTCTGTTCCTTCTCTTTGACCTGCACAAAACTTTGTGCTTTCAGCTGCCATGCACCTAAAATCGAGAACAGCTCGAGCTGAGCTATCTCAGTTTCTGGAAATAAAATAAGACATGGTCGTTCAACCAGATCTTCCCCCAGACTGCTTATTAAAGAAGAAGCAAGAAACTTGTAAGGCCTGGATTTGTCAATAAGTGTACACTAGGCCTGTGCCTAGGACAGGAAAAATCTAGGGGTGCAGCAGGCTGGCTGAAGATGCATTGCCTTGCCTTCCAGCTTTGCTGAATTTCACTCAGCAGAGGACAAGCCCCTCCCTTCCAAGGCAGCAGGCAGGGATCAAAATGGGAGTGGGGTGAGCCTGAAGCTCAGAGAGCAAAGGGAGATCATTTTGGTATGATTAGGAGGGGCTGAATGGGGATCACTGGGGGTGAGACTGAGGGATGAAAGTGGATGAGATGGGGGGAAGAGGTAGTGTTTGTGTGTGTATGAGAGCGAGAAGGGATTGATGCTGGGGTGGGTGTGCCAGATTTGAGAGGCTAGAGAGGAGTTGTAAAGGAGTAGGGATACCCCCCCTCCCCCCAGTGCAATTCAGGTTCTCTCTCCCTTGATCTCAGATTCCATCCCCCAGATCCTGAATCCTCCCTTCTCTCCAGATCCCGGAACTCCCACAATCTGTCTTGCTCCCTTTCCCCATCCCTGAACTTCCATCCCTCTCCCTCTTTTACTCCCGTCTCATCCCTGATTTCCTCCTTTCCTCTGCATTCCCCATCTCCCATCACTTTCTACTTTTCCTCCCCCCATCTCTACTTCTCTTTCCTTCCCCCTATTCCCAGTCCTTTCACCTTCTCCTCACCCTGTTCCAGGTCCTCCTCCTTTCCTCTCCCCATCCCTGGTCCTCTCACCCTCTCCTTCTCTTTTACCCATCCCTGAGATCTCAGCCCTGTACTAACACTTAAGATCCCTTTTCCTCACCCAATAAAAAAAAAAAATTAGAAAGACACAAGCGAGGTTGGAAAATGACTTAATGTTTATAAATATGAACGATGGAAATGTTTGCCAATGTGCTTCAGATTTTTCCAGGTTTTGCCACAGAATCTATGCCCGAGCTGCTGCAGCAAATCATGGGACGTTGCCCTGTACCTCCTACTCCCTATTGTCTGATCTCACCCAGGAGTGGGGGGGAGGAGGGAGGGGGAGTTTGTGGAAGAGGGGGCGCAATAACAGCATCAGTGTCTAGGGGTGGCGAGCTCCTACATCCTTCTCTGACTGGAATGCTGATTCGATTACGATTACAAACGATCACGCAATGATTCTCACCGCCATTACTGTTAAATCCAAACAATTAAGGCAGATGAAGTACGCCAAAGCAAAACTAAGACGAACTTCAACGTAACACTAACCACGTGCTGAGTATATGTATGTACGAAAAGGGGGAAAGGCTTCCGAGACCGTGCAGTGGTGTTGCTTATTCAAATAGAATTTAGCATTCGTGCTTCATAATCATCGGTCAAAAGCCTCCATTTTAGAAACTCTTTATTATCTTGTTAAATGTTTTTAAATATTTTTATGTATTTCAAAAATTTTGTATAAAAATAATCCACTTCCAATGTGATTAATAAAGTTGAAATGCTTCTCTGAAAAGCTGGAGCTGCCAGAAAGGCCCATTTGCTCAGTGAAGATTGCTTAGTCCAAAGCTAATGTTGGCCAGCATTTCCCTTATAGCTGCTTCAGAGCTTAATTTGAATAAACAAAACAAATTAGTACACTTTTCCATATAACAATAGTGAAATCAGAATTTAAGATAACTTACAGCACTCAATCACTTTAATCACAGAAATAATTAATTTTCAGCAACATCCTATGTCTCGTATGCCTGTATCTGTGGTTAAAGAGTTTCTAATGGGAGGTTTCCGACTGATGATTATAAAATGCTAAATTCTATTTGAATAAGCAACAACCTCGCTCATTCTCTGAGGTCTTTTCCTCCTTTTCGTACATACATATATTCAGCACTTGGTTAGTGTTTTGCATCTTCCTCTCAGAATATTCCCAGTTTAGATGCATTTATGTAAAGTTCCGTTCCTCACAACTTTAATCCAGACTTCTTATTCCTTCTCCTTACTTCCTTCGTTGGTACTGGGAGGGAAACTCCATACTCCTCTCTTCAACATCTTGATGTTGTCAATCTGATTAACAATGAATTGATGCAAAAATATTCTTCTTCTCCTGCCCAGGAATGAACCCAAGTCCATTCTTCATGGACTTATGATACTCCACTTAAGCGCTCTGATTGAGAGACATTATTCCTCTAGATGACATAAACTGAGCCCCTGGACCCTAGGATACTTAGGCCTGGTGGAAAAATAAAACCTTAACAGGGGTAACCAGAAACAGAGAGAGAAGAAGGGTTCAATAACTTCCTTCTCTAAAAATAAAAAGTTCCAAAATGACATAAGAACATAAGAAAATGCCATACTGGGTCAGACCAAGGGTCCATCAAGCCCAGCATCCTGTTTCCAACAGTGGCCAATCCAGGCCATATGAACCTGGCAAGTACCCAAAAACTAAGTCTATTCCATGTTACTGTTGCTAGTAATAGCAGTGGCGATTATTTTCTAAGCAATAAACAACAAGGGGACTACCTTACACTGTGGAAGATTTAATTAAGTGTGCCCACGGTGTAAGGTAGTCCCCTTGTTGTTTATTGCGTTGGCTACGTGGGACCGCCTTCCGATTTGTTTTATTGGACCTTCCCTTGAGTATTTTCTAAGTCAATTTAATTAGTAGCAGGTAATGGACTTTTCCTCCAAGAACTTATCCAATCCTTTTTTGAACCCAGCTACACTAACTGCACTAACCACATCCTCTGGCAACAAATTCCAGAGTTTGATTGTGCGTTGAGTGAAAAAGAACTTTCTCCGATTAGTTTTAAATGTGCCACATGCTAACTTCATGGAGTGCCCCCTAGTCTTTCTATTATCCGAAAGAGTAAAAAACCGATTCACATCTACCCATTCTAGACCTCTCATGATTTTAAACACCTCTATCATATCCCCCCTCAGCCGTCTCTTCTCCAAACTGAAAAGTCCTAACCTATTTAGTCTTTCCTCATAGGGGAGCTGTTCCATTCCCTTTATCATTTTGGTTGCCCTTCTCTGTACCTTCTCCATCGCAATTATATCTTTTTTGAGATGTGGCGATCAGAATTGTACACAGTATTCAAGGTGCGGTCTCACCATGGAGTGATACAGAGGCATTATGACATTTTCTGTTTTATTCACCATTCCCTTCCTAATAATTCCCAACATTCTGTTAGCTTTTTTGACTGCTGCAGCACACTGAACTGACGATTTCAATGTGTTATCCACTATGACGCCTAGATCTCTTTCTTGGGTAGTAGCACCTAATATGGAACCTAACATTGTGTAACTATAGCATGGGTTATTTTTCCCTATATGCATCACCTTCCACTTATCCACATTAAATTTCATCTGCCATTTTGATGCCCAATTTTCCAGTCTCACAAGGTCTTCCTGCAATTTATCACAATCTGCTTGTGATTTAACTACTCTGAACAATTTTGTATCATCTGCAGATTTGATTATCTCACTCGTTGTATTTCTTTCCAGATCATTTATAAATATATTGAAAAGTAAGGGTCCCAATACAGATCCCTGAGACACTCCACTGCCCACTCCCTTCCACTGAGAAAATTGTCCATTTAATCCTACTCTCTGTTTCCTGTCTTTTAGCCAGTTTGTAATCCACGAAAGGACATCGCCACCTATCCCATGACTTTTTATTTTTCCTAGAAGCCTCTCATGAGGAACTTTGTCAAATGCCTTCTGAAAATCTAAGTAGACTACATCTACAGGTTCACCTTTATCCACATGTTTATTAACTCCTTCAAAAAAGTGAAGCAGATTTGTGAGGCAAGACTTGCTTTGGGTAAAGCCATGGTGACTTTGTTCCATTAAACCATGTCTTTCTATATGTTCTGTGATTTTGATGTTTAGAATACTTTCCACTATTTTTCCTGGCACTGAAGTCAGGCTAACTGGCCTGTAGTATCTCGGGTTGCCCCTGGAGCCCTTTTTAAATGTGGGGGATATATTAGCTATCCTCCAGTCTTCAGGTACATTGGATGATTTTAATGACAGGTTACAAATTTTTACTAATAGGTCCGAAATTTCATTTTTTAGTTCCTTCAGAACTCTGGGGTATATACCATCTGGTCCAGGTGATTTACTACTCTTAAGTTTGTCAATCAGGTCTACCACATCTTCTAGGTTCACTGTGATTTGGTTCAGTCCATCTGAATCATTACCCATGAAAACCTTCTCCAGTACGGGTACCTCCCCAACATCCTCTTCAGTAAACACCGAAGAAAAGAAATCATTTAATCTTTCCATGATGGCCTTATCTTCTCTAAGTGCTCCTTTAACCCCTCGATCTTCTAACGGTCCAACTGACTCCCTCACAATCTTTCTGCTTTGGATATATTTTAAAAAGTTTTTACTGTGAGTTTTTGCCTCTACGGCAACTTCTTTTCAAATTCTCTCTTTGCCTGTCTTATCACTGTCTTACATGCCAACGTTTATGTATTATCCTATTTTCTTCCAATTTTTGAATGAAGATCTTTTGGTTAAAATAGCTTCTTTCACCTCCCCTTTTAACCATGCCGGTAATCGTTTTGCCTTCTTTCCACCTTTCTTAATGTGTAGAATACATCTGGATTATGTTTCTAGGATGGTATTTTTTAACAATGACCACCCCTCTCGCACACTTTTTACTTTTGTAGCTGCTCCTTTCAGTTTTTTTCTATTTTTCTCATTTTATCAAAGTTTTCCTTTTGAAAGTTTAGCACGAGAGCCGTGCATTTGCTAACTGTCCCCCTTCCAGTCATTAAATCAAATTTGATCATATTATGATCACTATTGCCAAGCGGCCCCACCACGGTTACCTCTCTCACCAAATTATCTGGTCACCAAATTATCTGGTCTTCCTTTTCCTTCTTACTCCAAGTTCTATTTTTCCTTGTTAAATGTAACTGCTTTTTCCGCACCATTTGTTCAAGTTTAAGTTTATTTTGCACTCCTGTTTCATGTGAACCAGCATGATGGGACTATTGTCTTGAATGTTGGTATATAAAAAAACTTAAATAAATAAATAAAATAAATAAATTCTGTTCTCCACTGAGAATTAGATCTAAAATTGCTCCCTCTCTCGTCGGTTCCTGAACCAAGTACTCCATAAAGCTATCATTTATTCCATCCAGGAACTTTATCTCTCTAGCGTGTCCCGATGATACATTTACCCAATGATACATTTACTTATCTTAAAGATAAGTAAAGGCACATTTCTACTTTCCTAGTGATATGCTGCCCCTACAAGAAATAAGCAAAAATTCCACATCCTAAGATGGTAGCATGGGTTCATTTACTCTGGGGACTATCCATTCCAATCTCCCACATGAGGGAAGTAAAACTCAACAATAATACTACTCCTGGTCACCCCTATAACAAATGGAACTATCCTCTCAGTAGAGATCCTATAGGTTCTCTTTATATATAGTATTTATATGTGTGTATCGATAAATACTATTTATCTATACAGGCAGTTTAGCAATGATGAGATGTACAGTAAACAACAAGAAAATAAAATTCCAGTCAATTCTGTACATAATATAAGAACATAAGATATGTTCTCCTGGGTCAGACCAAGGGTCCATCAAGCCCAGTGTTCTGTGTCCAATGGTGGCTATCCAAGTTACAACTACCTGGCAAGTACCTAAACATTAAAAAGATCCCATGCAACTAATGCTGGTAACAAGCAGTGGCTATTCCTTATTGATTAATAGCAGTTTATGAACTTCTCCTCTAGGAACTTATCCAAACCACTTTTAAACCCAGCTACACTAACCTCTTAACCATATCCTCTGGCAATGAATTCAGGACTTAACTGTGTGTTGAGTGGAAAAGAATTTTCTCCAATTTGTTTTAAATGTGCTACTTGCTAACTTCAAGGAGGGCTCCTTGTTCTTCTACTATCTGAAAGAGTAAATAAATGATTCACATTTACCCATTCAAGTTTTCTCATGATTTTATAGACCTCTATCACAGCAATTGTCAACTGGTGTGTCATGACACACTAGGGTGTTGCCAAGCACCGGTAGGTGTGTTGCGGCTTCCAGTGTCCCACTGCCCCAGTTGTGCTTCCCTTCTCCTTTTTTCCTGCCCCCACAGGCCAATGGGAAGCCTCTTCCATTCTTCCTGCCCCTGCGCAGGCCAATTGGAAGTCTCCTCCCTTCTACCTGCCAGTGGGAATGGGAAGAAAGGAGGAAACATCTGATTGGCCAGTGAGGCAGGAAAAAGGGGCAATGCATAGCCTGGGAGTGGGGTGGATCAAGGAAGGGCTGGGAGGAGTGGCAGTGTCAAAGCCCAACCCCAATCCCAACAAAGCAAGGCCACCATGGGAGCTCATCCCTGTGGCAGCGAAGAAGCCTGAGCCCGACAAAGCAAGGCCACCACAGGAGCTCATCCCCATGTCGGTGAAAAGGAAACCTGACCTGAGAAACAAGGCTGCCACAGGAGCTCATCCCCGTGATGGCGAAGAGGAACCCTGACCCCGACCAAGCAAGGCTGCCATGGGAGCCCTTCCGTGTGGTGGCAAAAAAGAAGGCCTGCCAGAGTAAAGCTGCAGTGGAACTGGAGCCCATCCCTGCAGCGAAGGAAGAAGAGGTTTGGCAGTGAGGCCCGGTGCATGCATGTAAGAATTGGAGCCTGGGTGTGAGTGTGAATGGAAGCCTGGGTGAGAGCTTGTGTATGTGGGTGTGAATGGGAGCCTGGGTGAGAGCTTGTGTGAGTGGGTGCCAGTGTGAGAGCTTGTGTGTTTTTTGCCTTGAATGGGTAGGAGAGCATTTCTGTGTGATTGAGAGAGAGACTGGTCAGGAAGATGACTGGTGTGTGTGTGTGAGAGAGACTGAGACTGGTCGTGGGGTCTAATTGTGTGTGAGTGTGGTTGTGGGCCCTAAAAAGAGGACTGTGAGGACAGAGCTTCAGCAGCCCCTGCTGCTTCTGGTGAGTGCTTTTGGCCAGCAAGGAAAAGGAGTAGGAGAGATGCTGGAGAGGGTAAGTAAAGGTGGCTTTTTAAGTTTACTTTTCTTGATTGACTGCCATTTTAATTATTGGGCATTATGCGATGTCTGCTGTTTTGAACTTTTTATTGATATATGGACAATTCTTAATAATTTTTATGAGCTTTTAATTCTTGGATGTTATTCTGTTCATCAGCTGTTTTGTAACATTTATTAGTATAGTTTTACAATTATTTCTGTGTGGGGCTCTATAGCAGCTTGGCTTATTTTGTTTTCCTAATAGGAAATGTATTAGTGTTTAGGGCCTGGTTTAATTAGTTGTATTTCTTAGATAGGGTTGTTACTGTTTGAGTATGTTCCATAATGCAGGTGTAACTTTGTGCAGATTAGTTTTTGTGAATTACTGCAGTTCCTGGGACTATGGGGGTCATTTTCCAAGTGGCTCACACGCGATAAGGGACGTTTCGCACGGGGCCGACTCCACGAAGACGCTGCAGATGGCGAAAAGGTAGGTGCCTTTTCGCGTCCTAGTTCGCTCCCAATAGTTACACCTCCTATGGTGGCGCTATTGGGTGCGAAACCGGCAGCGATCGCACCGCGGTGGTGCGATTGCTGCCGGCTAGTGCAGGACCGCCCCCCCGTTTCGCTCCCCCTCCCCTCATTACCTAAAGTATCGCAGGCCTGCGATACTTTAGAAAATGAGGCCCTAAGTTAGGTGCTATGTTTCTCTTTCCATTTCTCCAGGTTTGCACTGCATGCAGGGTGGCTTTTTTAGTTTTGCATTCCAGTTTCTGTCTCCATATTTATAATTTGTGATCTCTTATTCTGTACTTGGTGAAGGTCAGTTCTGGGTGTGTGACCGAGGTGAGGTATTTTATTAGCATGTAGGCATTTGTATCAATCTTATTTGTGTGTTTTCTCAACAGGATATGCATTAGTGGTAAATTACTGTCTTTTCATAAGGAAGGCTATTGTGCCTGGTAGTAAAGAGAGTTTGTTTTGCTTTTACTGGGATGTCATCAGAACCAGAATATCTTTTTTTGTATGCTGAGTTGTATGGGTAATGCCCTAGTTCTGCTCTGACACATTGCTGGGGGTTGAGGGGGTTCCTGATAGTCACATGCTCAGTGTGTCACACATGTGAGAACCATCTGTCAGGTGCATCCCGGCGGACAAAAAGGTTAAGAACCCCTGCTCTATCATATCCTCCCCTCAATTGAGTCTTCTCCAAACTGAGCGCAAAAATGTACCTATTGGATGGACATTTTTGTTTTGCATTTTGGGTGAGTAACTATAATAGCCTCATCAACGCGCATCCAACTGCAGGTTAAACAGTGCGCTCAGCTGAGCATACTGTATTGCATCGGCCCCAAAGAGCACTAGAAGGCAAACAAATAAAAAACCATGCATTTCACAATACTATTAAATTATTGAAATAAATGCAATATCAGGAAACCCTAAGTAAAGGCCTGTCCAAATAAAAGTGCCTTCAACTTTTTCCTAATGTATAAATAGTCTCTTTCTTCCTGCGGCTCATAAGGCAATTCATTCCATAAAGCAGGGCCAGCGATAGAGGGGCAACATGCTGGAGTCATCCTTAGAGGTGAAAGATATAATTATAAAGGTACAGTTTTGTGTGTGTGTGAATTAAAGAAGAAGTATGTGTGAGAGATGTATGTATGTGCTGGGGGGAGTAGAAGTGAGAAGAGAAAATAGATTCATACCCCCTGCTCCTCCAGATAATCAATACCAAATCTCAGGGTGACCACAACTCAAAGAAGTTCCCAGGTATGTCAGGGCCTCACCCTCTCCCTGCTCCCAAACCACTTTGAAGTCTGGATAAAAGGAAGCATGTTGTTGCTCAATGCATATACATTTACCTGCAGATAACTTAGGCAATAATCAAAGAGTCCAATTCCACGGATAAAATATTGTTTTACTTGTGGCAATGCCTTTGATTATTGCCCTTTTAGCAACTAAAGATCTTCTGTGCTTATCTCATTTGCTTTTAAACTCTGTTATTGTTTAAGTCACCGCCACTCCATCTTGACCAATGTTTTGGAAAGGCAGCTTATATAGATTGAGTAAATAAATGAAATAAGGTGCTAGCAGGCATGTGTGGAATAGTATGAATTCTCTCTTCCATGTGCTGTGCTGTTTCCTGAATGCCCATTAAGGCTTAAAAGATAACAGCTGCCTCAGACCTGGTGTTAACTTTTAATCAGGAACATTGCAAACCAAAATCCCTTGTGTCAACTAGCCTTAAGTGAAAAGGTCTGATAGCCCAGTGTATCTCATTTCCACCTCCAGCACAAATAGCAAGAGGTTGGTAGTCCCAGGATCCTCAATGCATTGCCTCAAGCCTCCTACATCCGTGCCCCCTGCCATGAAGGCCAGAAACCCCCAGAAAGCTCCTGTCCCATGGCAAAGCCCCATAGGTCAGTCGCCTTCTCAAGGCCCCCATAAGTTAGACCACCCCTCAATGTCTATTCCCAAGGCAGCACCCCTATAGGCCAGAATCCCCCATGAAGGATCCCATCAAGGCCAGACCTCCCTTTAGACATCTCCTCAAAGATCAAGACAGCCCCCTCCACCTCTCAATTTCCCTCCCATCCCTCCATAATTCTGGAGGGTTCCAATCTTCATGGGTAGGCGTGGCATTACTGCCACCTAGCATCATTCAATTGGCCTGCAGTAGTGGCAGCAGGAGGGCTGGGGAACATTTGGATTTGGGGGGGGGGGGGAGGTCTTGCCATGATTGTATGTGTGTAGGTGTGTGTATGTGTTTGTAAGGGGGATCCTCTTTCCTTTCTCCATCTTCCCTTCCACATCCTTTTACACTCCTCTTTTTTCCACTTCTGATGGGTTACACGTGCCGTCCATCTACATTTGTACTCCTTAATATTATTTGCAGCTGGAAATATAACAGTTTATATTTAGATATCTCTTTGAATGTTCTGGAGGTCTATTCCAGTGCCTTACTACTAGCAAAAATGTTTCTCTTTGTTTTTATTTTTTTTAATTCTATTAAATTTAGAAAGCAGCTTTAACCAATTTTAAAAGAATGACCATTTTTAACCTTTGCTCTGTGATTATATTAGTTCCATCTGATTCTTTTTTTGATGAAGCAGTTTCTCTCTGCTTTTTTTGGTCTTCCAGCTGAATCAGAACAGCCTCTGTTGGAGCTGTAGAGTGAAAAGTCTTCATTTACAATACCTAGGGGTTTTTCTATCATTGTTTATCTTCTCCCTCACCTATGCAGCTCAGCCAGAGACAATCTTCAGCCAGGGGCACCAAGACTAGGGCTTCCTTTCAAACCTGGCAAGCCTGCACCCTGAGCCTCACCATTAGGAGTTGCAGTTGTAATGTCTAATAGCTGAGATTTGAAAGCTTTCTCTACAACATCCCTAGCTCTGGGGAACCAGAGGAGCAATCAAACCAAGATAGGTCTCAAACCATCAGGTCAAGCTTGGTTCCTCCTATCTTACCTAAACTTTACAAGGACAACTTAATTCACATTTGGGGACAATTTTCAAATAGCTCGCACATTTGTAAAGTATGTGGGTGCTTTTAGCTAATTTTTTAAAAAGAAAGTACTTGTATTGTTTCTCTTGAAAATTAGCTAAATTATGTGCACTAAAAAGCGTCCATGTACTTTGTATCTGCTCTATCGTGTGGACAGCAAAGGTGGGTAAAGTAGCGTGTAGACTTGTGAGAACGTCATGCGAGAATGCTGTTTTCCTCCCCAGCCTAGCGCACCTCAGGAATAGCCTTCTCACAGTCTGACTAAAAGCTGTGAAAAGCCTGCACATGTTTTTAGCTGGGGAGAGGAAGGAAATTTATAGCTAAGCCATTTTATTTGTTTAAATAACTTTGAAAATGGTCTTTACCTTGGCATTATATCACCCCTTATCCTTTTTTTATCCAAAATGAACAATTCTTTCTAGCCTTTTGATACAATGAGGGATTAATTTTCAAAAGCTTTAACCAACTACAGGAGTTACTAGCTCATTAAACTTATTTTCTTAAAATGTTCCCTCTATGACTTGTTAAATTTACCCACCTAAAATGTTAATGTGGACACATTTAGCTGAGCAAAACAGGGGAGGCTCTAGGGATGTACCTGGGGCAGGTTTATGACTCAGCTGCCTGCCTTACTGGTAGCTCCTAATAAGGAACCTAGCGTCGTGTAACTACAATGTGGTTACTTTTCTCTTATGTGCATCACTTTGCACTTATCCACATTACATTTCATCTGCCATTTGGATGCCCAGCCTCCCAGACTCGCAACGTCCTCTTGCAGTTTCTCACAATCCACTTGTGATTTAAGAACTCAGAATAATTTTGTGTCATCCGCAAATTTGATCATCTCATTTACTGTACCCTTCCAGATCATTTATAAATAATACAGATCCCTGAGGCACTCCACTGTTTAACTGACCATTTAATCCTACCGTCTGTTTCCTATCTTTTAACTAGTATGCTATCCACAATAGGGCATTGCCTCCTATACCATGGCTCTGAAGAGCACTTTGACAAACGCCTTCTGAAAATAGAAATGCACTAAATCAACTGGCTCACCATAGTCCACATGTTTATTAACCCCTTTAAAAAAAGGTAGCAGATTGGTGAGACGAGACTTCCTTTATGTGACACCATACTGGCCGTGCTCTGTTGAACCATGTCTTTCTACAGTATATGTTCTGTGCTTTTGTTCTTTAGAATTGTTTCAATGACTTTTCCCAGTACTGATGTCAGACTCACTGGTCTGTAGTTTCCCGGATCACCCCTGGAGCCCTTTCTTAAGATTGGCATCAGATTGGTCACCTTACAATCTAGAGGTACAATAAACGATTTTAATGAAAGCTTACCAATTACTAGTACCCTGGGGTGTATATAATCTGGTCCAGGCAATTTGTTACTTTTTTGTCAATCTAGCCTAATTACCTTATCCAGGTTCATCATGATTTATTTCAATTTTTCTGAATCATCACCATTAAATACTGTTTCCAGCACAGGTATCTCCCCAACATCCTCTTCAGCAAATTCTGAAGCAAAGAATTCATTTAGTCTTTTCCCTATGGCCTAGTCGTCCCTAAATGCCCCTTTAACCCCTCGATCATCTAACAGCCCAGCTGCCTCCCTCCCAGACTTCCTGCTTTGGATATATTTGTTTATAAGTTTTTATTATGAGTTTTTGCCTCTGTGGCTAAATTCTATCATGCCACTGTGAGGAAAGGGCAGAGAAGGGAATTGCAACCCCCAGGAAGTGCAGGTAGAGAGTGTGAGCGAAGGCCCTGGAGGTTTTCCTCATGGCACCCTCCACCGCCAGGAGAAGCCCCAAAGGATGCAGAAAAGAGATAGCCCAAGACATTTCTGGTCTGGAATCACTTTAAGGTAAGGAGTGACACGGGTTTTGTTCAGTGTACGCACTGCAGTAAGGCCTTCAGTTTAGGGAAGATACCGGGGCATCTGACAAATGCTGGTAAGCAGCATCACTTACAGAAACAGCATCCGCTAGCACTGGCATCAGAGGCGGGAGGCAGTACCAGCCCGGGGACCCTTGCTGCCACTCAAAGCTCAAACCAGAGGAAAGGAATTGAAAAGGAGAAGACTTTTCCTGAAGCTGATCCTACGGCCCTTTCCACCAGTCAGTTGGCAGGCCAGCAGCTCCTTGTCATGTGTCTGCAATGGCAACCCACAAAAAATTATTTCAGGGTTTCAAAGCTCAACCTGGCAATGCAGAACAATATAATGAGCTTAGTGCATTTGCTTTTTTCTTTTTTCTCATTACTTTCACATCAGAATTCTATTTACGTGGAGGAAAAGACCTCAGAAACAGCTTATTGATCATGCAATCTCTTTGCAAGCTTCAAATAATCATTGGTCAAAAATCCTCCAACCTACCTAAATTTTTTAAAATTGTTATTTTTCATGAAACACTCTATATATAGTATTCCCTTATGTGACTTTCCCTCTATGAATAAAAAATGTTTTAATTCCTTTTTATGACCATTTTTTAAAATTGTATAACATAATTTTTAAAGTCCAACTTATTGTTTTTCACAAGCTCCAACTATTAAAGCACAACTTATCTTATGTTGTGATTTTGTCAATAATTGCTGATGCTCAATCAATAGTCAAATAATTTTTCTTCTGGTTAAAGTCCCGGTTTGGAGCTTCACGAACTTCACAAACGCTAAAGATAGTTGGTTGCCGACGTGGCACACGTTTCGCTGTTCAAAGCTACTTCAGGGCAATGTTTTACCGGAATCCTTTTACTTTCTATGAATTCAGCGTTCCAAACATGAGTTAGTTAATAGTCCATTGGTGCAAAGTAGTAATAACAAGATATATCAGAGAAATGATTGCCCTGGATGGCCAGCCCCTGTAGTAGCAGAGAATGTGGGCTTAAAGCGTCTGCATGTGTTAGCCCCCAATTACAAAGTGCCCTCCTAGACTACATTCAGTAGGCAGATTATCCTCACCCTGGCACCCTGTACAACCACTGCTGCAGCTGCACACAGGCTCACCTGGTGAAGGCAGAGGGGAAGTAGCCATGTCACCAGTGATATTGTCACAGTTGTGAGCTCTTCTGCTGTGGCATGGTTGACGCAACCCAGTAGGTGCAACCCAGTAGGTGCAACCCAGTAGGTGCAACCCAGTAGGTGCAAACCTACTAGGAGGGCTGGCGGAAGCACTGGGCGAACTAGGCCTGGGCCTAGGGCACCAACCATTAGGGGGCATGAGCCATGTGGGGCCGTGAGCGACAGCGCCAAAGAGGAGTGGAGATTCGGCAACCTCACTCCTCTTTGCCACCACAGCGCCGCCGCTCACAGTCCCACATGGCTCGCACTCCCTAATGGGGGTGGCGGCGTGACCGGGGGGGAGGGGGTGTGGCTTGACCAGGTGGGGATGGCACAATGAGGGGGGAGGGGGACGCAAGGCAGAAGGTGCCTAGGGCATCTAATCCTGTTGCACCAGCCCTGCCTACTGGGCCCATGCCGACAACCGGCGGACACTCCCCTGGCTGGGACTGAACTGCACCCTCACCTGTACCAGGCCCGTTCCCCACAGGTTGAGCCCTTGGGTTCCAGGGGTAGCAGGACTTAAGTGAGCATCCCAGAGGGCAGTCAGAGAGAGAGAGTCCAGAGCCGGGCTGAGGTCAGGGCAGGCAGCGATCAGACAGTTACCAGGTTCAAGTCAAAGGTCAGGGCAGGCAGCAAATCAAAGAGAAGTCAGAGTCCATAGCAGAGGTCAGTACCAGGCTGCAGGCAAGAGGATGGTCCAGGTTCATAGCAAATGTCAGTACCAGGTAGGGATGTGCAGACAAAAAGTTTATGTTCATAAGTCCATAAGTCGAAAGGGGGGGTCAATTTCGGCCAATATGGACATATGTAGAATTCCATAAGTTGAGGCTATGTCCATACGTGCACCGGTTCCCTAAATAAAAATTTAAACCCCTCACCCTCCTTAATCCCCCCCAAGACTTACCAAAACTCCCTGGTGGTCCAGCGGGGAGTCAGGACGCCATTTCTGTATTCCTTTGCGAGGAGCACGTGACGTCGGCGTCACGTCGGAGTGACGCGGACGTCACGTGATTCCCCGCGCGTTCGCTCCGGGACCCTCGTTGGACCCAAAAGGAACTTTTGGCCAGCTTGGGGGGGTCAGGAGGCCCCCCCAAGCTGGCCAAAAGTTCCGGTGCAGGAAAATAGCAGGGCATTTCCATGGAGCACGAAGGGGGCAGCTTCTCTGTCAGAAGCAGGATGAATTTGTCTCATAAGCATCTGATTCAAGATGTTGGCATCTACTGGAATGCCAACTGTCTGATGCTGCAGAGGTGAGTAGAGCAGTAGACACCCCTTCATGATCTGTCTCTGGAAACAGAGATAGGTGTGGATCACCCCCTGGGGCATCATGACTGAGTAGTGATGAGGCAACTGATGGAAATCCAGAAGCCATGGAGTATTTGAGATCCAGAGGCATCACCCTGGGCATGGTCATCCCTATAGGAAATATTCTGGAGGAAAAGTCAGGTTTTCCAAGAGCAAGAGGGAATGAAAGCAGAGATGTTGCAGTCTGTGGACTTCTTGCAACACAGCAGTTGCATTTGAGACTGAAACCTCTGAAAGAAAAGAATATATCTATGCTTGACACAATTTTGTGTTCTACATGTGAAGAGGAGCTTCGCCCTCCAGTCCTAGCATCTCAAATACATGAAGGGAGATAGTAGCTGCTAGGGTGCATGAACAGGAGTGCCAGAGGCAGAGGCAAGGTGGCGATGTAGTGCAGGAAAGAGTGGCCATCCCAGAGACTAATGCAAGCAGGAACAGCATCCTATCAGCTACCACTGCCCCTCCACCCCCCCCCCCTCATTTCAATACATGAAAACCATGTTGTCCACAGAAACATCTCTCCTGATAAGGGCCACAGCTAAAGCAACTAGCAAGAAAGGCTCTTGCCGTACCCCAGGAAAGGAGGCCCCAGCAGAAATTTCTTTGACAGTCTAACTAACAAAGCCCACAAGATACAGATGGCATATTGGGTACATAAGTTTGCAATCTGGCCAGACCTAGTCAAGATGGCTCAGCATTATTTTGCCTGCACACTAACCAGCTTGCCCAGTGAAGGTGTCCTCTCAATGACAGGGGATATGTTGAGTCCTCATCATTCAAGGCTAGTGCTAGACTTGATAGAAGAGTTGGCTCTTTGAAAATCAATCTGCCTTTGCTGGGCTTTCCAGAATTTCCATATGAGAGGCAAGATGACTGAAAGCACCTTGGAGGTCTTGCTGCTGCTCTGCCTAACTGCCAAGCCCCAGATATTCTGCTTTGGGGATCATCCTGCCTCTCTGCCTTGCTGCCATATCCTAGACTTTACACCTAGGGGTGTTCTTGAACCTCTCATGGTGTCTTGGAGTTTTCCTGCCACTATTTGTTCTGCTTTGTCCCGCTATCATTTGGCTTGGAGTTTTTCTGCTTCCATTGCAGCTTTGTTGGCCTTTCATGGTGCCTTAAGATGTTCCTGCCACTCTTGCTGCCACTTTGCCTCTCTGTGCTTTCTTTCAGGGGTTATATCACTGTTATTGATGATTTCGTTTGAAGTCTTGGGGCATTCATGACACCCCAAGACTTTCTCTGATGGTACCTTGTAGAACTTCTGCCACTGCTGGTACCCTTTTGCCCATTTAAGGTACCTTAGGCTATTCATGTCACTTTTGGTGCCATTTTGCCACAGTCTTGGTGCCTCAGAGTTCTCTTCTCCTTTCTAATGTTGTTTACTGACAAGTTTCAAAAGAATTGCTTGGCTAACCCGAATTTTGAAGCTCAAAACAGGATGCATTTCTTCCCCCATTGACTTTAATGGAAAACAAATGAAACAAATAGAGGTTACATACAAAACAAATGAATGATCCGAAAAAAAAAATTGCCTCTTCACATCCCTATTGTGCTGCTATATAAACAGCATAATGGGCAGGGAGAAAGATGAGGGCATGACTCACTGATACAGGTTACATCCTATTTAGATGCCCTTGCAGACTCATCCCTTTCCCTACAGGTCAGGTGAGACTTACTAGGGAACATTAACCCCTTGCTGTTTTATCTGAGTGGTGACCTTCTGCTGTCTCTCCTCTGACAATAATGAGTGCACTGGCAATTTGCAGGTTTTTCATTGCAATAGAAGCAGATAGAATATACTATCACATGGATGTTAATACTATCATGGCAACAGAACAGAAGGGCGACAAAAGAGCAGCAAAGACCACTTAATGCTGATAGAGCCATCATTGCTAGGTATAAGACAAGTTGAAACCTTAGGGCCAGATTCTATAACATGCGCGCGGGCGTAGATTTGTTCGCGCAACCCGGCACAAACAAATCTACGCCTGATTTTATAACATGCGCACGCGGGGGGGGTGCACAATTGTTCAACCTGCGCGCGCCGAGCTGAGCACCCTGCCTCCGTTCCCTCCGAGGCCGCTCTGGAATCGGAGCGGCCTCGGAGGCAACTTTCCTTCCGCCCTCCCCGCACCTTGCCCTCCCTTCCCCTTATCTAATCCACCCCCAGCCCTAACTAAAACCCCCCCTGACCTTTATTGAAGAAGTTACGCCTGCCTGGAGGCAGGCGTAACTTGCGCGCGCCGGCTCTCCATCCCCCGGCCTGGTGGCTGCTCCAGAGGCCTCAGTCCCGCCCCTGGAATGCCTCCAGGCTGGCGCCCCGCCCAAGCCACTGCCCCCGGAGCGCCCATTTTTTCAAGCCCCGGGACTTACGCGCATCCCAGGGTGTGTGCGCGCCGCTGAGCCTATGCAAGATAGGCTTGGTGCGCGCAGGGGTAGGCAGGGGTAGGTTTTCGGGTGTTGCGCGTATCTTATGCACGCAACCCTTTGAAAATCTACCCCTTAGTATAACATGGATTGATTATAAAAAAGCATTTGATAGCATCCCATGTTCCTGGATAATACATTGTTTTGAAATATACAGAATGAACCCTTAATTTACTTAAACTCATGAAAATATAGCAAGCTACACTCCATGGGGGTACTTTTCAAAAGCATTTAAGCATGTAAATGGACTTTTTAAAAAATTACCCTGGAGTTTGGAGGGTGGAGTTGAGGTGGGAGTCCATTTACGTGCATACTTTTGAATAAGTGTATGCTAAGACTGAACTTGAACATTACAAGAGCCAAAGGGGATATAAGACTTATAGCAATATATATATATCCCCTTTGTCATTTTGGTCGCCCTTCCCTGGCATTCTATTTGCTTTTTTGGCTCAGTGTGCAGCAGCAGCCAAGAAAGCAAATAGAATTCTAGGGATTATTAGGAAAGGAATGGAGAATAAAACAGAGAATATCATAATGCCTCTGTATTGCTCCATGCTGTGACCTCAACTTGACTATTATGTATAGTCCTGGTCACTGCATCTCAAAAAAGATATAGCAGAATTAGAAAAGGTTCAGAGAAGGGCCTCTATCATGTCTCCCCTCAGCCTGGAGAAGAGACGGCTGAGGGGAGATATGATGGAGGTCTATAAAATAGTGAATGGAGTGGAACGAGAAAATGTTAATCAGTTATTTACTCTTTCAAGGAGTAGAAAGACCAGGGGACACTCAATGCATGATTAAGCTCTAGAATTTATTGTGAAGGGATGTGGCAAAAGTTATTGGTGTAGCTGTGTTTAAAAAGGTTTGGATAAGCTCCTGGAAGAAAAGTCCATAAACCATTGTTAAGGTGGAGTTGTAGAAATCCACTGCTTATTCTTGGGATAAGCAGCTTGGAATCTAGTATCTACCCCTTGGGATCCTGAAATCTAATGAATTTAAGATCCTGCCAGGTACTTGTAGCATGGATTGGCCACTGTTGGTAACAAGATGCTGGGCTTGATGGACCCTTGGTCTGACCCTGTATGGCAAGTCCTATGTTCTTACAGAGAGCTGCTATTATAGGCCTCCAAGCATATCGAACAGCATCAATAGATCCAAATACTCAAAAAGTGCTGAAGTACAAAGGGGAATGGTAGGAATGTGCATTAGTGGAAAACAAAATGGGAAATTTTAATAAAACTTCCTATTTCATTCCATTTCATTTCTAAAATAAAATGAAAAATGAAAAATAAGTCATTTGTTAATACCATCTCAAACTTCACAATCCCAAGCCCTGGACCTTCTTACCTTATTATTGAAATATTTTGACTGGGCAAGCATGATCTCTGGTCGTTTTTGCCCCACAGAAAAAGCCTGGGCTATTTCCCAGGTACTGACCTGGAGCAAATAGACCGGGCCTGCAGCATTTTGCATTCCAAAATTTTACAATGGCACCGGCCTGAGTTTGCTGCACCATTTATAACAGTGACAGCTGTGGGGTAGGAGTGACCCTGAAGACATTTTCAATATGAGGATAATAGGTTTCAGGGATAGGGGGCTTGGGAGGACTGGGGGAGAACCCAGAAGTTGAAGAGATTTTTGGTGGCAATGACAACCTTTTTTTTTTATATACTTTTTTTGTTTTCCATTTATCTTTATTTTTGTTTTTAAAATTATTGTTTTGGTTTTTTTTTTTTTTTATTAAAAATGAAACAAAATCAGTCTCTGTCCTTAAGCATGGACAATTATTTTGACAGATATGATGGGAAGTTCAGAGAATTATGTTTGTAAACACAAGTAAATAAAAACCTGACACAGGAAAGGTTAAGAAGATGTGAACTTAAACCTAAAGAAGAGAGATTGTTAATTAGAGTGCAGGACAGTGAACTAATGACAAGATGGTGTAAACTGGCAAAATAAACAAATGCAGATTCTGTAAAGCAGAACAGGAAATGGTAATGCATTTCATCGCTGGGTGGGATGTGCTGATATCAGAAAGCCGAATGGCGCAACAATATGGAATGACTAAACCACTGGAAACGGTGAGGTCCTTATTCAAAAGCATTTAGAGGGATAACTGAGAAGTTATCTGGCTAAATGAAAATGTGGGCACTTATCAGGCAATATTCTAGCTGGATATTAAGTTGCTAGAATTTAGCCGGATGATTATCTTATTCTCGTCCTTTAAGATACCAAGGTCTATTCCTCCCTCCAAAACTTTTCATTGGCAAGAAGCCAGAAAGCACAGGTTTTTTGTTGTTGGACCCTCCTTAAGTAACTCCCTCCCCGAAACAGCGAGGACCCTTTCTGACTATAACATTTTTTAAAATGTTACTATTTTCTTAGACCTCCTGGTCGTTATCTAGAACTAATGGGGTTGATTTTGAAACCCCGGCGCGCGTAAATCCCCGGTTTATGCGCGTAGCTGGGCCTTATGCCCGCTGGGCCAATTTTCAAACAGGCCCGGCCACACACATAAGCCCAGGGACGCGTGTAAGTGCCGGAGCTTTAAAAGGGGGTGGTCCAGGGGGCGAAGAGGGTTGGTCCAGGGATGGGGAGGGGCTAGAGGCGCCATTTGCCATTTGGCTGCAGTGCCAGCGCATGCAACTTGCTCCTGCTCCTTTGCAGGAGCAAAAGGTAAAATAACAAAAATAGAGGTAGCTAGGATAGGGATAGGGGGAGGGCAAGATAGGGGAAGGGGAAGGGAGGTTAGGGTAGGGGGTTGGGAAGTTCCCTCCCAGTCCGCCTCTTAATTGGAGCGGACTGGGAGGGAACTGTGAAAGACCCCGATGCATCCCCGCGTGTATTTGCAAAATTATACCCCACCTTGCGCAACCTGGAATTGTATAACATGTTTAGAATGGTGTTGTTTGTTTAAATGGATTATACATTAAAAAATAAATACATTTTTTATTTATTTGACTTATTGCCCTCCTTTCTACAATATAGATTCAAAGCAGGTTACAAAAGTAAAACATTTAAATGCAATAATTTTAGTGCAAGTAATAAATTCATTAGAAAATAAGGATAGGGGGGGGGGGGAGGGCAAGAACCAAGCTGTTCATGTTGGTGCAAACTTCTCAGAGCTAAACTACAAGGGTAGTTTTTCTTTGATTATTGCCCCTGGAAAAACCACTCACAGAGATTTGCAGGTGATTTTTCCATGGAAAATTAAGTGCGCAGTTTTAATGCTATACAGCTATGTGCATTGTTGTCTCCTCATCCCCGGGAGTGCCTTCAAACATTGTGGGCAGGATTTTACTCTTACAATTAGAGGGGGATTTCTGCAAGTAAAGGCACGGGCAGTGTGTTACTCATGGAAATGCGTTAGAAAATGGCCATCCCTGCGGTAACTGGGAGGAAACAGAGAATACACTCAGGGATGACAATGTTCAAAGCCACTACCTGGGTAAAAAGTCCTTTAACCAGGAACATTGACCTGGCTGAAAATTGACCCTACTGCTCAGCTGAAAGACTGCCCAGGCATTTACAGTGCAAGTTATAAAAAGGAACTCCTGGGTGGGTGGGCTTAAGGCAGCAGAGGAAAACAGCTGACCACTTTGTCCTAATCTGCTGCCTGCACAAATAGAAATTAACCTTTTACTCAAGTTTTGTTTAGCATTCTGCCTTGTTAACAATTGTTTTGGGTTTTTTTTTAATGTTCATTGTATTAGACTAAGGAATTATTTTTCCTGCTTATTCTGTTCAATGTAAACCGGTATGATTTGCATTTTGATGCAAGAATGTCGGTTTATAAAAATTAAAAATAAATAAATAAATACATGTCATTTGTACATGTATATTTTAAGAGAACTAATTTCCTAAGGAAAACTAGTAGCATGTTTTCCCTTTGAAAATTATCCAAATAAATGTGTAGAAAAGTCTATCATACCTATGCTACAATGCTGGCTACTCAAAAAATTGTCCCATGGTAGACAATTTTCAAAGGGATTTAGGCTCCTAGCCATGGAGTTAGGTGCCTAGATCAGTAGGTTTGAAATTTGTCCCAAACAGACCAGTCAATAATAGCTGTGTACTTTCACAATGTAGCTATATATTTAGTCTAAAAAATGGCTGTCATTGAGGGTGTGATGTGTTCAGAGGAGAAAACTAGGTACATATATTTCATTTTCAAAATGAATACACTTACAGGTAGATTTTAAAACCCCTGTGCACGTAAATCCCAGGGTTTATGCATGTGGCCAGGCCTTACGTGCGCCGGGCGAATTTTCAAATGGGCCCAACCACGCGCGTAAACCCCGGTACGTGAATAAGTGCTGGGGCCTGAAAAGGGAGTGGGCCGGAGGCGTGTTCTGGGGCGGGGCGGGATAGAGGCCAGCTGGGACAATGGCCGTTAGCCACTGTCCCAGAGAAGCGTGCGCCAGGGCGCACATGTTTTAAAATCAGCGCATCCATATGTGCGCGTGCCGGGAAGCTCGCACGTATTAAAATCTACCCCATAATTTGCCTACATAAATTTGCACCATCCCTCAAGATGGTACAAGTCTAAGCATGGATGTTTTGACTCCCACCTCCTCCCCCCAACCCTGTGCTAAACATAATGGATTCTCCTCTGCTAGATTTGGACTTCTTTCCTCCCCCCCCCCCCCCCCCCCCAACCTGTAACCTTGATCCGAATATAAAAATTCCTCTCTGGAGCCAGACCCATTCTAACTTTCCTGAACCTGATCCAAGCATGATACCCTTGGCTGCTACCCTCCCAGACCCCTCTCCTCTCCATCCAGAAAGACACCTTAGAAGTCTAATATTTCCATGCTTCCCCACCCCCAAGACGTCAGATGGCCATAGTGGCCACAGGTTACCACAGAAAGGCCAACGGCAGGAGGAAGAGTATGTCCCTCTTGCTCTAGTCACAAACCAACCAACCTGATGGTGTTCTCTGCCCCCTTGGACGAGATGTGCATGGAGTGTATAGTGCTGCTATGTTTACAGGAGCAGCTCACACAGCATATAGTAATGCCATGGTGAGAGGAGGGGAGCATTGCATATTTAGCAATACTGTGGCAAGAGGAGACGTTCACAGTGTGCAGAGTGATAGCTTATACTGAGTATGCATTGCTGAGTATATTTTGAAGAGGCATTCAGGGGTCACTATCCTTTCAAACAGGGATCAATGACTCTTTCTTTATTACTGACTGAGAGAAAATACATCATCAAGGTCACTTGGCAACAACAATTAAATTCTCTGCAGTTTGCAAATTTCATGCCATAAATTTTTCTGGACTGGACTCTGGGCCACATTGTATTGAGGAAACAAGTTTCAGACAGTAAAAAGGAGTCTTTTTGTTTTCCAGACCCCCTTACTACATCTGGACAGATGTTTGAACAGTCTCAGCCTCCCAGAAAGACAATGAGCCGCTTCTTGGTGTAGAGGCTGAGGCCTGTCTGGAGAGGATTTGCCCCATCTTGGAATGTTTCCCTGAACCAGGGCGGAGTGACAGACAGAGTCGTGATTCAGAGCCCGGCAGGAGCATCCATCTCCTGCACAAAGTCAGCATCTGTCTGCACTCCGCAGGAAAAACAGATATTCTTTGGGGTACGGGCTTTCTCAAAGGCTCAATGTTCCCATGGGGGTAAAAATGAGGGCTTCATATATTTGCAGAAAGAAATGTCCCATTCATGTGTCCAACAGTCTCTTTCGGATTTCCTCTGCGCTATGCATGGTCTGCTCATGCCTTTACCGTCCCCCTTTCTCCATAGGAGAATCCTAATTGGAAAGGGAATGGTCAAATTAATTGCTCTTAAAATGAATAACTGGATATCTCTGTAAAGCAAGGGTGTGGTATTGATTAGCTGTTTGAAAGTGGCTGCAAACAGGTTAACACATGATAGCATTACAGTGGAGCAACTGAATATTAACACCAGCAGTTGGATTTTGAGGCTCTTTGCCGGCAAACCTATGGCTAAAAGCCAGTGAAATTTAATCTGCAACATTTGATCTCTGACCACGTTGAGAATTTACCCCATGAAAGCTGATAAAATGCTGCCTGGGTCTACTGCAAAGGGAGAGGATCTCCCCCATCGCTAATAAACTGATTTAGAAATGCAGAGGAGTTTCTCTAGCCGGGATGCCACCGAGAGACTCTTGGGTCTGGAGATTGTTTAACAAATGATCACAGCAGCTGTCAGGAGACAGGCTTGACAACAGAAAGGTGAAAAAAAAAAAATCAAAGAAGAAATCGGGGTTACACCTGCCGACTGAGAGCATTCTAGGGGGTCTGTCCTGACCCTTGGATAATTCATAACATTCCAAAATACGAGGGAAAGAAAGTTTTTGAAGGGGCCCTCATCCATAAGGCAGGGAATTCTGATGGGAAATTAAATGGACCAGTGTTTTGTTTTGTATTTTACATGAATTTACTATCTTACCACATGCAACATCTCACTTGGGTTAAAGAAACAAAAACGGCAATTGCCAAGACTTCAGGAAAAATCCTTAATTTTTCGTATTATGCCATAATGCAATAATATTTTGTAGTCAGGAGGAAGCGGAACTTTAAAAAAATCTGTGTCAACACCTCCGATAATAAACGATCTACTACACTTAACATGATTATAGCGCTACACAACCTGCACAGCGCTGGACAGGATTTCACAGTACCACAAGATGCAGAGTGCAGGTGCTGGGTCTTCCAGATCCAATGAATTAAGACAGGAAGCAGAGTGTGAGTTTATCAGAGCCGTGTTACAAGAAATGCAAAACGGAGCACTGGATCAGACGTTTCATCCTGTGTCTTCTAAGAATGGCCCTAGATGAGATAGCCTAATTCTTCAGAGGACATTTGCCTTTACCTCTGACACTAATCTGAAGGCCATTCTGTCTGTTTCTTCCAGTTTCTGATATTGTTTGAAGTACAGGGCTCAAGAATTGTATACTGTACTTAACATGAGTCGTGTGGTGCAGTTTTTACTTTCCGTCCATCTGCTAACAATTGCACTATGTACTGCATGGTAGAATTCTTGCAGCCTTGAACATAGCAACCTGGCACTGGAGATGTACGTTACATGATAACATGTTAAACCAGTAGGGATGTGCTTTCATTTCCAAATGATATGAAAATATTAACGATATTTTTCTTGTCATTTGTGTCATTCCTATATCCAAAATAACAAAAACATATAAAGAAATGTCATCATGTGGCATTTCAGATGCTCTCCTTTTGAAAAAAATCATTGGTTCTAGGCTTTGACCAGCCCCATTAAAAAAAATGGTGTTGGCCCCTCCCATCTACTTGCCCACCTGGTTAGCCAACCTCTGCAAAATACTCTGACCGGCTTCTGGCCAGCCCCTCCTCCCACTTCTGGGGCCCCTATGATCCTCGATCCCTCCTCATAGTCCCCAAGCTGAGCAGGGGCCTGCACTGATACCAATTTTGGCTTTTGTAAAGGACCCTTGGTTCCCCTTATTAAAGGAGTGTCCCATAAAACTGGGGAAAGCAAGTGAGAGAACATGCACACGGTGTGTCCTAGCTGTCCCAACGCACCTGCTATCCTTGTGGATTTTAGTTTGGATTTTGTTGGAGTGGGAGCTCTCTGTCTCCTGTTTTCTCATTTTCCTTCTAATTTATGGGAAAGGAGTATGGAAGTTCCCATTTATGGGTCGGTCTCCCATTGACTCATCTACCTACCTTTAAAGATTTTTTTGGACTCTCTTAAATCAATTTTTGAAATTTCCCTGTGAGAGCCCATCCCCTTGTTGTTGGGGATTGGGGCATTCCTGCATTAAAGGCGGGGTTAGGAAAAGCTGCTTGTGCTATGTCACCTCATGAGCATTCACAGTGTCAGTGACCTGCTGCAGAGGAAGAATATTTTTGCATTACCTGTTTTGAGCTCTCTCTTATGTTGAATGCGCAGAAGTTTTATTCCACCTTTCCTGCTTCTTGTTTAATTTTTCCCCTTTTGGGCTCAACTAATATTTTTTTCCACTTGGAGCTGATAATCCTTGGTATCTGGGAGTCAGCATACCACACCTTTGGAAGAGGGAAATCTTTCATACAGAAAGATACAGAAGTGTTCCAACTTTCATCTAAAGCAAGGGATCCCCGTAAAGTGCTCTGATAGGAGAAACGAAGAAGTAAGATAGAACTTAAAGGTAACAAGAACTTTGTTGCTATTGAGGGAAGATTTTACATAAGCATTGAGAAGTGCCCACCAGGCGCTACATAAGGAGTTAACAGAATCAAGAAAGAGAGTGAAATATCCTTCTGGTGCTGAATAAGGAATTAAAAGTATTTAAAGAATATTTCTGGAAGATATGAACTCTGGGACTAAGTTTTGATTAAATATTTGGACTCTATACTTTCTAACCACCTTCAGTGGAAAGATTTAAGAATTAATTTGGGAAGTGAAGGAGGACTGAACCAATTTCAATCAACATAATCTGAGGAATTTGAGTAATTGGGAGAAGAAGAAATTCATTGTAAATAAGGAATGCTTCCAAAGTGATTAAGAGGCTTTGCTAGAAGATGTGAAGTCACAAGTTTATTCTATCTGCTGTCTTATTATTTATTGCTGCTAATTAATCAAATGAGAGAAATGTAAATATTATTCAAACATCTGATAAAACTATCAGGAAAGAAGTTGGAAACCACCATTCTTCTCTGTGTTCAGTGGATGCAAAGATAGTGTAAACTGGCAGTGCTGTGAAGTAAAGGATAGAGACAGGGCTTGATTGCAGAGAAGCAGGGATTGAGAGCTATTGTTCCTCCTCACACTCAGGAGCCTGGACCTCGGAAAGTAAAGCTATCCGGTAGCGAGGAGCTGAAAAGAGACTTGGAGCAGTGCGTTTTTTTCTATGTACCCCTAGCTGCCAACTTAAAATAAAGGATTTGTCCTACCCAGGGGTTACACTTTGTTTTTACTTTCTTTCTTTTTTTTCCATTTCATTTAGTTTATGTCATTTTTAATGTTAACTAAGCAAAATAAACCACAAACAAAAATATATGAAAAAAAAAAAAAGTTCAATGCACACCCTTATAGCTCAAAACAGCAAAAACTTGATTCATCCAAAAATGTGAGGGAGAAAATCTTATAGACAAAAGATGTTCAACAAGTTTAGCAAACAAAAATAATTGCATCCTAACATAAGAACAAGAGTCAGACACATGTGAATGTCAGAAAAATGAATAATTGATATGCTCAGGCTTGTGAACCCTTGGGCCGACGGGAGGATGGTATACCTTAGCGGAAGATCCGTAGGCTCTCCCGTCGGGAGGCGAGGCAGGAACAGAAGATGTGACCAGCTGACCCTCGGCACTGTAGGCAGGAGTGACTGAAGGTGGACCATGAGTCGTGATGTTTAGGAACAGAGGTGTGTCTTCACTGCTGGAGGTCCGCAGTCCCCCCAGGAGGAGCCCGTAGGGACCCGGACCACTGGGACTTAGGTGGACCTTTGAGAGGTTGAGGAACAGACGTACGGTGCAAGGGCTGGCTGGAGCTTCACCCCTGGAAGCCCGCAATCCCCCCGGGAGGAGCATGTAGGGACCCGGGCTGCTGGGACTTAGGTGGGCCCTTGGAGACGATGGTCAGAAGAGGTCCAGGGTCAGGTGCCAGAGGGTCGTCGCCTACCAGTCCGAGGTCACACACCAGAGAATCACCGCTTGCTGATCTGAAGTCAATACCAGGAATCACCACTAGCCGATCCGAAGTCAATATGGACAAAGGCCAATCATTCCTATTGATCCTGTTGGACCTTTCAGCTGCCTTCGACACGGTCAACCACTCCAGCCTCATAAAACAACTCTCATCCATTGGAATTGCAGGTACCGCTCTAGCCTGGTTCAAAACTTTCCTTAACAACAGAGGATACAAAGTGAATATACACAATAAGGAATCCTCCAGCTTCAAGGCCTCCATAGGAGTACCACAAGGATCCTCCCTATCACCTACCTTGTTCAACATATTCCTATGTCCACTGTGCCACCTTCTAATGGATCTCAATCTCAAACACCTTATATATGCTGATGATGTTCAGATAGTAATTCCTCTTAAAGAATCACTAGTAGTCAAAACACTTGAATACTGGGAATCTTGCCAATCAAAAATCAATGACCTCCTCTCCAGTTTAAATCTCATCCTAAACACCTCCAAAACCGAACTAATTCTCATCACTCCTGAAAACAACAACCATCACACTCACAAGTCAAACATCACCCTATCATCTCAAGTCAGAGACCTAGGAGCCATTATTGACAACAACCTGAACCTGAAAGCTTTTATAAACCACACCACCAAGGATTGCTTTTATAAACTACAAGTATTAAAAAGAGTTAAGCCACTATTCCACTTTCAAGACTTCAGAACCATACTTCAAGCATAATCTTCGCAAAATTAGATTATTGCAACGCCTTACTTCTGGGACTCCCATCTTCATACACCAAACCCCTTCAGATGGTACAAAACACAGCGGCTAGAATACTTACAAATTCTAAAAGAAGAGACCACATCTCACCCATCTTAAAAAATCTTCACTGGCTCCCCATCCAAGCCAGAATCCTCTATAAATCCATCACCTTCATCTACAAGTCTATCCATAACTACACCTCCCTGGACCTTCATTATCCGCTCAGCCTTTATACCTCTCAAAGACCGATTAGAGAAGCCCATAGAGGATCCCTCCAGGTACCGAATACAAAATCCACCAGACACACAACAGCAAGAGATCGGGCATTCTCGACAGCTGGACCCTCAGTTTGGAACTCCATCCCCACAAATCTGCGCCTAGAACCCTGCCTACCAACTTTCCGCAAAAGATTGAAGACCTGGCTTTTCCAACAAGCCTTCCCGGACAACTCATAACCACCTCTAACTCCTGTAAGAATGTGACTGTAAATATTCATTAAGTTATTTATTTATCCCCATACAATTCTTTTACTCCCCACTGTTCCTCTTTTTTCTCTATCCCAGTTATTCCACCCCTGGTATTTTGTAACTGCTTCCCCTTTGCACCAGTTTAGTTCTACTGTTCTTTGCACCCCTTGTTTGTATGTAAACCAGCATGATGTGACTTCTTCATGAATGCCGGTATATAAAAAAACCTAAATAAATAAATAAATAAATAAAATACCAGGAATCAAGACGGAACTGGAACAAGGAGTCAAGACGCTGGAACTCACCGAAGCAAACAGACTCAAACAACACTCCAGGAGACGTTGCCAAGTCGAGGAATGAGCAGAGGAAGCCTCCTTTTATACTTCCTCTGCTCTGGCTCATAAGGAACAGCTATAGGGGATTAAAGGAATCAGGTCCCTTTAATTCTAATGAGGAGGCGCGGCCTCGTGCCTAAAGATGGCAGCGGCCATCTTGGATTTCCGAGGAGGAGGAAAGGCTGCAGGGATGGTGCGGGGGCAGAGCAGGGACGGCTCTCCACCCGGCAGTCAGGCCGGGGACCCGCGCCGGGGCAACGGGTACCCGGTCAGGGGTTTTCCCTGAAGGTGCCATGGCGGGTCGCCGCCGCGGACGAGGTAGGGGACCGCGGTCGTGGCCTCCCACGACCGTGGAACACAACAATAATACCTCTTATCAAATTCATTGCAATATGCACAACCCTCATTATCCATTTCATGATTATAGAATTGCTTTCCTGATATCATCAAGAAAAGGCATTAGACAGAGGAAGCACAAGGAGCATGCTTCAACCATGAAATAAAAAGAGAGAAAAAAGGAAATATTTCTTTCCTTCTGGAACACAGTAGAGGGTTGCCAATTGTCTGGATTTTCTCCGGACAGTACTGATATTGGAGGGACTGTCCAGAAGTCTAGAAAATGTCCAAATTTTAGTTCTCCAGGTGTAACTGCAGTCCCCTCTGATCGATTCTCTATTGCACATTCCATGAAGCGCTGTCGCTCCAGCACAGCACCAGTGGTGCCTTCTACTGAATGCTGCCCCTGCCGCGCAGTCTTTCATAGAGCACAAGCTTTGAACGTCAGCTGTTTGAATCATGCAGGGCTCCATGGCCCATGAGGTTCAATCAACTGACCTGTGAACTGCCCACTGCACCACAAGTGGAGCTGAAGCCTGGGAGCTGAAGAGAGGCAGCAAAGCAATGGTGCTGGGCCCGGCTGAAGAGAGAAACCAAAACAGTGATGGCTGGCCCTCCCAGGCCAAGGCAGTGGAACATCAGGAGGCAGGCCCACGCGGCCAAAGAGGGTAAAAAATGGTAACAAACGGAAAAGGAAGCATCCTAATGCTGCATGGGCCAATGGCTGCTACTGCTTTCACGCTCTGCAGGGAGCGACACAGAAAGGAAGTTAGGAAGGAAAAGAAAGTATATATATATTAGGGATGTGCAATCATTTTTCCCGAATTAGGGAATGTCAATGAAATTGCCTAATTCGGAATGGTTTGGGAGAACCGAAAAATGATTGATTTTTTTCCGAAATTTCGTAAAAAATTCATTTTTTAGTTAGTGCGCGCTAACTCCCGATAGCGCGCACTAACCCAAAAATCGGGGCCCCCGAAAAAAATACCCCAAACTATGGGAAAAACAGAATTCCCATGGGGGGGCCCCGAAATGAAGCCTGACATGAAATTTTTACCCAAAGCACATCTCTAATATAAATATATATATGGAAAAGGAAGCATCCTATATATATATATATATATATATATGTGTGTGTGTGTGTGTGTGTGTGTGTGTGTGTGTGGGGAGATTGTCAGTCTCTCTTTTCCACACACATGCATACATGCTCTCTCACAGAGAAACCATGCATTGGGAGAGAGAGAGAGAGTGCCTCTGTATATATGGGAGGAGAGAAGAGAGAGTGCCTGTGTGTGTATGGGGGACGGAGAGAGTGTGTGTGTATATTGGGGGAAGACAGAGCCCCTGGTGTGTATGCCGGGGACAGAGAGAGCGCCTGCATATTTATGAGAGGGAGAGAGAACATGTGTATGGGCAGACGAGAGAGCATGTGTGTATAGGATTATTGGTGTTTGAGTTCTGGGTGTTAAATGCTGTTTGGGGATGGCAGGTTTGCTATATAGGTGCTGACTCTGAGTATGCTTTTGGTACGGTTTTCTGTTGCTTCCCAGAGTGCCTGTACAGGATCAAATTTGTATCATTTGTTACTAAAATGATGCCAAATTGGAATATTCTTGTTCATATGGTAAATCGTAAGGATAAATATGCTCCTCCTGCTCTGCACCCTTATTGGAGTGTTACTATGGACACAGAATGTTTGCAGAACTGGAGGTGCAGGATTTCTGTAGGGGTTCTATTCTAATATGTATAGTTTGGGAGTAATGAAAGATCACTCTCATATAAGAGAATTGATTGAATGATGCTACCGAATGAATAGTCTTCATCAGGAAAAGGGAAAGCTGACAGTCGCTCAGCAGCACATGGTTCAGGATGGCATAGAATCCAACAGGCCTGCATGAGACTAAATGCACAATCAAATCTTTATGGTTAGAAATCCCTTGTGTGTTGGGAAAGAGTACAGTGATAGGAGTATACTACCATCCATCTGGCCAAGATGGTGAGACAGACAATGAAATGCTAAGAGAAATTAGGGAAGCTAACCAAATTGGTAGTACAGTAATAATGAGAGATTTCAATTACCCCAATATTGACTGGGTAAATGTAACAACGGGACATGCTGGAGAGATAAAGTTCCTGGATGGAATAAATGACAGTTTTATGGAGTAAAGATAAGCCTGTAACAGACTCTTCAACCCTGATGCCTCCTCTCTTGCTCCCTCCAAGTCTCTGACAAATGATTCTCCTACAGAGGGTTTTCTAACTTACCTTCTGTGAAACCAAAAAGCTCTGCCTCTTCCCCAGAAAGCCTAGATGGCTCAGATGTTTTTGGAGTGCAACTACCAGCTCAAACTGGAATCCACTCTACAGAACTAGGAAGCACACTTCCTATTGGTGCTGAACTGCAAACAGACTCCTATTGGTCTACCAGAGTCAGCTGTCCTTTGAAAACAGAAGCCAGCCTGTAGCTTGTATTGCATCCAAATCCTGTGTGCCAGTTAACCCTATGTATGCTGTTTTGTTTCCATTCCTGAAACAAACATATTTTAAGCGTTCAGTCACAGTCTACACAAACTAGCAGCTGCAGTTACAATATGTAGGCAGGTGGTATCAGAAGTGTCCAAAGATCTGACATCCTAAATCTTAGTAAGGCACAAGATCCTCAACTCCTTTACAGCATATACTCCTCTCTTCACAGTCTATAGAAGAACTCTGGCAGAGGATCTTGTAACAGACATAGAAGTTAAGGTTCTTTGTAGAAGTGAAGTGTTTCTCAGAATCCATTAACATTTATGTGCAGAAGTCAATGATTTGTGCACAAACCGTGTTTTCAGTAATGAAAACATGGTTTCTGCTCATAAAGCATGTTTTATGCATGCAAAGCATATTTCTGTGTGTATATTTCTGGCATGGTGTGCCTTTTTTTAAACTCTCAGGGGTAGATTTTCTAAACTTACGCTGGCACGCACAGATGGATGCACGATTTTATAAAATGCCGGGTCGGCGTGCGCAAGAGGGGGTAGAGTTTAACAAATACATGCGGCGATGTATCGGGGCCTTCCCCAGTTCACTCCAGTTAAGGAGCGGACTGAGAGGGAACTTCCCAACCCCCTAGCCTAATCTCCCTCCCTCTTCCTCCATGCTGCCCTCCCCCTATCCCTATCCTAAGTAGCTCGAATTCTTCTGTTTTACCTTTTGCTCCTGCCAAGGAACAGGAGCAAGTTGTGCGAGCCGGCAGAGCGGCACATGGCCACTGTGCCGGACGCCTTTAGCCCCGCCTCGCCCCCTAGACCACTCCATATTCAAGCCCCGGGATTTACACGCATCCTGGGGTTTATGTGCGTGGCCGAGCAGTTTGAAAATTGGCCTGGCACGCATAAGGCCCTGGATTTATACGTGCCGGGGTTTGAAAATCTACCCCTCAATGCATTAGCATACCATTAGCTTACTGCTTTAACTGTGATAGAGAGAAAAACAGTGTGAGAGAGTTTGTGGTTAGTGTGTGAGTGTGAGGATGGTTGAAATAATTAATACCATTTTTTTAAAACAAAGTGCATTGGAGGGCAGTACTTAGAGAAGTCATGAGATGACTGTGCATGGATCAACAACTGACGGAAGCTCCCCACTCCCACTCCTCAGCCTCAGAGAGTAATATTTCCCCACCCCACCCCCATTCCTCAAGTTTGGTGGGTATCCAATCAATGAAAATGTTCACCACCCTGTAGGGGCTGAAGACTACCTTTGCCCTGTCATATGACAGGGCAAAGGTAGCGCCGGCACCATTTTGTTTTTTGTCCCCCGACGTCAGGAGCGTAGGAGATCGCTCCCGGACCCCCGCTGGACCCCCAGGGACTTTTGGCCAGCTTGGGCGGGGCCGGCGCCATTTTGTACGGCAAAATGATTCGAGTGCAGGAGGTCGCTCCCGGACCCCCGCTGGACTTTTGGCAAGTCTTGGGGGGGGTCAGGAGGCCCCCCCCAAGCTGGCCAAAAGTCCCTGGGGGTCCACGGGGGTCCGGGAGTGATCTCCTACGCTCCTGACGTCGGGGGACAAAAAACAAAATGGCGCCGGCGCTACCTTTGCCCTGACAGGGCAAAGGTAGCGCCGGCGCCATTTCTACAACGTACCGGAGGCCCGAGAGTAAATTACCTGGACCCCAGGTAATTTAAGGCATTTTGGGGGGGTTCGGGAGGATGGGGGATTTATTTTAAAGGGTCAGGGTGGGTTTTAGGGATGTTTTAGTGTGCCGGTTTTCCCGCCCTCCCCCGATTTACGATTTACACGATATTTAAAAAAACAAAACCGCGACGATCCGATTCCCTCCCCCCCCAGCCGAAATCGATCGTTAAGACGATCGATCACATGATTCACATCTCTAATGTATTATATCATCGGAACCCTGAAAGTGAGGAGATTCTCTGATGCAGCAGGGAGCATTTCTATGGATGTGTGTTCATTTCTATCTGTAGTATTTATTCTATATATAGTAGGTATGTGAATCGTGTGCCCGATCGTCTTAACGATCGAAATCGTCTGGCAGGAGAAGAAAATCGTGTTTGGCACAATTTTTTAGTTAAAAAATCGGTTTTTCCGATTAGTGCGCACTAACCAGAAATGATACAATTTGACACTTTTCATGGCAGTTAAGGTCAGTTTAGGAATGAATATGTATTCCTATTGGCTGCCCTCTTATTTATTCATGTTACCAAGGTTCCCACTGACAATATATGGGGGATGGGAAATGGAAACGGTAGCTTGACAAAAAAAGTAATGTGATCAGTCAATGTGACTAGAACTTGTGCCCTATCCCTGATACCGGGAGTGTTGTGATCTTCCTGCATGCAGCGCCCTATCCCTGATACCAGGGGTATTGTGATCTTCCTGCACGCAATGCCCTATCCCTAATACCAAGAGTGTTGTGATCTTTCTGCATACAGTGCCCTATCCCTGATACCGGGAGTGTTGTGATCTTCCTGCACGCAGTGCCCTAACCCTGATACCGGGAGTGTTGTGATCCTCCTGCACACAGTGCCCTATCCCTGATACCGGGAGTGTTGTAATCCTCCTGCACACAGTGCCCTATCCCTGATACCGGGAGTGTTGTGATCTTCCTGCACGCAGTGCCCTAACCCTGATACCGGGAGTGTTGTGATCTTCCTGCACACAGTGCCCTAACCCTGATAGGGCACTGTGTGCAGGAAGATCACAACACTCCTGGTATTAGGGATAGGGCACTGCATGCAGGAAGATCACAACACCCCTGGTATCAGGGATACGGCACTGCGTGCAGGAAGATCACAACACTCCCGTATCAGGGATAGGGCACAAGTTCTAGTCACATTGACTGATCACATTACTTTTTTTGTCAAGCTACCAACCGTTTCCATTTCCCATCCCCCCAAACATCACCTCAGTGGGAACCTTGGTAACATCAATAAATAAGAGGGCAGCCAGCCAATAGGAATACATATTCATTCCTAAACTGACCTTAACTGACCTGAAAAGTGTCAATTTGTATCATTTTCTGTTAGTGCGCACTAACCATTGTTAGTGCGCACTAACCATTGTTAGTGTGCACTAACTCCCGGTTAGTGCGCACAAACAATGGTTAGTGCGCACTAACCTGATTAACGATTTTTTAACGATAAATCGTTAGAATTCCTATTGTATCGTGCTCTTTAATGATTTAAGACGATTTTAAAATTATCGGACGATAATTTTAATTGTTGAAAAACGATTCACATCCCTAATATATAGTATACCTGTGTGTATGTATTATATCATCAGAACCCTGAGTGAGAGGAGATTCTCTGAAGCACCAGGGAGCAGATCGATCCCAGCATTTCTATGGATGTGTGTTCATTTCTATCTGTAGTATTTATTCTATATGTAGTATACCTGTGAGTATGTATTATATCATCAGAACCCTGAGAGAGAGGAGATTCTCTGATGCACCAGGGAGCAGATCGATCTCAGCATTTCTGCTTTGCTGCAGCAGCTGGGCAGACAGAAAAGAGGATCCGTTCAGATGGGGGGTCACCTGGACAGACAGAGCACCTGGGACTAATTGTAGTAAATAAATGAACAATTATGGATATAACAAGAAGACTAAAATAGCCCAGACCTCTCCCTGACCCTTCTGCTGCTATCATGCCAACAGCAAATCGCTGTCTAGGTTGGGTGTCTGCCATTCACCCTGTTCCCTCTGCAGCAGTAGCGTGTGGCACACCGATGTCTGCAATGTCCCACTTTCTCTTGCTCCAGACTCTTGCCAGATGGACAGTGAAGGATGGCCAAGACATCTGACCTACTATGGCAAAATATCATTACCTCTCCCTTATTAGATTTAAAGATCAAAAGTAGGAAGCACTGGTGAGAAAGTCATGGTGAGGATGCAGAAAATGTACCATGAACCAGCACTGGCACATATTTTGCTATAGCGCTGGTTGGCAAGGCATACACCCTAGTACCGTACAGGACATGCTCCCTCACAGAACTAGACGTGCTTAATCTGAGAAGCAGACACACTCTGCCACAGCACGAAACACACACTGCTATACGACAGAATACATGCTGATACAGCACGGGATACGTGCTCTCCTACAGCACAGGATGGTGTTGCATCAAAAGACAGTACAGAAATGCATTAGCACAGCCTAGGACGCGCACTGCCAGAATACAACTGTTGTGGTGCAGAGCACTGGGTACACTCAGACTTTAATGCATATCCTCCAAAAACTACCAGCTATCTCCCCATCACAGAGCCTGACCTGTTTTTGTTTTTGTTTTTTTACATTTTGGCAGGCAGTTTCTTCTTGCTTCTTCTTCATTTGCCATGAGCCTTCGTTCACCACCATCTGGAATGTTTCCCTCTGTTTTATAAGCCCTCCCAGTCATTGCGATAACAGTCCTCGACTGAGGTCTTGCATCAGGGCTCCTTTTGCATCCTGACACGCTTGGGACCTCATTTCTCATTGCAGAATAACTGAGCCTTACTCCCCCAGGGCTAAAAAGGCTGCATCCACAGCATCCTCAGCCCCGACTGGCCCAGGAAACGAAAGATCTGACCCAGCAGCTGAACCCAGATCCCTCCCAGTCTTGTGGTTTAAATGCCCTGTCTCCAGACATTCTCATGGAACGTCTCCTGATTGGTCGGTACAAGTAGTCAGAGAAATAAGATTAGAAAAACCTGGCTCTTGGCAACTCAGTCCCAGTGGTCTGGATTCGCCGGAGTCTGCCCCTCTTCCAGGTGTCTTGAGAATCCATTTCCTACATCTGGGCTGGTTTTTGCCAGTCCTCCTCGGTGAAATGAGAGGTCGGGAGGTGAGAGGTGACTGGTGGGCCGCAGCCCCAGCACCTGCACCCTGTCTGCTTCCTGAGGCTGAGGGCTGGGAGGGAGGAAGGGGTGGTGTAATTGTGGTGCCTGGATATTCCACCAGGACTCTACCAGAACAATGCTAATGAGTTGGAACTGAAAGAGAAAAGGATTTAAAAAAAATAAATAAAAAATCCGTAGAATGATTTTGGCAGGCGCAGAAAATGCTTTCTGTGTTTCTTTCTCTGCAATGTGCATCCCAGGCAGCATTTACTGTAATGCTTTCAATGCTACGGAAACGCCATTACAGTCCCTGTGAGGTGCTGAGCCCTGAGTGCAACAGCTAATAAATATAACATGAATATAAGGGTGAGGCCATTGATTTCAAATAATCTTCACATACCGAGTTCATTTCTGTGCGTTAATGGACCGCTTGAGCCTCACAGTCACAGCTGCCTGATGCTCTCAGAGGCAGTTTAAATAATTAGGTTTTGGGTTTGGAAAACATGCCGACGTTTGGGGAATCACAAATGAATCACAGAATCATAACTCACTTGACAAAGGAGCCGAGACTGAGTGAGAGCAAAAAAAAAGCCTTTGATCTGACCCCTGAACTGCCTCCCAGACAAAGTAAGGCTGCTTTTACATTTTGCGGCCTGGAATAGGCAGGAAATGCTTCAGCAGAGCAGTTCTTTCCCCCTCTCTGCCTCACCTGGCCAGGCTGAAGGCCCAAGAGAGAAAGGGAAGTGCTGCCAGGCAGATAGCAGGGTGAGAACTGCCCCAGGGGCAGCTCATACTCCCCGAAGAATGTACAAAACAAGAGGATCTCGAGAGTCAGGCCCCCGTTCACACACACACTCGTGTATATCTATCTCTCTCTCTGTATATATATACAGATACGCACATACATGCAATGAGGGAGCTAAACTCCACAAGACATGGAAGACCTTCCCGCTGTCAATGACCATGTTATCTCGGCGCAGTGAATGGGATTTTCCGGCTTTCCATTGGTACTTACAAATGCAAGCATTAGAGGCTGGAGGAGGAAACATTCACCTACATGCGGGAGGAAAAGAGTCGCTGTTGGCAGGACTCAGCAGCACTAACAGGCAGGGGCCCAATGCTCACGGAGATAAGTAGCAATAGACCAAGGCAGTACAAAACTTCAAAGGTACAGGCAAAGAGGGCGACGGTACCCAGAGCTGGCGCTCAACTAAACAGCACCCTGGGCAAAAACAGAAATAGGTGCCCCTCCTGCCTTCCCTTCGGAGGCCCCAGCACAGCATCCTGCTTTCTCTCTCTCCCACCCAGCATCCCCTTTTCTCTCCCTCCTCATCCTCTGCCCCACGCTATTATTCCCCAAACCCCCTTCTCTCTTTTCCTCTGCCTTCATAATGTGAAGGGTATGGCGGTGCCTTCTCGTATGTAAGGAATACTCCAGTCCCTTACTAAAAAGATTTACCCTTTTCCCAACCCTAAGGGACTTTTTAGACCATCCCTAAGGGTTTCCTTCTGCCAAGGTGGGATTAGTCAGCTTGGCTCTATAAATTAGGGATGAGCAGGTGGGAAAGGCAGAGGGTGGTGGAGTTGGCGATGATGTTCGGGGAGGTCTCTGGCCTGGAGAAGAAAGGGACGGAGATTCTGGGGAGACTTAGACCTTTTTTTTTTTCGGGCTTTTTGGTCTTGGTCCCAGCTTCAGGAGGGAACACCCTTTCCGGGGTGCTGGGTGCTGAGTATGCCCTGCTGAAGGAGGGTGGTTTTTGCAGGCGCAGGCCCCGTCTCTGTTTTGAAAAGAGCGGTTTTTCCTGAGTTTTGGAAAGTTTTTGGACTTTGCCATTCAAGATTTCAGGAGTTGTTTACCATCAGAGAGACCGAGAGCTGGTTTCTTGGCCAGGAGCCTACTTTCAGTCCCCCAGGAGTGTGAGATTTTATAGGCATATTGGCTCGGAGGCCAGCAAGTGAAAACAGGCACTGTGTGTGCATTTGTTTTTGTTTGCATGAAGACCTATGGACTTTGTT
Organism: Rhinatrema bivittatum; assembly: GCF_901001135.1. Taxonomy (NCBI): domain Eukaryota; kingdom Metazoa; phylum Chordata; class Amphibia; order Gymnophiona; family Rhinatrematidae; genus Rhinatrema; species Rhinatrema bivittatum. The sequence continues at coordinate 62,130,646 of NC_042626.1, read as the reverse complement.
TATGAATTGGACTGTCGTTTCATTTCTGTTGCAGTAGATTTTATTTGAACACCACCTCTGGTTGTCCTGCCTGTTTTTCAAGAGAGAGCATCCACCGTGTGAGTTAACTGACAGTGAGTATGAACTGGGAGAGAGAGGAAAGACTGAAAGTGGGTCCCCCGTTCCCCTGCACGCCCTCAGCCCCGGAGGCTAAGCCTCCTCCTCTTTGTCCCACTACTTTTGGGCAGCGACTCTCCCGCTACGGTGGCTAAGGTGGCTATTAGGATACGGGGCTTCTGGTGTTACTCTGGGAGCCATTAAGTCCACAAAAGAGGGGGGACTACGAGAGGAAAATGTTGCTCCCCTTCCTGTTGGAACTTCCAAAATTAGGAAACAAGAGACTGAAACCCACCCAAGCAGTCTCCCAGGAGTAGAGAGGGAAGGCAGAGTCTTTGAACGTATAATACTTAGAAAAATTGAATGTAAACGTAAAGAAAACAGTTCATTTAACAGTTTGTTTACCAAGAAAATAACATAAATCAGTAGTTCCATTTAAGGCAGAAAGTCCTATTTTACAATAGAAAATTGTATTAAAGAACTCTTTTCTTTCCTATATCATCTTCCAGCTTAGGATTTCTTATTCCCTGTCTGGTACCAGTACCTGCTAATAGGAAACTCTCATCAGGTAAGTATAATTGAGATATTATGTGTTAATACAATACCTTATATTATCCCGGGTGTGTGTATGTATGTATGTATATATATATATATATATATATATATATATATATATATATATATGTGTGTGTGTGTGTGTGTGTGTGTGTGTGTGTGTGTGTGTGAGAGGGAGAGAGACTCTTTCCAAAGTTAGTTATAAAAGAAAATGATCCTTCCAAAACTCTCTTTTCCTCAGGTGTTCAAGCTGATCCTCAGCTGTGATGCAACAAAGAAGGTAAGTACATTTGTAGGTTTTTCATTTTTCTCTTTAATGTTCTCATTGCTTCACTAAGAAAAACATACCAGGAGTAGCACAGTTTCCTTATTTTTACTCCTATGCAGTGTATATATGTAGCTTTCTCAAATTATTACTATATGGTGCTGGACAACAATTTTGTAGTGCACGATGCTTTCACTTAGCTGTCCTGTAATCCTTCCAGCCCGGTTCCTATATTCCTCGCTGCAGCTTTCCCTTTGTCTTTTCCAGGTGCTGGATGCAGATGGCTGAAGGCAGTCTGTCTCTTCTCCAATTCTCTCCATCTCCTGGTGCAGGTGTTTAATGTCCTACCTACCTTTAAATAAATTAAAGCATGTGTTCCCTGAATACACTATCTGTGACCACCTCTTCCAGAGATGTGTTTAAATAATATTTCTAAATGTTAAACTGATTTAACTTGGTGTGTAAAATAAAGGATAATCAGTATCACCCTAAACTCACTGAAAGAGGGAAAATGATTTGGTTTAGGTTGGTTCAAAAATCTTTTCACACACACATTGGCACACCCAGAACTCTTAAGTGAAAAACTGCTTAAACTTACTTATAGATCCTCTTCTCTGATATATTACTGTTTTCAGTGATTTTGAATTAAAGCTGACCCAGAAATATCTAGCTCTGTTTCATATGAAACACTGAATAGTCACTCAAATTACAGTCACTCTCAGACCAGAATCTGTGTTAAGTACTTGCAATGTATTTTATTTATTTATTTATTTAAAATCTTTTCTATACCATCGTTAAGCAGACGCCATCTATACCGTCGTTAAGCGGACGCCATCACAACGGTTCACAATGTAGAACTTCAACAGCTCATTAACGTTCAGGTTCTATCAATTTATGTAGCAAAAGTTCATAGTGAGGTCAGTATGAAAAGTTTATTTACACTTTCCAGTTAACAAGTAAAAAGAATATTAACACAGGATTTTATACACATCAATTTCTTATATTCAGTAAATGTTCTCACTACAACAGTCTAACTGAACTAAGCCAATGGAAATCTCCACGTCTTGGCTGTAATTTTAAGTAACTGACTGTTACTATACTTATGAAGCCACAATTCTTACCTGGATTGCTCAACTATGAATACAATTTTTAAATAACAATCTCATTCCTTCCTTTCAGTCACACACACTTTACTTTGAGTATATTAACAACAATTCCCTCTGGATTTAAACCTTTCAGACAAATAAAGGGGCCCTATAAAAAGAGGCAAAAACAATCTGCCCTTCTCTCTCTGTCTCTCGTTTCTCCAGCTGGTGGGGACTAATCATTAGCACATCTCTCAGCATGGAGTTCCCATAAGCCTTTGCTTTTTGTTAACGCTCCTTTTTTCCAGTATATTAGTTGCCTTTTTATCAGTATTACATCTTTATCTTACCCTTGCCTCGCCTTCCTTTGGTTACATAGTAACACAGTAAATGACTGCAGAAAAAGAAAGGTTATAACTGCAGCTCCGGGCAGGTTACCCCATCAACACAGGTTACTCCTTTCAGCCATTAGGGATCCTTTGTGATTATCCCATGCCCTTTTGAATGGAATGCACTCCTAGTGTATCTTTTCATGTATCAAAGATTATAATTTGCTCACAGTAAATGGTTACCAGCTCCGTCAGCCTGAAGATATTGACTTCAGTTCTATGCACCTGCTGACAGCTGACCGGCCAATGGGAACTGCAAGTTCAGGCCAAATCAGACCAATCAGGCAGGGTTCACAGTCAATCAAGAGCTGTAATCTCACCGAGTCACATAGCAAGGGGCAGCACTATCTCTCTCCATCTGGGAACTTCTGAGCTCAGGATGAAGGGAGGAGGGGACCAAGGAAAGGGAAGCCACAGATAAAATGAAAGTGCAGGCTAGAAGTGAGCGAGGCTGCTGATGGACTGGTTTTGCCTTATCAAATAAATAAAATCAAATGAAAAATCAGTCTCAGGGTGAACGAGAGCAGTAGACAACGTCCCATCTAAGAAGCGTGAGGATCTGTCGCCCATGTTTTAATTTTGGGTCATGTGGGGCAGATGTGGGGCAGACGGGTCCCCATGAGACTCCTTGTGGGGTCCTCCTGCCCAGCACAGCTGCAGAACGTCCCTTGGTAATAATGTGAAACTCCATGCAACTTAGAGGGAAGATTGGCAGCAAAGCAAACCAATAGCAGCGCGGAGGATTATTTTCATTCCCTCCCTCCCTCCCTCCCATCCCGCATACACCTACTGGGACAAAAGCACTCACAGGGACCCTCCTGCTGTCAGACTTTGATTGCAAGGGGACCCTGCTGCCTTTCTGGAAGTACAGACGAGGAGGGGTTCTTATCAAACTCCTGTAACCTCACATCACGTCTATTAATGAAAAGGGGCAACCCAACCAGGAGAAGCTGAGATGCAAGATAATGATAATAATAATAATATTCCTAAAACAGTTATTCTACTCCAGGTAGGTTGGAGGATAAATCACTGTCACAAGAAGCAGACATGCAATTCCCATAATACATTTTATTTGATGGTATTCAGGTGCAGAAAGGTGATATTTTATTAATAAGTCAGGTAAGTCAGCCGAAACATCAGTTTTACTAATATTTTTATTTATTTATCTTATATACCGTCGTTCTAAAAGATCACAGCGGTGGACAAAAGCAACATTCACATTATGAGTCCATACAGGATCAGAGCATGTAAATTAGATTGTTGATATAGTAATTTGTGGTACACGAGTTCCTTTTCAATTCTTTTACATAATCAGACGGTTATATCTGTTATAAAAACACAAGGCGTGTACAGAAACATAGATCATGATGGCAGAAAAAGACCATATAGCCTATCTAGTTTGCCCATCCACACTAACTAATACAGCTAATATGGTGAAGTGACAAGTTACACATATCCCCTTGCATATCCAGCTAAAGGTTAGCCAGATAAGTCATTATTCAGATAAGATTTAGCCGAATAAGAATGGGGCACTTTGGGGGCATTCTGGGGCAGGGATGAGTTAGCCGGCTAACTCTGATACTCAGCTATCTCTAGCTGTCCCTGACATTATGTCTAACTTTAGCCTTAAGCAGCTGTATTTAAAAACATATAACCAGTTGAGTTGAGCAGACGATTTAAAAAAAAAAGGAAAACGAGAAGGTAGCGGGCCGAGTGGCCCTTTCACTTACTCTCCCCCCCCCCCCCCCCCCCCACACACACACACCTGAGCTCTAAATCCTGGGCCGAGCCTGCAGCAGCCCTCCCCCCCCCTAAAATGTATTGATTTATTTTATAATTATTTGCTCCAGTTCCAGTCTCCCCCCTCCTCTCCCCCTGCCTGCTACCTGGACCTGTCAAAATTCAACCAAACTTTGCCTTCCTGTGCGCCCTTCCCTTTCTCAGCCCAACCCTAACCCTCTCCCCCTCCTGGCATGTTTATATTGTATCTCTTCGGCTCAGGCCACGCTAGCAGCCACCCACAGCAGCGCTGCTGGGGAGCCGTACCGGAAATGTAAGCTGCAACACTGAACCTACGACTTCCAGGCTAAAACGCTGAGGTTTAAAGGCACCAACTTTCAAAAGGGAGATAGAACAGCTTTTAAATTAGATCACGGAGGAAATCTGACACTTGCTCGGAGGCGCATGGCTCAGAGGGAGGTGACTTCCCTGTTTTGCAAGTATCCTCGGAAGTTAGATTATCCCAGGAGAGAGGTTGTGGTTAAGGCTGAAGGAGCCCAGATGGATGTGGGATAAAGAGCACACAAATGTGAAGGTCTCTACTCTGCCTGCACCATTTGCTAATAATACAAAGAGAAATGAAAGTACAAAGAAAAAGAGATACTTTAGCATGTCTGTAGCAAATTCCAGAAGGCTGAATAGAAAGCTTTGTGAGTTAGAATGTGTGGCATTAGACCAGGATACAGACATTACTGGCAGTTCAGAGACATAGTGGACTGGAAGGAGGATAACCAATGGGACACTGTAATGCTAGGGTATAAATCATGTCAATGTGACAGGGAAGATCACATTCATGGAGGAGTGGACCTATCTGTAAAAGACAGCTTAGAATCAAGAATGATAACAATCTTGCAGGAAACAAAATGCATTGTATTTATTTTAAAAATGTCTAAACTACCTAGCAACATTTCTAGGCGGTTTATAGGAAAACTTTCATAACTGCAAACTATTAAAAATCTTTAATAAAAATAAAAACATATTAAAACAGACATATAAGGCAAATCTTAAGAGCACAAATAGTGTATACATAAAAATTACTTACATATATGTGAAGGGGGCTTTGCCCATTATTAATACAATTCCCAGTGTTTTTCCAGCTATGGGCAGTGGGTGGGACCTTTGGATTTTCAGGTTTCCTCCCCTTGCCATAACCCCACCTTTTTCAGAGATGGGCTTCAGGGGGGTATAAAATACCTTGCAGCATGCTCAATAGTCAGAGGGTTAGATGGGGCTGAAGAAGCCAGAGATTCCCTCCCAGGATCTCAACAGAGAGAGGGGGGGTAGAAGCTGGAGTGTTGCGAACAATGTGAGCGTGAGCCCCTCTAGCTGTGGAGCAATTGGCACAACCTCATGGGCGGAGCCCTAAGATTTGCACCAATGGCAGATGAGCAAATCTTAGCATGGGCTGGGCTATGACAGAGTCAAGGGGCTAAGATGGAGGCTGAAGCTGGAGCTGAAACTGAAGCAGAACAAGGCAGACCACCTGAAGCAAGGCTGAAGACAGGGAACCAGATGACCTTTGCTAAGGCAAGGCTGGAGTATCTGAAGAGCCCTTTTATAGGGGAAGCATCAGTGACATCATCCAAGGGCACCGTGGACTTTTCCCACCACGGGCCCTTTAAAGAAACGGTGTTGCACACATGCATGCCTAGGAAGCAGAGTCAGAGGAGCGGTGGCATCTGTAAACCGTTGTGAAAGTTTTACTAAACGACGGTCTAGAAAACCTGTTAAATAAAATAAATAAATCTGCCGTACGACAGCAGCATTTGGGGTGAGTGAAGCTGCTTGCGAGACCTCCCCACAAGCAGCAAGCATAACTGGAGATCACCCCTTGATCTCAAGCAAGATAGTGAAGGATAGCTATTTTAGAGAGATTCATACAGAGTCTCCACTGAGGAAGAATTAGATTTTTGGAGATTTTCTTTTTACTTCTTGGTCTGAAGGGAAGGGTTGCCCTCCTGTCTCCCTGAGGAATGGGATTGGATATCTTTTTGCCCAAGTGACCTTATAAGTGAGGATGGAGAAAGAATGAGAGACTTTTGAAAAGAGAATCAGTTAAGGTTTTGGGAAATTTGGATCCCATTTTTTATATTTTTGGATTGGGGATATTTTTCCAACAGATTGGCTGATGCTAGAAGCCACACTCTAGTTGTCCTGACCCACTAGCGAGGATATATTGACTGTGGAAAAAGGTGGAAAATAAGGGCATGATGAGATGGTTCTTCATGGACAAGGAAATCCTACGTTTTATTTTGGTTATCTGCTGTATGCTGATTCTCAACTCTGTGGTTTTCACCTGGACCCTGTTCTTTAATTTGCAGTAAATGATTTATGTTGGTCACCACTTCTGAGCTCTTTTTGAATTTTTCCTGCTGATTCCAGTGCAAGAGCTGAATGGACGGTTGAGTATTATTTCCTGCCTGGTTTTTTTTGCTCCTTTTCTAGACAATATTGCAACTTAGTGACATTTTCTACCTAGAGTGTGAGCTGTGAGTAAGCCAGAGAGTGATTATGCCCAGGACCCGGGATGCCTGCCCCTGCATTTTTTATATATGTAGCAGGTCCCTGTCCGGACTCAAACCCAGATCCATGGCACCCCTAGTTAAGGACAAAGCACTAGAGGGGCCTGGTACATATATAAAAAACAAATCACAGTACCTCTTTCTAAATAAAACCGTCAAATAACGATATAAATGACACTCAAAGGCTCCCAAAAAGTCCATCAGACATTGAAGGCTTGTAGAAACCTTATGGATATGCATACAGATTTCATGTGTGATGGGTAAGAGTATAGCAATAGGTGTATACTCCCAGTCACCGGGCCATGATAAAGAAACAGACTGTGAAATGCTAGCTGAAATTAAAAAAGAAAATAAATTTGGCAACAATAATAATGGGAGATTTCAATTATCCTGCATTGACTGGGTCAGCATCTCATCAGGACATACTAAAAAAAATGTTAAGTTTCTAGATGCTATAAATGAACATAAGAACATAAGAACATAAGAAATTGCCATACTGGGTCAGACCAAGGGTCCATCAAGCCCAGCATCCTGTTTCCAACAGTGGCCAATCCAGGCCATAAGAACCTGGCAAGTACCCAAAAACTAAGTCTATTCCATGTTACCATTGCTAATGGCAGTGGCTATTCTCTAAGTGAACTTAATAGCAGGTAATGGACTTCTCCTCCAAGAACTTATCCAATCCTTTTTTAAACACAGCTATACTAACTGCACGAACCACATTCTCTGGCAACAAATTCCAGAGTTTAATTGTGCGTTGAGTAAAAAAGAACTTTCTCCGATTAGTTTTAAATGTGCCCCAAGCTAACTTCATGGAGTGCCCCCTAGTCTTTCTACTATCCGAAAGAGTAAATAACCGATTCACATCTACCCGTTCTAGACCTCTCATGATTTTAAACACCTCTATCATATCCCCCCTCAGTCGTCTCTTCTCCAAGCTGAAAAGTCCTAACCTCTTTAGTCTTTCCTCATAGGGGAGTTGTTCCATTCCCCTTATCATTTTGGTAGCCCTTCTCTGTACCTTCTCCATCGCAATTATATCTTTTTTGAGATGCGGCGACCAGAATTGTACACAGTATTCAAGGTGCGGTCTCACCATGGAGCGATACAGAGGCATTATGACATTTTCTGTTTTATTCATCATTCCTTTTCTAATAATTCCCAACATTCTGTTTGCTTTTTTGACTGCCGCAGCACACTGCACCGACAATTTCAATGTGTTATCCACTATGACACCTAGATCTCTTTCTTGGGTTGTAGCACCTAAAATGGAACCCAACATTGTGTAATTATAGCATGGGTTATTTTTCCCTATATGCATCACCTTGCACTTATCCACATTAAATTTCATCTGCCATTTGGATGCCCAATTTTCCAGTCTCACAAGGTCTTCCTGCAATTTATCACAATCTGCTTGTGATTTAACTACTCTGAACAATTTTGTGTCATCTGCAAATTTGATTATCTCACTCGTCGTATTTCTTTCCAGATCATTTATAAATATATTGAATAGTAAGGGTCCCAATACAGATCCCTGAGGCACTCCACTGTCCACTCCCTTCCACTGAGAAAATTGCCCATTCAATCCTACTCTCTGTTTCCTGTCTTTTAGCCAGTTTGCAATCCACGAAAGGACATCGCCACCTATCCCATGACTTTTTACTTTTCCTAGAAGCCTCTCATGAGGAACTTTGTCAAACGCCTTCTGAAAATGCAAGTATACTATATCTACTGGTTCACCTTTATCCACATGTTTATTTACTCCTTCAAAAAAGAGAAGCAGATTTGTGAGGCAAGACTTGCCCTGGGTAAAGCCATGCTGACTTTGTTCCATTAAACCATGTCTTTCTATATGTTCTGTGATTTTGATGTTTAGAACACTTTCCACTATTTTTCCTGGCACTGAAGTCAGGCTAACCGGTCTGTAGTTTCCCAGATCACCCCTGGAGCCCTTTTTAAATATTGGGGTTACATTTGCTATCCTCCAGTCTTCAGGTACAATGGATGATTTTAATGATAAGTTACAAATTTTTACTAATAGGTCTGAAATTTCATTTTTTAGTTCCTTCAGAACTCTGGGGTGTATACCATCCGGTCCAGGTGATTTACTACTCTTCAGTTTGTCAATCAGGCCTACCACATCTTCTAGATTCACCGTGATTTGATTCAGTCCATCTGAATCATTACCGATGAAAACCTTCTCCATTACGGGTACCTCCCCAACATCCTCTTCAGTAAACACCGAAGTAAAGAAATCATTTAATCTTTCCGCGATGGCCTTATCTTCTCTAAGTGCCCCTTTAACCCCTCGATCATCTAACGGTCCAACTGACTCCCTCACAGGCTTTCTGCTTCGGATATATTTAAAAACGTTTTTACTGTGAGTTTTTGCCTCTACAGCCAACTTCTTTTCAAATTCTCTCTTAGCCTGTCTTATCAATGTCTTACATTTAACTTGCCAATGTTTATGCTTTATCCTATTTTCTTCTGTTGGATCCTTCTTCCAATTTTTGAATGAAGATCTTTTGGCTAAAATAGCATCTTTCACCTCCCCTTTTAACCATGCCGGTAATCGTTTTGCCTTCTTTCCACCTTTCTTAATGTGTGGAATACATCTGGACTGTGCTTCTAGAATGGTATTTTTTAACAATGACCACGCCTCTTGGACATTTTTTACTTTTGTAGCTGCTCCTTTCAGTTTTGTTCTAACAATTTTTCTCATTTTATCAAAGTTTCCCTTTTGAAAGTTTAGCACGAGAGCCTTGGATTTGCACACTGTTCCTCTTCCAGTCATTAAATCAAATTTGATCATATTATGATCACTATTGCCAAGCGGCCCCACCACCGTTACCTCTCTCACCAAGTCCTGTGCTCCACTGAGAATTAGATCTAAAATTGCTCCCTCTCTCGTCGGTTCCTGAACCAATTGCTCCATAAAGCTATCATTCATTCATTGAGCAGCTGGTCCTAGAACTGATGAGAGGAGCAGCTACTTCACATTTAATCCTTGACCTGTTGCAAGGGGCTGTTGTGGGGGGCTACTAAACACAAATCGCAGTACCTGTTTCTAAATAAAACTGTCAAATAACAAAACCTAAATTATATTCAAGGGCTCCCAAAAAAGGCTTGTAGAATCCCTATGGATAGAAATTCCATGATGTGATGGGTAAGAGTGTAGCAGAAGGTGTATACAATCACATTTGAGGGAGGACATTAAGTAAAACTATTGCAGTAGTATATATAATTTTAAAACAGGAGACTGTGATAGAATGAGGAATTTAGATACAAAAAAAACTAAATGGAGCTGTTGCAAAGGTTAAAATTGCGCATAAGGCATAGATATTGTTTAAAAATACCATTTTGGAAGCACAGGTAAAATGTATTCTATGCATTAAAAAAGGTGAAAGGAAGATCAAATGACTGCCAGCATGGTTTAGGGATGTGCAGCCCGAAAGTTTATGTTCATAAGTCCATAAGTCGAATGGGGGGCTCATTTGCGGTCAATATGGACATATGGAGAATTCCATAAGTTGAGTCTATGTCCATATGTGCAAATAAAAATTTAAATAAAAATTTAAACCCCTCACCCTCCTTAATTCCCCCCAAAACTTACCAAAATTCCCTGGTGGTCCAGCGGGGAGTCAGGAAGCCATTCCTCCCAGTGGTTTTGCGAGGAGCACGTGACGTCCGCGTCACGTCGATGACGCGGCCGTCACGTGGTCCACCGGGGTTCCGCTCCCGGAGCCCTCGTTTTGAACAAACTGAACTTTTGGCCAGCTTGGGGGGGTCAGGAGGCCCCCCCAAGCTGGCCAAAAGTGCCTTTTGGGCCCAACGAGGGGTCCGGGAGAGGACCCGAGGGGAATCACGTGACGTCCGCGTCACTCCGTCGTGACGCCGACGTCACGTGGTCCATCGCGGTTCCGCTCCCGGACCCCTCGTTGGGCCCAAAAGGAACTTTTGGCCAGCTTGGGGGGGTCAGGAGGCCCCCCCAAGCTGGCCAAAAGTTCAGTTTGTTCAAAACGAGGGCTCCGGGAGTGAAATCCCGGTGGACCACGTGACGGCCACGACACGTCGATGACGCGGCCGTCATGTGGTCCACGTGACGGCCCGTCCACGTGACGGCCCGGGAGTGGAACCGCGATGGACCACGTGACGTCGGCGTCACGACGGAGTGACGCGGACGTCATGTGATTCCCCTCGGGTCCGCTCCCGGGACCCTCACGGAACTTTTGGCCAGCTTGGGGAGTTTTGGTAAGTCTTGGGGGGGGGATTAAGGAGGGTGAGGGGTTTAAATTTTTATTTAGATCAACAATCGCGATTTCCAACGTATTCAACATAGCTATGTTGAATAAGTTGGAAATCCGATCGTTTACGCCTCATCATTTTTTTAAGTTAAAAAAAAAAAAAAGTTGCGTTTTCCATTTAAGTTCAAAACGAATGCACACCCCTAGCATGGTTTAATGGTGAGGTAAAGGAGATAGTTAAAGCTAAAAGGACAGCATTCAAACAATGGAATGCAGTCCCAAATGGTGATAATAAGCAAGAGCATAAGCATTGGCAAGTTAGATATAAAACAGTAACAAGACAGGCCAAGAAAGAATTTAAGAAGGGAGGCAAGCACTAATAATTAAAACAGGTATATTCAAAGCAAAATGCTTGTGAGGGAGGCCACTAGATGACCGAGAGGCAAAAGGGTATTCAGAGAGGAAAAGGAAATAGCAGAAAAACTGAATTAATTCTTTGCCTCAGTCTATACTGAGGAGGATGTTGAGAATATACCGATACTGAAATATTCTTTAATGGTGGAGATTTTTAGCAAACAAATCAAACCTCTCTGACAATGAAGGATCAGATTGCAAGCTAAAGAGTTATAAATCACTAGGACCAGATGGCATCCACCCCAGAGTTCTAAAAGAACTAACAAATGAAATTGCTAACCTGTTACTAGTAATCTGTAACTCATCGTTTATAACAGCCACTATACCTGAAGACTGGCAGTTGGCCAATGTGATGCCAGTTTTTAAAAAGAGCTTCAGGGTGATCTGGGAAACTATAAACTGTGAGTCTGATGTTGGTGCTGGGAAAAATGGCAGATGACAATCTTAAAAACAAAACCATTGGCCATCTAAAAAATGGCTTAATGGGGAAGAGCTGATGTGGTTTTAGCAAAGAGAAGTCTTGCCTTACCAATGTTATCGATTTTTTAAAGGTGTAAATAAACATGTAGATAAAGGTGATCCAGTTGATATATGTATTTGGATTTTCAGAAGTCATTTGACAAAGTTCCCATGACAGACTCCTCAGAAAATTACCCAGTCATGGGATAGGAGGCAGTGTCCTGATATAGATTTTAACTGGTTAAAAGACAGGAAACAGAGGGTATAGGAAATTAGGAATGGTTATTTGTGGAGATCCACAGGGATTGGTACTGATATCTGAGCGTTTAACATAGTCATAAACGATCTGGAAAAGGGAACAATTGAGGTGATCAAATTTGCAGATGACACAAAATTATTCAAAGTTGTTAAAACAGCTGTGGATTGTGCGGGACTGCAGAAGGACCTTATTTCTTTTATTTAGTAAACATATTCTGCTTATCCACAATTCTAAGAGGATTACAAAATGAGACTGGGAGACTGGGCATCTAAATGGCAGATGAAATTTAATGTAGAAAAGTGCAAAGCGATGCCCATAAAGAAAGATAATCCCAACTACAGGTACATAATTGTAACCCCTGGGTGGGATGGCTCCCATAGACTGAACCCAGGGGCACAGAGAAAGAGAGATGGATCCCACCTGGATAGCTTCTTGCATCTCAGCTCCCAGGCTCCCTGTGGGGGGAGGCTTAGCTTTAAGACCCTTTTGCATTAAGCACAGGTCCAGCCCCTTTTCCTCTCTGTAAGTCTTTTGATCCAAAAATCACGCTGAGAAGCAATGTGGTTTCCAACTTGTTTACTGATATCTGTTTAAATGCCTGAAGCATATTTACAGCACTCAAATCATATTTCAAATAAAATCAGAGAATAATTAGACAGAAGAAAGATTAATACATTTGTGACCTCACTCTTCTAGTCAAATCTCTGATTTTCTCTGGAAGCCGATTCCTTAACGCTTTGCTCTACTTCTTTTGCCAATCACTCAGATTTGAAACTGGTCACAATCACCTTCCACGCCCAAATTTATCACACATCCTCTCCCCTCTGTAGAATGATTAGAATAAAGCCCCAGTAATGGGGGCAAGATGGCCGCCAGATAGGACGTGCAGGAAGCGAGCTCCTCCACGGCGTTTTTCCTTCGTACTAATTCCTATTGAAAATGCCTCACACCAAAAGAAAGGGAAAGGTTCGGGGAGCACAGACCAGTTCCCCGATGCCAAGTCCTTCTCAGCCGAGGATCGAGGGCTTCCTGACGGGGGTATCCACGACGCCATATGGGCCGGTCGCTGGGGGAACGCTGGAGGAGCATGCGTACTCCCCCCAGACCCTGGATGTCACACTTAGCCCTGGCGAGCCGTTACGGCCAACACCTCCCGCGCAGAGTGTTCTTTCCTTCCCGGACCTGACCCGAGGCGGGGTTTACTCTGAGGCCTCGGGCGGAGCACAGGTGATTACCCGGGGTGTAGTTGTGGATACTACTGCCCCGAGAGGTACAGAACCCGGCGGTAGGGGTGTGCATTCGGATTGACCGCATTAGTAAAACGCAACTCATATTTTTTTTTTACTTAAAAAATTGATTCGACATAAACGATCGGATTTCCCACATATCGAACATAGATATGTTCGATATGTGGGAAATCGCGATTGTTGAGCCAAAATAAAAATATAAACCCCCTCACCCTCCTTAATCCCCCCCCCCCCGACTTACCACAACTCCCTGGTGATGGAGCGAGGAGTGAGGACGCCATTTCTGCAATCCTTGGCGAGAAGCATGTGACGTCGGCGGCACGTCGAGTGACGCCGGCGTCACGTGATTCCCGGCTCGTTCGCGCCGGACGGCTCGTTCGGCCCAAAAAGAACTTTTGGCCAGCTTGGGGGGGTCAGGAGGCCCCCCCAAGCTGGCCAAAAGTTCTTTTTGGGCCGAACGAGCCGTCCGGCGCGAACGAGCCGGGAATCACGTGACGCCGCGTCACTCGACGTGCCACCGACGTCACATGCTTCTCGCCAAGGATTGCAGAAATGACGTCCTCACTCCTCGCTCGATCACCAGGGAGTTGTGGTAAGTCTGGGGGGGGGATTAAGGAGGGTGAGGGGGTTTAATTTTTTTTTTTTGCACATATGTACATATACCCAACTCATTGGATTTTTTTTATGTCCATATTGGCCGCAAGTGGGACCCCCTTTCGGACATAAAAAATATGAACATAAAATTTTGCTCTGCACATCCCTACCCGGCGGTACATTTGAGGTGATAACTGGAGAATTAGACACTATCCCTGAGGGGAATCCAGGAAAACAACAAACGGCAACTTCTGGAGTACAGGAGGGACCTCGTCAAGAAACCACAGAGGTTAGTGTTAATCTGGGACTGCCTGAGGATGTAACCCTTGGAAAGGTATGGTACGCCTTAAAAGCCATTGATTCTGCACTAAAGTCTATCGCACAGTCGAATTTTGAACTTAAAAATCAAATTAAAGAGAACAAAGAAACTGTTAAAAGTTTTGAAGGGAAACTGCAGAGCCACGAGGAACGCCTGCAAAAAATAGAAACATCGCAGGAAAATTTTATAATATCTGAAACGGCTATGGAGAGGAAAATAGAGAAACTTGAAAATAACTCAAAATTACTAAATCTGCGTGTACTAAACTTTCCAGTGATTAGAGTGATATCACCTATTGAGTTATTTAAAATATATTTAAAAGAAATACTAAAGCTTCCAGAGGCGGTTCTTCCAGTTTGTACAAAAGCTTACTACCTCCCAGGAGTGACAACACAGGCAGAGAGAGAAGAAATACCATCGTTGGATATATCCCAAGTATTGGAACTCTCGATAGAAACTGAAATAAAGGAAAGGAAATCAATGCTAATATCTTTTGCGTTCATATCTGAGCGCAATCACGTTTTGAAATTATTTTTGCGAAATAGACAAGCTCTATTTTATGGAGCAAAGATATGGGTGTATCCTGATCTTACTAGATCAACACAGCTACGCAGGAAGGAATTCCTTGCCTTAAAAGAAAGGGTCACAAGCATGGGGGCCCATTTTGTATTAAAATTTCCCTGTAAAGGCTGTGTTAGGTATCAAAGTAATAATTATATCTTCTTTGACCCTAAACAACTGCGAGATTTCTTGGTGGGACATCCTAGTATTACTCCAGAAGTGTAATTGGCAAAAGGAAAAATGGTACCTGCCTATCATTTTCCTAGTATTCTTTATTGCAATTTATTTGCTCCTTTTGTTCTACTTGCCCCCAAATTTCCTATATTAAGGTATAATTTCCTTTGTTGCATATTGTATGCTTTAAAATGAAGAAGGTGTGTAACCTTGTTGCCCTATTATGTTACCGTATTTTCTTTGTGCTTATTTCATATATTGTATGTGAAAAAACTTGAGAAATAAAAAAATTAAAAAAAAAAAAAAAAAAAGCCCCAGTAATTTATCAGAACGTAAGTCCCAAGTTTCATACCTCTCATAAAGTATTCTTAACTATTTTAGATCTCCTTATGACAGTACCAATGGGCGCTATCCTTTCAAGGGCAGCACACTTGGGTCTGCAGAAAACACCTCTAGCAATGGATAGGAATCCATTTCTCCTTTAATGAAACCATCACTTAGGCTCTTCCCAGGTGAACGACGCCTCTTCCCAATAGAATGGAAACTGGTTCCCTGGTAACACAGGCACTCAGTTCCCAGTGCAGCAAAAATAGTCTTAAAAAAAGGGGAAACGCAAACCAGATGCAGGAAGGGTGGAAAAACTTCCTTGCCTCTCAAGAGAGGAGATAGTACAAAAGATAAGATAATTTACAGTCGAAACTCCTTTGTATGGGGTCATGGACAAATCTATTCACAGGAAAGTGGTTGACAAATTGTTTTAAATAAAATAGCACACTGCCAGAATCTTCCCTACCCTTGATTTAACCATACACAGGGACGCTCCAATCCTCTGTGAACAATTCACACAAGGGTCTCACAAGAGAATTCGCCAAGAGTGGATTAAAAGAGCAAAAAGCAATAAGATGTAGGTCAGATTAACAAGCGGACCCACAAAGGGTAGAAACAACCAAACCTTCTGAAATAAGTCAGCAAAGTAAATAATAGGGGGCAGAGAGCCTTCAGGAAATCTAACTAAATATTCCACAACCTAAAATGGTGCCTAGTAGTGAAAAAGTGTAAGGCTACGCCATCCCTGTTTCCTACAGGGGGGAGTAAAAGCCAACCCACTCTGTATTAAATCTCTCTGAACCTCCCCAGCAAGTTAGTATATTGCTTTGGCAAGGAAACCAAGAGTTTCTTACGTAATGTTGGATGCTGTATTGAGATGAGTCACCTGTTAAAGGACCTTGGAGTTCTTGTGGACAATACTTTGAAATCCCCAGCTCACTGAGCCACAGCGGTTAAAAAGACAAAAAGATCTAAAAAGGAATGTAGAATTAAACAGAAAATAAATTGCCTGCATCGATCCACGGTGCGACCACACCTTGAGTATTGTGTGCAGTTTTGGTCACCCCATCTTAAAAAAAAACAACAGAACTAGAAAAGGTGTCAAAAATGATAAATGAAATGGAACAGCTCCCCTATCATGTCAAGCTATGCATCTTAGGTCTCTTCAGTTTGGAAAAGAAATAGCTAAGAGAGGACATGGCAGAAGTTTATAAAATCATGAGTGGGCTAGAACAGGTAAATAAAAGATGTTATTTACCCTTTCAAATACTAAAACAAGGTGACAATCCATGAAACTAGCAACCAGCAGATTTAAAACAAATTGTAGAAAGTACTGTAACTCCACCCCAGTATGCCTGTCCTGCACAGGTGGGGCCATAAAATAATTTATAATCTCCTTGGAGCAGGGACCCTGGCTAGCACTAGACACTATCTCTTTTCTCCCCAAGGCATGGGGAGAAAGGCCTCAAGTACTAAGGGTGTCTCTTTTAAGTCTGTGAACCTCTGGGAGAGGAGCATCCCATTATAAAGTTCACACTGTGGACTCTGTTGCAAAATTGGACCCTTGGACTGAGGTGAGGTTAGCGTTATCCACAGGGAGGGACCCTGGAGGTTCTCACCGTCGGCAGATGGAGCTGGCTGGAGCAGAGGCCCAACAGGTCCTTCACCACTACCAGCCCACATTCCTTAGGTTGAGCCCTTGGGTGTTGGGGCCGGCTGGATTTAGGCCTGGGCCTCTATGCAGGGATGGATACGAAGTTTCAGAGTCAGTGGCCAGCAAAAATTAAGCAGAGTCAGTCCAAGCAGAGGTCGGGGCCAGCAGCAGACTGCAAGATGAGAAGGAGGTTGAAGTTGGGGCAGGCAGCATTCAGGAAGACTAGAAGCAGGCAGAGGTCACAAGGCAGGCAGAAATCCATGATGGTCAAGAAGAGGTCCGAAGTTAAACCGAGGAATTAATCCGAAGGAGGGATGGCAGGATCAGCCCAGCAGGAAGACTCTGAAGGTAGATGATAGACCATCCAAATGCAACAGATTCATTGTGTAAGAACTGCTCCAGATGCCGAAGTGGTGTCCAAAATCAAAGTTTACTTTCAGATAATAATAGTGTAATGGCACAATTCACTTTGTACAAGCACTACAGATAAGGTTGACTTGATTACAGTTCTTTCTTTCAATCTGCGCAAGATATTTACTCACATGGATTCCCAGTATCTCTACCCTATAGGGTGTGGAAAAGGGAAGGACTTGGGTAAGGAAAGTAGCCCTTTTTAGCTGACAAGGATCCCCTTCAATCCTGGATGAAAATAGATAAAACAGTCTTGGCACAGAGAGTTGAAAATCCTCTCAATCTTCCCCAGGGTATGAAAACTGTGAAAGGACGTCTTCAGTGATCTCAAAGTTCCCTTTACTCACACTTAGATGGTCTTCCAGATATCTTTGGTTATTAGTTATTACACAGTCTATTTCTTCTCTCTGGATCCCTGATGGGAGGGATCCCCTTGAAGTAAGCAACTCTCTTTGCTTCAGACAGGAAAGATGGGCATCCACAACTTCCTCCTGTATCTTGAAATCAAAGTCTTTCCCCTCAACTGGTTAACATCGGAGGGCCTCCTTGAAGCAGGTCACTGATACCTCCTTCCTCGTGGAGGGTATGGAGGGCAGATCTTCCCTAACCTGAACAGCCCCAGATACAGGGTTCAACATGCCCTGAGCCCAGGTGGTGTACAGGTTCTCACAAGGCGCCTACCAGTTAAAAGCTTAAACCCGAAAAATATACCCATTGGGAAAATCCTAACCTGCCACAGAGTGGACTGAGATAGGAAACCCCTCCTGACCCTGGTCAGCCTCCTCAGGCAGGTTTTGCCTGGTTCCTCTGACTGGGCCTGAAAAACAACTCAAGCAAAATTCCTCTTTATCTCCTAACTCTGAGCAAACCATAAGGGGCTGCCTCCAGACTCTCTCTAGGGAGCTGCTTAAAAAACCTCTCAGGGGGCCGGCCTTTGCAGACCCCTCAAAGGGGTCTCCTCCCCCTTACCTGCACTGCTCTAACTTGAAACAGGATATACCCAGGCTTTCGGTTACAGTCAGGGCCGGTGCATCCCATTAGGCAAACTAGGCAGTCGCCTAGGGCGTGCCGAAGAGCAGCAATGTGAGGCCGCGAGTGGAGCCTATCCCACTCGCAGCAGAGAGGAGTAGATTCTCGTCAGACCGCAAGAGGCTTCCATCCTGCTCGTGGCCCAGAGAAGCACACACTCGGCGGGCCTTGCGCGGCGTCTCAGCGAATGAGGAAGGAGTCAGGGTGGGCACAAGGTGTGCCTAGGGCTCCTAATACCCCTGCACTGGCCCTGGTTACAGTACTTTTACTCAGTGCACAATCAAACTGTGGAATCTGTTGCCAGAGGTTGGAATCAAGGTGAATTTAAAAGAGGTTTCAACATGTTCCTGAGTAAAAGTCCATAAATCATTATTAGCCAGGAAACAGGAAGCAGGTCTCCTTCATAGAATCTGCCAGGTATTTGCAACCTATACTGGTCACTGTCAGAGGACTTGATGGACATTTGTCTGACCCAGTTTGGCATTTCTTATGTCCTTGTTCTGCCTCACCAATGGTATTGCTGGGCAATGGGTCATCTCTTTTTTTTTTCTTTCTTTCTTTCTTTCTTAAATGTTAACAATTACAATCAAGCATATATATACTTGATTAAGAAAAAATGCAACATACTATATCAAGAGAAAGGCAATAAAGGAAAAAGTCACTATGGTAGTCCACAATTTGGAGAGAGAGAGAGAAAAAAAAATATAACCACTAAAAAAAAAAAGAAAGAAAGAAAATCAAATACAGGCAGAATAAACTGATGACTCTGCCCATCTCTGGGAAGAGAAAAATGGTTAACTCTTTTCAACTCCAATTAATCGCTCTCACTGTGGTGTGAGTCCTGTAGGGAAAGGTTAAGGATGGGCTGCGCTACCCAACCTACAAAACAAAAGGTTACTTTAAGTTTACCGAGTTACAAAGAAAACCAGGGACACTGTTTTCCACAACACTATATCAATTTTTATATAAAGATTTTTCTTATTTTGTTTGAAAAGCTTCAACAGAACATACTGGCATTGCCAAACTCAATACGAAATCACATTCCTTGTGAGCAGATAACAACTCATAAAATTTCATTTTCATTACTTAATGACCACCCATAGAATGGCAAAAGAATCTGAATAAACAGACAGTGTCTTCCCAACCAGGAATGGCAAAGATCTTCATTTCTTCCAGGCCTCTTGACCAGCCAGGTCATCTGATTGATTGAAGAATATTAGTCTGGAAGAGTACAGTCCAAATAAGTTCAAAGTCCTCCTCACAAGAAGGAAATTAGAGAAATGTTCATGTGAACGTTTAGAACAGCTTCTGCAGAGCCCCACAATGAACCCCAATAACACTTTTCCCTCCCAACAAAGCAAAACTCTCAGGGGTACATTTTAAAAAACAGCGCGTGCACATACTTTTGTTCGCGCACCAGGCGCAAACAAAAGTACGCTGGATTTTATAAGATACGTGCGTAGCTACGCATATCTTATAAAATCCAGGGTTGGCGCGCGCAAGGGGGGTAACATTTGTGCATCTTGCGCGCGCCGAGCCCTGCGCGTCCTCCGAGACCGCTCCAAAATCGGAGCGGTCTCGGAGGGAACTTTCCTTCGGCCTCCCCGCACCTTCCCCTCCCTTCCCCTACCTAACCCCCCCTCCCCCCACCCCTGGCCCTATCTAAACCCCCCCTACCTTTGTTGTACAAGTTACGCCTGCTCGAAGTAGGCGTAACTTGCACGCGTTGGGCCGGCCGCCGGCGCATCAGGGTCCGGTCCGGGGGCAGGTCCGGAGGCCGCGGCTATGCCCTCAGAATGCCCTTGATGACGCGCCAGCTGTGACACGCCCCCCGACACACACCCCAGGAACGCCGTCCCGGGGCTTGCGCGCGCCGTCGAGCCTACTCATCAGAGGCTCGGTGCGCGCGCAGAGGGAGTTTGGGCCAGGTTTTCAGAGGGTACGCGCGTATCCCTTTGAAAATCTGGCCCTCACTGTGTACCGTGTATTTGGAAACCAGGATTTTGACTTTATTATTCCTGGCCCACATGGGGAAAAGGATAGGATTCATAATGATCAGGGTGAGGCTTCAGTATGGTCACCCCACAAGGATGCTGCACATGGATGCTGTACTCAGCCTGTGGCCCAAGGATATGGGGGTAAACAGCAGGATGTTTTCTAATACTGCGGCCCAGCTGTATCCCCTTCATGTGCTTGGCTACCTCTTTAGGGTAATCTGGTGGGCCTGTCGAAAGTTGGGATCATAGGTACTCCTGGTGATGCGATGATCTACTTCCTCCTTCAGCCACTCGTGCCGGTTCAGCTCAACATAATCCATTATGTGCATTGGAGCATACGGATAATATGGACTAAAGACCAACTGAACCCAGTGACATACCAGCCTCTGCTTGAGAGGATCTGAGCAGCTTCATAGCATCAGGGCAGGTACTGGGGACCAGCCATGATTAGTCTCTAACATCCATCTGCATAGTTTGGTTGAAAAGCTCCATTGGCATCTGTATACTGTGGGGTGAAAGGGCTACTGATGCCTCACTGGGTGCAGGGCACCTGACGTAAGGAGATTCAAGCCATCCAGACCTTGGTATGCTACTTCCAGCCGGAAAGGCCTCTGCTGAAGAAACCCCTGAACTGGGGATCACCTGGCACCCCTTCATGGCTTGCACACAGTATTCTCTGTAGGTCTTTGGATCTCTGGTGTATAGACTGACCTCTGGGGTTACGATCTGGAATCTCTCCTGGGCCATTCTAGCACTGGTTGCCATATTCCACTAGGCCAACTCCCTTGGCCTGTCTTCCTTGATGGAGTCCCTCCAGATGAGTGGGAGCTGGTGGATCCCACATCTGATGACTGGCCTCTCCCGCAGGACGTTTCACCAGGCTGTTCTATTGGTACACTTTGCCCCATCCCTTGGGGCCTTGCTTATGTTAGTGGTCTTCATAGGGGAGGCCTACCTTTCTCCAGATCTTTATCAGCCTCAGAATTGTAGTGGGAATGCTGTCTCCACTAGGTCCTCCCAATCGGGATTTCCAGCCTTGACAGTAGTCATTCAAATTCTGGAGCTATGAACTCACCAGAGCCGCTGGTTTTAAGGACTCTGCCACTTCCTCCAATGGTCATATGCTGCCACCAACTTCCGACGCAGCTAGAATTGTGGTTAGGGCTTCTCTGGTCAATTTCTTGATTGCGCAGTCCCTGCTACCTTTGGATCCTAGGAACAGTGATACAGACAATCCAGACAAGGTCACTCCCTCCAGAGCAGAAGCAAGATGCGAGGATGCTCCAGAAGCAAGATAACTTGGCCATTCCATACATCAGCCCAAGACAATGCCTGCACTGTAGTTGCAATGGTTGGGCCAGCTGAAGGTATAGCACTGCCAGCACTCCCATGCTCCCATCGTCTGGGCTCCAGGATTCCCCTGCTTGGGTAGTCTCACTCCGGTGATCCGGCACTACTGGGGGCTCTCTGCTGCTTGCTTGTCGGACTCTTCATATGAGCCATGAATGCAATGGTGGCTACTGCTTGTCCCCAAATGGGCAGAGCTGACTTCGAACCTGGAACATTGCATAGCTGGGATTGTAACTTGCTATGTCCAGACCCACTGCATCAGGGGGAATGTGCTGTGCGCAGGCCAAGCCTCGTGCTAGAGTGCTGGCGTGGTAATGTTGCACTGACGTAGCGGTGTCATTCCGACCAATGTTGTCATGCATTCACTGATGTGTCCCCTCTTTTGGTGCACTTTTGTTTGCTACTGAATACTTTGGCGGGAGCAGCAATTCCAGCAGGAACAGCAGCCATTTTGGTATAGTTTGCGGCTTTTTTGCATAATGTCTGATTAATTCAATGAACTCTTTTGCAGCAATTCCCACATCGATTCCGACTGTCTTCACACCCCGTACTTCATGCCCCATGTTGGGTGCCATTTTATGTAATCTCTTCTTAAGGTACAAGTCAAGCATGGAGAGGGACATAAAATTATTTGTAAATTCTTTGGGACATGGACCCTGGCTAGCTTTTACTTTTCTTTCCATCCCAAAGTGTAGGACCTTCGGACTAAAGGGGTAGAAAGGAGTCCTCTCTGGTCCCAGTATGGGTTGACTAGTAAGCTGTGCTGGAGTTTCCTCTTTCTGCTGTGCGCTGTATGTTGTGTGCCAAACAAACCACATTTGGACCATGTCGGCAGTGTCCAAAATAATGCTTTATTGATACAGTTTTGTTGAATAATTAATAATAATTAAACATGGTTAGAGATGTGAATCGGGTGTCGGAATCGGTTCCAGTTTTGGGATCGTAGACCAGCAGGAAATTCCGTTTCCTGCGGTCCGGATGGTTTGTTTTCGGCTGTCCCGAGCCATCTTTAAAAATGGCACAGGCCATCCATTGCTCCTACTATGTGATAGGGGCCAGCCAATGGCACCGATAGCCCCTGTCACATGGTAAGGGCAAAGGGCCATCGGTGCCATTTTGATTTGTGGCAGCCGACGGCCCGAGAGTGGGAGATCACTCCTGGGACCCCCACTGGACCACCAGGTACTTTAGGAAAGTTTTGGGGGGTCAGGAGGGTGGGGGATTGTAAATAGTTAGATCTAAAGGGTCGGGTTAGGTTTGGGTTTTTTTTTCTGTGTGCCCTTTCTTCCCCACCCCCCAAAACGATAAGAAAACCACACAAAAATTTTGTGGGGTTTTCGTATCATTTTCGGGGACCCCCTGATACTTGACGGATTAGAAAATATCGTACGATATTTTCATCCGTCAAAAAAACGATGTACATCCCTAAACATGGTAAATCACACCACAGTCTCTGCAGTTTCTCTCTTAATTACAGACCTTTTAAGAACATAAGAACATAAGATATGCCATACTTGGTCAGACCAAGGGTCCACCAAGCCCAGTATCCCGTTTCCACCAGTCGCCAATCCAAGTCATAAGTACCTGGCAAGAACCCAAACATTAAATAAATCTCAAGCTACTATTGCTTATTAATTGATAGCAGTTTATGGATTTTTCCTCTATTCCCTATTAATTAATAACAGTTTATTCACTTCTCCTCCAGGAACTATTCCAAACCATTTTTAAACCCATTTACACTAACTGCTGTAACCACATCCTCTGGCAATGAATTCCAGAGCTTAACACTGCGCTGAGTGAAAAATAATTTTCTTCAATTTGTTTTAAATGAGCTACTTGTTAACTTCTTGGAGTGCCCCCTAGCCCTTCTATTATCTGATTTACATTAACTTGTTCAAGTCCTTTCCATCTGTGCATTAGTCTTTATCAAGCCAGAAATCCATCCACACTTCTGGATTAGATTGTGCAGGGGTCCCTCTGGGCCAGGCCCCCTTGGATAGTTGGGAAACCCTCCCGATGGCACAAAAATCTATCTTGGCACAGAGTTAATGTCTCTGTCCCTTAGGGCTCTTTGTGGATGCCAGATGGGTGTCCTCCCTTGAATGTAGATCTTTTACTCATGGTTAGATTAATCTTCTGGTGGGGATCCCTGGAGATAGGAATCATTGAGGGCTGCAGTTCTTGTTGGTCCCCTTGATGGGCAGGAAGAGAGGCAGAAAATCACCTCCTCCCAGATGTTGGAAAACAAATCTTCTTCCCCAACTGAAATAATTGCAGGAATCCGCTGCATCGGGTCACCACCTTTGTTGGGCAGATCTTCCCTAAACACTGGGCTAGGAAAGGCCAAGGCCTTCAGCAGGGCTCCTCTAAATAAAGGTTCAAAATCCCAAAAATCAGTCCCAGGGCAGCCACTCTGCACCTTGTGGGGAGAGAACAGCAGCAAAGCCCCTTTGGCTTATTGTGGAGGGGTCTCTGAGGCTCCAAGAAGGCCCAAAATCCAACTTAGGAGAATACATCCTCTAACTCTCACTCTCAACGTAGATTGCCCTCAGAGCCTATTGCAGAGCTCTGCTATAAAACCTCAGGACCAGGGGTATTCATTACAGCTCCGCCAGTTGGAGGACTGTCCATGAATGGATACTCCCCTAATTATTTCCATAACTACACTAGGCTGTTGCAAGACCTATTAGTAAGTAACCCAAAAAGTGGACTGGGTTACACATCTTATTTATTCTATTTGCGTTTTACTTTTATTTTATATCTTGTTTTGTTTTTATTATATTGATATATAGTGCAATTGTTGATTACTGTGTGTTGCCTAGGTGAGTTATGCATTTAAATAAATATGTAAGGCCAATATCTCCCTGGCCCTCACCCCTACCCCACAAGGCCATAATTAATGTCTCCCAGCACCAGTTCCAGAATGTGTCCTTAGGGTTTCAGAGGGTCCCCACCTTCCCTGGAAGGCAGGATTCCAGAGCCGCCCTGACAGTACTGCTGTCACTGCTGGTTCAGCCAAGGATTCAAAGACTGCTGGAACAGTTCAGAAACTGTTCCAGCTATTCTGGCCTCCATTTCATCCTCCAGTGTGATTTATGTTTTTCAATTTGTTTTCCTCAATAAATGTTGCATTGTTTAAGGCTCGGTCTGCCATCGTGCATAAATCTGAATGTGAGTTTAGCTATCTGCATAGCTGTGCAGCGTGATGTGCCGTGAGGGCATAATTGTGAAAAGGCAGCTATTCAGTGGGCTCGGCGACGACCGATTCACATTCCTCTGGCTACGTGTCTATAGCTGGTCCTACTGCCGCGGCCACACTTTAGACATATGTAACCCTTAGCACACAATCTTATTTATTCATTCGGGACTTCACCCGTGGCTTGTACTCTCTATCCCAGAGGTGGAATCTTTTTATGGGGGGGGAGGGGGGGGTATCTTGCTTATGGCCCAGGCAATGTAGTGTATTTCCCTGTGTGTGCTGATAGCTGCAGCATCCCAAGGGTATAGATGCTGGGACAAACCAGGCAGGGCAAGGTACTGGGTATTAAATTATAAGTTTACTGATTTCTTAAAAGTCCAAATTAAAGTCCTTCTAAGATGATATTTAAGTGCACAAAAGCTCTCCCACTGGCTACCAGAAATCCTTATTGAGGGGTCCCTTTGAATTCAGAAAAACAGTCCTACCTGAGTCTCTGGATCATTCCTGAACACTCAGCCCTGTGTCCTGGATCCCTATAGGTGGAGATCCAGATGGGAGTCTCCAGGTCTTTAGTTGTTTGAAATGGTGACTCCTCATGTAGAAAAGTCTTAAGGATGGCGAGCCGCTATACAAGCCTGGCTCCCAGTGAGAAGAGGTGGCTAAAAAAACTTCCTCACAACAAAAGAGAAAATAATTCCTTATTCCAAAATCTTCCTTGACTGGTGTTTTGCTGTCCCAGGTGTTTGCCACATTCAAGGGGTGAATGGATTCCCTGATCTTCAGCCCCTGTCCTCTGGATCCAGCCAGCAAGGATGACCTTCCCCAAAGCAGCAAGGTGTAAACACAGTCCCTTTTCAAAAATAGATAACTTCAGGCCATGAAGCGTCTCTCGCTGCCAAGCCTGTCACAGGTGCTTGCCATGTTCAGGGGGCGAATGGGCTCACTGGTCTTCAGTCCTGAATTGGGAGTCCCGAAAGGGTTCTGGCAAAAAGTCTCTCTTACTGCAACTAAGAACAGGGGGATCCTCTGGCAGGGAGTGCACAATGGAGGTCCTCTTCCATGAGCAAAAACTAACCACTAGTCACACCCCTGATGACAAAATTGCAAGGGTAAATAGGATTGAGACATCCAACCACAGCCTTCCAGGTGGGAGGGACTGACGGGGGATGGATGGCTCATTGCTAGTATTGAAATATCTAAATGGAAACTAAGGACATTTAGTGGTTGGCTGGAGGATCCAACCACACATGCAGCCAGAGTCAGAACCATGGGGGTGGCTTGCTGGAATGGTGGCTACTACCTGGTGATTACTACCCTTACTCGATAAGCCTTCGCACGGTTAATGCAACTCCAACATTGCTTCAACGGCAAGGGGAAATGTGGAAAAGAGGATTTGCATTCAGACAACAACCAACAAGGACTGAACCACACGGTCTGGGTAAACAAGCATGGGGGTAGCTTGCTTATTGCGGCAGTTACTACCCTAAACCAATTAAGCCTGATACTTCACTTTGAATGCATATACAACATTGCTCTCTGCTTCAACGGCAGGGGGAAATGTGGAAAACAGGATTTACATTCAGACAACATCCAACAAGGCATTGATCTGTGCAGGCTGGATAAACAAGCATCGGGGTAACTTGCTTGTTCTGGCGGTTACTACCCTTAACCATTAAGCCTTATGATTCACCTTTGATGCAACTCCAACATTAGTCTCTGCATCAACGGCAGGGGATGGCAGGAAATTTGAATCAAACAGTTATCAACAAGGGCCCTGAACTTGGTGGTCGGTGAAATAGATAAGTATGGGAAAATAAGTGTGAGAGCTTGCTGGGCAGACTGGATAGGCCATTTGGTCTTTTTCTGTCGTCATTTCTATGTTTCTATGTTACAAATTCAAGGTGTGTACTGAGCACTGTGACTTCTCCAATAGCCTGAGATTGTGACTATAAGAATCAGTAAAGAAACTAGCACCATCCATGGCCTGTCACTCTTGATCTCTGCTGGTAATAGCTTCTAAATTAGTTAAAAGCACCAAAAAATTGTTTAATGGCGCAACTTAAGCCTACAGATGACACTATTCTGTCTTCTGAAACCACAAGCACTGAGGCCCTAGCTCAACCTCAGCAAAAACAGGAAACTACAAACCCTAAATGGACAGTTACATTAACACAAAAGGCTTGAGAAAAATATGAAAGTGACAGAGATGAGTATCAGGAGAGATTAAATAACGCATAGGATAAAATTGAACAGGAAGAAATGAAGCAAATTAAATCTATTTAAGAAAGTAGAAAATATGGAGAATTCTATTAGATAGACAAACTTAAGAATTATTAATTTTCCAAAATGTAAATTAATATCTCCCAAAGAGCAATTAAGAAATTATTTTTTAGAAGTACTATCATTAACATCGGAGAATTTACCATCTATATCAAACGCCTATTTTATAAGTTGGAAAAATGAGGAAACATCAAATCAGGGAGTGCTTGACACATCCCTGAATGTAACAGAAACTCTTTAAGTTCCCAGGTAGAGAAAAGAGGTACTCTCATGGTGAAGTTTAACCTTTCATTGGAAAGGGATAAAATTTTGAAATTGTTTTTGGTGAAAAGAACCTCTTTATACTTGGGTCAAAAGGTGTGGATATATCCAGACTTAGCTAAGGAAACCCAATTAAGAAGGAAAAAGTTTCTGTTGTTAGCGAATCAAGTAAGAACATTTGGTATTCAGATTGTTGTAAGATTTCCCTGTAAATGTATTATGAGCGTAGAAGGTAATAGATATGTATATTTTGAACCGGAACATTTGGAGAGATTTCTGGAGGCCCAACGCAACCCAAGGGAAGAATCTGTTTCATAAATACAGTTGGTTATAGAAATAAATGTTCTGTTTACTCTCATCATTTTGGTAATACATATATTGGAGACTTGCTCATGTTTGGGACTCCCATTCTGGTTTAGTAACGCAGGAAAGGAATTTACTATTTTTGAAAAATTGCTATTTGGATACAATTTGTATAAAATCTGTTTCCTGATTTTCTGATAATTATGTTAAAAGTGGAAATATGTAATATTGAAACTTGAAAATAAAAAATGAAAAAAAAAAAAGATTGAACATAAGAGGTTTGGTAAATTTTGGAGTTACCCAGGCAAACCCTGCGTTTTAAATTTCCTGCCCCACTGACCAGTGAAATGTTACACAAGTTATTACCCAAATAAAATGTATCCACATAAGAGGCCGGAGGGGATGTTCCAGGGGCTTAACTCTAACCATGTAACGCTGATATTGAGCTCCACCCAGGTATAATTAGCCAGAAAAGTCTGGTTGCATGGATCACTGTCCTAATGTTACCTGGGTAATTTTATTTACTATTTATTTATTTGTTGAAATATATGTATTTTTTTATCTGCCTCTAACATAGCAGTACTAAGCGAAAAACAAAAAACATAAACAAGGCAGCATATTAAAACAAAATAAAAAATTTTATATCAAACAGAAATGGATTAAAAAAAACAGCAACAAAATTACAAAAACATAATTAAAACATTAATATATCCAGCAGCAGACTTTCCTGGATAAGTTCCGCTGAATATCCTGGGCATGTTTGCACTCACAACATTGCTCAATAGTCATCTTGATATGTTTACTATTACATATGCAGAAAACAAAGAAATGTTGAATCAGCAAGCTGTATGCCAACCCAGATCCATTTATAATGTAATAGAGTTTAAAGAAAAGAAGTAAATATTTGTTTATTTGCAGTTATTAGGGCACTCAGGAAGGGCCAGACAGGAATGGGAGGTCTGCAGGCTGCCTCCTGCCATTGAAAGAGAGCAAACTGTTGAGAATGCCAGGGAGGCTGCTTGCCGCCTCTGCAATGGGGGAGAGGAGTAGCAGGGAGTGTTCTGAAGGCTTCCGCCACCATACTGAAAGGTCAGGTAATGAAGGAACGGCAACAGGAGCATTTTTACCAGCTCCCGCTGATGCAATTTGAGCACTCCAGGACCCTCTGTCATCTCTGATGATGTCATAAACCTGGAAGACAGAACATAAGAACATAAGAAAATGCCATACTGGGTCAGACCAAGGGTCCATCAAGCCCAGCATCCTGTCTCCAACAGTGGCCAAACCAGGCCATATGAACCTGGCAAGTACAGGAACCAGGCTGCGGCACATCACTTTGAGAGATTGAAGAAATAGAAACATAAAAACCTAGAAATGATGGCAGAAAAGGACCAAATGATCCACCCAGTCTGCCCAGTATGCTTATGCCATTATCTGCTGCACTGTGCAGGTTACCCCCATGCTTATCAGTTTACCAGACTGTAAACATCAGGGCCCTTGGATGCTGTTTGAATCCAATTTCCCTTAACCATTGCTGTGAAAGCAGAGAGCAATGTTGGAGTTGCATCAAAAGTATCAGGCTTAGTGATTTAGGGTAGTAAGCACCGCATCAGCTAGTTACGTCCATGTTTATTTGATCCCCAAGCCATAAAAGTCAGGCCCTTGTTGGTTGCTGTCTGAATCCAATATCCCTTTTCTCACTGCCATTGAAACAGAGAGCAATGTTGGAGTTGCATCAACAGGTTGAAGGCTTATTTGTTAAGGGTAGCAACAGTCAGACCAGCAAGTTACCCCCATGCACTCTTGTCTTCATTTCTATCCTCCAGCCTTTAGGGATCCATAGTGTTTATCCCATGCTCCTTTGAATTCCTTGACTGTTTTTGTCTTCACCACCTTCTCTGGAAGGGCATTGAAAGCATTCATCACCCTCTCTGTGAAGAAAGGTTTCCCGACATTGGTTCTGAGTCATCCTCCCTGGAGTTTCATCTCATGATCCCTAGTTCTATTGATTTCTTTCCAAAGGAAAAGGTTTGTTGTTGATTGTGCATCATTAAAACCTTTCAGATATCTGAAGGTCTGTATTCATATCTCTCCTGCACCTCCACTCTTCCAGGGTGTACATATTCAGATCCATCAGCCTCTTCTCATAAGTCTTCCAATACTGACCCATGACCATTTTGGTCACTCTTCTTTGGACCACCTCTATCCTGACTTTATATTTTTTTAGATACGAGCACCATTATTGAACACAGAATTCCAGGTGAGGCCTCACCAAGGACCTGTACAAGGGCATTATCACCTCTTTTTTCTTACTGGTTATTCCTCTCTCAATAAGAACATAAGAACATAAGAAATTGCCATACTGGGTCAGACCAAGGGTCCATCAAGCCCAGCATCCTGTTTCCAACAGTGGCCAAGTACAGATCCCTGAGCCACTCCACCATTTACCCTTTTCCACTGAGAAAATTGACCATTTAATCCTACTCTCTGTTTCCTGTCTTTTAACCAGTCTGTAATCCACAAAAGGACATCAGCTCCTATCACATGACTTTTTAGTTTTCTTAGAAGCCTCTCATGAGGGATTTTATCAAACGCCTTCTGAAAATCTAAATACACTACATCTACCCGTTCACCTTTATCCACATGTTTATTAACCCCTTCAAAAAAATGAAGCAGATTTGTTAGGCAAGAGTTCCCTTGAGTATATCCATGCTGACTGTGCACCATTAAACCATGTCTTTCTATATGCTCTACGATTTTGATCTTCAGAATAGTTTCCACTATTTTTCCCAACAGTGAAGTCAGGCTCACTGGTCTATAGTTACCCGGATCGCACCTGGAGCCCTTTTTAAATATTGGGGTTACTTTGGCCACCCTCCAGTCTTCAGGTACAATGGATGATTTTAATGATAGATTACAAATTTTAACTAATAGATCAGAGATTTCATTTTTTAGTTCCTTCAGTAGCCTAGGATGCATACCATCTGGTCCAGGTGATTAGCTACACTTTAGTTTGTCAATCTGGCCTACTACATCTTCCAGGTTCACAGTGATTTGGTTCAGTTCGTCTGACTCATCAACCCTGAAAACCATCTCTGGAACTGGTATCTCCTGAACCTCCTCATTAATAAACATGGAAGCAAATAATTCATTTAGTCTTTCTAAAACAGCCTTATCTTCCCTAAGAGCCCCTTTAACCCCTTGGTCATCTAATTGTCCAACCGACTCCCTCATATGTTTCTTGCTTCGGATATATTTTATTATGAGTTTTTGCCTCTATGGCCAACTTCATTTCAAATTCTCTCTTCACCTGTCTTATCAATGTTTTACACTTAACTTGACAATGCTTATGTTTTATCTTATTTTCTTCAGCTGGATCCTTCTTCCAATTTTTGAAAGATTTTTTTTTTTGGCTAAAATAGCCTCTTTCATCTCACCTTTTAATCATGACGGTAATTGTTTTGCCTTCCTTCTACCTTTCTTAATGAGTGAAATACATCTGGTCTGCCCCTCTAGGATTGTATTTTTAAACAACGTTCATGCCTGTTGAACCCTTTTAACCTTTGCAGCTGCACCTTTCAGTTTTCTTCTATTTTCTGATTTTATCAAAGTTTCCCTTTTGAAAGTTTAGTGGTAGAGCTGTTGATTTACTTATTGTCCCCCTTCCAGTTATTAGTTTAAATTTGATCATGTTATGACCAGTATTGCCAAGTGGCCCCACCACCATTACCTCTCTCACCAAATCCTGCATTCCACTAAGAATTAAATCTAAAATCATTTATTACATCTAGGAACTCTATGTCTATAGCAAGTCCTGATGTTACATTTACCCGGTCAATATTGGGGTAATTGAAATCTCCCATTATTATTGCACTGCCAAATTGGTTAGCTTCCCTGATTTCTCTTAGCAATTCATCATCTGTCTGACCATTTTGTCCAGGTGGACGGCAGTCTATTCCTATCACTATACTCCTACCCAACACACATGGGATTTCTATCCATATAGATTCTACTGAGCATTTAGTCTCTTGTATGAGTCTGTTGGACTCTATACCCTCCCAGACATAAAGTGCCACACCCCCACCAAGTTGATCCTCCCTATCATTGCGATATAATTTGTACCCTGATATAGCACTGTCCCATTGGTTATCCTCCTTCCACCAAGTCTCTGTGATGCCAATTATGTCAATCTCATCATTTACTGCTATATACTCTAACTCTCCCATCTTACTTCTTAGACTTCTGGCATTGGCATACAGACATTTCAAAGTGTGTTTTTTGTTTGTATTAACAACCCGCTTTTCAGTTGTTAGGGATAATTTGGAAATCATTAGCTTTGGTGATTTTTTACATATAGGCACTTGGACTACATTTGCTTTTATTGGAACCTCTCTGTTGGGATGCCCTAACTCTCCTGTTTCATTAGTATCCTTCAAGGATACGTTTCTCTGAACCATGCATGCACTGCTGAGTAGGGATGTGAATCGTTTTTTGACGATTTAAAATATCGTCCGATATATTTTAAATCATCAAAAATCGTTAGGGCCACGATACAATACCAATTCCCCCGATTTATCGTCAAAAAATCGTAAATCGGGGGAAGGGGGAGGGCAGGAAAACCGGCACACTAAAACCCCCTAAAACCCACCCCCGACCCTTTAAATTAAATCCCCCACCCTCCCGAACCCCCCCAAATGCCTTAAATTACCTGGGGGTCCAGCGGCACACTAAAACACCCTAAAACCCACCCCCGGCACACTAAAACCCCCTAAAACCCACCCCGACCCTTTAAATTAAATCCCCCACCCCAAATGCCTTAAATTACCTGGGGTCCGTAGCGGCGGTCCGTAGCTTAAATTACCCCCGGGTCCGTAGCTAAATCGGGGGAAGGGGGAGAGCAGGAAATCCGGCACAGTAAATTGTGGTGTCTTCAGCCGGCGCCATTTTCAAAATGGCCGCCGCAAAATGGCGGCGGCCATAGACCAATACGATTCGACGCAGGAGGTCGTTCCGGACCCCCGCTGGACTTTTGGCAAGTCTTGTGGGGGTCAGGAGGCCCCCCCAAGCTGGCCAAAAGTTCCTGGGGTCCAGCGGGGGCCCCTGGAGCGATCTCCTGCCGCGAATCGTTTCCGTACGGAAAATGGCGCCGGCAGGAGATCGACTGCAGGAGGTCGTTCAGCGAGGGTTCCAGACCGCCATTTGCAAAATGGCGCCAGCTGAAGACACCACGATTTACTGTGCCGGATTTCCTGCTCTCCCCCTTTCCCCGATTTAGCTACGGACCCGGGGGTAATTTAAGCTACGGACCGCCGCTACGGACCCCCAGGTAATTTAAGGCATTTGGGGTGGGGGATTTAATTTAAAGGGTCGGGGTGGGTTTTAGTGTGCCGGGGGTGGGTTTTAGGGGGTTTTAGTGTGCCGCTGGACCCCCAGGTAATTTAAGGCATTTGGGGGGGGGGGGGGTTCGGGGGGGGGGGGGATTTAATTTAAAGGGTCGGGGGTGGGTTTTAGGGGGTTTTAATGTGTGTTCACGATTTTAACGATTTTTCACGATAATCTAAACACCCAAACGGCGACGATACGATTCCCTCCCCCTCCCAGCCGAAATCGATCGTTAAGACGATCGAGGACACGATTCACATCTCTACTGCTGAGTGACTGTCAGCTTTCCCCCTTGTTCTAGTTTAAAAGCTGCTGTATCTCATTTTTGAAAGTTAGCGCCAGCAGCTTGGTTCCATTCTGGTTAAGGTGGAGCCCATCCTTTCAGAAAAGTCTCCCTCTCCCCCTTCCCCAAATGTTTCCCCAGTTCCTTACAAAATTGAATCCCTCTTCCCTGCACCATTGTCTCATCCACGCATTGAAACTCTGGAGCTCTGCCTCTGGGGATCTCCACGTGGAAGCATTTCAGATTATACCTCCTTGGAGGTTCTGGATTTCAGCTTTCTACCTAAAATCTTAAATTTGGCTTCCAGAACCTCTCTCCCACATTTTCCTATGTCGTTGGTGCCCACATGTACCACAACAGCCAGCTCCTCCCCAGCACTGTCTATAATCTTATCTAGGTGACGAGTGAGATATGCCATCTTTGCACCAGGCAGGCAAGTTACCAGGCGGTTCTCACATCCACCAGCCACCTTGCTATCTACATTTCTAATAATTGAATCACCATCTATGATGGCCGGCCTAACCCTTCCCTCCTGGGCAGTAGCCCTGGGAGACTTGTCCTCAGTTCCAGAAGACAATACATCACCTGGAGAGCAGGACCTTGCTAAAGGATCACTTCCTGCTATACCAGGGTGATGTTCTCCTACTGGGAGACCTTTCAGATCCATGGCAGCACTGGAGCTGCCAGACTGGATTTGGGACTTGGCTACTATGTCCCTGAAGGTCTCATCAATGTACCTCTCTGTCTGTCTCAGCTCCTCCAAGTCTGCTACTCTAGCCTCCAGAGATCGGACTCATTTCCTGAGAGCCAGGAACATTTTTGCACCGAGTGCACTCATACAATCTCTCACCGGCGGGTAAAAAATCAAACATGTGTCACTCAATGCAAAAGACTGGAAAGCCCCCCTCTTGCTGCTGGACTGCTGTCTTCATGTTAGCTTTATTGAGTTCCTAGTTAAGTTTAGGATACTAAGGAAGTTGGAATTAGAGTACTTTAAATTTACAGGTGAATTTACTAATTTATCAGCTAGTGTCCTACAAGGAGATGATTAAACTTTCAATAAGGGCTGGTACAATAGTATGATTTAGATAAGACCCTGATTGATTTTTAATGAGAAATTGTCTCTTCTCTAAAAATCAAGGGTTG
Source organism: Rhinatrema bivittatum (assembly GCF_901001135.1). Classification (NCBI taxonomy): domain Eukaryota; kingdom Metazoa; phylum Chordata; class Amphibia; order Gymnophiona; family Rhinatrematidae; genus Rhinatrema; species Rhinatrema bivittatum. The sequence continues at coordinate 62,096,062 of NC_042626.1, read as the reverse complement.
AGTGGGTGGGAAAGACAGACACTAGAATTAAATATCTCTGGCTTGCTTATTACCTCAGACACACACAAACTCTAAAGAACATATCCTTCTATTTCATCTTTCACCAAACTTTTATAAGTCCAAATATTTTCCAAAGCTATACTTACCAATCCTCTTTAACCACCATTAAATTGATCTTCACTCAGTTAATTGAAGGGTTTGAGATTCACGTGCCTAATGGCACGTGCTTCCAGTCCTCTTCTACTGCAAAGGGAGTGGGGCCTCTGGAAGCTGGGGCTGTGAAATTCAATCTCTGGGTCACTTGCGGTGACCTCTGGACTCCTCTCCCGGGGGATGCTGGGAGCAGTATGCAGATGAGCCTTCTGGTCCTCTTCTAGTTCAGAAGAGCCACCTCCATCTCCAGTAGAAACAACGATCCTTTCGAAGAGAAGGCAAAAATAGGAGAAATTTATGTAAAAGAAAATTTGGTTAAAATTAAATTTACCAGCAGAACTATGTGTAAATGTAGAAATCTACTGTAGTTAAAGCCTTGGATAGAAAAATTGAATTGGATCTGATTGGTGTTGAACCTGGACACTGTACAGTGGGAATTGTCAGACAGAAGTTGGTTTTTAGAACCAGGGTCTTAGGTGTGAATTTTTAAAGGGCTTGTGTGAATACACACACCTTTTACCTACGCGCACATGTGAAATGCACACAGAATTTAAAAAATGGAGCGAGTATATGCGTACTCATATGGTCAGAAGAAAAAATGATCGCCTACACAGTCAGTGTGTATGGGGTGTTTCAAGGCATGGTTTTCACGTATGCACATATTTCTGAATTTTAGAACCAATGTATGCATGAGCATCATCAAGTATGTGCAGATGCTTTTCACCGGCTATTTAGCATGCCAAATTCAAACCTTTATTTTCTTTTTGGGCTTGATGTTTGATGTGCTGCATTCTGGTGGTGAGTGGAGAGGGATGTTTGGTGGGAGCATTTGTTAGTGTGTATGTGTGGTGCTTATGTGGTAATTAGTTTTCCTTGTAGATAATGTTTCTTTGCAGGATCTTTTACTTTTTCTGTGGTTTTTTTTTCTGTTTATCTATCAGTGTGCCTGATCTTTGGTTTTCTTTCTATGTCTGGGTACCTTTCAAAAATCTTAGGTGCAAGAGAAAATTTTATAGGAGCTGAGAAAAACTCTATTCCACCAAGAACAACTTTTTTTTTTTTGCTTTTATTTGTACTGTTTTCCCTATTTTTCTCTAGATTTTCATATTTTTCTTTGTTTGCTCATCTTTTTTATTTTCTCATGTTTTGATTTGATTATTTAAGTTTTTTCAGTTTTTGCCTTTATTCTCCTTTCCCTACCTCCTCATTCTCTCTGGCTTCTTCGCTTATTCCCCTCCCCTACTTCACCACATCTTTACCTTGGGATGGGCAATGGCTGTGATCCGTCTCCCCAGGTGGGGACCCAGCAATAGCAGGAACACCTCCCGGACTGAAGCCTGAGAGTGGCAGCAACTTCCTGGGTTGTGGAACATCTCAGTGGCTGCTCGCATTTCCAGTTCTACTGCAGAGTAAGCAGCTTCCCCTCAGGCCAACCAGAGCAGAAGCAGCTCATTTCCCCGTTCCACTGGCCACGCAGCTAACATGTGCACACCTGACTCTTGTTTACTTCCTTGTTTATTTTCAGCTGGCACAGTTTAAATATTTGTGGAAAGTTGCTGGAGCTGCAAACCCCTGAGTCCGGTCACCCCCGCTGTATAACAGGAAGTCAAAACTGGCTTTATGTATGTAAATGCACTTTTGAAAATTGTTATGGTGCTATTGAATTGTCAATAGATTTTACACGCATAGTGTTCTTTAAGCACATAAATTCCTTTAAAAATTTTTTATGATATATGCCACATTTATGTACATAAATTCTTTTGAAAATTAGCCCTATTTAAAAAAAATCCATCTTCTAGTACCTCACAAATTCCTGGGCTCCAAGAGGGAAGAGTTACTGTGCATTACATTTTAATGAAGACTCTGAAAAGGCCGTCTATGTCTGGGTAATGTTATTTCAATCCTCCTCTCTTAATACCACTTCTAGATCTCTATCACTGGATAACCAAATTTCATTTTCTCCAGATGGGACCAGCGATCTGAAACTCTGTGCATTAAAACGCTGTTCTGCTTGAAGGAGGCCTGTAAATGGCTGGTAATTGCCTGCTGACAGCCATAAGAAGGTCAGTCCTGGTAACAATTACAGTTATCTTCAGCCAGGCTCTCCCTCCTCCTTTACCTACCCTATCTCCATCCAACTCCCTACTCTTCAGCAATATTCTCAGTGTAAGAAGGAATGAGACTAGCTACAAAGCCTTGAGAAATAAAGAGTTCTAGTAGCTATATTGATCCTGAAAAAAAAGGGAATTATTTGGAGGTTATAAAAAAATTATTTTGGGTCCCACAGCTTAGTTTTGCCCCTTTGAATTTCCAGTTCAATGGGAGCTGGCCTATGTTGTATTATAGCACCATGAGTCTTCATTCATATCTAAAACTGCTTTGCAATAAAGTTTAATATGCACATTAAGGGCTTTTTGTGCAAGCAAAGAATAGCATGCTATGCAGTAAGGCCTTAGCATGCACATTAAAATAGTCTGAAAAGATGCTAATGGAAGCACACTAAAATTATGTGTATGTAAATGAAGTAATGTTATATGCAAATGAGGTTTTTAATGAAATAGTGCAGTATGCTCTTTTCTACATGCTATTTATCATGCACATGATGACAATTTAACAAGTGTCTCAGTACAGATGTTATCTGTTTAGCCTGCACATTATTTCAAGTATACAGCTACTCAGCTTAAAGGCTAAAAGATGAAGGTCATATACAAGCAATCACACTGTAAACACAGGCTCTTGAAACATAAAACATCTTCTAACACATTTCTTAGGAAAACAAAGACACATACACACTAGGGATGCACATTTGTTTTACATATGCACATGGAAGAAGTCTAAAAAATAATATTGAAGAGTTAATGTGAAAGCATTAAAGGACATTTTCAGTCTCTGCAGATAACGTACAGCCCATGGGTTCGTCATGCCCACAGACTTGCAATCCAGTTTTCCAGGAGCATGATAGTACCATTGGGATTCATTACCCCATATTCTTTGCAGGCACTTAGGATAAAGTACCCACATCCTAATAGTCTCTATTAGGCATGGAGATTGTTTAAAAACACCATTTTGGAAGCCCAGGTAAAATTTATTCCACAAATTAAAAAGGTCACATGAAGATAAGCCTTTTACTCAAGTAAAATGCACTTACATGAGTAAATCCTATGGATGTTTCAATGGCATATATTGTAGCAATTTTCAAAAGGCCACTTATAATGTATTCACTTGAGTAAATGCTTTTTAAAATCAGGTCCTAAGTTCCTAACAACAAAGTATACAATGATTATTCTATGAAAACCATCTCCTTGTGATATCTGAGAAAAACGAGGGGAACCTTGAAGGTGGAATTACAGACTCAGGAATTGTGTGCAGTTCTGATCACCCCATCTCAAAAAAGATAAAACAGAGCTAGAAAAGGTACAAAAAATGGCAACTAAAACGATAGCTATGGAAGTGCTTCCTTAGAAGGAAGACTTAGGACTTTTGAATTTGGAGAAGAGACAACTGAGTGGGAGCTTATTTTATTTATTTATGTTTATTCCATTTATATTTTGCTCTGATAAAAGTTTATAAAATCATGCGTGGCAACTTATTTACCCTTTCAAAGAGCACTAGGTCTAGAGGGCATTCTATGAAACTTACTGATAGCAGATTTAAAACGAATTTAAGGAAATATTTATTCACTTACGGGCTGATACAGTAAAAACGCGGACCACTCTCCTGTGCGCGCGATACAGTATCTTAATTTATTTAAATTAGGCCTGGCGGTAAAAAGAGGCGCTAGGGACACTAGCACGTCCCTAGCGCCTTTTTTTTTTTACAAAAGCGGCGGCTGTCAGCAGGTTTGACAGCTGACGCTTAATTTTGCCGGCGTCGGTTCTCGAGCCTGCTGACAGCCACGGCTCAGAAACCGGAAGCTGGAAAAACTGAGCATCCGGTTTTCGACCCAACAGCTGCGGGCCCATTTAATTTTTTTTTTTTTTTTAATTTTTTACTTTTTTAAACTTTCGGGACCTCTGACTTAATATCGCCATGATATTAAGACGGAGAAATTAGCACCTACCTTTGGGTAAGCGCTAATTTCTGAAAGCAAAATGTGCGGCTTGGCTGCACATTTTGCTTTCTGAATCGCGCGGGAATACCTAATAGGGCCATCAACATGCATTTGCATGTTGCGGGCTCTATTAGGTTCCGGGGGGGGGGGTTGGACGCGCGTTTTGGATGCGTGTGAAACTTTACTCCTTACTGAATAAGGGGTAAAGTTAGCGTGTCCAAAACGTCGGAGCGCACTGTACTGTATTGGCCCGTTAATGCACAATTAAGCTGTGGCATATGTTGCTAGAGGATGCTGTCCAGGGTAATAGCATAGATGGTTTGAAAATAGTTCTAGACAAGTTTCTGGAGGACATCTATTAACAGTCCTTAGCCAGGTTGACATGGAGCTCACCACCTCTTATTTCTGAAAGTGAGCAATAGGGAATGGATCTTGCCTTTAGGATCTGCTGCATTCTCCCAAGTGATCCAGATTGTCCAATGTTGGAGCCAAGATGGTCCATTGGTCTGAACCAATATGGTATTCCCTATGTTCATAATAGCCTGCATGGGGAATCACCGTCGGTTCAGGCACTTGCCTTGAGTTACAATGAAAAGGTGTGAGCTAAATACACAATACACAGTTACAACACATTCTTTGAAAGGAACTAACAGGATGTATTGAGGCCTAAATATGGAAAGATAGAACTGCTGAAACAGTGTTATGAAGGATGCAGAGTCCAGATCAGGGGAGAGATGGAGGAGAGGGAAAGAGAGAGAGAGAGAGGAAAGGGTATTAGAGGACACACACTAACACATATTTGAGCACTTTGAAAAGAAATACACATTTTACACACCCAAATGCATTTCTAAGTAAAAGGATAACAAAGAGCAATTTTTTTTAATGTTGTTCACTTCAAAATGTATGAGGCACAAAGGCGTCAGAAATGGAAATGAAAGGCACAAACATTTTTCTTCATGGTCTGTGTCCTGCATGGTTGCAAATATGTTTCATTGTCTGTAAATCAGTCATTGCTCCAGCCCAGGGGAAAGTCCCTCACAGAAGAGAAACTAAGAATAGGCACCAAGCAGCCTCTTTTACCAAAGAATTTATGACTCTCTTCTACCTCTCCACCTCTGGTCTAGGCCATTCTGACATGGCTGCTCCTGTATGGCATGGATGTAGTTAAAGGTGTTGGATTAGCCTGGGGATGGGTCAAAAACTGCTGTTGATTCTTGCATGGTTGGACCATATTATTGGGAAAGGTTTATCTGTTTGCCAATGATACCGAAATCTGCAACAGGGTAGAGTGCAAGGAAGGTGTGCAAAGCATGAGGAGGAATCTAGCGAAGCTTGAGGAATGATCTAGAGACTGGCAACAAAAATGCAATGCTAACAAAATGCAGAGTAATACATTTACGTTGCAGAAACCCAAGGGAGAGGAAAGAGGTGAGATATGCAGTGGTGGAGAGACTGAGCCTTAGGGATGTGCAGGAGAAAACTAAAATGTGTTTTGGTTTTTGGTTCCTTTTCAGGATGTTTTTTCCCCACGAATTTCGGTTCATGGATTGTTTGATTCATTTTCACTCTTGAGAAAACAATGAATCAAACAATTAAAAAAAAAAAAAAAAAAGGCCAAAAAATCAAAACGAGCCTCCCGGGGCCTGCTGCCCACCCACCTGAAAAAATATCAGGGCTGGGAAAGGATGGGTTGGTGCCCTGCACAGCCAACAAAAAATTAAATCCATGAGTTTCGAAAGTGATTGTGATATGCCTGTGTGGCACTGGTTGGCACACACTGTGGCAGTGAGGCATGGAGGAATGGTCTGCTGCTGCTACTTAGATTAGTCAAATTGAGAGGAGAAGGGGATTCTGAAGGGAAGGAAGGAAGATTGGAAATGGAGAAAGGTACCTTGAGCTGCGGAGAGGTCAGAGAGGATGTATCTCTGGAGATAATGGTAAAATGCTGAACAAAAATACATTGTTTCTATACCATTGCGCAAAATGGTCAAACCAACTGAAAACAGTCATTTATAAAATTAGACCAGCGACCACCCTCGAAAGACCTGGGTTTGATTCCTAGACCAGGACTGCACATATCTCATATAATGGATATAATGGATTAATGTTGTTATCCATTATTTTGAGTTTCAAGGACAAGAAGATTAATAGCTGGCTAGATTAAGTAGAATCTCTAGGGATAAATGAGTATTTTCTTTATTGCTTAAAGAGTCCCCAATAATATTTATGATGACTGGTGCAACAGAATTAAGATTATTTTTGGAAGTAAATGTGCTCAGGAAGAGAGAAGGGGCAGGGGTTACAAAGGAAAAGGAGCGAGTGAAACAGAGACAGGCATAGGAAAAAAGACATGGGAAAGAGAATGAATAAGAAACAAAAGGAAAGGATAAAGACATTTTTAGGTCATTTTTCAATAAGGCGCTTAAGTTATGCACATACATGGAAGTCCACACAGAACAAGGTAATTTTCAAACCCATATATATTGCAACCTATGCAGTAAAACTTGCTCTAGTAACATTTTAGCGTGTGAGTTACTACAGTTTTACATGCACGTTAAAACCAAATATATTTGAGAGGGGGTGGCTGGATAGGTGACTATGGGGTAGATTTTAAGACCTGCACGCGGGCATACATGTGCGCGCGCTACCCGGCGTAGAGAGAGGCAGGATGGAAAAGATAGTATGGTGTGGGAGGGGGAAGGGGGCTAGGCAGATGAGTTTGGAGTAGGAGGAAGATTAGAGCAGGCTAAGGATAGACAGAGAGGACAGAGGGGAAGGGAGTCGGTAGAGCAGGGGCAGGAGGGTGGGAAGGAAGGGAGGGGAGAGGGGAGCAGGACGGAGAGTGAGGAAAGGGAGGACACCTCTCCGGAAGAGGAAGTGGCACCCCCATCAGGCAGCCAGGCAGCACCACGCGTTCGGCTCAGGGCCATAAAGTTCAGCACCGAGGAGAATGAACTGGTCATTGCAGGGGTCCTGCAGAATTACCCCATGCTCTTTGGCATCCGGGCAGCCAAGACTTCCAAGGCATTCAAGGGGCAGATATGGTGCAACATTGCCCAGTCGATCAGCAGGCAGAGTGGAGTGTCAAAAAGCGCAGGGCAAGTTGCCCACCGATACTGTGACGTTAAGGCCCAGATAAGGCCAAGGTGGCAGCTCGAGCAAAATACCAACGCCATACTGGAGAAGGAGAGCTCTGTCTAGTGTCTAATCATGCTGACGCAGAAGGAGGAGAGACTGATGGACAGGCTGGGACCGGACGTATTTGAGGCATGGTTGAGCAGCTGGACATGACGTGAGCAGCAGCTGATAAATTCACTTCACCCCTAAATGGGCAGGGTGCAATGGGTGCGCACACATCATTTGGCATAAAATGCTCACTATGCAAAGAAGCAAAGAGCACCTCTCATGCCAAATAAAAAAAAGGATACTTGCTGGCATATGTACTTATGTCTTCTTTTTTGTTTCTTCTGTTTTGTTTCCATAGCTCTCGAGCACCAAGAAGCCGATCCCAGCCAGGAAGGCCCAGGGCCCAGCTAGGAAGCCCCAGGAACCAGCCAGGATGCCCCAGGGGGCAGCCGGCCACTACCTGAATTACAGAGGCCCTTACTTATGGATGCAGAGATGCAGTGGAGCTTGGAGGAGGATGAGGATGAGGAGCAGCAGCAGCAGGCACAGCCTTCACAGACGTTGGTGTTGCTGCGAGCGATGAGCTCACCAAGCCCACTTCAGGTCTCCCTGAACCTGTCTTCATTGATGGATGAAGGCAATATTGAGTGGGGGGAGGTGAAAACCTTAAAAAATAAACTGCAGTGATTACTCGAGAACGGCTGGCTTCTGCGAGGAAAATGGAGTTCTTGGAAAACTCAATTCGTCACCTTAATCTGCGGATGTTAAATTTTCCTAAGATAAAAGATAAACTGAGTTTGATTACCTTAAAAAAATATTTGGGGGATATTTTAAAAATCCCATCAAATAAAATTCCTGTAGTCAAGAAAGTAATTTTTCTTTCTCAAAAGCAAAATTCATTGAGATTTAATCCTGTGGAGAACCTCTCCAATTTAACTCAATATTTGGAAGAATCTGTGATAGAAGTTACAAGTAGAGCAACACTACTAGTGACATTTCATTCAGAATTTGATTTGAATATAGTCATGCGTTCCTATTTCAAAAATTTAAACATACCTTTTCTGGGGGGATTGGTAAGAATCTATCCTGATTTAGCCAAACTCACCCAAGTTCACCGTAAGGCATTTTTGGAATTAAAACCTGACGTAGTCTCTTTGGGGGTCATTTTCAAAGGAGTTACGCATGTAAATGTGACATACTATCGTAGCAATTTTCAAAAGCTATTTACTCGAGTAAAGTGCACTTACTTGAGTAAATCCTATGGACAATTCAATGGCATATATTGTAGCAATTTTGAAAAGCCCACTTACTTGAGTAAAGTGTATTTACTCGAGCAAAAACCAGTTTTGCTCGAGTAAATGCTTTTTAAAATCTACCCCTTTGGGTGCAAGTTTCCTAGTTAAGTATCCATGTTAATGTATAGTGAAGTTGTTGGGGAATGCATATATTTTCTTTGATGTTGTGCAATTAAGGCACTTCTTGAATGCTAGAAGGCATGTAGCAGTCATTAATTTGAGCAGAAGTGGTTCTAATAGAAATAAGTAAGTGAGAAACCATCAGGATAGCTATAATTTTCCTTTTTAAGATATTGTTATATATTAAACTCCTTGTTTTTCTTTAACGCTCCCCCTTCGCAATTTTCCTCTTTGATGTTGAGAAGTGCGAGATAAAGTATTATCTCTTTCTGAAATAGATTACTTGATGTTAATGTACTTGTTACACTGATATTGTTGCGCTTGGAGGTGGACCCTTGCCCTGGAGCAGTGGAGAATGGCTCCCTGGTAGGGACCAGGAAGCAGCTGCCCCCAGGGGTTGGAGCATAGGAGGCTAGGATGGGCTTCACCACTGAAAGCCCGAGGTCCCCCTGGGTGGAGCCCGTAGGGACCCGGGCCACTTGGACTTAGGTGGGCCTCGCAGGGTCTCCCAGAGAGGTAGTAGAGAGGCGTGCCCATGAACAGCAAGGGAGCACGGTCAGACTTCAAGCTGCTGGTCTGGAGGAGCAAGGACGTCCAGAACAGCATAGGCGATGACAAGGCAAGGGACAGAGCCAGAATCAGAAGATGTGGTCAAAGGCAGCCAAGGTCAGAATCCGAGGGTCAGTCCAAGGAGTAGTCAGCAAGGCAGAGGTCAAGTTCTGGAGGTCAGATGAGGTCACAAGGCAGGCAGAGGTCAGGATGCAGGCAGCAGACAGGATGGTCAAAGAACAGGCCGAGGTCAGTACCAGAGAGACAGTCCGAGGGTACTACCTGGGAAGACGGACAGACAGACGTAGGAACGGAAGGACGCTGGACAAGGCTGGAATATGACTGGAACAAGGCTAGAACAAGACTGGAACAAGACTGTGAACGCGGAGGCAAACTAGAACATAATACAGTGCTGTCCCGATTGCCAAGGCAAGGAAGTGCAGGCAGGGACTTCCTTATATCGTTCCATCAATCAGGGCACGCCGCGGGGCTAGGACCCGCCCCGGCCCTACAAGAGGCCAGGCGGTCCGCAAGCGCGCATGTAGGGGTGTGGCCAATGCCACTAGAGACGCCGAACTCTGGTGTGAGGCCTGGTGCGCAGTGGAAGGCCCGGCGACTGCCACCACGGGACGCCGAGGCCTGGAGGAGCTCGTATCTGCCGCTGGGGAGGCTGACCCAAATCTTGCAGAGGAGCTAGCAAGGTGAGCATGTCCGTGCGCGGGCCGTGCGCGGACGGGGCGCGCAACAGATATAAGCACTTGTATTTCTTAAACAAAAGTGGAAAGATTTTGTTGTTATACTTCCACATGTAAAAATGTTATTACTAATGTAAATACCTATACCTAATGTTATTCTCTCCCTTTTCTTCTCTCCTCCCAGTTCTATTACCTTGTTATTTGTAACTGCTTCCTTCTACACAAATAGGTTATTGAATTGTTCACTGTACACCCCTGTTATATGTAAACCGGCATGATGTGTTTGCAACATGAATGCCGGTATATAAAAATTTTAAATAAATAAATAAATAAAATAAATAAATAAAAATTCAATAAAGAGAAAATGAAAAAAAAAAACATGGCCAAATGAGCATTGTTATATAGTGATGAACCACATAGGTGCAGATTATCTTGATGTCCCGTCTTCAAAATGCCTCCATGTGTATAGACAGTCACTATGCAGTTTACTTGATGTTCACCTTCCAAACACCACCATGTGAATCATGGGTCTTGATAAACCGCCTCTCAAAACACCAACATGCATATGACCATCCCTGGTAAAGAAGATGTGCAAAGTGTATAATGGTTCCTCACTCAGCAACCTTTAGTTCCCATGCATTGTTAGCCATCACTAATGTTGCAGGGCTCTGAAATATGGGGAGCAAAAGACATGCCCTGGGCCAATGGCCTGCATACATGAATGCACAAGGCAGTTGTCATGCCACCAGTCATTTCCTCCCCCCTATTTGGGTGCCATTAGCGACATACACATAGGCAGAGATGGAATACAGAAAGAAAAGTGTTGTACCTATGAGCCAACCATCACCGAACAGGCCAGCCTCAAAATTGTCAAAGAGATCCGATTGCCTAAGTATAATGGAATCATGCGTGGCTCCCGGGTACCTGGCCACCACGTTGAGGATGTGCATTCGAGCATCACACACCACTTGCACGTTGATGGAGTGGAAGAGATTTCTGTTGTAGTACGTCTCCTCCCTCTGAAGGGGTGGAACAATGGCCACGTGAGTGCAATCAATTGTTCCAACAACATTGGGAAAGTGTGCGAAGGCATAAAAACCTTTCTTCAAGTCCATCAAGACATGCCTGTCTCGAGGAAATGTTATATAGCGAGGAATGCGGACAGTGACTGCTTTGATGACCTGGTTGAGACAGCATGAGAAAGTAGTTTGGGACATTTCCCCCACCACCCCTACTGTGGTTTGGAAGGAGCCGCTTGCCATGAAATGCAGGGCGGCCAAGAGTTTGGTGAGGCCAGCAATGATATGGGAACTTTTAGTGACTGGATCCAGATCCCCTTAGATCTCTTCATATAATTCCAGGATTGTCCGAAAGCTGAGCTGATACCTGCTAACCACAAAGTCCTCTGGCATGCCCAGCAAGGATGTTCGTGGAGGAAAGATATGCTCCCTGTATCTCCTGTGCCATGGCCACCTGCGTGTCAGCCACTGGACCAGGGCCGAGGTCTTGAAACTGCCCGTGTCTGTTGTTCAGATTGTTCTTCTTCCACTTGTTGTCGTCTGCGGCGAGCCTGGCGAGGCATCAAGTATGCCTCTACAAGTATGCTTGCCACAAATATGGCTTTAGGAAGGTTGACCTGGTTAAAACAGTGTTTTTATTGGGCCAGGAAGGCCTGGTAGGTGTGTCCGTTATCATTGGACTTTTTATCACTGTGCAATACTCGTTGCAAGAATAGCGCAATCTATGATACCGGCCACGATAATTTTTTTGACTGTATTGCCAAGAAAAAAGGTATAATTATTTCCTGCAACAAAACCTGTGCTAATGTGCGATACGCTATCACACTCAGCGCTGGCAGACCCTCTTTTACATTAACCCCACCCAAACTCTGCCCACTTGAATACAAATGCCCAATTTGCATATGCAATTTGTGATGCGATGCTTATTGGGTGCGTTACGGTGTTATCACATGCGATTAACGCTGTAATGCGCATGATAATGGCCTATTGAAAATTGATGAATGACCCTCTTAGTATGAAAAAGGGGCATAGTTGTGGGCGGGACGTAGGTGTTCTGGGGCGGGGCAAAAAGATCTGTAAGCAAGTACCTACATGTCTGTTTTGCGCGGCAGCCCTGGTCCGACCCCGTCCTCTTCTGCAGCAGCAGAGAGCCGCCACCAGCACAGGACTACCCCGTGGCTTAGGGCGGCAGCTCAGTATGCAGAAATTCCACCCTGCCAGCAGCCTCCCCACATTTGTTAAAGGGACCATGGCTGGAAAAGTTCCCGTGGTTCCACTGATGATGTCAGCAATTCCACCTATTTAAGTCCATCCCTGCCTGCTATGCCTTGCCTCAGCAAAGGTCGTGCTCCTTGTGGGTCTCTCGTTGTCTGTCGCCATCTTCTCCTGGATCACCACCCTAGTTTTGGTTTGGACTATCTGGATTACGTTTTGGATTGCTGCCTGCCCCGGCTCTTGGAACGGATACGGACTCTGCTGGATCGCCACTTGCCATGACTTCTGGCTCGTCCTTGACCCCGCTGGCTGGTTGCCTCGTGGAGTTGTTCTTCTCTGAAGTTCCTTTTGGGCCTCTGCCTCTGCCAGCTCCGCTACCGATGACGAGAACCTACAGAGTACTCTCCCTGCCGGTAGGTAACAACCTCGTCTCGGATTCAGGGTCCACTTCGTAACAATGCCTGGGCGTGTGCCCAGATCCAGTGCCGCACAAGTTTACTTCTGCTATGGAGGAGGTGTAAATTAAAAAAAAAAAGAAAATCAAAAACAGGCATAAGTGAGAGATTTGAGGGGCCTGAGGTAACTGGGGGGAGTGCAGGCTAAAGAACCAGGGGGGTTTTGAGGACTTAGCTCTAGACTGGGAGAAATGGTGGACAAACTGGTGAAACTGGTCATGTGTGGTCACACGCCTTTTATAAAATTCTCCTACTTGCATAGCTCAAAGCTCACTTTGAGTGAGTGTGCGCCCACTTGCAAAATCGGGTGCACATCTGAACACACCTGGGCTATTTTATAAATACTCGTGTATGTGCGCTTATGTAATAAAACTGCTGCATCTCTTGGGGTGCGTCCACACATGCATGCACATTTGCCAGCATACTCGCATATTTACAGCTGCTAATTATCTGCTATCAGAGATATTAAATCCATGTAGTACTGACTGGGTGGGAGGTCTGGGTGAACTGGGGGAATTCAGGCTGAAGAATGCCACTGATGACCTGGAGAAGGAATGGCTGACCTAGTGGACTCATTAGTAAACTGGTTAATTACATTTACATGCATGTGTTTTAAAATTGGCTGACATGCAAATTAGTCCTACTTTAATTTCGCACATAAAATACAATAGGTAGGAAAAGTATACGTGTTCGTTGCGTTGACATACAGTATATGATTTCATACATATGTGCATATGTTGCATGGTAGAGATAAGCATATTTTATAAAACATGTGTATATCATAAACATGGGTTATAAAATACTTGCATAGATATACTTGCAGCCATATATGTGCGTATATGCCGCCGTGCGCATTTGTTTAAAAATTATCCTATGTGCAGGTTAAAAAATAAACACTGTGGGCCAGATTTTAAAAGCCCAGCTGGATTTACGCATGTGTATGTCCCGGGGCTTGAAAAAAGGGGCAGGGCGGGGGCAGGGCCAGAGGCCTCCATAGGGCCTCTAGGCCGGGGAATCGTGCGCCGGCTGGGTGCTGGCACACGCAACCTACGCCTGCCCAGAGGCAGGCGCAACTTCTTTAACAAAGGTGAGGGGGGGTTTAGGTAGGGCTGGGGGGCGGGTTAGGTAGGGAAAGGGAGGGGAAGGTGGGGGGGGGGGGCGGAAGGAAAGTTCCCTCTGAGGCCGCTCCAATTTCGGAGCGGCCTCAGAGGGAACGGGGAAAGCCATCGGGGCTCCCCTAGGGCTCAGCGTGCGCAATGTGCACCCCCTTGCGTGTGCCGACCCCAGATTTTATAACATGCCCGCGGCTGCGCTCACATGTTATAAAATCGGGCGTAGATTTTTGTGCGCTGGGTTGCGCGCACAAATCTACGCCCACGCGTAACTCTTAAAGTCCGGCCCTGTGTCTATATTTAGCATTTACTTGATTTGATTTCCACTTTTCAGACATGCACTGTAGGTCTGAGGCAGGTGTGACATTTTTACCTGTTACTGGGCCCACATTGAATGAAGGATATGAAGAGCATACAAAGGGTTGTGCACCAAAATATCTTTCATTTCCTTTTGTTTTATCTTTCTTTAAGTTGTTTCATTTCATTCTATTTAAAATGAAGTAAAACTAAATTTAAAAAGCTCAAAAATTACATGAACTGAAAAATTGGTGGTCTGGGTCCTGACTCCCAACTGCTGCCGAGGTTTTAAACAGAAGCTTACACCGGATTCCTCCTCCAAGCATTTCTCCCCATTTGTGGGGCTCACATTAGAACAGCAGTGACCCCTAGCCACTCTTGCCCAGTCGCCGTGGTAATCCAAAATGGTGCTGGGCAACCCAAGGCTGGTACCATCTTGGATGACCACACTAGCGGAGCAGGAGTAACCGGGGCCTGCTCCTGCACCTTTTTTCACCTACAGATGGGATAGGGATCAGGAGATCTGCATCACTTTGATTAAGCCTCTGGTTTCATGGTAGGCACAGGAGTGGACTATTTAAAACGAATTTAATTCATTTTTCTGTTTCATTTTAAAAATTAGAGGAAACAAAATAGAAAATTCTGTTGAAACTTCCTATTTTGTTTCCAATGAAAACACATCCCTAGCACACACAACATTGCTTATGTGGACTCAGTAAAGTCTTATCTGCATATGACACTCTCTCTTGTACACATGGGTAACAGCTAATTTTAGAGCTTACCCACTAATGTGCTAGAGGACTTTTAAAGCATTCATAAAAGACCTTTTTGCATAGCATGCTATTTTTAGTGTACATTAAATCCTCTTACCCTTCATGCTCAACTTTATGGCAAAGATCCCATAGCTTAACGTGCCTACTGGGCCTATTTACTAAGGTGTATTAATGCCGAATTCTGTGCTCAATGTGCTAAAAACATGATAATACATGTTACTGGTAATGGGCAATTATACATTATCGATAACCATTGTTCCCTCTAAGCTGTGAACGAATGCACATGCACACCAGGTCGTGACCCCTGCACACATGGCAAAACATGGTGCACACATAAAGTAGCATAATAGCATATATAGCTTTATTATATAATTATGCTTATATCTAAAAAAATATTGAAATCAAACTGTAACTGATGTTTTCAGGTTATTTAAAATAAAATGATATGCTAATATAACTTAATGTAGAATTATTTTCATTAAAATAATTACTTAAATAATGTGTTCAAAATCCCAATATTTGCATTATACTGGCTCAGGTAAATTTGGCTCATAGTGCACAAACACAAACATAAATTGCACAAAATAAATTTTTGGAACACAGGGACGGTAACTTTCAAACTGACGTGCATGTGCATATTTGTATGCATACATCGGCACATGCCCAGGGATGTGGCCATTTTATAACATACACGCACATATTATATATTAGCCTGGCCGTGCGCACACGTGCCCCAAATTTTAAGTGGACACGCGCATTTGCCAGCAATTCCTGCTTCTACCACGTAAACTGGAGGATTTTCACAAAGGGTGTGTGCTGATGCCATTCCCAATTTTACCAGTTCATCCTCAGTTCGCCAAGTTAAGAGATAGGTCTTCTAAACCCCCTCGTTTAATACCCTTCACTCCCAGTAGTTAGCCCCGATCCTTAAAATCCCACAGCCCTGCCTAGTTTTCTTTAATTTTTAACTTACACATCCTCCATGGCAAAAGTAAAGTTATGCGGCAGGGGGCCTTGACACACGCCGGGGCGCGTAAGTATTTACGCGCACATCTCAGGTTCACGCCCAGACCACTCCCCGAGTCCCCGCCCCTTTTTGAAAACTTTCGAAATGTGCGTGCTGTGGAAGATATGCGCGTATCTCAGTGGCTTTTAAAATCTGCTCAGCGCGCGAGACCAACACATTTCAAAGCTTCGAACAGCTGAAGAGACAACAGATTTGATCTTCTCACTCACTCACCACTATACACATATATATATGCATACATGCAGGTGCACTCAAAATCTCTAATGCCAGAGCATAGTTAATTAATCCTTTAGCATTATCTCCATCACCCTATTCAAACCAGTTTGGAGAATAAGATGATATTTGTATTCTGTCTCGTATAATCTGTGGCAAAAGGTTATACATCATTTTCCAGGCTTTCAGATAATCTTGTGATATCCACCTTTGTTTATATCTCGCGTCCAATTGTTCTAATTGCCATTAAAGAAAATCATTTTTTTTCTGTTAGGGGAGAAGATTGTATTCAGTTCTTCAAAATACAAAATTTGGATATTAATGGTTATAGTCATGGATTAAATGTAACCATTCAATAGTTAAGATATCCTGGACATAGACCCCAGAAGTAAAAAGGCACCTATATTTGGTAGTTTAATATTAATTATTTTTTCTAGGGTAGTTAGAACGATTTCACAGAATGCAAATAATTTTGTGCAGAGTACAAAATTATGAATAAAGTCCCTTTTTCAATACTACATTTGTTGCATTAATCTGTCTCTAGTTTATCCGTCCTATAAGCTTTAGCAGTATCAATATAACTCCTATGCTACAAGTTAAATTGTGATTCTTGATATTTCACATCTATAGATATTTTAGGTATCACAGAAAAATAATATAACATGTCATCTGACTTTACTGATGTTCCTATATTTTCTGACCAAATTTTAACCAATGCCAAGAGTACTTATGATGACTAAGCTAAATGGTGAAGTTTGTACCAAGAAGACAAGGTATTCTGCTGCTTGGGCATCAGACACAAAAAGGCCATTGGAGTATCTGGATGAAATAGCTTGAGACATTTCACCAATATGTTCTTCAAATAAGGATGGATTTTAAAAGATCCGCGCGTGCATCCATGTGCGCACGGTTCCCTGTACGCGCATATGGACGTGATCATTTTACAACATGCGCATGTTGGCGCGCGCATATTATAAAATGTGAAATCTGCACGCATGTGCATGCCAGATTTTAACATCCATGTGTGCATGTGTGGGCAGCGCACAACGTGCATGGGGGAGGGGGGAGAAATTTCAAAATTACGCGTGACGACGCGATCGGGCCTTTGCCCAGTTCCCTCCCAGTCTGCTCCAATTAAGGAGCGGACTGAGAGGAAACTTTCCTAACCCTAACTCTACCCTTCCTCCCTTGTCCCCTCTCCTCCCCGACCCCTAAACTTACCTCATTTTTTAAAATTTTAATACTTGCTGGTCCTCCAGAGCAGAAGTATCTTCCGCCTGCTGGCCAGCCACTGGCGCACGCTTCTCTGGGACAGGGCCTAATGGCCACTGTCCCGACTGGCCCCTGCCCTGCTCCTCCCTGCCCAGACCCTGCCAACCTGGCCTGCCCCTTTTTGTTGGCCTGGCACCTCTGCTTATGCGCATGGCTGGGACTGTTCTAAAATGCGTGTGGCGCACACAAGGCCCAGTTGCGCGCAGGCCCTTTAAAATCAGGCCTATAGGGGTGGATTTTCAGAGCCCTGCTCGCCTAAATCCGCCTAAATCCGGGCGGATTTAGGCAAGCAGCGCCCTGCGCGCCGGTGCGCCTATGTTCAATAGGCCTACCGGCGCGCGCAGACCCCAGGACTCGCGTAAGTCCCGGGGTTTGGCGAGGAAGCGTGTCGGGGGCGGGCCCGGTCGGCACGGCGTTTTGGGGGCGGGCCTGGGGGCGTGGTTACGGCCTGGGGCGGTCCGGGGGCGTGGCCGCGCCCTCCGTACCCGCCCCCAAGTAGCGTCCCGGCGCGCGGGGATTTACGTCTCCCTCCGGGAGGCGTAAATCCCCTGACAAAGGTAAGGGGGGGGGTTTAGACAGGGCCGGGCGGGTGGGTTAGGTAGGGGAAGGGAGGAGAAGGTGAGGGGAGGGCAAAAGAAAGTTCCCTCCGAGGCTGCTCCGATTTCGGAGCGGCCTCGGAGGGAACGGGGGTAGGCTGCACGGCTCGGCGCGCGCTGGCTATACAGAATCGATAGCCTTGCGTGCGCCGATCCAGGATTTTAGCGGCTACGCGCGTATCTACTAAAATCCCACTTTTGCTGGCGCCTGATGCGCCAGCAAAAGTACGCCAATTCGCGCGGTTTGAAAATCTACCCCATAATGTCTAGACTGTAAATATGCAAAACAAATTTTGATGGCAGTTTGTATTGAGCTTGAAGTTGAGCCTATGTGAAAACAGTTGTGTACCTTTAGAGTAAAGTTGAGATATAGTCATCATTTCCATTTTCTTCCATGTTTGAAAAACCTCTTCTTGTAAACCCCAAACAAAATTCGTGTTCCCAGTCAGGGGAATCAATTCTTAAGAACATAAGAACATAAGAAAATGCCATATTGGGTCAGACCAAGGGTCCATCAAGCTCAGCATCCTGTTTCCAACAGTGGCCAATCCAGGCCATAAGAACCTGGCAAGTACCCAAAAACTAAGTCTATTCCATGTAACCATTGCTAATGGCAGTGGTTATTCTCTAAGTGAACTTAATAGCAGGTAATGGACTTCTCCTCCAAGAACTTATCCAATCCTTTTTTAAACACAGCTATACTGACTGCACTAACCACATTCTCTGGCAACAAATTCCAGAGTTTAATTGTGCGTTGAGTAAAATAGAACTTTCTCCGATTAGTTTTAAATGTGCCCCATGCTAACTTCATGGAATGCCCCCTAGTCTTTCTACTATCCAAAAGAGTAAATAACCAATTCACATCTACCCGTTCTAGACCTCTCATGATTTTAAACACCTCTATTATATCCCCCCTCAGCCGTCTCTTCTCCGTCTCGTCTCCCAGAACATGCCCCCCTGGCTCACCCCTTTGAAGAGGCTCAGCACTTATTCGCCTACCGGCCTGTACGCACATAGCTGGGCCTCTTCAATAATTCGCCTGTTGTGCGCAAGACCCAGCCACGTGCGTAAAGGCCGGAATTTGCACAGATAGGGCTTTTGAAATCTGGCCATAATAGCGTCTGATTATTATATTGAATCATACCTTTTTTTTTTTTGGTAAGCTGCCAGTATTTTCTCTTTGTCTGCAAAGTTGAGGATTTGAGCTAGAATTGGTCTTCGCTTTGCTCGCTCAGCTCTTACTGGACCGACTCAGTGTCTTCTTTCCTCTGTTATGGGCTCTGATTCAAATGAATACCCCAAATTCTCCGGCAGCCATACTCAAAATAGTTGGAGCTATTCAGAATCCTTAACACTTTCAGGGAGATCCACCACCCTAAATTATTGCATTTGCTACAATTATATTGATCTTCTATCCTTTCATATAGGGCAGCATTTTCTCTTTTTATATCTTATATATGATTTGTTAACTGCTCTGCTGTTATTTCTTGTGCAGATAATCTATGATCAAGATCAGTAATCACCACGTTTTGCTTCTCAAACCCTTCTTTACTTTCATCAATGGAAGACTGAAGTTTATTCAATCTACTATCCAACAGCACTGAAACACTGCATGAGATCTCTTACCAAATCTTCTTTTGTGCCAATAACAATTTTCTTGCCCTCCGCTCCCATCTTTGCCTCAGCAGGGCCATTGCTTCTCTTGGGGTAACCACAGAACACACCTACTCAGTCAGTTCTGCCACAATATTGCTCGATCCACACAGTGCCTAGCTCGCTGCAACCTAAAAAGATTATTGCAGACAAAAAAAAACCATCAAAGGTGTGTGGAAATACTGTAAAAATAAGTATGATATCAGAATGGATTAAAATGCGGATCATAATAAATCTCATATAAAGTCTCACTGGATTATTTACTAAGCAATGTGTTCTTTTTACAAAGGATATAGGGGTAGATTTTCAAAGGGTTACGCGCGTAACCCCTGAAAACCTACCCCTGCGCGCACCAAGCCTATTTTTCATAGGCTCGGTGGCACACGTATGTCCTGGGGCTTTCCAAAATGGGCGGGCTGGGGGCGGGGCCGGGGGCATGGCGGCGGTTTGGGGGCGGTCCCGAATCCCCCGGCACAGTGGCCTGTGCCAGTGGATGGCAAGCCGGCATGCCTCGGGCAGGCATAACTTCGGAAACAAAAGATATGGGGGGATTTAGTTAGGGCTAGGGGGTGGGCTAGATAGGGGAAGGGAGGGGAAGGTGGGGGGGATCGCAAAAAAAGTTCCCTCCAAGGCCGCTCTGACTTCAGAGCGGCCTTGGAGGGAACGGGGAAAGCCATCGGGGCCCCCCTTGGGCTCGGCACGAGCAAGGTGCACAAGTGTGCACCCCCTTGCACGCGCCGACCCTGGATTTTATAACATGCGCGCGCGGATGCGCGCGCATGTTATAAAATCCAGGGCTTTATGGAAGCAGTGTATGAGGTTTGCTGTGTACAGTGAGGAGTAAGCCACAGGAAGGACACAGACAGTGTTGGATCTGCAGTGTGTCCTGACAATGGCCACTCAACCAAAATAAGGCCAAAATGATGAGATGGACAATGAAATGCTAAGAGAAATCTGAGAAGCTAATAAATTTGACAGTGCAGTAATAATTGGAGACTTCAATTACCCCAGTATTGACTGGGTAAATGTACCATCAGGACATACTAGAGACATAAAGTTCCTGGATGAAATAAATGACTGTTTTATGAAGCAATTGGTTCAGGATTAACTTCTTAGTGGAACGCAGGATTTGGTGAGAAAGGTAAAGGTGGTGAGGCCATTTGGCAATAGTGATCATCATAACATGATCAAATTTGAACTAATGTCTGGAAGGGGGACAATATGGAAATCTACATCCCTGGCACTAAACTTTCAAAAGGGAACCTTTGATAAAATGAGGAAAATAGAAAAAAACTGAAAGGAACAGCTGCAAATGTTGAGTGTATAACAGGCGTTGCTATTGTTTAAAAATACCAGTCCAGATGTATTGCATCCATTAAGAAAGAAGGAAGGAAGGCCAACACTAGTTAAGAGAGAATTTGAAATGAAGTTGACTATAAAGGCAAAAACTCATAATAAAAACTTTTTAAAATATATCCGGAGCAGGAAACCTGCAGCGGAGTTGGTTGGTTCATTAGAGATTGAGGGGTGAAAGAAGTTCTTAGGGAAGATAAGGTCATCGTGGAAAGACTAAATGAATTATTTGCTTCCGTGTTTATTAATGGGAAGATACCGGTTCTGGAGACAGTTTTCAAGGGTGATGATTCAGATGAACTGAACCAAATCACGGTGAACCTGGAAAACATAGTAAGCCAGATTGACAAACTTAAAGAGAAGCAAATCACCTGGAATGGATGATATATACCCCAGGGTTCTGAAAGAACTCAAAAGAGAAATTTCAGATCTCTTAGTAAAAATTTGTAATCTATCATTAAAATCGTCCATTGTACTTGTAGACTGGAGGGTGGCCAATGTAACCTCGATATTTAAAAAGGTCTCGAGGGGTGATCCAGGAAACTATAGACCGGTGAGCCTGACTTCAGTGCTGGGAAAAATATAAACTATTTTAAAGAACAAAATCATACAACATATAGAAAGACATGGTTTAATGGAATACAGCCAGCAAGGATTTACCCAAGATAATTCTTGCCTCACAAATCTACTATATTTTTTTTGAACCGATAACATTTTATTATTGCCCACTTCATCAAAAATTTAAATTATGAATCTAAAAAAATGTTCCAAATCTCTCTAAAAAATTGTTTTAAAAATCCAGATTATTACAAAGTCTTGTGGTAGGCGTGGGATGGGAGGGATACTGGATATGAACTAAATTCAGGATCTTTGCTAATCTGCCCAGAATGGAAGATAAACCTGCCTGGATAAGAAGTGATACCTTACAAGTGGTCATGTTCTGTGGCTGGCATCTGGGATATATCCTTAGCAGTGTGCACAGGAATAACCGGATAGACTGGATGGGACATTTTGTTTTCTTCTGCCATCATCTATTATGTTACTGAGTCATTTTTTTCTTTGTTTCTTTCAAGACCTATACTTCGACCCTGCCTACAGCCTACACATGGAAGCCAGCTCTTCGGGTGCTCTGTGTGCTCGAGCACTCCCAATATCATATCTACCTCCCGTATCACTTCTCTCATATGCCACAAGTCCAGGAAATGTAAGAACTGAGGGAGGAGGTAGATCTTATAGTGGGGGTACTAGAGCACAGAGAGTACCCATGGACTTGGCCCTTATGCTATCACAAACGTCACCACTTGTCTTACCACAAAGTTTTGTAAAAATCCACATAACTACTGTAGCTGTTGTCCAAAACATCTGGTTATCTTATGCTCCTAGATAGCTGCTCCACACAGGCAGCCCTGCCCTATCAGAGACCTGTTGTGCAATGATCGGAGACCCCGCTGCCTTGAGCACACGGCTGGATGTCCAAGGTCGGGGCTTTCATTCATGGACCTTCCCGCCTGTATCCAGGCGTCCATGATGGGAGGCCCCACTGCCTTGAGTGCCCGGCTGGACGTCCAAGGTCGGGGCTTCCGTTCATGGACCTTCCCGCCTATATCCGGGTGTCCATATAGGCATCCGTAGAGGTATCCATGCCTCCGCTGGACCCCCGGAGCCTCAGGACACCTAGCAGACACCGGATGAAGGCGTCTGTAGAGGCTCCGTATAGGTGTCCGTAGAGGCGTCCATGCCTCCGCTGGACCCCGGAGCCTCAGGACACCTAGCAGATGGATGAAGACCTGGCGCGCCTCCCATCTCTCCGGCTTCCGTAGAGGCGTTCATGTCCAGAGCCTCAGAGACGCCCAGAGATGGATGGTACAGTTGAACCCAAACAGAACACATACCTCCTCCAGTCTTGCTGCTGGGTTCTCCTTGCTGCTGGGCTCCCCTGTTGGCCTCTCCAAGCTGCCGAGCATTTCGAGCATTTCTCAATCGAGCATTTCTCATTCTGCTTCTCAACCGAATGAAAAATATCGCCAGAGCCAATATATGCATGTTGTCCATGGCGCTGTCCGGTACGAAGCTGACTGAACACCACACTAATGCCAGGGTCAGGGTAGGCGGTAAATATTCAGGTTAAAGATGCGGTAAATAAGCTGGTTAAAAAGGCGATAATTTGGGCGCACGTTACTGTATCGGAGGGAATAGCTAATCCGATCATTAACATATCATATACATGCGGCGGGCGGAAAGGGATACGCATCTTTTTCGGCAAGCGATAAGGACGCGTAAAATCTGATACTGAATCGCGGGTCCGCCTTACACGCTCAAAACATGCGTCCAAAGCGGGTTAAACAACGGGCAACCGCAGCCGCGCTTTACTGTATCGGCCCGTTTGTTAGGCAAATTGTTCCAAAGTTTAGGGCTAGCATAGAAAAAAGACCAATTTCTAATACTCTGCACTTAGTGAGGTACATTTTAAGACCTGCGCGTGGGCGTACATGTGCGCGCGCTACACATGTAGTGTGGGGGTCGGCGCGCACAAGGGAGTGCACACTAGTGCACCTTGCATGCCAACGCCTGCAGGCTTCCCCCGTTCCCTCCCAAGCCGCTCCTGCATATGTCTAAACTCATGCAGGCCAAAAGAACAACTCAAATCACCAAAGCCATGTGAATTTTCAGATTCATATGGCTTGTCAAAGAGCCAAGTTAATCATTGGTAGCCTCACTATCTGTAGCCCCCTCCCCAAACTGCTGAATATAATGGCTGCAGTCCCTCTACCCTCATCTCCTATAAGAGCCAAGTGTAACATCTGCAGACCTTCCCTCAGTCCATTCCCCAAATAGCCAAAGTTAATATCTAAAGCCTTCTTCTCCCAACCCCCTCCCAAAGAACCAAGTAATGTCTGCAGCTCCACCGTCCCTATCCTTCTCCCCAAAGTCCTAAGCATAATGTCTGCAGCTCCTCCTGACCCCTTCTGGATCCAAGGAATGGAAGTCTTTTGATGACGTCTGGTCTCCAGTCTCCCACAGCAGTGTGGCGTGGATGAAGCCACCTGTTCTCATCTAGTCTTTGATCTTGTATAGGTAAAATATTGCTGCTACACATAGGATCTGATTTTCAAAAGCATATATATGCTTAAAACTGGATTGTACATATGTAAATGCACTTTACCCGTGTAAGTGGGCTTTTGAAAATTGCTACAATGAATTAAATTGTCAATAGGTTTTACCGGCATTAAGTGTACTTAATACAAGTAAATAGCTTTTGAAAATTGCTATGACAGTATGTTACATTTACATGCATAACTCCTTTGAAAATTCATGTGACATTGTTACAGTCTGCAAGCAGAATTCGGAGCGATGTCCCTCAGAACCAGACATATGCTATCCTCCCTTTAGCAGTGCAAGGGCTGCTGGTTGCTCAGATACATTAGCTTCCAAAATTAGGAGCAGGGGTACCTAAGTCCTGACTGCAGCATTTCATAGCTGGATCTCTCCAATTGCCACTAGAGTGTAGCATGCACTCAGTCAGAATTTCAGGAATATACCTGCCAAGTTCACAGGGAGAGTTAGAAAAACTTAATGCAGAAGGTAAAGCCAGCCTGATGGGAAAGTGGAGACCCTTTGGTCCTGTTGCGGGGGCTGAAGCTAGAGAGCAGGGGAAGGCTCAGCTGTGTGTGAGTCCTGGCCAGGAAAGTGCTGATGCCAGAAATATGAGCAATATCTAGACCCCCTTGGCATCTGCAGATTATGCTGGAAGGCTGAGGAACAGATTTGACAGATTTAATTCTTCTGTGCATGAGTCTCCCAGGACCCCTTATTTTATGAAAGGGCAGGGGTATCTTAAAGGATGTAGCATTTCAAGATTTCATCACAATACAGCTGTATTTTATTGGGCATCATTCTTTCATGCAAACATAAGCTGAGATATTTTAACAAGCATTTAGTTAATTACCCGATATAGAACATCATGCAATGAGATTATTTATTTATACTCAGGCAGGAAAAGAGGGATGAGGCGTGAGATGGAGTTGGAGAGTAGTGGGTGAGGCAAAGAGACACAAATAGCTTTTTCCTGACAAAAAAGTGCAGGAGTCAAAGAAGATTCAGCACCATTTCCAGCCCTGTCATGTGCTGGCATGGGAAGACAACAGTTGACAGTTTCTAAAATGCAGGGGGGGGCACTAAGAAAAGCAAGAAAGGCCTGTAATAAAGTGTCAGCAGCCCACAAAAGCAAGGATGGGATGAGTTATCTGAGAAGGAGAAGGCTCGGACACACACCATAATGAAGGGGTCTGCGGGTGGAAGTGGCAAAAATGGAGCCGGCAGACAGGTACGAGTTGAACCAGGAGAGGAAGTAGCCACAGGCCAAACAAAATGCAGACTATGGTCAGAGGCAGTGCTTCATTAAGAAGACAGACCCAAAAGTAGTACCAAGGAGGAGGTGATCAGAGCTGTCTTCCTCATTTAAATATAAGGATGGGAGATTCTCCAAAGTATAAGACAGGAAAATAGTCAGCAGACAAGGATGCCATCCAAGCTTTATATCAGCAGAATAGATTTTCATGGACACTTATCCAAAGTTGAGATCAACAAGCCAGTCTGAATTCCTGCCTATGGTCCTATGCCTAAGGCTTAGCTCTCCCTGACCTGTTTCATCCTGTCAATACTCCATTTCCCCTCAGCATAGCTATTCCTAGGTCCCAACCAGTGTCCATCCCATCCCTGGCCCTCAGCAAGGATCTCCCTCTCTCCTTGACCTGTATTTTCCTAACACTATATTCCCATCCCCACAGCATGAGTCTCCCGACCTATTTTCCCTAATCATCGGTTCAGTGTGCTGTGGCGGTTAAAAAACAAAACAAAACAGAATGTTAGGAATTAATAGGAAGGGAATGGTGAATAAAACGGAGGTTGTTATAATGCCTCTGTATCGCTCCATGGTGAGACCGCACCTTGAATACTGTGTACAATTCTGGTTGCCTTATCTCAAGAAAGATATAGTTGCACTGCAGAAAGTACTGAGAGGGGAGACCAAAATAATAAAGGACATGGAATGGCTGCCCTATGAGGAAAGGCTAAAGAGGTTAGGACTGTTCATTTTGGAGAAGATACGGCTGAGGGGGGATATGATAGAGGTCTACGAAATCATGAAAGGACTTGAATAGGAAAATGTGAAATGGTTATTTACTCTATCAGATAATACAAGGCTGGGGGGCACTCACACTCCATGATGTTAGGAAGTAGCACATTTAAAACAAATCAGAGAAAATTATTTCAATCAACGCAAAATTAGGGGTAGATTTTCAAAGGGTTACACGCCTAAGATACGCGCATAACCCCCGAAAACCTACCCCTGCACATGCGAGCCTATTTTGCATAGGCTCGGTGGCTCACACAAGCCCCGGGACGTGCGTATGTCCCGGGGCTTCAAAAAATGGGCAGTCCAGGGGCGGGGACGTGGGCAGGGCGGCGGTCCAGGGCAGGGCTGCGGTCCAGGGGCGGTCCAGGGGTGTGGCTGAGTGCCCCTACACAGCGGCCTGTGTCGGGGCCTGGCCAGCCAGCACCAGAGGCAGGCATAACTCCATCAAAGAAGGTTGGGGGGGGGGATCCAAAAAAAAGTTCCCTCCAAGGCCACTCCGATTTCGGAGTGGCCTTAGAGGGAACAGGGAAAGCCATCAGGGCTCCCCTTGGGCTCGGCACCCGCAAGGTGCACAAGTGTGCACCCTCTTGCACGCGCCGACCCTGGATTTTATAACATGCGCGTGGAAGCACGCGCATGTTATAAAATCAGGTGTACATTTGTGCACGCCGGGTAGCTCGCACAAATGTACCCTGCATGCCTAAGAATAAAAATCTGCCCCTTAAGCTCTAGAATTCATTGCCAAAGGATGTGGTTAAAGCAGTTAGTGTAGCTGGGTTTAAAAAAAAGTTTGGAAAAGTTCCTGGAGGAGAAGTGAATAAACTATTAATTAATAGAGAGTAGTCACTGCTTGTTGCCTGCATTAGTAGCATGCGCTCCGATGGAAAGTGCAAAGACTTAATATCATGGTGATATTAAGTCGGAGGTCCCAAAAGTTTTAAAAAGTTTAAAAAAGTAAAAAATAAAAAAGTTTTAAAAAGTAAAAAATAAATAAATAAACATTTAAAATGGGCCCGCTGCTGGCGGGTCGAAAGCCGGACGCTCAATTTTGCCGGCGTCCAGTTTCTGAACCCGTGGCTGTCAGCGGGCTCGAGAACCGACGCTGGCAAAATTGAGCGTTGGCTGTCAAACCCGCTGACAGCCGCCGCTTCCGTCAAAAAAGAAGCGCTAGGGATGCGATAGTGTCCCTAGCGCCTCTTTTTACCGCCGGTCCTAATTTGAATAAATTAAAATACTGTATCGCGCGCACAGGAGAGTGGCCTGTGCACGCGCCGGGAGAGCGGGCGCTCACCCACTCTCCCGCGATTTTACTGTATCGGCCCGTAAGTTAACTTGATTAATAGCAGGTAATCGGCTTCTCCTCCAAGAACTTATCCAAACCTTTTTAAACCCAGCTACACTAACTGCACTATCCACATCCCCAGGCAAAAAATTCCAGAATTTAATTGTGCGTTGAGTAAAAAAGAATTTTCTCAGATTACTTTTAAATGTGCTACATGCTATCTTCATGGAATGCCCCCTAGTCCTTTTATTATCCAAAAGAGTAAATAACCGATTCATATTTACTCGTTCTAAGCCTCTCATGATTTTAAACACCTCTATCATATCCCACCTCAGCCATCTCTTCTCCAAGCTGAATAGTCCTAACTTCTTTAGTCTTTCCTCATAGGGGAGCTGTTCCATCCCCTTTATCATTTTGGTCACCCTTCTCTGTACCTTCTCCATTGCAACTATATCTTTTTTGAGATGTGGTGACCAGAATTGTACACAATATTCAAGGTGTGGTCTCACCATGGAGCGATTCAGAGGCATTATGACATTTTCTGTTTTATTTACCATTCCCTTCCTAATAATTCCCAACATTCTGTTTGTTTTTTGACTGCCGCAGCACACTGAGCCAACTATTTCAATGTGTTATCCACCATGACGCCTAGATTTCTTTCCTGGGTGGTAGCTCCTAATATGGAACCTAACATTGTGTAACTATAGCATGGGGTTTTTTCCCCTATATGCATCACCTTGCACTTATCCACATTAAATTTCATCTGCCATTTGGATTCCCAATTTTCCAGCCTCATAAGGTCCTTCTGCAATTTATCTCAATCTGCTTGTGATTTAACTACTCTGAATAATTTTGTATTATCTGCAAATTTGATTACCTCACTCGTCGTATTCCTTTCCAGATCATTTATAAATATATTGAAAAGTATGGGTCCCAAAACAGATCCCTGAGGCACTCCACTGCCCACTCCCTCCACTGAGAAAATTGTCCATTTAATCCTACTCTCTGTTTCCTGTCTTTTAGCCAGTTTGCAATCCATGAAAGGACATCGCCACCTATCCCATGACTTTTTACTTTTCCAAGAAGCCTCTCATGAGGAACCTTGTCAAATGCCTTCTGAAAATCTAAATACACTACATGTACCGGTTTGCCTTTATGTACATTTTTATTAACCCCTTCAAAAAGTGAAGCAAATTTGTGAGGCAAGACTTGCCCTGGGTAAAGCCATGCTGACTTTGTTCCATTAAACCATGTCTTTCTATATGTTCTGTGATTTTGATGTTTAGAATACTTTCCACTATTTTTCCTGGCACTGAAGTCAGGCTAACCGGTCTGATGTTTCCCGGATCGCCCCTCATCCACAAGTCCCCATCAGAATTACTCTCCCTCCCTGGCCTATACCATCTTAACACTGTGCTCATCATTCCCTCAGTATGATTCTCCCTTTCTCCCTGGCCTGTGTTTTCCCAGCACTGTGCTTCCTTTCCCCTCAGCATAGATCCCCCCTCCCTCTCTGGTTTGTGTTCTCCTGACACCGCTCCATGTCCTCTCAGCATGAATCTGGATCTATCTTCCTCCTTCTCTGGCTGGTGTATTCCTGCACTGTGTTTCTCATCTCTGGGCATGGACCTTCCTGCTTTCCTGGAATGGGTCTTTCTGAAGAATTAATTTATCTGGCGTGACTCTCACTCTCCTCCCCCCCCCCCCCCCCCAGTCTGTTCCTTAGCATCTTCCTCACATCACATCAAAAGATTTGGTTTCTGACTATAAATTTGAATCAATACAGTTCAAGTTTCATCATGCTGTTAAGGAAGACAGGATGCTTGAAACTGCCTAGGGGGAAGAGGGAAAGAATTCAAGGCTGAGCAAGAAAATGAATAAAGGTTTAGAGTGATCCTTTCTGGCTCTCTTCCGCCCCCAGAAACAAGGTTAGCGTGAACCAAGCTATCCTGGGGATAGGGAAGCTGGGTCCGTAATGGGGGTAAGTAATTTTATAGCAGCATAAATTTGTGGCCTCTCAAGCAACTACATTACATGGGTTCTCAAAGTGAACGTAAGCAAACTATGCAAACACCTGCCGTCTGGTGTGCACAGTTTAGGGCAAGAGAATTTCTGCTTTTACAAGCAAATTTTCAAAGGGCTTTCACACATAAAAATGCCTTGTTTGTGTGTACATTCTACATATTCATGTACCTATGATTTTTGTATTGTTCCATGTATAAACATGGAACACTATGCCATCAGAATTACGCCAAGAATTTTGCTACAAAAAATTTAAACAAAACTTAAAAACATGGTTATACAAAAAAGCCTACTATTCTTGAACTGAGTCCTTTGCTTTGCGTTCTAGTTAGTCCCACAGACACTCATATTCTGATATTTATATTCATTATACAAAGTTTTATATGGATTTGTATTCTTTCAGTTATAATGTTATATTGTAAAGCTCTATGCTGAATTAATGTTTGAATGTAAACCGAGGTGATGTTACTTACGTGCCCCGGTATATAAAAAACCCGTAAATAAATAAATAATAATAAATAAACATGGTCAATAAAAAATAATGCACAACCCCCCCCCCCCACTCCAAAAAAACCAGGCCAAGTACATGCCGGAAAGTACACGCAAACAAATTGGGCATGTTTGGGGCATGTGGGGGCATAGTTTGGAAGTTTGCATTAACTTTAGTATTTTACTATTTGATAAAGCAGCATTTCCCAACTGGTGTGCCATGAAAATCTTTAGTTTCTCTTTCCTCAACAGCCGGCCTGCAGGATATCCTCCCGCCAGAAGGGGAGTCGGAGAACAGCACTTATCTGCTGTTGCTACTGTTTTCCCCTCTGCTGGCTCCTCCTCTGCAATTGAAATGCAGTTCTGATTACAGGGGGAAACAGGCATCAAAGAAATAAGCAGCACCATACACTCCACACACACACAAGCACCTAAATTAAGTATTAAAAAATATTGGCAGGTCTCAAGTATTCGTCCAGTTTTCATCAACCACTCAATTTTGCTCTTACTAGGGCCTGGAACCTTCGAGACCAGTTAGTACATTCGGCTTATTTTGCACCCAAGCATCATGATGCTCCTGATTCCATTAAAACATTTTTCCATGTGGACATTGCAATATTTGCCAAAATACAATGCAGGGATTGTAATTAAAATTAGCACACCAAAAGCCCTTTAAATTTTCACAATCTCTGTCTTATACCTCAGAAGGGGTTATGTATCTAGTGAAGTGCCCCTATGGGAAAGTCGACACGCAAGTTTCAGACACAGATTCAAGAACACCTGAGTTGTATTCAGAGGCAAAAACAGGATGCACCTTTGGTAGCCCACTGGATAGAGAGATTGCATACAACAGAGGAATTACAAGCAGTATGCCTTATTCAACTTCATCATTACCCTCATGGAGGTGATTTCGATTTAAAGTTATTACAATTGGAACAACATTTCATTTACAAATGGAATACAGTTTGCCCCAATGGGTTGAATAAGGAAATCGAATGAATGCCTTTCTACTGAAATGGATTAAGTATTGGCTGGGATACATTGTTGCTTTAAGTTTTTATGTGTCTACCTGAGTAGGCACGGTGTGATATAAAGTTATCTGAACTAGCACCAGATTTTAATAAACATAACGTAGTACATTTCTAATGTAATAAATGAGACATGACCTTAAATTCCTTTAATATCTAACAGAGAGTAGAGAGTATAATCTATGGCATGATTATAACCCTCAACTGGTTCAAATCATTCCTTCAAAACCGTTTCTACAAGGTCAAAATCAACAACAAAGAGTCACACCCCGTCAGCTCTACATTGGGAGTCCCACAAGGTTCCTCACTATCTCCAACTCTCTTTAACATCTACCTGCTCCCACTTTGCCAGCTCCTCTCTAAACTAAACCTAATCCATTACTTATACGCAGATGATGTCCAAATTCTTATACTGAATAGGGATGTGAATCGTTTTTCAACGATTAAAATTATCGTCCGATAATGTTTATATCGTCTTAAATCGTTATAGAACACGATACAATAGAAATTCTAACGATTTATCATTAAAAATCGTTAAATCGTGTTAGTGCGCACTAACGGGAGTTAGTGCGCACTAACTCCCCGTTAGTGCGCACTAACTCGATTTAGTGCGCACTAACTGAAAATGATACAAATAAACACTTTCCAGGTCACTGAAGGTCAGTTAGGAATGAATATGTGTTCCTATTGGCTGGCTGCCCTCTTATCTATTGATGTTACCAAGGTTACCACTGAGGTGATGGTTGGGGGGATGGGAAATGGAACTGGAAACTAACGAACACCAACAGAAAATGAAACAAAGTGTTCACACTTCCCAGGTCAGTAAAGGTCACTTAGGAATGAATATGTATGTATGTATTCCTATTGGCTGGCTGTGCTCTTATCTATTGATGTTACCAATATGGTTGGGGGGATGTGAAATGGAAACAGTTGGAAGCTTGACAAAAAAAGTAATGTAATGATCAGCACTCACGTGACTAGAACTTGTTTGTTTATTATTTTTGTTAGCAGGCACCTGAAATGCTAGTGCATGTTGAATTTGCCAATCACTGTGCATTTTAGAAAGGTGGTCCTGGCTGGAACTGTACACAGTTCAAATATATGTAATTGATTGTTGGTAAGTGTATTTTTTAAGTAGCCACACTGGCACCAGTATGTTTACTTTTCCTCCTACTTAACTCACTAGCTCAGCTTTGTAAGAAGGGCTTCTCTGCTTGTGTGTTGTTTTTGTTTGGTGTGAGGAGAGCAGAAACATCAGATCTTTATTCAATCTACTACAGTCATCTCTTACAGTGCCCTATCCCTATTAATACCAGGAGTGTTGTGATCTTCCTGCACACAGTGCCCTAACCCTGATACCAGTCTGAGACAGCTCCCTCCCTGCATTACTAGTGAGAGGCTGGCTTCACAGACAGGGGGGAGCTGCCTGACCCTCACTCCTGACTTCCCCCATGTCCCAGCTAGTGAATGGTGTGTGGGTGAGGGGGGGGGGGGGGAGGATGGTGAAGTCTGAGACAGCTCCCTCCCTGCATTACTAGTGAGAGGCTGGCTTCACAGACAGGGGGGAGCTGCCTGACCCTCACTCCTGACTTCCCCCATGTCCCAGCTAGTGAATGGTGTGTGGGTGAGGGGGGGGGGGGGGGGAGGATGGTGAAGTCTGAGACAGCTCCCTCCCTGCATTACTAGTGAGAGGCTGGCTTCACAGACAGGGGGGAGCTGCCTGACCCTCACTCCTGACTTCCCCCATGTCCCAGCTAGTGAATGGTGTGTGGGTGAGGGGGGGGGGAGGATGGTGAAGTCTGAGACAGCTCCCTCCCTGCATTACTAGTGAGAGGCTGGCTTCACAGACAGGGGGGAGCTGCCTGACCCTCACTCCTGACTTCCCCCATGTCCCAGCTAGTGAATGGTGTGTGGGTGAGGGGGGGGGGAGGATGGTGAAGTCTGAGACAGCTCCCTCCCTGCATTACTAGTGAGAGGCTGGCTTCACAGACAGGGGGGAGCTGCCTGACCCTCACTCCTGACTTCCCCCATGTCCCAGCTAGTGAATGGTGTGTGGGTGAGGGGGGGGGGGAGGATGGTGAAGTCTGAGACAGCTCCCTCCCTGCATTACTAGTGAGAGGCTGGCTTCACAGACAGGGGGGAGCTGCCTGACCCTCACTCCTGACTTCCCCCATGTCCCAGCTAGTGAATGGTGTGTGGGTGAGGGGGGGGGAGGATGGTGAAGTCTGAGACAGCTCCCTCCCTGCATTACTAGTGAGAGGCTGGCTTCACAGACAGGGGGGAGCTGCCTGACCCTCACTCCTGACTTCCCCCATGTCCCAGCTAGTGAATGGTGTGTGGGTGAGGGGGGGGGGGAGGATGGTGAAGTCTGAGACAGCTCCCTCCCTGCATTACTAGTGAGAGGCTGGCTTCACAGACAGGGGGGAGCTGCCTGACCCTCACTCCTGACTTCCCCCATGTCCCAGCTAGTGAATGGTGTGTGGGTGAGGGGGGGGGAGGATGGTGAAGTCTGAGACAGCTCCCTCCCTGCATTACTAGTGAGAGGCTGGCTTCACAGACAGGGGGGAGCTGCCTGACCCTCACTCCTGACTTCCCCCATGTCCCAGCTAGTGAATGGTGTGTGGGGGGGGGGGGGTGGATGGTGAAGTCTGAGACAGCTCCCTCCCTGCATTACTAGTGAGAGGCTGGCTTCACAGACAGGGGGGAGCTGCCTGACCCTCACTCCTGACTTCCCCCATGTCCCAGCTAGTGAATGGTGTGTGGGTAAGGGGGGGGGGGAGGATGGTGAAGTCTGAGACAGCTCCCTCTCTGCATTACTAGTGAGAGGCTGGCTTCACAGACAGGGGGGAGCTGCCTGACCCTCACTCCTCCGGGGTATTGTGATCTTCCTGCACACAGTGCCCTATCCCTGATACCAGGGGTGTTGTGATCTTCCTGCATGCAGTGCCCTATCCCTATTAATACCAGGAGTGTTGTGATCTTCCTGCATGCAGTGCCCTATCCCTATTAATACCAGGAGTGTTGTGATCTTCCTGCATGCAGTGCCCTATCCCTGATACCGGGATGTGTGCAAGAAGATCACAACACCCCCGGTATCAGGAATAGGGCACTGTGTGCAGGAAGATCACAACACCCCCAGTATCAGGAATAGGGCACTGTGTGCAGGAAGATCACAACACCCCTGGTATTAGGGATAGGGCACTGTGTGCAGGAAGATCACAACACTCCTGGTATTAATAGGGATAGGGCACTGTGTGCAGGAAGATCACAATACCCCTGGTATCAGGGTTAGGGCACAAGTTCTAGTCACATTGACTGATCACATTACTTGTTTTGTCAAGCTACCAACTGTTTCCATTTCCCATCCCCCATATACTGTCAGTAGGAAACTTGGTAACATGAATAAATAAGAGGGCAGCCAATAGGAATACATATTCATTCCTAAACTGACCTTAACTGACCTGAAAAGTGTCAAATTGTATCATTTTCAGTTAGTGCGCACTAACGGGAGTTAGTGCGCACTAACTCGAGTTAGTGCGCACTAATCGGAAAAAACGATTTTTAACGATTTTTTAACTAAAAAATCGTGCCTAAGACGATTTTCTTGCCCTGCCACACGATTTCTATCGTTAAGACGATATGGAAAACGATTCACATCCCTAATACTGAATACAGAATCTCTTGATAAAACCTTGGAATTCTGGGACACCTGCCTTCATTCCATAAAGAACCTCCTGTCGAACCTCAACCTGATCCTGAACACAGACAAGACAGAGCTACTCCTACTCACCCAAGATGGCAACTATTCACAGACCAACACACACCTCGCCTCTCAACCAGCTTTCTCCCCTCAAGTAAAAATCCTAGGAGTCATATTGGATAATCAGCTGAACCTCAAAAGCTTCATCAATAACACCACAAAGGATTGCTTCTTTAAGCTCCAAGTCTTAAAAAGGCTGAGAGCCCTCCTCCATCATCAAGACTACCGGACAGTTCTCCAGGCAATCATCTTTTCAAAAATTGATTACTGCAACTCGCTCCTCCTCGGCCATCCTTCCAACGCCATTAAACCACTACAGATGCTACAAAATGCATCTGCCAGAATTCTGACCAAGACGAACAGACGAGAACACATTACTCCAATCCTGCAGAAACTGCACTGGCTACCAATCAAATTCAGAATCTTATACAAAATCCTAACGATCATTCACAAAGCCATTCACAAAAACTCCCCACTGGATCTCAAGTTCCCTCTGCATCCACGAATACCCTCCAGACCGGTGAGATCAGCATACAGAGACACCCTACAAGTACCCTCAATCAAAACAGCAGTAAGAAAGAGAGCTCTTTCCACCGCTGGCCCAGCTCTGTGGAACTCGCTCCCACCAGATCTTCGGCTCGAAAAATGTACAATCTCATTCAAAAAGAGACTTAAAACCTGGTTGTTCACTCAAGCATTCCCTGACTCAGCAGAACAGCATAGCTCCCTTCACCTTTAAATCCGGGAGGCTGCTCACCAGAAAAATCAACTCTTTAATTCAGTCTTTCTAACAAATGTCATAGTATTACCGAGGCCCTGTGGCCCCCCTCAGACATCGAGCCAGTTACCTATAGTTAAGAGCTGGCTAGCCGGCTAAAGTTGTTCTCCTTGTATTCACCTTGTTAACATTGTTAATGAACCCAATTTCTTGGCTTCCTTGTTTAATGTAATGCCTTGTTAGTGCAGGTTTTATGGTTTAATGTAAACCGAATTGATTTGTAACTTGTTACAAGAATATCGGTATATAAGAGCCCTAAATAATTAAATAAATAAATAATCTATGGCATGTTCTTCAGCCATTTATGTGCACTGCTTTACAATTCTCTTTACATTAGGTTTCCAGTGTTCTTTCCAGCATTAGGCTTTGCTTTAGAGGTGTTATGAATCTGTTAGACTTTCTGCTAGGAGTTAGCAATATGTTAGAAAACTGTTATGCTGATGGGAAGAGCAAGCAGAAGGAATTTGTACTAGTAGACTGTGGAGTAGCAATCTGTAGTATTTGATATAGTTGTGGGTAGATCCCTGGGCCGGTGGCAGATGACCACGCCCTCGGGAGGATATCCCAAGAGGGACCACCGGCTAGCCTTGAGTATGGAGACAGACACACATTAGTTCTTTTATTAAATAGGTATGAAGCCACCAGAGGTGGCAGTAGTGAGCTGATATGCCTGGCAGGGCTGTAGTCCCTCAGGTATTGGAACAGCGATCCAGGATGGGTGAGCTGTTGAGAAACTGTAGAACGTGAGTAGGCAGAATATACAGGGTTCATAAACAGAACTAGATGATAAAACTCACTTAAAGTCTCAAGGAAGCTCAGGAGCTGGAACGATATAGGCCCTCGAGGAGCGAGTACCTGATTCCAGGGAAAGCTCTGAGAGAGCGATGGTAACTCAAAAGTGTTTGTAGTAGCGATATCTTCCAGGCAGTAGAGAATCTTCAGAGTATCCAGGAACATGGGTCCTTGAGGAGCGAGTACTGGTTCCTATCTGTAATCTGAAAGGTAAGAGAGAGCGAGGCCCCCGAGGAGCGGGTACCTCTGGTAAGTCCAAGGAGGCAGAGCAGCTTGGGTAGCACAGCCAAAGCAATCCCCTTGCTAACTCAATTCGATAGTGAAAATAGAGACCTTAAATATTGGAAGCGGATGACGTCATCTCAGGGGGATGCCCCTGAGATTCGTGCCCTCGCTGGTACTTCAGACAGGTCATCAGGCAAACATGGCAGATCTGCAACATCAAGCCGGTCCGGGGACGCTGGAAGGAGATGGCATGGAGACTCCGCGGCAGCCAGCCATCCATCAGACCCAGAGGGAGTCGCCACAGAGGTAAAGAGGGCAGAGTGAGGGCATCAAGTAGAGACAGACACAACAGTACCCCCTTTCAAAGGGCGATCTCCTCTTCGGGTACCAGGCTTCGGTTTAGAAGGATGCGTGAGATGGAACTGATGAAGCATCTCTTTGTCCAAGATCTTGGTCTGAGGCTCCCACGTGATTAAATCGGGGCCAAAGCCTTCCCAAATCAGAAGGTATTCAAAAGTCTTGCCTCTGTTATGAACATCCAAAATCTCTATGATCTTAATTTCTAATTCGTCTTCTGCAATGATGACTGATGGATCTTGAGATTTGGAAGAATCTTGCACAGTGTTATTGATGATATCAGCAGTAATGGATTGAGCTGCTGTGGATGTCACTGAAGGTTTCAGTGGAAGTGGTAATATTAGGTTACGTCCAATATCCACTTCTAAAGACGACTCTCCAGTAGAAGATGCTGGATGAGAGATGGTAGCATCACCAGCGGAAACAGACTGGCTGGTTGCTAGAGATATCTTCTTCAGATTTATTATATGCTGTGGTTCATTAGGCACATCTTCCGAGTGAAACGAGCGAGACAGCACGTCTGCTCTGGTGTATCGATCTCCAGGTCGATACTTAAGCACAAAATCAAAACGGTTGAAGAATAAAGACCACCTGGCCTGTCTGTAATTCAAATGTTGTGCTTGGCGGAGATACTCAAGGTTCTTAAGATCCTTGAAGATGGTGATTTGATGTTGAGCGTCTTCGAGCCATGGCCGCCACTCCTCAAATGCAAGCTTTATTGCCAGGAGCTCATTGTCGCCGATCCCATAGTTCTTTTCAGCTGGAGAAAATCTTTGTGAGAAGAAGGAACAGGGTCATAAGATTTTTGAGTCTCCCGTTTGGCTCAACACAGTCCCTACCCCCACATCTGTAGCATCTACTTCAACTATGAAGGGCTTGTTGAGGTCTGGATGCCATAAGCATGGTTCTGGAGAAGACAGTCTTCAATTTCTCGAACGCGGAAATAGCCTCTGTGGACCATTTTGAAGCATTGGCACCCTTGCAAGTCATCGCCGTCAAGGGTACAGTTAAGGAAGAATAGTTCTATATAAAGCTTCGATAATAGTTGGTAAACCCCAGGAATCTCCTTAAGGCCTTCAGGCTGATAGGTTGAGACCAATTCTTGATACTTTTAAGTTTGTGAGGGTCCATTCGAAAGCCTTCTTTCGATACGATGTAGCCTAGAAAAGGCACAGAGTCTTTGTGGAATTCATACTTGGAGAGTTTGGCGTACAGCCGGTGTTTGCAGAAACGGTGGAGTACTTGCTTGACATCTGCAATGTGGGTGTCCAAATCCTGGGAGAAGATTAATATGTCATCCAGGAAGACCACAACGTTCTTGTACAGCAGGTCCCGCAAGAAACCATTCATCATATTTTGGAATATGGCGGGTGCATTGCACAACCCGAACGGCATTACAAGATACTCGAAGTGGCCGTCTTGTGTATTGAAGGCCGTTTTCCACTCATCACCACTCCGTATGCGAATAAGGTTGTAGACCCCCTTCAGGTCAAGTTTTGAAAATATCTTGGCCCCTTGCAGCCTGTCAAACAGCTCTGAGATTAACGGCAAGGGGTAACGGTCTTTGATCGTGATCTCATTTAGACCTTGGTAATCGATACATGGGCGTAGGGTGCCGTCCTTCTTCCCCACAAAGAAAAAGCCTGCGCCGGCTGGCGATTTAGATGGTCAGATAAAACTCTTCTAGAGGTTTTCTTCAATGTATTCTGACATAGCTTTATTCTCAAGAACTAAGAGAGAATACACCCTTCCTTTCGGTGACTCGGTATTGGGCTTCAGTCTTATGGCACAGTCATAGGGCCTATGTGGAGGAAGAATATCAGCCACTTCTTTGGAGAACACATCCCCAAAGGACGTGTATTGGGGCGGCAGTCCTGGGATCACTGAAGTCGTAGGCATGCATATGATAGGCGAGATCTCTGCAAGGCACCTCCCATGACATTCTGGGCCCCATCGTGAGAGATCCAGGGATGCACAGTCAAATTGGGGTTGGTGCACCTGAAGCCAGGGTAACCCCAGGATGATAGGGTGCATAGCCTTTTCCAGTACAAAGAAGGAGATTGTTTCTGTATGAAGCGCTCCAGTGCGAAGCATAACTGGTAAGGTTTTGCAAGTTATGTTGCCTGGTAAGGGCTCCCTGTGAATGGAGGATAACATTAGTGGATCTTTTAATTTGATGAAAGGGATCCTCAAGTATTCCACTAAGCTTCTGAGAATGAAGTTTCCTCCTGCCCCTGAGTCCACCAGGGCAGGAGTCTGAACCGTGACTGGTCCGTAGGTCAAGGAGACTGGGAGAGAGAGTGGAGGAGAGGACGAGGTAAGGCCTAAAAACAGTCTTCTTGCAGGACTTAAGTCTGTCCATTTCCCGGACAAAATGGGGCATGTAGAGATATAATGGCTGGGCTGACCACAGTACATGCACAGGCCACGTTTCTTCCGAAATTTTCTCTCCTTGGAGGTCAAGTGTCCATGACCAAGTTGCATCGGTTCATCTTGATCAACAGCAGAAGTTACTGGAACCATCCGAGGTGCAGAGGAGGTACTAGCCTGTTTCAACCCAAGTAACACCTTAGGCTGGAGTTCCTTCACCTTGTCTCGGAGGTGGTGATCAATCCGAGTGGCCAAGGCTATTAATTCGTCCAGCGAGTCAGGTGTCTGGCGAGCGGCCAGCTCGTCCTTTAAGCGGGTATCCAGGCCTCTGCAGAAGAGTGTCTTGAGTCAATTGGGTCCCAGCGAAGTTCCGCTGCAAGAGTCTTGAATTCTATGGCGAATTCTGTCAGTGATCTGTTGCCTTGCTTCAAGTCCACCAAAGCAAATCCAACAATAGAATTACAAGCAGGGTCATCAAAGACGGATTTAAACAAGTCCATAAATCCTTCTAT
Organism: Rhinatrema bivittatum; assembly: GCF_901001135.1. NCBI lineage: Eukaryota > Metazoa > Chordata > Amphibia > Gymnophiona > Rhinatrematidae > Rhinatrema > Rhinatrema bivittatum. The sequence continues at coordinate 62,056,339 of NC_042626.1, read as the reverse complement.
GTCCTGCAAAATAGGGTCCTTGCATTCCCACAAGGTAGATGAGCATGACAAGTCTCTCCCATCCAAGTATGACAGGATGTAGGTGGTCTTCAATAGAGCCGTGGCAAATAAAGTTGGCTGTAAAGTGAAGTGCATGCAGCACTAGTGTAGAAAGACCTGGGTCTTCTGGATTTCTTTGGAAAAGCGGATAGGAGCTGCCAGTGGTACAGCAGTCTTCAAAGTTACCACCTGTAACTGACCTTCTTGGTTAGAAGCTGTGCCTTGTTTCTTCTGTGTGTGTAGCTGATGAAATGTTGCAGTAAGTTTCTCCAAGGTTTCTTGCTGCTCTGAGATGCATTGGGCCAGGCCCGGTATAGCCTGCAAAGCAGAGAGATGTGACGGATCCATGGGGTTAACAACATCCAAAGTTTAAATCAGGTCCACTGGAGTTAACAACATCCCATATTAAAGCCGGATCCACTGGAGTTAGCAATCTGTTATGAATCTGTTAGACTTCCTGCTAGGAGTTAGCAATCTGTTAGAAAACTGTTATGCTGATGGGAGGAGCAAGCAGAAGGAATCTGTACTAGTAGACTGTGGAGTAGCAATCTGTAATATTTGATATAGTCGTGTGTGGAACCCTGTGCCGGTGGCAGATGACCACGCCCTCAGGAGGATATCCCAAGAGGGACCACAGGCTAGGCTTGAGTATGGAGACAGACACTCATTAGTTCTTTTATTAAACAGGTATGAAGCCACCAGAGGTGGCAGTAGTGAGCTGATATGCCCAGCAGGGCTGGAGTCCCTCAGGTACTGGAAGAGCGATCCAGGATGGGTGAGCTGTTGAGAAACTGTAGAACGTGAGAAGGCAGAGTAGACAGGGTTCATAAACAGAATTAGATGATAAAATTCACATAAAGTCTCGAGGAAGCTTAGGAGCTGGAAAGATATAGGCCCTCGAGGAGCGAGTACCTGATTCCAGGGAAAGCTCTGAGAGAGCGATGGTAACTTACAATTGTTTGTAGTAGCGATATCTTCCAGGCAGTAGAGAATCTTCAGAGTATCCAGGAACATGGGCCCTTGAGGAGCGAGTACCGGCTCCTATCTGTAATCTGAAAGGTAAAGAGAGAGCGAGGCCCCCGAGGAGCGGGTACTTCTGGTAAGTCCGAGGAGGCAGAGTAACTTGGGTAGCATAGCCAAAGCAATCCCCTTGCTAACTCAATTCGATAGTGAAAATAGAGACCTTAAATATTGGAAGCGGATGATGTCATCTCAAGGGGATGCCCCTGAGGTTCGCGCCCTTGATGGTACTTCAGTCAGAGCACGCATGCACGCCTTAGGTCATCAGGCAAAGATGGCGGATCTGCAACATAGAGCCGATCCGGGGACACCGGAAGGAGATGGAATGGAGACGCCGCGGCAGCCAGCCGTCCATCAGACCTGGAGGGAATCGCCACAGAGGTAAAGAGGGTGGAGTGAGGTCGTCGAGCAGCGACGGACACAAGAGTTCTGTGCATCTAAGAGGAAGCGGCAGCATTGTCTTTAAAATAATTTACCCGGCGAAACACGTCATCAATTAGAGCACGTCCTATCATTGGTCCCTCGAGATATAAAATGTTGAAGTAAGATGCCGCAGAGGTTTCCAAGATGGCGGCGTATACCCGAGTAAATCATGACTAAAAAAGTAAGTAGAGAGTTGATCTGTTTAATTCAATTCATTCAATTTTATATTGCATTTTTGGCGAACCTATAAGGAATACATTAACTGTTTACACAGCTCTCTCAAGCCCCTGAAGCAGACAGGGTGCCGTCAAAACATTGGCAATGTTGGGTAGCGAACGGGTGAACTCACCGGCAAGTAAGTGAAAAATCATGCCACTGATTTTAACTTCTCAGAATAAAAATGTGAGCCTGCTCGTAGTTTCAAAAGGGAGAGAGAGAGAAACAAGGTTTTTACAAGTAACATGTTTAAGGTTATGGACATTAATTCACAATAAGAGCATACCAAACATTTTAAATACAAAAGAAAAATAACAGAAAAAAGTAAAATATGAAATATGAAGTAATATTCAATTTATTAGTAAGATACAATTAAAATGGTACTATACATTCTTAGCAGTGGTAAGTTTTGTACACCTCCGCTTTTTGCACTGCACTGGACAAACCTTGACCAACTTTCACATCTACATTTCCCCTAATCTTTTCTGTGTTATTTTGGTTGTAAGTTGGGGATTGTTCTTGAGGCTGGTTTTGTTTAATAGTGGATACTAGTTCAGGATCAACAAGAAAACCATGCTATACCCATATTAGCAGTTAGAGTAGGACTTGTGGCTTCTCCAAGTGAAGGGAACACTTATCAGTACCCCTCAAGGTCACTACAGTCTTGGCCTTTTTTGCCACGGCACCTTTCAGACCCCTAGGGGTCACAGCTAGTATAAGCCAGTTAGCCACCTCCATATGTATGAATCAGTTTCTGGCCACATTTCTTAGGGAAACATATCACTATGTCTCTTTCCCAGGGAAAAAACAGCAATAACAAATTATGACCAACTTCTACCAAGTTGCAATTTTGTCTCAGTTCTGGGAGCTATTGATTGTTCTCATGTCCCTTTCAAGGCACCTGCAGACAACAAGGCCATCTTCTATAACTGTAAATGATCCCACTCCCTCAACATGCAGGTGGTCTATGATGCCAAGGTGATCATCCATGGATGTAGTGTTCAGGTTTCCAGAATCCTATTATGATGCAAGGTCTCATCACTGGTAGCTGGCTTCCAGGTAGGCATGCTGATCTCACTACAACTAACACAGCAGCTAACCTCTGCCCTTTTCTCTCCTTCAGTCTCTAGGTGGTGTTACTACTTCGGCCCAGGAGGCTTGTTCCAGCCTCTACCAGGGGACAACCTCATTGCCCACTATCTTGGGATATCTGATTCTGCTCTTTTCTGTCTTCTTCCATACAGGTGATAGAAGACATCCACTCAAAACCTGGCTCATGATCCTGCTGGAATACCAAAAGATGTCCATTACAACAGGGCCCACCAGCAGCCAAGGGCTATCAATGGGAGAATCTTTGGCTCACTCAAAATGCATTTCCTCTGCCTAGACAGGTCAGAGGCTGTCTTCTCTAGAACCCAACAAAGGTCTGTGAGATATTTCTAGCCTGCTGTATGCTTCATACCCTGGCCAAAAGCCAAGCACTGCCTCCTCCAGAGGAACAAGATGATCATCTAATCTTAAAGGGCTCAATGATGGAGAAGAAAGAAGAGGCATACAACCGGAGTGAGGAGGAATTGCAGGAGATACATCGCTAGACTCACCAGCAGGCTGCCAAGGAAAGGAACACTCTGATAGAAAGACATTTTCAAAGGTGAAGATGCATTTACTTACAAGACAAAGATGATATATGCATAGTATCCTCTCTACACAGGTGTTTTCCTGTTTGTTCACTGTAGTTGTGCTTTCACAGCGTCCTGCTTTTACAGCAGCCTTTCTGTTTCTTAGTGTTGTGTTCTTGCTTTTATTCTGCAGTTTCCATTTCTGTTATACTGTAGCTGGTGGTCAGCCTGCATGTTTACTCTTTCTGCTATATTCAGTGTAACTAGCTCTAAAGGGTTAACCTCTGACTTGGAAACAGGGGTGCCTGGGAGTTTTTGCCTTGTGGTTTTCAGTCAGCTGTGGCCAGGCCTGTGTGATTCAGCAGTTAATCTGGCCCAGTCCTGCAGAATTATCCTCATTATAGCTGTCTTTGTTCCTGTAGCCCAGACTGCACTGGTTGCTGTTATCTCCAGTTTATGCAAAATAAAATTGTTTACTTGTAAATCAGATTTGAGGTTGAAGACGCAGCCTCTCTGTCTGTAGGTAAAGACTGAGGTAAGTTATCTAAATCGCACATAGGGAATGCAGAGCCAGTGGGCAGGTGGTCAGGGCCTTCAAGGGATTCAGTGAATCCCCAGCCCAGCCCTTCCCTTTTTATCTGCAGCTGCAGTCATTGATATCCTGACTGCCCTGCAGGGCTAATGGAAACAGCAGTCTGCCTCTGATTGCCAGTCACAGGGGGCCAATCGGAAGGAGCAAGAGGTGGGTTCATCACTGGGGAGCCAATTGCAGCATCTTTGGCAGTCAGCCTACACCCAGCCCTATTATTACCGGACAGCAGGCAGCAGCACATCATGGGGCAGAAGCGACCTCCTGCCTCCTACCCTGTGCCGTGCAGCTGGTTAGGGTACCTCATGCCGGGAGGGAGGGGCAGGCAGCTGAGGAGCCGTGCCTGCCCTCTACCGAACCTTGGGGAGGGGATTCAGTTCTGTTCAGCTGTCTGTGGTCTGTGGACGTTCCGCAGACTGGACAAGGCTGCTAGCAGGAGCACAGCAGCAGGTCAGGAGAATCACAATCAAAACAGTATCCTTCCAGCCCTGTGCCATCTCACTGCTAGAAGGCTCAGCATCTGGTGTCCCTGTGTCTCTGCCTACAGAAACCTGGGAGCGAGACTAATGGGGGACTGGTGGGGAGGGGGGAGCAAGACTGCTGGGAACCCGTGAGAGAGGGTGTGTGGGGGCGAGCCTGGTAGGGACCTGGTGGGAGGGGTGTGTGGGAGCAAGCCTGATGGAGGGGAGTGTGGCTGTGTGGCGGAGAGACTGGTAGGGACTTGGGGTGAGGGGGTGAATGAGAGCGAGAATGTCCGGATTCTTGGGCAGGTGGAAGAGGGGGGTTGAGTGAGACTGCTGGGGACAGGGTGGGGTCCCAAGATTGAGCTGTAGCTGCTGTTTAATTTGTTTCTGAAATGGAAAGAATTTGATTTTCCCTGTCATTTTTGGGAAATGTGCATTTTTGAATATTTCTGTTTTGTACAGTACAAGAAAAATGTCTGTTTTTATTTTTCTGATTTTTCCAGTTCAGTTTTTGACTCCATGTTTCTATTTCTAATTTGTGGTCACATGCTATATTTGATAAGGTTCTGGAACCAAAGTGATCTTTCTGCTAGCATGGATCTGTAGCAGCTAGAAGTCCAATTTGTTCTGTTTTCCAGTCTGTAACCTCTGGTAGGAAACTACATAGATGTCGGAACAGGCCCTGACCCCACCAAGTTTTCTTGCTGCCGAGTCGCTAAGAATCATCAGTATTTTGGCCAGTAACGTGAACTGCTAATGCTGGAACAGTGCATCTCTGACTTTCAGTTGCGCAGGCATCTCCACTCTCGCACTGATCCTGTGAGACTGAGTCTGCGAGATCAGCATAAGTGCTCCAGCAAGGAGAGGTGTTCCTGAGAGCTGACATTGGAGGGGCCAGAGAATGAAGGTCAGTAGAGGGGGATGACCCCACTTGTGTCATCTGAGGAGAGGGGGGGGGGGGCGGTGAGCCTTCCTCGTAGTGGTGGATGCATCCTTGGAGGTAATGTACCATAGGAGGAGGAGCCAGAATCATTGGCGGTGTTGGACACACAGGGGGATCCTCCCCCCTGGGCTGGCAGAAGAACAGCTGATGGAAGAAAATACCATGATGGTGCTGGTGCAAATGCATGTGCGCACATGTTATAAAATCCCCCTTGGTGGTGCACACCCTGCACGCGCACATGTTATAAAATTGGACGTCCATGTGCGGACGCGCACAAGTTTATAAAATCTACCCCAAAGCGAGAAGGTAGTGACATGTAGAAGAGGAGACTTGGAAGAAGAAGAAAACATGTCCAGGGAGGAGGGCGGGAACGCATGGCTAATTCATCCTGTTATCTACAGAAAACACCATTTATGGTAAGCAAACTTGCTCTTGTTCGTCGATAAGCAGGCTGAATTAGCCATGCTTTTCTGGGAGTCCCAAGCATAGGGGAATACAATTTTCCTCTTTGGTAAGCAGTCCACTGCCATGTGGTATTATGAGGAGTGGAATACTGTATTGGATTATTGATAATAAAATTTTGTTCCCTTACTCCTTTGTGGACATTTTTTTGTTTGTGTTTTTTTACTTACTACAGTCAACAATACTGCATGTCCAAGAGAGCTTTCTGAAGAAGTTTGCTGGTCTAGGCAGTAATGTGAAGTAAAAATGTGGATTGAAGACCAGGTCACAGCTCTACAGATGTCCCCTTTGGGCACATTACGTAAATGTGCAATGGAAGAAACCATGGCACGCAGCTGATGAGCGGAAACTGAATTGGACAAGGGTTTCTGTGCTGAAGTGTGGCAGAATTGGATGCAATAGGTGATACAATTAGATAACGTTCTCTTAGAAGTGGCTACCCCTAGGGCAGGGCTTCCCAAACCTGTCCTGGGGCCCCCAGCCAGTCGGTTTTTCAGGATATCCACAATGAATATGCATGAGATACATTTGCATACCATGGAGACTCAATATATGCAAATTTATCTCTGGCATATTTATTGTGGATATCCTGAAAACCCAACTGACTGTGGGGTCCCCAGGACAGGTTTGGGAAGCCCTGCCCTAGGGAGTTTGGGTTGAAAGCAACAAATATTTGTGAGGAATGTCGATGAGACTGAGTTCTCTTTTTGTAATAAGCTAAAGTTTGTTTGCAATCCAAAGTAATGAAGTAGGGCTAACCTTTTGTTGTTGTGTGGTTTTGGAAAATAGTCGGCAATGAAATATCCTGATTGATGTGAAAGGCGGAGACCACTTTAGGGAGGAATTTGGGATGAGTCCTGAGTACTACTTTGTCATGATAAAACTGAAGGTAGGGAGAGAAGGGAACCAAAGCTTGAAATTCACTCACTCTGCGGGCCGAGGTGATAGCTGTGAGAAAAATCACTTTCCAGGTGAGATACTTCAAATGAGCAGACTGCAGGGATTTGAATGGAGAACTCATAAGAGCTGTGAGAACTATGTTCAAGTCCCAGGGAACTGGAGGCTTACAGATTGGAGGGTGGAAATTAGAGAGACCCCTCATGAAATGAGAAATCAAGGGATGCAAAGCTACTGAGGAATCCTTTTCCCTCTCATGGTAAGCCACTACAGCACTTAGGTGAACTTTAACCAATAATGTTGGACTGACTCTGAAAGTGGAGTAGACAACTGAGGATCTCTTTGGGAGGCAGAGAGAAGGGGTTAATGTCCCGAAGTCGGCACCACTCAGCATAACTTTTCCATTTGAAAGAGTAGTTATGTCTAGTTGATGGTTTCATTGCCGCTATGATAATTCTCTGGATATCTGCAGGAAGAGTTAGAGTTCTTCATCCTCTACACTCCTCCCTCCATCTGACACCATCCAGGGTGTCAGATGGAGGGAGGAGTGTAGAGGATGAAGAAGGCAGCCGTTCTCCTCGGTCAAGAGGTCTGGGTCTTGACCGAGATCTAACGGATCACTTTCGGAGTTTTGTACCAGATAAGCAAACCATGGTTGTCTCAGCCAAGCTGGAACTATGAAGATCATGCAAGCTCTATCCTGTATCATCTTTTGAACTGTCTGTGAGATGAAGAGAACTGGAGGAAACACATAAAGGAGACCCTTCTACCATGGAATTAGGAAGGCACCTTGAGTCATTCTATACGGACATAGATGAACTGAGCAGAATTGATGTACTTTCCGATTTTGCTCTGTGGCGAAGAGATCTATCCAGCGTTGTCTCCAGCACATGAAGATTTGGCATGCTACAGATGGGTTGAGGGACCACTTGTGAGGATGGAATACTCTGCTGAGGCGGTCGGCTAGAGTGTTCACTATTCCTGGTATATATGTGGCTCTCACAGATATCATGTTGATGAGGGCCCACTCCCAAATCCAGACTGCCTCCCTGCAAAGGAGCCAGGAATCGGCTCCACCCTGTTTGTTTATATAGAACATGTCTACTTGATTGTCCATGTGAATCATTAGGGCATGACCTCGAAGCAGATGTGTAAAGGCCATTATTTCATATCTCATGGCCCTGAGTTCCAAGAGGTTGATCTGGTAATGAAGTTCATCTTTTGACCATTGACCTTGCATCTGGTAATGAAGGAGATAAGCCCCCCCATCCATGTGTTGAAGCATCGGTCATGAGAACTAGGGTGTGGGTAGGATCTTGAAGGGGTGCCCCCATGGAAAGGACTTTCCGATCTAACTACCAAGTTATGTTCTCTTACATGGAAGGAGACATGGTTAGGACTGTGGACATTGGTTGAAGATACTGGGTCCATTGACATTTCAAGCACCATTGTAGATGCTTCATGTGTAGGCGAGTGTGAGGACTACGTGAATTGCTGCCACCATGTGACCCAAGAGTACCATGACTTGACGGGCGGTGACCCTTGACTGCAGAAGTAAATATGTACATAGCTGATGAAGTCAGTCAAACCTCTCCTGTGGAAGGAATGCTTGAGATTGGATCAAGTCTATTCTGGCTCCTATGAACTGCAAAATCTGTGTCAGTTTGAGTACCGATTTCTCATAGTTGATGAGGAATCTTAACAACTCAAAACAAGTTATTGTGGGTTCCAGATGTTTGTTGCGGTCTCAGCCACCGCTACGCCGCCTGAGCCCTTACCTTCCCTCCTGGGTCCGGGGCCTTGCCGCGATCCGCGCGATTCGGGGTCGGCCAGGCCGCGTGGTAATGGCCTCCCCGCGTGTGAGACGCCGTCAGCTCCGCGGGACTCCTCCCCCTTGGGGGAACGCGCGCGAGGGCTGGGTTTTTCACGGTCCAGCACCCGGATGTGCTGGACCGCCCCCCGAGTGACGTCAGCAATGGCGGGATATTTAAACCGGCGTCAGTCCCCAGGAAGTTGCCTTGCAACGTGGTCACCTAGTGAGTAGTTGCCGTTCCTGGATTCCCTGTTCCTGCTTGCCAGTACCAGTGTTTCTGCGTTCTTTTGCCTGCCTGCCTGTGACCCGGATTGGACCTGACTTTGCCTCTGTCTGCTGCCTGCCTGTGACCCGGATTGGACCTGACCTTGCCCTTGCCTGCTGCCTGCCTGGACCCCGGACTGTCTCCTCGTTTTGACTCCTGCTGCCTGCCTAGACACCGGATCGCCTATCCGTGACTCCTGCTCCTACTTCGACCTCGGACTGATTCTTCTAGCTAGCGGTTCACCTAAGTCCCAGCGGTCCGGGTCCCTACGGGCTCCTCCCGGGGGGACCTCGGACTTCCAGGGCGAAGACACCTAAGCCCTAGCGACCCGGGCGCCAACGGCTTCTCCGGGGGCGTTTCGGGTTTCCAGGTGAAGATCAGACCTTGCCTGGCGGTCTGCCTCCCGACTGTCTTCGACGGTCGGCCCAAGGATCCACCCTTTAATCTCAACATGTTGACGCAGAGATAGGATATTGGGGGCAACAATCAGCCAATTGCCCAGATAAGGGAAAATGTGAAACCCCTGATGTCTGAGGTACAGCCACAGCCAGGCATTTGATAAAAACTCTCCATGCTGAAGACCTTGTACTGATAGTGTTTGGAATTCACTTGGAAGCACAGGAACCACCAACAGAAAGGGTGTAGGCATCCTTGAGGTCTATCAAACACATCCAGTCGTTCCATTGAATAAAGGGGAGAACTAACTTGAGGGATGTCATCTTGAATTTCTCTCTGCGCAGGTACTTGTTCAGGGAGTGCAGATCCAAAATGGGTTGGAGACCCCCTGAGTGTTTTGGTATGAGGAAGTATTGGGATTAGTATCCCATGTTGACCTGATGTTCGGGTACCAGCTGAATAGCCCTTTGCTGGAGTAGGGCATTGATCTCTTGCTCCAGAAGAGTTCACAGAGAAGCATCCCTCAGCTGGCTGGTAAGGCGTGGAAGGTGAGAAAAGAAATTCAAATGGTAACCCTTGTGGATGATTCGAAGAACCCATTGATAGGAAGTAATTTGTGTCCAATGTGGAGCAAAATTCTTTATCCTGCCCCTACCCAGAGACATGCTGTGGCTGAGCATCCTTCAAAAAGACTGTAGGGGGTTTTGAAGGGAAGACTGGGTGGGATTTTGCTGTTTCCTATCCCGTGGGCATGCTCGAGGTGGAATGGGCTGAATCTGTGCATGTTGCTGCTGGAATGGTTGATATTGTGGAGGTCTATGGGTGGGAGGAAATACTTGTATGGCTTCCTCTGGGCATAGTACAGCCTTCGATAGTGCTGGAAAAAGTGCCTGGACACCATTGAGTATTTGAAATGGCTGAAAGAGGTTGAACTGCCACGTTCTGCTCCTTGAGTTGCATTACTGTGTCTTTAAGCTTCTCTCCGAACAGATTATCTCCCAAACATGGAAGGTTGCCAAGCTTATCATGCATATTCTCCTTGATGGAACTAGAGCAAAGCCAAGCTATCCGTCGTGCTGCTATGGCAGTTGCAGAAGTCCTCAAGGATGTTTCAAAGGATTTGTCCACTGCTCTGAGTAAATGCTGCAGGTCTTCCTGCATGTCATAAAAAGGTTGAGGGGTAACTTCCTCCCCTGATTCAGACCACAAGAATGATTTTAATAGTTTTAGGTTTCATAAAGGAATTGCACCACATAAAACTGGTGCTGCTGAATACGAGAAGTTAGCAGAGCACTCTGGAAGGTCTTCTTCACTTATTTGTCTAGGATCCTATGCTCCTTGAGTGGAGGAGTGGACACATGGAGCCTAGATTTTTTAGCCTGCTTCATCGCCAACTCAACAACTACTGAAGCATGAGGGAGTTGAACAATCCCATAAATTGGTGATTTTTGTAGCCTGAATTTCAGATCTAGCTTCCAGGAAACAGGGAGGATGGAGTGGGGGGGACTCTAATGTCTTCACTAAAAGCACGTCCAATAGTTTGTGTTAAGGCAAAGCTGAAGGTTGAGCTGGGACATCCAGAATTTTTAGAATACCAAAAACCTCTTCTCGACGGTCTGGAATTTTATGGACTTCCACTTCCAATAGATTTCAGTTTCTCCACGAACTTGGAATATGAAGGTCCACTATCTTCACCACCCTCTGTCTTCTCACCTAGGAGACATGTGGCCACAGTCCCTGCAGGCTGCCTGGATGTAATCGGGAGCTAGGCAGATGTAGCAATAGTTGTGATTGTCAGTGATGGATATTATCTCTCCGCACTGACAATACTAGAAGCCTGTTTTTTTTTTTTGCAGACATGTTAGCACTGAAAAGTGCTGTTTTGGGAATCGCTACTGTGAAGCACAGCAAGAAGAAAACTGAAGAGATGTGGAACGACTACGAAATACGTCTGTCCCCGAGCACGGAAAAGAAAAAACTGAAGAGACTGTTGCACGGGAAGTGTGAGAAGTGCCGCACAGGCTTTGACTCAAGACTATACTATGTCCGCTAGAGCACCATCGGTGGCGTCACCCAGAACAGCATGGCTAAGTCAGTCAGCTTGTTGACTGAAAAGAGATGTGATGAAGGGACCCAGAATAGCAATTCAAACTGACTTGTTGACATCGGATTTAGTGACATGCTAAATATTGTCCTATCTCACTCTAATCTCACACCCTGGAGAAACTCCAAGCTTTATGTAACAGTGGAAGGCAGTTCTGCTATGAGTTACTAATGATCTAATTTATAAGCTCCACAGAGCAATAACTGTCTCCTATATGTATTGGTACAGTACTGAATATATTTAGTATCACTAGTCATATGATAAGCAGTAATAGTAGCAGCCAGCTCCCTTCTTTAGTCTGATTCAAGATATACAAGCACACTAAGAAAAAGGCACTGACGATGTCCACACAGGGCTAATTTCTAAATTTCCTCCCTCCATGAAAGTTGCTAGTACTATGTTATTAGATTAGCATATCCACATGGAAGGTATTGTCTGACCCCCTTCTGACTTCTCTGTTTTGTGCTCACAAATTAAACCATTTTCAGCTCCTGAAGACCAGGTTTGACTCTTGTCTTCTCATGGCAGCAGAGCAGGGGCCAGTGGAATGCTTTCCTCCCTCCCTTTGCCTGTAATTATCCATCTGTAATCAGTGTGCCCATAAACAGGAGCAAATCCATGGCTAATCATCCCTGAGAGACTGAGAAAGAACACCATACCACACAAAAGTGGATCTGATAATTACCTTCAAAATAGCTTCAGCCTGAGTTATCCCCCATTTAATGTAATGTGCTGAGCACAGACAAGTCTATAAAAACCATAGCATGTAATTCCCAGTTAGAGGTAATTACAAATTACCCTGCAAAGCATCCACAGCTGATGATGACCACCTAGGTTTATTTGCAAAGCAGGCCAGCGGCAAGCATGTGTTGGCTCACCCAATATTTTTTCAGTCGATAAGCAGTATGAATTAGCCATACTGCATGCATGGGTGACATCATCAAGCGGCACTAGATGGAGCTCTCTCTCAAAGCTTGTAGAGCTTTAAGTTCTATTGGGCATGCGCAGTTCTTCCCACGCAAATCGGCTTCCAGAAGTCTCAGTCTATTTTCATCCATGCACTGCACGGATGGCAAATGTTGTCTCTCCCAAGATTTTGATTCTTACTCGCATAAGTGACCCCCAAAACAGCACTTTTCAATGCTACTATGGCCCACAAGAAAGACTTTGGTTTCAAGTACTGCTCGTGTGGCCACATTATGTTGGTGACTGATGGCCAAAATTACTGTTATCTGTACTTAGGCCCTGACCATGACCAGGCGAACTTCCCATACTGTCGCAGATTGTCGCCTAGAGTCTAGAGACAAAGGGGTGAAAAATAAGAACATAAGAAATTGCCATGCTGGGTCAGACCAAGGGTCCATCAAGCCCAGCATCCTATTTCCAACAGAGGCCAAACCAGGCCACAAGAACTTAGCAAGTACCCAAACACCAAGAAGATCCCATGTTACTGATGCAAGTAATAGCAGATGCCATTCCCTAAGTCAACTTGATTAATAGCAGTTAATGGACTTCTCTTCCAAGAACTTATCCAAACATTTTTTTAAACCCAGCTACACTAACTGAGTAACCACATCCTCTGGCAACAAATTCCAGAGTTTAATTGTGCGTTGAGTGAAAAACATTTTATCCGAGTGCCTCAAAGTGGAAGGTATATCTTTGTGTCTTGTGACAGTCTCCTCTGCTTCACCTTCAGAAAGTACTTCCACAGATACAGGTCATGAAGGTAGGAGTGCTTTCCCCAGACAAAGGAAAGAATTGAATAAAGTGGAGATCTTGCCAGCCTCTGTGGAGATACATCGTTATCAACCCTTTTGGTGTTGGCTAAACAAGGATCTGGGCCAAAACAAAAGTGGTCAGCGCATTCCTCTTGTTGCATGGAGTGAAAGAAACTACTTCACATGACGCATCATTGTGCATGATGCACAAAGCGCCATGGCACACAGTACACAGTGCACCCAATTCAACACGCACAATGTAAATAGCACATGAGCCACACTGCATCAAAGCATATGGCGCAAAAGAACAGAAATGAATAAAATACTGGTGCTAGACAATGCATGACACATGCAAAGGACAAGAAAGAGCAATCATAAAGGACCATGACTGGACTGAAAGCCATTAAGATTACTGCATCCACAGAAAAAGCATTATATTCCCATTGGAACACACCACTGGGGATCCACAAATCCCAAACTCCATTAGAATCTTCCAGGACCAGTGGGCCCCCTCTTTAGTACCATAGTCCTGAGGTGAGGGCTGGCCACTACTTCTACCTAGTCATGCCACTTGCCCAGCCTATGACTTGTGAGGAGGAGAACTCCATCTTCCAAGACCTCCTCGAGGGATTTACTCCTATGAGACATCATTTCATTTACCAAAGAGTGGTCCTGATTCATTTATAGCCTCCAGCATGTGGCATCAGGGTCCTCGACTTCAAAACATCTCAACCTGTGTGCTCCCTTCTACAATCAGGTATTGAGACTGCAGCAGACCAGGAACAGGTAATAGTACCAGAGGAGGACATCTCACCTTCATCCCCCAAGTCTACGATAGCAGCAAATGGTGGATCAAATTACAGATATTGTACACAATTTCTTTTCCTCTCTATTTCCGCAGATGCCACCACTGGTTTTTCCACTGGTGTACCCCATCAAACCAGCCACTACAGAAGTGGTAATGCCAGGAGTACTGCCAATGCCTCCTTCATCCCTTTCAGAGGAGGTTAGGGAGGAGCACTCACCATTAACTGTCCCTTCGAGGGGGCCTATCACTGACACTGTGATCAGAGAGCCCAGGCCTCCCTTCTCCAGGGGAGTCCCCTGGTAGTTCCACAGCAATTCCATCTGACTCTCCGGATGAGCTACTGGACCATTCTGCTTCACCGGAGGATTTGACTTAATTCCGTTTTGAAGAAAATGTGAGAACTTCTCTCATGGTGGAAGTAAGGAAGGACCCTGACTCTTGAGTGGAGGTCATGAGGATACTAAAAATTCTAGAGATTCCAGTATAACCATCTTCTCTATCATCGCATGTTGTGCGAGATAATTTTCTCATGAAGTCATGGGAAACTCCCTTCTTTTGGTCGGCGGTTCTACACAAAGTGGATCTGAAGTTTCTGCTGAAAAAGACACTGACATACGGTGTAGTCCAGCTTCCACATAATTCAGTAGTGGTAGAATTCACAATGTGGGAAGCGAAGAAAACTACGCTGTACTCCAGTGCACCTCCAGAAAAGACCATAAACTCGTAGATGATTTTGGCAAGAAAGTTTTCCAGAACACAATACTCAACTCCAGAATTCAGCAGCATCAATTCTATAATGTGCATTATGTGTACGAATGTGTAGAGGGGCTCAAGCCCTACATTGGATTGGAGGATGGACAACAAATTACACCACAACCACTCCACGATCTAGAAGAGGGACTTCATTATCTTTTAAGAGCATTTTAAGAGGGATTTGACACCACATCTAAGACATAGGCAGCTGCAATAGTTGCAAGGTGAATGGCATGTCTGAGGACAAGTAACATCAGAGAACATGTCCACAAGAAATTGGGAGACCTCCCTTGCATAGGGGATAACCTTTTAGGGAAAAACTTTTGAGAAATAATATTGCAAATAAAAGAGCAAAATGTCACGGTCAATGAATGGAGTCTCGCAGACTGTACAAAAGCAATACCACCCCAAGTTTATAGACCCTTTTGCTTAAAGAAGTCTTACCAACCATACCAACAATATTGGCAGCCGTATCAGTTGCCTTGACAACAAAGCCAAGCTTTTCAAACTCAAGGTCATCAAAGAGACCTACAACAGCTGGCACCTAAACCCCAGCAAGATTTTTAAGGATGACACTGCCACAGCACAGTATGCTGGTAGGGTGCACCTGAGCTTTTTTTTCCACCCATGCCAGCCTTACCATCCTTCTGAATAGATCACCCCCACCATGCCATTCTGTCCCAGGAAGTCAAATGTTTATTTCAACAGAACACCATCCGAGAGTTGCCTCCTCCCCAGAACAATCAGGGATATTACTCCAAATTTTCCTCATTCTCAAGAAATTGGGGGGCTTTGACCTATCTTAGATATCAGGGCACTTAACAAACCATCTCTGGTAACAATATTGCCATTCATCCAACTGCACCACTAGATGTGCTGTCTCAACCTCAAGGATGCTTATGCACACATTCACATACACTCCTCTTGTTAGCAATACCTCTGCTTCACAGTAGAGATGAGGCACTATTAGTACAAGGTCCTCCTATCTGAAGTGGCACACTTACAGTGTAAGGGAATTTGCATATCACTGTACCTGGATGTCTGATTAATCACAGCCCCTTCCAAGGAAAGTCTGCAGTCAGACACAGAAGCAACCATCACCTGTCTAGGGCAGTTGGGCTTCCTAATAAATTATGAAAAATCAAATCTAAAACTAGTTCAAGCTCTGCAATTCATAGGAGCCCAGATAGACACAGTTCAAATCAGGACTTTTCTTCCAAATGACAAAGCCAAAATTATTTTGTGCCTCATCGACGTAGTTGCATCATAGCGACTTTATGACAGCATGCCACATAATAAGGCTCCTCGGACTCATAGCAGCAATGATACATGTAGCCTCTTTCACCAGTTTACACATGATATGCCTTCAGTGAGGTTTATGGTCTCAATGGGATCAATTTCTTCAACCTAATGTTCCATATGCAAATGACTGAACAGATGAAAGCAGACACTCAATGGTGGCTATGGCCAGGTGTTCTAGAGGCAAGGGCCCCTCTTAAGCCACTCCTTCACCAGATGATCTTAACTACAGATGCCTTGCCTCACAGATGGGGGGGGGGGGCATCTTCTTCATTTCAAAACACTGAATTTCTGGACTTTCAGAAAAAGAAACCATCAAATCAACCTTCTGCGTTGTGAGCAATGAGCATTTAAACATTTACTTCAAGGAAAATGCATAATGATCCACACAGGCAACACGTAACCATGTTCTGTGTAAACAAGCAGTGGGGAACAGGCTCTTGGACCTGTGTCAAGAAGCCCTTCAACTTTGGAGGTGCCCTTCCGGGCATAGAGAAGCAGACAGACTAATCAGAGTCTTCTTCCCACACAAACGGGCCCTAGGGCAGGAAGTCACAAATGGCCTTTTCCAGCGCTGGGATGACAATGGATAGATCTCTTTGCAACAAAAAGCAACAGAAAAGTGAAGCATTTCTGTTCCATTCATCCCAGTCCATACAGAGAAGCACTGGACACCATCTTAATATCATGGAGCAGGGGCTTCTCTATGCATTTCCCCCAATTCTGTTGTTCTCCAAGATAATTCAGAAATGCATGCAGGACTGGGCCAAGATGATCTTGATAGCTCCGGTATGGCGAGACAACTATAGTATGCATATTTTAGTAAAATTTTCAATAAGCCTTCAGCAGACCCAGGGATGCTGCCTGACCCTCCTAAACCAAGAGGAGGTTCCCTCCTAACCCTAATCGTCTTTCAACCATAGTGCGTGGGTGTTGAACGTACCCTGGGAACTCCCTACCAATACCAAGGATAAGAACATAAGAAATTGACATAGTGGGTCAGACCAGCATCCTGTTTTCAACACTGGCCTATCCAGGCTACAAGTACCTGCAAAGTAACCAAACATTAAGTAGATGCCATGCTACTGTTGCCAGTAATAGCATTGGCTATTCTCTAAGACAACTTGATTAATAGCAGTTAATGGACTTCTCCTCCAAGAACTTATCCAATCCTTTTTTAAACACAGCTATACTAACTGCACTAACCACATCCTCTGGCAACAAATTCCAGAGCTTTATTGTGCGTTGAGTGAGAAAGAATTTTCTACGATTAGTTTTAAATGTGCTACTTGCTAATTTCATGGAGTGCCCCCTAGTCCTTCTATTATTTGAAAGAGTAAATAACCGATTCACATCTACCCATTCTAGACCTCTCATGATCTTAAAGACCTCTGTCATAGCCCCCCCTCAGCCATCTCTTCTCTAAGCTGAACAACCCTAACCTCTTTAGCCTTTCTTCATAGGGGAGCTGTTCCATCCCCTTTATCGTTTTGGTCACCCTTCTCTGTACCTTCTCCATCGCAACTATATCTGTTTTGAGATGCGGCGACCAGAATTGTATACAGTATTCAAGGTGCGGTCTCACCATGTGGCGATACAGAGGCATTATGACAGTTTCCATTTTATTCACCATTTCCTTCCTAACAATTCCTAACATTCTGTTTGCTTTATTGACTGCCACAGCACACTGAGCTGACGATTTCAATGTAATATCCACTATAATGCTTAAATCATTTTCCTGGATGTTTGCTCCTAATATGAAACCTAACATCATGTAATTACAGCATGAATTATTTTTCCCTATATGCATCACCTTGTACTTGTCCACATTAAATTTCATCTGCCATGTGGATGCCCAATCCTCCTATCTCGCAAGGTCCTCCTGCAATTTATCACAATTTGCTTGTGATTTAACTACTCTGAATAATTTTGTATCATCTGTAAATTTGATTATCTCACTTGTCTTATTTCTTTCCAGATCATTTATAAATATATTGAAAAACACCGGTCCAAGTACAGATTCCTGAGTCCCTCCACTGTTTACCCTTTTCCATTCAGAAAACTGACCATTTAATCCTACTTTCTGTTTCCTGTCTTTCAACCAGTTTGTAATCCACAAAAGGATACTGCATCCTATCCCATGAAATTTTAGTTTCCTTTGAAGCCTCTCATGAGGGACTTTGTCAAACGCCTTCTGAAAATCCAAATATACTGCATCAACTGTCTCACCTTTATTTGTGAGGCAAGACTTGTCTTTTTATATGATTTTGATCTTTAGAACAGTTTCCACTATTTTTCCCAGCACTGAAGTCAAGCTCACTGGTCTATAATTTCCTGGATCTCCCCTGCAGCCCTTTTTAAATATTGGGGTTACATTGGCCACCCTCCAGTTTTCAGGTACAATGGATATATATATATTTTTTTTATAATTTTATTTTTATCATTTCAAACTTAACAGCAAGACAATTCTTACTTACAGAAAATAGGAGTACATTGGTACATCATAAGGAATTTCATTCTACTCACAGAAACCAAAACTAAGTCTTCCTTATGTAATCCCCTTTAAAGTAATATCCCAGAAGGAGGGGGGACAGAATATACAAGGGAGAAAATACTAAATATCTTTACTGAAATCGGCTTAACGTTAATAAAGACTTTCACATACTTATAATCCTCACATTATGGAACCGAGGGAGTAACAACCCTCCTTGCATTTAGGAAGGATTTTAATTGTTCGGGATAAAAGAAAATGAAACATTCCGTTGTAGACTTCATGAGACACTTGCATGGATATTTCAATACGTATGAAAACCCTAAAGCTAGTACTTGTGGCCTTAAAGCAAGAAACATACGTCTCCTGTCCTGAGTGACAGGAGCAAAATCAGGAAAAACTCTAATCTGTGAACCTTTAAAAGGTACCTCAATATTTCTGAAATATCTTTTCATAGTTTCTGCCACATCATTAGCTATTATAAAGGAGACCATTAACGTTGAACATTCATAAAATTCTGCTGAAGAATTTTCAAGGAATCTGGTTAAATTCCCCTTACTTTCACTTCCTTGTAATCTGTCCTTATTCCTAGATGGAACAGGTAAGAAATACAACTTATTCAATGAAGGACATTCCCCTTCCTGAAATTTTAAATTTTCCATGAAATATTTTTTTAAGGTAATAAATGGGAGTTCTCCAATGACCTTCGGAAAATTTAAAAACCTCAAATTTAAATGTCTTGTATAATTCTCCAGGTGTTCCAGTCTCCTTGAGACCACACTGATCTCCTTCACAACTTTTACGTTACATTCTTGGGTTTTCTTTAATTCAGCTTCCACTGCATTCAGTTTTGGCTTAATTTCATCTATTTGTGTTTCATGAAGTTCCAACTTATGATTTACAATATCATTTTTATCTTGAAAATCCCCCAAAGACTTCACTAAAGCAGCCATAATGTCCCAAATCGCTTCTAGCGTGATCTTCTCCGGCTTTTCGGGCATCACAAAGCGGGGACGCTGAAATAACTCACCCGCTTTTGCCACAGGAGATATTCCAGCCAGCTGAAAGTCCCTACCAGCATGCTCTGTCGTTCCTGCCAGACACTCCATTTCCCTCTCCCGTGTAGGGGTTGATGCAGGAGGCTCAGATATCAAAGCTCCCACCGTTGTTACACCAGGGCTCTCCGGGGGCTGTAACAGGAACACAGCGTCTCCTTCCCTCTGACCTCCTTCTGCTGCTGTCGCTGCTAGCGCGTCATGGCTCAGCGACTCAGCCGTCTCGGGAAAGCTCGGGACTGGAGCGGAGTCGGGCAAACGAGGATCCGGGGGGCTCAAAGAGACTTCACCAGGTGAGAGCTGCGCTCCCTCGCTAGCTCCCACAGCGGTTACTTCACCTCCCGGTAAGAAAGTCTTTGCAGGCACGAATGATGTTATTAGAGGCTGAGTTAAGGAAACCTCCGGTTCAGAAGGAAAATCTCGAAGCTTTCCTTTCCGCTTTGCA
Organism: Rhinatrema bivittatum; assembly: GCF_901001135.1. NCBI lineage: Eukaryota > Metazoa > Chordata > Amphibia > Gymnophiona > Rhinatrematidae > Rhinatrema > Rhinatrema bivittatum. The sequence continues at coordinate 62,036,520 of NC_042626.1, read as the reverse complement.
GGCATTTTTTGCAGAAATATTTTGCTTAGAACGGAGCTCAGCACTTCCGTGTCTGGTCACGCCGCCATCTTGCCCCCACCTGCTGGGATCTACAATGGATAATTTTAATGATAGTTTACAAATTTTAGCTAATAGATCTGAAATTTCATTTTTTAGTTCCTTCAGAACTCTGGGGTGCATACCATCTAGTCCAGGAGATTTGCTATTCTTTAACTTATCAATCTGGCCTACTATATTTCCAGGTTCACAGTGATTTAGTTCAGTTCATCTGAAACATCACCCTTGAAAACCATCTCTGGAACCGGTATCTGCCCAACATCCTCATTAGTAAATACTGAAGCAAAGAATTAATTTAGTCTTTCTGCAATGGCCTTATCTTCCCTAAGAGCCCCTTTAACCCTTTGGTCATCTAACAGCCCAATCGACTCCCTCACAGGTTTGTTGCTTCAGATATATTTTTTAAAGTTTTTATTATGAGTTTTTGCCTCTATGGCCAACTTCATTTCAAATTCTCTCTTAGCCTGCCTTATTAGTGTTTTACACTTAAACTTGACAATGCTTATGCTTTTTCCTATTTTCTTCAGATGCATTCTTCTTCCAATTTTTGAAGAATTTTTTTGGCTAACATAGCCTCTTTCACCTCACCTTTTAAGCATGCAAATGGCAATGCACAGCCACATAAAGTTATAACAGGTGCACATCCACGCCATGCCCAGTTTCACCAGTTCGTCCACAAGTTTACCCAGTCTAGAGCTAAGTTTTTCAAACCCCCCTGGTTCTTTGGCTTGTATTCTTCCCAGTTACCCCAGTCCCCTTAAACCCCTCAGAGGCCTGTATTTTGTTTATGTTTTATTTTTATTAACCTGATATTAACCTGGTATGTCCACATAAATGCTTATGTGGGCATATGCACACTCATTTTAAAGTTACCGTGAATGGTTCTACTTGGTAGTAAATGGTTACAAAAATCAGCTTTATAATCATTTAGAATTTTAGATTTGCTTCTTTTTTTCTGAGGAAGGAACTATTAGCTCCAGAAAGGTAGTCAGAAAATCTACTGTTATTTCCATAAAAAGCTATCAACTTATATAGATTTTATTTTTATTAATCATCTTTTCCATAGTCTTAGATCAGACAACAGACTTTCTTTCTCCGTTTAAGGGGCACAGTAAGGGGTAATAGCGCGTCGAAAACACCTGGAATTGATGGCTTAGGAGATGGGCACGGGGATACAGATCCTTTTACCTCTAGGTCATTGTTTCAGCTTGAGCTCATGTTGAAGTGACCAAGGGTGGTTACCATCTGAAAGCTGCTTGGTACTATATGTAAAATATGTTGGTGATTTCAGCCTGATTCCCCCTTTTAAATGCATCCACATTACTAGAAAACCACTATTATAATCTGGGACTAATTAGTACCATGGTTGTTAGTCTCAGCAGAGAAACCACAGATTGCATCAGCATAAAGACTGAATTACCCTCTTAGCCATAGAAATGGTCCTTTAGGAGCAGGGGGTGAGGCTCATTGGCAGGAAAGAAGGGGAGAAGGGGAACATTGGGACACAAGAGAGAGGAGGTGTGTGTAATAATGATTTTCCAAATAATTTTAGGTGGAAATGGCTGGGGGTTTTAAATCCAAAGCTGTTACTCTGGTTTTCAATAAGCTCACAAATGAATCATTGGCATTTGTTTTACACAAATATGAGCTTTGGAGTTCATGTGCAATGAAAGAAGAACAACTTTGCAGGGCATCAGCAGATGAAAAGTAGAACCACGTTTGTGGACCCAGATGGTAAAAGGAGTCATGTCATGACTTAAATGTGGGGTTCTGTGTTTGCGCCGGAACCTATTAAGGTGTGGATAAAAACGCTTTATTCCCCTATGGGTCAGCGGGCAGGCAGTCTCATAGAATACGATAACAGATAAAGACCTCACAATCTGCACTTTTATCCTTCCAGGTGAAATACGCCCATCCCTTGATCTGGGATTTTACCCTCGTTTCCTTATGTCAGGGCTCCTCTGTGCTTGGCCCAGGTATTCTCGAATTCTGTTACCATTTTTACTGCCTTGTTCCATGCACCCGCCACCCAATCTGAGAAGGGGCCTGCAGGAGCAGAAGGGCTGAGGGAAATCATCCAGATCAGAAGGCTGGAAACGGATTTCAGAAGTAATATCTCACCACTGCGGATATCGATGTCGGCTACGGAAGCGGGGTTAGGGCAAGCACCACAAACGCGACCGGTAGTTTCAGCCCCGAAATCGGTTTCTTTGATGATGGTGACCAAGCAAGTGTAGGAAAATGCATTAAAGAGAGATCCAAGAGCAGGATTAACAAAGTCACCTCTTGTTTTGAAGGTCCAACAGTTTGAGCAAGAGGATAAGTGGGCAAAAAAGGGAACCCTTTCCATAATATTAGGACTTGGTGTCTGAGAGGGAAGCCTGTATACAAGGGAGTTAGGGTTCTTAGCAGTCACGGGCAAGCAGATGGTGTAGTAGACCAGCAAGGTGAATTAATGTGGCAGTAGGGCTAAACAATTCCCTTTGTGGACAGGGGAACTCATCCCTGATGATGTTAAGGTTAGCCACAGCTTTAGAAGACCACTTTGCTAATTATAAGGGAGCTGAAACCAGGTCAGAGCTCTCCCCTCACCCATTTTCTCATCTTTCTCTCTATCTCCCCCGCAGATTCCTAGGATTTTAGCACCCACTTCCAGGCTTCTCAGTTTCATGGGGCACAGAGCTATAGGAAGAGCAGTGGCAGGCCAGCAAGGCAAAGACAAGGCAAGCGTGGGTTCCCTGTCCCCTGTGGTACATTCAGCACTTGTTTGGAAATCGGGAAGCGTAAACGAGAGAAGTGGAACAGCCACAGAGACTTGAAGCCAATGCTGGTTTTTGTGGCTGTTCCACTTCTCTCGTTTATGCTTCCCGATTTCCAAACAAGTGCTGAATGTACCACAGTGGATGAGCAGCTAAGGCCATAGGGAAGCCACGCTTGCCTTGTCTTTGCTGACCGCTGTCCTTCCCCTAAGAAAAATCTCTAAAAAAATATCCGCATATTGTTGGACCGATGATTATATGTGACCCTCTAAAAGCGGCAGGCAAAACTCTCAAAGCGCTTGAGTTGCTGCAGGGTTTTCTGCTGACCGTGACCGCTCGCCTCCAGACCAGCCAGACCGTCCCCTGTCCTTCTTTTCTATCCCACAGACCTCTGATTCTTGAATTAGAGGCCAGTCTGAAGCCCCATTATGTTGGCAGCAGCAGTAGCAGATTTAGGTTAACAAGTCACGGGGGCTGGGAATGGAGTCAGTGTGTGCTCTGACTTTTACGGCCCTGGGTGCTGATAGGCAGACATTAGCAAAAAAACTCAGGACTGTTTCTACGGCCAAGTCCAAAAGCAAAACTCATTCAGACAGAATTGTCTGACTTATCAAGAAGGCTGCTCACCCTGTGAAAATGTTGCTGGCAGTAATTTTGCTATGGGTTTGACAGTTGCTTGGTTTTGATTGTAAATATTGCTATCCTTAACATAAGGCTTGGGGGTAACCTGCTCGGAGCGGCAGTTACTACCCTTAACAGAAACTTGGGGGCAATGTTCCCTCTAAGTTGTATGCATGTGCGGCTGTGTACAACTTTTAGCCCCCTGTGCAGGAAGACCAGTGGGGCCACGGTGGAGCTCCTCCCACCACGGCCCAAAGCAGAGAAGAGGCTCCAGCTGCTGAGGAATCCCATCCCGCCAAGTGGCCCAACTACAGGAGGCCCCATGGTGGCAGGGGATCACGTCCTGCCAGCCTGCGAGAGAGGAAGTGTGTGTGTGTGTGTGTGTGTGTGTGTGTAAGCATGTATGTCTGAGAGAGAGGGAGCATGTGTATGAGTGCGTGAGTGTGTGTGTGTGAGCATGTGTGCCTGAAAGAGAGGGAGCACGTGTATGAGTGCAAGTTAAGACCCCCTTGTCTTAAGGGAGTCTTACACATTCACCTGGCTTGCTGACAACCTTATGATATAGAAATATATTTGCTTTGATATTTCGCCTGTTTATATTGGGGCGGATTTTAAAAGGGTTATGCACGTATATTACGCGCGTAACCCTGAAAACCCGCTCCTGCACGCGCCAAGCCTATTTTGCATAAGCCCGGCAACACGCGCAAGCCCCGGGATGCGTGTAAGTCCTGGGGCTTGAAAAAATGGGCGGGCCTGGGGTGGGGCATGGGCATGGCCAAAGGCTTCTCCACTGCCGCTGGGCTCGGGGATCGCGCGCCGGCACTGGGCTGGTGCGCGCACAACCTACGCCTGCCCCGAGGCAGGCATAAATAAAAAAATAAAGGTGGGGGGGGATTTAGGTAGGGCTGGGGGGTTAGATAGGGGAAGGTGGGGGGGTGGAGGGAATGGGGAAAGCCATCGGGGCTCCCTTAGGGCTCGGCGCACGCAAGGTGCACAAGTGTGCACCCGCTTGTGCGCACCGCCCCCGGATTTTACAACATGAGCACTGCTGTGCGCGCATGTTATAAAATCGGGCGTAGATTTGTGCGCGTCGGGTTGCGCACACAAATCTATGCCCGCGCGTAGGTACAAATATCTGGCCCATTGTGTTCTGATTGATCCTATTTTGTTCAACACATTCTGGTCTAAAGACAGCATTTGCAGGTTATTATATTTAGACTACTTTAATTGAATAAAGCCAATTCCTTCCATAATTTAGCTCCTTCTTACCTCCAATCTAAAAATTTATTGTGAGCTTCTTCTCATTGTGAAATGAGTAAAAAGTTAATTTCTAATTTCAGACAAATATGTAGTCCCTTCAGTCAATGACCTCTGAAGTGCCAGTTCTCCTGGCTCGCCTGTAATCTTCCCTGTTCTCCTTCCCTTCTCCTGGCCGCACTGGGTTGGTCCAGCATTACTCCTTCCCTCCCCAGGTGTTCCTCACCTGCACGCCCAGATTCCTTCCCTCTGGTAATGGATGTGAATCCATTCTTCCCTCATGACACGATTACTCTTCAAGTTCTTTCTAGGCGAAAGGCAGCACTTCCTCCAGATCAGGGGTTCCCAACCTTTTTCGGGAGCATGAACCCCCTTTTCAATCTCCAAAACCTTTCACGGTCCCCCACGTGCTTCCCTTTCATTTTTACCTGCAGCATACGGAGAAGTTCTTATTGTAATAACAAAGAATTCTATGCACACCCTGGTTATTCATAATTTATAAAACATTAAATAAAGCTCCTTGATATAAATGGAATAATTGCAGAGCACAGCAGTAAATATGCAAGAATGCAGTTATATTCAGTATCTTTGATAGCAAAACTACAGGCAGCCACACAGCTGGATCTGGAGCAACTGGGGGAGGGGGGGATGGATTGGAGGAGGGAGAGCAGAGAGACTGATGGTGGGGAGGGGGAGAGAGAGAGAGAGAGAGACTGGCAATAAAGAGATTGGTGAGGGGAAAGAGAGTGAGAGACTGGTGGAAATGTACTGAGAGAGACAAAGTGGTGGGGAAGGACTGGTAGAAGGAGATAGAGAGAGGCTGGTGGAGGAGGAGAGAGAGACTGGTGGGGATGGGCTGTGGAGGGTAGAGAAAGAGAAAAACGTGCAGGATGGACTGGTGGAGGGAGAGAAGTGGTCTGGTTGGGATGAAGTGCAAAGCAGAGGCAGAGCATGAGAGACTGGTGGGGAAGGGGAAGGAGGGATGCTTGAGACTGGTCCACATCACTAAAAAGGAGATGTGGAGAGAGGTTTGGAGCACATATCCCTCCCACCCCTCCCAACCCTCCCCCCCAACATGGTATTTATTATTAATATTATTATTACTTTAAAGAAAATCATCTGTGACAGGGAATCCATCCTCTTAGTTTGATCTTGCCAGGGGTCCAATGGCTCTCTCCACAGCTGCCTGTTACCAAATTCCATACATGGAGAGAGAGGACACCCCCACTCCTAAAGCAGGAGGCCCTGCTACAAACATTTTGCACCATTGTTGCAAGGTGCAGGGCATGCATGTCAGTGGCCTCTCCAGCCAGAAGAACCTTCTAAGTAACAAAAAAACAAACAAACCCTGGCCAGTTTCAGTACATCTAGTAAAACTACCACTAAAATTATTCAAGAGCAGAAATCAAAAATCATTCTAGATAGGATTGGGACAGATTCCCAATATAAAACCTGCACTTCAAGTTCTACAGTACCCTGCATTCATAGAAACTCCCCCAACAAAGGGTGCAGAGCACTACAAGGGCACGGCCCCTTACCATTCATAAAATAATAATCAGATGCTGGTGTCACCTCATTAATGCCAGGAACATTGGGGTAGATTTTCAAAGGGTTACGCGCGTAACCCCCAAAAACCTACCCCTGCGCGCGCAAGCCCTGGGACGCGCATATGTCCCGGGGCTGGGGGCATGGCAGCAGTCCGGGGGCGGTCCTGGGGCGTGGTGGCAGTCCGGGGGCGGGGCTGGAGGGTGTGGTGGCAGCCATCCGGCAGGCGTAACTTTTGAAACAAAGGTAGGGGGGATTTAGTTAGGGCTGGGGGTGGGTTAGATAGGGGAAGGGAGGGGAAGGTGGGGGGAGGGAGGGGGCCAAAAAAAAAGTTCCCTCCAAGGCCGCTCCGATTTCGGAGCGGCCTTGGAGGGAACGGGGAAAGCCATCGGGGCTCCCCCCGGGCTCGGCGCGCGCAAGGTGCACATGTGTGCATCCCCTTGCACACGCCGACCCCGGATTTTATAACATGCGCACGGCAGCGTGCGCATGTTATAAAATCGGGTGTACATTTGTGCTTGCCGGGTAGCGCGCACAAATGTGCCCCGCGCGCGTAATATTTAATATCGGCACCATTGTGTATAATACAAAATTCTGCAAAATATATACTTGGGACCTACCTGTAGTTTTACTTGGGATAACTAGACTCAAAACAATAATAATCCTACCTATGAAAAGACAATAATGCAAATATTACCACAGGAATTATTGGATTGGAAAACTGAACAAATCCAGCTGCTGTAGGTCCCTATATAGAAACTAGATGCCACCAGAATATATACCTCACCTAAGTCACACATGTAAAACACAGACAGACCCTTGCCAAATACAAAAATAAAGGACCATAAACATGTAGACAAAAATTGAACTGGCAAGCACAGTGCAACAATGGAAAAACAAAAACATTCTTCATAAAACATCAAACAATGTAATCAAGATATATAAAATATCAATAATAGGAAAACCATACTAATAAAATAATATTTCAAAACAACTGATATATAGAACATCCAATAATTAAAAACTCATAAATTATTTTTAAATTTCTCAAACACAACATATTTCAAAGTATCAAATAATAGCTAGCAATTAAAATTAATAGAGATTTAAAAATTTCCCACTTTCCATACCTGGGGACTTTTGATTTCCAGTCGCCCTGAGATTGCTGTGTATTGTGTGTGTGGGGTGGATGGGGGGGGGGGGGGCACACAATCCTCTCTTTCATACACACGCACATGCTCAGGTTCATTCTCACTCATACACACATAGTCCCTCTCTCAAACGCATGCTCACACACGCTCCCTCTTATACATGCATGCTCTCACAGACAAAAATGCTCTCTCTTATACACACATGCTCTCAGACACACATGTGCTCTCACAGACACACATGCTCTCTCTCATAACACATGCTCTCACAGACTCACATGCTCCCTCTCTCCTACACACATGCTTTCTCATACACATAAACTCTCATAGACACACTCACTCCTTCTCTTTCATTTACACAGCTTTTCACACCCTCACTCTCACCCAGGCCTCTTCTTTCTTTTCTGGAGTCTGTGAGGGGATGTCCCATGGCCTCCTCTCTCATGATGTCAGTTGGTGGGAATGCGGTGATGGATACCCAGCAACATTTATCAGTCATCAGCTGCTAGTGGGATGGGTATGCCTGCAGCCTGTAGGGCATCCTATTATCTTCAGCCATTAGTGGGATGGATGCGCTGGCAACATGTCAGGCCTCTTCTTTCGAAGCACAGGCTTTCTTCTATCGCTACTTATTTCCCACGGACCCCCTGTTATGGTCTGGCAGACCCCTAGGGGTCCACGGACTAGAGTTTGGGACCACTGATATAGAACATCCAATAATTAAAAACTCATAAACACCATCCAATAATTAAAAACTCATAAACACCAATAAATACTTCAAAACATCAAATAATAGTTAAAAATTAAAATTAATAGGGATTTTAAAATTCCTCACTTTCCATACCTGGGAACTTTTGATTTCCAGTCATCTTGAGATTGCTGTGGATTAGGAGGATGCAGACAGTCTTTCTCCTCTCTTTCATTCTCACTCATATACACATAGTACCTTTCTCACACACACACATGCTCACAAACACATGCTCCCTTTCATACACACATGCTCTCACAGACACACACATGCTCTCAGACACACATGCTCTCACAGACACATACATGTGTCTCACAAACACAAATGCTGTCACAGATACACGCTGTCTCTCACAGACAACATGCTCTCTCTCTCATACACATATTTTCTCATAGATACACTCACACGTTCTCTTTCATTCACACAGCTTTTCACACCCTCACTCTCACCCAGGCCTCTTCTTTCTTTTCTGGAGTCTGTGGGGGGATGTCCCGTGGCTTCCTCTCTCATGCTGCCAGTTGGTTGGAATGTGGTGGTGAAGGCCCGGTGACATTTATCAATCTTTAGCAGCCGGCAGGATGAGTGTCAGCAGTCAGCCTGTAGGGCCTCCTGTCAGCTGAATGTGTGTGCTGGCAGCCTGTCAGGCCTCTTCTTTCGAAGTGGGGGCTTTTGTCTTTTGCTGCTCGCTTCCCGCGGACTCCCTTTTATGGTCTGGCAGACTCCTAGGGGTTCGAGGACCACAGGTTGGGAACCACTGTGCCAGATGTTAAACAATCTGTCCCTGAGCCTTAGGGCACTCAGTCAGTGAAAAAAGCCAAGGAAGAAAAATCTTTCTGAAAGGGGAAACCAAATAAGAGGCAGGAAGGGTGGAGAACGTTTCTCCTCTGACAACAAAAAGGTTTCCAAAATTCATGGACAAAAATTGGGGCAAGGTACTCTGACTCCATTTCTTTACTCAGGTCTCTGTTCCAATAATCCAGAGTCCTTACCCAAAGAAATATAAACTACGGACAGCAGAGGACATGCTGTCCCCAAGACTAAACTAAAGAATCTACAACCTAAGATGGTGGCAGGGGTTTATAAACTGTTAGAGTCCACCATCTGAATCTCCCACATGGGGAAGCCAAAATTCACAACCACTATGTCATTCTGATTGGTCCTTCCAGAAAATAATCCTTTAGGTTGTCTTTAAAAGAAAACCCAAATTAAGGAGAAATGTATCACTTTGCAGGATTTGAATGCTTCCATAATTAAAGCTGATATTTTACTACATCATATGATTGAAAACACTGAGAATTACAACAGGAGATTCAATCTGAGGTTTTTAAATTTCCCCAGATGTCCTACAACTCCGCCGTTGGAGATGTTTAAGAAATTCTATATAGACTTTCTGAGTCTCCAAAGAGGTTGTTCCAAGTATAAATAAGATACAGAATATTACTTGCCTGAATCTAATGTTTTGTCTGCCAGGGAGGCTGCCTAAGCTGCTTCTGGTTCCTTCCTTCGATTTAACAGGTTTCTTGGAACAATCTCACTCCGAGTTTAAAGATAGGGCGACTACGCTGGTGGAATATTCTCATGAAATGGATAAATGATGGACCTTGAGGTTATGCTTTCATGTAAAAGATACTCAGTTTTGGGGACACAGAATATCATTGTTCCCTGATGTAACAAAAGCCCAGGAAATTGTTTTTGTTTAAGAGAGAGAGAGCCTTCGCTCTGGGCAGTACATTCCAGTTAAGATTTCCCTGTAAATGCATTACTAAATTGCAAGAAGTATTTGTTTTATGATCCAGATCAATTGGAAAATGTTCTTGATGCAGTCCTTAAGGGGACTAAAATTAGATGCAGCTTGTTTTTTCTTTTATGCTGCTTCTTGATGCTGCTCTACCCATGTGCGTACAAATTTCACTCAGGCTAACAATGCACATGACAAATTAAGGAAAGACCTCATTTAAGTGGGCACCAGACTGCACCATCGTCTTCGTGTCTCATGTCAAAAAGTGCCACTATAGTTATAATCATAGGTCTGGGATAATTGCTCCCCCTTCAAATCCCAACTGTTTTTATGCAAATAATTCAGGAGCACCATGGTACAAAGTGTGGTCTTTATGAGAATCCTTCAAATATCCCAGTGAAGTGGTCCCGACGAAGAAAAGTGATTTTGAAATGCTACAGCATCGGGTTATTATTGAGACAACACATTTTAAAAACCGGTTCCTGTTGGACTCAGAACACTCAGGAATTATCTTTATAGACCTCACCTTGGAGCTTTAAAGATAAGTAAAGGTTCTCCACCAATTCTTGTTTTTCCCCCAGTGGGAAGCTTTTATTTGCATTAAAAAAAATTTACTTAAAAAATGTTTTTGAGACCTGAAATCAATTTTACTAGGAAGCAATTATTTGCATAAAAACAGTTGGGATTTGAAGGAGGAGCATTTATCCCAGACCTATGATTATAGCAATATTGGCACTTTTTGACATGAGACGCTAAGCCAATAGTGCAGTCTGGTGCTTACTTATATGAGGTATTTCCTTAATTTTCATGTGCATTGTTAAGCTGAGTGAAATTTGTGCATATGCGGGCAGATTTTAAATGCCCAGCGCACGTAAATTCCGGCTTTTACGTGTGTGGCCAGGCCTTACGTGCACCAAGTGAATCTTCCAAGAGGCCCGGCCACGCGCGTAAAGACTGGTACGCGCTCAAGTGCCGCGCCTCTTGGAAGGGGCAGGCCGGAGGGGTAGGGGGGGCCGGCATTGGGCGGGCCGGGACAGCGCCATTGTTCTCTGTCCCAGCGCGAGCAACTTACTTCAGCTCGGGAGCTGAAGTAAGTTGAGCAACAAAGATAAAAAATTAAAATTTAGATTTAGGGGGTGGGGAGGAGAGGGGAAGGGGAAGGGAGGTTAGGGTAGGGGTAAGGAAGTTCCCTTCCAGTCCGCTCCTTATTTGGAGCAGATTGGGAGGGAACTGGGGAAGGCCTCGATGCGTCGCCGTGAGGAAATTGCAATTATATACCCCCCTTTACCCGGGCGGATTATAAAATCCAGCATGTATGTGCGCACATGTTATAAAATGAGCGCATCCATGTGCGCATCTTTACAAATCTACCCCATGGTTTTGTCTTTTTCACCCATGGGCTCATATTTAATAGTACTCCCCATGTGTGTGGCATATAGATCAGGATTCCGAATATATTTCTTATTCTTTCTCTTTTGATTTCATTGTTAATGAATACCTGTGTTTTTCCTATGTCAAGGTTACTCTTGATTGTATATCTTAATTGCCTAAATAAAATACAAAATATCTCAGTAAAATCCATAGCATTTTATATAACATCTCAGTACCATACAGAATAGGGATGCGCGAGGCCAAGATTCTCATTTTGGTTTATTTTCATTTTGGGATTTTTCTTTTTTCAGTTTAGTCTTTATTCATTTGAGAAAATTGTATACAATGAAGGCAACTTTCAAACAATTCCACACGGCCCCATATACGTGCGTGTATGGTCCTGCATTGATTTACTACAGCATTTTATAACCTGCATCTTTCAGGTTGGGGCACTGTGAGTTGTGTTAGGGTAGCCAGAGGACAGACCTAGGCCGGAATCTGTCAGAAATCTTGCATAGTGGCAAGATAACACACAAAAGCAGCTCTGCTATTATTTACAGTTCAACAACCCAAATGTAGTATCACAACTTACAGTTCTGCAGTACTTTCTTTCTCTAGGCTTCCTTCTCTCCCCTGGGCCTCTTGTTCCCTCCTGGGCCTGGCTAGTTATACACCTTCCCAGCGACCTCTGCCTGGACCAGGATTCCTTGCTGTTTTAGGCTTAAGGTGGACCAGGCCAGATCTCTGAATCTGGTCCTTTAAAGTATGAGGTTTTCGTCTGTATCCTCCTTCATACAGGTATGCGCAAGATATAAAATGTGCATATGTTCACCTCCTAATATACACACATATATTTCCTTCTGCAGAAATATCTGCCATATATTAAAAGTGCGTACTTTTCCCTACCTATTTTAAAAATATACACGTGTATATTTTATATATGATAAAAAGTTTACGCATGGAAGGCTGTAGATTTTAAAACATAATTGAAATCACTACTTTGCGGAAACCTCCACCAATTCACCCAGTCCTTCTCAAGGTCATCAAGACCCTTCTAGTTCTTCACTCTGAACTCTTCCAGGTTCAGCCAGAGTTCCAACCCAACCAATAGTAGACAATAGATGAGTCTAATATCAGTTGTGTGTAATAATTAGCAGGTATAAGATTATGTAAATAAATTGCCAAATGTGCTCATATAAGTCTTTTATAAAATATCAACTTGCACTTGTATCTCTTGGCCCTATCCTGGAATGCCCTTAGACTGCCCCTTTTTTGCATGTATAAATGTATGCACGAGAACAAAAATACACTTGTACTTTTGAATTTTATAAATTAGCATTTATAAGAGTACAAGCTATGGGGCAGATTTTCAAAGGTTATGTGCATAACATATGCGCGTAACCCGAGAAAAACTGCCCCTTCACGCACCGAGCCTATTTTGCATAGGCTCAGCGGCGCACGCAAGCCCCGGGACGTGCGTATGTCCCAGGACTTCGAAAAAGGGGTGGGAAGGGGGTGGGTCCAGGGACGTGGCGGCAGTCCGGAGGCAGGTCCGGGGGGTCAGGGGGTGGGAAGGGGGCAGATCCGGGGGCATGGCGGCGGTCCAGGGCTGTCCCGAGGCCTCCTTCGTTGTGGCCATGGCGGCTGGCACTCGCAAGATATGCCTGCCTCGTGCAGGCTTAAGAAATACAATAAGGTGGGGGGGGGGGATTTAGGTAGGGCTGGGGGGTGGGTTAGATAGGGGAAGGGAGGGGAAGGTGGGGGGGACAGAAAAAAAAGTTCCCTCCTACACCGCTCCGATTTCGGAGCGGCCTCGGAGGGAACGGGGAAAGCCATCGGGGCTCTCCTAGGGCTCGGTGTGCGCAAGGTGCACGTGTGCACCCCCTTGCACGTACTGACCCCGGACTTTATAACATGCGCAGAGATTTCTGCACGCCGGGTTGTATGCACAAATCTACGCCTGTGCATACGTTTTAAAATCTGGCCCTATTTGGGGTAGATTTTTAAAGGGTTACACACGTAACCCCCGAAAACTACCCCTGCGCGCGCCGAGCCTATTTTGCATAGGCTCGGCGGAGCATGTGTATGTCCCGGGGCTTTCCAAAATGGGCGGTCCAGGGGCGTGACCGGGGGTGTGGGGACGTGGGGGCGATCTGGGGGCGGTCCGGGGCAGGGTCGAGTGCTCCGGCACAACGGCCTGTGTCGGCAGCCGGCTGGCGCACGCAAGTTACTCTGCCTCGGGCAAGCGTAACTTTCGGAGCAAAGGTAGGGGGGGATTTAGTTAGGGATGGAGGGTGGGTTAGATAGGGGAAGGGAGAGGAAGGTGGGGGGGGGGGGGGGGGGGGGCTGGAAAAAAAAGTTCCCTCCAAGGCCGCGCCGATTTCAGGGCGGCCTTGGAGGGAACTGGGAAAGCCATCAGGGTTCCCCTCGGGTTCGGCGCATGCAAGTTGCATATGTGTGCACCCCCTCGTGCTTGTCTAGCCTGGATTTTATAACATGCGCCGGCCATCCATTACTCCTACCATGTGACAAGGGCCGGCCAATGGCACGGATACCCTGTCATATGGTAAGGGCAAAGGGCCATCGGTGCCATTTTTATTAGTGGCAGGTAATTTTAAAACATTTTTGGGGGGGGGGGGTCAGGAGTGTGGGGGAAGCTAAGGGAGCTGTTTTAAAGGGGAGGGTTTAGGGGTTGTTTTTGTGTGCCATTTTTCTCGCCCTCCCCCAAAACGATAAGAGAACCCCACGAACAATTTCGTGGGGTTTTCCTATCGGTTTCGGGGAGCCCCCGATTTCTGACGACTTTGAAAATATCGTATGATATTTTCAATCGTCAGAAAAATGATTCACATCCCTAATATGAATGATCTGATTACATTCTATGAAAAGAATGACAACAGTTCAGAGATCTTAGACTTTGTGGCTGATTTTAAAAGCCCTACGCGCACTGGGCCTATTTTATAAAGGCCCAGCGACACGCGTAAAGCCCCGGGACACGTCTAAGTCCTGGGGCAGGGCCAGAGGCCTTCGGCACAGCGGCCATCGTGTGCTGGCAAGGCTGCCGGCGTGCGCAAAAGGTGAAACAACAATTTGGGGGGGTTTAGGTTAGGGTTAGGGGCGGAAAGGCTAGGAGAAGGGGTGGGAAGGTCAGTCAAGGGGGTAGGTAATGACGGAAGCCCACAGGCATACATTTGTGCGCACCATATAGCGCACGCACATGTACGCCCGCGCATATTTTTTAAAATCTACCCCTTTATGTTTACATTTCTTTTATTACATTTTCAACAATGCTTACAATCCAATGCAACCAATAGAAACAAGTATTAAAAATCAGGAGCCCAGTGGCAGGGGGTAGATCTTAGACTTTAAATAAAGAAATGGAAGTTAAACTGCTAGGAAATATAAGTTACTATCTAGGAACAGGTACAAAAGGATAAAGATGAACATTACATGTTGAACCAAAGGCAAAAGCTCAAATATCTTGTAGATTTTCTGTGCCTGTCCGAACCCAACAAAATTATGATTCCCGTGGAAACAGGCTACCAAAACGGAGGCAGAAATCAAGCAAGACTTACAACTAATAATCAGTAATAGGACAGGAATTGGGAAACTCTATATTGTAACAATGTCCAGAAACGACAGTCAATACTGTGAATCTACTTAGGAGAGGAGCGACTAATCCAATTCAGGTACCTGAAAGAGACAATGAACTTAAAACTGAAGCTAGCCACTGAGGGGTGGATTTTACAAAGGTGCGCATGGGTGTACATGTACACTCGATTTTATAAGTAGCGCGCGCAAGGGGGTGCACAATTGTGCACTTTGCGCGCACCGAGCCCACGCCAAGCCACGCAGCCTTCCCCCGTTCCCTACCCCCCCAGCCAACCTTCCCTTCCTTTCCCCTACCTCTATCACCCTTTCCCCCCTACCTTTTCCTTTTTGTTTTCTTTGTTGCAAAACTTACTTCAGCCCTGAGGCTGGCGCGCGATCCCCAGCATAGCAGCAAATATGGCCGCTGTGCCGAGAGCCTGACCCCGGACCGCCCCGCCATTTGCCGCTGTGTCAGAGATCGTGTGCCGGCAATTGGCCGGCAGGCACAAATAGTAAAACAAAAACTTTTGGGGGGGGTTAGAGTAGGGCTGGGGGGGAAGGGTGGGAAGGTCAGATTAGGGGGAACGGGAGAAGGCTGTGCGGCTCAGCATGCGCAAGATGCACAATTGTGCACTCTCTTGAGCGTGCCGACCCCGTATTTTATAACTTACGCATGCCTGCACGCGCAAGTTATAAAATCGGGTGTACATGTGTGCGCGCCGGATAGCGCGCGCATATGTATGCCCGTGCGTAACCTTTTAAAATCTACCCCAAAATGTTTAGCAGTGAAGGGGGTCTTTTTATTTTTTGTGAGGTGATCTCAGAATGTGAATATAGCTTTTTGTCAAGTTGGGTTGTTGGGATTACTATATTGTAATGGTAATTCCATTTATTCATGGCTTTCTGAGGACCAAGCCCACACCCAGCACGCATTACAAGAAATGTAATTCCGCATGAGTTCCAAGTGTCTTTTTTGCAGGATTTTCTGGCTGACACCACAGCAGTGCATGTAAATATAATATGCATGTTGTGATATATTGCCTCAGAAGAATGTGCTTTTGAATGTTCTTTTTTCATGTAAAAATGATTATAAATGCATAATTGAATTGTGTGTGTGTATGCGCATGGCTGCAAGGTTTGCTTAGGGTACCTAATACCCTTCCCGTGACCATGGGTTCCATTTGGGGGGGAGGGGGGGGTCAGTTTTTAAAAATATAGGGGTAGATTTTCAAAGTTGCACGCACACATGGACGCCCGATTTTATAACATGCGCAGGTGCGCGCATGTTATAAAATCGGGGGTCAGCGCATGCAAGGGTGTGCACACTTGTGCATCCTGCGTGTGCCGTCGCCTGCTGCCTTCCTCAGTTCCCTCCCAGTCCCCTCCAATTTCAGAGGGGACTGGGAAGGAACTTCCCAACCCTCTACACTAACCTCCCTTCCCCTTCCCCTAACCTACCCACCCCCCAATTCTTTGTTTTACCGTTTGTGCCTGCCTCGGGGCAGGCACAGGTTGCGCGTGCCAGCACCCTGCCAGCATGTGAACCCGGGCACAGTGGAAAATGGTCACTGTGCCAGGCGCCTCTAGCAATGCCATGCCCCCCCCCCCACCCCGCCTGTTTCCCAAAGCCCTGGGACTTACACGCGACCCGGGGCTTTACGCACGTGGCCGGGACTTTGAAAATAGGCATCATAGTGGATAACACATTGAAATCGTCGGTGCAGTGTACTGCAGCAGTCAAAAAAACAAACCGAATGTTGGGAATTATTAGGAAGGGAATGGTTAATAGAACGGAAAATGTCATAATGCTTCTGTATCGCTCCATGGTGAGACTACACCTTGAATACTGTGTACAATTCTGGTCGCCGCATCTCAAAAAAGATATAATTGCGATGGAGAAGGTACAGAGAAGGGCGACCAAAATGATCAGGGGAATGGAACAACTCCCCTATGAGGAAAGACTAAAGAGGTTAGGACTTTACAGCTTGGAGAAGAGACGACTGAGGGGGGATATGATAGAGGTGTTTCACATCTACTCGTTCTAGACCTCTCATGATTTTAATCGGTTATTTACTCTTTCGGATAGTAGAAAGACTAGGGGGCACTCCATGAAGTTAGCATGGGGCACATTTAAAACTAATCGGAGAAAGTTCTTTTATACTCAACGCACAATTGAACTCTGGAATTTGTTGCCAGAGGATGTGGTTAGTGCAGTTAGTATAGCTGTGTTTAAAAAAGGATTGGATAAGTTCTTGGAGGAGAAATCCATTACCTGCTATTAAGTTCACTTAGAGAATAGCCACTGCCATTAGCAATGGTAACATGGAATAGACTTAGTCTTTGGGTACTTGCCAGGCTCTTATGGCCTGGATTGACCACTGTTGGAAACAGGATGCTGGGCTTGATGGACCCTTGGTCTGACCCAGTATGGCATGTTCTCATGTTCTTATGATATCTGAGTAATTTTTTTTTTGCAGGGTTTTTTATGCTGGTAATGGAGAGAATTTGTATCACTGTTACTGAGGCGATAAGAGAATTTAAATGTTTTTTTTCTATGATAAACAGTAAAGGGAAATATCCTAATTCATCCCAACTAGGCCAGTTAGCCATTTCCGTGAATCTAGCATGGATTTCTTTTATTTTATATGTTTATGCATTTCTTTATTTGTTTTGCAATCCACCCCAAGAAATCACAGATGACATATTCAGACGCTGTAACATGATTTCTGAACATAATCTCTGTGTATATCTATATATATAGATATACACGCACACATCACACTCGGGCCAGTCCATATGAGTCAAATGAAAGAAAATACCTTCATGGGCTGGAAGACAGAGGTGTACTTGTGTCAGCCTGAACAGGCTGGAAGGAAGAGGTGACATGCAGCTGCCCCTTTCATCATTCAGCTTGGAGAAGAAAAGCTGTATCAGTGGGCCGGCAACATTGGATTAATGGAAGGGAGGAAGGAGGCTAGTGCTGGGGTCTGAGAGGAAAGGCAGAGGGGTGGTCAATATGGAAAAAAATAAATGACCATTCAAAAAAAAAAATGTTTGACCAGTGCTCCTTAAGTGATTAAAGCAGCCCTGGTCATAGTGATGGGTTTGGTTTGCTATAGAGCGGGGGGTCTTAAGCTGTCAGGGTGAACATTGTTTGGGCAGGGCTTCCCACACCTGGCCTGGGGACCCCACAGCCAGTCGGGTTTTCAGGATATCCACAATGAATATGCATGAGATATATTTACATACCATGGAGGCTTAGTATATGCAAACTTACCTCATGCTTATTCATTGTGGATACCCCAAAAACCCGACTGGCTGTGGGGTCCCCAGAACAGGTTTGGGAAGCCCTGGTTTAGGGGGTGTAAGGTGTGGGTTGTCACAATGAGGGGAAGTGGAGTATTTAGAAGGTAGGAGCAAGAGACGATACTCACCCCCACCCTGAATGTCTGGTATATCTTTTGCATGGATGACTTTAATACGGGAGGAAACAGCATTAAGTGCTATACACTCCATTTGTCTTAACATCTATAAGAACAGCTGTTCTAGAGATAAAAGTAGCCCGGAGACAGGCTCCACTTTAGCTACTCACAATAAGTTAGTTGTGCTCTCTCATGAAAGGCCCTGATGGAAAGGAAGAGATGACTGTGGTCTCTTTCTACATAGAAAGAGGATTATATTTCCAGGCAGCTCTATAATGGAGTGCTGGTTTCCTAGTGTAACACCATCTTGGATAAAGTAGTGTGGAAGTTAAAACAGACCTTTCAAATATTAATGGTGTACTGATGACATTTTTATGATTTGAACTAAGGGAGAAGAGACTCTCAAATAATTTCACAACTCTTTTAATGCATTTTTATCTTTCACTCAGATTCAAAATGAACGACTTCATAGAAAAGAGTTAAGTTTTGGATACCGCGGTCTTAATCAACAACGGCCGTGTACAAACATCTGTACAGAGGAAACCAACCGGCATGCAGCTACCTCTGTGGTTCCAGTTTCCACCCTTCACATACAGTGAAGATCCATTGCACACAGCAAAGTCACATGGCATCTCACCCAACATTCAGGGACAAGCAGCGACATTTTCTGTTTCATTTTTTAAAATAAAACTGAAGAAAAGGGAACAAGATATGGCTAATTTCATTTAATTTCATGATTCCATTTTAGAAGATTGGCAACCTGGTTTAAAAGGAACCTCCCCCAGGGTTTTCCTAGCCCCCCTGTACTCCCTCTCTACCCCCAGCCATGGTTTAAATTGGGCTGCAGGATCAATTCTCAGTTACTACTCAGTTACTACTACCCCACAGCTAGTTTTTCAAAATTGCACTGACTGATGGGGTGGGAAGAGTTGGGAAAAAGCCAGGACCGAGCACCAGAAAGGCTGCTTCAACCAGCTTATCCTGGCCTGCCTGGTTTGTTTGGTTTTTTTTTGGGAGGGGGGTGCATTTGTAACTTGAGACTCTTAACAGTATATAAAAGGTAATAGTAATCATTTTCAGTCTGTGTGTATTAAGGGAGTAAGAGAATGCCCAGTCTGAAGTGCCACTATTCCTACAAAAGAAACTTTCTCAGAGCAGTGAGTGAGAAAGCGCACTAAGATCTTGCTTTCCTGGTTCGGGGCTGCTTATTTGCTGCGTGTTTGAGTGGCACAGGCAGCACAGCCGTCCGTGTGTTGTACTCAAGCAGTGAAACCAGCTAGCGAGTCCTCCTCTGACACTAGAAACCCCCCACCCATACCGCGTATGGGTCATCTGACCCCAGAAAGGATCTGATGGATTCAATTAGAAGTTGTCAGGACATGCTTTTGATTAACTCTTCTGTAAATGGGGTGCTTGGGTTTTCTCTCTCATTTTTTTCTGAGGTTAACAGTACTCATTAACTCATTCCAGCCTCTCAATCTTTTTTCCTTGCAGGATTGTGCCGCCCCCCCCCCCCCCCCCCCCCGTCTCTCTCCCTCCTCTTTTCCATCCCCTTGCTTTTGCAGAATACAGGTTACTTTACGCTAGGTTATCAGAAATCAATGTTTTAGAAGCGCAGTCTGGGGTCAGGCCATTGCATTTACTCGCCATTCCCAATTATGCCTATGGGCTGCGTACCACACTATAGGCAGTCAGAGATCCTGATGAAAAGTTAAATAAGTCTTTCTGGCTCCTGTTTGTGCTTTCCTGGCTCCGTTGGCATTGCCCTGCTAGCCTGGGCTTTTTCTACCACAGTTAGTGAAACACCACTTGGAAGAGCTCATCGGCTCTGTGCCTGCAGCCATGAACATTCTGACTACTAGGCATTCTGAGAAAATAGGCCAACCAATCACTGTCTAACTCAAATTGCTAATTCACGCTCTGCACGCAAATAAAAAATGAATCTATGCAAAATCAGAGGTAATGTGGATTAGTAAAAGAAGAAATAACTATATTAATATTAAAATTAGGCCTTGAGGCACACATTATATTTTATCAAGTTATAATCTGATTTTTGCTGCTGTTCTAATGTTAAACACCTTTATAATGTAAAGTTGCAAATGATCTGTTTGTATGCTACTATCCTAATGTGCTGTAACATACTTTGCATGAATTTTGTATTCAAAAAGGAGGGGAAGAAATCCAATAAATTAATGAATTTGTTGTGTTCCGCGCCCCCCCCCCTACCTGACCATGATGGTGACCCGCCGCGGCAGCATCGGGAGAAGAACTGTGGCCTGGTGCCCATTCTTCCCGCGCGTTGGTGCGGGCCCCCGGGTGATTCCTGGTGTGTGACTTCGGACTGGCAAGCGGTGATTCCTGGTGTGTGACTTTGGACTGGCAAGTGGCGATCCTTTGGTGTGTGACCTTGGACTGGTAAGCGACGACCCTCTGGCACTTGACCTCGGACTTCTTCTGGACTCTCGTCTCCAAGGGCCTATCTAAGTCCCAGCGGCCCGGGCCCCTATGGGCTCCTCCCGGGGGATCCACGGGCTTCCAGGGGTGAAGCTCCAGTTAGCCCTTGCACCGATCTCTCGACGCCTTGACCTCTCAAAGGTCCACCTAAGTCCCAGCGGCCTGGGTCCCTACGGGCTCCTCCTGGGGGGGACCGCGGGCTTCCAGTGGCGAAGACACAGTTCCTCTCCTTGACGTCATGACTCTTCATCTGTGTCCACAGTCGCCTCAGTCTCCAGTGCTGAGGGTCAGCTGGTCGCATCTTCTGTTCAGCCTCGCCACCCGACGGGAGAACCTATGGATCCACCTCCTGAGGTACACCATTCTCCCATCGGTCCAAGGGTTCACAAGCCTGAGCATAACATAATTAATATTTCTCTGTTAATTATCTGGCACTGATGTACCTCTGAAAGATGTAGTAACAACATTAAGTATAATGCTGGATTCAGGACTTGTGATGTCACAACTGTCACCTCTTATTGTATCCGCCTTTTTAAATCTACTTTACATTTGTTGTGTGGAGTCATTCTTGTAAAGATCTGATCTACAAACATTAGTTCATTCTCTGTTGGTAACGTGTTTAAATTACTGCAATACTCGGTATTTTGGCCTCTCAGGGGGTAATATTCAGTCACTCGCAAGATTGCAAAGTTAGTCATATAAATTTATCTGACTCACTTTGGAGGGATATTCAATGGTGCAGCCACACTATTGAATAGAGCTGGCTATCTTAAAGATAACCAGTTAACTTTATCTGGTTAACTTTAGAACTACTCTTTGGCTAATTCTGAATACTGGAGTTAGCTGGATAACTTATCTGGCTAACTTAACTCCATCCCAGAATGCCTCTACATTATCCAGCTAAATTATAGATGGATGATGAGCTATCCATCTATAATTTAGCCAGATAAGTACCCAAAATAATCAGAAATCAGCATTTAGCCAGATAACTTGTCAATTATCCAGCTAAATGCCTCTCAATATTGACCTCTCATTGACTGACATAAAAAGAATTCACTTTCTTCTGTATGGAAATGCTAAACTTATTTTTGGGTCACAAGTTTGATTATGTTTCTTTTATTTTGATGAACTTACACATATTAGGAAGACTTAAGTTAACAGTTCTGTGTCTAGTTTTTAAGGCTCTACACAGGGGGGTATCCGAATTATTTGGCCAAATTACTATTACCTTTCAAGCCTATTAGAACTTTATGCTCTTTCTAATTTGAGCTTCTTAACATACCTGCACCTAAGATAATCAAACCAGAGAGTACTAAACATGAAACAGACAACTTTTAGCTACAAAGAGTCCATGTTATGGCACTCAGATTCACATTGAGAACATATATAAATGTAACCACCTCCGGGGTCCTCCCAGAATGCAGAGGTTCACTGTTGACCTTGGGGACACTTCTACTTCCAACTCACTGTCTCCTCTCAGTTCAGACCAACACAGTTCACAGCAGGCCACCAGGAACAAGCATTCGGGTGCAGGGGTTTGTTCCGATGGGGAGGAGAATAAATCTCTGGGGCCCTAGGCTTAGGGGCTGGGGACCCACACATAGTCTCTCACTTCTTTGAACTCTCTTGATCCTCAGTACTCCTGCTTGGGATGCCCTTGCCTTGGGACACCTTTGTACTTGGATGAAGATGGAGGTAGATATTCAAAGGTAAATGTTTAAGCATGTTAGCAGGATTAGACTTTTCTGGCTAACTTACAAGGGATATTCAACACTCTGGGTGATAGAGGGTAGTCTTCTAGTAGGGCAGGAATCTCCTCTCTGTTTTTCCAATGCTAAATCTCTGGTGGTAGAAAGACCCAAACAATTCAAAATCCAAAACTAACTTCCTCCTCAATGGGCAGGAACTGAATTCCTCCCAACAACTGGAACAAAAACTCTGCAAAAATACTTCCTTCTGCTTTTCTTTGTCAGGTCAGTGCTATCCTTTCTTTAGCTGGGCAAAAGGAATCACAGCTCCATTTTGGTCTCCCAAGGGAGGCATAACGGACCTCCTCCATCAGGAACAGGTTCCCAAAAAGCAAATTCTTAGAAAAAAAACAAGTCAGCTCTTCTCAAATATCGTTGCGACTTCTTCTCCTCCACTCTGTATAGATATCTCCTTCCAGACCATGGAGTACTGGATAAGGAAAAATGCCTCTTCCCTGGGTCCAGGCTGAGTATCCAGACTTGGAAAAAAACTCCATCACTTCCCTTATGCGACATTTTTGGGTTCTGACACTCTTCCTTATTGTCATAATACTGTTAAGCCACCTTGGGTTTTTCTGCTACTCTGGCTTGATGTCATACCCTAGACTCTACATCTTAGAGGGTCTTGCTGCACAGTGGTGGATTGATCTATTGGGGCTTCGGACATCCCCATGGTTGGTGTTGATCGCAGCAGACCCATGCCTGCGGAGCAACTTTGCCCAACATCAACCTGCAGCAGCTCTTTTTCTCTGCTGAAGTCCACCTTTCAAATCTCAGTGTGGCGGCCATCTGAGTGGTGGGGCATGCTCTCCCTCTCTCTTCAAGCAGCACAGCAGCAGCATGGGCCTCATACCTGCCCCTCACTCTACGAATGTGCCCCTTCCCTATAACAGCACTGCAATGGTGAGAAACACAGACGGTTTCCCCCTCACATCCTATCTCTCTCCCCTGCCAGCGGGGCCGAAGAAAACAGCTGGGGGCTACTGCCAGAGCTGAAAAAATGAGCCGCTCAGCTGCAGGCTTCTGCCATTGGGGATGAGGAAAACAGCTGCGGGCCATCAGCGGAGCCAAAAAGGGAGCTGCTCAGCTGTAGGCTGCTGCTGGAGCTGAGGACAGGGGCTGCAGGCTGCCGTGGAAGCCCAGGCCAAAGGCTAAAGAAAGGAGAGAGAGACGTAGGCTGTATGGCAAAGAAAAAGCAGAGGAACAATTGTACGAGGGAGGTGTTTCCGTTGGTGTCTGTGCATGCAGGAGAGGAGGAGTGTGCTTCTGTGTGTGTGTGAGAGAGAGAGAGAGGGAACCTGCTTCTGACTGTCTGTGTGTGCATGAGAGAGTGAAGGAGAAAAGGTTTGTGCATCCACCTCTCTTCTGCTAATCCACATCAATCTTAGGATGATTAGAAATTGAATGTTCCCAGCTATGGAGAGTGTAAGATGTTTGTATCCTTATTTTGAATTAGTAGGTATTATTTGATGTGTCTCCCAAACATCAAAAACATATTTCAAAACAGTAAAAAAAAAAAAGTTGAGTTTTTAAAAATTGGATATTCTTTTAGTCAACTGCTTTGAAATATTTGTTAATTTTTTAATATGGTTTTACTATTATATTTGATGTTTTGTGAGGCATGGTAATGTTTCTGTTTTTCATATACAGTGTTTAGCTTGATGCGGTTTCCATGTTCAGTTTTTGTCTGCACATTTCTATTTATATTTTATGGTGACAATAATCAGAAGTTCCCATGTGGTGGATATTTTTTATTGTTATTAGTCATTTGATGTATCTCTGTTTTTAAATATTGTTTGGGAAATATTTAAAATATTCCTCAATGAGCTTTATTGGAGTAGATGTGACTCGGTTATTTACACTTTTGAATAATAGAAGGACTAGGGGGCATTCCATGAAGTTAGCAAGTAGCACATTTAAGACTAATCGGAGAAAATTCTTTTTCACTCAATGCACAATAAAGCTCTGGAATTTGTTGCCAGAGTATGTGGTTAGTGCAGTTAGTGTAGCTGGGTTCAAAAAAGGTTTGGATAAGTTCTTGAAGGAGAACTCCATTAATGGCTATTAATCAAGTTTACTTAGGGAATAGCCACTGCTATAAATTACATCAGTAGCATGGGATCTTCTTAGTGTTTGGGTAATTGCCAGGTTCTTGTGGCCTGGTTTTGGCCTCTGTTGGAAACAGGATGCTGGGCTTGATGGACCCTTAGTCTGACCCAGCATGGCAATTTCTTATGTTCTTATGTTTTTATGGATGTTCAAATCATCATTAGTTGTCATGAAATATTTGTTGATTTATTTTAGTATTTAGTATGGTTTTACTATTATAGTTTATATTTCTTGAATTTGTTTGATGTTTTATGAGGAATGGTGATGTTTCTGTTTATCCATTGTTGCACTGCATACAGAGTCTGGCTTGTTGTGGTTTTCAGTTCTATTTATAATTTGTAGTCTCATTATTCTGTATTTGTTGAGGGTCTATCTGTGTTCTGCCCAGCGCAGGACAAGAGATGTGTGCCCTTGCGGTGAGACGTCCCTGACCCTCGACCGAACCTGCATGCTTCCTTGAGAGCACCAATGCAATGGTGGACTCTGAATGGTCCCCTGACCATTCCAAGCCCTTTCAGACTGCCGCTGGGAAGCGGCGGGAAGCAGCAGGTTGGACAGAGGACATCTGGCACAGGACAAGACTCAGATATAGGAAGACGAAGACTCAGGCATTGAGGTAGATGAAGATTCAGGCTTGGAGGAAGGAGTGCGGTGATGCCGCACGCCCTACACACTCCAGCCGGGATGGTCGCAGACCACGTTGGAGGTAAAGCAGCAAAGCTGACATTGACTCAATTACATTAGAGTTCAAGATGTTAATGAGTACTGAAGAGAAGGACTGGATTCCAAGATGAAGGACATCAGGACAGATGGATGAAAGTAGAAGCAGGCACAAGTACTCCAAAGACCCAGGCAGAATATGAGAAGAAGAATGAAGCTCAGAGGCGGAACTCGGAGCCAGGATGAAGCTCAAGGTGGAACTCGGAGCCAGGATGAAGCTCGGAGGTGGAGCTCAGAGCCAGGAACACCGAGATGAAACCCGGTGTAGGAACACTGAGACGAAACCCAGTGCTGGACCAATAAGAACCGGGGTCCTCAACTGCTTGAACTGCCACAAAGAAGGAGATCCAACAGATGGATGATGAGGATGAAGATCCAAGGCGAAACTCAGATGAAGGTCCGAGACGAAACTCAGATAAGACGAGGATGAAGAATGGAGGTGAAACTCAGATGGGTTGAGGATGAAGATCCAAGACAAAACTCAGATGGGACGAGGATGAAGATCTGAGGCAAAACTCAGATGGGTCGAGGATGAAGATCTGAGATGAAATGACTCCTCGGCGCCATCTGATGGAAAGGCACACCAACACCTTATGCACCCCAGTGGGAGTGGTCATGGACCACTGGACCACTACAAGCCCTACCAGCCTAGCCGGGCTGGTTGCAGACCACGAGGGATGGGTCAGGCGGAGCTGAGACATCTGGATGAAGACTCGGGATCCCACATGGAACAGAGTGCCTAGGAGGAGAAACAGATGAGGAGTCCTAAGGAGGACTTACTCCTTGCAAAGGCAAAGCTAGAATGACGGTGAAGCCCTTTTGTAGGGCTGAAGGCAGGCAACTCCCTGGGAGGAGTTCAGATGGGCCACACCTGGATGGCCCTTTAAATCTATGCAGAAGCCGCGGGCCCGCCCCTTAGGAAGGAAGGGGCAGGACCCTGGACAGCGGCCATGCTGCTGCTGCACACTGAGCCAGAGAGGAAACTGAGTAGGCCTCAGGGCAGGCCTCGATGAGAGAGGCGGTTTCCAAGCCGCTGAAGGAGGGTCCAGAGGCGGTTCCCATGCAGAGGCACATCCGAGGATATGGCCTCTGGGCAGCAGAGCAAGATGGCCTGGCCGGCAGTGGCCTTCCGTGGGAGGGTCCAGGAATGCGGCCTCCGGGCCGTGAACCAAAATGGTGTCGGTGGCTCCTGCCGCTCCGGGACGCCGGCGGTGATTGTCGGGCCGGCCTGAGAAGGTAAGAGACCTCCCGTGATTCCGGTCGCAAGAGGAATCGCAACATGTAGTTACTGTGTTGGGATCTATAGTAGCATAGCTTGTTCTGTTTTTCATAATAGGTGGTGTATTGATGTTTTAAGGTCTGGAGTAAGAGTTGCAGTGTTTCCTTTTCATAGGTAGGGTTGTTACTATTTGAGAAGGAGGTTTACTATATTGTAGTTGTAATTTAGTTTACTCATGGCTTTCTGAGTGCCAAGCCCATATTTAATGCATGTTTTAATAGGCTTAATACCATATGAGTTCCAAGCATCTTTTTATTTTTATTGCAGGGTTTTCAGGTTGGCACAACATTAGTGCATGTAAATATAGTAAACATAATATTTATACTTCAGAAGACTGTACTATGAATGTACTTTTTTCATGAAAAATCTTATTACAAATGCATAATTTGTAATTGGGTGTGTGGAGTGTGGGGCTGGAGCAAGGCTGTAAAGTTTTCCTAGGCTGCCTGATGCCCTGGCTGCACTGGCTCCACTCGAGAAAGCAGAATTCAATCTGCAGTTGTGCAGTCATGGGCCAGGCTCTCTCCAGTAACGATGCATACATTTTTGGCCAGGGCTTAATTTTTCTTTTTCTTGAACCCTGGAGGAAGCCAGAAGTATGGATCACGTCTGGTACCCCTCCTCCCTAAGAGTAGGTAGGCAGGGCAGAGCAGAGCTCATGGCAGTGTTTCCCAACCAGTGCGCCTCCAGACCTGATCAGATGTGCCACGGAAAAGTCGCCACTGCCTAATGCTCTGATCCAGGGCACCGCCTGGGCTCTGCTCTCAGCACCTTGCAGCATCAAGAGACACCAGCGGTGGCTCTTAAACTGATGGGAACTCCTTTCTGAGAACATGTGCAATCATGCATTGCCTCCTCTAGCTACAGCATGAGCTCTGGAGTCTGGTTAATTAATGGGCAGCATGCTGGGCAAAGATAGTTGGCACCCACTTCGTGCAGCACACACAGCCCTTCCTCGTCTTCCGGTTTGAGTCCTTGAAGCCTCTGCCTTAGCCTCAGGCTGACAGGGAGAGTGTGCAATGAGCACTGGATGTGATTCACTTTGAGTGCTGGGAGCATCAAAGGAGATCTGTCAGCCATATGCGGCAGCCAAGGTAACTAACTGAGCCGGTTGCTCACACCACACCAAGTTCTCCCTTCTCCCTTGGGAGCTGATACTGTGGGGACAGGTTCAAATGTGCCTTTGCTCCTCTCTTCTGTTTTGGAAGAGAGATTGGTGGGTTTTCAGGGCTTCCCTAGCCTTTTGGCCGTATAACTGCTTTCCATATCATTGTCTGCACCATTTGCTCCATATAGAGGCTGGTGTGCCACACAACATTTTCGTTAAGGTAGGTTTGCTTTAGGTGTGAAAAACTTAGGAAACAGCATAGAAGCAGCAGTCCCTGTGTAGCACACAGTCAGTGAAAATGTGCTGGAGTGGAGGCGACCCTGAGATGTGGAGGCAATCTAGTGTTATAGAAGGAGAGAGGGTGAGCCAGAAGGAGGGGCTTGTGCAGGGTTAGTGAAGCTTCTGTCTGAGACAGCCTGGCTGAGCTCTGAGACGGGCAGCAGGCGGTGGAACCAGTGAGTCTCCTGGAACGTGAGGGTGCCTAGAAAGGGCGAGAATGGGAAAGGGAGGGGGCTTCTGGAATGGCAACAAGCATCCACTTTTACATAACGATGCGGCAGTGCTGGGACAGGGAGCGCTCACTGAATTGAGCACATGAGCAGCAGCGCCTTTATGTGTGGGTGTCTTTGTCCAAGTCTAATTGTGAGCCACTAGCTTCAGTTTGGTTGCCTTATTACTTGAACTGATTGGTTGGCAGAAAACTAACACCAGACCAGGAATCCAGGATATATGAGGGATGTAACTAAATTTGTGGGGGAGGGGGAGATGATTGTATGGACAGAAGTAGAACCGCATTTCAGTTTATTCACCCCTGGTTTAGGATGTACCTTTACTTAATTGTTTAGGAAAACCATGAAATGTATGTGGGGAGCTGGTTTTATCTAAATTCTGCCATGCTCCAGGCGATATGATGGTACGATTGGCTTGGGGTGCTTCTGGAAGCTTGGAAGCACATGCTGCACTGCGCATGAGCGAGTCAGAGACCCAGTGGGCCGGTTTTGAAAAAAAATCCCCTGGGCTCCTATTTTCCTGCAATGCGCCCCTGTTACTGCCACTCTGCTATACCCCTCATGCCACATCTTGGGGGCCTTTCTGATGCACAGCTCTGCTGCCATACCATGACCTTTACATCTTGGGGTGTTCCTGGCACTATGGGTGGCTGCTCTGTGAAAAATTGCACAAAATCCAAAAATAGCTTCCTAAAGTCTAACATATGTGTCATCAAATAAATATGGAGGAAAAGACCTCAGGAGTGAATTGAAATGGTCAAAGGCCTGCATACAAACTCAGTGATGCCACTCACTCATATGTCTAAAAAGCCTTCATTTTTCTTTTTATTGATATCTGCAATTTCTCATGTTTTTGTGAATGTTCATACTTTCTTAAAATAAATAGACTTGAAAAAAATGATGTGTACTTTTTCTCCTTAAATAATATCATTATTGTTCACATTTATGAAAACTATGTATGAAGTGCTTAAATATCCAGAACATATGTCAATTATTTCCTTTTGTTTTTATCATAAAATCATGGAGCTCTGCAAGCTTGAAAAGTTGTTCTTGGATCTCTCTTATGAAATAGCTCACGAGTAACAGGTTATACAGTATATGCCATTAAGCTTTTATAGTTCTTTCAAGGCACTTTGAACAAAATCTCAAAACTCTTCAGCTACCAATTGTTCTTAAACCTGTTCATGATGCATGGCTCACTAAAAACTTTTAAACTTAGCAAAATAACCTGTGAGAGAGTTCTCTGACTTATGCTTTGACTGCAAATGAAAGTAACGCATGAAACTCTTCAATGGGCTCAAAACGCCATAAACTAAATGAGAAACTTATTTTTGTAGAGGCTCCTTGTGCCTTTTTCTGAAGATTTTTCTTTTTCAATGCGCATCGAAACAATAAAACTTTGAAGCAGAAGGGCTTCTCAGCTTGCAAAAAATGCTGACATGGCTAATATTTTGCTGTAAAGCTGCATCAGGGCTGATTCTATAATAAAGAAAAATAATTAAACACATGGCATTCACTGCTTTCAAATAAATCCTCTGCTTGTTAAATATTACTTACTGTAAATACTTCCAAGCAAAATTTATATTGTGATCTGCATAATCGTCTTGCCTACAGTGTAGACAAAGCTTTTGGCCTGGTTTAAAGTCTTCTTTGTAATAGCTTTCAAATGATTAGCCGTTGCAATGTCGACTGACTGCAGACCTTTGATGCTGTTGTGATTTTGCATCTTCAAGGGATTACAGCAGCATTTCTGTAGAAATGCAAATTTGGTTGGAATCAAAGCTCTGTGATAGAAGCAAATACTGGATTCCACAGACAAACTAGAAAGTCCAGAGCATCATTTTATTAATTCTTGATTTCTGAAGAGAAATCCTTGATGGACTTTAAGCCACTTCTTCCAAAATAAAAGCCTGATGGCTTATGGCATTCAGAACCATCATGAATTTCGATACTGTAGGGACCTAATTCACTGGTAACCTCCATGTGATCAGAATAAATGGTCGCCCAAAGATAAAACATAAAACATGAAACAAATCAAAGAAAACTGGCAAGAGCACAACAGAGAGAGCAAAAATGTTTGTTAAACAATAGAAAAAATCAGCTACGTAATAGAAAGGATCAGACAGAAATGGTGGACGGAATCGATAGTTTCGTCAATATACATAAAACATCAGGATGGGCCAGGGCTTGTCAGTCAAGGCAGTCATTATACCACAAAGAGCACACAATGGTGTCACAGGCCAGAGCATATTCCCAAAATCTCTGCCACAGCACACTGCTAACCTGACATTACCATAGTTCCTTGCGAAGTGATACTTTTGCATGTTCAGGGTTGTATACAGCAAATATAGCAGCTAGAATTCTGACTAACACCAGCCGTGGAGAACACATTTCACCCATCCTCAGAAACCTACACTGGCTACCAGTTAACTTCAGAATCCTACACAAATCACTTACCTTAATACACAAATCCATCCACAATCAACTTTAACTCGACCTCGAAATCCCCTTCAAACTCCATACCTCCAACAGATTGATTAGAGAAATCCACAAAGGAACTCTGCAAGCTCCTCCAACTAAAGCCAAGCACCTCACCTTGACCAAAGACCGAGCTTTTTCGACAGCAGGCCCAACTATTTGGAACAACATCCCCTCTGACCTCAGGCTGGAACCCTGCCTCCTAACATTTAGGAAAAAACTTAAGGTTTGGCTTTTCCACCAAGCCTTCTCAGATCCCCCGATATACTCTAGATGATCTAATACTCTTCATGAGCAATCTAGAGATGTGAATCGGAACTGAAATCAGAACCGATTCTGGTTCCGATTCATATCTCTAAATGGAACCTTGTACCTTAAGTACATATTAAGCACTAGCCCATTTACTCTATTGTAGCCCATTTACTCTTAGGCCTCTCTTTCCAGCTGTTTAAGCTTCCAAGTTTACCCTCCTTGTTGAATGTAACTTTGCCTCCTCCGTTCATATGTTTGTTTTTGTTTCAGTTTACCCTGTTCAATGTAAACCGATCCGATATGGTTATTACCATGAAGGTCGGTATAGAAAAAGTGTTAAATAAATAAATAAATAAATAAATAAATAATAAATAACACAGCACAATAAAATGTCCATTTTGAGGGGTCATTTATAAAAGTATGTCGAAGCAAGATGTGTCATAAGCTGCAAGCATGGTAAGCACAACAAGTTTTGCCACACTGTAAAATTTCACATCTCTAGTTCATTTGTGTTTTACACAGCGAGGCGCCAAAAATGCCTCTTTTTATCATAGGGTTAGATTTTAATACATGTGCATGCTTCCCGGCGTGCACATATGGATGTGCCGATTTTCTAACATGCGTGCAGAAATGAAAAGTTCAAAAATAGGGGCAGAGTGTGGGAATAGTGTCTGGGCAGGGAATGGGCATTCGTGGATTTAAACTTGAAATTAGGGTGTAAATAGTTATACGCACTGGCACGTGCTGGGCTCCCCTGTCGTGTAACTTTGCTTAAGAACATAAGAACACAAGAAACTGCCATGCTGAGTCAAACCAAGGGTCTATCAAGCCCAGCATCCTGTTTCCAACAGAGGCCGAACCAGGCCATAAGAACCTGGCAATTACCCAAACACTAAGAAGATCCCATGCTACTGATGCAATTAATAGCAGTGGCCATTCCCTAAGTAAACTTGATTAATAGCAGTTAATGGACTCCTCCTCCAAGAACTTATCCAAACCTTTTTTAAACCCAGTTACACTAAGAGGCAGATTTTTAAATCTGCGTGTGCGCGGGGTACATTTGTGCGTGCTACCTGGCACTACCGGTGCTACCCGGCGCGCACAAATGTACACCTGATTTTATAACACGTGCACGCTGCCATGCGCATATTACAAAATCCGGGGTCAGCACGCACAAGGGGGTGCACACTTGTGCACCTTGCGCGTGCCGAGCCCTAGGGGCACCCTGATGGCTTTCCCCGTTCCCTCCAAGCAGCCCTGGAGGGAACTTTTATTCCGCTCCCCTCCCTTTCCCTATGTAACCCACCACCCAGCCCTACCTAAATCCCCCCCCCCCCACCTTGTTTCAATTATTTACAGGCAGATGTATCTTGCGCGCGCCGGCCAGCTGCCGGCGTGCCATCCCCCAGCAAAGCCACTGTGCCGGAGGCCTCGGTCCCACCCCTGGACCGGCACCACACCCACACCCCCGCCCCCTTCCCGCCCCTTTTCCAAAGCCCCAGGACATACTCGCATCCCGGGGCTTGCATGCGCCGCCGATCCTATGCAAAATAGGCTCGGTGAGTGCAAGAGCAGGTTCTCGGAGTTAAGCGCATAACCCTTTGAAAATCTACCCCTACTGCATCAACTACATCCTCTGGCAACAAATTCCAAAGCTTAATTGTGCATTGGGTGAAAAACAATTTTCTCCGATTAGTCTTAAATGTGCTACTTGCTCACTTCATGGAATGCCCCCTAGTCCTTCTATTATCCAAAAATGTTAATAACTGATTCACATCTACTTGTTCAAGACCTCTCATGATTTTAAAGACCTCTATCAAATCCCCCCTCAGCTGTTTCTTCTCCAAGCTGAACAGCCCTAACCTCTTCAGCTTTTCTTCATAGGGGAGCTGTTCCATCCCCTTTATCATTTTGATTGCCCTTCTCTGCACCTTCTCCATCGTAACTATATCTTTTTTGAGATGCATGCTATACACAGTAGGGATGTGAATCGTTTTAGGACGATTAAAATTATCGTCCGATAATTTTAATATCGTCTTAAACCGTTATGGAACACAATACAATAGAGATTCTAATGATTTATCGTTATAAATCGTTAGAATCGTGAGCCGGCACACTAAAACCCGCTAAAACCCATCCCCGACCCTTTAAATTAAATCCCCCACCCTCCCGAACCCCCCCCAAATAACTTAAACATTTCCTTGCCAAATCCTACCTCCTTCAATCCCCCACCCTCCCGAACCCCCCCCCAAATGACTTAAATTACCTGGGGGTCCGGAACGGCAGCGGGCCGGAACGGGCTCCTGCTACTGAATCTTGTTGTCTTCGGCCGGCGCCATTTTCCAAAATGGCGCCGAAAAATGGCAGCGGCCATAGACCAACAGGATTCGACGGCAGGAGGTCCTTCCGGACCCCCGCTGGACTTTTGGCAAGTCTTGTGGGGGTCAGGAGGCCCCCCCCCAAGCTGGCCAAAAGTTCCTGGAGGTCCAGCGGGGGTCAGGGAGCGATTTCCCGCCGCGAATCGTTTTCCGTACGGAAAATGGCGCCGGCAGGAGATCGACTGCAGGAGGTCGTTCAGCGAGGGTTCCGGCGCCTCGCTGAACGACCTCCTGCAGTCGATCTCCTGCCGGCGCCATTTTCCATACGGAAAACGATTCGCGGCGGGAAATCGCTCCCTGACCCCCGCTGGACCTCCAGGAACTTTTGGCCAGCTTGGGGGGGGGCCTCCTGACCCCCACAAGACTTGCCAAAAGTCCAGCGGGGGTCCGGAAGGACCTCCTGCCATCGAATCCTGTTGGTCTATGGCCGCCGCCATTTTTCGGCGCCATTTTGGAAAATGGAGCCGGCCGAAGACAACAAGATTCAGTAGCAGGAGCCCGTTCCGGACCGCTGCCGTTCCGGACCGCCGCTGGACCACCAGGTAATTTAAGTCATTTGGGGGGGGTTCGGGAGGGTGGGGGATTTAATTTAAAGGGTCGGGGGTGGGTTTTAACGGGTTTTAACGATTTTAACGATATATCACGATATTTTACCCCCCCAAACGGCAACAATACGATTCCCTCCCCCTCCCAGCCGAAATCGATCGTTAAGACGATCGAGGACACGATTCACATCTCTAATACACAGTATCATCAAGGTGCAGGCTCACCATTGAGCGATACAGAGGCATTATGACATTTTCCATTTTATTAACCATTCACTTCCTAATAATTCCTAACATTCTGTTTGCTTTTGTGACTGTTGCAGCACACGGAGCCAACGATTTCAAAGTATTATCTACTATGATGCCTAGATCTTTTTTCTGGGTGGTAGCTCCTAATATGGAACCTAACATCATGTAACTACAACAAGGGTTATTTCTCCCTATATGCAACACCTTACATTTGTCCACATTAAATTTCATCTGCCATTTGGATGCCCAATCTTCCAGTCTTGCAAGGTCCTCCTGTAATGTATCAGAGTAGTTAACTACTCTGAATAATTTTGTATCATCTGCAAATTTGATAACCTCACTTGTCGTATTCCTTTCCAGATCGTTTATAAATACATTGAAAAGCACTGGTTCAAGTACAGATCCCTGAGGCACTCCACTGTTTACCCTTTTCCACTGAGAAAATTGACCATTGAATCCTACTCTCCCACATCCCATTGGATGATGTGTAACTTATAAAACAAAAACTTCTAGACATATCAGTGGGGTTTTAAGGGTTGGATCTAACAGGGGGGAGAGAAGTGTATTAAACTAGTGGGGTTTGGAAGTTCTATCCCTTAACTGGGTGAACTGGGAATGAACTGGGGAAATAGCGAAGGGGTGATTGTCTATTAAAATGCTCCCATTTTCACAGTAGAAGTGGCATTTGTGCGCATAGATGTGCATCTACATTAAATCACATGCACATGTGCGCGCGGTCAGGCTATTTTATAATATGCATGCGTCTACATGCGCATTTTATAGAACAGGAGTGTCCCTGGGTGCGGGCCGATGTACACACGCACATGTTTGCCCACTATGAAAGTTAATGTCCCTATGAATAAGGAAATAATAACAAAACAAATTTAAAATTCTTAAATGAATAAGAAAAAAGAAACTACCAATTTGTGGTTGCATATTCTTACCAATTAGCTTTTGGAACTCTGCAAAATTGCACAAAAGAGGTGGAAGATTAGCTTTGCTGTAATGTTAGTTTTGAGTGCAAAAAAGACAGAAATGTTGAGTCTGGTTAGTAATGTTCATTTATTTGATTATCTAGGACTAACTTTAAGTGCCCGATATATCCTTTCTGAGAATCAGGTGAAGAATTTAGGTGTCTTGACACCTCATTGACTTTAAAATCACAAATTAACACTCCAGTACAGGCTGTATTTTTTTTAAGCTAAGAAATACTGCTACATCTATGATACATATTGGCAAAGTAAATAGCTTACTCAGTTACTGCAATGCATTTAATGTTAGTCTGTCAAAATACTTGACCACCACATTGCAATGCAGCCATGAGATTAATCTCCAATTTCTCTAGAAGAAAGGGAGGAAGACTCAGAACCAATGTCAGGAAGAATTTCTTCACGGAGAGGGTGGTGGATGCCTGGAATGCCCTTCCGGAGGAAGTGGTGAAGGCCAGAACTGTGAAGGACTTCAAAGGGGCGTGGGATAAACACTGTGGATCCATAAAGTCTAGAGGACGTGAATGAAGAGTGGGTGGCTCGCGGGAATGACGGCTACTGCCTGGAGATAATACCCTTATTCAATAAACATACACACAGTAACTGTGACTCCAACATCGCTCTAAGCTTCAACAGCAAGAGGAAATGTGGAAAAAAGGATTTGCATTCACAAAAAAGCGGGGAGTAGCTGGCTTGTTACGGCAGTTACTACCCCAAACCAAATAAGCCTGATACTTCACTTTCAATGCATATCCAGCATAGCTCTCTGCTTCAACGGCAGGGGAGAAAGACTGATACTTCACACATATCCAGCATAGCTCTCTGCTTCAATGGCAGGGGAGAAAGACCGATACTTCACGCATATCCAGCATAGCTCTCTGCTTCAACAGCAGGGGAATGAAGAAAAGTGGATCTATATACAGACAACAACCAACAAGGACAGAATTACATAGTCTGGGTAAACAAATAAGCATGGGTTAGCTTGCTTATTGCGGCGGTTACTACCCCTAACTAATTAAGCTAGATATTTCACTTAGATGCAGTTCCAACACTGCTCTCTACATTAATGGTGGGGGTGGAAGGGAAATAGAACCAAAAGGTTACTAAGAGCCAAGAGAAACAGATAAGTATGAGGGAAAAAAAAAAGTGCGAAGCTTGCTGGGCAGACTGGATGGGCCGTTTGGTCTTCTTCTGCCATCATTTCTATGTTTCTATATTATGCCATATTTTAAAAACTTGATTTGGTTGCTGGAAATTTTTAGAGATAGGTATAAGATCACTATTTCACAAAGAATTTTATGGTGCCATCTATTCTATTTGCCAAATTTGATTAAATGCTATGTGCCAGTGCACCAACTGCAGTCTTCTGACCACTATTAAATATCCTCATTGTGAAATAGTTAATTTTGGATTATTTAAAAAGAAACTGAAGACTTATTTCTTTCTTTCAGCCTTCCCAGTGCCTTTTGGAGTGGCTTCCCATTTGGCCTGTTTTACTGCTTGATTATATATATTTTGATGTAATTATATGAAAATTAAATGAGTCTTAATGATATGTTGCTGAGTGTGTTTTTATTTAATTTTATGTTAGCCACCTTCAACTATGATGTTGGAATGAGATGAGCTATACATTTTAAATAAATAAAACATTTCTATGTCAGTTTAATGTCACTCAGTGAGCCTTATAACTATCAAAGGAACATGACTTATTATCTATTATAATGGTAGTAACACTATAACTAAGATGTGGCACAGTGAGCTGTATCATTATCTATGGGATAATATGCAATGAGCAGTAATATTATTATGGGGCATTGTTCACTAATTGCAACAAGTTGTGGAGCATTATATGTGACACTATAGCACTCTTGATGGGGTTTTGCACAATAGACAGTAATAATTATTTGGCAGATTTATTTAGTAATATTCACAAAACCCTTTACAGGCTGTTGCATGCGTTGACCCTTGGGACAAAACAGAGTTCATGCAACCTGCAGGGAGGAGTCCTGCAGGTCCCCACCACCAGCAGGTGGACCTGGACAATGCCTTTACCAGCCCACATTTCCCTTGAGTTGAACATTTGGGTATCGGGGCCAGTAAGTGGGGGCCTCAGCTTGTGGAGAAATCCGTGGATGTAGCAGAGTTGAAACAGGAGAAGGTGAGGCGTATCCAGTGGCAGGCTATGATCAGAGGCAGATGGCAGTCACATGGATCCAGGAGCCAGGACGTGGTTAGTGGCAGGCACCAATGAGAATGTTTGGAAATCAGGCCAAGGTAAATATTGAACATATATCTGAAGGGAAAGGAGGGATGGATAGGCAGGACAGGCAAGCAAGAATTGGAACAAGCAGTTAAGGCACACTGAAGAACTAAGGGGGTCATTTATCAAACTGCTATATGGCGTTTTTGCATGCAAAAAACGCCTTTAACACATGCGAAAAGGCCATAATGCATAGTGCAATGCAAATTAGAAAAAGGGGAGGAGTTTGGGGCAGGTTTTGTAGCTGAGTGGGCTGGTTTCATAATTGGCTTGGTCTGAAAGAGCGTCTGCTTGAGTCTTGAAGAGGACGTGATGGAAAACTTATTGGTTGCTGCTTAGACGCGGCTTGCGTCTGCAAGAGGACGTGATGGAGGACTTGAGATCGGCTTGGTTTGAAAGAGAAGTGAACCAGAGTGTGTTTCCGGAAGAGGAGTGGCCCAGAGTGGTTTCCGGAAGAGGAATACAAAAGGGTCCGGTTTGCCGCCATTTGTTAAAGTTTGCGGATTGAAATTCAGCTCGCGTCCAGAAAAGGATATGCACGTATTACACCGCGTCATTTGATGATCCTTTTTGTTGAATTGGATTCTATTCTCCAGCGTTTCCCCTGAAGCAGGACTTCGGTCCGAAACATGGCCATGTCGGGACGTTTGGGACCTATTCATCGTGACAAGAATAAATTTCCTCATCGTGGATAAGTATAAATATCATTGTTTGGAATTACTAGTTGGGAGTTTCCCCATGAATTTTTGTCGGGACTGTTTTTATAGATATATTTGAAAAAGCAAAAAGAGACGAGATTGAAAATTAAAGTAATGAGACCTCTTATGAGAAACGAGACGGATTGATTTATACCTCCTCGTGAATAGAAGGTCTAACAAAAAATTTACCGGTAATAAGGTGCTGCTTAATATATACCAGTACATTGGTTTGGATTTGTTGTTGTTTACAGAGTTGTGTACTGGAATACACGGGTGGTGTGAGTGTGTGTTTGTGTGATTGATTTCATAATTTGTGAAGCCATTTTGCACTACACCTTTTTCATTTGCATAAAGCTGTGCGATAAGGCTTTATTGTGCCCTCATACTAGGTAGGTATTTATGCTACTATAGGAGGCCCACCTAGTAACTCGAAGTGAGGTTTAGGTATTAGTGTAGGGGTTAGGGGCCACTTTGACATTCAAAGTGAGACATATGAACAGAACAGTACACTCTTGTGAAGATTTGATGACCTTTGGAGTGAGGAAACTCACACAAAGATTAGATTTGTGCAATGTTCTCTCAACCTAGCTTGATGTTACCCAGGTAGAGAGTCCATCAAGCTAGGTTGAGAGAACATTGCACAAATCTCTGCTGGAGCTGAATGACACAGGATGCTGGAACCTGGAGACTAAAGACACAGGACGAAGGATTCTGGAGGGCAACTCTAGGGAGACCTGATGAAAAGGCAAGAACGGAAAGGATCCAGGGCCTTTTATAGGCCAAACCTATAAGGTTCAACACCTCCTTCCACTTCCAACCCCCACGAAGATCCACAAGATCCTCCAATAACGGCACTCTACCTATAACCTCTCCCAAACTCACCAACCTCATCTCTACACGAGAACATGCATTCTCCCTTGCCAGCCCTGCTATATGGAACACAATGCCCCTTGGCCTAAGGCTTGAACCCAACCCTCAAATCTTTAGAAAAAACTGAAAACATGGCTCTTCAAGCAAGCCTACCAATAACTCCCATTCCCTCACACTCAATCACACACCTGAAAATCATATCCCACTCTCACTTGACAGTCACAACATTTATAGTTACTTGTTCCTATCTCATTCTGTTCTCTTATGTTCCTATCTCCTTTGCATGATTGAAATTTACAGTTGTTACATTTTGCTTCTGTTTTAGTCAAGACACTGTCTCTCAATTTGTTATGATGTAATTTCCCTCTCTTCCTTCTTAAGTTTTACTGTAAACCGATGTGATGTACAATACAAATGTCTGTATATAAAAGCGTTAAATAAATAAAATAAATAAATAAAATAAGGTCATCAGTGGGCACTGCAGGGCATTTCCCACCATGGACCCTTTATATCAAGGCATGTGAAGCATGAGCGCGCCTAGAGGAGCCCGGGGAGAGAGTGTAGGAGTGGCAGCATCTGCCATGATTCAGCGGTGTCTCACCACATTGAAGAGTGGCTGGATCAGATGGGACTACCAAAGCACCCTGCCAAGTGTGTGGGAGTGGGCCTGAAGGTAGGAGCGGCAGTACAAGGAGGCGACCCGCGGACCACCGATCATAACACAATTGTCTAATTACAATTAGTACACATCAATCAAAATTATGATTACAGTAACTAATATTAAATATCACTGATATCAGTGCCATTTAATAAGCTATAACTTATATATAACTATCAATGGGGCAATACAGTTTTCATTCTGGTATTGGTCTTTTGAAGAGGAGGCTTAGATTTATTTGTTTATTTATTTGTTTCCTTCTTTTATATACCATACACTCAGCAAAAGCTGATAGGAACAGTGAACAACAAATCAAGTAAACATTAGAAAATTCAATGAATACATCCTAAAATACATAAAAATAAAATGTACCAGGATCAAGGGTGCGCGGTTGATGTCAGAAC
Source organism: Rhinatrema bivittatum (assembly GCF_901001135.1). Classification (NCBI taxonomy): domain Eukaryota; kingdom Metazoa; phylum Chordata; class Amphibia; order Gymnophiona; family Rhinatrematidae; genus Rhinatrema; species Rhinatrema bivittatum. Next base: position 61,996,555 of record NC_042626.1, on the reverse strand, counting down.
TGGAGACTTGAGGAATCAAGGAAGGCCAGAACAGAGTCTGTGATGACAAGGCTAGGAGTAGGGCCAGGCTCAAGGAGACGTGGTCAGTGATAGCAGAGGTCATGTTCCAGAGGTCAGTCCAAGAGTATTCAGCAGGGGTCAAGATCCAAAGGTCAGTCGAGAGTAGTCAGTCAAAGCAGGGGTCAGGTTCCAGAGATCAGACATGGTCAAGGAGGCAGGCAAAGGTCAGAATCCGGGCAGCAATCAGTGTAGTCAAGAACAGGCAGAGGTCAGTCCAAGAGGTACTACCTGAGGGAACGTAGGAACAGTCAGACGCTGGAACAGAAGGATGTTGGAACAGGAGGATGCTGGAACAGGAGGACGCTGGAACAAGACTGGAACAAGCGATGAGACACTGAGGCAAACTAGTATACACACGGTGTCGACCCGATTGCCAAGGCAAGGAAGTGAAGGCAGGAACTTCCTGATATACTGTGCCCAATCAGGGTGCGCCGCGGAACTAGGACCCGCCCCTGGCCCTATAAGGGACTGGGTGGTCCGCGAGCGCACACGCCTAGGGGCAGGACCAACGCCAGGGAGTACGCTGAGCCCCACCGTGAGGATTAATGCACTGAGGAAGGCCCTGTGACTGCCGCCGCGGGACGCCGTGGCCTCAAAGAGCTAGCTGCGGCCGCGGGAGAGGCTGACCCGGAACCTGCAGAGGAGTTGGGAAGGTAAGCAGGCCTGTGCTTGGGCCGAGCGTGGACAGGGCGTGCAACATTATTTTTCCCTATATGCATCGCCTTACACTTCCACATTAAATTTCAACTGCCATTTAGAAGCCCAATCTTCCAGTTTCACAAGGTCCTCCTGCAATTTATCACAATTTGCTTGAGATTTAACTACTATGCGTAATTTTGAGTCATCTGCAAATTTGTTCATCTCACTTGTCGTACCCCTTTCCAGATCATTTATAAATATATTAAAAAGCACTGGTTCAAGTACATATCCCTGAGGCACTCCACTGTTTACCTTTTTCCACTGTGAAAACAGACCATTTAATCCTACTCTGTCTTTTAGCCAGTTTGCAATCCACAAAAGGACATTTATTTATTTATTTATGTATTTATTTAAAGTGTCTTCTATACCGATATTAGTGGAGACATCATATCGGTTTACATCGAACTATAGAGAGGAAAATTACAAAAAACAGGGGAATGGGGAGGGGATACAATTAAACCAATAGGATGGCTAAGAAGGCGCAGGAACAAAAACAACAGGTGAACTTGAGAACCTTGAGAACAAGTGCAATGGCAATTCATTGCCTCCTATCCCATGACTTTTTAGTTTTCTTAGAAGCATCTCATGAGGGACTTTGTCAAATGCCTTCTGAAAATCCAACACACCAAACACTACATCTACCGGTTCACCTTTGTTCATGTTTATTCACTTCTTCAATACAATGTAGGAGATTTGTGAGGCAAGACTTACCTTGAGTAAATCCATGCTGGCTGTGTCCCATTAAGCCATGTCTATCTAAATGCTTTGTTGTTTTATCCTTTACAACAGTTTCCATGATTTTTCTGGCACTGAAGTCATGCTCACCAATCTATAGTTTCCCAGATCACCCCTGGAGCCCTTTTTAAATATCAGGGTTACATTGGCCACCTTCCAGTCTTCAGGTACAATTGATGATGTTAATGATAGATTAAAAATTAATTGAAATAGGTCTGAAATTTCATTTTTTAGTTCTTTCAGAACCCTGGGGTGATTACCATCCAGTCCATGTGATTTACTATTCTTTAGTTTGTCTATCTGGCCTACCACATCTTCCAGGTTCACTGTAATTTGGTTCAGTTTATCTGAATTTTGAAAGATGGAAATGATCAATGTGTGGAAAGAGATGAAGAAATGGCAGAAATATTAAACGAATACTTCAGTTCTGTGTTCACTAAAGAGGACCCTGGAGAAGGACCATCTCTACACAACAAGAAACTGGAAGGAAGTGAAATAGACGAAAACCCTTTTACAGTAGAAAATGTATGGGAAGAGCTAAAGAATCTGAAAGTGGACAAAGCCATGGGACCTGATGGGATTCATCCAAGGATACTGAAGGAGCTCAGAGATGTGCTGGCGGGTCCGCTGTGTGACCTGTTCAATAGATCCCTAGAAACGGGAGTGGTGCCGAGTGATTGGAGAAAAGCGGTGGTGGTCCCGCTTCACAAGAGTGGGAACAGAGAAGAGGCTGGTAACTACAGACCGGTTAGCCTCACTTCAGTGGTGGGAAAAGTAATGGAGTCACTGTTGAAAGAGAGAATAGTGAACTATCTACAGTCCGGAGAATTGCTGGACCAGAGGCAGCATGGATTCACCAGGGGAAGATCCTGTCAGACAAATCTGATTGACTTTTTTGATTGGGTAACCAAGGAATTGGATCAAGGAAGAGCGCTCGATGTCATCTACTTAGATTTCAGCAAAGCTTTTGATATGGTTCCGCACAGGAGACTGGTGAATAAAACGAGAAGCTTAGGAGTGAGTGCCGAGTTGGTGACCTGGATTGCAAACTGGTTGACAGACAGAAGACAATGTGTGATGGTAAATGGAACTTTCTCTGAAGAGAGAGCGGTGTTAAGTGGTGTACCGCAAGGATCGGTGTTGGGACCAGTCCTGTTCAATATCTTTGTGAGTGACATTGCGGAAGGGATAGAAGGTAAGATTTGTCTTTTTGCGGACGACACTAAGATCTGCAACAGAGTGGACACGCCGGAAGGAGTGGAGAGAATGAGACGGGATTTAAGGAAAATGGAAGAGTGGTCGAAGATATGGCAGCTGAGATTCAATGCCAAGAAGTGCAAAGTCATGCATATGGGGAGTGGAAATCCGAATGAACTGTATTCGATGGGGGGGGGGGGGGGGGAAGGCTGATGTGCACGGAGCAGGAGAGAGACCTAGGGGTTATAGTGTCTAATGATATGAAGTCTGCGAAACAATGCGACAAGGCGATAGCAAAAGCCAGAAGAATGCTGGGCTGCATAGAGAGAGGAATATCGAGTAAGAAAAGGGAAGTGATTATCCCCTTGTACAGGTCCTTGGTGAGGCCTCACCTGGAGTACTGTGTTCAGTTCTGGAGACCGTATCTACAAAGAGACAGAGACAAGATGGAAGCGGTACAGAGAAGGGCGACCAGAAAGGTGGAGGGTCTTCATCGGATGTCATATGAGGAGAGACTGAAGAATCTAAATATGTACACCCTGGAGGAAATGAGGAGCAGGGGTGATATGATACAGACTTTCAGATACTTGAAAAACTTTAACGATCCAAAGACAACGACAAACCTTTTCCATCAGAAAAAAATCAGCAGAACCAGAGGTCACGAGCTGAGGCTCCAGGGAGGAAGACTAAGAACCAATGTCAGGAAGTATTTCTTCACGGAGAGAGTGGTGGATGCTTGGAATGCCCTTCCGAAGGAAGTGGTGAAGTCCAAAACTGTGAAGGACTTCAAAGGGGCGTGGGATAAACACTGTGGATCCATCAGGTCTAGAGGACGTGTATAAAGAGGAGGCAGCAAAACACTGCACGGAGTGGCAGTAGCCACAGAGGCATTCACGGAGCGGGATGCCAGTGGCTAGTGGTTGGTGTTCCACCTTCATGGAGAGGAAGGATGGAGGGCTGCCATCTCCAAATTAAAAAAAAACAAACAAAACAAAACAAAAAAAAAACCATGGGTGGGTAAGAGTATGTAAAATTAACGGAGAGTTCATAGGCTATAGGTATTACCAATTATTAGGCTTATTCAATATTTGTTGATAGTTAATGTGGCTTTCAATGCATACTTCACTTTCAATGCATATCCAGCATAGCTCTCTGCTTCAACGGCAGGGGAGAAGTAAAACTAATAGTTCACGCTTATCCAGCATAGCTCTCTGCTTCAACGGCAAGGGAGAAGTAAAACTGATACTTCACGCATATCCAGCATAGCTCTCTGCTTCATCGGCAGGGGAGAAGAAAAACTAATACTTCACACATATCCAGCATAGCTCTCTGCTTCAATGGCAGGGGAGAAGTAAAACTAATAGTTCACGCTTATCCAGCATAGCTCTCTGCTTCAACGGCAGGGGAGAAGAAAAACTGATACTTCACGCATATCCAGCATAGCTCTCTGCTTCAACGGCAGGGGAGAAGAAAAACAACCAATAAGGGCTGAATAACATAGTCTGGATAAACAAATAAGTATGGGTGTAGCTTGCTTGTTGCGGCAGTTACTACCCCTAACTAATCAAGCTTGATATTTCACTTGGATGCAGCTCCATCACTGCTCTCTGCATTAATAGTGGGGGTGAAAGGGAAATAGAACCAAGGGTTGCTAAGAGCCAAGAGAAACAGATAGTATGAAAGGAAAGAAGTGTGAAGCTTGCTGGGCAGACTGGATGGGCCGATTGGTCTTCTTCTGCCGTCATTTCTGTTTCTATGTTTCTATGAATCATCACCCTTGAAAACCGACTCCATAGCAGGTATCTCCGCAACATCTTCTTTAGTCTGCGATGACCTTATCTTCCCTTAGTGCCCCTTTAACCCCTCAATCATCTAATAGTCCAACCGACTCCCTCACAGGCTTTCTGCTTTGGATATATTTTTTAAAAATTTTATTATTAGTTTTGAATTAAGTCGAACACCATATCCTATGCCTCTTGATATATTTCATGAACAACCTTGTGAGGAGGAAAAGGAAAAATGGAAGATGGTAGGTTGTTATCAAAAAGGAAAAGAATGGATGCATCCAGAAGGGAAGAAGTGTTTAACTACATCTGAAGTGTTACAATACTTTACTGCCTGGCATTCAACCATGCATTTGCCTGCCACAGCATTATTAGCTGGGATACAAAGTAATCATTGGAACCAGAATTTATATGCTTTAGCTGTACAGATAATTCATAACTGTCTAGTCTGTTCTACTCATATAGCTCGTCGAGGCCCAGCTGTAAGTCCTGGTAGCCTGCCTATTCCCCAAGGACCAGGTTTGGAGTGGCATATTGATTACACTGATATGATTGAACCGGTTAAAGGAAAACGGTATGTATTGGTATGGGTGGATAGTTTTTCACATTGGATAGAAGCTTTTCCATGTGCTAAAGAAACGGCGCATGTGGTAATAGAAACCTTTTTGCATAGAATTTTACCAACTCATGGATGCCCGATTAAAATTGTATCTGATAATGGGACACACTTTAATAATCAAATTATGAATGAATTACAAGAGATTTGTAATATTATCCATCGACGTGTATCTGTTTATAAGCCAACGTCGAATGGTTTGGTAGAACGATATAACGGGATATTGAAAACTAAATTAAGGGTGTTGCTAGCAGCATTAAATAAAGACAAGACAAACAAATTATACACCTGGTTAGATGTATTGCCATTAGCCTTAATGAATATAAGTAACATGCCGGGTACTCTTCATGAAATTACCCCTTTCCAATTACAAACTGGTCGCATAATGAACCCAGTGAAAGTTAAGACCACACATACTCCAGTTGAATATTGGAAGAGACTTCAGCCTTTGATGGCCATGGCGGAAGATCTGATACAAACTGATTCATGCACAACCCCTAAACAAACTTTCTCTACTCATTTTGCTTTAGGTGATCAAGTTCTGAGAAAGAATTACACTCATAAAACAATTGTCATTGGTCACTTTAGAAGGTAATGGGGAAGAGCAGGAAGTTCCAGATGAATGGAACTGGAACCAGCTGCCTTCAGAATTATGGAGCATGGAGGAAGCCCCATATGGTAAAGCCAAGACAGCGCCAGCGTATCGAATTAGGATAGAGCCTCATGAACCGGGGCCCTATGTAAATCCATATCCAGTTAAATCAAACTTAATGGAACCTACTATGAAACATATTGCAAAACTATTAAAGCATGGTATTATTGAAGAGTCCCACTCGCCTTACAATACTCCATTGTTCCCGGTACCTAAGGGTGAAAATGATGTCAGAATTGTTCATGATTTACGTGCACTAAATGAGATAGTGATTCCGCAGTACCCAGTATGTGCAAATCCTTTGACTCTGTTACAAACGCAACCCATATACAAATTTAATTCAGTTATTGATTTATCTAACGCATTCTTTGCCATTCCCTTACATATGGCTTCTCGTGATTTAACTTCCTTTGTATTAGGTACTAAAGCTTATCGATGGACGCGAATGCCCCAAGGCTTCACAGATAGCCCTACGGTTTTTTCCAAACAATTAAATAAAGATTTAGAGCAATTTAGAAAAATTCTGCCTAAAACTGTTTCCCTATTTACATATGTTGATGACATATTGCTTTCTGCAAATTCTAAAATAGAGTGTTGGGAATGGACATTTAAATTATTACAAGTACTTGGAGGAGCAGGTTACAAGTGTAATCAACAAAAGTGTGTACTGGCAAAGACTCAAGTTAATTTCTTGGGCCAGGTTATTTCAGCAGAAGCAAAACGCATAACAAAGGATCTATTGGTAGAATTACAGAAGCAGGAGGTACCACATACCTTAAAACAATTACGAGGCTTATTGGGAACTTTTAATTATTGTCGCCAATGGATACCGAGATATTCTGAACGTATTTCTCCTCTTTTGAGGCATTTACAAGTACCGGCTGGTACTAGTTCCCAGGCGCACGTTAAATTAACTGAAGATGATAAAGCAATTATACAGGAAATGTTGCAAACCTTGCTTAATGCTGAACCGTTAGGCACGGTTGACCCTGAATTAAAAATCCATATATGGGTGCGAGATATGGGAACTACATGGGCTGCTTTCGTTAATCAAACTAATGTTCCAAGACAGCCTGTTGCATTTTTATCTGGATCTTATAGTCCAGTGGAAATGGCTTTTTCAGAAATTCCAAAATTATTAACGGCTATAGTGGCCGCTATTGAGAGTTTTTGCCTCTATGGCTAACTTCTTTTCAAATTCTCTTAGCCAGTGCCTTGTTTATGTTTAAACGTCAAAACCAAGATTTTAAAATGGATTTGTTCTTTAATTGGTAGCCAATGTAACTGTTTTAAATGGGGTTGTGTACTAGTTCATCTAGGACAAGAAAAAATCAGCCTGGGTGCCATATTTTGTACAACTTGAATATGCTGAACCACTTTCTCAAGAATACCAAGTAAAACCCCATTACAGTAATCCCATATTGGGGAAACCAGCACTTGAACCACTGTTTGGAAGGACTCAAAACTCAACATATTTCTCACTCTCCGTAACTGACAATTTTTTAAAAAGTAGGCCTTACCTGATTCAAAATATGAGAATTAAAAGGCAAATCAGTATCATAGATCAGTCCCAAATTCCTAACCTTTGCTGATGAATTTATAATTTCACCATTGATCTGAAGAACCTCTGAAGATGGAATATTTTCCTTCCCTGCAATAAAACCACTCTGATTTTTTTCCCATTTAAAATCTATTTATTTATTTCTCTCAATCCACATCACAATCTTTTTTAAGCCTTTTTGAGCTAACAAAAAAAAAATAATTAATAATTCACATCTTGCCCTAAAGGCCACACCAGTTGAACATCATCTGCATAAATAAACACCTTAAAACCCAAAGAACAAATAAAATGATCCAACAGCTTTAAAAAATATATTAAATAGAAGTGGTGACAGTGGGAGCTCTGAGGAACCCCACACTGAATTTAAAAGTTTCCTGAGAGTTCCCTATTCACTTTAATCTCAGCCATCCTAGTCAATAAAAAAGACTCAATCCACTGCATGATTAATCCTCCCATAATCCTCCCATCCCCAGTGACTTACAATGAGATGAAAGAATCTCATGATCCACTAGATCAAATGACTTGTTTATGGTACCAGCAGAAGCAAAGCATTTCTCTTTAGATAACAGAATCACTTACGGGTAAATTTGGGGAGTTGTTTTTTAAACATATTTTTCGGCCCCCTGTTTTGGCAATGGTTGTAACACTCATCTCTGCAATAGGTTTCGATGGCGGGGCATTTGCAACCCATGTCATACTAGCTCTCACATATCCTAAACAACAAAAAGAGACCATCTTTGGCACAGGGCGTAACATTACAATTTGACTTTATCCAAAAAAAAGAAATCAAAACGATGCAGTAATGAATTTATTCCAAAGGATTAGTTATCCAGTTGACTATATGGAGTTTCTAGACCTAAGGGCTGGAGCATGAGACTAGCATCCTGGAGCTGGCCCAGTGGCTTAGTGGTTGCCCCGTGCACTGCCATGCATAGTGTCTGATTTTAAAAAGTAAAACTGGGTTTGACTCGAGTAAATGCACTTTTCTCGAGTAAGTGGGCTTTTGAAAATTGCTACAATATATGCCATTGAATTGTCAATAGGATTTGCTCACCTAAGTGCACTTTACTTGAGTAAATGGCTTTTGAAAATTGCTACGATAGTATGTTACATTTACGGGTGCAACTCCTTTGGGAACTGAATTTAATTTCCACGTGAGGTAATTGCACAAATTGTGATCTGTGCTGTATACAAATAATCACAAAACATGAACAGGCTCAATTACTATAAAACCTTTTACCAAGGTTGTACTGTTTTATCTATAAAAAGAATTTAATTACTTCAGACTCTCCTGTTGATTATATTACTCTAGTTGCCAGTGGTTTTTAGAATCAAGTTCAAGATTTTAATTGATGAAGTTTGCACAGCAGATGTCCTCAATATTTAACAGATTTGTTGGTGCTATATAACTTGACTCGGGTTTTATGTCTTCCCAATGCAAGCTTCTGGTTCTCCCTTCACCAGCTCAAATTAGATTGGAGAGTATGTGACAATCTGCTTTTAGCTATTTTGGGCCTTTACTTTGAAATACTGTCCCCTTGGATTTGCGACTGGAGCCAATCTTCTGTAAATTTGGAAAGACATTAAGGCATGGCTTTTTAAGTGTTGCTTTTAAAGGTGAATTTTAAAAGCCGGACATGCATCAAAATCAGGAGATGTGTGCATATAGGACAAGCGTGCATTGCGGAAAGGTTAGAAGGTAAAGTTTGTCTAATTGCGGATGATATTAAGATCTACAACAGGGTAGAAAGAATGAGACAGGATTTAAGGAAACTGGAAGAGTGGTCAAAACTATGGAGCCGGGATTCAATGCCAAAAGTGTAGAGTCATGCATCTGGGGTGCAGTAATCCAAAAGAGCTGTATGTGATGGGGGGGGGGGGGGGGGGGGAGGGCTGTGGTGCACAGAGCAAGAGAGCAAGAGAGGGACCTTGGGGTGATAGTGTCTAACGACCTGAAGTTGGCGAAGCAAGGTGACAGGGTGATAGCTAAAGCCAGAAGAATTCTGAGCTGCATAGAGGGAGGAATATTGAGTAAGAAAAGAGAAGTGATAATCCCCTTGTACAGGTCCTTGGTGAGACCTCAGCTGGAGTATTGTGTTCAGTTCTGGAGACCGTATCTCAAAAGGGACAGCTTCTGAATGTCCACCAACTGTCACTTGATAAGCAGGATTATTGGTTTTAAATCTCCTAGAGCAGTGGTTCTCAACCAGTGTGTCACCAAGAACATGCAGGTGTGTCGCCACACTTCCCGGTCCCCCGCTGACCCAGCTGCTCCCTGGTCCTCCTCTGCCCGGGCTTAAAATTCTGTCAGCCCGGGCGGAACGCGGCAAGACAGCCGGAGTCAGCGGCATCGGCATCGTCTCTTCTTCCCGCGCCCCCCGGCCCGGAAGAGGAAGTGGTGAGCAGTGGGTGCGTGCGCCGGAAGAGGAGACCATGCTAGTGTGGTCAGTGTCGGCCCGAAGAACAGAAGAGAGACGTAGCCGGAGGAATGAGCAGCGCGGCTTGGAGGAAAATGAAGAAGAGCGTCAACCCCCGCAGCCGATGGGACTCCTCCTCCGCGAGGGCTGAAAATGAAGGAGGTTAGGGTTGGGAGGAGGCTGCTGCTTCCGCTAGTTCCGCGGGGGTGGGGGGGGGTGGGAGGGAGAGAGAGTGAGTGAATGAGCGAGCAAGCATGTGTGTAAGTGTGTGAGTGAGATAGCATGTATGTGAATGATTGAGAGCCTGTATATGTGAAAGAGAGTATGTGTGTGATTGAGAGCCTGCTTGTGAGAGAGAGAGCATGAATTTAAGTTTACAATTGGGAACCTGTATGTGTAAGTTTGTGATTGCAAACCTGTTTGGGTGAAAGAGTATGTGTGTATGATTGAGATCCTTTGTGTGTGAGAGAGATCATGTGTATGTATTATTAAGAGCCTGTGTGTATAAGTAAGGGAGAGAGCATGTGTGTCTGTGTGTGATTGAGAGCTGGTTTAGGTGAGAGAACATGTCAGTATGTGATTGAGAGCCTGTGTGAAAGTGAGAGAATGAGAGAGCATGTTTGTAAGCATGTGAATGAGAGTCTGTGTGTGAGAGAAAAAGACAGCATATATGTGTGTGATTGAAAGCCTGTGTGTGTAAGTTTGAGATTGCAAACCTGTTTGGGTGAAAGAGTATGTGTGTATGATTAGGATCATTTGTGTGTGAGAGAGATCATGTGTATATATGATTAAGAGCCTGTGTGTATAAGTAAGAGAGAGAACATGTGTGTCTGTGTGAGATTGAGAGCTGGTGAGGGAGCACGTGAGTATGTGCTTGAGAGCCTGTGTGTAAATGAGAGAGAGCATGTTTGTAAGCATGTGAATGAGTCTGTGTGTGAGAGAAAAAGACAGCATATATGTGTGTGATTGAAAGCCTGTGTGTGTAAGCGTGAAAAGATAGACAGCATGTGTGTAAATGTGTAATTAAGAGCCTATATAAGTGAGAGAAAAAGCATGGGTATATGTGAGTGACTGAGAGCATGTGTGTATAGGTGTGTAATTGAGAGCCAGTGTGAGAGAGAGCGCTGGTATGTGATTGAGAGAGAGGAGAAAGTTCCAAGCAAACCACTCCTCCTCCTGCTAATTCAAAACAATCTCAGGACACCTGGATATCAAATATTTCCAGGTATGCAGAGCAAAAACATTTTTGTATCCTTATTTTTCATTACTGGGTCTTTGTGTCTGCTATTTTGAAATATTTTATTGGTATCTAGAAATTTTTTATATGAGTTTTTAATTATTGGATATTCCACTCATCAGTGTTTTGAAATAATCTGTTCTTTTTGTTAGAATGGTTTTACTGCTACTGATTTTATATTTCTTGATTTGTTTTATAAGGATGGGTGATGTTTCTTTTTTCCTTTGTTACACTGCATACAGAGACTCTGGCTTGTTGCAGTTTCCAGTTCAATTTTTTCTGCATGCTTCTAGTTATGCGTTTTGGTCTCTTTATTCTTTGTTAGGTGAGGGTCAGCACATGTGATTTAGGTGAGGTTTTCTGCTGGCGTGTAGTTTCTGTGTAGGGATCTATAGCAGCCTGACTTGGTCTGTTTTCCTAATAGGAGATGTATTGGTGTCTTAAGGCCTGGTGTAATATTTCAGTGTTGCCTTTTCTTAGGTAAGGTGGTTACTGTTTAAGTGCTGGAAATTGGTGCTGTTTTGGTGTGGGATGTTTACTATTTATGCAATTTCTGTTCAGACAGAATATGTATCTTTTCCTTGTGTCATTTTAAACAATAAAAATAATTACCGGACCTTTACTTTTTATTTTATTTATTTAACATTTTTTATATACCGATAGCCGTTTGCACATCGTATCGGTGTACATTTAACTCAGAACTAGTAGGCGATGCCTTTATATGGAACAGAAACTAAAAATAAACAGTAAAGTATAGTAACAGATATAACAATGGAAATAAAATGTAATAAAATGGAAATGAAATAAAATAAAATGTATTTCCGCCGTGAATTGTAATGAGCAGTGTGTCACACATGTGAGCGTGGCCTGTCCGGTGTGTCACGATGGGAAAAAGTTGAGAACCACTGTCCTAGAGCACGTGCATGTTACAAAATCCATGGGCTGTGTGCACATGCACGACGGATTTTATAATCCGTGCACGTACGTGTGGGCGTCGCGCGCGAGGGGGGATTTTGGCAATTTCCTCGTGGTGATGCATTCCAGCCTTCCCCAGTTCCCTATCCCCCTACCTAACCTCCTTTCCCCTTCCCCTCTCCTTCCCACCCCCTGAACCCTCCCTTTTTCTTTGTTTCACAACTTACTTCAGCTTCCTGAGCTGAAGTAAGTTGCGCGCGCCAGCAGCCGGGTCTTCTGGACAGCGAACAATGGTGCTGTCCCGGCCCACCCACCGTGCCCAGAACATGACCCCCCGGTCCACCCCTTCGAAGAGGCCCAGCACTTGTGAGTGTATTAGGCTTTATGCGCAAGGCCGGGCCCCTTCGAAAACTGGCTCAGCGCGCACAAGGTCTGGCCATGTGCATAAAGCCCGGATTTTACACACTCGGGACTTTAAAAATCTGGGCTTAAGTGCAAAAAATAAGTAAATAAATAAATAGATAAAATAAATACAGAAACGCTGAAGGCAATACCAGACCTTTATGGGGAGGGGGGGGGGGGTGAAGTCAACTTTGATCTTTTTATTTTTGTCTTCATCAGCTGGCAAGAGGGCATAACCAAACCCACTTGTTCGGACTGGTCTGACATGGACAATAAGGAAGGAAGGAAATAAGATTATTAATAATTTGTGAAAAAAGAGTACAAGTGAAGTTCAAACGGAGCTTATTTAGTAATATCAAAGTAAATCCTTCATGCAATTATTTTTGTTGGTCTGATATTTTGTACTCAAGGCAACATGATTCTTTATAGACTAACACCAATATAAAAAACAAATTTTTATAAACTAAAAGATAAGAAACATTAATCCATATCTTATAATTATATGTGAGCAAGCAAATAGGGTTTCATAAAAGGAATCAGTGTACAGATGTTAGATTTTAGAAAAAGGAAATCTTGCAGGATGGCTGGAAAACATCGTGACAATAAAGCTGCTGCCACAGTTACCTCTGTCCAGATAGATATCCCAAACTTTAGCAAGTAACCAGTTCAGTATGGAAGATACCTGTAGGTCAACTCACTCAGGAAACAGACGGCAGAACTAAGAGAATATGTGGTGAGGCTTAGAAGTATCCAAGACAATGAGTAGTACATCAAAGAACTGTTTCTTGAGGTATCTAACATAGAAAACAACAATAGAAAGATGACAGCTGGACACAGAGAGGCCAATATTCAGTAGGCTGTTTAGTGAGTAAGTTATCCAGTTAAAGTTAACCAGATAACTTGTCCAGTATATTCAATGGATAAGTTCCTTTGGAGAAGTCCATAAACTGTAATTAATGTTGGGAATTATTAGAAAGGGAATGGTGAATAAAACATAAAATGTCATAATGCCTCTGTATCGCTCCATGGTGAGACCGCACCTTGAATACTGTGTACAATCCTGGTCACCGCATCTCAAAAAAGATATAATTATGATGGAGAAGGTACAGAGAAGGGCTACCAAAATGATAAGGGGAATGGAACAGCTCCCCTATGAGGAAAGACTAAAGAGGTTAGAACTTTTCAGCTTGGAGAAGAGATGGCTGAGAGGGGATATGATAGAGGTTTTTAAAATCATGAGAGGTCTAGAACGGGTAGATGTGAATCGATTATTTACTCTTTCAGAAAGACTAGGAGGCACTTCATGAAGTTAGCATGTGGCACATTTAAAACTAATCGGAGAAAGTTCTTTTTCACTCAACGCACAATTAAACTCTGGAATTTGTTGCCAGAGGATGTGGTTAGGGCAGTTAGTATAGCTGTGTTTAAAAAAGGATTGGATAAGTTCTTGGAGGAGAAGTCCATTACCTGCTATTAATTAAGTTGACTTAGAAAATAGCCACTGCTATTTCTAGCAAAGGTAACATGGAATAGACTTAGTTTTTGGGTACTTGCCAGGTTCTTATTGCCTGGATTGGCCACTGTTGGAAACAGGATGCTGGGCTTCATGGACCCTTGGTCTGACCCAGTATAGCATGTTCTTATGTTCTTAGGGGCAGATTTTCAAAGGGGTACACGTGTAAGATATGCACGTAACCCCCGAAAAGCTGCCCCTTCCACCCCCTGCGCACGCCGAGCCTATGTTGCCTAGGCTCGGTGGCACGCACAAGCCCCGGGACGTGCATTAGTCTTGGGGCTTTCCTGGGGGGGGGGGCGTGTCGGGGCTGTGTCACAGCGGCGCGTCATTGGGGGGCATTCCAGGGGTGGGGTCGTGGGTGGGGTTCTGGCCCAGTGGCATTTCGGGGGCGAGGCCGAGGCCTCTAAAACTGCTCCCGGTCCAGGGAATTGTGTGCCGGCAGCCGGCCGGCGCAGGCGTAACTTTTATAATAAAGGTAGGTGGGGGGGTTTACATAGGGCTGGGGGGTGGGTTAGGTAGAGGAAGGGAGGGGAAGGGAGGGGAAGGTGGGGGGGCGCCGGAAAGAAAGTTCCCTATGAGGCCGCTCCGATTTCGGAGCGGCCTCGGAGGGAACGGAGGCAGGCTGCGCGACTTGGCGCGCGCAGGCTGCCAATTTTGCACAGCCTTGCGTGCGCCAATCCCGGATTTTAAAAGATACGCGCTTATCTATTAAAATCCGGCGTACTCTTGTTTGAGCCGGGTGTGCGTACTTTTTTTTAAATCTGCCCCTTAATGAATATGGAATAGCCACTACATGTTACCAGCAATAGTAACATGGGATCTATTTAATGTTTGGGTACTTGCCAGGTTTTTGTGACTTGGACTGTCTGCTGTTGGAGTCAGGATACTGGGCTTGATGTTCCTTGGTCTGACCCAGTATGGCATATGTTATGTTCTTATTGAAATACAAGTCTCTTTCTCCTAAGTGCTGCAGACACACTGAGGTCCACATTCAAAAGGCGTTTGCCTTGGTAACTAGGAAGTGTCCTGTGTATGCTTTCAGTGCAGGGCCGATGTGAGCATTAGGCAGGACCAGGCAGCTGCCTAGGGCACTGGAAGAGGGCGAGGTGCTGTAGGTGGACATGAGGGTGCCATTTTTTAAATCAGGGAAGGAGGCTAGAGGTGCAAGCGAATCATGAGAGAGGTCACCATTGTATGAAAGGAGGTTTGTGGAATGGGAGTTGGGGATAGAGAGAGAGAGGGCAAGGGGGGTCATAGGATTGATATAGCATCACTTTTTTAATGGGGGGAGGAGTGTGTGACATTGGGCTACTGCTGGCCCAAGAGGGTTTGTTTTTTTTAAGCTTTTCCAGCTTTGTGCTGAATGGGTGCATCTGGATAACTTTAGACATTCAGTAGCAAAGCTAAGTTATCCAGACAATCTTAACCAGTATGTTCAGCAGGAGACACTGAATACTTGGCTAAAGTTTTACGGATAACTTAGCTGTTGGAGATCCATATTCAGCACCACTTAGCTGGACAAATTTAGACTTATCCGGCTATGTGGCTGTGGCTAAATATCTGCCTAGGCTTAGCAATCATCAACACAGCTGGATAACTACGTAGCCAGCTAAATAGTTAGCCAGCTAAGTGGTTGATGGGGCAGGGGTGTAACTGCTGGGAGGATTTGTGTTAGCTGGATAAGTAATCCAGATAACTCCAATATTCAGAGTTAGCTGGGGAACTTATCCAGCTAACTCTGGTTGCGCCAGAGTCATTTCCTAAAGTTAGCCAAAAAAACATGTTTTTGCCTTTAATGGATCCAAAAGCAAATAAAGTACAAGTTTTAATATTTTTGGAGGCACTTTCCATTTGTTTTGGATGCCATAAACCAAATGTAAGCTCATTCATCACATTTTATCAATTTGTTTCAAATGAACTTACATCACTAATTTATTATTATTTTTATTTATTATTATTTTTATATACCGACATTTGATCTCAATTGAGATATCACACCGGTTTACATTCAGGTACTGTAGGTATTTCTCTATCCCCAGAGGGCTTACAATCTAAGGGGCGGATTTTCAGACTCCGCGAATAGGCCTACTTTTGTTTGCGCTCCAGGCGCAAACAAAAGTACGCTGGATTTTAGTAGATACGCGCGGAGCCGCGCGTATCTGCTAAAAACCTGGATCGGCGCGCGCAAGGCTATCGATTTTGTATAGCCTTGCGCGCGCCGAGCCGCGCAGCCTACCCCGTTCCCTCCAAGGCCGCTCCGAAATCGGAGCGGCCTTGGAGGGAATCCTCTAACGCCCTCCCCTCACCTTCCCCTCCCTTCCTCTACCTAACCCACCCGCCCGGCCCTGTCTACACCACCCCCTTACCTTTCTCCGGGGATTTACGCCTCCCGGAGGGAGAAGTAAATCCCCGCGCGCGAGCGGGCCTCCTGCGCGCCGGGCCGCGACCTGGGGGCGGATACGGAGGGCGCGGCCACGCCCCCGGACCGCCCCGGGCCGTAGCCACACCCCCGTACCCGCCCCCAAAACGCTGCCGACACGCCCCTGAAACGCCGCGACGACCGGGCCCGCCCCCGACATGCCCCCCCTCCGAAAACCCCGGGACTTACGCGAGTCCCGGGGCCTGCGCGCGCCGGTAGGCCTCTTTGAATGTAGGCATACCGGCGCGCAGGGCCCTGCTCGCCTAAATCCGCCCGGTTTTGGGCGGATTTAGGCGAGCAGGGCTCTGAAAATCCGCCCCTAAGTTTGTACCTGAGGCAATGGAGGGTAAAGTGACTTGCCCAAGGTCACAAGGAGTGACATCAGGACTCAAACCCTGGTCTCCTGGTTCATAGTCCACTGCTCTAACCACTAGGCTATTCTTCCTCCCTACTAATGGGCTGCTATCTTGAAAGCAGGATGACTGGACACTCAGGGTACCATGAAACCTGTTCACATCCAGTGCCACCGCGAGAGGAGGAAGGCTGAGCATCCAGGGATCCTGGAAACCTGAGTGTCATAGTGAGAACACAGCATCTCTGATGAATCTGTAATGTTTTATATGTATCTCTTCACCTGGAAAAACACAGCGTGGCTAGAAAACCTGTCAGAGGAATGTGTAGCCTAACTCCTTTCCTATCAGGCAGCAAGGCCGGGAGTGGCTGTCAGAAGGAATGCTCCTTCAAGTGTTTTTTCAGAAAAGAGAAGCATTTTCATTTCTTAGAACTAAAGTTTAAAGGTTAGCGTCAAATTTCATTTACTGCCACATGGAACCTGTTCACATAGAGAACCTGTCTGTCCAGATATTAATGTCTACTGTCTGTCTCTCTATGTAGCTACACAGCACAGAGGTTTAACAGTGGGCTTTGGGGCACAGAATGTACCCAGAGATCCTTCCTTCGTGGAAAGCAGCTGAAAGTGGCCCTTGGAGCCTAGGAGAAATAAGCCAGATAACCATCCATTAGGCAGTACCATTTTATTGGAACTATATATAAAAAGATCACAATATAACCTCCCTTTCACCCATCCCTTTCAAGGGATGAAATTCATGCCTTACTAATCCATTAGAATTCCTTGAGGGTTGATATGAAGTATATGCAGGGGCATCAATAGTGAACCCAAGTCTCTTCCTTGGTGCCTCGAGTCTCTGCTTCTTCAATTGCTGGCGGAGCCCATCCTGCCAGTGGCCGAAGAAGAGGCCTGGCAGGCTGCTGAAAGAGACCCTTCTGCCGGCAGTGGAAAGCTTATTTGAGGGAGTCTGTATATGTGTGTGAGTGTTTGTGTGTGTGGGTATGTGAGTGAGAGTATGTGTAAGATGGAGCCTGTCTATGTGTGTGAGAGACAGAATGGACGTGTGAGTTAGAGGGTGTGTGTATATGACAGGGATAGGATAAAGTTTGTGTATCATCCCTTTCCCCCACTAATCCATAACAATCTCAGAGTTCCTGGAAATCAAAAGTCCCCAGATATGGAGAGTGGGAGATTGTTTTATCCTTATTAAAGTATTGGGTGTTATTTGATGGGTCTGCTGTTTTGAACTTTTTTATTGCTGTTTGTTAAGCCTTTAAACATGTTAATATATTTTTAAGTATTTAAAGTTATTCTATTTGTCAGCTATTTTAAAATATGTATTCTTTTTATTAGAATAGTTGAGGTTTCACATTTCTTGATTGTATTGTTTTATGTTTTATGAGGAATGGTGATGTTTCTGTTTTTAATCGATATCTAAAAAAAACTTTCCCAGACAAATGTTGTTACCATCTATGTGGCCATCATAGTAGGCACTCCTGGTATCAAAACACCTTCTTTGCCTTATATATAATCATCACCCAATATCTGATTTTCACTTTTTTTCTTTTGCAATTAAAAACTTATCTTAGTAAGTCATGAAACTGGAACTCCCTGACACGGGTCTGGGTTTGGAATCCATGCATCAGGCAGGGGGATGTTATCTTGTTCCAACCACTGGTTTTTCTATTTTCAGATTATTTTAAATGTCAAATTGTTGCCTTTTTTTGCCATACTATCCTTCTTGGTGCCAATGTGAAAACATGTTTCTGTTTTTCCATTATTACACTGCATTCAGAGTCTGGCTTCTTTCAGCTTCCAGTTCAGCTTTTGTTTGCACTTTTCTATTTATATTTTTTGGACTTTCCATTCAGTATTTGTTGAGTGTCTGTCTGTGTTCTGAATGTGTGACCTCAATGAGGTATTCTGCTAGCGTGTAGTTTCTGACTTGTTCCGTTTTCTTAATAGGAGGTGTATTGGTGTTTTAGAGCCTGGTATAATATTTCCAGTGTTGTCCTGTCTTAGGTAGGGTTGTTACTGTTTGAGTTATAGGATGACAGGTTTGCTATAGGTTCTGAGTACATTTTTTGCAGGGTTTTTAATTATTACACAATGTTCATGGTAGTGGAGGGAGTCTGTGCTGCTGTAACTGAGGTGTCGCCAGAATTTGAATATTATTTTTCTCTGGTGGATGGTAAGGGGAAATGTCCTTGTTCTGCTCTGTGCCCTTTGTTGAGGGAATTCCTGTGATGCAGAACTTGATGTGCAGAGTTTATTTTGAGATTCTGTCCTATCCTGCATAGATCCCCAGACTTCATTCCATATAGAAGAATTTTGATTGATGCTATTGAATCATCTTAGTGGTGATTTTGCTGATTATTTGTTGTATAGAAAGTTCTTCTCTCTAGAAATGCCACTGACATCCATGCCCAGCATCTTGTGACAAGGATGCAAAATGTCAGTAGACATGCCGCCTGCTTTTGGAGGGCTGGTGTTCTGTCTTCGCATGGACAGAGTTTGGTAAGAGGTGGGTGTGGAGAGAGCCATGGGACCCCCACTGGGATCGAACTAACGGTGTGGTTTCCCTGTCACAGGTCATATAGGATGACTCCCTGATGACAGCTGCTGCATGGGAATATGGAACAAAGATCATTTAACATTTAAAAATGTAATGTCCAATTAGGTATTTTTAAAGGATTATTCTTGGAGGTGGGAAGGGGAAGCTGCTGATTGTGATTGAGTTGGTTAATTATCAACACCTGTGGGGCGGGGGGGGGGGGGCATTGAGGGCTTATGGGCTTATGCCCCAAATCTTTTAGGTACCTAGCAAAGCCTGTGTGTCTGGATTTTTTTTTAAGCATTTTATAAAGTTCCTCATGGGAGACTCCTGAGGAAATTAAAAGTCATGGGATAGGAAGAAAAGCCTGGTTTAAGAACAGGAAACAAAGAGTAGCTCTCTCTTTTGGTGCAATCTCACGTCATTTTGATTGCCTCTCCCTGGACCTCCTCTAGCCTTTCTGAGATGCAGCCTCCAGAACTGTTTAGGTGACCGATGATCTGCAAAGAGCCCTTATCACCTTTATTCTATTGGCTGTGCCTCTCCCTGTGCACCCCACACTGCCTTATCACACTGCTACCTTAAGATCTTCAGACATTATCACCATGAGGTCTCTCTCCTGGTCAGTACACATCAGCTCCTCACCTCCCATCCCCTTTCCTCAACTTTCTGCACCCAAATGCATAACTCTATCCTTGTTTTGCATTGAATTTGTCAAGAATTCAGCCATTCTTTATCTTTTATTTAAATTGATTAATCGCTTAAAAAGCCTAGGCAATGTATAGCATAAAACATACATAAACTAATAAATATACATTACATATATATCAGTAAATATACTTGAACATGGACAGGCAGTAGCTGAAACAGGAGATGCTTGGAATAGTGTCATTTTTTAGTAAAAAGTCTACTTAAACAGCCATGTTTTAATAGGGATTTGAAAGTTTTAAACTGTCTGCTAAATGCAGTTCCACTGGAAAAGTGTTCCACAAAATAGGCGCCACAACAGGAAAAGCACTATGGGATGGAGAAGGCACATCAAGAAAGCCAATCATTCAACCAACTGCCAAGCATTCAACCACATCTCAGCCTCTCTGAAATCACTTTCAGTCTGTCTTCTTCCTTGGGGAGGTCCACTCTGTTGCAGATCTTTATGTCATCTGCAAAAAAAGCAAATTTGCCCTTCCAACCCTTCTGCAAGGTCGCTCACAAAGGTATAGAACAGAACCATCACCCAGATTAGACCACTAATCACATTTATCTCTTCAGAGTGAATTTCATTTACCACTAATCGGAGAGAGTTCTTTTTTACTCAACGCACAATTAAACTCTGGAATTTGTTGCCAGAGGATGTGGTTCGTGCAGTTAGTGGTGCTGGGTTCAAAAAAGGTTTGGATAAGTTCTTGGAGGAGAAGTCCATTACCTGCTATTAAGTTCACTTAGAGAATAGCCACTGCCATTAGCAATGGTAACATGGAATAGACTTAGTTTTTGGGTACTTGCCAGGTTCTTATGGCCTGGATTGGCCACTGTTGGAAACAGGATGCTGGGCTTGATGGACCCTTGGTCTGACCCAGTATGGCATGTTCTTATGTTCTTACTACCCTCATCATCTAACACTCAGCCTGCTTCTAATTCAGCCAAGCACTGTGGGACCTGCTCCCAGGCTTTTCAGATTATTTATAAGACTCCTATGTAGGACAATATCAAAGGTTTTGCTGAAATTCAAGTAAATCACTCCAGCGCACTCCATCCATTTCTCTAGTCACCCAATAAAAAACAACAATCTGGATTCATTTGACACAATTTGCCTTTGGTAAAGCCATGCTGCTTCAGGTCCTGCAACCCAATGGATTGTAGATAGCTCATTATCCTTTCATTCAGTAGAGTTTTTATGCACACTCCCTCCACTGAGAAGGATAATAGGCCTGTAATTTTACGGCCTCCTCTCTGTTACCACCTCTGTAAGCGAGAGCACATCTGCTCTTTTCCAGTCTCAGGAAATCACGATCTATTAAACTGTCCCTTAGAGGACCCACCAGAACCTCTTGTGAGCTCCCTTAGTATCCTAGAATGCATCCCATCTGGCCCTATGGCTTTATTCACTTTCAGTTTGCTAGTTCCGATCTACCCCGGTCTATATTTACCCTTGCCCACAATTAGTGGTCTTTCTCCAACTATTCTTCAGTGAATATTGAATACAAGTATTTGTTTACCATTTCTGCTTTACATTGTTCCTTCCTATCTTTCAGTCTTCTAATTCCATCTCTAGACTTCCTCTTTTCATTAAATACCTGAAGAAAATCTTGTCACCTTGCTTTACCTCCTAAGCTATTATTTTATTCCAGTTAACGCTTTTGCCATCCTGAGTACTTTCCTTGGCTCTTTATGCTTTACCAGATATTCTTCCTTATGTTCTTTTTTTCAATCGTTCATACTCTCTAAATGCGAAATCTTTTTTTACCCTACTTTTCAGCCACTTCTTTCAAGAAATATACCAGTTTCCTTTTCCTTTTATTAACCAGCCTGACTCATAGATTTGTTGCCATTATTATAGTTCCTTTCAGTTTGGCCAAAGTTAGGATTTTTGAAATTCAGATTCAGTGAAGCAGTCGGCAAAGCCGTTCTCATGATGACTTTTGTATTCTTGCAGGATTGCAGTTCTACCCTTCACCTTTACTTTTGCCATATGCAGGCTTCTTTTCTTGGATGTAATGGAGGTGTTTTTCCTGATGAAACCCCAACTTTGGGTACATAAAATATATCCAGTTAGTGATTTGCAAGCCTTTCACTAGTCACTGTGGTTCTTTGGAAGTGGTTAAGCAGATGGACCAGGCTCAGAGTGGTTGGACAGATTTCCCCCAAGTGAATGGTGTCCTTATACCAATCCACAAACTGAGGAAAGCACCTCAAACATTACTAAGAATATCAAAAAATTAATTTGACATCAAACTGCACTTTAAAACACCTTTCTCAAAGGAAGTGGTATCAAAT
Source organism: Rhinatrema bivittatum (assembly GCF_901001135.1). Classification (NCBI taxonomy): domain Eukaryota; kingdom Metazoa; phylum Chordata; class Amphibia; order Gymnophiona; family Rhinatrematidae; genus Rhinatrema; species Rhinatrema bivittatum. The sequence continues at coordinate 61,974,448 of NC_042626.1, read as the reverse complement.
AGATTGTGCTTATAATATTATAATCTACAGGCTCTTGCCCACAATGGGCTTCAACCAGTATCACATACGAAGCACTTGAGTTGACGTCATATACCCATTCCTTTATAAATTTACTGTGACTCAATGAACTTTATTGTTCCTCTATTCTATTATTTTAAAAAAAGATATCTTCTTAAAAATTCTTAACCTCCAATTTTTTATTTCACCTTTTAAAAGAAAGATTGTGTTTATCTTTGTAACCCACTCTCTCCAGTCTCAAGTGCTCATACATATTCCTAACATTGACAATGTTTCAGCATACCCTAATGCCTTCATCAGGGGACTTTCACAAACTTATCATAGATGGTCTCTCTCGGCTCAAGTTAGACTTTCAAATAATGCCATGGCCCTGCTGGAATTGCTGGTGGGGCCTGGGGAGGAGAAGCAATGCCGCAGCCCTGCTGGAATCACCAGTGGGGCCTTAGGAGAATTGGTGTGACCTGCTCCACAGGAAGTTGCTCAAAATAGAGCTGGGTCGTTCCCAAAAAAGAAGTTCTGTTGGCTGCAAGGGATGAAGAAGTAGACTGCTGTTGCTATTTCATTAGGGGGGAAAGTTAAGAGTATATGTATGTATGTATGTGTGAGAGAGAGAGAAGGGGAGCATTGTGTGTGAGAGAGAGCATGTGTGTATGTCTAAGAGTGTGGGAGAATGAGCATGTGTGTATGTGTGAGAAAATGAGAGAACATGTTTGTGCATGCGTGTGTGTATATATATGCAAGAGTATATGTGAGAGAGTGTAGGCCTGTGAGACAGCATGTGTGAGAGAGAGAGAGTGAGGGAGAGCATATGTGTGTGTGAGAGTGAGGGAGAGCATATGCGTTTATTTGCATGTGTGTATGTGTGTGTCAGAGAGAGCATATGTGTGTGAGAGAACAGAAAATTTGTGTGCAACAAACCTTCGTCCTCTCTTCCTGCTAATCCTTGACAATCTCAGGGCATCTGGAAATCAGGGGATTTTAAAAAAATCCTTATGTGTTTTAATTATTGGGTGTTATTTGATGTGTCTGTTGAAATATTTTATCGGTGTTCAGAAAATATTTATGAGTTTTTAATTATTGGTTGTTCTATTTGTTAGCTGTTTTGAATTATACTCTTTATTCTTGAGGTTTTACTACTATTGATGAAATTTATATTTCTTGATTTTATTGTTTTATGAGGAATGGTAATTATTTTTTTTCCATTGTTGCAAAGTATACAGAGTCTGGCTTTTTGGGATTTCCAGTTCAGTTTTTGTCTGTCCTTTTCTTTTTATATTTTATGGTCTCTTTATTCAGTATTTGGTGAGGGTTTATCTGTGTTCTGCATGTGTAACTGAGGTGAGGTATTCTATAGCAGCTTGGCTTACATTTTCCTAATAGGTGTTTTAGGGCCTATTATTAATGCCTGCATAGTTACCTTTTCTTTGGTAGGGTTGTTGCTGCTTGAGTGCTGGCAGTTAGTGCTGTTCTGATACAGAAATGTTATTGTGTTGTAATTCTGTTTTCTTGTGACTTTCAGAAGGCCAAGCCCATGCCCATGGTGTGTAACAATAGACTTAATATTATATGGCTTCCAAGTGTCAGTTTTGCTTTTTTCTAGGGTTTTCTGGTTGGCACCACAGCAGTGCATGTAAATATAATATACATATTGTAAGAGATATTTTTAGGGTTTATAAATATACTTTGTATTTTTTTTCTTATCTGTTTTTTTTTATTTTTTTATTCTATTTTACTAATTTTCTACACAATATTTGTTTTAGTTGATTTATGTTTAATTATTTATATATTTTTTAAATTTTGTTTTTGTTGGAATTGTTGTGAACCGTTTTGGTCAAACTGTGTTTGTGAAAGACGGTATAAAAATATTTTTAAATAAATAAATAAATACCTCAGAAGACTGTGCTTTGAATGTCCTTTTTCATGTAAAATCTGTTATTATAAATGCATAATTTTTAATTGTGTGTGAGGAGGGTGTGATAGGGTGGGGGTGCAGGGCTGTAAGGTTTTCCTAGGGCACCTAACACCCTTGTACTGGCCAAGGGCATTGTTGTACAAACTTTTAACAGAGTCTCCTAACTCATAGTATCATGTATTGTGTAATGGGTGAGGGTTGAGAAGCACTGCCTTCGTGGTAAAGATCATGTTAAGGAAAGCAAGTTTTCATGACGGTACTGAAACTGTAAAATTAACTCAAGCCGAGGACATTTTGTTTATTTTTATTTTAATGTAAACTTTTCAGTAGATTGTAACAACGTCACATTTCCTGTTCTTAATACTCTGGGGATAATTCTTTAATATTTGCCTTAGTCTCACAGCCTCTCCCACCAGAACATTAACTGCAAGGAACTGCCCTCACTGATGATCCTACAAGATGTGCTTTGCAGTAAATGATCTCATCTGAGGCCACTCTCAGGGAGATGCATCCTTCCTGCCTCACTCATTCCATCCCCCCAAATTTCCCTGTGTAGATGTTTGGAGGAAGGCTGCACTTGATAGTCCAGTGATATCTTTTAATTAAACAAAAACAAAAAAAATCTCATGGGTGTTTGAGCATTAAACAGGAGAAATTCTGTGGTTCTAGGAGTTTGGGCTTTCTAGTGATCAGAGGTAATGCCTTTCCATTGTTATTTTAACTGGCTTTAATACAAACAAAGTCTGTGGAGCAGAGGTGTACCAAGGGGGAGTGAGGAGGGGAGTCTGCCTCGGGGTGCCAGTGACCAGGCAACCACTGGGAATAGCGCCTGTCGGCGCAGCCGCAGAAGGAAACAAAAGCATGCATTGAGTAGACGCTTGCTTCTCAGCTGTGCCGGCAGAGCTCTGGTTCCCGGGCCCATTTGGATTCCTTGCTGGCTCAGGCTCCTCCGAGGTTGCTGCCGCCCTGCAGACTCCGAGTCCCCGATTTGGAGAGGGGGCTGCAGGCAGCCACCGACCAGAGATTTTGACGGTGAGTCAGAGGCGTACCTAAAGTATTTGGCACCCGGGGCAGATACAGATACTTCTTTTGGCACCCCCCTCCCCCCCCCCATATATAATTGTAAAATTTCCTAAACATCGATAAAATATATGAAAACAGCAGGCACATCAAATAACACTGAATAATTAAAATAAGGATTCGCTCTCCATATCTGTCATCCTCAGATTGTTGTAGACTGGGAGCACGCATACACACATATGTACCCTCTCTCTCACACACAGAGATTCATGCTTGGTGAGAGATGGAGGGAGCATGTGTGTGAGAAAGAGAGATAGAGGAAGTGTGAGTGTCTGTGAGATACTCACAAACACACTTCCTCTGTGTATTTCTCACAACACAAACATGCTTCCTCCATTTCTCATCCACACACATGCTTCCTAGCTCTCTCTCAGACATATGTTTCCTCTCTGTCTCCCACACTAATACACACACACTTACACACACACACATATGCAGGAAAAACTGAACTGGAAACCACAATAAGCCAGATTCTGTATGTAGTGCAATAATGGAAAGGCAGAACATCACTATTTCTCAAAACAATACAATTGAAGAAATATAAATCAATCAGAATAATAAAACCATAATAACAAATTCTGCATATCAAAACAGATAGGGGTAGATTTTCAAAACAGCGCGTGGGCATACATGTACACAAGATACCCAGCGCGCACACTTGTACACCCGATTTTATAACTTGTGTGCGCAGGCGCATGCAAGTTATAAAATCTTGCACAATTGTGTACCTTGCGCATGCCGAGCGTGCTGCCTTCCCCCCTTCCCTCCCAGGCCGCTCCAAAATTGGAGCGACCTTGGAGGGAACTTCCCTACCCCCCCACCCCATCTTCCCTTCCCCTACCTCACCCACCCTTCCCCCCTACCTTTCTCTTCTTTTTTTTTTTTTTATTTCCGAACTTACTTCAGCCCTAGGGCTGAAGTAAGTTGCGTGTGCCGGCCAACTGCCGGTGCATGGTGCCCAGCACAGCAGCAAATGGCCGTTGTGCCGGGAGCCTCTGACCCCATCCCACCCCGTCTCTGGACCACCCCGCCCCCAGTCCACCCCTTTAGTAAAGCACCGGGACTTACATGCATCCTGGGGCTTTACGTGCGTCATAGGGCCTTTTGAAAATAGGTCCGGCACACGTAATCCTTTGAAAATCCAGCCCATGATGAATAGAATTACCAAACACTAATAATATATTTCAAAATAACAAACATATCACATCTAATAATTAAAACTAACAAGGATAAAAAAAATAATCTCGCTCTCCATACCTGGGAACTTTAGATTTCTAGTCATCCTGAGATTGTTGTGGATTGGAGGAGAGCACACAAGCTTTAACGTTTCTCACACACATAAATACAGGCACACATGCAGAGGCACAGGCACACTGTCTCACAGAAACCACATTGGCACTCACAGACACACACATACAAGCCCACTTACACACAAACACAGACACTCTCTCATACACACACACTCACACCCTCTCATACACACACACACACTCACACCCTCTCATACACACACACTCACACCCTCTTATACACACACACACACAGACACCCTCTCATACACACACACACTCACACCCTCTCATACACAGGCACTCACTCTCACAGGGCCAGTCTCTCGCTCTCTCAGACACATTTTGGACCTCTTCTTCCGCCGCCTGCTCTGGAGAACGACTGGTGGCACGTCAGGGCCTCGCTTTTGCTGGCAGGGAGTAGGAACCCCGCCAGCACATTACTTCTCCACGCTGCCACGAGCCCTTGGCAATGGCACCCTTCTTCCTGTTATCACCCGGGGCGGAGCGCCCCCTCACCCCCCCCCCCCCCTTAGTATGCCTCTGCGGTGAGTCAGTGTAACGGGCGTTCCTTCCGTGGTCCTCTCTCTCTCTCACCTGCTCTGGGGAAGTCAACTGGTGGCAGGCAAAATGAAAAGGAACGGCCCCAGGTGCTGCTCTCACCACCCCAACCTCTCCTCGGCAGCCCGCGGCTCTCCCCCTCCCCCTTTAACCTTTTTATTAGCGGCAGTGTTGCTGTGTTGACCATAATTCAGAAGCTATCACCTGAGGCAAGCATGGCATGGTCACCTGCAAAGTATCAAGGCATCACAAAACTGCTGGGAGGAGGAGGGATTTAAAAAAAACAAAACGGAGAATTGGACCTTAACAAAAGATGCAGACCTTATTACCTTTTAAATTAAAAAATATTAGATTTAAAAAAATGAATTAATAGAAAACAGAAGTATACGTTTTAAGAAATCAATACAGTGAAGAACCTGGGAAATTTAAAGACCTTGGGTAATGCCTGCTGCTTTAAGAGTCCAAATCCTGCATAAATAAAAATAGGGACAGGAGGCGGATATTTAAGTGCAACTGCAGGGTGCACAATAGGTTCAAGTTCCCAGTGATAATCAGATCCCATGTGCAGTCCTTCCCAGCCCCCAATTTACCCTTCTCACTTCTGTTACCGTGTGCACACTGTGCTACATCCTGACGCAGCAGGCCTCTCCTGCATAAGGTTAAAGGTACCGTAAAGGATACGCTGCATTCTGCTCAGCATTTGAGAGAGGAAATACATTTGATTGCACGGTTTCTGTACCTGTTCTTAAGTTTTACCTAGGGCCTGCCTGATCCCTAATGAACTGATTGCTCACTGGGTAGGCCCCTAGTGACTCAGGCTGACACTGATTAAATCTACAAGGCTAAATTATAAAAGCAACACTAGAGATATGGATAATAAAATAATCCCATATTAATGTGGTGCTTTTAACAGAAAATGTATAGATGTAGGAACAGGCAGACCGATTGTTATATCACCCAACGTGACCATCTCTCGGTGGCCATCATGTCATGTTTTGAAAATAAAGCCTCCCATATTTGCTGTGTTCAGTGCTAAAGGTCACATTGTGAACAGGAGATGTCTGAGTTCTGTGCGGCTGTGCGGCTTAGTTTAGTTAATTTTGTGTGCTCACAGTTTTACTTGAAAATGTATCGCACAGCTCAGTTTTTGTTTTCCCTGGTCACAGCATCATCAGACAGATGTCAGTCCATTGTCCAATGACAAGAGTCAGCACCTCATCCTGCGTCTACTAAACAGGCCAATCCAGTCCTAGATTTGCCCCATTGCATGCATGGATTTGTAGTTCAGAATTTCCCCTTGATTCCCCCAAGAAAACCAGAACTACAAATCCAGGAATGCAATGGAGCAAAACCAGGACTGGATCAGCCGGTGCGGTAGACATGGGGTAAGGCAGTGACCCTACTTATTGCTGTTTTGAGCAAGGAAAGCAAATTTCTAACGTAGACTCTGTGGCATTTCCCGGTTGGCAGGGGAATGTGGCTGCTTTCTACCACTTATTCTGCTTTGAAACAGATGTGTATCATGCATGTATAAAAACACACAGGAGGATTTCTAAATGAGATCCCTGTGCCTTCCAGTCAGGGCACACTACATTGCACAGATTAGATTTAAGCCTCTTCTTGTTTTTTTGCTTGGATTGTATGTACTGCTTTATTGTGGTGGTATTTTATCTTGCTGGTGTAAAATAAATCTTAAAAATTTACTTCCAGACATAGTTTACTGTGTGCGTAAATTTTAAAATTATACATTTGGGTGGGGTACCAAAGGAAGTATCTGCCCCTGGTGCCAAATACTTTAGGTACGCCTCTGCTGTCAGGTTAATAATTATCTATTTTGGATAACTGAATCCTCCATCCAGAGCATGGCTCTCATGAGGTGATAGCTACTCTGCTTTTCCACACTGCACGGCAGATAGGGGGCGACCCAGGTCTCCTCAAACTTTAAGGAATTATTTTCTGCCTCCTCCGGAACTCATGTCTGTGACGTTGCGAGCCTCCCCTATCCGTAAATTCGAGATGCAGTGTCCCGTGCCTATCACTCAGGCTTGTAAAATACATCTGCCAGCCCTTACCCTCACCCCAACCAACTGAACCAATAGGAAAATCTTTTATAGGTGATTCATTGCACCTGTTAGTTCCCGATTACCAAAGAAGCATTTTATTTGCTTAGGCTGCAGCCCCACAAGCTATAACTTTGGCCTTTCGATAGTATGAAAGTTTTACTAATGATTGCATGACAAAGGAACCTTAGCATCGAAAGACTCTTCCTGATTCCTAAATGTAGTACCTAAGGGCAAAGGTCCTGCCCAAGCTTTATGCTGACACAATCTTTTTCCTGAAGTTTCAGGAAGTGAATTCCTCAAGCAAATAAGACGTTATTCCAAAACTGTGCTAGCAAACTATCTTTTCTGCCTAAATTTTGCTTGACCCTGTAAATCTCACGCTTAATAATATCGCCTGCCCCATCTCTACCCATTGGGCTGAGGTATCTGGATTCCTCCGTGTATTTATATGGTGACACAGCTTGGAGTCATCTGCAAAGGCTCTGCGAGACACCGTTTATAATGAATGGAACCTCGGGTCATCAGTTTCATTTGAACACGGATACCTTTACTTAAAAAAACAAAGGAAATATTTTTCACGCTGCAGGTGATCAGCCTCTAGAATGGGCATCTATTAAAATGAATTGAGGTCTCTCTTTTTTATGGTGATATTTGATAGCAACTGACACTGCTTGAGTGGGTAGTGGGATGCATGAATGGCAGGAACAGCAGATGCAGGTCTAGGTCCAACTTGATAGACAAACGTTACTTAACATAAAAACCAGGGGCTTGATGCTTTCATCTGTGCCAGTTTATGAAAAAAAAAAAAAAAAAACAACTCACACACAGAGGAATATTTAAGATGATGAGTATTCATAAAAACATTTGCACGCCAAGTTCGATAGCAAGTTTGGACAGGCAATGCATATCTCAGCAGCAGTGGGACTGGCGTTTAAGCAGCCTGGAAGCGTGGTGCCTGGTCTCGTCAGGAAATACATTATCAGCTCATCTTATTTACACCTTCCTCATTATCTCATTTCAGACTCATACTTGCCTTCTAAGTCATACCACCCCTGGACAACATCACAAACCTCTGGATAGGGACAGAGGGAACGAACAACTTTATATGTATGCATAGTAAAATCATTTTTACATGTAAAATGATGTTCTTTTCTTACATATTCCAGACAAGATCGCTGATATATAGCAAATGTGTCTGGGTTAGAAAAAAAAACAAAAAAGAATTTTCTAGCTGGGATTGCTACCTAACCCAGGTCAGCCCTGAGCCAGTCCTGGTTTTTCCCTACCCTCCATCATGGACTTGTAGATCTGCCCCTCACAGAGAAATTGGAACTACAAGTCTACTTTGCTATAATAAAAAATAATAATAATAATAATGGGGCAGATAACAAGAATTTATCCTGATGTTACCAGGGTGACAAGTTTGTTGCCAAAGGTTTCTCAGTGAGGTCTGAAATCCTGTCTATGAGAGCTATGCTTTTGTTAATATAATCCTTGCAAGTTGTAAAAGCTCCTGTCAAAAGATTTTGTATATTTTTTTAACCTGGCCATTTTTCAGATTTCCTAAATAATTTATGGCACAGATCTAAAAATAAGAACATGGGCTCTTTTTCCTCTTTGGAAGATTAATCTTGTCTCACTTTCTATTTTGGGTTTTATAAGCTCACCGCTCACAGTGAGAACCTTTCGTTTTTTAATGTTTTCCTTTATCCCTAGCTTCCTAGTTTCTACTGTGGCACAATTTAGTTATTTGCAAGCATTTATATATCGCTTATGCCAGAGCTCTAAGCAACTAACAATAAAGCAAACACAGTAATTAAAACAAAAGACAGAGGGCCGTCAATCATAACTAACAGTAATAATAAGTTGGATCAAAACAAGAATAAAATAGCAATCTGACTCAGAAAACAAAATGTCAATGAAAGAAAAGCCTGCCTGAACAAATACGTTTTCAAAGGAACCTTAAAACTCTTAGTACAAGATGAAAGGTGTAATTCTTTCACCCGGATTTTAAAAGCCCTGCGCACGTAAAATCCGGGCTTTACGTGTTGGACCTTGCGTGCGCCGAGCGAATTTTCGAAGGGGCCCAGCCATGTGCATAAATCCCGGTACACGCACAAGTACTGGGCTTCTTCGAAGGGGCGGGCTGGGGGGGGGGTGCGTGTTCTGGGTGGGGAGGGGCGGGGGCGGGCCAGGACAGCGCCATTGATCGCAGTCCCAAAGACCCGATTGCCGGCGTGCGCAACTTATTTCAGCGCAGGAGCTGAAGTAAGTTGTGAAACAAAGAGAAAAAAAAGTAAAAGGTAGGGTTTAGGAGGTGGGGGAGGAGAGGGGAAGGAAGGTTAGGTAGGGGGGTAGGGAAGTTCCCTCCCGAACTGGGAAGGGAACTGGGGAAGACCAGAATGCATCCCCGTGCGGAAATTGCAAAAATCCCCCCCCCCTTGCCTGTGGATTATGAAATCCGGCATGCATGTGCACGTGGCCCATGGATTTTATGACCTGCACACGCCGGCGCACGCATGTTGTAAAATCAACACATCCATGAGTGTGCACTGGGAAGAGCCCTCACGTTATATAAAATGAAATCCACCCCTTTGTGTTTAAGTTTAAATATTGTGGATTAATTTTTCCATTTGTAATGATGTTAACCTTCTTCAAATAAAAAAACAAAACAAAACAGAATGGAACTACAACTCCATGGATGCAATGGGGCAAAACCAGAACTATATCATCTTGTCAGAGATAACCTGGGGGCAGTTGGCAACCTTATGTGCAACAAAATCTCCTCTCTTTTGTTAGTTCCAGAATCATTTTTTGTAATGCTCTGGGGTCTCCTAGACATCCTCGCTGCTAAATTCTAGGGGTGTGCAGAGGAAAAACTTTTGCTGTGGTTCATTCATTCATTTTTTAGGGCACCTCAATCCATTCATTAGTTTAAAACAAAAAAACAAAATTGTTTCTTCGTCTTATGTGTTAATGTATTTACCATTACAGCTAAGGGGCAAGCACTGCGGTCTATTTTGGGGTAGACATCATCATAAAGGTGGAGGCATGCCAACATATGAAGACCACGGCAATGCGGCACCAAAGGGGAATGAATAGCTTAAGGCACCTTAAAGGGGCAAATGGGAAACAGCACTGGCAGGAGTTCTCCAAGGAAGCATCAGAGGAGCAAAGAAACAGCAAGAGTGGGAAGAACACCTGAAGATTTCAGAAGAGAGCACCAACAACAGTGGCATGACTCCTGAAAGACAGCATGAGAAGCAAAGTGGCACCAAGAGTTGTATCAACATTCTAAGGCACCATGAAGGGGGAACAAAGCAGAGACGGTGGCAAGAAAACCCCCAAAGCACTGATAAAGGCACTAGAAGCACAAAGGGTGGCATCTGCACACCAAGGCACCATGAGAGATGCATAGCAGCTCCCCCAGTGGCAAGAGCACTCTAAGGCGTAGAGCCTGGGGAATGACAGCAAGGCAGAGTGACAGCAAGACACTCAAGGAGCAAAATATTTACATGGCAGTTATGCTGAGTGGAAGAAAGACCCCCTATGATGTAGGATAAGGTGGTACATCTATGGCATGGACAGTAGGCTTGTGGCAGCAACACCTCCTAAGCTGGTACATCTGGGGCATGGCAGGTAGGCATGTGGCAGCAAGAGCCCTAAGGTGGTATATTAAGGGGCATGGCAGGTAGGGATGTGAATTCGTCTAGGGCGAATTAGGCAATTTCAACAAAAGTGCTTAATTTGTCCTGGTTCGGGGAGCCAGAATCCTGAACGAGTTTTTTCTTAAATTTCGGGAAAAATTCGTTTTTGGGGTTAGTGCGTACTAACTCCCCGTTAGCGTGCACTAACTCCTGTTAGTGTGTGCTAACATAAAAATGTTAGCGCTCTAAAGGGAAATAGTACACACTAACCCCATTAGTGTGCACTAAACAGAAATTCAGGTCCCCCCGAATTTAAAAGGCCCGAACCACGGGAAATATGAAATTTCCCACGGTGGGCCGAAAATAAAGCCTGAACCGAAAGGTTCGGGCTTCGCACATCTCTAATGGCAGGCAGAGCACAAGCAGTAAGACCCCTAAGGTGGTATGTCTGGAGCATGGCACATGCAAGGCACTTTCAGCCATCTTGTCACTCACATGGAAATTCTGGAAATCCAAGCAAAGACAAATTGATTTTCAAACAGACCAGATTTCCATTAACTCTGGCACCAGCCTTGAATAATGAGAACTCATGATGCCCCTGTCATTGAGAAGACACATTCGTTGGGCACACTGGTTGGTGGGTAGGAAATATAGCAATGAGGCACTTTGGCTAGGTCTGGCCAGACTGTGGACTTGGGTTTGGGTACCCAATATGCCAGGACATCTGTGTACATGACCTTGATGGGCCTTGTTTGAATGTATGCCACAGAAATTTGTGCTGAGGTATCCTTTCCTTGGATGGGGAGAAGATCTCTCTTGCCAGTTGCTTTAGCTACGGACTGTGTCAGGAGAGACACGGGCAATGTGGCATTGGCATATTGAGGTAAGGAAGGAAGTGCATGCTGACAGGGTGCTGCTCCTTCTTGCACTACTCTCTGAAGTGATCACTTACCTGTGCATCTGTCTCTTGCACTCCTCTTCACACCCCTAGCTACCAGCATGTGCTTCATGAATGAGAGACACTGGGGCACAACTCCCTTTCACCCATGACTCACAAAGTGTATTACGCATGTATATATTCTTTTCTGTGAGAAGTTTCAGTCTCACTTGCACCTGCTGTTGCAAGGAGTCCTCAAACATCAACACCTCTGCTTCCTTTCCCGCTTGCTCACAGAAAACTTCTAACTTTTCCTCCAGAATATTTACTATAGGCATGACTCCAGCCAGGGTGGCACTTCTGGAACTCAGAACCTTCTTGGAATGCTTGAAGGGTGTCAGGATTTGTACCAGCTGCCTAATCACTATCCAGTCAGGATGCTCCAGGAGGCAATGCACAACTATCTCTGTTTCCAGAGACAGATCACGAAGGGGTGTCTTCTACTCCACTAATCTTTCTAGCATCATAGAGATGGAATTCCACTGGGTGCCAACATCTTGAATCAGATGCTTGCTTTCCAGGCATCTCAAATTATTTCTGCTCTTCATGGAGAAGCTGCTCTGCCTTCACACTTCTATGGAAATTCCCTGCTATTTTCCACACCTCTCTATCAGGTTCTTCAGGGCTGGATTCCCGTTGTTGTAAGGTCCCAACCCCAAGACATCCCTCACTTCCAGGTGCAGCAAGTGTGCAAAGCAACAGAGACCCTGAAAGCTACTGCCTTTACCATATTTGCACCACAGTCTGTCGCAAAGAAACCTGCCTGAAGACTGCTGCCTCTCCAGGCTAGCTGCCAACCATCCAGTATCTTCTTATGGCAGATAGAATATTGCACAAGGTATGGGGCCTATACATCAACTGGGTGTGTAGCAAAGCCCTCCTGCACTCTGATGCTCCATCCCCCAGTAGAACTGCTGCCTGCCTCTGCATCAATTAGGTCCTACCATTGTGCTGTCCATGAGAGATAACAGGGCATAGCATTCATGCTGGTCCAGATATCACTGGTGAAATGCATTCTACTCCTCTTTGCCTTAGCCAGGTCTGCCTGCATGCAATTACAGCACTGATTTTGTACAGGGTGGGGATGACCTTCCTACCAAATTTAGTCCTGGAGGGCACTTTGGAATTGGGGACTAACACATGCAACATGCCCTAAGCGATGTACAATAAAACATCCATAATAATACAGACCAAAACAATAAAAAACGCAAACTAACATAAACAGACCCATTGATAATGACATATCATGCCCCACTTGTTAAAGAACATGCTGAACTGAATCAAAAATAGGCCTTTTTAAACTAGAAAGTTTTCAATGTTGCTTTAAATCTCTTGACACAATCTGCTAAACACACACACACACATACACATACACACATACACACACACACACGCTGAGTCACTTTTCTTTTCCTCCAGAACAAGCAGCAGTAGCCTCCTTCTTGGGCATCCTTCATTTTTCTCTCTACTTGCAAGGCAATAGTGCTCCGGTTCCTGTCTTCAGCCACACAGCCCAGTTGATACTGCTCCTGCTGCTGCTGCTCCTTCAGGTCGATGATGTGCCTCCTGAGTTTACATTTCTTCTGGCCCAGCAAGCCCAGCCAATGCTCATGTTCCTGCTGCTTCTTCAGGCTGCGCAGGCTTGGCGAATGCTGCTCCCCCTCTTGAATCCTCTTTTATTCTGGCCTATGAGGTCTGGCTGATTCAGACATTGTTGCTTTTTTGGAAAGCATGAGCCCAGCTGATGCTGCTCTGCCTTCTGAGTCCTTTTCCAGCCCCACAGCCCAGCCGATTCTCCTTCATGCTGTGCCAGCCCACCCTTAGCTGCTTTTCCTCCAATCGTTCTTTCTTCCAGTCCCACAGGGCCAGTGGGAGCACTAGGTGACCACCTCCAAACTTGTGGCACTCTAGGTGGCCACCTTTTTCTCCCAGTGCTTCAACCAGCCCTGTCCAAATCCCAAAGTTTGGAAGTTTTTTTTTTAAAACTCTGTGAGAGCTTCTAGTAGCACAACCTTATTCACCATGAGCTAGAGAGGTGCACTACAGAACTTCTTGGCGATGCTCAGAATTTACAGTGGGAGTGAGTGTGTGTAATTTGATCCAGGTAGCCACTATAGGCTAGTTAAAAACATATTGCACAGTGATTTGTCTTCTGGCTAATTTCCTTGCTAACTTGTCCTGCCTTGGCTCTGATAAGGCTCTGACAAAGTGGTAAGGTCATACAGACAAGAGCTAGTTGCTATAGTTACCAGGATTTTGTTTTCCCTCAACAGTACACAGGCATAGACTTCAATGGGAAACATAAACCAATAGGATAAAGATTATTTGTTTGATTGTTTCATTTGTGGGACCCCTTAGTTTCAGGAGGCTACAAATGAAACAAATATGGGCATATTCATTATGTTTTGCCCTTTTGTTCCAAACAAATGCACATCCCTATTAAATTCAGACTGCTCTGGTTGTCTTGGCTCTGAAGTGTACATCTCAGAGCACTATAGAAATACTAAATACTAGAGGGCTAGCCCTGTTGCCCAGTGGCTTAGTGGCAGTTCTGTACACTGCCACATGAAGGGAACTGGGTTTGATTCCTGGCTCAGGTATTCTCCTCCACAGGTCAGCCAGGACTGGGGGTGCATTAGGGTGAGGAAATCATAGTCATCATGCAACAGTGACACCTAGCAGCCAGATTTATGGCCTATTATTGCAGGATTCTGAAAGGAACCCTGGTGCATGGCCCCTACTGAGGGTTTTTGCTGCAATGACTAGACTAAAGTTAGTTAGAAGAAGATGATATAAAATAGGTGGAAATGCCTGGGTAGTTGCAAACAAAGGCTCATGGTGTCAGATTCTTACCCTGGCTTCAGCTGAGCTGGAAACCAAAAGAACAGAAGGAAACTCCCAGGTCAAAAGGAAAAAGAGATGATTAGTAGTAGTAGTAGTAGTAGTAGTAGTAGTAGCAGCAGCAGTAATATTAATGTCATCTCCATAGAGTCACTTCTACTTACTCAACTTTTCACATTGACCTGGGGCTCTGTTGCTGACATTGGCCATGGTGGTTTTCTATTGCTGCCTTTATTTTATTTATTTATTTATGTAGGTGTTTTATTTATATACCATTGTTCCAAAAGAAGATTAGCATGGTTTACAAAATCAGCATACATATTCTTGGTCAACATTCCCACACTGTGTCAACATCCATATTCCAGGTCAATGCTATAGCAAATACATATCCTAGTTCATATTCAGACAATTTCTAGGTCAACACAACTGCAGATACAAATTCTTTGAATCTTAGCTTGAGAACAATAAGGGCAAATGTTTTCACTTTTTCCAGTCCTCTGCTGCTTAATGAATGCACTGATGCTTTCCTTCACTACTTGGATGGCACAGTGGAGACTTTCCCTTTGTTAGTGGCATTCAACCAACAAGACAGCTCATTTTAAGGTATGCAGTCTGAACATGGGAAGCTAAGTGAAGTGTCCCAGTCTATTTGCTTCACTCCTAACTTCACAGGGTACTTCTTAATTGAACTTGCATGTACTTTCCTGTGAATAGATGCTTCATGAGGGGTCTTGTGCTCTGATGGATGTTCCTCTGTTTCTACAAGTCTTTCAGTCATGGTTTAATCTCCAGAGATGGACAGGATATGTCTCTGAGCCAAATTCAGTAACAAAGTGGATCAATCAACCATTGATCATGCAACTATTTATCACATATCACAAGGATACCGAGTTCTTGCTTGATTACAGATCTCTTGGGCTATTTATTTTTTTTTTTTTTTAATTGGAAATTTTTATTGCCGTATCACACAGAATAAACACGTACAACCTTTGGTACATCAGAACAGTCATCAATAACGGAAGGCAACAGCATAGGAAAACAGCATAACATAATAACCACAGCAACCTTTATATAAGTGCCCCTTTCCCCCCCACCCCCCATCATGCCATATAAAGTCTAAGTATTCGTGGACAGACGTGAACAGGAATACATCACTCCATTCAAGAGCATCACATTAACAGTGCATTAGGTAGGGAAATAAGTATGTAAAGGATAAATAATAACTTTGCAGTATGTCGCATTAAACCACCGTAAAAGTTAAGGATCTCCATGTGATGTAGGGGTCCCAGATTTGGCTAAATTTAGAAAGGCGATGATGCTTCAGTGCCGTAAGACGATAGAGAAGGCATACATTGTCCAGTCGCCTGAGCAACTCGTCGGGCGTGGGCGGTTGAGGCCTCTTCCAGCGATAAGCAATCTCCATTTTAGTTGCTGTGCAGATCTGTTGCACAAGAGTTTGAGCATGCAGAGGCAAAGAGTCACAGGGGGCAAAGAGCAGCGCCTGCTCTATTGTGAGTTGACAGGAGGACTGGAGCAAGTCTGACAGTAGCCGGGAGACATAGGACCAAAGAGGACTAATAAAAACACAGTCCCACCACATGTGTAGAAATGTCCCATCTTGGTGGCAGTTCCGCCAACAGTGTCGGTCCACCTGCGGGTAGTAATGATGCAGCCTAATCGGCGTTAAATACCAGCGGTACAGAATCTTGTAATTGGCTTCTACAATTCGGGTGGATACATTTCCGCGAGACAACTTAGTGAAGATGGACGTCCATTCCTCCTCCGAGAGAGACCGCCGTAAATCAGCTTCCCAAGCCTTCATATGAGTAGTTCTGGTAAACGGACGTAGTAGTAGTTGTTGGTAGATTTTGGAAATAAGACCTCCGACGGCTTTAGGCGAGATACAATATCCCTCAAAGAGAGAGCGTGAAGGAGCCAGCAGCCCCCTGGACTGGACATGTAATACAAAATGGCGGAGTTGCATGTAAGGAAGAAATTCCGTGGTCGGGAGTTGGAACTGTTCCTGGAGATTAGCGAATGGTGCCAGACGACCCTGCTGAATAACATGATACATGCAATAAAGACCTCCATCTTTCCACAGTTCGTAGGCCTTTGTAGGAAGACCAGCCGGGAAGTGAGTGTTGTGGAATAAGTGAGTAAGGGAAAAATAGTCATAGCGGCCCACCAGCCGAAATCTCCATTGCTTCCACACGTTGTACGTGTGTCTGGTGCAGGGTGTAAGCTGAAGAGTAGGCCGCCACGTAGAGATAGGTTGCCAAAGGAGTGAAGCCAAAGGAACTGGCGCAATCCAAGCCTGCTCCAGAGCAACCCACGGTTTAACTGTAAAAGTACAATGCCAGTCAATGATGGGACGGAGCTGTGCAGCTGCATAATACCATGTCAGATTAGGAAGGCCCAATCCGCCCGCCAATTTAGGTAAATAAAGTATAGACTGAGCCACCCTAGGCGGACGATGACGCCACAAGAAACGCAGCAGCTTCCGTTGCCATTGAAGTAACGTGGCTCGGCTTAAAGAGATTGGTAGTGTCTGAAAAAGGTATAAGAACCGCGGCAACAGGTTCATCTTGATGGTAGCAAGTCGACCAAGCCATGTTAGCGGGAGGGATCTCCATTTCTCCATGTCGACGTCCATTTTCGTGAGAAGAGGAGCATAGTTAAGCTGGTACAAATCACATATGTTATTACTCAAATACACCCCAAGGTACTTAAGTTTGGTGGACGCCCATCGGAATGCATGAGCATTTTGCAGTTGGCTAACTATATCAGGAGGGCATGTAATATTCAAAATCTCGGACTTTTCCCAATTAATCTTAAATCCCGAAAGGGCACTAAAGCGGGCAAGCTCCAACTCGAGCTCAGGGAGGGAACCCACAGGATTGCTAACCGTAAAGATAATGTCGTCAGCAAAAAGCGACAACTTGGGCTCACAGGTATGTAAGGGAAATCCCTGCACTTTTGCATTGTGACGAATAGAGATGGCTAAAGGTTCGAGGAAAATGGCAAAAAGCAAGGGTGACAAGGGGCAACCCTGCCTAGTCCCCCTCTGTACCGGGAAAGGAGTAGTGTATCTACCATTGATTTTTATACACGCAAGAGGGTTATGATAGAGGGCTTGGATCCAATTATGAAAAAAAGAACCAAACCCCATCTCCTGTAAGGTTTGAAATAGGAAAGGCCAATGGACCATGTCAAAGGCCTTCTCCGCATCTATGGCCAGGAGAAGGTGGTGTATATCCCGTCTCTGCAGGGCCCCCCATATAATATTGATAATTTTGCGAACATTGTCACTAGCCATACGGCCGGGGATAAAGCCAGCCTGATCTGGGTGAATAATATGTGTAATAAATGTATTAATCCTATCGGCCAAAATCTTCGCCAGGATTTTTAGATCTAAATTAATTAACGAGATCGGACGATAGGAGGCGCACAGAGAGGGGTCCCTGCCTGGCTTAGCAATAATAGTAATTCCCGCCGTGTTGGAGGCGGAGTGCAGCTTACCCCCACTGCGGAGATAGTTAAAATGACCTTGTAGGTGAGGGGCCAGAACCTGTCTGAAGGATTTGTAAAAGGCGGCAGTGAGACCATCGGGTCCCGGGGCCTTGCCCACCTTGAGAGTTTTAATGACCTCGAGTATCTCAGGGGTAGTAATCTCCGCGTTTAGTCTATCATGCATGTCCTTATGTAATCTGAGAAGGGAGAGATCTCGTAGATACTGGCAAATATCTGCAAGCTGAATTTGGGGTTCCGCCGAGTACAACTGCTGATAAAAGTGCAGAAATTGTTGAGTGATAGCCAAGGCAGACGTTTCAATCTGCCCCAGATCATTCTTTATTTTAAGAATGTGATTTTGAAATGATTGTTTTTTCAGCTGGTGGGCCAAAATCCTGCCCGCCTTGTTGCCTCCCTCAAAATGGAGTTGTCTGGTGAGGTTAAGTGCATGTGTGATATGATCAAGCTCGAGTCTATGTAACTCCTCTCTAGTTTGGGCAAGCTGAGACCGCAGACGTTGAGAGCCTGATTTGCTATGCTGGGCAGTTAAATCCGCAATTTTGGCCCTTAATTGGGAGCACACCTCCTCCTTCTTCTTTTTAACATAGGAGGAGCGGGAAATAAAATGCCCCCTAATATAGGATTTAAAGGAGTCCCAAACAGTGACCGGAGAGGGGACGGACCCCGCATTAATGAGAAAAAAGTCTCGTATCACCTGCGTGGTGGTCTGCGTGAACTGAGACTCTTGGAGTAAAGAGTCATTCAGTCGCCAAAATTTAATACCAGAATCTCCGATAGGTATACAAAATTGTAGGGAGACAGGAGCATGATCTGACCATGTCACTACCCCCACTTCGGGGTCCCGAATCTGGTGGAACAAGGATTTATCTACCATCAAATAATCAATACGGGTGTAAGAGTCATGTGGTTTGGAATAAAAAGAGTAGGAGCGGGAATGTGGATAAGTTGCCCTCCAGGAATCCACCAAGTTATGCTCTAATAAGAAATCCTTGAGGGCCCTAGTATGAACCCTGGCTGTGTGAGTGACCCCCTTTGAGGTATCTAGGGCCGGGGATAAAGGTACATTAAAATCACCTCCCACTATAAGGGAACCCTGCGCATGTTGAGTGAGGAGATGATGGAGGTGTCTAAAGAACACGGCCTGCTCCCTATTCGGGGCATACACAGAAAGAAGCGTAAACTCCTGATTAAACATCTTAATTCCCAACAGCAAATACCGACCCTGTGGGTCCGCCACAGTCCTCACACATTCAAACACCACATGTGATGCAATAAAGATGCCCACTCCTGCATACTTAGCAGTTTTGTTAGCTGCAGAAAAAAACTGAGTGGAGAATTTAGGAGATTTCATAAGGGCTTCATATCTACGCGTCAAGTGCGTCTCTTGCACAAAAATGATATCCGGGCTTGCGGAGGCCGCCTCTCTATAAAAAAGGGCTCTCTTCTGAGGGGAGGTCAATCCCTTAACATTAAGGGATATAATTTTAAGCCAAGACATGGTGGAAATCGTAAAGCAGACGGGCGACAGGCCACAGAAAACCAATGACCCCCACACCACCAAAAATACCAGCTATGGTAAAATGGAGCCGCATACTGTGTATGGAGGGTAGCCCACCCATCTGGGATGAAAAATCAGATAAACCATAGATGATCCATGAGAAAGGAGACCCTACCATTAGCAAAAAATATGCAGCATGGAGGAGTAACGCATTGATATCCACAAGAACAGCAACAGAATTAGGCATGATCCCCGTGTGAACCCCATTCAGGTAGGGGTCCTCTAATAGAACGCCTGCCATAACCTCCTAGCAGGCTATCACCCGTCCCAGGTTGGGGAAGTAAGTAATATCACGAAGGCATGAAATGGCGCCCTCCCTCCTCCCCCCCCCTCCCCATCAGACTAATCACTTAGCAAAAATCAACCATACATCCGTCAGACATAAAATACATAAACTTAAGAGCACTCTGTCCCTATACAACATAGCTTTCTGGAACATAGAAGAATAATGAGCCCCACTTGCTAGAGGATAAAAAGGAATCAGGTCGGACCCTGGTCTGGAATGGGGCCTCCCGGTTGTCTCCGAAGTCGGCTGCTCCTCTTCCCCACTCGCTGCCACGCTGGGAGGGATGCTCGAGCAGCTAGAGGGCCAGCAGTCCTCCGAGGAGTCTGCAGACCCACATAGCCCATGTCAGTAAACCACGGTAAGGCCTCCTCCGGAGTCACGAAATTATGAGCAACACCTTCGTGTGAAAATGAAAGTCCAAAGGGATGGAGCCACTGATATCGAATCGCCTTAGCACGGAGAAACGCGGTCATTTCTTTAAAAGTGTATCTACTTTGTAGCGTGGCTTGGGATAAATCAGGAAAAATCGCAATAGATTGATCCCTCCACCCCCATTCATTTTTCTCCCGTGCTGCCACCGCGATGCTCTCCTTGATTTTGAAAGAAGTGAAGCACACAATGATATCGCGAGGGCGGTTAGGTTGAGGGGCACGCAGAGCCCTGTGTGCCCGTTCAAATTGGATGTCGGGAGGTTCAAATTCTCCCTCAGGATTAGCCTCCCGGAGCATAGAGATGCAAAAGTCTCTGACCAGCACGTGGCAGTCCTCAGGCCCCGAGGCCTCGTGGAAGCCGCGAAAGCGGAGATTACTCCGACGTGTTCTATTCTCAAGGTCAGCGAGTTTCGCGGTGAGCTGAGCGTTCTCAGCCCGCAAGGACTCACAGGTGGTCTTGTTAGCAGTAATCTGAACAGCTTGCCCCTCCACTCGCACATCGATATCCCCGACGCGGTGTCCCAGGGCGGTTAGATCCTCCTTCACCTCCTCCACGCGGTTTAAAAGCTCCTGACGGTATGCTTTTATATCGGCTCGGATCCCGGCAAACCACTCCCGAAACTCAGCCCGGGACGGATGGTCAGAAATAGAATCGTCCGAGCTGGTCGGCTTGATGTTAGCGGACTCAGAAAGTTCGGCGCTCAGCACGCCGCCATCTTGGCTACCACCTTCGTCCATCGGGGAAGCCCTCGCCTCCTTGGTCCCCTCTTTTTGGTAGGAAAAACGCTGTAGATCCGCAGGTTTTTTCCTACTGGTCATCGCATCCGTAAGTAGAGCCCACTCTGGGCTAAAATGGGACAGAGTTAGCAATTAGAACGCGGATGAAGGCCGATTTAGTTGGGAGGCAGCGGGAGCTTAGGATTCAGGCGGCCATCTCGTAGCGTGACGTCACGCTCCCCTCCTCTTGGGCTATTTAGGCTGCATTATATGTTTTTAATTAGGTGTCTTGGCAACCATGGGCCATGGAAGCAAAACAAAAAGGGGGGAGGGACTTATGTGAGTTGAAGGATGAAGTAGGGGAGGGGAAGGAAAGAGGGGAAGATTTCATATTTATTTTCATTTTATTTCCCTTTCCACTCTTCCATCATTCAAGCCTTCTCCTTTCATTCGCTTTCCATTCCTCCTTTCCCTGCCTCTCCTCATTCCCCTTCCACCACCAAATAGTGCCTCTTACTTTGAACATTCACTGGAGGTTCCCTCATTTGCTCAGTCAACTGATTGGTTGTAGAATTCCAGCCTTTCATATCCAGAAGCCATGTCTCATAGCAGAAGGAAGGAAGATTGACTTCTGGCATGGGAGACTCCCACAAAGTGCAGGAGATATTGCATGATCCATTATGCTATTCAACTTCAATGTAAATTTGTTTAGGGAACATAGGGCCTTATTTTCTAAGGCTATCATACGCTTGCGCTACCAGCGCAAGTGTGCGATAGCTAGAAATCGTAGCGCACGCCTGCGAAGGGGACATCAGGGCGGAGTCGGCCCCGGAAGAGGAGGAGTCGGGGCGTCACCGGGGCCGACTCCGCGAAGACGGTGCAGACAGCGAAAAGGTAAGGAGCTTTTTCGCTGCCTATTTCACGCCGAATAACTACACCTTTTAGGTGTAGTTATTCGGTGTGTCACCGGCAGTGATCGCACCGCGGCTGTGCAATCGCTGCCGGCTAGCGCAGGACTGCCCCCCTGTTTCGCCCCCCTGCCCCCTGTTACCACCGGATTTTCTGCGAACTTAGAAAATCCGCCCCATAGTCTACTCACTTGTGTTATTAGAGGCTGTGTTTGGTTTGTTCTAGTATTATTAAAGCAGATTAGTGCCTCTACCTTCTTTGTGAGAGTGGGATGGGTTTGAACTATGCTTCTTGACTGTTAATGTACTTATACTTTTGTATTGTTATATATGTATTTTATTGATGTTTTATTTTATTAGTATTTTAATACTTTGTTGAAAATCATTTTAGTTTGAACTTTGTTCAAGGAAGGCGATATATAAATGTAGCATAACATAACTTAGAGTCAATAAATCTGGGAAATCAGTGACATGCCTCCCTTCAGGATTATCAGTGTTCTACCTGTGCCTGCCACCCTAATATTCTTTTTTTGCATGTTTTTAACATGCCAACCATCCTTTCCCAAATGTCAGCTCACCTCTAGTTACACTTTGGTGTTCATGTAGTCTGTGTTTTCCTAAGCATCTCTTGAGGAACACACCTCAGCCAGTCCTAGGGAGGTTGATGGTTTATTTCTTTAAGATTATCTTGATGTCTACTTCCTTCAAAGATTAAAGAAAATGTTGGCTGGGAAAGCTTGATTAAGATGAATGACTTGTTTTCAAAGAGATCTCATAGAGGGGTAAACTGACTTACCCAAGGTCACAAAAGAGTCAGTAGTAGAGGGAAATCTTGATCTTATATCTCAGGACTCTTCTAGTGCTCCCTAAATATCTCATAGAATCATACCCTTATTTTGACAAACTATGGTAAACCCTTCTTTCTAGCAATAAGGAATCAATTAATATATATGACCTGTCCTCATCCTTCCTGACCTATGACTCTCTCCTCTCCCCTTCTTTGTCCACCTCATTACTTTCTTGCCTCTGCCATCATTAAATCTTCTCCCCTGGCTCTGACAGGCAGTTGATTTAATACAGCAGTGTGGGACCTTAGCAGCTGTTTCAGACTTTTCTCCACCATGTGCCTAAGGTTAAATATTGACCAGAGGAGCCCGCCCCCTCCCCTGGAGAGTTCATTACAGTTATTAGTCCAAGTGTTTGCAGGGATGGATAGATGGCTGGTGAAAGCACATCTGTCAAACATAGCACAGGGAGAAAAAATGGACATCTTCTGCCTAAACTGTAATGAAAAGCTTTCTTTAAAAGAAAGGATTGGAGAGAGCATTGTCCAACAGTGGGAAATCCAGTATTAAATGAAGGCAAGCTTTAAAACAGGGTGCCAGCTTCCATGTGCTATTTTGTGGGATGCTTTGGGACCTGATGGCCTGCAGCAATTTCACATTTCCTTCTGAATTCAAATTTTCCAATAAACTTGCCCTCTGGTTAGAACCCTGGTAGCACTGAGAGTGATACTTCTGCTAGGGAAAGGGGTAATGGCTGACCCCACTGGCCTACAGAATAAGAGTCCCAGGGTCACTGGCACATGAGAGGTAAGATCTGCTGCAGCTGCCTAACTGTCCCTCAAATACAAGATTCTAATTATATCTGTCCTACTGCCCCGGAGATGCAGGATTCTCCCTGTCTTGGACCCAGCAGTAACTGCCCCACTGGCTATCATTGATCAGGCATATAACCTACTAAAGATATCCATAACACTAGTTCAGCTCTGTACATGTGGTCCAAGTCACAAAATTCCTGGTGAAAAACAATGAGTTGCAGCAAAGAGGAAACTGTTTTGTGCAAGAGAAAAATCCAAGAGCTTGGCCTTGGTATATCAGCATGATCAGCAATTCCCCAGAAACACTTTTGTTTGGCTAAATGAAGACAGTCCATCAACATTAACCCTCTTTTCACTCTCCTATATCTGAGCAATTATTTGTCTGTAAAGACCAAAAAGAGGCAGAAAATCCCTGCAGATCTTAATTTTGTGATGTTCCCATGTAAAATAAAATGTATTTTTGACCCAAAGAAACCAATAACAGCAAATCCACAAATTGGGCTCTTTAATCAGCAATATTCTTATGTTCTATCTTGATTTTAAGAACATTGGCATTTTAGTCAATGTTCTTAAAATCAAGATACTTGGGAATCAGGTACAGAGAGGCAATTACTATAGAAATCTAAACAGAAGGCGCGGTTTTACCTGCACAGGGCAACAGTTACAACCCTGAAAAGTCTTGCTGGGCAAACTGGATGAGGCATTTGTGTCTTTCTTCTGCCATCATTTACTATGTTACTGTGTTACCCTGTCTCAGCAGCACATCCCAAACATGAAAACTTTGGCATTGCATATCCTTAAATGGAGAAAGGTCTTCTTACTTTCTCAGGAATAGTGAGTGGGATTCCTACAGCAAAAGACCAGAAACCTTTAGGTAGTGCCATTCCCCCTCACAGATGAAGCCTTGGCAGTAAGTTGCACATTTATAGCTGGGCTTACAGACCTCAACCACTGGAAATTCCAATGAATGTGTAATGTTCCTAATGTCACATGATAAACAGAACTCTGAATTATGAGCACTAGAGCTCTGCAGTGGTTCTGCTCCTGGAGAAAACTGGATTCTTGGCAGGGCAAGGCACCTTTTATTGGATCAACATGAAACCTATCCAAGGATGTTCTACTTGAATTTTCAAACTTCCCTTTTTCAGATTCTTAATAAATAACAGCAGCATGAATTGACTGGATGAAATCACTCGAGTAATGCATGAAGTGATGAAATTTAAACTGTTGGAACTGCGAGGAACAGAGTACTCAAAGAGGGAAGACAACAAAACTGACTTGAGTAAGGAGTGATATCCTGAAGATGGCCAAGCTTGTATGACTAACATCTGGGAGATATTGTTAGCTAGAGCAGTGAAGGTGGAAACAACTGGGCAGACCAAATGGACCATTTGGACCTTATTTGTAGTTGAATAATATATCCCAGTGGCTGGGTGATCAGGGACGTTTACATCCACCAGCACCTAATTTTCCACATTCATATCCCAAACCAATGAATGCATCTTGACGGGTGGAGTTCCATACACCAGAGAGGGTGTGGGATGATTGCTGTCACAACCTCCTGCAGAGGTGTCAGGGTTACAAGCATGGGGATGGGAGGGAAGGGAGAGTGGCTGGCTCCTAACAGCAGAAAGAGATAAAATCCAAGAATGGAATGTGCAAAGAATAGAGATGATATTGTGATACAAACAGGGGGTGCTCTATCCAGGCTGGTGTGCTCGGACAGCACAGAAAGACACATTCACAGAGCTCAGAGTGCAACGTGCTTTTCTTTAATTTTTATATGTATTGTTATTTTTCTCCAGTTCTATTGACCAATAAACCTAGGGGATTATTAAAGTGTGGTTCACTGTTGATCAGCACCATAGGCTGGACAGCTCCTGTGACAGACAGAGACAGAGGGCCACCTCAAAATTAATAGCACTTTTCAAATGTTTGCGTCCAACAGCAATGCACATGATTTTTCTGAAGTTACATCTAGCATGAGGGGATGAAGTGAGAAAGGAAAGGAAAATGAGAGAAAAACATAAGGTGACAGAGAAAGATAGAGAGAAGGGTGAGAAAATAGGAGAAAGGAAGAGAGGGAGAGAAAGATACTGTCTGCCTCAGCTCTCTAGGAGTTTGACTTTGCATTGCAGACGCAGCACTTCAAACCAAAGCCGTAAATTCTCATCAGTGCTTCTCCTGATTTATCTGCTGCCATGTGTTGTGGATCGTTGGTGCTCATTCTTCTTGGTGATTCATGCCCAATGAAATGCTGTCCAAAGAGACTCGGAGACCAGGATCTCTTCTCTCTCCCCCCCCCCCCTCCCCCTGCCACATCACATGCAAGAGAAGCCAAGACTGCAGTCTCAATAGGTGGGACATTTTCCTTTGGGGTGGGCGGTGGCTGGCAGATGTATGAAAATATTTTGCCTTTTCCCACTCTCCTCCTCCCCCCTACAGAAGGGAAAAGAGATAACTTCTCTCCCTTCCTTTCTGCACCCTTCAATATTTTTTTCCTTGTCTTTCATGCTTCCTCTCTTTTTCCTTCTTTTCATTTTCTCTTGCCATCCTTCTTTCTACCTTCCCTCTCACCTTAGGCCTGATTCCTGGCATTGGCTGCCAGGCCTCTTGCTCTTAGGGAACTGCCTTATCGCTCTGCAGACATCCTGCTTAATGCATTCATGTATACACGAGTGTCTCACACAACATCCCGCTTGATGCATTCATGTATACACGCGTGTCTCACACAACATCCCGCTTGATGCATTCATGTATACACGAGTGTCTCACACAACATCCCGCTTGATGCATTCATGTATACACGAGTGTCTCACACAACATCCCGCTTGATGCATTCATGTATACACGAGTGTCTCAGACAACATCCCGCTTATTTAATGCATTCATGTATACACGAGTGTCTCACACAACATCCCGCTTAATGCATTCATGTATACACGAGTATCTCACACAACATCCCGCTTCATGCATTCATGTATACACGAGTGTCTCACACAACACGCTGAACATGGAAGTGCTGCCCAACTCCAACTCATTCATAAGAAGCAGGAGCTTTAATCATTTTCATGCCAGTGATCCTTGTGATCTGTGACCCTCAACTCTAGCGTCTGCCTGCAAAGAAAATATTTTCCAGCTGCTGCATTGAGACTTGATATGTTACAAACAGGCCTTTCCTCCCCTCCCCCCATATTCCCAGCTCCCTCACCCACAGACTGCAGGGCACAACAAAATCCAGAACCCTATTCAGACTTTAGCAGGAAGGGTGTCTACAGAAGCCTGAACTGAGACATATGGAAACGCTATTAACTCCAAGTTTGTGAATGACAGTAGGAATCCTGTATGTGTTACTTTCACTGCTGCAGAGGGCTGTGCAATCTTTTTTTTTTTTTTTGCTTTTTCTTTCAGAGAGGTATTGGGTCTCCCAGCAGAGACTGTGCTATATTCCTGTATGCTGTGCTTCACTGCTGCTTCTCTGACAGCTTTATAGTAAGTTCAGAAGCAGGATGCTAGAGCATGTGCACCTAAGACCCTAAAACCTTTAATGCCACTCCTTGAGTGAAATGTCTTTCAGTTCTTTGCCCCAGAACTCAACTCCCTTCTGTAACACAATGTAGTAGATCTAGAGGGTTTCTCAATATGTGCCATGGAACTTGCTCTTGGCAGTCAGAGCTCTTGGGAAAAAATATGTAGTATCTATTGATTCTGTGGTTCATCAGTATATGGAGGCTACAGGACGTCTTCACAAATAGAGAGGGGAGACCCAGACTGAGTTTCTAGCCCAGCTGTAATAGAATAAACAGAAAGGTTGATAGCTATAGAGGTGTCCATGTTCAAGATGCTATGTCTGTGGACCCTTGGGCCAAGGCAAGATTGACTCTACCTGCAGGAAGGAGCCCTGCAGGTTCCCACCATTGACAGGTGCTCCCAGGCAAAGCAGAGACCAGTCAGGACCTTCAGCTATACCAGTCCACGTTCTTCTCAGGTTCAGCCTTTGGGTACTGGGGCCAACTGGACTTAGGCGGGGTCTCTGCTGATGGCAGATGGTCCATGGCTAGCTAAGGTCATAGGCAGGTGGCAATCAGGCATATCTGAGCTCCAGGCAGTGGTTAAAGGCAGGCAGAGGGCAGTCATATCCGAGGTCCAGGCTAAGGTCAAAACCAGAGATCAGTCTGAGAGAGGAGAAGGTTGACAGATAGACAGAGCAGGCAGGCAAGGACAAGAACAGGTAGGCAATGAGGATGGAACAGACTTGAATGAAGACAGAGGGTAAGCAAAGACTGCTGGACAAGGACTTAAGATAAAGCTGGAACGAAGACTGAAGGCAATGCTGGAATGAAAACTGAAGTCAACACTGAAACCAACACACTCTACAAGCACCACAGGTCTTTCTTGCAACGGGCCCTTTAAATAAAGTGAGGTCGGGCATGCGTATGCCTAAGGAGGAGGCTGATCTGGATGAGCCTGGCAGCGTCTTGTCACATGCGATGCTGGTGGCATCCTGCTGCACTGGAGTGCAGTGTTTTGCGGCAGAGGGAAGAGGCAGTGTCCTGCCGTGACTGTCGCCCTCAGACTGGCCCAGCTGGGGAAGTGAGTGCGGTGCTTCACAGGGGCTTCCCGTGAACTACCAAACGTAACACAAGCAGTTATAGTGTAAAAAAGAAAGCCTTCATTTCAGGTACTGTAGATTAACTCCTGAGGTCCTGTGGTGTAACTCTGTTGGCCTTTGTCTTTGGATGCCATTCAGGAGCACTTCATCAAGTTAAGTTATTTTAAACAAGACCCTCAGATGTGGGCAGTTCAAACATGGCAAGGACAATTTTCAAAGTGATTTACTGGGATGGTAGCAGAGCACTGGATCATATTACGTGAGGAAGACAGGATGGATCTCTCCATAATTCTGCTTTTTAAAGCAGATGAGACAAATGTTTCTCTGGTGCAATACAATTTTCAAGTTGTGCATTTTGGGGCACCCTCTGAGCATACTGGAGGTTTGACTGTCAACAGATCATTCGTTTGTTTATTAGTTGCACTACTGCAAAGTATTTGTTCAATAGATCATCTTTAGCAAAGCCACTCCCAAGTACATTCACCTATGAATGGCTTAGCCTCTAGCGTTCATAACTCTTTAATATTTACCTTTAATTACATCAGCTGCCATCCAGGTCTGGATTTGTCAATAGGCCTGTAACTGGAGCAGCAGAAATTGGGGGGGGGGGGAGGGGGGGTCAGCAGGCTGGCTGACGTTTTGCTGCCTTCCAATAAAAATAATATAGTATATTTATATATAATAAATAATAAATATAGGGGTAGATTTTCAAAGGGATATGCACATAACCCCGAAAACCTACCCCAAACCCCCCCTGTGCATGCTGAGCCTATCTTGCATAGGCTGCTGGCGCACGCAAAGCCCCGGGATGCGCGTGTCGGGGAACGTGTCACAGTCGGTGTGTCATCGGGGCGTGTCGGGAGCATGACGGGGGTGTGGCCACAGCCTTCGAACCAGCCCCCAGACCGGACCATGGCGTGCTGGTGGCCAGCCCGGCGCGCGCAAGTTACGCCTCCCTTGACTTGAGCAACAAAGGTAGGGGGGTTTAGATAGGGCTGGGGGGGGGGGTTGGTTAGGGAGGGGAAGGGAGGGGAAGGTGCGGGGGGTGGAAGGAAAGTTCCTTCTGAGGCCGCTCCGATTTTGGAGCGGACTCGGAGGCAACGGAGGCAGGCTGCGCGGCTCAGCGCGTGCAGGCTGCCGATTTTGGGCAGCCTTGCGCGCGCCGACCTCGGATTTTAACAGATATGTGCGGCTACGTGCGTATCTGTTGAAATCCGGCGTACTTTTGTTTGTGCCTGGTGCGCGAACAAAAGTACGCTCGTGCGTAGTTTTATAAAATCTGCCCCATAGTATAAAACTACTTTAGTTTCATGATGTAGTATAAAAGATGGTAATGTTTGCCAACGTGCTTCAGAATTTTTACATTTTTTGCCACATGATTTACCCCTGAGCAGCACAGGAAACTAGGGGGGACTGTGCCTTAGACCTTCTGCTCCCTGTTATCCAACCATGGTGGGGGAGGGAAGAGGGGGATGACAGGGGGTGACAAAATCCTAAATCTGTCACTGCTGCCATCCTCCCTGGTTTTCTTTTTCTTTTTTTTTTTAAAGAAATGTTTCTAAACTGAAGCCAGAATCTTGAAATTAGAAAAACGAGTCACTGGATTTCTTTTGCTTTCCTTGACTTGCAGGGCCAGTGCAAACCTTCAGCCTTGCACTCCTACCCACTCCCCTAATATTTTTATAATTAATCTGAGAAATAATGACCCCTACCTCCACTCCTCTCAATCCTGTAAAAACATATAATTGAACATCATACAACATATAATTGAACATTATAAGGTCGATATTCAGCCGCGGAGTGACTAGTTAAATTAGCTGGATATAGCTATCCAGCTAACTTACCAGGGATATTCAATGGTGCATCTGGGGCAGATGCACCATGGATAACTTTTCAGTTATCCATCTAAATGGCTTTTGAATATCAACCACTAAATGTTGTTTATATACATAATATAAATATGTTTCAAAAGAAATACATACTGCATTGGCTGAAATCTCTGAAAAAGCTGGAAATGGCTATTTGAGTTGAACTCAAAAGCTTCCCTTTACTTGAACAGGTGGGAACAATTTTGGATTTTTCATTTAAAAGCAGTATCTCCTGAAAGTCTTAATGAAATTATTAAATTGGTATTCCCTGATCTAAAGGATAGAGTTGATGACATCATCGCACTGCTACACATACAAAAGCAAGTTAGTCAGATGCCATTTTTAAAGATCCATTAAAGCGGTTGGAAGTTAAAAAGAAGGTGGATAGTCCAGGAAATAAATGGAATTACTTGTACATTGAGAGCGTGTTGAGATTGAAAGGAGAACCCCCTGAAGCAGAGTTGCTATCAAAACATGGCCATGTCGGGGTTGTGACCAGGATGGACACTTAAGATAAGTTCTATAAAGTTTTTTTGCTCTCGATACCTATTTGAAGTAAAAATCTGTGCTGTTTACCCGCATCAGGTCCTTCATATTGATGGGACTTTTTAAATAAAATGAAAAATAAGAAAATAAAAGTTTAAGAGGAATAAAATAAAAATAAAGTAAATGGATCAAAGGTCTACACAGCTTGTTGACATTTGCCAGTTGTATTCACGAAGGTCCTACACATATTAGTTTAAACTAATTGAAAAATTTTTAAAAATATACTGGGGAACACTGTGGTATTTTTTGAAGAAATATTTTGTGACATGTTGGAAAGCAACAGCAGAAGATTATTGCCACTCAGACAATAAAGAGTTAACCATGCTATTTGCAAGACCCTAGAGGGCAAGGGGAGTTTTACCTAGAATCTCAGACATGTTGATCACTTTTTGTGTAAGTGACCTATAACCTTCCTGTTCAGTCTTTCCCCAGGGAAATGCACTTATGATGTTTTCTAGTTATATCTTAAGCTCCCTAGTTAAGTTTGTTAGTTACAACTCTGTCTGACCTTTTAAATTGATAGATCTGCTAAAAGACAGCATTCTTTGGTGGCATTTCTATTAAACCTTAAAAAAATCTACATTACATTGCAAGATCTGACATAATGCTGTCGGCCACTAGTCATTATGCTATGCTACTAGGCTGATGTTGCCACTACCTATACACATTGCCAACCCAACTCTACACTGCCAGCTCCTCCATGGTCCAGCACCCTGGATTTTGATAAAGTCCTCCTGTCACTCACATGGAAATTCAGAGAAACCCAGAAGAGGAAGGTTTATCTTAAGGAAGACTAAATTTTCCACCAACACTGGTGCCAGCTGTCAATGATATCCTCTGCCATAGACAATACCAGTTCTCTAGGCACCCTAATTATTGGGCAGGAGAGAAACTGTTGAGTGATCTTGGTGTGGTCTGGTTAGACCATGGCCTTGTGTGCCCAGTAGGGATGTGCAATCATTTGAAACAACTGGGTAAAATGAAACAAATGAGTCCATTTAAGTTTCATTTGTGGACCCCTGAAATGAATGGATGGTGTCCATGAATTTAAGCAAACATTTTCATCCCATTTGTTTATGCTTCCCATTCAAGTCTATGTAACCCCTGTAATGCTTGAACCCAGATAGTAGCTCCAGAGGCCATATCTCAATTTACAATTTTAAGCATTTAGCTTTCAGATTGTTAAAGACATTGTTGCAGAGTTCCCTGAGCAGGGAATGGATGACTTTCAAGGCCCTTAGCATTGCTATTCTTAAGTCCCAGTTCCAAGTTCTTGTATACTGCAGTGATGATAGCACAGGTAGGCATTAAAATCCTTAAGAAAGAAAAACACACTGAAGGCTTTGGTGGTTTCCAGCAATACGTTTACTGATAGGTTGTAATATGATGAATTAAAGTTCTTTACAGTTGATTGATTAACATTTAGATGCTACAAGTACATTTAAATACATTTGTGATTTATTTAAAGTCTTGTTTAAGATGTTAAAGGCAATCAATTCCGTCTTCAAGTTGATGGTTTCTTCCCTTCCATGGGGATAGAGCAAGTTGATTGCTTCCATCCCAATGTAGGTGAAGTATCGGATATGGATTTCATATTACATACTCATTTATCTTGAATCTCTACCAAGCTATCTCCTTGATTTCCTCAGAGTACCTGAATGGCACCAGACCTTCTTCCCCTCTCCATTTCAGTGCCAGGATGATGCCTCTAACACCTCCAAATCTTCAGTAGATATTTATGGGCTCTACTATGGGTCCATTCCAATCATTTTCTTCCCTCTGGATGGTTGAAAGTCATCCTTGTCCTTGGATCTTGATGATCTCAGGTTCCTTGTACATGAAGGGAACCTCTCCAATTTGATGGTATTACAGAAAGTAAATTGATATCATTTAGTCCCTAGTTAATGGATACTCAAACATAAATACATTAAGTTAAAATACATGGATTAGGAAGATGGAAAGGAACTCCCATTCAAATAAAATGCTCCTGTAGGCATCAAATCAATATAGAAAATCAGTGAACAGCCAAGATATGCTGCTTCTTTAAAATAAAATAAGGAATCCACACACTAAGATGGTAGTCTGGCTTTATAGTTTACAGAGGAGCTTATCAGTTACCAGCTTCCACATGGGGGAGCTATACATCTATAAGATTACTATTATGTCTCCTCCCAACACTAATGGTGCATCCTGACTAAATCCTAGTAGGCAGCTGACAGGATATCTACATAGAGCAACCAACTCTTACATGTGTAAGACATACACATATATATATCTACCAGACATAGCTCTGTCATCCCCCCCCCCCCCCCCATCCTCCACTCTTGGAATTTAGTCAACCCCCCTCTTCAGTTGACCCCTCCCCTCCCCTCTTCTCACCTCCCCCCACCCTCCCTTGTCCCTCCCTCTGCCACTTACCCTCCCAGTTTCCCCCAGCCCCTTCCCCTCCCTTCCCCTCGTAAAGAACTCTTGTAAATGCTGTAAACTATCTTGCGATATTTTGTCATTGTTACTTCTTCGTTCAATTAGAGTTCCTATTTCATTTCGTTCTGCTGCCCTATCCTTTCCAGCTGCTCTCGCCCCTACTCCCCGCTACTCCCTGCTCTCACCTGCTCCCTTTTCTCCTCCTCCGTGTTCATTGTATTTTCTGCCTGCCTAAGTTTTTTGTAAACCGGCCTGATGTGTTCCACAAAGGTCGGTATATTAAAAGAGTTAAATAAATAAATAAATAAATAAATAAATAAATAAATAAATAAATGTGTGATATCACAGCCTCCTGGGAATCAAGGCAGGACAAGGAGACCAGACGGAGGACAAATCATGATGAAACAACTTTTTAACTAGCCTATAGCTGCCATCTGGATCAATTGATGCTGATATCCTACCACTGAAAGATCTGAGCATGTACAAGAAATTATATTTGCTCTCTGGCAGTTGGCAGAGAAATATTTCTTTGCATAAGCTCTCTCAGAGTTGAAAAAAAAAGCTTTAAAAAGTAGACTTTGGCACTGGTAAAGAGCTTTTATTGATCTTCTCTGCTACAGTGGTTTCTCACTGTGTCAGAAACAATGAGGCAGTGGCACTAGAGGTATGGTAGGAGTAGGGTGGAGAGTGAAGCAGTGCCAGTGATTTATTTTTTGTCTCTGACATAGCACAATGAAATGCAGTGATGTTAGCAGATACTGACAGATTCAACTGAAGAAGAGCTTTGCCAGGCTGCCAGCCTACTTGATTTTGTTTTTAACATTTTTTCATATGTAGAAAAGAAGTCAGTCAGCAATGCACACATATACGGTACACTGTATCTGTGTTTGTGTTTATGTGTATGGGTGACAAACATTTTTGTACACCATAGAGGGTATAACATAGAGGGTACCATGAGTGATGATACAGTTTCAATAAATTACTTTGTGATATCAAAACTTTCAATAGGCACTTCAAATTCCTTCAGACCACTATGAGGAAAGGACAAAGGATTTATTTATTTATTATTTATTAATTCATTTATATACTGCCAATCTGCAATTCTTAGTGGTTGATGCAGAGCCAGCTCAGCCTACCAGTAGCAGTACTAAAAAAGGCAGTTCTGCCATTAAACTGAAAAGAGTCTTTTTAGCCACAGAATACCAACATTGGAAGCCAGCTGAAGCCTGAAGAAATTGAAATTTGGAGTGCATGTGTTGTGGAACGGGTTTAGTGTGCCCTTGGGCCTCGACCCGACCCCAGACGAATCCAGGACCGAACCAAGGGTTGACGGCGTGTCCCAGCGCGGTCTTACCCTCTGCCAGGCCTGCAAGCTCCCAGTGCCAACAACAAGATGATGTTGGTAGGGGAACGTTCCTCCGACCGTTCCAAGCCCTTTCGGACCTGCCGCTTGGATTAGCATGGAGCAGCAGGCCAGCCTGAGGATAAGGGCAGACGGAGGCCTTGACACGAAGACATCACAAATGAAGGACTGATGCGACTGCAACTAAGACAAGATGCTGAAGCGAAGACATGACACCAAGGCTTATGCAACGGCATCAGGGACAAGACGAGGAACTTGAAGTCCAGATGAGAAAAGAAGCTAGGAAGGTAGACATTGGCACTGTCTCTCAGGGCGCCCTAAGCCCACCTTCATGGGCAGACCCAATGGGCTGGTCACGGACCACCCTGTCCCACTATGCGCCCTACACAGCCCTAGGAGGCTGATCACGGACCATGAGGAGAGCGGGACAAGCGCAGGGAAGAATCCAGCTGAGGCAGAACTTCGACGATGAAGCCAATGTCATCCGGAGCTCCACAAAGGCTGGCAGGACAGGATGACTCAGGAGCACAGGACACCAGTTCACTGCCGGCATTTCCACAGATGAAGAAGCATTACCCGGAGATCCACGGCCAGCAGAACAGATGGCTCAGGAGTACTGAAGAACAAAACACCAAGAAGGGCTGGAACACCAGGAAGCGAGACATCAGGAGACCTGGACAGGGACCTCAGGCACGAAGACATGGCATAAAGCAGACGAGATGAGGAGCTCCACAAAGAACATCAAGGACCTGTCAGAGCGCTGGCAGGCAGGAGCCTCCAGGACTGAAGTAACTCCGATGCAAGGCAAAGCATGAGTGCTGGAGCAAGGCTTTTATAGCCCAGGAGCAGGCAACTCCCTGGGAGGAGTCCAGATGGGCTGTCCCTCGCTGGCTCTATAAGAGTGGAGAGGAGCCACGGGCCCGCCCCTTAGGAGAAGGGCGTGGCCCCCACGAGAGCATCCAGGCTGCAGTGGAGCAGGCCTCAAAGAACACCGAAGGCCTCCCAGGCCGTGGAGCAGGATCCGGACACTTGCTCAGGTGAGACCCTGGCTTCGGAGCGGCCTCCAGAAAAGGTAAGATGCCTCCTGTGGCACAGCTACAGGAGGAATCGTAACAGCATGTGCCACTGCCATCTGTTTTTTTCCTGTTTTGGAGCAGGAGCAAAAATCAGGAGAGCCCTTCAAGGCTAGCATTAACGGGACAGGGATATGGGCAGGGGCAGAAGATATGCAACACAGGGCACTCCTCTATGATTACTGCTTCTCAAGCAATGGGGGGGGGGGGCAGTATTTTCAACAACTGATTCTGAGGAAGATGTGTCTGGTATTCCCTGAATCAGAAGTTGAAGAGCTAGTAGCTGAAGAAAATTTGTGTGGTTTACTCAGGA
Source organism: Rhinatrema bivittatum (assembly GCF_901001135.1). NCBI lineage: Eukaryota > Metazoa > Chordata > Amphibia > Gymnophiona > Rhinatrematidae > Rhinatrema > Rhinatrema bivittatum. The sequence goes on along the minus strand of NC_042626.1, from coordinate 61,938,870 downwards.
GTGTCTGAGACTCCAGTGAGGTAATGGAGGAGACAGATGATACTGACAAAGTTGAGAGGAACCCCCAGGGAGAGCAGACATTGCAGGTAAAAAGCATGAATGATGCCCCTGGCCTTTTTCCTCAGGGTCCACCCTCAACCTCTACTCAGCTCCAGAGAAGAGCCTATGGAAGACATCCCTTGTCTTGAATCACATTAAAATGATGGAGGGTCCATGTTTTGCTTAATGTATTCACTGTAGGTAGACCATTAATCGAGGGAAGATAGTGTGGCACCTAACAAATACTGGTATGCAGCATTTATATATTTATTTGTTATTGCTTTTTTATACTGTCATTCTGTGACCAATCAGCAACACCTGCTAGCATTGGCATCAGAGAAGGGTGGCAGTACTATCCTGGGGAACCCCTCTGCTACTCAACGCAAAATTAAGTGGAAAGGAAAGGAATTGAAAAGGAGAAGACAATTCCTCAAGCCGTGCCCTGCCATGCATCTAGAGTGGAAACCCATCATAGAGAAAACAGGGTGGTGTTTCACATCTCTGTCCTCGGATAAGAGACAGGCATAATTGAAATAGCAATGAAGTGCTTTGAGGAAATGTTTGCCCTCACTGACCAGTTCCTGCAGAAAGTGGAGAACATTAATGTAAAGCGTTTCCTGCATACATTAGCATTTAATTACAAAGTTCCTTCTAGGACTACATTTAGTAAGCAGGTTATCCCCATCCTATACAATTAGTGCCATAGTCGCATACAGGCACAGTTGGCTAAGGCAGAGGAGAGTAGCATGCATTTCACCAACAATATCTGGACCAGCATGAACACTATGTATGTGTACCTTTCCCTGTCTCGTTTTTGTTTCGGGTCATTATCTGGTTTTAAAATGGTTCAGGAGGTGTTTATTTCAGGTTTCCCTAATTTCGGAGTTATTGCGCCCTAAATCCTGTTAGGGTGCACTAACTATAGTTTTCCTATTTATGCACTTACGGGCAGATCTTAAAACCTGCGTGCGGGCGTAGATTTGTTCGCGCAACCCGGCGCAAACAAATCTATGCCCGATTTTACAACATGCGCGTGCAGCTGCGTGCATGTTATAAAATCCAGGGTCGGCGCGCGCAAGGGGGTGCGGCCTCGGAGGGACCTTTCCTTCTGCTTCCCCTCCCTTCCCCTATGTAACCCTTTCCCCAGCCCTACCTAACTCCTCCCTTACCATTGTCAGAGAAGTTGCACCTGCCTCCCGGCAGGCGTAGCTTATGCGCGCCGACGACGGCCGGCCCGCAATCCCAGGCATAGCAGCAAATGGCCGCTGTGCCTGGAGGCTCCGGCCATGCCCCAGCCATGCCCCCAGACCACGCAGGACTGCCCACGCCCTGCCCCTTTTTGCAAGCCACTGGACATACACACGTCCCGGGGCTTGCGCATGCCGCCAAGCCTATGTAAGATAGGCTCGGTGCATGCAGGGGCAGGTTTTCAGGGTTACGCGTGTAACCCTTTGAAAATCTGCCCCTTAGTGTGCACTAAATGGATGTAGGGTGCACAAACTAGATGTTAGTGCTCACTAAGGGGGTCATTTTCTATCCCTATCGCACACGAAAAGGGTCTTTTTCCACGCGAAAAAGTCCCTTTTCGTGTACGCTAGCTAGATAGGGGTGGAGTCAGGGCAGAGTCAATACCGGAAGAGGTGGAATTGGGACAGCATCTGGGCGGACACGGTGGAAACTTCGCTGGCGGCGATAAGGTAAGACCCGTTATCGCCGCCAGTAGTGCGCCCAATAGCGCCACCTTTCACGGTGGCGCTATTGGGTGCGAAAGCCGGCAGCGATAACACTGCCGTGCTGCGATCACTGCCAGCTTTCGCAGGCCTGTCTCCCGCTTCAGCCCCCACCCCCTGTTACCGCGGGATTCAGAAAGCCGTGCGATATTAGAAAATCCAGGTCTAAGTCCCGTTAGTCTGCACTAACATGAAACACTCATTTTTCTGAAATTTCGGCATTTACTTTCGTTTCATGGCGCTCCTGAAACAAGGTGAAATAGACCATTTCCTTGCCATTGTCTAGTTCGTTGAAAATCAGTGCACTGCACATCCTTACTTGAAGCTAGAGGGTGTGAACAGGAGAACTAAAGGCAGAGACCCAGTGTGGATACAGGTAGCACAGGAAGGAGTGCAGGCACGAGCAACACCTTGTACTTCCTCCCTCACCTAAAAAAGCCACATTGGGGCCCAAGGACTATAGGAATCTCTTCCTGATAGAGAGGAGAGAATGTGGCACTTCCATCAAACAGCTTCTGAATGAGAAGCAATAAGAATGCAGGATGCCTCCTAAGCGTCTGCTTCAAGATTTTATCACCTGCCTGCATTCCACTTACAGGATGCAGCAGAGGTGAGTGGAGCAGCAGACACCCCTTCATGATCTGTCTCTGGAAACAGAGATACGTCTGGATTACCCAGTGGGGCATCTTCATTAGGTAATGGTGAGGCAGCTGCTTCATATCCTGAAGCTTTTCAAGGATGCCATGGGGGATCTGAGTTCTAGATGCGCCACCCTGGATGGGATCACGCCTATGGTAATATTCTGCAGGGTTTCTGTGAGCAAGAGAAATTGAAAGCAGAGGTGCTGACGTGTGTGGACTCTTGCAGCAGCAGCTGCAAATGAGACTGAAGCCTCTGACACAAAAGGATATATACTCAGTGGGGCAGATTTTAAAAGCCCTGCGCGTGTAAATCCAGCTGGATTTATGTGCACAGGAGACTTGCGTGCCGGCGCGCCTATGTTGCATAGGCCGCCAGCACGAGCAAAGCTTGGGGGAGCATGTCAGGGGCATGCCGGAGGGCATGTCGGGGGTGGCGCGGCATTCGGGGGCGTTCTGGGGCAGGGCCATGGATGTGGTGCCGGCCCAGGGGTGTTCCGGGGGCATGGCCAAGGCCTCTGAACCAGCCCCCGGGCTGGGGAATGGTGCCCCGGCAGCCGGCCGGCGTGCGCAAGTTAAGACTGCCTTGGGCAGGCGTAACTTTCTCAACAAAGGTAGTGGGGGATTTAGTTGCGCCTGGGGGGGGGGGGGGGTGGGTTAGGTAGGGGAAGGGAGGGGGAGGGGGGAAGTTCCCTCCTAGGCAGCTCCGATTTCGTAGCATCCTCGGAGGGAACGGAGGAAGGCTGCTCGGCTCGGCGCACGCAGTTTGCACAATTGTGCGCTCCCCTGTGCATGCCGACCCTGGATTTTATAACATGCACACGGCAGCATGCACATGTTATAAAATCGGGCGTAGATTTGTTCGCGCCGGGTTGCACGAACAAATCTACACCCGTGCATAACTTTAAAAATCTACCCCAGTGTATACTGTACATGCTTGTCACATTTTGTGATCCATGGGTTGTAAGGAGTCTTGCCATTCAGTCCCAGCATCTCATATGCATGAATGAAATACTGGTAGCCAGGTGTGTGAACAGGAGAGCCAAAGGCAGAGACATGGTGTGGATATAGGTGACACAGGAAGGGGTGGCCACCCCAGAAAGAAACACTGGAGGAAAAGATTTCAGAATCCAGCTTAAACTGTCAAAGGGGCCGATGCAATAAATATGCGCAGAAAGCGGGTGCTGAACAGTCAGCGCCCGCTTTCTTAATGTGCCCCAGGTGCCCCCAAGGGGGGTGCCTTGCAATATTTAAATTAGGGGGTCATGTTAGTAAGGAGGCACTAGGGTTGCGTGTGTTCCCCTAACGCCTCCTTGCTACCGAGAACCCGATTGGCGTCGGCAGTTCGTCAGTTAGGGAAACCGACGCCGAGGTTATCGGTGTCGGTTTTCTTAAATGCCGCACAGCCACACCGCCAGGGGGTTCAGGAAACAAATGCTTGTCATTCGAGTGTCTGTTTCCTGCAACGATATTAAGTAGGAGGCAGTACAGAAAAGCAGTGTTTTTCTGCTTTTCTGTACTGGTTTAAGGAGCGCTCAGCAATTAACGCCTGCACCAGGCAGGCGTTAATTGCTGAGTGCAAAATGTGCGTCCTAGACGCACATTTTTTTTTGTATCTGGAGAGAATGCTAATAGCCTCAATCACATGCATTTGCATGTGATTTGCGCTATTAGACTCACTCCAGGTCGGGATTCATTAGCGCCTATTCTTTCCAGGTCCAACTGCTGAGTGCACTGTTTGCATCTGCCCCGAAGTTTGACTTGATAAGCCAGTTACAGGTCAGAAAAACATCCAGACTAATTTTTTTTTATCACTCTATAATGCATTTAAAAATTTTTTTGTGATGATTCTACTTAAAAAATCTGTTATATAAAAATATGTTTTATTATTGTATTATTATATTCATTCTTTTCACTGTTCATTTATCAATTATTCATTAATCAATCTCCTTCTCAGAAAAAGCACGTAACTTTGAACTCTCCAGGGGGTTTCCACTGCTGTAATTCCTCCTATCCTGCTTATATATCTAACAATGTCCAGTAAAACCACAAATCTTTAAGCATTTTCTGCTCTAACTGCTGCTTCCACATCCTTGTTTCTTTTATTGCCAAATATTTGAGGCTCATTGTATGGCATATACATAACGAAACACAACTGTTTCCAAAAAATCAAAAACAGGAAACTGTTGAAACTTAGCTCTGCTATGAAGGAGGGAATCTTCCCAATTTGCTTGGAACTTTTCTTAATAACCACAAACTTGCCGACGTGGCTGATTCGCGGGTGAGCTGCATCCGGGCTTCTCTACAGTAGAAAGAAAAGCAGGAGCTGTAAAAGAACTGAAATCCGCATAATCTCAACACTGGTATTACTCATCTGCTTACCGAGATCTTGTCAGGATCAATCAAAAATGACTTCTTTCTGGCAGGATAGGAGGAATTACAGCAGTGGAAATAATTGATAAATGAACAGTGAAAAGAATGAACATAAAATAATTTTTAAATATTTTCGTATAAAAGATTTTTCAGAGTAGAATTAGCACAAAACATTATTTAAATGTATGATAGAGTAATAAAAAATTAGTCTGGAGGGTTTTCTGACTTGTGACTGGCTTATCGAGTCTTATTCAGGCTTTGGTGGTTTAAGCTCAATTTTGAGGTCTTTTCTTCCAGCGTTTTATGATAATTGTTTAAAATAAATTAAAAATCAAAAATTAATATAATAAAAATGACTGTGATCATTTTAGGAGTAAGCAGATTTTGGGGAGTGTTAATTTTGTTAATATAAGGAACTCTTTATTTTTTGTTTGTTCTATTGGTCATGGTACTGAATCCACAGGGTAGGGTTCACCTATCTAGTATATGCTGTCCTGACTGAAAATGTGTAATTTGGGCCTAAGATGTACAACAGCTGCTTAAATCCTATGTTCTCAACTATCTTTAGTGGCTGGACAACCAGGAAAATCACTTCTCTGATGGTCCATGCCATCACCTTTGATGCTGTTTGCCTCTTATCCTGTGACAGTGATGCAAATATCATCCCATCTGCTTCTTGGTGGTTTGCCACTGAGATAGGGATGGTGGCTGCTGTCCTGCTGGAATGGTCAACTTGCTGCTTCTGCTGCTTTGAGTAGGGGACAGGGTTCCATAGACTAATACTGACCTCCTCTAAAACTGACACTAATTGGTGTTGTATTTTCAAATGATGGAGCATACATTGTTTAACAGATGGTCCAGTACCATTCCTCAACTGATGGCTTTTTGACAGTGAATACATTCTGAAAATTGCTGATCCTCCATAACTCTAAAGTGCCTCTGATGTCTTGCAAGATCCTCTCACTAGATCCTTGGATATTACTGCTGGAGCTGGGGTTGAGAGAAGACCAGGATGTAAAAGGCAAGGGATCTTGACTACTTGCAGTTCCTGGGGGTGATCTTCACCCCAGCAGGACTACTTATTAGAGATGTGAATCGGAACCGAAATCGGTTCTGATTCCGGGTTCGGGGACTATCGTGAAATTTTGTTTCATGCAGTCCGATAAACAAAAAATCCACCCCGACCCTTTAAAACACATCCTTTAGCTTCCCCCACCCTCCCAACCCCCCAAAAACTTTTTAAAAGTACCTGGTGGTCCAGTGGGGGTCCCGGGAGCGATTGCCCGCTCTCGGGCAATCGGCTGCCACTAATCAAAATGGCGCCAATGGCCCTTTGCTCTTACCATGTGACGAGGTATCTGCACCATTGGCCGGCCCCTGACATGTGGTAGGAGCACTGGGATGGCCCGCGCCATTTTTAAGGATGGCGCCGGCTTAGTGCGAGCTAATGGGAGTTAGTATGCGCTTACTCCCATTAGTTCGTGCTAACTCCTGTTACTGCGTGCTAACCCGAAAAACGATTTTTACGAAAATTCGGGAGGAAAAGTGATCATTTCTGTTTTTACCCGATATATTAATGAATTTAGAAATATCGTATGATATTTCAATTCGTTAGAAAAATGATTCACATACCTAGTAACTAAACTCTCAAATGCTCAGCAGCTACTAAAGTTTCAATATCACCTTCCTCTAATTCTTTGAATACCTCATATAGTTCATCTGAATATGGCCCCTTCTCCACCCCCTATTTCCCCCACTTAACCCTAACCCTCCCACTCAGGCAGTACATAATCGCTGGACAGTTACACTGACAATCTACGCTTCCAGCACTGCTGCCAGAGCAATCCTGGAGGCGCCCAGGATCACGGTGTACTAATATCCCAGAGCTGCTGATAGGTGCCTGATCAGGTGTGGGATGGGTTGGACACAGCAAGGGGAAAAGAGGACATGTTTTTTATTCTATTTACTTAGAAGGGCTGACACAGAGAATCTCTTTACTTTTTCCCTTTGGAGAAGCTTGGAAGGAAGCTCTGCCAGCAGGGATGTAAAAAATATATGGTGGGGAGTGGAAATCCTGTCAGGATGCCCAAAAACGGAAGAGTACCACTTAACCAGATATCCGTGTGCGACAAAGGCAAAACAGAAACATCAGAGATAGGGCTAAAGTTATCTGGCTAATTTATCCAGTTATAGCTAAGTTAGCAAGCTAATTTAATTCCTCCCAGAATCACCCCTGCAATGCCTTTATGTTATCTGAATCAATTTTAGACAGAGTGTCTGTCTAAAATCTAGCCAGATAAGAGGGGGAAATATCGAAACTGTCACGATCAATGGCTCGCGAGTCAATGGCTGCAAGCCAGCTCTCTTACCCCTGACACCCCAATGTGATGCTGACCACTGCTGACAGGACGCGCAGCAGGACACTGCCATCACAGTCCACTCCCAATGGCCCCTCTAGGCACGCAGCCCGACGTGCCCGGAGTAAAAGGGCCTGTGGCAGAAATCAGCCATGGCGCCACAAGATGACATCACTGACTTCAGCCCTTAAAAGTGCCCTTTGGGTTCCCAGATTTCGCCTCAGCAACAGGTCTCCTGGTCCTTGTGTTCCAGTGTGTGTTGTTATTCCATTGTGCTTGTCTCTTGCCTTGTCTGTTTCTAGTTTGCTGCCTTGTCCATAGCTTGCCTTGTTCATTCCTTGTTTCCACTTCCTTGTCTTGCCTTGTCCACCTGTTGTCTTCTTGGTTGTTTGTCCTTGTTTGTCTTGTCTATTGTTCCTTGTTCCCTTGCTTTGCCTTCCTGGACTTCAAACTTGGCCTTGGTCTTGATTCTGATCCATTTGCTGCCTGCCCCAACCTCTGTCCTGTCTTCCATTACTGCTGTCTTCTGCCCACCTGATCCCCTGGCATATCCTCCATCTCCACCATCTGCCGGCTGCCTATATCAATCCCTCATTTTGGATGCACCTCTGAACTGCCCTAGTTACCCACCTAAAACCTGCCAGCTGCCAGAACCCAAGAGCTCAACTTGTGGGGAAAGTAGCTGATACAGGCAAAGCTCCAGCCAGTCCTGCCTACAGGCTTATCCACCAGCTGAAGGTGTAGGCCTAGTGGGCTTGCCCACTAGGCAGCTACAACCATATTTTAGCACTAGGGGTTCACATCCCCAACGAGCCTTACAGAACAGTAAGCATTTAGCTGGATAACTTGTGAGTTATCCGGCTAAATGTCTCTGAATATTGACTGTTAAACCCTAACAGAATCACACAAACCAAAGCTTCTGTAACCCTTACAAAGAAACCTATATGCACAATGACACCAAACCAATTCAAATCCCTTAAATAAGTACAGAGGCATCCAAACCCCTATAGAGATGACTAAACACTACAGTCTCATCCAGTTCCCTATAGAAGCATTCCTGTTCCTACAGAGCTGTTCAAGCCCTTACAGAGAAAGGAATATCAATCTGAAATTGATCTCTCAAATAAGAATCGATTGATTTCCCATTATAAGCACAGTACAGAAGGCTGAATCCCTAGTGGGCTCTCGGTAGATGGTCCTAGCCTCTTGATGGGGGTCAATTACAAGACAAACAAGACTGTCATATGTCATTAGGACTGCATATTTATTTTAATCAGTGATGTTTTAGACCATAGTTTTAGTAGGGAAAATTCTGTACATGTAGAGGGAAAGTGTTTCATATGAATATATTGGGATGTCTATTCTTTTCAATCTCAGTGGAAAAACATGATGACTGAGTTGATTTTCAGTTTGATTTGGGGTGATCCAACTGAATGACTGCAATCCCTGAAAAATCAGAATTCTTCTCGGCTCATTCAAGTTGCCCGTATTAAAGTATATTGGGGAAGCAAAATAATGTACTGTTTGGACTTGAAGCCAGAAAAGCTAAACCAGTTGGGAATGGAACAAGAAAGAAGCAGCTGCATGTCATAACATCATATTTTTTAAATGATAGTGAAATTAAAAGCATTTTGAGCATGGATCGTGGTGAGAGAAGGCATAAACTTTACATTGAAACATGTTTAGACAAAAAGATAGTTTACAGGAAAAGCAAAGTGTGCATTTAGAGTCACTCACTGATACCGTGCCTAGATGTGGCTTGGTTGCTACTTATTAGTAGCAGAAGAAAGTCTGTAATCTTTGTGCTAATTTCACAAGAAACCCAAAATTCTAGCTAGCAGCAAGATCAATTTCAAGTACTGAATGTAATAAAAGCTTATGTCACAGAAGTGATAGTAATGACAGATCATTCTCTTGTGCTAAATCTGACAAGTTGCAAGGGCTTCAATGGGAAGACAGACATTTCCCATTTCACTCAAACTTGCTGCTATACCCAGACTTTGCCTATTGGGGTTCTTTCTGTCATTCTGCTACTCTGCTTTGCTGCCATACTCCAGACTCTCCACCACAGGGTGTTCTTGACACCATGAGGAGCTGCTTGCTCCTCTCATGGTGCCTTGGTGTGTTGATGCCATTCTGATCTGCTTTGTCTCTTTATTGGTGTGTTCGAGTTTTTTCTGCCACCTGTTCTGCATCATTATCATTCTCCCTTCATGGTGCCTTAGGATGCTGATGCCACTCTTGACTCCACTTTGCCTCTCACGCTGCCTTTGAGGATTCATGCCACTGTTATTGGCATCTTCGTTTGAAGCATTGGGGTGCTCTTCCCCCTCTTGCTACTCCTTTGCTCCTCTGATGGCCTTTGCCCTTTCATAGTGCCATTAGCTGTTCATGCCACTTTTGGTGCTTCACTGAAATAGTCTTGATGTGTGGCCATGCCTTCACTCTTCTGATGGTTTACCCACCAATTTTATTAGAACTGATGATTAAACCCCATGTTTGAAGCCCAAAATAGGCTGCAGTGCGTTTTCTATAGACTTTAATGGTAAACAAATAGAATGAATAAACAAAATGTGTTTTTTTTCTTTTAATACTTATGAACTAAATGGAGCTGTCCTACAAAATTAATGAATGAACTGAAACACTTTTTCCTCTGCACACCCCTACTTTTTAAATTAGAAACATGGACGCATGCCATCAGAAAAAGACCATATCTAATCTGAATACACCTTCTTTCCCTGTGGTGTAGACAATACTCCCACGTACACAGAATTTCTCAGGATGAACAATAATAATTCAGTTTCTCCCTGCTGTATTTCAGCACCTACTATTGAATGTGTGATTTATACAGGCAGCATACTGAGGAGCACTTAGAAATTCCTTTAATCAGTTTAGTGGCAACTAAGACAATTGAGGCTCTTTTGCATCTTCCTCTCACATTTTCCTGCCCTCTGATTGCACCTTTGGTGCTTGATCTTCTGTATCTCCATACACAGTACAGAATAGTTGCTCATTACTACTACTGCTGCCACTACTACTTAACGTTTCTATAGTGCTACGTGACATACTCAGTGCTGTAGCAACACACACAAAAGAAAGTACCTACATAATAGAGCTTACAATCTAATAAGACAAAACATACAGGAAAAGAAACATTACTCACACTTCTAATAGCAATGTCTTTCTTGTGTTTTTCTCCTTTATCACAGTATCTGTACAGAGGTTTAGATGTCTCTGTAATGCTGAAGATTAGAAGCTGCCCACATTTTTAAATGTCTGATGAAACCTTTTACCTCTTATCATAGTGCAGATCATTCACTCTCAGGAATGCTGCAGAGTGAAATGATGCTGATAGGGACCAGCATTCATGTCACCACTGCCTTTTCCCCCATGCCATTTCCACAGAGAATGCCTGATGAAAGAAATGGAATAATTAAGGAAGAAGTGAAAAGTAGTTACCATGGAAATAGTATCCCTGAGTGGCAGCTTTGCTTTGTTTGCTGATTGCAAAACTGGTCCCCATGGTCCCTCGGATACCCCAGGGAAGCTGCACTTTCCGGGTGCTGCCAAGATTGCAGAACAAGAGAAGATGGGGCCCATGTAATCTCATTCCCAATGAGGAACATTGTGGTGTTAAGTTCATTCAAAGAGGTCAAAAGAGCCAGGATATCAATGTCCTGATAGGAAATCCATGTTTATTGATTGTAAGGTAAATAATGTCATACTAGACCCACCACTGTGTAAGTGCATAAGGGCAGAGAAGGAAACTTCAAACAGATGGAGAGCTAGAAACAGACTAGTAGCAGTAAGTCAAAGTGTTTTCTAGTGCCTTGTTATTAGGCAGGTAAAAATATAAATGACTGATGAGGATTGGAGTCTGAGTAGAACCCTGAAGCAGAAGCCCACCAGGTGATGATTTTCATTACGGAGATGGAAGCTCAAGACGGTGAGTGGGCTGGAGTTCAAGGTCGGGGTAAGGAAAGACACTGAGTGAAGCATCCCTCCTACTGGACCAAAGAAAGTGTAGACTTCTGCCAGTAGCAGCTGCTTTCCCCTCAGGTTAACCTTTAAGGTAGTGATGGCCATGAGGTCTTTGCCACACAAGACTGGTACAGGAAGATGAGCATAGATATGAAGACAAATCCAGCTGAACACACTCACAAGTAAGGTCCACTTGAGTGACAGAGATGAAAGGAGGCACCATGATGAGCTCAGATCTGGGGAGTAGCAGGTCCACCGCAGGAAGACTGGAAGCACATAGGTACATATTAGTGTAGTAGGGAAATAGATCGATGGTGGAGGTGGAAGGGATATAGAACAAAAAAGTCACTTACAAGGGACAAGAGTAACAGATAAGTATGAGGAAAAAAAAAGTGAAAGCTTGCTGGGCAGACTGGATGGACCATTTGGTCTTCTTCTGCCGTCATGTTTCTATGTATGTTTCTATTAGGGATGTGAATCGGGCTTTGGACGATTGAAAATATCGTCGATATTTTCAAAATCGTCAGAAATCAGGGGCTCCCCCAAAACGATAGGAAAACCCCATGATATTGTTCATGGGGGTTCTCTTATCGTTTTGGGGGAGGGCGGGAAAAACGGCACACAAAAATAACCCCTAAACCCCTAATCCCTTAGCTTCCCCCACTTTCCCGACCCCCCCAAAAAACTTTTTACAGGTACCTGGTGGTCCAGTGGGGGTCCCGGGAGCGATCTCCCACTCCCAGGCTGTCGGCTGCCACTAATAAAAATGGCGCCGATGGCCTTTGCCCTTACCATGTGACAGGGTATCCGTGCCATTGGCCGGTCCCTGTCACATGGAGGGAGCACTGGATGGCCAGCGCCATTGTAAGGATTTTAAGAAGGCGTTAAAAACCTATCTTTTTCAGGAAGTGTTCAAAGATGTAGAAGTTCCTTAATAGAAAGTATAAGATAAATCACGTGTGTTTACATAGCTTACTTTACTTTTCCTGCTTTTAATTTTTTTAATGAAAATTGGCCACTCTCTCTCTTAATCATCTTTATTTTTATTGATAATGTAACCATGATGTATTTTTATTCATACTTAGTTATTTTAAGTTTTATTTAGTACAAATTATTTTTAACCTTTAATAATTTAAGGTTTGTATTACTGTAAACCGCTTTGATCGGTAAATTTTACTGGAAAACGGTATATAAATTTGTTTAAATAAATAAATAAATAAATAAATATAAATGGCGCGATCGGCCGGACGAAAAAACCCCCCACGATGTCAAGCGGAACCGGAATCCGAACTGATTCTGGTTCCGATTCACATCTCTAGTTTCCATGTAGTATAGGAACAATTTCTGGCATAAAAGATGATAAGGGCCACAGTATATACAGTATACATAAAAATCAGAAAGTGGGAGCCATAAAGCAAGTAGGAGGGATGAAACCAGCCCAGGTGGGAGGACAGAAGTTTACTCTATCATGAGATTCACTTGGGCTAAGCCACCCGCAGGTCTGCATCAGAACCTCACAGTATTCCCCTCCGAAAGGGTGGACTCTGTACACCCACCAGTATCCACTGAAACTTAGACCCCACTCAGGGAGGAAAAATACATTGTAGACATGGATCAAAATTAAGCCCATACATGTCAGGGACAGGTGTGGTTCACCTTTATGGAACAACTGTTGCTAGAACAACTGGAGTCAGATTCTCCAATGTGGGAACTAGTGAAGCTGGGGAAACTGGAGCCAGAATCTCTGGTGTGGGAGCTGGAACCATAGAGACAACTGGAGCCGGAGTTTCCAGGAGTGGCCTCCCCTGCAGCCCATTGGTCAGACATCCCACAGCCAGCCAACAGTCTGCAGAGGGAGGTGGTAGCAATATCAGAAGAGACACAGGCAGTTCTTGCCTGTCCTCCCCTGCAGCCCTTGGTCAGTCATTTCACAGCTAGCCAATAGACTGCAAGAGGATCAGTAGCAAGAAGACAAAATTACTTCCTTACTTCCTTCCTTGAGAGCCCTGTAGCATGGAGCTTTTAGCTTTCAATCTACAGGAATGCAGTTGTCAATATTTGGAGTGCTCAAGCATCACAGCACTTAGTGCTGGTGCCTATGATTAAACTTCATAAGAGCATAAGAAAATGCCATACTGGGTCAGACCAAGGGTCCATCAAGCCCAGCATCCTGCTTCCAACAGTGGCCAATCCAGGCCATAAGAACCTGGCAAGTACCCAAAAACTAAGTCTATTCCATGTAACCATTGCTAATGGCAGTGGCTCTTCTCTTTCCCTCAACTGTTGTATCTCAAAAGGTTACAAATCCTCAGAATCCTGCCTATCATCTGTATTGTCCTTTACGTGACCACACCCATGTGCCAAAGGAATTCCCTGGGTACAGATGGTGAGATCCATTCCTCAGGGCTGAGCAATAGCTCACCACTCAGAGAAGATGCCATTGTAATAGCTCCGGAGTTCCTCCAAGAGCTGCTCTGGTTTAATGACCTATGGGATTGAGGACCCATGAATTCAAGGGTCCCACTGCAGCAGTTAAGAGTCTCTGCATTATGGAGATATCTCTTCATTTTTTGAACCATCACAAAGTAAAATAATAATCATAGAATTAAGGAACCTGGAAATCACTCTCATGTAACTGTTCAAGCTGCTGCCATCTTGTTTCCTAGGTTTTCTACTCCTTGCCTGTAAATGTGACTTCTGTTTGTATTTTCATACAGGCTGCTCATTTTCTGCCAATTTCATGAGAATCAAACACATCCGTTTCAGTTCCGTAAACTCTCTGAACTGGGTTTGCTTGAGAAGAACACCTGCAAATCCAGCTAGCATGTCTCCTCAGATTGACTCTTCCTAAGATTCCATCCCTGTTATGCATGAAAAGTGCTCATTCTGCTTACAAAAGCCACTGATTGCACTGACGAAAGCAGTGCCGAAGATGCTAAATAACAACATTGCAAGATGGAGAGAAAAAAATGTTAAATCTTCACATCTGTGCTATAGAGTAGATTGAGGAAATTGTATGTCCTTGTGCACAAAGTATCTAAAAGTAAGGAAAGTTATGATTTCTGAAAAGAGTGCTTACAAATTTGCTTACATAGATGGGAAGTAATCAGCAATATGATTTACTAAGTTTTTTTTTCCTGTAGATGCAGAATGAGAAAAAAGCTTTAGCAAATCAGCCCCAATGCAACCCTGAAAAGGAAAAGTAAGTCTGTCCTTCCAGCCCCCACAGGCTGTTCATCTTAGGATATGTCGAAGGTAATAAGGTCAGAAAGAGAGAAAAAAACAGAGAAGAAGAAAGGCTACCAGATGCTGAAAGAGAAAGAGATAGAAAAAAAGAATGAGGGATTCTGAGAGAGAGTGATCACAAATTAGAAATAAAAATATGCAGTCAAACATTAAAGAAACCTCCAAAAGCCAGTGCATATATTACAACACTAGAGAAAAATATAAAATTATATAGTAACAGATGCACATTTTTTGAAAGCTTCTCGAGCAAACTTCCCACAAATGAATGAGTGGTAAAAACTTCATGCAGTCTTTAGGGAAACAGGCAATACAACAATTACCATAGCAAAATATATTCTGTAGCCAAGCCAGAAATATAATATAACCAGAGACAATACTGGACAACACCAGAACCTGAGAACTGTCTTTGTTATTTCTCTTTTCTACTTTCTTATTTTTTTTCTTTTACCAATTATTCTAGGTATGTGCATTTGTTTGAAATGAATGGGTAAAATATAACAAATGTGCCCATATTAGTTTCATTTGTGGCACTCCAAAACAAATGGAGGAGGTCCCACAAATGAAACAAATATTCTTTGTCCCATTTATATATGTTTAACATTAATTTCTATGGCTGTGTGCTGTGTTAAAAAAACCCCAACTGGTAACTATAGCAACCAGCTCATTTCTGTATGTTCAAGACAAGTTGGCAAGGAGACTAGCTGGAGGACAAATCATGGTGCAGCATCTTTTTAACTAGCCTATAGCTGCTACCTGGATCAAATAATGCTGATGTCTGTTATTATTTGTGATAATTGTGGGTGGATCCTTGGGCCAGTGGCAGATGACCACGCCCATGGGGGAAGATCCTGAGAGGGACCACCGGTCAGGCTCAGAGTTGGGAGACAGACACACACTAGTTCTTTTATTAAACTGTTTAAAGAACCATCAGAGGTGCAGTAGTGAGTTGGAAGAGCCCAGCTGGGCTGTAGTCCCTCAGGCACTGGAACAGCGATCCCAGGATGGCTGAGCTGTAGAGAAACTGAGATAGTGAGTAGACAGATGCAGAGTTCAGGAACAGAACCTTGATGGTAACACTCTCACAATAGTCTCTTGGAACAGCTCAGGAGCTGGAATGAAGTAGGCCCTCGAGGAGCGAGTACCAGGGAAAGCTCTGAGAGAGAGATGGTAACTCACTCGTGTTGTAGGCCGCGGTGACTTCCTGGCAGAGGTTATATTCAGTAGCAGGTCCAGGAACGTGGGCCCTTGAGGAGCGAGTACCGGTTCCAGACTGCGACCTGAAAAGCAAGAGAGAGAGCGAGGCCCCCGAGGAGCGGGTACCCCTGGTAAAGTCCGAGGAGGCAGAGTAGCAAGGTAAGTGGAGAGCGAATCCCATCCGCGGCAATACCTGGAGGCAGCTAGGTAGGAAACCCTATGCTAACTCAATTAGCTAGCAAAACAAGAGACCTTAAATATCTGGCAATGATGCCATCATCTCAGGGGGACACTCCTGAGGTTCGCGCCATAGCTGGTACTTGAGTCGGGGCCGCGCGCGCGCCCTTAGGCCTCAGAAGAACATAGCGGAAGGCAACGTCTAGCCAGTCCAGGGACGCCGGAGGAGGTCGGCAAAATGATGCCGCGGCAGCCAAACTTCCATCAACCAAAGAGGGAGTCGCCAAAGAGGTAAGGTGGGCGGAGTGGAGACGTCAGGCAGCGATGGTTGCAACAATGTCCTCTCACTGAATAATCTGAGCATGTGCAAGAAATAGGCTATATTCCCCTTCTATCTCTTCACAGAGAAGAATGTGCTAAAAGAAGCTCTCTGAGAGTTTTAAAAGCTTAACTTTTGGAGTTAGGTAAATATAACATGCATACTCTCTGAAAATACGCAAAGTGATATCATAGAAATCAGAGGTCACAAAGAACAAATCCTCCTAATTATACTTTATTTTATACAACATATCTTCAAATCTACAAATTCTTTGCATGTGGATCATATACAGATCACAATTTTACAATTTTACAAAATATAACAGTTTTTATATCCTTAACCATTATAATCAAATACGATGCCCAATGGAATTTCCCCAATCATACTTGACCCCCATTCATACCACACCTCATACATACATACTAGGGATGTGAATCGTTTTTTGACGATTTAAAATATCGTCCGATATATTTTAAATCGTCAAAAATCGTTAGGGCCACGATACAATACCAATTCCCCCGATTTATCGTCAAAAAATCGTAAATTGGGGGAAGGGGGAGGGCAAGAAAACCGGCACACTAAAACCCCCTAAAACCCACCCCCGACCCTTTAAATTAAATCCCCCACCCTCCCGAACCCCCCCCCCAAATGCCTTAAATTACCTGGGGGTCCAGCGGCACACTAAAACACCCTAAAACCCACCCCCGGCACACTAAAACCTCCTAAAACCCACCCCGACCCTTTAAATTAAATCCCCCACCCCAAATGCCTTAAATTACCTGGGGATCCATAGCGGCAGTCCGTAGCTTAAATTACCCCCGGGTCCGTAGCTAAATCGGGGGAAGGGGGAGAGCAGGAAATCCGGCACACTAAATCGTGGTGTCTTCAGCCGGCGCCATTTTGCAAAATGGCCGCCGCAAAATGGCGGCGGCCATAGACCAATACGATTCGACGCAGGAGGTCATTCCGGACCCCCGCTGGACTTTTGGCAAGTCTTGTGGGGGTCAGGAGGCCCCCCCAAGCTGGCCAAAAGTTCCTGGGGGTCCAGCGGGGGCCCTGGAGCGATCTCCTGCCGCGAATCGTTTCCGTATGGAAAATGGCGCCGGCAGGAGATCGACTGCAGGAGGTCGTTCAGCGAACCCTCGCTGAACGAACTCCTGCAGTCGATCTCCTTCCGTACGGAAAATGGTGCCGGCCATACGCGTATGGCCGGTGCCATTTTCCGTACGGAAACGATTCGCGGCAGGAGATCGCTCCAGGGCCCTCGCTGGACCCCCAGGAACTTTTGGCCAGCTTGGGGGGGGCCTCCTGACCCCCACAAGACTTGCCAAAAGTCCAGCGGGGGTCCGGAACGACCTCCTGCGTCGAATCGTATTGGTCTATGGCCGCCGCCATTTTGCGGCGGCCATTTTGCAAAATGGAGCCGGCTGAAGACACCACGATTTAGTGTGCCGGATTTCCTGCTCTCCCCCTTCCCCCGATTTAGCTACGGACCCGGGGGTAATTTAAGCTATGGACCGCCGCTACGGACCCCCAGGTAATTTAAGGCATTTGGGGTGGGGGATTTAATTTAAAGGGTCGGGGTGGGTTTTAGTGTGCCGGGGGTGGGTTTTAGGGGGTTTTAGTGTGCCGCTGGACCCCCAGGTAATTTAAGGCATTTGGGGAGGGTGGGGGATTTAATTTAAAGGGTCGGGGGTGGGTTTTAGGGGGTTTTAGTGTGCCGGTTCACGATTTTAATGATTTTAACGATACTCTAAACACCCAAACGGCGACGATACGATTCCCTCCCCCTCCCAGCCGAAATCGATCGTTAAGACGATCGAGGACACGATTCACATCTCTAATACATACCCTACAATAAAGGCAAACCTCCCCACATATTTAAAATATACCAGACTAAAACACTAAGTTTTTCAGAATGTGATACCCTATATATTATTTTGTGAACCTATCAAACTGCTGTTTCTGCTAAAATTCAAGTCCTTGACCTCTGATTTCTATGATATAACTTTTGGAGTTGGCATTGGTAGAGGACTGCTTCTAATCTTCTTTTGCTGCAATGGTCTCACTCACAGTGCACTGCTGCTGATTTTGATTATTTTATTTCTTCATTGGGGGAGGGTCAGGGTGCGAGACAAACTGGAGATTGCAGTTGTGGCAGTGATAATAATTGCTTAGTTTTATTTTATATTAGTATGCAATGCTGTTATTTTTAGTTTTGATTACATACATCGCCTGGGGCTTTTGGATAAAGCTATTAATAAATGTCTTAAAATAAATAAATCTTGACCTAGTTTTCCATGGAAAAACAGATTTCCACTATAGAGCATGCAGATGGTTCAGCAAATCCAGCCTTTTCTGGACGAAAAATGATTTTGTTAAAATCATTACAAATATAATTGTCTATTGTAATTCCCTATATCAGGGCTTTCCTTCCAAAAATATTCAGTGCCTACAACTGGAGAGGAAGGTCTATGATCATGCCTCCCCCTTACCTGAAGAGTTGAAATCCCTCCATCAGATTGGACCAAGCTATTCTCCTATGTGGGCTCTCTGCTCATCATATGAAGCGTTGTTGAGTTTTTTCCAGTTTGGGATCAGTAAGGCCTTCAGCTATTTTATTCCAGCCTGCTGAAATTCGTTACCAGTAGAGCTGTTTCAAGACTTCCTATTTGGCTTTTCAAAAGAGGGTAACTACACCTTAGTGGCTGCTGATAGTTGGGAAATATATTGCTTGTATATTGTTTGGGATTGCTTGTGCATATTTTTTGTGAAGGAAGGTCAATATTTCGGGCTAGTTAGTAGTAAATGTTTATGATGCTGGGCAAACAGCTAGAAATTGGGCTGGCAATCTCCTAACCTCCTTTGTTGGTTATGAAGATGTAATGAGAGATATCTCCGCTATAATGATTTTTGTTTTGTACTTACTTTTGTGTGATGTTATTTGAAACTTGTATTTGTGCTATTATATTGATATATATTCTTTGTTGTTTGTTTATTTACTGATTATCAGCTGTTCTGCACTTGAATAATAGAACAAGATATTAAATCATTAAACTGAATTGAATTGAGATAGAAATAAAGCAGCAGGAGTGGTGGCATCAAGTCCGCCCCCCCTCCCCAAGGTAAGTGAGGGGCAAGGCAGCAGAAGTGGTGCATACTGCAACATATATTTGTTGGTCTTTTTTGTGTGTGCGTGGATGTTTTGATACTTGTTTTTCCCACAAAAATTGCTAGAATTCAACATCCTCCAGAACAGGAAAAACAGAAAAAGTTACATCAGACAATTGTAACTTTCACCAATCAAACAATACAATGATAATCAACCTCCCCCCTCCCCAATAAAAAATTGCTAAAAAAAAGATACATGTAAAAAGTAAAAGGTGGGCAAGTTTACAAAATATATGAAAACAGAAAACAACTGCAATCACAAAAGAATGCTAAGTAGTCATGTTCTCGGTACTATGTTGGCCTTTTTAAAAAGTATCAGTACCTCCAAACAATATTTTCATCAGGAGCAATACAGATCCTACAACTTCTCTTAATGCACTAATTACATTTAAAAAGAGAGTTCAAAAGGATGTGAAACCATTATGACCTTTCAGGCTTCCTATAGGATTCAACGCAGAGGTGCAGTTAGTTGATCAGACCAGCAGATCCACGGCTCCTACCAGAATGTCATAATGCCTCTCTATCACTCCATGGTGAGATCACAGCTTGAGTAGGGATGTGAATCGTGTCCTCGATCGTCTTAACGATCGATTTCGGCTGGGAGGGGGAGGGAATCGTATTGTTGCCGTTTGGGGGGGTAAAATATCGTGAAAAATCGTGAAAAATCGTTAAAAATCGTTAAAAATCGAAAAAATCGAAAAACCGGCACATTAAAACCCCCTAAAACCCACCCCCGACCCTTTAAATTAAATCCCCCACCCTCCCGAACCCCCCCCCAAATAACTTAAATAACCTGCGGGTCCAGCGGCGGTCCGGAACGGCAGCGGTCCGGAACGGGCTCCTGCTCCTGAATCTTGTCGTCTTCAGCCGGCGCCATTTTCCAAAATGGCGCCGAAAAATGGCGGCGGCCATAGACGAAAAAGATTGGACGGCAGGAGGTCCTTCCGGACCCCCGCTGGACTTTTGGCAAGTCTCGTGGGGGTCAGGAGGCCCCCCACAAGCTGGCCAAAAGTTCCTGGAGGTCCAGCGGGGGTCAGGGAGCGATTTCCCGCCGCAAATCGTTTTTCGTACGGAAAATGGCGCCGGCAGGAGATCGACTGCAGGAGGTCGTTCAGCGAGGCGCCGGAACCCTCGCTGAACGACCTCCTGCAGTCGATCTCCTGCCGGCGCCATTTTCCGTACGAAAACGATTCGCGGCGGGAAATCGCTCCCTGACCCCCGCTGGACCTCCAGGAACTTTTGGCCAGCTTGTGGGGGGCCTCCTGACCCCCACGAGACTTGCCAAAAGTCCAGCGGGGGTCCGGAAGGACCTCCTGCCGTCCAATCTTTTTCGTCTATGGCCGCCGCCATTTTTCGGCGCCATTTTGGAAAATGGCGCCGGCTGAAGACGACAAGATTGAGGAGCAGGAGCCCGTTCCGGACCGCTGCCGTTCCGGACCGCCGCTGGACCCGCAGGTTATTTAAGTTATTGGGGGGGGGTTCGGGAGGGTGGGGGATTTAATTTAAAGGGTCGGGGGTGGGTTTTAGGGGGTTTTAGTGTGCCGGCTCACGATTCTAACGATTTATAACGATAAATCGTTAGAATCTGTATTGTATTGTGTTCCATAACGGTTTAAGACGATATTAAAATTATCGGACGATAATTTTAATCGTCCTAAAACGATTCACATCCCTAAGCTTGAGTACTATGTGCAGTTCTGGTCAGCACATCTCAAAAATGATATAGTTGCACTGGAGAAGGTACAGAGAAGCACAACCAAAAGTTAAAGGGGTCATGGAATGGCCCTGTGAGGAAAGGTTAAAGAGGTTAGGGCTGTTCAGCTTGGAGAAGAAACAGCTGAGGGGGGATATGATAGAGGTCTATAAAATCATGAAAGGACTAGAATGGGTAAATGTGAATTAGTTATTTACTCTTTCAGATAATATAAGGACTAGGGGGCGCTCCATAAAGTTAGCAAGTAGCACATTTAAAACAAATTGGAGAACATTGTTTTTCACTCAATGCACAATTAAGCTCTGGAAGTCATTGCCAGAGGAAGTGATTAAAGCAGTTAACATAGCTGGGTTTAAAAATGGTTTGGACAAGTTCCTGGAGAAGTCCATAAACTGCTATTAATCAAGTTGACTTAAGCCTGGATTTTAAAAGCGGTGCGCATGTAAAAATTGGGGGATATGCGCTTGGCCCAGCCTTGCACATCGCGTGCATTTTAGAATGGGTGCGGCCCGCACATAACCCCTGATATGCACACAAGTGCCAGACGTCAAGAAAAGGGCAGGCTGGGGGCGAGATTTGAGCAGGGAGGGGGCCCCCCTGGCTGGGACAGCGCCATTAGACTCTGTCCCAGGGAAGCACACACCAGCAGTCGGCCAGCATGCGGAAGATACTCAGGCTTTTCATTAGTCAACTTGATCCTACTTCCTGGTCTTCATATTCTGACTCCGTCCTTGAGTCTGAATACAAAAGACTTCTTCATCTCTGGTTTCTGCCTTTAGTGTTTCTGCTTGTCCTCTGTTGTGTTCCTGATTTCCTGGTATGCTCCAGCTTCCCACTCTGTTCCAGGCTTCTCATTCCTAGTTTGTATCAAGGGCTACCCCCGCTTCTCATGCTTCTCTGGCTACCAGCAGCTGAAAGCTCAACCCGAGGGAAAGGTGGTTGGCATAGATAGAAGATGCTATCCTGTCAGCTGCCTGAAATTTTTTTTTTAATTCTTTATTTATAAACTTTTCTTGTCATATGAACAGGACAAAAAGAAAATGTAACCACCATACTACTAAACATATATAATGGCACAGTTTACGAATATACAATCTATATAAAAGGACACATGCAAACCATCAACCACAATGGCACTAGCAGAAACAGCACTTATGATATAGAAGAAGCATAATACTTGTGATAAATATCCCAAATTACTTTGTACTTGAACTGTTCATTCTTCAATGCATATCGCAGTCTTTCAAAGCTGCCTGAATTTGCCTCGCCAGACGTTAAGTTGCTCATTCCTAGGGCAACTCACAGACGATTGATGTCACAGGTGCCAGCTATGAATGGTGTAGACTCACAGTTTTCCCTCACTGTCAAGAAAACTCAAGATGGTGAGCAGGAAAAGAAATGCCGGGCAATTTTGGCAAAGGTCTTGACAGACCAAGGCCTTATTTATTCCTATACCGTCGTTCTATTAGTCAATCACAACGGTTCACAGAGTTCACATTCATAAATTAAAACAAAAATAAAACCAAATACATACATAAAATCAAAGACAGTTATGCTCAGTATGCCAGGGCATCTGTAGCTGTGACCTCGACGGGATCTCCAAGTTTCTGCGGGGTTCTCAGGGGTCTTCTCTGACAGGTGCTGATGGATGCTTTTGCTGCCAACAGTTAAAGCTTGGGAGGAGGGATTGTTGGGCTCAAGCAGGTGGTATCCATACCCTACTGATACCATCTCCTTGAACCCACAATCCCTCCTCCCAACAGCTGATACTGACAGTGGTGGAAAGGGTTCCCACTTTTTCATCTGCATCCACTCTATTCTTCTGCATCTTCCATTCACATTCCTGCCCCCTAGTCACCAGCTTCTCTTTCCAGTAAAGCAGAGCATTAGACTGGCGAGTGATACTCCCTTTCACCTGTTGGTCACCCAGGGTGACCAGCATGTAGCAATCCAGCCGGGTTAGGGATCTCAATGTGCCATTTCCCCAATGTACCATGAGTTGCAACTGCAAGAACCCTACTAGCACTAGCACTGTTGGTGCCATTCCTTGCTCCTATCAAAAGCCCTGTAACTTAAGCTCCAGGAGGTTGACTACAGGGATGACATTTTCAAGAGTAGCCAGGGCCTCTATGGCATCCTTAAAGAGATTCAGGACATACACTGCATGCATTATGTGTAACCATTCCTGACATTCAAAGGCATGGTCCTAATCTATGTCATCCTCCAAAAACACTCATGAAGGATGCTGCACTAACTTCTGCAGCATGAATTAAATAAATAGCTCAGGTCTCAGGTCACATGAAAGTAAACATAACCTTGTTTCATGCATACTTTTATATGAACTGGCAAGAAGTGTTTTGGAGGGTGGACGTGAGATGGGACTTATATGCATACCTGTTGAGTTTAAAAAAGCATGCACAGACGTTCACCTGCACAAGCTGCTATGCCTTCAATACAGCAGGAATAACTTTATGTGGGTAGGTTTGAGCAAGTACTTGGGCACGTACATACACTTTTTCAAAATTAACTTATGCTCATAAGTTTGCTTAGAAAATGCTGGGGATTAAGTTTGTGCAATAAAGGTATGCAATGCCTGCTGGAGTCATTTATAACTACCTCATTGTGCAGTTATAAAACAAACCTTTCAGAATGCCTGGCTATTTTCCTGTACCTCTCTATCAGTTTGCACATGACAAATGTGGCCCCACGCCACAAGAATCTATAGAAGTTAACAGTGCTAACAAGTTTAATGTTGAAATAGAGGTTTCCCCCTTATGGGAACCCTGAATGGTCTCAAACAGTGTGGAACATCTGCTTGGAAGCGCACAAGATGTTGATTATCCTGGAGCCAATGTAGGAAGACTCCAGAGCTCTGGGTCATCTGTGTGTCAGAAGGTATCTGCCCTTCGTGACAGACAAGCGGATATATCCTACTCAGGGGCTCGGTCATTGAGCAGAAATGATAAAACCCTGACCCTACTGAATCAGAGGCTGCTCCAGACTGCAAGGGGAAGAGACTGGTTGGAGCTGTGATCCTCTCCCAGAATTAGAGAAGTGGGGCAGGAAGTTTCCTCGAAAAATCCCCAGAGGCCTGGAGAGAAAGGGCAGAGGGTTGCTAGTCAACCTGGAAGTTAAACGATAAAGCCCGGGGCAAGAACCTATCTGGACCAGGAAGCCAAACTGTGCCAGAGGGAACCTCTTTTGGGGGCTTGGAGGATCCTGATGTTGCACAAGAAGGATTTTTCCTTGAGCTGAACAGGACATTCCTGTGAGTAATTATTGAAACTAAAGAGAGGAGCAGGCTAGGTTGTGCAAAAGAGTGAGGAGAGAGAAAAAGCAAAGTAACCAGGGACCCTGTACTTCTGTAAAGAAGAAACTGTTATTTAAGGAGAGGAGCTATAATGAGAAGCCTTAAAGATTTTCTGCAACTGTGATTCTGTTTACTTTCTCCATCTGTCTGAACTGCCATTATGTTTGAGTCGGAAGATTCTGCAGTAAACTATTGACTTTTTGGAGCACAGCTTGAGTCGGGAGAGTGGTTTGTTTATGTGGTGTGTTCTCAGCCTGGCACTGGTCCTGCAGGTTATCCTGCCCCCGGCTCATGGCCCTGGAGTTTAATTCTCCACCTGGGAAGGCTGGGAAGGTGACCCCAGGTCCTCAGCCCAAGATAATCTCTTATTGCTAAGTGCAGCAAGCATGCAAAGCATCAAATCATGCTGCAGCATCCATCATCTATTGCTCTTATCATACTGTTGTCACTATCTGTAATGCAAAAACTATTGTTATTTATGTCTCTCTTACCTAGCCAACCCTCAATCAATCCACATGACTGCTAGCCAGCAGGGTCCTCAATGGGATGCTCAGACCCACTCTAGCCTCCCCTTGAAGGCTGCAGGATGCAGCAAGGCAAAGTCCTATAAAATCCCTCACAGCTTCAGCATGGAGTCTCTTCTCTGCCTTTGACCTGTTGTCCATGCATTCTTTGCTTGGTACCCTTATTTTTGTACCTTACCTGTATTTTCCTTGCCTTATTCTTGCTCTGCTTAAGCATCCCAGTGACCTTCCTTGCCTGCATGTTCCTTGTCTTGTTCTCACTCTGTTTAGGCCTCCCAGTGGCATTCTTTGCCTGCATGCTCCTTGTCTTGTTCTCGCTCTGTTTAGGCCTCCCAGTATCATTCTTTGCCTGCATGTTCCTTGTCTTGTTCTCGCTCTGTTTAGGCCTCCCAGTATCATTCTTTACCTGCATGCTCCTTGCCTTGTTCTCGCTCTGTTTAGGCCTCCCAGTGACCTTCCTTGCCTGCATGCTCCTTGCCTTGTTCTCGCTCTGTTTAGGCCTCCCAGTGACCTTCCTTGCCTGCATGCTCCTTGTCTTGTTCTCTCTCTGTTTAGGCCTCCCAGTGAACCTTCCTTGCCTGCATGCTCCTTGTCTTGTTCTCACTACTGTTTAGGCCTCCCAGTATCATTCTTTGCCTGCCATGCTCCTTGTCTTGTCTTGTTCTCGCTCTGTTTAAGGCCTCCCAGTATCATTCTTTGCCTGCATGCTCCTTGTCTTGTTCTCAGCTCTGTTTAGGCCTCCCAGTAATCTTCTTTGCCTGCATGCTCCTTGTCTTGTTCTCAGCTCTGTTTAGGCCTCCCAGTATCATTCTTTGCCTGCATGCTCCTTGTCCTTGTTCTCGCTCTGTTTAGGCCTCCCAGTATCATTCTTTGCCTGCATGCCTCTTGTCTTGTTTCTCACTCTGTTCAGCCTCCCAGTGAGCATTCTTGCCTGCATGCTCCTTGTCTTGTTCTCGCTCTGTTTAGGCCTCCCAGTGATCCATTCCTTGCCTGCATGCTCCTTGTCTTGTTCTCGCTCTGTTCCAGGCCTCCCAGTGACCTTCCTTGCCTGCATGCTCCTTGTCTTGTTCTCAGCTCTGTTTAGAGCCTCCCAGTGACTTCCTTGCCTGCATGCTCCTTGTCTTGTTCTCTCTCTGTTTAGGCCTCCCAGTTGACCTTCTTGCCTGCATGCTCCTTGTCTTGTTCTACGCTCGCTCTGTTTAGGCCTCCCAGTGACCTTCCTTGCCTGCATGCTCCTTGCCTTGTTCTCGCTCTTTTAGGCCTCCCATGATCATTCTTTGGCCTGCATGCTCCTTGTCTTGTTCTCATGCGCTGTTTAGGCCTCCCAGTGATCATTCTTTGCCTGCATGCTCCTTGTCTTGTTCTCCGCTCTGTTTAGGCCTCCCAGTATCATTCTTGCCTGCATGCTCCTTGTCTTGTTCTCGCTCTGTTTAGGCCTCCCAGTATCATTCTTTGCCTGCATGCTCCTTGTCTTGTTCGCTCTCTGTTTAGGCCTCCCAGTATCATTCCTTGCCTGCAATGCTCCTTGTCTTGTTCTCGCTCTGTTTAGGCCTCCAGTAGTCATTCTTTGCCTGCATGCTCCTTGTCTTGTTCTCTCTCTGTTTAGGCCTCCCAGTAAGCATTCTTTGCCTGCATGCTCCTTGTCTTGTTCTCGCTCTGTTTAGGCCTCCCAGTAGCCTTCTTGCCTGCATGCTCCTTGTCTTGTTCTCGCTCTGTTTTAGGCCTCCCAGTATCATCTTTGCCTGCATGCTCCTTGTCTTGTTCTCGTTCTGTTTAGGCCTCCCAGTGACCTTCCTTGCCTGCATGCTCCTTGTCTTGTTCTCACTCTGTTTAGGCCTCCCAGTGACCTTCCTTGCCTGCATGCTCCTTGTCTTGTTCTCGTTCTGTTTAGGCCTCCCAGTGACCTTCCTTGCCTGCATGCTCCTTGTCTTGTTCTCGTTCTGTTTAGGCCTCCCAGTGACCTTCCTTGCCTGCATGCTCCTTGTCTTGTTCTCGTTCTGTTTAGGCCCCAGTGACCTTCCTTGCCTGCATGCTCCTTGTCTTGTTCTCGCTCTGTTTAGGCTCCCAGGACCTTCCTTGCCTGCATGCTCCTTGTCTTGTTCTCTCTCTGTTTAGGCCTCCCAGTGACCTTCCTTGCCTGCATGCTCCTTCTCTTGTTCTCGCTCTGTTTAGGCCTCCCAGTGGCTTTTCTTGTCTATGTATTCCATACCTGTGTGTTTCCAGCCTTGTTCTTGTTGTGGTTTAGGCCTCCCAGTGGCATTCCTTGCCTGCATGCTCCTTCTCTTGTTCTCGCTCTGTTTAGGCCTCCCAGTGACCTTCCTTGCCTGCATGCTCCTTCTCTTGTTCTCGCTCTGTTTAGGCCTCCCAGTATCATTCTTGCCTGCATGCTCCTTGTCTTTTCTCGCTCTGTTTAGGCCTCCCAGTATCATTCTTTGCCTGCATGCTCCTTGTCTTGTTCTCACTCTGTTTTAGGCCTCCCAGTGACCTTCCTTGCCTGCATGCTCCTTGTCTTGTTCTCACTCTGTTTAGGCCTCCCAGTGACCTTCCTTGCCTGCATGCTCCTTGCTTGTTCTCACTCTGTTTAGGCCTCCAGTGACCTTCCTTGCCTGCATGCTCCTTGTCTTGTTTCTCGTTCTGTTTAGGCTCCCAGTGACCTTCCTTGCCTGCATGCTCCTTGTCTTGTTCTCACTCTGTTTAGGCCTCCCAGTGACCTTCCTTGCCTGCATGCTCCTTGTCTTGTTCTCACTCTGTTTAGGCCTCCCAGTGACCTTCCTTGCCTGCATGCTCCTTGTCTTGTTCTCGCTCTGTTTAGGCCTCCCAGTATCATTCTTGCCTGCATCCTTGCTTGTTCTCACTCTGTTTAGGCCTCCATTGACCTTCCTTGCCTGCATGCTCCTTGTCTTTTTCTCACTCTTTAGGCCTCAGGACCTTCCTTGCCTGCATGCTCCTTGCCTTGTTCTCGCTCTGTTTAGGCCTCCCAGTGACCTTCCTTGCCTCCATGCTCCTTGTCTTGTTCTCGCTCTGTTTAGGCCTCCCAGTATCATTCTTTGCCTGCATGCTCCTTGTCTTGTTCTCACTCTGTTTAGGCCTCCCAGTGACCTTCCTTGCCTGCATGCTCCTTGTCTTGTTCTCGCTCTGTTTAGGCCTCCCAGTATCATTCTTTGTCTGCATGTTCCTTGTCTTGTTCTCACTCTGTTTAGGCCTCCCAGTGACCTTCCTTGCCTGCATGCTCCTTGTCTTGTTCTCGCTCTGTTTAGGCCTCCCAGTGACCTTCCTTGCCTGCATGCTCCTTGTCTTGTTCTCTCTCTGTTTAGGCCTCCCAGTATCATTCTTTGCCTGCATGCTCCTTGTCCTTGTTCTCGTTCTGTTTAGGCCTCCCAGTGGACATTCCTTGCCTGCATGCTCCTTGTCTTGTTTCTCCGCTCTGTTTAGGCCTCCCAGTATCATTCTTTGCCTGCATGCTCCTGTCCTTGTTCTCCGCTCTGTTCAGGCCTCCCAGTGATCATTCTTTGCCTGCATGCTCCTTGTCTTGTTCTCGCTCTGTTCAGGCCTCCCAGTGGCATTCTTTGCCTGCATGCTCCTTGTCTTGTTCTCGCTCTGTTTAGGCCTCCCAGTGACATTCCTTGCCTGCATGCTCCTTGTCTTGTTCTCGCTCTGTTTAGGCCTCCCAGTATCATTCTTTGCCTGCATGCTCCTTGTCTTGTTCTCGCTCTGTTTAGGCCTCCCAGTATCATTCTTTGCCTGCATGCTCCTTGTCTTGTTCTCGCTCTGTTTAGGCCATCCCAGTGACCTTCCTTGCCTGCATGCTCCTTGTCTTGTTCTCGCTCTGTTTAGGCCTCCCAGTGATCATTCTTTGCCTGCATGCTCCTTGTCCTTGTTTCTCGCTCTGTTTAGGCCTCCCAGTGACCTTCCTTGCCTGCATGCTCCTTGTCTTGTTCTCGCTCTGTTCAGGCCTCCCAGTGACCTTCCTTGCCTGCATGCTCCTTGTCTTGTTCTCTCTCTGTTTAGGCCTCCCAGTATCATTCTTTGCCTGCATGCTCCTTGTCTTGTTCTCGCTCTGTTTAGGCCCTCCCAGTGACCTTCCTTGCCTGCATGCTCCTTGTCTTGTTCTCGCTCTGTGTTAGGCCTCCCAGTATCATTCTTTGCCTGCATGCTCCTTGTCTTGTTCTCCTCGCTCTGTTAGGCCTCCCAGTATCATTCTTTGCCTGCAATGCTCCTTTCTTGTTCTCGCTCTGTGTAGGCCTCCCAGTGGCCATTCTTGCCTGCATGCTCCTTGTCTTATTCTCGCTCTGTTTAGGCCTCCCAGTATCATTCTTTGCCTGCATGTTCCTTGTCTTGTTCTCGGCTCTGTTTAGGCCTCCCAGTATCATTCTTTGCCTGCATGCTCACTTCTGTCTTGTTCTTCGCTCTGTTTAGGCCTCCCAGTATCATTCTTTGCCTGCATGTTCCTTGTCTTGTTCTCGCTCTGTTTCAGGCCTCCCAGTATCATTCTTGCCTGCATGCCTCCTGCTTGTTCTCGCTCTGTTTAGGCCTCCCAGTATCATTCTTTGTCTGCATGCTCCTTGTCTTGTTCTCGCTCTGTTTAGGCCTCCCAGTATCCTTCTTTGCCTGCATGCTCCTTGTCTTGTTCTCGCTCTGTTTAGGCCTCCCAGTATCATTCTTTGCCTGCATGCTCCTTGTCTTGTTCTCGCTCTGTTTAGGCCTCCCAGTGACTCATTCTTTGCCTGCATGCTTCCTTGTCTTGTTCTCGCTCTGTTTGGCCTCCCAGTGACTCCTTGCCTGCATTTCCTTGTCTTGTTCTCTCTCTGTTAGGCCTCCCAGTATCATTTCTTTGCCTGCATGTCTACCTTGTCTTGTTCTCGTCCTGTTTAGGCCTCCCGAGTATCATTCTTTGCCTGCATGCTCCTTGGTCTTGTTCTCTCTCTGTTTAGGCCTCCCAGTATACTTCTTGCCTGCATGCCTCCTTGCTCTTGTTCTCGCTCTGTTTAGGCCTCCCAGTATCATTCTTGCCTGCATGCTACTTGTCCTGTTCTCGCTCTTGTTTAGGCCTCCCAGTATCATTCTTGCCTGCATGCTCCTTGTCTTGTTCTCGCTCTGTTTAGGCCTCCCAGTACATTCTTTGTATGCATGCTCCTTGTCTTGTTCTCGCTCTGTTTAGGCCTCCCAGTATCATTCTTTGCCTGCATGCTCCTTGTCTTGTTCTCGCTCTGTTTAGGCCTCCCAGTGACCTTCCTTGCCTGCATGCTCCTTGTCTTGTTCTCGTTCTGTTTAGGCCTCCCAGTGGCATTCTTTGCCTGCATGCTCCTTGTCTTGTTCTCACTCTGTTTAGGCCTCCCAGTATCATTCTTTGCCTGTATTTTCCTTGTCTTGTTCTCGCTCTGTTTAGGCCTCCCAGTGACCTTCCTTGCCTGCATGCTCCTTGTCTTGTTTCTCTCTGTTTAGGCCTCCCAGTGACCTTCCTTGCCTGCATGCTCCTTGCCTTGTTCTCTCTCTGTTTAGGCCTCCCAGTGACCTTCCTTGCCTGCATGCTCCTTGTCTTGTTCTCTCTCTGTTTAGGCCTCCCAGTGACCTTCCTTGCCTGCATGCTCCTTGTCTTGTTCTCTCTCTGTTTAGGCCTCCCAGTGACTTCCTTGCCTGCATGCTCCTTGCCTTGTTCTCGCTCTGTTTAGGCCTCCCAGTGACCTTCCTTGCCTGCATGTTCCTTGCTTGTTCTCGCTCTGTTAGGCCTCCCAGTGACTTCCTTGCCTGCATTGCCTCCTGTCTGTTCTCGCTCTGTTAGGCCTCCCAGTGACCTTCTTGACCTGCATGCTCCTTGTCTTGTTCTCGCTCTGTTTAGGCCTCCCAGTGACATTCCTTTGCCTGCATGCTCCTTGTCTTGTTCTCGACTCTGTTTAGGCTCCCAGTATCATTCTTTGTCCTGCATGTTCCTTGTCTTGTTCTCGCTCTGTTTAGGCCTCCCAGTATCATTCTTTGCCTGCATGCTCCTTGTCTTGTTCTCGCTCTGTTTAGGCCTCCCAGTATCATTCTTTGCCTGCATGCTCCTTGTCTTGTTCTCGCTCTGTTTAGGCCTCCCAGTATCATTCTTTGCCTGCATGCTCCTTGCCTTGTTCTCACTCTGTTTAGGCCTCCCAGTATCATTCTTTGCCTGCCATGCTCCTTGTCTTGTTCTCGCTCTGTTTAGGCCCTCCCAGTATGCATTCTTTTGCCTGCATGCTCCTTGTCTTGTTCTCTCTCTGTTTAGGCCTCCCAGTATCATTCTTTGCCTGCATGCTCCTTGTCTTGTTCTCGCTCTGTTTAGGCCTCCCAGTATCATTCTTGCCTGCATGCTCCTTGTCTTGTTCTCGCTCTGTTCAGGCCTCCCAGTATCATTCTTTGCCTGCATGCTCCTTGTCTTGTTCTCGCTCTGTTTAGGCCTCCCAGTATCATTCTTTGCCTGCATGCTCCTTGCCTTGTTCTCGCTCTGTTTAGGCCTCCCAGTATCATTCTTTGCCTGCATGCTCCTTGTCTTGTTCTCGCTCTGTTTAGGCCTCCCAGTGGCATTCTTTGCCTGCATGCTCCTTGTCTTGTTCTCGCTCTGTTTAGGCCTCCCAGTATCATTCTTTGCCTGCATGCTCCTTGTCTTGTTCTCGCTCTGTTTAGGCCTCCCAGTATCATTCCTTGCCTGCATGCTCCTTGTCTTGTTCTCGCTCTGTTTAGGCCTCCCAGTATCATTCTTTGCCTGCATGCTCCTTGTCTTGTTCTCGCTCTGTTTAGGCCTCCCAGTATCATTCTTTGCCTGCATGCTCCTTGTCTTGTTCGCTCGCTCTGTTTAGGCCTCCCAGTATCATTCTTTGCCTGCATGCTCCTTGTCTTGTTCTCGCTCTGTTTAGGCCTCCCAGTATCATTCTTTGCCTGCATGCTCCTTGCCTTGTTCTCACTCTGTTTAGGCCTCCCAGTGACCTTCCTTGCCTGCATGCTCCTTGTCTTGTTCTCGCTCTGTTTAGGCCTCCCAGTGACCTTCCTTGCCTGCATGCTCCTTGTCTTGTTCTCGCTCTGTTTAGGCCTCCCAGTGACCTTCCTTGCCTGCATGCTCCTTGCCTTGTTCTCGCTCTGTTTAGGCCTCCCAGTATCATTCTTTGCCTCCATGCTCCTTGTCTTGTTCTCGCTCTGTTTAGGCCTCCCAGTGACCTTCCTTGCCTGCATGCTCCTTGCCTTGTTCTCGCTCTGTTTAGGCCTCCCAGTATCATTCTTTGCCTCCATGCTCCTTGTCTTGTTCTCGCTCTGTGTTAGGCCTCCCAGTGACTCTTCCTTGCCTGCATGCTCTTGTCTTGTTCTCGCTCTGTTTAGGCCTCCCAGTGATCCTTCCTTTGCCTGCCATGCTCCTTGTCTTGTTCTCGCTCTGTTTAGGCCTCCCAGTGACCTTCCTTGCCTGCATGCTCCTTGTCTTGTTCTCGCTCTGTTTAGGCCTCCCAGTATCATTCTTTGCCTGCATGCTCCTTGTCTTGTTCTCGCTCTGTTTAGGCCTCCCAGTATCATTCTTTGCCTGCATGCTCCTTGTCTTGTTCTCTCTCTGTTTAGGCCTCCCGTATCATTCCTTGCCTGCATGTTCCTTGTCTTGTTCTCGCTCTGTTTAGGCCTCCCAGTATCATTCTTTGCCTGCATGCTCCTTGTCTTGTTCTCGCTCTGTTCAGGCCTCCCAGTATCATTCCTTGCCTGCATGCTCCTTGTCTTGTTCTCGCTCTGTTTAGGCCTCCCAGTGGCATTCTTTGCCTGCATGCTCCTTGTCTTGTTCTCGCTCTGTTTAGGCCTCCCAGTATCATTCTTTGCCTGCATGCTCCTTGTCTTGTTCTCGCTCTGTTTAGGCCTCCCAGTATCATTCCTTTGCCTGCATGCTCCTTGTCTTGTTCTCGCTCTGTTTAGGCCTCCCAGTATCATTCTTTGCCTGCATGCTCCTTGTCTTGTTCTCGCTCTGTTTAGGCCTCCCAGTATCATTCTTTGCCTGCATGCTTCCTTGTCTTGTTCTCGCTCTGTTTAGGCCTCCCAGTATCATTCTTTGCCTGCATGCTCCTTGTCTTGTTCTCGCTCTGTTTAGGCCTCCCAGTATCATTCTTTGCCTGCATGCTCCTTGTCTTGTTCTCGCTCTGTTTAGGCCTCCCAGTGTCCTTCTTTGCCTGCATGTTCCTTGTCTTGTTCTCGCTCTGTTTAGGCCTCCCAGTATCATTCTTTGCCTGCATGCTCCTTGTCTTGTTCTCGCTCTGTTTAGGCCTCCCAGTATCATTCTTTGCCTGCATGCTCCTTGTCTTGTTCTCGCTCTGTTTAGGCCTCCCAGTAGCATTCTTTGCCTGCATGCTCCTTGTCTTGTTCTCGCTCTGTTTAGGCCTCCCAGTATCATTCTTTGCCTGCATGCTCCTTGTCTTGTTCTCGCTCTGTTTAGGCCTCCCAGTATCATTCTTTGCCTGCATGCTCCTTGTCTTGTTCTCGCTCTGTTAGGCCTCCCAGTATCATTCTTTGCCTGCATGCTCCTTGTCTTGTTCTCGCTCTGTTTAGGCCTCCCAGTATCATTCTTTGCCTGCATGCTCCTTGTCTTGTTCTCGCTCTGTTTAGGCCTCCCAGTATCATTCTTTGCCTGCATGCTCCTTGTCTTGTTCTCGCTCTGTTTAGGCCTCCCAGTGACATTCTTTGCCTGCATGCTCCTTGTCTTGTTCTCGCTCTGTTTAGGCCTCCCAGTGACCTTCCTTGCCTGCATGCTCCTTGTCTTGTTCTCGCTCTGTTTAGGCCTCCCAGTATCATTCTTTGCCTGCATACTCCTTGTCTTGTTCTTCGCTCTGTTTAGGCCTCCCAGTATCATTCTTTGCCTCCATGCTCCTTGCCTTGTTCTCGCTCTGTTAGGCCTCCCAGTATCATTCTTTGTCTGCATGCTCCTTGTCTTGTTCTCGCTCTGTTTAGGCCTCCCAGTGGCTTTTCTTGTCTATGTATTCCATACCTGTGTGTTTCCAGCCTTGTTCTTGTTGTGGTTTGGGCCTCCCAGTGGCCCACCTCATCAGTGTGTTTCTAGCTTTCCTTTGTTCTGTGGTTGGGCTTCCCAGTGCCCTTTCTTGCCCACATGTTCCTAGTGGTGCTCCTGTCCTGTCCTGGCCTGCCAGTGGCCACCTTGTCTGTATGTTTCCCTTGTGCCACCTGCTGTTGTTCCTGCACTGTCTAGTCCTTGTTTGTCTGTCTGTTATCTTATGTTGTCCTGTGCTTACCTGTACGTCCCTGTCTTATCAGTGTACACCCTGCTTGTGTTCAGTGTGGCCAGGGCATCCTCTTATCGTTTGCTTCACATTTCCTGCCAGTCCAGTGGGTGTCTTGTCCCTGACTCTGTGTACTGCCCTCCATAAGAGCTGCAAACCACCAGAAATCAGAGGGCTCAACCCAAAGGGAAGGTGCTTGATCAGGCAGAAGACTTCATGCCTGACCTGCCTGCTCCCTGATTCCTGCATTCTCCCGCCTTGAAGGTATCATCAGATTAGCCAGCGTGACCATGAAATGGGCTGAGTGTGCAGCATAATTCACCTTTGCCCTGCTGGTGCAGCCCCATTAGAGCTGCTGCCAGTCCCCTAGCTGCCATCAGGTGCTGTAGGGAAGGTAAGCATGTGTGGCATCTTGGCTGGTCTAAATGTCATTGATGAAATGGATGCTACTCCATGCTACCGTGGCCAAAGGTGCCTGAATCTGGGCATGGCTCTGAGTGTACTGGATGTGTATGACACACCTACTAAATGTGGTGCTGCAGGGGACTTTGTAGTTGGGGGCTAACAAGTGGAGAAGCCATTTAAACCCATATTCTGCACAACTTGCAGAGGCTGCTCATCCAGGGGAATAATCTTCCCAGAAGAAAGTGCCCAGGGAGTGACGTTGAGAGGTTGACTCCCCTTTCCTGCTGCTTTTAGAGAAAGATGGGATCCTTAGCCTCCCCGGCAAGTAACATGATCAGGTGTTTGCTATTGCACTGAAGTCCTGGAAAGCTGTCCCAGTATTTTT
Source organism: Rhinatrema bivittatum (assembly GCF_901001135.1). Lineage (NCBI taxonomy): Eukaryota > Metazoa > Chordata > Amphibia > Gymnophiona > Rhinatrematidae > Rhinatrema > Rhinatrema bivittatum. The sequence continues at coordinate 61,904,095 of NC_042626.1, read as the reverse complement.
CTCTAGTTGACACTCTTTGTATAGTGAAGGTGTTCAACAAACCAGATTCTGCAGGATGTGGAAGAGCCTCCCCACCTATGATTTCTTTTTTGAGCCCTATCTCTGAATCCTTGAGTACTGCTGGGCAATCTTTTGCTGTAGATGAGATGGCAAAGAGTCAGGGGTATCTCTCATTCTCTTGTCCACCACACGGGAGAGGTTCTTCTGCTGGGGGACTCTCTTGGCCCCAGCAGCATGGGTTACTGGGTCACGGGACCCTCTGAATCTTATTCAGTTACCAGCCAGGAAATATTCCCTTTCACTAATTCTTTCAGTCCCATATCTGATTCATCTGAATCCTGAGCTTCATAGAGCTTCTCTGCCAAGTAGAACTGCTCAGAATGAGATAGGAAGTGCTGATGCCCTACTGCCCACACCGCTCTTCCCAGCCAGGCTGCACCTTTGCTTCCTTTTGCCCCAGCACTGTGCCAGTACTGGAAAAGGTGAGAGCTGCTGCTGATGTGGCACACAAACTGCCTTGGTTTGCTGCTGTTTTGGTCTCCAACCCATCTTCATCTCTGCCAGGTTGGTTCTGCCATTTTACCCGCACACGCTCCAATTTTCACACATCGCTCCTGACTGAAGCCTTTGAAACGTTATCCCAATATGACCCGAAACAATGCTGAACATCCCGAGAACCAAGACATTTTTCTTTGTTATTACTCTTCAGTATTTCTTTCCTTTAATCACTTTATCTATTACTGTGGCAACACAGTGCAAATTACCATGCCAACAAAGTTTCTTGAATGAGGCTCTGTTTGAGTCTCCTGCTTGCAGGAGCTGGCACGTGTCAGGATCACTGTGTAGGTGCTGCTGTGTGTGTGTGTGTGTGTGTGTGTGTGTCTGTCTGTCTGTCTGTAGAACTCACTACAGTGAAGGTGGGAAATGGAGCATGCTGTGCCCTGGACATCACCCATTTCCCACCCTAGCCTAGGGCCCGGCTCTGAGCGCATCTAATAATTCCTGTTCCATTGTTTAGTTTTCCAATGAAGAACCCCAAAATGTACTCTTGAGAAATGACCCTCTTTTCTCAAGAGGTGAGTAGGGAAATCCAGTCTCCCTGCTTTTTGCGCTTTGCTTGTACGAAGAGGCCCTAATCCCTGCCCTGGCCAGGATCTTCTCCCATCCCCACGGCTCAGTATCTGCACTTCTTCTTGCCTGCACTTCCCTAACACTCCCCCTCTATCGCTTGAGCCATCACTTAGAGCCTACTCTCTCCTGGGCTTTCCGGAAATGTTTAGGAGAGAGCAAGCAGCCCTGCGTGGTTGTGTATAGTTTTCTAAATGACATCCATTACTAAAACCACAATAAAGTCCATTAATTCCTGTGAATAATGCCCTGTGCTGAGAGCGCCGTCAGCCAGAGTCAGGAGGCTCTTGTGGCTTGCACGTGGTTTCCCTCGTCCCACTCCGGGCAGGCAGGGCTTCTGAGACCCAGAATGCGGAGGGACATTTTCAGCTCCGCAGACAGGGCCCACAGCTAAGCTATGAGAGGGAGAGGGAGGGCTGCAGAGAGAGGAAAGCCGAAAAGGGAGAGTTAGAGGAGTGAAAAGCAAGAAACAGGAGACGGGAAAGGAAAAGAAGAGCTAGTGAGAGCCTGCCAGAGAAACAAACAAAGGGGAAAGCAAGAGGGATTTTAAAAAAGAATCAGGCAATCAGAGAAAGGGAGAACGTGATGGGAGAACGTGTTTCCAACTTAACTCCTTTATCCGGGACACATAACAGGGGTTTCATGAGCAGAGCCAGAAAGGCAGTTCATGTTGAAAGAAGGTCTGCACTGCTATGGGTCAAAGAATGCGACGTCCTCTCCTGGGGTTAACAGAGAATTAGGTTTCCATGTGTGCTCAGCCCTAGGCGCCTTCCATCCCACCCTCTGCCCCGGCTCAGGAGCACACTTGTGAGACATCTTAAGAAGACGCAATAATCTATAAACTTTTAGGGCTTGATTCATTTTTCCCACTGATTTTTCTCGTATATTTGCTGAGAAACACCCAGGGAAAATAAAATAAAAACGAAGGTCTCTAAAGATAAGTCGACAAATTGCCGCTCTGGTCCGTACATGCTGTTACATGGAACGACTGAATGTGACGCCAGAATGACCCCATCTAGTCTGCTCGCGTTCACGGCCGATGCTATGCCATGCTTTCCTCTTATTTCTTTGCAGGTAGGGATCCTCTCTGCTTACGCCATGCTTTATTGAATTCTGTTACTGGTTTTGTCTCCACCACGTCCTCTGGTCGGACATTGCACGTATTCCCCACCCTTTAAGGACCTAAATATAAGAGAGGAAGGAAGTGATGGCAATTGCTGAGTCTACCTCCTAGAAGTCTCATACTCTGGCCACTTATTCTAGAGCATTCTTTTCTCTGAAAAAAAAAGTTGACTTCTCTTGCATTTAAACCTTTGAGATATTTGACTATCTCTATCATATTCCCCCCTCTTATAAGGTAGACATATTTAGGTCCTTATTCTTTATGGCATATAGAGCAGATCCTGTGCCAATTTGCAGGCATCTTTCCGGACCATTTACACTGTTGAGACAAAGCCTCAGAGTAGTTGGACACAACTAGGTGAGGTCTCTCCAGTGACCTGTATTATTGTCTCTTTTTTCCTTTTCTACTGGTTAATGCCTTTCCCTGTATACCCTAACATCCCTCTGGTTTTTGCTACCACCTTATCACACAGTTTCGATACTTGGAGATCATCTTGGCTTGTAGTTATGCATCTATGCTGTGTATTTTGTGTATTATTATTTGTGGCTGTTCTTATCTTCTACGCCTCCTAAAGCTGTGGATTTTGGGGGCATATAAATTTGTGAAATAAATGAATAACTCAGACATGATCCCCGGGATATCTCTCTCCTGCTTCAGGTGCATCAGCGCCTTGCCCCAACACTCCTTCCCTCCCCCATCGTGTACTGCAGGATGCTGCACTTTTTTTTTTTCTTGCCAAGCACTCAACCATGAATTCAGGCTCTCTTAGATAATTTCTCATCCTGTCTATTCATTCAGGGGCGTCCATGCTATTGCAGATATTAGAATCATCTACAAAAGACAGACTTTTCCTTCGAATCACTTTGCGGTATTGCTCACAAAGATATTGAACAAAAAAGGTCCAAGGTCGGGTCCCTGAGGCCGTCCACTAACCCCCCCCCCCCCCCCCCTTTTTCTCCCTCAGAGCGAACTCCATTTACAGCAATCTTCTTCTGTAGTCTGTCACTCAATCCGTTTCTACATATTCTAAATAACGGCAGAAAAAGACCCAAGTAGTCCATCCAGTCTGCCCAGCAATCTTTATTTATTTATTCTTTTAATGTATTTAATTCATTGTTATTCTGTTAAGGGTAGTGACTGCTGCTCCATGCAGGTTACCCCCATGCCCTCTGTTCAGGGCAGCAAGCAGCCCCTCATCCTCATTTCCATCTTTTAGCCACTAGGGATCCTCTGAGTTTATCCCAAGCTCTTTTGAATTTCATTACAGTTCTCATCTTAACTACCTCTTCCGGGAGGGGCATTTCATGCATCCACCACCCTTTTCATGAAGAAATATTTTCTGACATTATTCCTGAGTTTTCCCCCTTGGAGCTTCATATAATGACCCCTAGTTCTACAGTTTTCTTTCCATTAAAAAGGCTCAATTCCCATGCATCATTTATACCCTTCAAGTATTTAAATGTCTGTATCATATCCCTGCCCACTCCTTCTCTCCTCCAGGGTATACAGATTTAGGTCCTTCAGTCTCATCTTATATGGCTTTGGATGGAGACTTCTCACCATTTTGATTATCTTTCTTTGGACCACTTCAATCCTGTCTCTAAAGTATTTCAGATACGGTTCCCAGAACTAAACACAGTATTCAAGATGAAGCCTTACCAATGATCCGTACAGGGGCAATCCATCCTTTTGGGGTGCCATCCAAGGCTGGTCAATTTATTTATGAGCCTCCTATGTGGGACAGTATCAAAACCAATGTAGAAATCCAAGTTCACTGTCTTCAGTGCATGGCCCCAGTTGATTTTCTCTTCTTTCTGCCCTGTTATACAAATAATAGTTGTAGCCTACTTGACAGCTGAGGATCCTGCTAGGCATTTCATCTCCTGTTGAAATGAAGAAACAAAAGGGCAGCCTTCACTCCCTCACTATCTTACAGAAATTCTGGATCATTACAGTTTATTATCTGAATTGTGACTGTTACTCCTCCTCCTCTTCTCCTATTGAACATATGCATTCCCTACTCCATGAAGCTTATTATCTAGTCAAACAAGACAAGACAAACATGACAAACAAGAGTCTATGGGAAATGCATTTATTATAGAAAAGTGGGCAAGATTTTAACACATTTAAATATAGCTTGAGAGGGAGCATGCCTCACCAATTCAGGGAGTCTGTTCCAGGCATACGGTGCAGCCAGGTGGAAAGTGCAGACTTGGGAGTTGGCAATGGAGGAGAAGGGTACAGGTAAGAGCAACTGCTCGATGAACAGAGTTCACAAGGAAGGATGTAGGGACTCGGAGAGAGGAAAGAAGATAGGACATGAGGTGCTGAGGAGTGAATGCATTTCTCAAGGACTGAGAGTAAATGGAATGTGAATGTATATAAAAAGGTCTTGTTAAAAGAATTCCTTGAACTTACAGTTAACTTGCACAACCTGCGTGCTAATCGCTCAGTGTCAACAATAGTCTCTCTTTATTTTTAAGTATTCTTCATCTCACTTTTGTCTGAACATCTATTCAGTTACAAGCTTCCTCCTTGCTGGATGCCGGACTTCAGTCATTTGACCTGAAGAACTGAGTCTGCCCTGGGTTGAGAGGAAATGACGGTCTCCCTGGTCATTCATCATTACTGGTTCATTGATCCGTGCCACTGTTATTCTGCAGGACTAACGCAGAAGGATCCCAGTGTATCCCACTGTTAGAAAATATTCTCTGAGCCACTGGTACTCCATAATTCCCAGGACCGATGGTAACGATAGCCTTTATGACTACATAGTTTCATTGGGATGCATTTTAGCCACCTTTTCAGTGCTTAAGATTGCGGTCAGTTAAACATATTCGGCAATCTTAGGTACACTGTCAGCCACAACAGCTTGTCGATGAAAATGAGCCCTAAATCTGAGCAGCTAAACTGAGCCTCTGAGATTTAGACCTGCCCTTTGCTGGCCAGAATTAGGTGGCTAAATCATCCTCCCACCCTCAAGGGCCACTCATTTTTCTGGAGGCTAAAAGGGAGGAAATTTTACCCTTGCAGGATCTAATTGCCAACCTCCCTAGTTAAGTAGCTAGATCCCACTGTGCATTAAATTTAATTTGAACCAGAGATCTAAGTCCAATCATCTTCTGATTCCTTAACAGTTTTCTCCAGCTAAAAAAAACTCGACAATCTTGCAGCACTGAAAAAAACAAATGTCCTTCCCAACACTGTCACAAATTTAAGTCCCCACAGCAGCACTGATCCCCTATCTCCTACTTCTTAATAAATGCTCCTCCCATAATGTCTGTTTTGTTTGATGCTCCCAAAATTTAAAAAAAAAAATTATCTGCAAGATCTCTATAGAAACTTGGATAAGGCCTGATATCCCAAAAGTGTTCAAGCTTTTAGAGTTGGCAGCTGGGATATCAGCAATATAGATCAGAATAACTGGGCACACTGGATGGAGCAATTACAATGTTTCTGCCAGCATCTACAATGTTATTGAGAAACATTATAAGACAGAAGAGGTTTGTACGTCTGCTGCGCATGCTCTTCCAGTAGTGTGGTGGGGGACTGTGTGTGAGTGCGCGTGCTTGTACGTGAGAGAAGCTTGTACTGCTGCCACCCACCTGTGTGCACATGTATGTGTGTGTATGTGCGCGGTACATGTTCTGGTGTATAGTCATGCATGTGAGGGGAAACTTGCATTGTTGCTGCCCATGTTGTTTCAGTGCTGTGATGGGGCAATGTGTGTGGGAGGGAAGCTTGCCCTGCTGCTGCCTGTGCACTGCAGTACCTGTTCTGTGGTGAGGCTGGGTGTAGTATGAGAAGTCTGCAGTGAGCTGCTGTTTACTAGTTCTGCTGGAATTTAGTTTCTGATTCACAGGTAACTAACTGTCTTTTCCATTCTCTAGTTCATTCATTCATTCTTTCTAAATGGATCCTGCTCGGAAGAGTTCAGGCAGACAAACGTGCTCATGTGCGTTAACATAGCGCTGCTGAAAATACACACATATTTGTTATTAACAGTCAGTAGACAACTCTGATTGCCATGGCACACAGTGTACAATGCTGGCACACTTACTAGCGTGTGTGTTCGATTATAGCTACTCTTAATAAGTTGCAAGGGAGGCAAGATACTCTCTGGCCACATTGACTTGATTTCCCAACAGCGACTTTCAAATCATGCAGTAATGTTTCCCAGAGCCTGATCATTTCATGAGAAAATGAGCCCTGATCCTTGCACTAGACAGTGTCTGCACTCAGGCCCAGACCCTGCACGCCGAGCTTGCTGTAAAGCTTCTGGGTTACTTTCTGTGCAGGGAATTTCACACCAGCTGTTTTGAATATCTCCTCTGTGCTACAGCTCAGGCAAATTGCTTCCTTGAAAAATCTCCTAGCTTAATCTGTTTGACTATCTATTTTCCCCATTAATTTTTTTTTTTTGTCTGACTGCACTACTTACACTAGATGGGAGTTTTCTTACCTATCCTTCTGCCTTTTTGATAATAAAAGTGAAAACGATTGACTGAGGATTACATACGCTTCTCTCCACCAAATTAAAACATAAATATATCAAATTAGAGATTAATTTTGAGTTTAGCATTCCAAGGTCACCCTAAGTATGTAAGCTATATTTCTTGTCAATAAATCAAGACAATTTCCCCATAGTAGCTGGGAAAATAAACTGCTGAGGGCTCTGATTATTTTTTCAGGAGGGTTAGAAATACTCAAATAAAGACGTGAAACAAAAAAAAAAAAAATGTCTCTATAACTTTAACTCTTATTTTCAAAGGAAAATTTCCAGTTTTTCCATCTCATTAATCTTGTGCACATCGTTTACTTTTGCTTCCCAGCTCAGGCACACTTGAATCTGTGTTATTAAACATTACCTCTGGGACCTTCCTATTTTCTTTCGCATACTTTGGCACAAAGTCCACTTTGAGTTGGGACGGTCCAGTCCCAGAGCTTCAGGGAAACGTGGGATGTTGTTCTATGTGTCGAAGTTGCAATAAGATGACTGAAATAAGATTTAGCAGAGCTGAGAAAACCTGGCGCCATCAGCTTAGGCCGCATGTTTCGAGCCAAATTTAAGTTTCCAGCCAAAAAGAAAGAAAGCCTGCAGGTCACTTTGCTCACATCATTTTGAACCACCACATTTCTGGCTAAGGATTTAATTTCCTGTTGCAGCTTTCGGAAAGGAAAATCCAAAAATTTAAGAATGAGGTGAAAGCCCTGTAGAGATTTCAAAAGATGCTTGTGGTGGGGGATTTGCTTTTCCTTTCCAGAAGTTGTAAGACATTGAATCCTTGGCCAAAACATGCAATACTTCAAAATTGCACCAGTAGATCGGCTCATGGGCTTTTTTTTTTTTTTTACACTTCAGTCTTTCCCTATTCTGATTCATTGGAACTGGAAGAAAGAATACAGAGAGAAAAGTGAAAGGAAAAAGGCCGATAACAGAATCCTGACAAAGTAGAATCCACCAGAGGGTACATAGGGCAGAAGGGGACTTTTCAAACGGTCTTTAACTCACGGAAATGGCCCTTTAGAAGATTCTGTGCCCAGGAGCCACATTAAATTACACCCATGCTCTTACGCTTATAGGGTCAGAACAGAACAGAAGATGTGCCGTGCTGAGGCAGACTAAGGGCCATCAAACCCAGCATCCTCTCTCTCTGACAATGGCCAGCCCCAGGTCACAAGAGCTCAGCAGATCCCAAAAAGTATAGGCACTCATTCCCAGGGATAGTGATGGATTTCCCTGGTCTACTGGGCTACTAATGCTTTATGGATCTTTCTTCCAGGAACTCGTCCAAACCTTTTTTAAACCCTGCTATTCCAGTCGCCGTGACCACTTATATCCCCTGCTAACAGATTCCACAGCTGGAGAGGTGAAAAAGCACTTTCTATGATTTGCTTTAATCTGCTGGTTGTTAGTTCCATGGAATGCCCAGTTTTAGTATTATTTGAAAGGGTAAATAACCATCCTTTATTTACTGATTCCACCCCACTCGTGATTTTATACACTTCTCTCCTGTCCCTATCTCTTTTCCAAGCTGAGGAGACCTAAACCGTGCAGCCTTTCTTAATAGGGAAGCCATCCAATCCCCTTTATCATTTTGTCACCCTTCTCTGCACCTTTTCTAGTTCTGTTATGTCTTTTTTGAGATGAGGCACACAGTGTTCAAGGTGTGGTCACACCATGGATCGATAAAAGCAATGTGATCTTCTCCGGGCAGGCGCAAACTGTGAGCGCCAGCAGGCTGCCGGCATGCGATCCCTCGACACAGCGGCAATGGCCACTGTGTTGCAGGCCTCTGGCCCCGCTCACACCCCTGGACCACCCTCCCATACCCCTTTTGTAAAGCTCCGGTACTTACACGCATCCCGGGGCTTTATGCACACCGCTGGGCCCTTTTAAAATAGGCCCGGTGCACGTAACCTTTTGAAAATCTGGCTCATAGTGTATCTGGATTTTCAGAAAGCATTTGACAGGGTCCTTCATGAGAGACTACTTAGGAAATTAAAATGTCATGGGATATGAGGCAGTGTTCTATTGTGGCTTGCCAAGTGGTTAAAAGATAGAAAACAGAGAGTAGGGCTAATTGGTAAATTTGCCCAATGGAAAAAGATGAATAGTGGAGTGCCCCAGGGATCTGTTCTGGGATGACTGATTTTTAATATATTTATAAATGACCTGGAAATGGGAAAAATAAATTTAAACCGAATAGATACTTGTTATCTAAACAGGGATTTTTTATTAAAATGCCTCATAAGGGTAAAGCAAAAATCAGGGTATTCCCGGCAGACCCAGATTTTGTAACGGAGCAGCGATTAATAACGCAGTACACCGCCCCTGCACTGACTCAGCAGGCTTCAAGCCCCATTGGCGTATCTGGGGGAAAAAGTCAGATTTCACCCGGGGAAGTCACTCTAAGCCCGCCAGATCTCAGACAACCCATTATAGCTTCCTCACCGTGTCCCACCGTTCCTGCATCGACGAAGGATGAGGATTTCATCAGACGATCTTTGCTTGCCGGGAGTGTCGGTGGTGACCCGGAAGAGCTTCAACCCAGTGCTCTGTCGAGAGCTCCGGACTCCTCGGAGAGAGGAGTGGTTGGAGGAGTGACTGTCTCCGGGGGAGAAGGGAGAGGCTCGACAAGAGAAAATGGATTAAACATCTTGGAGACAGAGGATTTTAACAAACCCGAGGTTGTCTCGATGGATTCCCTTTGGGGAATGATGGCAGGTATGTCTAAGCTAATTAAGGAGCAAACACTTCAAATAGTAGAGCTGGGGAAGAAATTAGACTCTATAACTAAGGATAATCAACAAGCACAGCAAGAACAAGTGCAGGTTACAGAGTCTTTAAAATCTGATGTAAGGAAATTACAGGACACATCAGCAAGCTTGGTCCGGGACACTCAAATTTCTTCTAGAAGGCTTGAAGCAGTCAAAAATTACCTTAGACATTTGAATATCAGACTCTTAAATTTTCCAAGGATTATGGGTGAAATACCTATCGTTACCTTCAAAAGATACCTTCAAGAGGTCTTGAAGATCCCAATGGAAGAAATACCTGCTGTGAAAAAGATCAGCTTTTTGGTTCAAAGAGCTGGAAATATGCCTTTAGCTGAAGGGAACAGGCCTGATTTCCTAAATCTTACCCAATATTTGGAAAATTCTGAGCTGGAAGTAATTGAGAGAGCGGTACTATTTGTATCTTTATATCCGGAACAAGACTTTAGTTTAATAATGAAAGCTTACTTTAAGAATATCAAAGTGTTATATCAGGGTCAAGTTGTCCAAATATATCCTGATTTATCTAGACCGACACAACTACGTCATAAAGTGTTCCTATCTATGAGACCTGAGGCGCAGGTTTTGGGAGAAAATTTCTAACTTTGCTACCCATGCAGATGTGTGTTGAAATTTTCCAATAATACCTTCATATTTTTCAACCCTGATAATTTGAAGGAGTTCCTTCTTAGCAGAAAACGACCTTCCATAAATGAAGATCAATAGTAAATTGAAGTGCAGTGAATCGTCTAATATTTGTCTTTAGTTGATTTAATTATTTCTTCTCAAGTTATAGAAAATACGCCCCCCCCCCCCCTTAATGTTTCTGTTGTAAATTTCTGAGAAATGTTAATGATCCAGGGCCATGTTTAAATGTACCCTGGAATTATGTATACTCATATATTATCTGTCTTGAAATTTTCTTTTTTCCTTATATCTCATGAAATGTATTTCACACAAAGTTTATTCTTTGTAAATTTGAGTAAATTGATAAATAAAAAATGTAAAAAAAAAAAAAGACAGTTGTGGGCCAGCAGATCAATTTTCACCCCCAACATGTTCAAAATGGCTCCGAAAAATCAAGCAGCGGTAACCTCCCCCTCCCCCCAAAAACCCCACCACCTGAAGAGTAAAATTAATTGCGGGTAGGGTCACAGATCTCCCCCCCCCCCTCCTTCCCCATGTTGCTTACATTTTGAAATGGCACCCTGCTGCTCTCCATCCCCATCCCCACTATCTGTCAGTGATACCCCCTCCTCACCAGGAGCAGACCCCCTCCCCCCTGCTGGGAGTGAGGTTAACATCTTATCTGCTCCCAGCACTTCCCGTGCAGTTCTGAAAGACAGCAAGGGTTCCCCTGCTCCAGACGGGGACATCACTGACAGGGGGTAGAGGGGTGGGGAGGGAGGATGGCAGGGGTGCCATTTCAAAATGTAAGCAACATGGGAAAGAAGGGCGTGGGGACAATCTGCAACCCTCCCTCCCACAACTCATTTTAGGCTTTGGGGAGGGGATTGGCACTGCTTGGCCCATCAGGGCCATTTTAAACATAGTGGAATTGGGGGTGGGAATCAGGACGCTGACCCACAAATGACTTTTTAAAATTTTGGATAGTGCTACTTTACCATATGTCTTTATAGATATCCTGTTAAGTAGAAAGTTATCCAGCCCCACAAGGCCAGATCATGTTAGGCCTGCTTTAAACTTAAAATATCAATGAAATACACCACTGCTTCAACGATTAAAACTATAATAGTCAACAATCATGAGATAAAACTCAATCGCTGGAATGAAATACTTTTATAGGTGTTTATGCGATTTTAAATTTATTTTTTTTTTTTTTTTTTGACACCTACACTATGGAACGCTTTGTGCTATCCGACATAGGAATCTCAGGATCTGTCTTCAGATGGTTCGACTCATTCCTCAGTAATCGAGGTTATAAGGTTAAAATCAATAATATGGAATCTCCTTATACTAATTCCCCACATGGAGTCCCCCAGGGCTCCTCTCTATCTCCCACTCTATTTAATATTTATCTCCTCCCTCTTTGCCATTTCCTCTCGTCACTAAATTTGAAATTCTACGTATACGCAGACGATGTCCAAGTTTTGATTCCTATAACAGGCTCTTTGGACTCAGCAATCAAATTATGGGAATCTCACCTTCAAACTATTAACCATCTCCTTACTAGCCTCAACCTGGTGTTAAATACTGCTAAGACTGAAATCCTGCTTATCACCCCTGAAAATAGTCTACACTTACAACAATTGCACACTATCTCCCACATCACTCATGCTGGAGATCTTGGAGTTATTATTGACAACCATCTGAGCTTAAAGAAATTTATAAATTATACTATAAAAGAATGCTTCTACAAGTTACAGGTGCTTAAAAAACTCAAGCCTCTCCTATATCACCATGACTTCAGGACTGTACTCCAAGCAATCCTGTTCTCTAAGGTCGATTATTGTAACTCGATCCTACAAGGTCTACCAGCTGTTACATTAAAACCTCTGCAACTACTCCAAAACGCAGCTGCAAGGATTTTGACCAACACTAAGCGCAGAGATCACATCACGCCCATTTTAAAAGACCTACATTGGCTTCCAGTTAATTTTAGAATTGTTCACAAATTCCTCACCATTATTCATAAAAACATCCACCACCAGACTCCACTAGACCTACTACACCCTCTCAAATTTCACTCTTCAGCTAGACCTTTGAGAGATGCCTATAAGGGATCCCTTCATGTTCCCCCAATCAAATTGGTACAAAGATTATCTATCAGGGACCGGGCCTTTTCAACAGCAGGCCCCACTATTTGGAATACACTACCCCCAGACCTCCGACAGGAAACCTGCCTCATAAATTTTAAAAAGAAACTGAAGACTTGGCTTTTCGGTAGAGCCTTTCCTGTCTCCTAGACTATATCCTACTAAGATATTTTTCAATCAGCTGTACTTCAATAACTAGCAAAATGTCATATAATCATGTTATAATGCTAGAGTTATTCTCCCGAGGTTGGCGTCAAGCCCTTTCTCTCTGTTATATCTCTCTACTTTGATTATCTGTCTCTTCATTTCCAATTCCTAGTTACTCACCCTTGTTATAATGTAACTTTTTACCTTCTGCTCACAATCTGTCTCCTCTTTGGAGGTTTGACTAATTACTGTTAATGTACTATCGTTCTATGTAAACCGAGTTGATTTGATCTGTATCAAGAAAATCGGTATATAAAATCCCTAAATAAATAAATAAATAAATAAATAAATTTATATTACTCTATAATAAAATTATGGTAATGGAATTGGAGGAAAGTTTCATATAAACAAGTAGGTGTCTCCACACCACTGCTTTGTGGTATTATAATCATTAACTGTCCTCCTCCTCCTTTAGTTTTTTTGTTATTTATGTGAAGATTCTTTCACCTCTGTGAACCTAAAAGTCTTCCGTGATGTGAACGTCAGTCGATTTTGTGTACAAAACGGCACATAATTTTAAAGGACTATAAAGTCTCTACTATAAACTACAAGGAATGAAATTCAGACTTCCCCGTTGGATGTTGGTGTGTGCTGTCCAATTTCTGACGGTGGTCCCGACACGAACGATCCGTGTTTCAGACGTATTGTCTTTCCTCAGGGATGTAAATTGCTGCTGTTCGACCAACTTTTAAAGGATCTGAGTGACTCCATTCGAAAAATTCCTCGGATGATCTGGGCTGGATGCCTCATGTTGGTATCACTCTGACTCCATCTCCGGAAGAGTCACATAAATAACAAAAAAACTAAAGGAGGAGGAGGACAGTTAATGATTATAATACCACAAAGCAGTGGTGTGGAGACACCTACTTGTTTATATGAAACTTTCCTCCAATTCCATTACCATAATTTTATTATAGAGTAATATAAATTTATTTCACACAAAGCGTTCCATAGTGTAGGTGTCAAAAAAAAAAAAAAAAAATTTAAAATCGCATAAACACCTATAAAAGTATTTCATTCCAGCGATTGAGTTTTATCTCATGATTGTTGACTGCTTTAAACTTAGCCAGTTACAATTGAAAATTGACTAAATTAGCCAGATAAGTCATGTATTTATTTCTCAGCTTTTCTATACTGCACAACAGAAAAAAAAAACTGGTCAGAGTAGTTTACAACATAATAAAAAACAATATACAATCAATCATATAAAAATATTAAAACATCATTTTAAAAAACTCACCGTCATGCCCCAAAATGCTCCCAGAATGCCTCTTTTATTCGGTTAAATTATAATCAGATAATGACTGACAAGGGCTGGCTCTATGAAATGTAAAATGTGAAATTCAGATTGGAAAGGATTAAGCATTGCTCGAGGTTTATGTTTAGTGGTCTGTGGGCTGCTCCCAGGGTCCGCCGCACTCACCTCCTTGGCTGGGGACACCCTGCCAACTCCCGACGCACTGCCCATGCCTCAAGTGGTGGCCTGCCATGCTCCATTGCGTCAAGATGCCACCAACTCTCCATGTGGCCAGATGCCGCCGGCCTCAGCTAACGCATACCTCCCTAGGCACGTGCGCCGGACCTCTGTCAACTTAAAGGACCAGTGCTGAGATAAGACCCGCAGCACTAGATGATGATGATGTCACTGCAGAAGCCCTATGAAGGGCTCACTCGCTCCTGCCTTCAACATGTAAATGGGGTAAATAAAATTAAAATAAATACCTGCCCGATTATTGCTGGGGCCACGGGAGCCTGGGGAGCTTCTGGCAGCCAGAAGTGCTGCGATGAGCTTTTTAAATAATAGATAAATGCCAGTCAATGAAGCTGGTGCCACTTGGCAGCAGCAGCAGTGCTGGGAATGCCTCCGCTGCCAGCTTACAGTGTCAGGGCTATAATCAGAGCCCCGGCGTGATTACAGTGCAGGCCAAGGGGGCCTCACAGACCTGGGGCAGTGACGTCAACGAGAGGCTGCCTACATAGTGCCTGTAAGAAAAATAAAGTTTAAAAGTTAATAAAACTTAAACTAATGAGCTTAGAAGTATAAAAAGGTGACGTTTCAAAAGGGGAGCATGTAGAGAGGCTCCCACCTGAGTGTCAGCCCCAGGGAAGCACCCTGGAGAACCCGGTGCCAATAAATTTAATAAACTTTTCCCTATTAATAAAAATTAACATTTTGCAAGTGTTGGTATGGATTGGGGGTGCTTGTGACCTGATCGCATCTGGAGTTTGTGGTCAGAAGTGAATATTAATTCAGTTAACCCACCTATTTTCCCAGGGGGTCCGTGTGATTGAAAAGTGATTAAAACCTGTCATAAACTTGGGTTTGGTGGTGGTGGTCACCAGATGAGATCATATAAATATGGATTTAACCCTTGGTTTGGGGAAAAATGTTTATTATGTAAGTTAAAAATATAATTAGCTGTAAAAAATGTTAAAATAGCTAATATGGTAATGAAAAGACACAGGACTACTATTATATTTATTTAGAAGCTAACCTGAAAGTTTGGTGTAATTTTGAACTGCGCAAGTAGAGTTTTTTTTATTGGTTTTATTTTCCCATCCATTTTAATGGGCAATCTAAAAAGTGATAAAAACAAGTTCTGTGTTGCTCTCAGAGAAAGAAAAAAACCTCTTTGCCATCCCATAGACAATGCCATGGTAACACCATATTAACGGTAGCCCACTTCAGTGTCTATACAAAGCAGTTGGGTGATCAGGTCTGCATAGCAATATCAAGTTGAGGCAAAGCACAGAAAGATTGGAGAAGAAATTTGCCTTAAAAAAATGTTTTGAACATACTAAAAATTCTTTTGAAAGCTGTGTTCCTTAGTCAAGGAGTTTTTAAATGGTTTCTTGGTGGATAAGAATTTTTCTTTTAAAAGTAGATGAGAACTATTTCTTAAAAATATTTCAGAGGAATAAGGATCTTTTTTGAGGATTTTTTTCAGAAAGCACGTGGAAAATGCAGAGAGCTATGTTGGAGGCAGAGAAAGCTGTGTTGGAATCTGAGACAGAGCTGTGTTAGAGACTGAGGCACAGATGTGCTAGAGACTGCAGGGGAGAGACCTGGTTGTAGGTTCCCATCACAGAAGACTAGACTAAGTGGAAGAGCACCCAAGTACCCTAAAAAACACTAGCTGTGTGGGTAACAGTGTGCGAAAGTGGTGCTTATTGTAATTCTAATCCTATCTAAGGTAAGA
The DNA here is from genome assembly GCF_901001135.1 of Rhinatrema bivittatum. Taxonomy (NCBI): domain Eukaryota; kingdom Metazoa; phylum Chordata; class Amphibia; order Gymnophiona; family Rhinatrematidae; genus Rhinatrema; species Rhinatrema bivittatum. The sequence goes on along the minus strand of NC_042626.1, from coordinate 61,888,382 downwards.
AATTAGTTAAAATTGAGGCTAACTTTCTATTGCTGGTCTGCAGTGTTTTTGCCAGCTTTGATAGATAAGTGGCTGTGAGAAAAGTGGATGATTGATGGTCTGATTCTGAGCTGATTTAATTGAAGTTCATATAACCTCAGAAAGAAACTTTTTCATTAAGTCCCACAGATTTCCGATTGTGTACACTTCATCTGTAGATAAAGGTGCTACAGAGTTTAATCACAGGATCTGTAGATAAAGATATCTTTGTGTTGTTTCCTTACAGGAAAGAAAAATCTTTTAAATAACTTGGAATATAGAAGTCCTACAACTTGCTCCTATCTTTATTGGCAAATAAGTGTGGAATGTATGTGAGAGAGAGAGAGAGAGTGATTAAATCTTTTATTTACTTTATGAGCTCTCTCAAAGCAAGCATCCTGAGATAGGATTGAAATAATTATTTTTTTATTTCTATTAGCAAGAACTCCAGTCTCATTTAGACACACACGCTAGCAACATTGCAGAAGGTGGAAGATTATCGGTGTGATGCAGTCAGTCTTTATTACAGATATGGTTTAAGATAGGTGAACCACTGTATCCTGAGACTTTGTGGTCAAGAGTGGAAGAGCAGGTCCAGTCTGCACCCTCAAGCAGCGTGAGCTATTCCTCAATCACAAGCCATCAAAGCTTCACATCATTCCTGGGTCAATGCTCTCTACCCTGGGTTCACAAGCAGTACTCTCAAAAATTATCAACCAGCAATCAAAGTAAGTGTGCACCAATGAACTGTGAAACAATTTTGGTAAATTGCACTAGTGCAACACACATGGACACACAAGAGGTCAAAGTCATTGAGTTAAATCAGGTTAAAGATAAAAGTTGTTCATACTTACCTGGAGAATTCCAAAGAATCAGATTTATTTAATTAAAGTTGAAATTCAACATTTGTTCCCATTAAGAAGTAACTAACTAGAAAATACTTAGTGAAGGTTTCTTGGTAAGAAGTACAGGAACCGGTTTCTATTCCAAACTGTGTTAAGAATTAGATTGAGAGCTGCATATGGAAAATTGTTTTCGTGCACCAGAAGAAAATTATTTCTCCTTGAAATTACTGACATTATTGAAAGGTTTGTTTGTTCAATAATTATACCTGTTTCTAGAGGCGAAGAACCTAGAAAATTATCCATTTGCCAGCAAAATAAAATACTTTAATTATAAAAGTGTCTCTGAAATCATTTTTCTATTTTGATTTATTTTCTGGTGAAGATACTCTGGGTTGCAAACTATTTCCATACCTTCTTTAAAAGCAGAAACCCCAATGGCCTTACCTTCTGGCTACACACGTGACAGTGCCCGAGATAGTTTGGTGTCCAAGGGTGTTTAGTTACAAACGCCTCAGCAACAGATCCACCTACTCCTCAATGGAGCGTGTTGCTACCAGCGTCCAGTTCTTCAGTCCCAGCGTCCTTGCCTTCCATTCTTCATCTTCTTCCTCATTGCCCACCTGTTCTCCTCACCTACCTGTCCTGCCTATCCATCCCTCCTTTCCTTTCAGACAGATTCCCTGGTTTGACCTCTGCTTGATCCTGGATATGCCTGACCACTGCCTGCCTCTGACCATGGATATGCCAGATTGCTGCCTGCTCTGACCTTTGGACTCGCTTGACCTCCACCTGTATATGATCCAAGCAACCCTAGGACCTCCTCTTGTGCCATCAGCAGAGAACCCCACCTATGTCCTGCCGGCTCTGGCACCCAAAGGCTCAACCCGCAGAGAATGAAGGCTGGTATAGGCGAAGCTCCCACTGAGTCTCTGCTCCGTCTGGATCTGTCTGCCAATGGTGAAAACCCTGCAGGGCTGCTCCCTGCAGGTAGCAACAATCCTGACTCGGCCCAAGGGTCCACAAACGCAACATCAAGATGCAAAAAAGTCAAGGTGTGAAGGAAAGGAAGGAGATGGGATGATAATCGACAGGTCAGGTTGGGGACAGGAAAAGGTTTTGAGGAGTGGTGTGATAATGGCCTACTTGAAGGCAGCAGAAATGATGGAAAGTGATAGCTTCAGAATTTGACAGATGGAAGAGATGACAGCAGGAGAGATAAAACTGAGGAGAGGAGCAGGAATAGGATCGGAGGAACAAGTTTGGAGGAGGACAGAAGATGGGCAGTTTCCTGATCTGTGATTTCAGAAAAGGGACATGGGTAAAACTTCTAAGGGAAGGGGAGAGTAATGATGTAAGGGAGACACTGGTGGCCTAGTGGAGAACACGAGATTAATCCTGTCAGCCTTGAAAGCATTCAGCCATAGTCTGGGCAGAGATCCCAGTGGCAGTTTCAGAAGGGAAATGAAGGCAAGGTTGGACTAGTAAACTTGCTTGTAAGTGCAGTAGCAGGCTACAAAGAGATGAGCGTGAATCTGAAATGTAAGAAGTTGCCATGGGAATGGGATTTTATTCAGAGACACTCTGCAGAGTGGGTTGCAGGATCATAACTGGAGGTCAAATGAGAAGGTTAAGATACGGAGCTTTGAAGCTTAAGGGTCAAAGAGGTCGTCTGCATGGAAGTTAAAGTTTGACTTTATTTCTTAGCTAAATTTGGCAGTTTAATTGCTCTTGAACAAAAAGGACAGATGAGTGACAATTTTATATACCAACCAAGTAGCTGGGTGAAGATGTTAGGCAAAGAAATGTTTTGGGGAACAAGCTTTGGTACTGCTGAGGTCTATTCCAGTACTGCAATGGAAACTGACATTCCTTATGCGGAAGAGAAGGCGGAGCTGTTACTAACGGGGGAAGATCCACTAAATTTCATGTAATGTTCATTAAAGACATTAATTAAACCAGATGTGAAACTTCCATATAGTAAAGGTGCAAAAGTGGTTGTTAGTCTGTTAGGCACATTTTGGGATAAACTAGATGGGTTTATTGGCCTACTGGCCATCATGTTCTATGTTTCTATTATCAGAGATAAGTGACTTGGCTCAAAGAAAATACATAAAAAGTTCCATATTTACCTGCAAGGTGGCGGGCAAAGTTAGCCAGATAATGACCACACTGTTGAATATACTCAGCTATCTTAAAGTTAGCCAAACAAGTTTATCCAGCTAACTTTAAGACAGCTCTATAGCAGTATTTCCCAGCTCTCTCCTGGAGGCACACCTAACTGGTCGGGTTTTCAGGATTGCCATAATGAATATGCAGGAGATAGATTTGCGTACATTGGAGACCCCGGGTATGCAAATCTATTTCATGCATATTCATTATAGCAATCCTGAAAACCCGAGTGGATAGGTGTGCTTCCAGGAGAGGGTTAGGAAACACCAGCAGTGCTTCTCAACCCAGTCCACAGGGCACACCTAACCAATCAGATTTTCAGGATATCCACAATGAAATATGCACAAGATAGGTGTGCATGCACTGCTTCCATCATATGCAAATCTATCTCGTGCATATTTCATTGTGGATATCCTGAAAATGTGACTGGTTAGGTGTGCCCTGAGAACTGGGCTGAGAAGCACTGCCCTATAGCATGACCAGAGTTAATCGCATAACTTATCCAGCTAACTCTGAATGTCAGTGCTAACCAGATCATTTATCTGGCTAAATTAACTCTGCCCAGGAACACCCCCTAACTACTTAACTAGATAACTCGGAGGTGGTCCACTAGATGGAATTTTCAAATCCTCCATTTGTCTGAACCTAGCCTAACCAATGGCGCTGAATATCAACCTCACTTTGCTTATTCTTGAGAAGAGATATTCAGTAGTCCAGTGCGTGGGAAAGTTACCTGGGTATTCGATGAAACAGGTAAGTGTTCTACTCAACACACTCAGCTCAAGCTACCCAGGTAACTTTAGGACAGTTATTTTTCCAACCAGACTCTAGCTTGGTAGTGCTGCATATCATGCTCACTGGCAATAGTTTAGCCCGGCTGCAGAATGCCCCCCAGTACCACCATTTTTTACCTTACTTCATTTTGTGTGGGAAATGTCTTTCCCAGATAAAATTTGGCTGGGGAGTGGGGAGGAATTTTGAAATCTTGGTTTTTGTCTAGGTAACTCCACCTTTTTCTGAATTGAACTCCAAATGCTCCCCAGACAAAGCCTTGGAATATCAACCTCTAAATAATATGTGGACTATATCCTATATAACTGGAAGCCATTTCCAGGTTGGACAATGGGCTTCCTGGTTTGCTTCTAGTAGATTTTAGTTTGCTCTGGCACATGCTGGTTTATGATAAAAAAAAATAATATAAGGCAAGGAGAACTCTATGCAAGTATTTGTGGTGACATGTTAATTGTATAATCTACAAAGCAGATATATTACACAAGTTATGTTCCACGCAGAATTAAAGAAGTGTGTGCATATGCATGGATACAAACTCCCCACTCCTGTCAGAGTCCTCAAGCCCCCCACCCCTGAAATGTCCTGAAAGCGCCCTTATGTGAACCGTAACATTTCCTGGCAAGATGACTTGTTGGCTGGCCCACAAAGAGATAATATATGACATGCAGGCAAGCTGTACTAAGGGGATTATCTTATTTTGTGTCTATCATAAAATGCTTAGTACATCTGGACACTTAAAAAATCACTTTTCAGATGGCTTCTTGCCCTTGAAGATCTCAGACACCTGATAGCTCAGTTGATAGATCTATTAGGCATATGTAGTTTAAAACACTCCAACAGTAGGGCCAGCCTGGAAGGCACAGTGGCAGTGCTGTGCACCACCATGCAGATGATCCCTAGTTGGATTCCAGAGTTGGGTCTTCCACTCCCAGGGTTGACTAGGGCTGGGGATACTTGGGGGGGAAATGGAAGGATGCAGTCATGATCATTGCTTTACGCTGAGTGACATCTAGTGGCCAAATTCAGGGCTCATGATTGCAGGGTTCCAGAAGAAGTCCAGGTAGGAAGTCCAGGGGGAAGAGGGCTATAAAATGGGGAACAATTCCCTGGGTAGTTGTGAATGAGGGTTTATGGCGCCAGATCCCAGGCCTGGTTCCAATTGAGCTGGATGTACAAAAGAGAAGAAAACTGCAGAGTCAATAACCCATTCCTCCACACACCCCCTTCCCCCCCCGCCACTAACTTTTGCTTTTCTGCTTCATGAAACTCTTTGCACTAGCTGGTTGACAGATAGTCCATTTGTGAAGGAGGACAGTAACCCTTTAGCTCTGGAGATTGCACTATGGCATTGTGGTGTACTTATGAATGCAGTGTTAGCAGTTATAGTAGTAGGCTAGAAGCAAAAAGCTATAAGGACGTCTGGAACATGGGTAAACCTATGAGATCCCCGTAGGCTGTTAATTGGGTATTCTCACTTGAGAACTCAGCGCTGAATGTTATTATGCCATTAGAGCCTCACTGGCCTTACAAATTCTTGGTTGTGTTTAGGGTTTCATTGATAATGAAATGTTGGTCAAGCATTGCTTGGTCATGTGTAATATTTATTTAATCCTATAAGCAATAAAGACATTTTTTAAAGGAAACAATTGGAGAAAAACAAGAATGTTGAGCAGAAAGGAACTACATCCAAGGTGTCCTCCTCTGTACAGCTGATAATACCAGTTGCTTGTGCTCCCATCTCCATCACTTAGACTCTATTTCCCAGAACCCTCTGGGACCTTGATCTATTAATTTTGAACTACAATGTTTTGCAACAAAAATGACAAGAGGCACGTGGCACCTTATAAACTAACCAATTTATTGAGGCAAGAACATTCAAAGGCAGAGTCCACTTCGACAGATGTAAGTTTTGTAAGGTGCCTTGGGTAATGGTTGTCAAATAAATATAGGAAATATAGGAGTGGAATGAGTAAACATTAATCAATTGTTTACTCTTTCCAAGATAATAAAGACCAGGGGAAACACACTGAAGTTACTAAGTGATACATTTAAACTAATAAGAGAAAATATTTTTTTGCTCAACTCATAATTAAGCTCTGGAATTCATTGCCCGAGGATGTGGTGAAAGCTATTAGTGCAGCTGCATTTAAAAAACGGTTTAGACAAGCTCCTGGAGGGAAAGTCCTTAAACTATTATTAAGGTGCAGTTGCAGAAATCCACTTTTTATCCTTGGGATAAGCAGTATTGGATCCTGCCAGGTACCTGTGACCTGGATTGGCCCCTGTTAGAAATAAGATACTCAGCTTGATGGACCTTTGGCTTGACCCAGTATGGCAAACCTTATAATTAATGAAAAGAAAGGACATTCCACAGTAAAGACCTCTTATTGACTTTGAGACCTTAGGAAAAGGAGGACAACCTAAGCTCCGTGTACTGCCTTCCCGCGCGCGCCAGACATGCCCTCAGGCTTGCTGCAGTGTAAGCCCCTCCCCCCTCAGCGTCCCCGGTGACCTACCTTCAGGCTGAGACCACACCCTGCCACCCAGGACGCCTTGTGACCCGTCCTCACAGGAGTCCCGGCTGGCAGCCAGCTACCCCCATTGGTCCCAGGGGTGTGGGTGAGCCAGAAAAGTTGAAAAAGCATTGCACGTGTGCATAAGAAACCCGTGCTTGGAGCAATTCAAGGCATCGCAGCCCCCCCCCCCCCCCCCCCCCCCACAAGTAGCAGAGCCATTCAGCAAAGAAATTGCTGCTCCCAGAGCTCTAGCCGGCCGATGCTATAGAAAAAGGGGGGATACCCTGGCGGTCCTGTCCCAGGAAACCCTGCTGATCTGTGCTCAGATGCAGGCTGTGCAAAGAGGAACAGCGCTTGAACGTGGGCAGCAGGAGACACAATAGCATTTCAGTTCGGGTTCATTGTGTGTTTTGTTTTATTGTTTTATTTTTTTTTTGTGGATAATTAGCAGCTTAAGTGTCTCCGGGGCTCGGTTCCAGAGCTTCCCTGCCGTGCCAGCGGATGACTGGGCGCTGGGGAGGGGTGGAAGGGGCCCTGCAGCCAGTGGGAGGAGGGCATTGATCGCCTTCGTAGAAAAAGGGCTGAGCCGGAGCCGGGGAGGCAGGTGCTGGCAGCTCCGCCGCAGCCACTGCATCGCTTTCCTGCGCCCGCAGCAGACCCCAGGCAGGAGGGGGTGAGCGCGGCGCCCCCGCTGCCCCCGCACCCCGGCCGCCTCGCCTAGAGCCAGCCCCGCGCGGAGATGGAGGGCAGCCTGAAGGCGGCGCTGCCGCTGCCGCTGCTGCTGCTGTGTGCGGTGAGTGAGACCCGGGGCACCCGCGCGCGCGCGCTCTCTCCCCCCCCCCCCCCCCCGGGATGCGGGCGGGGTGGGTTTTGCACCGGGATCAGAGCTGGCTCTCGGGGGTCGGCTTCATTCCTCGTTAGCTGTGGGGCAGAGGCAGGGATCCTCTGCAGGCAGGGAAGGGACCGAGACCTCCTTGGGAGGGGGGTCAGGGTCCGGCAGAGGTGAGGCTAGGGCTGGGGACCGAGCATCCCTAGAGACCGGTCCGGGTGGCAGGGACAAGGGTCTCCGCGTTTGGGACCCCCAAACCTTGTCCGCCCGCAGGTGAACAGGGAGGCACTCGGGGGCGATTCTGCCTAAACTTGTGGGTGCCCAGAGAACCCGGGGGGTCAGCCCAGGACCGCTTTGGGGCAGTTAGGGACACCGGAACCTCGGGAGGTTGCAGACTTGTATGTAGAGGTGTCTGTGTGTGTGCTGGGGACCTGGGATGTGTTACCAGCCTCGGACATTTCCAGCACAAGAGGAATACACTGAAGGTCTTCCTCTCGTCCCCTAAATCCCTTCCTTAGGCTGCAGCTTGACCCTCTGCCCAGGATAAACTGTAGCGAAGGAATTCGTGCGCCTTCTGCAGCCGCAGCCTGGTTCAAACCTTCAAGGCTAATGCACACGAAGAACCCTATTCCCCACCCCAGCGGCTGCTGGTGGGGACCTTGAGGTTGCTGAAGCGGAGGCAGGTGGGTCCTGAGCTGTCTGTTTCTGCTGGGGATTATGTGGGAGCTTCTCCCTCCCGAGGTTCCTCTCTTCCCTGGCAGGTAAGGAGTGGAAGGAAGGTGGAGACAGCAGAGCAGGCAACTCAAAATAAGCCTGAGAGCGCATTCCTAAACCCTGCTCTTTGCAGCTCCACCCAACAGCCCTGCACAGTGCACGACTCCTCCGAGAGATCCTGCAGATTCAGGCACAGAAACTCCCCAGACCTGGACAGCCCTTTCTCTAGTGCCAGGCAGCCTTTCTGCTGGCCTGACTTCCCCAAAGGCTTTTTAGGAGTGTCTGGTCCAATCAAGCCACCGGCAACCCTAAACTGAGTGCCCCGGCCGCTCACTGATCCTTCTGAGAGTTACTGTGCAGCCAATCTCCAGATGTAGGCACTAAAAGGGTCAATTCGAATAAACTATGGCTGAGAAGGCATGGTCGATTTCTTGGGCACATCACTTTAAGTGTTTTCATACACATGCAAACAAGGAATACTTTCCAATTGCATTGTAATAAAAGCCATAAATGACCATGTGTGATCTTTTCCCATGCAACTTACATGTAGTAGGTTTTGTCTTCATATCTGTCAGAAATAGAATAGATGGGGAGATAGTGGGAATTGTGAAGTTCCAGATCTGACTTGTTAAATAAACTATAGCAAGCTCACCACAAGCAGGCACAAATGTAGACCAGCTGCCATCTTCCTGTATCCTGCACACCCCACAGACAGGGTTACCTTTTTTGCCACTTGTCTGATTGGAATAATGTAACATGAAAGTTTTTGCAAAAAGGGATAAGAGTTTAAAGTCTCTACAGCCCCTTACAGCCTCTCCGCAGCTTCTGTATCGTATTCGAAATAAAATGTCACTCTGTTTGTGCACCTTGGCACGGCAACAGAAGTTGCCCCAATTCTGACAAGGTGAGATTGAATGTTGGCATTTCTTACTGTCAGTGGATACATTGGAAATGGTGGTGGATGTGTGTGCACACGCCTATCTGTGTGTATCTCTTGAGTTTTACTTGCCCTAAATGACCCATCCGCTGTGAATCTATTTTTTGAACTTGGTCTCCTGTGCTGTGTGCATCTCCTCCTGTACGCAGTGGGGTCCTACGTTTTCCTGTGTTCTGTGTACTGTTTGGATTGAAATACCTGTGGCTTTGTTAAGAGGGCTTAATAACATGCACATTTTCCTCAGCTAATTTCAAACATGTGTCCTGATGAGACTGAGCTCCAAGTGCACGCATGTGTTAGATCCAAGCTACTAAGGGCTCGGAAACTGATGAATGAGTGTAGTGAACATGGCTTGTGCCCAGAAGTACTTGCAGAGCACAAATACTGAGCAGGCTGTCCTGGCTTAGTATCCCTTCTCCAAAGAGCACAAGATCTTAACCAGCTCCATCCCCTCACCTATTCCTCTCCCTCCTGAAGAAAGGGGACATAAAAATGTATGAGGTCCATACTGAGCAAGCCAGCGAGAGGAAATGTTAAGGTTACCCAGATAAATGTAACCAGATATTCAGCAGCACTTACCTGGATAAGTATTCCATTGAATACACTGAAATAATTATCGCATAACTTTAGGACAGGTGTTTAACCAGGTAAGTCTGCTCAGATAACCATGCCCCAGGACCCCCCCCCCCCCCCCAATGCTGCTTCCCGTTACCTGATACATTTTGGTTGCCTAGACAAAATTTAATTGCAGAGCTGGGGGAAAATATTCAAATGCTGGGTTTTGTCTGGCTAACTCCAAAAGTTAGCTGGACAAACTCTTTGAATGTCAACCACTATATTTTCTGCACAGTTTAGAAGCACTGAGTTGAGAAAGTATCAAGGGATCATTCGCATTCTTCCAGCAAGAGATGCTGTGGAAAATGGTGCAGAAGCCCTGGCTCTGAGGTGCTTACAGCTCTTGCAATCTCAGCCTCTCCCCCAGCAGAAGGCACTCTAGGGAAAGGCATTACCTCACAGTTCCTGCAGTCCCAGATTCTCCCAGCAGGAGGTGCTGTAGGGCATAAAGTAGGACTGCTAGCAATGAGGCAGCTCACAGCCTCTGCTTCCAGGAAGTACTGAGGAGCACTCAGGATGGGGAATGTAGGACAGCACCTTATGATTTCTTTGGCTCCAGCCTTACATATCGGGAAGCAATCAAAGAAATGTGGAAGGCTACGGGAGAGTTCACATCTGCTGAATCTTTATCTCCAGTCATCACTACAAGAACCTAACCTACTGGGGATGGAGCTGCTGCTTCCAATCACTGCTCCAGAGCCATCGTATAACCGAACTCTGGTTTTCCACTCTGGGATTGAGCCCTGGGCCCTTCCTTGGTCATTGTCCCGGTGAGGGAATAAGCCCCTCTTCCCTGACACTGCCGTGCATGGCCTCCACCTCTCTGGTCTTGTTATATATCTGCTTTGATGTGAATAATAGTTGGTGAATGAGATCACTCTAAGCCCAGGTGCTTCTAATAGAATAAATCGTTGGGGGGAGGGCGAGGAACGGCCGCTACCTCCACCAGTGGAGCTGGAACAAGAATTTCTCTTTTCTGTGTCATCCTTCAGCACAGCATTTAAAGCTGCTTGTGTTTTGCTTTTTCCATGCCAGGTGTCAGTATGGAGTGCAGCAGAGCAGTGCACCACAGGGCAGTTCACGGCCAAAGGGGAGTGCTGTAAGGCCTGCGGCGCTGGGGAAGGGGTGAGCCAGCCCTGCGGAATCAACCAGACGGTGTGCGAATCATGCATAGACAGTAAGTACCTTCCGCGGACCTCAAAGTTCCTGGGGGGAGTCCTCAGCGTGGGCATTGCACGCAGCGATTTCAGTACGGTCAGGCGCGGCCTCTGCCCTGCCTTGCCTATTGCATCTCATAGTGGTCTTCGACATGTTGATGTGGGCACTCTAGGTGGCAGACTAGCTTCAATCTCGACCAATATCAGGTCTTGGCAGTGGGCGCGAACGTAACACGATCGAGCTGAATGGTGAGGAAATAAGTCATTGTCCTGAAAAATACCCTTGTGGATGACTAACTGAGAAGGTTAACTCACAGTCCAACTGCAGCGAGCAAGATGTCAAGTACCTCGGGGGGGGGGGGGGGGGTGGGTTCAAAAGAGGAATTATGAGGGCAATTTTCAAAGCAATTTATGTGTGTTAATCGTCTCTCTGAAGAGTGCCCTACCTTAGTGTAGCGCAAGTTCCCTGTGAAGATGAAGAGGAGGCATTCCTGGGGCATGTTCAGGCCAGGGAATTAAAAGTGAGCAAGCAAGACAGCATTTTCAAATCTGCCCATTCATTTTTCCAGGAAAAGTCCACCTGCAGTAAAAGCAGGTGAAAGTGACCCTGTGTGCGCTGTCCCTCTGGCAGTTTTCAAAGGGAATGCAGGAGTGTTCATTCCCTTTGAAAATGAGTGCAAAGCCCCTAGGTAAAAAGTATGGGGCAAATTTTAAAAGCCTTATGCCCGCGCGTAGGTACTAAAATCTGGCCCTTTGTGCTGGCTTTGCCCAGGGCAGATAGTGTGAAAATCCCAATGTGTCTGGACAAGAGCCCGGAGAGTCCACACCAGGACTAGGGTCAGGAATTTTGGTTTCCCTCTTTTAAGAAGGAAATGGCAGAGTCAGCGAGGTCCTGGAGGGGGGCTTCAGAGGGCTCTTACTTATTTATTAAAACCACCTTCTGTTCGGCTATTTCCTACATGTTCAACATGGATTACAATTGTCAAATACATAAAAATAAAATAAAAACACATATATCACAACAACACAATTAAATCCGTTAAAAATATGATAAAACTGTCCACAATAAGACACTTAACACAAAATACATTAACATATAATACAGAAAATAAAAGCCCTTATAGTCATCCAACAACAGCGTTCTCTGTAACTTTAACCGATTGGACCTGAGTGTGCCTGAGCAAAAAAAACTGCTTTAACTTTCTTACAAAACCCCAAGTAACCATGCTCATTGCGAATATCTGGGGGCAGGGGATTTATTTTTCATTTTGATTTATATTTTGCCTTTCAGACACTTCAAAGTAGTACTGTAGATTATTCCCTGTCCCTAGAAGAGGGCTCGCAATCTAAAACAGGCACTGCTAACAAAAATGCTCCATGCCTAGTTGTCCGTAATCAGAATTCCGAAACAGACAGAACAGAGAGCAAGTCTCATGGATGATGATTGCAAATCCCATAGCGGTGTGGAACATGACAACTGATCTAAAAGACAAAATGCTTCAAAATATATTGCCTTCTGCACCAGCACTAATACCTTAAACTGAATTGTCTCATTGGTAACCAGTACAGTTTATTTTTATATGATGTCAAACACTACCTGGACTGCTGCATTTTGAACCAAGTCCAAAACTTGTAAAATATTTTTAGATAACCCTAAATAAAGGGAATTACAGTTGTCTAAATTACTGAATACAGTGGCTTGAACCACCATTCGAAACTGATGTGCAGGCAAAATGAAACGCAAGGGGTGGATCATCTGCAACTTAAAAAAATAACGACACTTTACTAACCTTGGACCATATAACCCCTTTTCCCTTCTATACCGCCCTTAAATCATCCTAACCCCCTTCTTATTTCATATTTAAGTGAATACTTTAAGTAAATGTCTCTCATTACCTCCTTAGCTCTACAATTTTGAGTATGACTGTACTTATCATCAACTGTATATAGTTGCAGCTATTTGTGTTCTTTCACTCCTTTCTGTCCAGCCTTTGCCCTTCCCTTAGCCTCCCCTCTCCCACTCCCCTCTCCCACTCCCTGGTATCCTCCCTTTCCCACTCCCCTCCCCTCCACTATTGCTCTACTACGCTATTGTTTTACCTATTTATCAGTTTTACTGTGTTATTGTTATATTGTAACTTTCCTCCTTTGAGTTTTTTGTAAACCGGCATGATGTGTTTCACGAATGTCGGTAAATAAAAGTTAATAAATAAATAAATAAATAAAATATATTCAGCTGTATCTGGCTAAGGGCACGGCTATGCCTGATCCGCCCACTCTCCGTCCACTTTTTATGTAGTTAAAAGATAGCCAGGTAAGTCACTTAACTGGCTATCTAGCTGCCACTGAATGTACCCTGATTTTCAGCGGCCTGCTAGATAGCCAGGTAAGTCCTACACATCCAGCTATCAAGTGCTGAATGCGCTTTGAATATGCTCCCTCTCCCCCCCCCCCCCCCCCCTTACTGTTTTGATTTTTGGGAGAAAGAGAGGAGGCGAATATCCTGCCCTAATTACAGTTTGTTTGTTTTTCATTTAATGTCATTGAGTGACCATTCATCCTAAAGTCATTATATGTAGGTCAGGAAACTTGGTGTCTTCAAAATTCAACAGGTTAGCATTCTGATTCTGAGATCCTGAATGCCTGTAACTTTGTGAAACAGTTGTTTTGGAGACCATACATGGGATGCAGTACAAGTTGTTGGACTGTTTTTGAATTGTTGATGATATCCATAGCCTTGACCTTGAGAAACACTATGCATTGTTTGTTTGTTTAGGAAAAATAACAGTTAAGAAGATCTATAACATATTACGTTATGTTACAATGATGCAAAAGTATGCTGAGCAGAAAATTCCCAACAGGAGCAATGTTTCAAAGGATCAAGACTGGTTTCTCTTTATGTACTTTCAAAGTATGTCGTCTTCACAGACGGGCTGCAATTTCATCATTCATAATGACCCCATATTGAATTGGGATCTTTCTCACTTATTCCCTATAAACTCTACCCACAGTTAGATACCTGAAGTAGAGGTGAGCATATCTGGGAGCTTTAGAGTTCTATTCACCTTCGGACCAATACAGTAAAGTCCATGGGAGAGCGGGTGAATGCCCGCTCTCCCGGCGCGCACACAGGCCACTCACCTGTGCGTGCGATTCACTATGCAAATTAGGCCCAGCAGTAAAAACAGGCAAAAGGAGGTGCTAGGGACACTAGCGCGTCCCTAGCGCCTCCTTTTGGACCGGAGTGGCGGCTGTCAGCGGGTTTGACAGCCGCCACTCAATTTTGCCAGCATCGGTTCTCGAGCCCGCTGACAGCCACGGGTTCGGAAACCGGACGCCGGCAAAATTGAGCGTCTGGTTTTCGATCCGTGAGCCGTGGGCAGACTTCAATTTTTTTTTTTTTTACTTTTGGTAACTTTCGGGACCTCTGACTTAATATTGCCATGATATTAAGTCGGAGGGTGCACAGAAAAGCAGTTTTTACTGCTTTTCTGTGCACTTTCCCGGTGCCCGAAGAAATTAGCGCCTACTTTTGGGTAGGCGTGAATTGCTTGGGAATACCTAATAGGGCCATCAACATGCATTTGCATGTTGTGGGCGCTATTAGGTTCAGGGGGTTGGAAGCGCATTTTCGGCCCCTTACTGAATAAGGGGTATCGCTAGTGCATCGAAAACGCACGTCCAATAGAGGGTTAACAGTGCGCTCCGTCGGCCCGCTTGGGATTGGTGAGGGGGAACTGAGCAAAATTTCTCTCTTCCTTTCTCTCATCCCCCCCAGTCCAGAGTCCTATCCCTGTCTATTCCCTGCTGTACTTAGTTTTCTCTCCTTCCCGGTTCATAAGTCCTCCTTTATCTTCCATCATCTTCCTCATGTCAGATCCCATCTCCTCCTTTTCCTTCTCCAATCACTGTCCTTTAAGTTAGGTCATTTCTCCTTCTCTTTCACTTGCTAAACTCTTTCTAATCCTCCTTTCCATCTTGCTGTCTAAGGATTTGCATTCATTTGAAACAAATGGCTAAAAGATGACAAATGAGTCCATATTTGTTTCTTTGGTGATCCCCTGAAAATTGAGGGGCCTCATGAATACAAATGTTCATCGCATTTGTTTATGTTTCCCCTTTCAATTCTATGGCCCATTGAGGTCTACAGCTGTTTGCTACTGAGCAAAAAATGAACTGGTAACTATAACAACTAACTTTTACCTGTGTGACCTCACAGCTTTGTCAGAGTCTTGTCAGACCCAAGGCAGGACTAGTTGGTAAGGAAACCCCACAGAAGACAAATAACAGTGAAACATATTTCTAAACTAGCCTATAGCTGCTATCTAGATCAAGTGATGCTGACATCTTCTCACTGAAAGGATTGAGCATGTGCAAGAAGCTCTGTATTTCTCTAGAAGTTGTTAGGAAAATTCCTGTGCTCTGTCAAAGTTTAAAAAAGCTTAGAAACTTTTGTAATTGGCACTGGTAAATGGCTACTTCTGATCTTCTTTCATTGTACGCTGCTATTGATTTTGATTTTTCTCTTCACTGGAGGAGGGTCAGAGTGGGAAACAGTGTGGAGATTGCAGTTGCAGCAGTGCTAGTGATTTTTTTGTCTGTGTCTATGTGGACATCAAGTGAGGTGAGCATTGCATTCTCAGAGACTGAAGAGAAGAGTTTTATCAGGCTGCCAGTCTTTTTGGTTCTGTTATTGTTTAACAATATTTTTGTGTATGGAGTCTGTGAACTTTAGTGCATACAGCATAGCAAACAAATACTGGTTACGTGTCTGCGTGTGTGTGAGACAGACAGTTCTCCATGCGAATGGTAGTGTGAGTGGGGTTTCAGTTACAGTTTGAATAAATACATTCATTTGTAATATCCAAATCTCCAGTAGGCAGTGCACTTCAACAAATTTCATCATGCAGGAGAAAAGAGAGGAGGGAATGTTGGCAAGGTTGGTGGGGGTACACAATTGGTATAATGTTGCGAGCACGGATGGACACTCAAGAGTGTGAGCCCCTGTGCTATGGCATGATGTGCACAATCCCAGGGCTGGCTGTGGTCCATGCTACTGGCGTGTAAACGCATCCGGGCACGGGCTGGCTTGGAATTGGAAGACTCTTGGCTTGGCATAGGAACAGGCATAGGAACATCCGAACTTGGAACCAGAAACTCTTGGATGTCCAACATGCACCAGGAACTGAGACCCAGCAACACAATGCTGGTCTCTGGAATAGCCCTCTGGCCACTTGAAAACCCTTTTGGACTGGCGCTTGGAAGCTGTTTGTGCAAGAGGACACAAGACGAAGGTTCTGAAGACTTGGACAAGATGAAGGTTCTGAAGACTGGGACAAGATGAAGGCTCTGAAGACTGTGACAAGACAAAGTCTCTGAGGATGTCCAGCACCTTTGTACATACAACCTGTGGACTGGTTATGGACGACGACAATAGTGGATCTTGAAAGTGCTAGCAAACTATTGTGAAGGCAACAAAGAACTGACTGAGGGGCCCATTTATAGAGCTAGCAGGAGATGACATCATCTGAGGGCACCATGGGCTTTTCCCATTGTGGGCCCTTTAAATCTTGAAGAGATGCGCATGCGCTTAAGCATTCCAGCAGGAGCAGGAGCCATGGTGGTGGCATTTCAGGCCGCAAGGGAGGCAAAGCAGCAGCAGCAGCAAAAGGCCAGGCTGGGAGACAGAAGTGCACCCGCTGGCATCAGGAGTTGGCAGCATCCAGGAAGTTGGGAGGCAGGTGAGCCTATCCTGGAAGTGGAATCACAACAGTACTCCTTCCGCAAAGCCCCTCCCTCAGCCTTTACTCTTCGGCTTTGGAGGGGGCAGATACAGAATCCGGAGATACTTGATTTCAGAAACTGAAGTGGGGAACCATGCAGGACAAACTGGACAGACATGGCTGCAGTACTTGGATGAAGACATGACTGCAGGCTTAGATGAAGCCATGGTTGTAGTTCTTGAATGAAGACATAGCTTGGACCCACTGATGGCTAGAACCATGGTTGAAGAACCTTAATACAATCTAGGTGCAGGTGCCTCCTTGGGTTGTAGGCAAAAGAAAAAAAACCTCAGGATCGAACAAGAATCAAAGCATAGAAGGCCCATCATGGGGACACGTTCACTGAGCTCATGTCCTTCACAATCTGTTGCGAGCATGGATAGATGCTCAAGAGGGTGAGCTCCTGTGCCACTGTGTGACCTGTGCAACCTCAGGGCTGGCCATGGTCCATGCCACTGGCAGGCGAATGCATCTGGGCATGGGCTAGCTGAAACAGGAAGACTCTTGGCTTGGCATAGGAACACCAAGACTTGGAACCAGGAACTCTTGGACCTCCAAAATGCACCAGGAACTGAGACCCAGCAAAGCAATGCTGGTCTCTGGGATAGCCCTGCGGCCATTTGAAAACCTGACTGCTGCTTGGAAGTGGTTTGTGCATGAGGAGACAAGACAAAGGCTCTGAAGGCATGGACAAGATGAAGGCTCTGAAGACTTGGACAAGACAAAGGCTCTGAGGAGGTCCAGCACTGCTGTGCTCCCTACACAACCCATGGGCTGGTTGCAAGCCATGAAAATAGCAGAACAGGCACTAGACTCAGGAACAAGGCAGAAACTGGAACAAGACTCCAAAGAGAAGGGACTGGACTCAGGAACTAGAAACTCAAACTTGGGAACTCAGGCTTTGGATTCAGGAACTCAGACTCAGGAACTTGGAACTCAGATTCAGGGTCAGATTTTAAAAACAAAGAAGGACTTCTAAAGGCTTTAACCAGCAATGAAGACTATAGATAGGAGACAGATCAGGAACAGGACTCAGGAGCCTCAGAAACCAGGAACATGATAAGATTAGGAATGAAGACATGGATTCCAGAACAAGGCGAAGACTTGGATACCTGGAACAAGATGAAGACTTAGATTCAGGAACAAAGGCAAAGACATGGATTCAGGAACAAGACAATGAGACCAATGGAGCCCTGGAGGCCAGTAGCATAGAACAAGAAACATAGAGGACCTTGAAGGAGCTAGCAAACCATTGTGAAGGCAATGAAGAACTGACTGAGGGACCCATTTATAGAGCTAGAAGGAGATGACATCATCTGAGGGTGCCGCTGTGTTTTCCCACCATGGGCCAGCCAGGGGTCAAAATTATCTTAGGCATCCTAGGGCAAGCCTGAGCTGCCATTCCAAAAGATAGTAAACAGAGTATAGGACTAAATGGTCATTTTCTCAATGGAGAAATGTGATAATAGAGTGCTGCAGGGATCTGTCCTAGGTCAGCTTCTTTTTAACATATTTATGAAGGACCTGGAGATGGGAACAATGAGCTAGATGATCAGATTTCCTGCTAATACAAAATTATTCAAAGTTGTTAAATCACAAGAGGATTGTGAGAAATTGCAAGAGGACCTTGCAAAACTAGAAGATTGGGTATCCAAATGACATATGACATTCAATGTGGACAAGTGCAAAGTGATGTATAAAGGGAAAAGCAACCCAAATTATAGTTGCACAATGCAAGGTTCCAGGAAATGGCTCATCAATAATATGTTGAAATCCTCTGCTCAGTGTGTGGTGGCAGTCAAAAAAGCAAACAGAATGTTAGGAATTATTAAGAAGGGAATGGCAAATAAAACAGTGGATGTCATAATTCCTCTGTATCGCTCCATGGTGAGACTGCACCTTGAATACTGTGTACAATTCTGGTCACCACATCTCAAAAAAGATATAGATGCACTGGAGAAAGTGAAGAGAAGGGCGACCAAAATGACAAGGGGCATGGAACAACTCCGCTATGAGGAAAGGCTAAAGAAATTAGGGCTGTTCAGTTTGGAGAAGAGATGACTGGGGGGATATGATAGAGGTCTACAAAATCACGAAAGGACTTTAACCAATTTACATTAACAGGTTAATGTAAATTGGTTATTTATTCTCTCAGATAATAGAAGGACTAGGGGCACTCCATGAAGTTAGCAAGTAGCTCATTTAAAACAAATTGAAGAAAATTCTTTTTCACTCAGTGCATAGTTAAGCTCTGGAATTCATTGCCAGAGGATGTGGTTATGACAGTTAGTATAGCTGGGTTTAAAAAATGTTTGGATAAGTTCCTAGAGGAAAAATCCATAAACTGCTATTAATCAATAAGGAATAGTAGCTTGGGATCTATTTAATGTTTGGGTACTGCCAGGAACTTGTGACTTGAATTGGCCATTTTTGGAAGCAGGATACTGGGCTTGATGAACCCTTGGTCTGACCCAGTATAGCATATCTTATGACCTTATGTTCAGTACATCAGCATGGAGAGCAAAATTTCTGATGCGGTACTGCTATAAAAAGAGAGAGTTTGTGGCAGATGTAATAAACATTTATAGACACAAGATAGAATCTTCTTTTTAGAACAGGACATCATATTCCTATCCCGGTGATCCCACATCCCTTTGGGTTTTCAGGATAGCCACAAACAAATATACATGAGGTGAATCTGCATATACTGGGTCTCTAATTTATGCAAATTGATCTCATGCATTTTCATTGTGGATATCCTGAAAACCTGACTGATTGTGGGGTCACTCACTAGGATAGATTTGGGAAGTCCTCCCTTAGAAAATTTGTCTGGTGATTATTTCTAGCTCCGTGTCAATCTTCAGCGAGAAATGGGGACAGGTGTTGATCCTTGCTGGTACAGGACAGCACTAGCCACTAACTGTGATATGGCCACCAATGCAAACTTATCTGCATGAAGACCACAAGACTGAGGCATTAGTAAAATAGCTGCTGATTTGTGGGGCCAGCGTCCATCAAATGCAGCATCACCATGGCCATGGGCCAGGAACATCCTGAAATGTCTCTGCAAGTCAGGAGCCCATTGCCCTATCATCAGAATTCAATATTCATAACTGAAGGAAGATTTCTAATTGAATGCTTTTATAGTTTCAGAGGCTTTAGACCGAGAAGAGCCTTGCACCTATTAGAGTTTTTGTGATGTCTATCACAACCAATCCTTTCCACTGCATGCATTACTCAATAGTATCTCATAATGCCCAAGAAGGTCATTAAATAATCCAATTGTCTCTTAAAATATCTAATGATGGTGTGTGCTTACATAACCTCAGTAGGCAGTAGATGCCATAACCTGATTACCCTAACAGTAAAATAGTTTTTCTTTTAAATCTAATTAAATCCCTTTTTTATAGCTCCAAAGTATGTCATCTTGTCTTTTCCATATTGCCAAATGTACATATATTATATGACTGAGCCACATATTGACTTGTCAAGTATTTATAGATGGTGATAATATCACCTTGGTCTGCTCTGGTAAGTGTTCCTAGCTGCCCAAGTCTTTTCTCTGATGGGAAATGTTTTAGTCTCCTAATTAAATCAGTTGCTTTTCACTGCAATATTTTCTGCTCTGCTTTATCCTCTTAAGATAAGGCAAGCTAAACTGGGCACTATGCTGCTCACTAGAACCATTTTACAATTGCGTTGCCCCCCAAGCCTCCTGGATTTCATGGAAATCTCCTGCATTGGGAGCCAGCCTGGTGGAGGGGGGGGAGGGGGGGAGGAGGAGGTGGTAGATACAGAATCTGCTAGCTACCGAGAGGACTTCCACTGCGGCTAAGATGTACTGAGGGTGGGAAAGAAGGACAGATACCTGAAGGGAAAGTGAATGGGGCAGTAGTCAGTTTTGGGGGAATGTGTGTGCTGTGAAAGATGTGTACTGGGGAGAATGTCCGTTTTTTTGGGGAGAATATTTTTTGTGCGTGTGCCAGAGAGATGTCAGCTTGTGTGGGGGGTATCTACGTGTCTGTATGCAGTCTGTGTGTGTTGAGAGAAGATGTGTGTATACATTACATGAGATCCTGGTGTATGAAAGTATGTACTGGAGATGTCAGTACATTCAGTGGTGGAGCAACGATCACTTCGGCCGCCATGCAAGTTTTCATTTTGGGATCCCCGCCACAAGGACACACACTGTACCCCTGTCCCTGCCCAGTGCTTTCAGTCTTATTCTCCCCCTCCTCTTAGTATTCTCACACCTTTCCCCTCTGCCCAGTACCTTCACCTCTCTCCCCATTTTCCGCCCAGTGTCCTTAGCTCCTTCTCCCACCTCCCAGCCTTGACCCTGCGCCCATTTCTCTTACCCCCCTTCCCATACCCAGTGCTCTCATCCTATGCTCCCTTTCTTCCCATTGTGTTCACCCTGCATTCTCTTCCAGTGCTCTCACCAGTGCCTCCTGCCCAGTGCTCTCACCCTTCTCCCCTCTGGCTCCCTCCAAATGCTATCACACCTCCCCCTCCCAGTGCTCTCACCTCTTGCCTTCCTCCCTCTCTCCCTCCCTCTTACCTTGCTGCAGACCTCTGCACCAGGAGTGGGAAGAAGTCCTTATGAACCCAAGGCTCCTCACAGCTGATTGGCTCATTTTGCTCACAAGAACCAATCAGCCACAGGAGGCAGAGCAGCAGCACAGCTCAGCTGGACTTTTTTCCCCCACCTACCATTACCGGCTCCTGCTAGAAATGACAAGACAGGTGGTAGGAAGGGGCATAGAAGAAATGGGGGATAGGGGGATCATCTAGTTCTTCCTGCCTGCTAAGCAGTCTCTTAACTGGCTTCTTCTTTCTTCTGCCAGGGCCCCTGCATGCAAGCAGGTTCCCACAGAGTGGTCCCCTTCACTGCAGAGCCCCTGTGTAGCTGCACCAGCTGCCCCCTCCCCCCAGGGACTCCTGTCCCTGAGTAGATTTATATGTATATTGAACATGTCAGTTTTTGAAGAAAGTGTGTGTATCTATATCTATATATAAAAAAGTCTTGTGACAGTCGGTTGGTCTGTTGTGTTTCTCTGTGGGCAACAGAGGGCACTCTGAGCAGTGGGTTGTGCTCTGTGCAAAGACAATATGCTCTATCTGCAAAGCTCTGGACTCACACACACACACAAACAAACACAAACATACACAGGCTCTCACAACTCAGGCTCATACACACACTCATAGGCTCTCACTCTCTCTCAGACTCACATACACACAGACACATACACATATACACTCAGGCTCTCACTCCCTCCCACACACATACAAGCTCTCACTCTCTCCGGCTCCACCCTGCACAGGCTCTCACTCATAAACACATTGGTTCTCACTCTCTCAGGCCCCCACCACCATCAATAATCAAGCTCTCACTCTTTCAGGATCCCAAACACATACAGACTCTCACTCTCTCAGGCTCCCACTCATACACACACAGGCTCACTCTCGTACACACACTCGCCTCACTCCTCAGGTTCCCCCCCACCCTTTCACTAACACTCAAGCATTCACTCTGTTAGGCTCCAAAAAACATAGGTTCTTACTTTCTGATTCACACACTTGCGTGCACACACACACACACACACACACACAAAGAATTTCACTCCCAGGCTCCTCCCCCACCACACACACATACACATGGTCTCTCATTCTCTCAGGCTTCCCACCCACACACAGGTTCCCCTTCACACATACCCCCTACACAGGCTCTCACTCTCTCAGACACACACACACACAAACACACAGGCTTCTACTCTCTCAGGCTCCCACACAGATAGGCTCTTGCTCTCTCAGGCTCCCACTCACACATGCTTACACACAGGCCCTCACTCACACACATACAGGTTCTCACCATCTCAGGCTTACACACGCACACACACACACATAGGCTCCAGTTCACACATATACACATACAGGTTCCCACTCACAATTATGCACACATAGGGCCTCTTCTTCAGCCACCGCAGGATGGGGCCAAGGTGGCCCTCTCCTTTTTCGGCTGTCACAGGATGAGGTCCCAAGGTGGCCTTCTCCTTCTTTGGCCACTATGGAATGGGAACCAGAGCAACCATACTGAAAGCCTCTTCTTCCGGTGTCAGGAAGTCCTGATTGTGTGGGCCTGAGCCCAAAGTGGGTGGATTGTGAACTGGTTAAAAGACAGGAAAGAGAATGGGAGCAAATATCATTTTTTTCAGGGGAGGATGGTAAATGTGGAATGCCCCAGTGATTTGTACTGGAACCGGGGCATTTTAATCTTCTATAACAATTGCTATATAGCGCTCTCTAGAGCTGGGCAATAGGAGAAGTCTAATAAACTGTCAGTGTAGTTTATATCTTATTGCCCAACTCTCTAGAGAGCACTACATACATAGGATTGTTATAGAAGACGATTAAAAAGCACTGGTTCCAGTACAGATCACTGGGTCTCTCCACCATTTACCATCCTCCCCTGAAGAAACTGACCATGTACTCCCACTCTCTGTTTCCTTTAACTAGTTCACAGTCCACCAGTTCTCTAAGTCAGGGGTGCTCAAATTGGTCCTTGCGTCCCCCTCCCAGCTAGTTGAGTTTTCAGGATACCTCTAATGAATATGCATGAGATTCACTTGCAAGTACTACTTCCCATGCATGCAAATATTTCTCATGCATATTCATTAGGACTATCCTGAAAACCCAAGCTGGCTGGCAGGGCTCGAGGACCAGTTTGAGCATCTGTGCTCTAAGTTTCTATATGCTTTCAGTTAATTACTTAATAAAATAGAACAATATTTATCTTTTTCACTTTGGTTTGATTTTAAAATTTAAATCAGTTATGAACCTGACAAGCTGAGCAATGCCAGACAATTTAAAATAGATAGATAGATAATTCAGGGATGTTGGGTCTCGCCGACTTCATGGTTATTAATGTCAGTGGTTGATCGTATGGTGTAGTGAATGAAACAAGGGCTGAGTAGGGTTAACCAGACCTATGTGAGGATGGTGGTATTCTCTTCTGAATAGTACTGACTATATTACACAACTTCTTTAGGTAGGCTGAGCCAGGCATACGAAATCCAGAACAATCTTTAAATTTGTGGCTCCACAAAACAAGTTGGTTTATTTACAAGATGATATTTTCAAGTCCCATTCACAATTACTTTACAGGCAAATGAAATACATTTCTGAGCTAGGCAGTGACAAGGGGAAAACAAATTGCAACCCCTGAGGCACTCTTTCTGGGTAGGGCTAGAACAAGAACAGTGAAAATTCACAAACAGTTCACTGGCAGCCACAAGCTGTAGGCTGAGTCCTGACACCTTCAGTCAACTGCTAGCACAAAAACTTTGCAAATCCTAGAAATGCAAGGAGATTCTAGCTGCAGGGACCCGACTACCTGTGAGTACCCAATTTCATAGAAGTTATTACTCAGAGTCACTAGATGGGCATGCCAAAAAGGAAGCTTGAAAAAAAAAGATCCTACAGAAGCTATTGCAACTTTCATCCTAGGGACAACAACGTCTAGCTGGAAAGCTAGAAATCTCCATGCTAGCACTGAAGCTAGCCTGGTAAGATGTTTTCTCTTTAGCTACCTCCTGCAGAACTGAAACTACAGTTCTTGGGTCTACAAACCCCTAAGGGTCTCTCTATGCACACAAAGCCTTGAGACTGTTCAATATTCAAAAACGCCATACCTACATTTAGATACCTAAGTTAGGCGCTTATTTTCAGCTGAACTTGGAAACTTAAGTTCTCATAAGAATATAAGAAATTGCCATGCTGGGTCAGACCAAGGGTCCATCAAGCCCAGCATCCTGTTTCCAACAGTGGCCAATCCAGGCCATAAGTACCTGGCAATTACCCAAAAACTAATTCTATCCCATGTTACTGTGGCCAGTAATAGCAGTGGCTATTTTCTAAGTCAACTTGATTAATAGCCATTAATGGACATCTCCTCCAAGAACTTATCCAAACCTTTTTAAAACCCAGTTACACTAACTGCACTAACCACATCCTCTGAAACAAATCCCAGAGCTTAATTGTGCGTTGAGTGAAAAAGAATTTTCTCCGATTAGTTTTAAATGTGCTACATGCTAACTTCATGGAGTGCCCCCTAGTCCTTCTACTATCCAAAAGAGTAAATAACCGATTTAAATCTACCCATTCTAGACCTCTCATGATTTTAAAGACCTCTAACATAACCCCCCTCAGCCGTCTCTTCTCCAAGCTGAACACCCTAACCTCTTTAGTCTTTTCTCATAGGGGAGCTGTTCCATCCCCTTTATCGTTTTGGACACCCTCAGGCATCTAGAACAGGAGTTGCAGTCAGCGAGGCCAATATTCAGTGCTATTTATCCAGATAATAGCTATATCTGACTAAGTGGTGGCTACTGAATATCCAACTACATGCGGTGGCTGCCGCTTAGCTGGATAAGTCACTTGTCTAACTAAATTGTTCGCTAGATATCCAATGGGCGGGCAGTGGGAAGAATGGGAGAAGTGCTACTTATCTGACTTACATAGCCAGATAAATAGCGTTATTCGTAAGTTAATTGGAAAACTTAGACTTGCCATAGAGAAGGTCTAATTTAGCCAGATATAACTTATCTGGCTAAATAGTGCCAAATATGGGCATATTCAGCAGCAAAGCTGGAAAGGAATACAATGAGTGAGGTTATCAAATTTACGGACGATACAAAATTATTCAGAGTAGTTAAATCACAAGCAGACTGTGATACATTACAGGAGGACCTTGCAAGACTGGAAGATTGGGCATCCAAATGGCAGATGAAATTTAATGTGGACAAGTGCAAGGTGTTGCATATAGGGAAAAATAACCCTTGCTGTAGTTACACAATGTTAGATTCCATATTAGGAGCTACCACCCAGGAAAAAGATCTAGGCATCATAGTGGATAATACTTTAAAATCGTCAGCTCAGTGTGCTGCAGCAGTCAAAAAAGCAATAGAATGTTAAGAATTATTAGGAAGGGAATGGTTAATAGAACGGAAAATGTCATAATGCCTCTGTATCGCTCCATGGTGAGACCGCACCTTGCATACTGTGTACAATTCTGGTCGCCGCATCTCAAAAAAGATATAGTTGCGATGGAGAAGGTACAGAGAAGGGCAACCAAAATGATAAAGGGGATGGAACAGCTCCCCTATGAGGAAAGGCTGAAGAGGTTAGGGCTGTTCAGCTGGGAGAAGAGACGACTGAGGGGGGATATGATAGAGATGTTTAAAATCATGAGAGGTCTTGAACGAGTAGATGTGAATTGGTTATTTACACTTTTGAATAATAGAAGGACTAGGGGGCATTCCATAAAGTTAGCAAGTAGCACATTTAAGACTAATCAGAGAAAATTGTTTTTCACTCAGCGCGCAATAAAGCTCTGGAATTTGTTGCCAGAGGATGTAATTAGTGCAGTTAGTGTAGCTGGGTTCAAAAAAGGTTTGGATAAGTTAAGAACATCCCATACTGGGTCAGACCAAGGGTCCATCAAGCCCAGCATCCTGTTTCCAACAGTGGCCAATCCAGGCCATAAGAACCTGAAATGAATATTTGCATAAACCACACCCCTTTTGCAATACTTACCACATTTTGATAAATCTAGGCCTACGTTTGTACCTGAGGCAATAGAGGGTAGTGAATTGCCCAAGGTCACAAGAAGGGACAGCAGGACTCAAACCCTGGTCTCCTGGTTCATAGCCCACTGCTCTAACCACTAGTCTACTCCTCCACTCCCCTCTTGGAGAAGAAGTCCATTACCTGCTATTAATCAAGTTTACTTAGGGAATAGCCACTGCTATTAATTGCATCAGTAGCATGGGATCTTCTTAGTTTTTGGGTATTTGCCAGGTTCTTGTGGCCTGGTTTGGCCTCTGTTGGAAACAGGATGCTGGGCTTGATGGACCCTTGGTCTGACCCAGCATGGCAATTTCTTATGTTCTTAAGTTTTATACCTAGCTGTTTTGTTTTTTTACTGAATATCAAGCCCTCAAGTGTAGATCTGCAATCCAGGCAGCACTGCCTGCAAAACAAGTTAGATTTACCACTAAACACGCAATGTGAGCACAGGAAGAAAAGGATTTAAGGCAGCAATTCAAGTGGGGCCCTGAGCAAGTTACTGCACATCCTAATAGAAAGCAGAGAGGAACAGACAATAGGTGAATCAGAGAAAGAGGAGCGAGGTAAGTCAGGATATGTGAATGGGAGAAAAAGGAATGGGGTTCCGGGAGAGAGAGAGAGAGTCAGGGAGAGGAGATCCTGGAGAGAGGAACAGAAATGGGAAGGCTGCAGAGGGTCCAGGCCTTACTCAGAAAGTATTCTTGCTGTTATAACCTGAAAAGTGTTTGAGGGCTGCCTTCATTTCTCTTCAGAAAGCAAATGCAAGCAATATCCCAGCAGGGTGTAAATAGCCTGGGGGTATGACTAGGGTATTAGTGTCCTGCCAGGCAGATGCTGAGAACTAAACTGTTTAGCAAACATTACAAATCTACTAATAGTGAAAGCCCATCCAAGAACAGAGAAACACTGTGAAGTGTTGGAAATGTAAAATTGAGCTGTGTGGTAGTGGGATCACACCCCCATCCTCCTCTTTCCCTTAGCCTCCCTTCCAAGCCCCCTTTGATCTCTTCACTCTCTCTTTTTCTCTTTCCTCCCCCAACCCGATCTCCTTACTCACCCTGGATCCTCCCCCCCGCCCCCCACACACACAAATTCCTCCCACCTCTCATGAACCCTTCAGTCACTCAGGTTCCCCCGCCAACCCCTCATTCATTCTGGTTTATTCTCCACTCCCAAACCCTTCACTCCCCCTGGTTCACAACCCTGCACCCCCCCCCCCCCCCCAAACCCCTCATTCACCCTGGTTCATTCCTTCACTCACTTCACAAATCCCTTACCCCATCCCCAATTCACTCACTCGCTCCCCTGCTTCCTCTGATTCACTCCCTTCTCCCCCTCCCAATCCCTCCAGGGGACCTGGTAGAGAGTGGATTAAACAATTCTGAGCTGGTTAGTACAGTGAGAGAGAGGGGCGGAGCTCAATATGCAGGCGCAGGGCAACTTTCCCCTTTATTATACTTAGATAACTACTGTGCTGTTCTATGTATGCCACTAGGACAATCTGGTTAAAAATACCCCCTCCTTGATATGCCATTGTCTGCTGCTGATGTTTATTCCTGGGACACACAATGAAATTACTAAGTGATACATTTAAAAATAACGAGGACTTGATATTCAGTAAAAAAAAACAACAGCTAGGTATAAAACTTAAGAACATAAGAAATTGCCATGCTGGGTCAGACCAAGGGTCCATCAAGCCCAGCATCCTGTTTCCAACAGAGGCCAAACCAGGCCACAAGAACCTGGCAATTACCCAAACACTAAGAAGATCCCATGCTACTGATGCAATTAATAGCAGTGGCTATTCCCTAAGTAAACTTGATTAATAGCAGTTAACGGACTTCTCCTCCAAGAACTTATCCAAACCTTTTTTGAACCCAGCTACACTAACTGCACTGATCACATCCTCTGGCAACAAATTCCAGAGCTTTATTGTGCATTGAGTGAAAAAGAATTTTCTCTGATTAGTCTTAAATGTGCTACTTGCTAACTTTATGGAATGCCCCCCTAGTCCTTCTATTATTCAAAAGTGTAAATAACTGATTCACATCTACTTGTTCAAGACCTCTCATGATCTTAAAGACCTCTATCATATCCCTCCTCAGTCATCTCTTCTCCAAGCTGAATAGCCCTAATCTCTTCAGCCTTTCCTCAGGAGGGAAGCTGTACCATCCCCTTTATCATTTTGGTCGCCCTTCTCTGTACCTTTTCAATCGCAACTATATCTTTTTTGAGATGCGGTGACCAGAATTTTACACAGTATTCAAGATGCGGTCTCACTATGGAGCGATATAGAGGCATTATGACATTTTCCGTTTTATTAACCATTAGAGATGTGAATCGGAACCGGAATCGGTTCGGATTCCAGTTCTGATTCACATGTGGTTTTTTTTCATCGGGCCTGATCGCGGTTTTGTTTATCGGCTGCGCCCGAGCCGATAAACAAAAAACCCACCCCGACCCTTTAAAACTAATACCTTAGTTTCCCCCACCCTCCCAACCCCCCCAAAAACATTTTACAGGTACCTGGTGGTCCAGTGGGAGTCCCTGGAGCGATCTCCCACTCCCGGGCCGTCGGCTGCCACTAATCAAAATGGCGCCGATGGCCCTTTGCCCTTACCATGTGACAGGGTATCAGTGCCATTGGCCGGACCCTGTCACATGGTAGGAGCACTGGATGGCCCGCGCTAACTTGTGCTCCTACCATGTGACAGGGGCTGACCAATGGCACTGGTAGCCCCTGTGACATAGTAAGGGCAAAGGCTATCGGTGCCATTTTGATTACTGGCAGCTGATGGCCCGATTGCAGGAGATCGCTCCCGGACCCCCGCTGGACCACCAGGGGCTTTTGGCAAGTCTTGAGGGACCCTCCTGACTTGCCTTTGGTCTGACCCAGTATGGCAAGTCTTATGTTCTTTGATTCTGCTGCTCAGATATCCCTGTTCCTCTCTCTGTCCTAGCAGTTAACATAATCCAGGCATGCAAAACTTGTACAGTAACTGAACTGCGTCTACCATAACAGCAGCTCTTACTGCCCTCATTCTTTAATTTGCATGGTTGCTAGCTGGTGTAACCCAGCACATACATCATACCCCTATTAGTTTCTATGCTAAATCTTCCTATGGTCTTTTTTCACATCTGTATGGCTTTTCTGCTGTATATGTCCCTTCTGTGCAGCATTACTATATTTAGAGGTAGTAAGTCCATGGCAGTACTGGACCATGCACTGATCCTCTGTCATCTCCCATGTTGCTCCCAGCACTAGGTGCCCTGTTGTCTTCAAGCTTTGAGTCCTCACTATTCAGTGCCACCCTTCTCCCCTGGGTTGCATCATGCTTTTCCCAGACACTTGGAATTTTGCATGCTTCTTTGCACCCCTGCGAAGCAGACAACCTTCTGTTTTCATATCTTCTTCCTACTTGCAACTTCTCTCTGGAACAAGCTATTGCCCTCATCCACTCCAAACTTAAACCCCACTGCTTTCAATGGGTTAATTCCAAAATGTAATCTCTCAGTTTATCAGAGCCTTCTATCTCTGGTTTACTCACTTTTATTCAGTTGCATATTGCTTTTCATTTGGGTTAGTAGGGTGTCATGTAGGAAATGTAAAACTCCCCCCAAAATCCATGTAGGTGGGATTAGATGAACAATTAAGCTCTGGAATTCATTGCCGAAGGATGTGGTTAGTGCAGTTAGTGCAGCTGGGATTAAAAAAGGTTTGGATAAGTTCTTGGAAGAGAAGTCCATAAACTGCTCTTAATCAAGTTGACTTAAGGAACAGCCCTCATTTAGATGTATAAAATTTAGACATCATAAAGAGTTCATCTCCAAAATGTGGGATACCGACAGGGTAATTTTAAAAGGAACACGCATGCACCCGTAAACGCACGTATTGGTCCGCGATTGGAGAGACGCTGCAATTTTAAATTGTGCTCGCAAGTACACGCGTATCACTTAATACCCCTCCCAACAGTGGCCAATCCAGGTTACCCAAACATTAATGCTATTGGCATTAGTAGCATTAATGTTTGGGTAACCTGGATTGGCCACTGTTGGAAACAGGATGCTGGGCTTGATGGACCCTTGTTCTGGCCCAGTATGGTAACTTCTTATGTTCTTATCTTGGATTGTAACCAGAAACTGCGGAGAAAAGATGTGAGAAAATCAAGGAATAAATATTTGCATGCACCTTATCAGATTATTTTGACATGAACTGATGCATTACTTCTCCGTTTCTAATTATATCCCTCATTCTCTTAATAAACAACTTTACAGGACTATTAGATTCCCTTACTCTTTACAAGTGTTTGTACAGTATTATTATACCTTTTGTTTCTTGAGGGTTCAGCATGATGATTTTGAATCATTCTGAAATCTTTAGCATTTTCGCTTTAGTTTTAAATGTCATCTGTTTTTCAGAAGGCTCTGAGATTACATTGATTTGCTTTCTCTAAACGTCCTAGCCCTGCCGGGACACAGACGTGCTATGTTCTCATCCTGCAGCCCTGCCCGGAATTTTATGTCTGCGTGATTTCAATAAAGTTGTTCCTTGCTCCAGCAGCAAGGTCTAGTGTGAAGGTACTGTCAGAGCTAAATGTAATAGCTATTTGACAGGCTGATGCAATAAAGTGAGCTCAGCCTAGCACACAGCCTAGCCCAACGCCAGAACTGGCGTTAAATCCATCCACACAACAAGTGCGGAGGAGAAATTTAAAAAATAGTGTCCTGCGTGGTAACTTCTTACCTTTATTCTTAAACACCTACTGCTTGCAGGTTTTAAGAATAAAGGTATAACCTAACGGCTTGATGAAAAAAGAATTCTGGATGCATAATATACATGCAAACTAGACTCGCTCCAGGACGGTTTCACCCCTTGCCATTGTGCGTGTATATTTGGCATCCAAAAATTGACCTGAGGCGGGATAAAACAGATGCTCATATTGGGGCAGATTTTCAAAGGGTTATGTGCGTAACTGTAACTTACCTGTCCCTGCGAGCTGAGCCTATCGGACGTAGATTTGTGTGCGCCGGGTTGAGTGCACAAATCTACGCCCGTGCGCATGTTAGAAAACCTGGCCCATTGAGCGCCAGTTGCAATTGTGGGCGCCTGATGCATTTGAGCGCTAGGGATGCGTAATTCTTCCCTAGTGTGTCCATTTTAACGCAGCAGCTCATTAAGATATAGCATCGGGAGCCCAGGGAAGGTGGCTATGCGCGCGTTAGGAAAAACGGGACCTCAATGCGAGCACTTGTTTTAACGCACGTCTTATTGCCTCATCCTTTCAGTATGAAAATAACAAAGCTGAAAAGGTGCAGATTCACCAAAGGCAAGTAGCTTGTACAAGACTGAAGAAAACCAAGGGTTATCTTGAGCCCTCTTTCATCAACTGACTTGTTTCACAGTTTCTACAAACATAGGCCTATATTTATTTACTAAGTACTTTTTCCATGGATGCAACATGGGAGAAACTTCACAGTTGCTTCATAGGCTGAGGATTCTTGAGGAAGGAGGGTGTAAGACGCTGGAGACAGGATTCTAAGTCACCTGACAGGTCAGAGAGGTGGGAGAAATGTTTGCCTTATCACAAAACTCAGTGGCTTTCCTAGAAACACGCTGGGGTTAGCAGATCTCATATTTCCCAGGATCATTTGGCAATGGGTTCAGTGTTGGTCAGGACGGCCTTGAGTCCTTGGGTGCTGAACGCATTTCCCCAGGCTTTCCAGGCGTTCCCTGCCTTGTGATTTATATCTTTTGTGCCTGTGCATCTATCATTGTCACTGTATTGTGGGACTCAGCCATAATTGCTCTGCTCCTGTACCCACCTACCACAGAAATGTGTCCACTCAGCCAGATGTCTCTTCCTGTCCTGCCGGCCTCCTAATGGCTCATCAATAATGCAGGATAATGTAAGGCATAGGCCCTACAGGGAGGGGGGGAGGGCTGGGGGGGGGGGGGGTGAAGGGCGTAGGAAGAGAAATGCTTTAATTCTCACTTACAGAAAGCGTGAACTGGTTTGCTTAGGGGCAATAATTCGAAGTGCCCACATTGCTGCAAACTCCGTAAGTACTTCTAATGGTTGGATTTGCAGCAATAATTAAAGCAACACTGCTCCAGTGTTTTTGGCTTGATTATTGCCGAATGAAAAATTACCTGCACAGATTTGTATCTGCTTTCTCCGTGGCTAATGTTTTGCAACAAACCTTGCCGATAGTTCCAGTCTCTTCCCTGTCCCATCCTCCGGGAACACTTCTGCAGTACGTGGATAAAAGAGGGTGTATTGTTGAGAAACACTTGTTTGTTTGTTTTTTTAACCCATATACAGGGTGGACAATAATCAAAGAGCCTGTTTCTGTGGGTAAAACACTCTTTTACCTCAGGAGGTACTTTGAGTATTGCTCTCCCTCTGTTTAAAGTGGACTGGGTTTTCAAAGATCCCAGGATGCTCAGTCTTCATGCTGAAAACTCCCTCATTTAGATGTATAAAATTTAGACATCATAAAGAGTTCATTTCCAAAATGTGGGATACCGACAGGGTAATTTTAAAAGGAACACGCATGCACCCGTAAACGCACGTATTGGCCCGCGATTGGAGAGACGCTGCAATTTTAAATTGTGCTCGCAAGTACACGCGTATCACTTAATACCCCTCCCGTGCGCATTTCCGCTAGGGCTTCAGTAGCTTTCATATTTATATGCAGGCGGATTTCAAAACGTGCTCGCGGGAGGGAAAAGACAGTTTTTCCAAGTAACCCACCAGTTTGCCCAGTTCATATCGAGGTCTTTTCTTCAAGACCCTTCTGGTTCTTCATCCTGCAAGACCCTCCCCACTTGACCCCGAACCTTCGCACTGTGCTAAAGGCCTTCAAACGCGAGACCTCATCAGGACCGGAAGTAAAGCTACGCAGCTAGCAAGGCGACGCGCGCCATGGTCGGTATTTTTTAAATGCCGATTTCCGTGCGTAAGTCTTGGCCCCGCCCCGGAATGCCCAGGCCCCGCCCCTTTTCTGCCCCCCTTCCTTTCGACGCATGCACGGGTGCATACGCGTGTACTTCGCAGATTTTTAAAAAGCACGCTGCTAGGGCGAGGCATGCATATGCGCACATGCGGCTGTTTTTGCGCGAGCAATGCTTTTAAAATTGACCCATTACAATATGTACGGGAAGGGCAATTTTCAGAGTGGTCTAGCTGTGTTGAAATGGATTAATATCTCAAAAAGAATAAAGTCAGAATAGAAGCAATCCAGAGACTGGCAACCAAAATGATGTGGGATCTGCATTCAGCACCAAAAACCATGAGATAAGACCTGAGGCCTAAATATGCATAACCTAGAAGAGTTACGCCTCTTAAAGAGGCAGTAGTTAGAGGGTCCGGAATCACTGCCAGTCAATGACCCCCTCATGCGTTTATGGAGGCTCACTTGAATGAGTGATTCTGATGCCTGAAGCGAGGGGATAAGATGATGCCCCACCCCTCAAGCAATGGCACAGGTCAAGTCAGTGAGAGGGTCAAGGGGGAGGTCTCTTTGGAGTCTGACCCTTTGGGTGATTTAAAATGCTGCAGGGAGAAAGCAGAGGTCAGAGTTCCCAGAGGCATGGCAGATAGATAGACTGTCAGTGATAATATTTATAGGAAGCTGGCAAACCTGCCACACTCCCAGGAGCCCTACCACCTATCTCCCATGTTTCTCCAGGAGAAATAAGAGATAGGTGAATGATTAGGCACACTAAGCAAACTTTACAGCTTTGAGTCCCTACTACACATAATTAAAAGCAGTGCATTTATAATAACAAATTTTAACTGAAAACGAACACTCATAGTCTTCTGAAGTAAAAATATGCATATTATTTTATATGTGGTGCTGTGGTGACAACCAGAAAACCCTGCAAAAAAGACACTTGGAACTCATATGGCAGGGGTAGCCAACTCTGGTCTTCAAGAGCCACAAACAGGCCAGGTTTTCAGGATATCCACAATGAATATGCATGAGATAGATTTGCATGCTCTGCCTCCATTGTATGCAGATCTCTCATTCATTATGGATATCATGACAACCCGACCTGTTTGTGGCTCTCGAGGACCAGAATTGGCCAACCCTGCCATATAGTATTAGGCCTATTATAAAGTCTGTTTGAATTGGTTTGGACCTCAGAAGGCCATGAGTAAATAATTACAATATAGTAAATCTCCCATACCAAGACAGCACTAAATGCAAACACTCAAACAGTAATAACCCTACCTATGAAACGGCAACACTACAAATATTATACCAGGCCTAAAACGCCAAGGCACTTCCAAATAGGACAGAATAAGCCAGGGAGCTATAGAACCCTACACAGAAACTACATGCTAGCAGAGTCAATATCAGAGGGGAAAAAGTGAAACCAAATCTGGGCATTTTACCTAAAAGATCTCCATTTCTTTACAACCTTCCCATCTTCCCTTTAGAACCAGCCACTTTTTCTCCTAGCTTGTTAAGTGAGAAGAAATGTTGGCTGGTTTTGTTCTCCTTTTTCCTAACCCCCCCCCCCCCCCCCCCCCCCCCCCCCCCCCCGGTACTATTTGTGAACATATTCAAGATCAGCTGTTGTGAACAAGCTTGGCCATAAAAGCTCATCTCTATAATTCTTGTTTGTCTCTCTTCAATCATACATGCAGAACACAGACAGTCTGACCACCAAATACAGAGTAAAGTATAAACAGAAATGCACAAACAAAAACTGAACTGGAAACCGCAAAAATCCAAACTCTGTATACATTGCAACAATGGAAAAACAGAAACACCATCATTCATCATAAAACATCATAAAAAAATCATGAAATGTAACACAATAACCATAATAGTAAAACTAGACTAATAGAATAAATATTTCAAAACAGCTGAGAAACAGGTCATCGAATAATTAAATAAAAAAAAATGTTAAGTTCTCAAAAACCAATAAAATATTTCAAACCAACAGACACATCAAATAATGCCCATCAGTTAAATCTAATATGAATTTTTAAAATCTCTCGTTCTCCATACTTGTGATCTTTTGATTTTCAGTCACCATAAGATTGTCATGGATTGGGGGAGGGGGCCACACAAACTTTATCTTGATTCACACACACACAGCAAAACTTGCAAACTCCCTCTCACATACATACATCGATGCTCTTACATACACAAGCTCTCTCTCTCTCACACACACTCACATACGCACAAAGCCTCTCACGCACACCACACATACTCACACATGCACAAAGGCTCTCTCACACATTCACATACTTTCTTCTGGCTGTGCTGGCCAGTGCTGTCCTGCTTCTTTTGGCTCTGGCGATTACTCCTCCTTCTTCCTAATGGCATAAACCCATCTGACCAGGGCTGGTAGGAGGCATTAGGCTCCCGCTCTATTTCCTATCATTTTCCCCTCTTTTCTTTTTTCTTTTTTAACTCTTTATTTATGGTTTTTATACAGTTAACAAGCATATACTTGACAAGTAATGATATACAGAGAAAGGAAAAGCAAATTAAAAAGAATACACTGATAATTTCAATAGATATTAATCATAATTAACACCTATAAACATTAATTCGCTGTTTTGTCCTGTCAGACCACATTATGAGGAGGATCCAATAAATATGAAGGAAATATATGACAATTTATCAACAAAAATAGATACACCACATACTGCTAGTGTTACTTAACTTTCCTATGGTCGGAACAGATTACTCAGAGCTTGTTCTAGCTATTTGAGAGTCTGGGTTGACTTTGCTATTTAAAAAGGAATTTAACTGTATAGGGTCAAAGTAAACATATTTAATCCCATCATGCTTAATAACACATTTGCATGGAAAATACAACCAAAAAGAGGCACCCAAACTAATTGGGAATTATTAGAAAGGGAATGGTGAATAAAACGGAAAATGTCATAATGCCCCTGTATCGCTCCATGGTGAGACCACACCTTCAATACTGTGTACAATTCTGGTCGCTGCATCTCAAAAAAGATATAGTTGCGATGGAGAAGGTACAGAGAAGGGCTACCAAAATGATAAAGGGAATGGAACAGCTCCCCTATGAGGAAAGACTAAAGAGGTTAGGACTTTTCAGCTTGGAGAAGAGATGGCTGAGGGGGGATATGATAGAGGTGTTTAAAATCATGAGAGGTCTAGAACGGGTAGATATGAATCGATTTTTTACTCTTTCGGATAATAGAAGGACTAAGGGACACTCCATGAAGTTAGCATGTGGCACATTTAAAACTAATCGGAGAAAGTTCTTTTTCACTCAACACACAATTAAACTGTGGAATTTGTTGCCAGAAGATGTGGTTAGTGCAGTTAGTATAGCTGTGTTTAAAAAAGGATTGGATAAGTTCTTGGAGGAGAAGTCCATTACCTGCTATTAATTACGTTGACTTAGATAATAACCACCGCTATTACTAGCAACAGTAGCATGAAATAGACTTAGTTTTTGGGTACTTGCCAGGTTCTTATGGCCTGGATTGGCCACTGTTGGAAACAGAATGCTGTGCTTGATGGACCCTTGGTCTGACCCAGTATGGCATGTTCTTATGTTCTTAATTACTGCCAGGCGCATCAAAAGGAAACGCTTTCTTTTTGCCTGTGTTATTTTAGCAACATCTGGAAATATACACATTTTTTTCCCATAAAAATTGCGTCTCTATTCCTGAAAAACATTTTAAGGACAAACTCCCTATCTGAGTCCAAGGCTATCATAGTTGAAGTTTTTACCTCTTCTTCCATAGAGGATTCCAGTGACGAAGATTGGTGAGATGTATCTAATATCAGAGATACTGCCGGTCTTACATTCGGTTGTACAGTTGACTTTACTGGTAAATAATAAGCTTTAGAAATTGGTGGACTCATTTCTACTTTTGTCAAAAGAGTTTCAAGAAAATATTTAAGGAGCATCTCTGTCGGTGTGACAAACTTTTTCTTAGGAAAGTTCAAAATCCTAAGGTTACAGCGACGAACACTGTTTTCCAGATTTTCCAATTTATTTTGTAAAAATGAATGGCCAGTTACGACTGCATCCACAGATTTTTGCATTTCTTTAATTTCTTGAGCCTCTTTTTGACCTTTTATTTCCAGAATTTGAGATTTAACCTAATTTCCTTGACTAGTTAGTTCTTGTTCTTGAATTACAAAACAAGAGAACTGAGCCGTTAAATTAGCAATTGCTTCCCATATATTTTCTAAGGTAATTTGTGAAGGCTTCACAAGATTACCAAAAGTTACCTCTGATTCAGGCTTTAGAGATGATCCTTCCACAATCAATGCAATATCAAGCCCAGCATTCTTTCCGTTAGCTGGCCAGCTAACTGCTCCAACGGCAAGCCCATCCATCACGGCTCCACCAGATGCTGAGGCAGCCAACTGCCTATGATCTTCACTGCGTGACAGGAATAGGCTGATCACGTCAGCATTCTCCAC
The DNA here is from genome assembly GCF_901001135.1 of Rhinatrema bivittatum. NCBI lineage: Eukaryota > Metazoa > Chordata > Amphibia > Gymnophiona > Rhinatrematidae > Rhinatrema > Rhinatrema bivittatum. The sequence goes on along the minus strand of NC_042626.1, from coordinate 61,850,941 downwards.
AGGGGGGGGGGCAGGTTGAGGAGGGGCCCGACTCGGCTCTGGTGATAGAGATGATTCAAGGTCCAGACCAGGCTGCGTTGGAACACCATCCGCCTCTCTGTCCAAGGACTTCATTTCGGAGCTGCTGTTGGGATTCCGGACGATATGTTGGTCCATTAGGGCCAGTAACAGGCAACATTTCACTTAATTTGGGGTAAGTTCTTGCCTTATCCTTCCTTTTTCCCATAGTAATTTAAGGAAACTTCTTAGCAATAGCAATTCAGTTTTTGAACTGAGAAAAGACCGGATCTCCTGACACTAACGTGCGGCCATCTTGGAATCCTGATCTCCTCTTTTCTTCTCACTTCCACCCCCTTCCCTTCCATCCCCTCTCAATTACCCCACTTTTGCTTTCCCTCTCATATATCCCTTTCTGTCTCACTCTCCCTTTTCACTCAACCCTTCCCCTTTCCATTTGCTCCATTCTCAGTCACCCCCATTCTAACTCACCTACTTTCTTCATTCACATTCACCCCTTCCCTCCCATCCCTTCTCTCTCACCACTTTCCCTTCTCTGCCATCCCCTCTCATTCACTCACCTCCTTCTTTTCCCTTTTCTTCCCTCCCTTGTCACTCACCCCTTCCTTTCTCTCACCTTCCCTTTCACTCATTTACCCTTTCCCTTTCCCTTCCCATTCCTCCTCAGCCTTTTCACTCACCCCTTCACCACTTACTCACTCATTTATTTTCTCCCTTTTCACTTTCTTCCATTTCATTCTTTCACTCACCTCTTCTCTTTCCTCACACCTCTCCCTACTTGATCTTATTTTTCTTCCTGGCTGTGAGACATGGGATCCCCACCAACAGTTCATCAACCAGCACTGCCAAGGGATTGTCTTCCTGCCCACAAGGCCTGGTATCTCTACAGGCAGTCCATCATCCAGAGCCACAGGTCATCTTCCCACCTGCAAGCCTGGAAACACCTGCGGCTTGTCATCATCCTGCATGGTCGCAAGGTTTTCTTCCCACTCTCTAGGTCTAGGATCCTGGAGGGGAGCATCATCATCCCTCAGCATTGCCTCCACCGCTGGGGTCTTCTTTCTACTCACAGAGTAGGGGAACCCTGTGAACATGTCATCATCCCATGCTGCCCGCATCATTAATGTGGGTGTAGGGTGAGGCAGGCCACCACTAGGGGTGTGCATTCATTTTCGCCGTATTGGCGATCCGCAACGTATATTGTACTATTTGTAGTATTCGTGGGGAAGCGAAATGTATCGCGATTCCCCACGAATACACGAATCTTCCCCCGAATTATACGGCCACCTAAATAAAAATTTAAACAAACCCCCCACCCTCCTGAACCCCCCCAAGACTTACCAAAACTCCCTGGTGGTCCAGCGAGGGGACCGGGAACCATCCCCTGCACTCACAGCCTCAGTGCCGGTTTCATCATGGCGCCGATAGCCTTTGTCACAGGGGCTACCGGTGCCATTGGTCAACCCCTGTCACATGGCCATCGGCGCCATCTTGTGCTCCTACCATGTGACAGGGGCTGACCAATGGCACCGGTAGCCCCTGTGACATAGTATGGGCAAAGGCTATCGGCGCCATTTTGAGTACTGGCATTGGATGGCCGGAGTGCAGGAGGTCGCTCCGGGACCCCCGTTGGACCCCCAGGGACTTTTGGCCAGCTTGGGGGGGCCTCTTGACCCCCACAAGACTTGCCAAAAGTCCAGCGGGGGTCCGGGAGCAACCTCTTGCATGCCAGCCGTCTGATGCCAGTACTCAAAATGGCGCCGATCGCCTTTGCCCTCACTATGTCACAGGTACCGAGGTCGGCCCCTGTGACATAGTGAGGGCAAAGGCGATCGGCGCCATTTTGAATACTGGCAGCAGATCGTCTTTGCCCTCACTATGTCACAGGTACCGACGGTCGGCCTCTGTGACATAGTGAGGAAATTAGCAATAATCAAATCTATCTTTAAAAAAGACAACCTGGACTCAGATATTCTTAACAATTATTGACCTATCTCTAATCTATCTTTTCTAGCAAAATTGCTTGAGAAAGTTGTAGAAAAACAACTGACCAAACATCTAGACAACAATAATATACTATTCCCATCACAGTTTGGATTTAGAAAACACTTCAACACTGAAGCCCTTCTTTTCGCATTAACCAATACAGTGCTAAGAGGCTTTGATATTGGGCAAAGCTATCTACTGGTCCTTTTAGATCTATCTGCTGCCTTCGACACAGTAAACCATTCTAGTCTTCTTGACCGCTTAACAGAAATCGGGCTCGCAACACACTTCAATGGTTCTCGTCCTACCTTTCGAATCATAGTTTTCAGGTAAAAATCTACAACTCCATTTCGGATAAAATCAATCTTAAAACTGGTGTTCCACAGGGCTTCTCACTCTCTGCCACATTATTTAACATTTAATGCTTCCCCTCTGTCATCTACTTGTTGGTCTCAGTCTCACCCATTACATCTACGCTAATGATATACAGATATTAATTCCAATACACAACTCTCTTGATGCAACCTATAAAAAAAATTTCCATGTATTTATCAATCATCAAACAGTTTCTGACACATATGAGACTCATATTAAATGTTGATAAAACAGAAATTATAATGCTGGACAGAAAAATTAACTTTACATCCTTGCCACCATTGAAACTTGAAAATTAACAAACTGAAATTTTCCCTGTCACACGTGCATGTGACCTCAGAATAATTATAGACAGCGAATTGAACCTTAAAACTCATATCTCATCCAAAATTAAAGAGGGTTATCATAAACTTTTAACACTGAGATGACTAAAGCCTCTTCTAAATACTTCCGATTTTAGAACAGTACTTCATCTGCTGATATTCGCTAACGCAGACTACTGTAATTCGCTTTTATTTGGCCTTCCTCTATCTACAATTCGCCCCCTACAGATTTTACAGAATTCAGAAGCTAGAATTCAAACTGGCACTAAGAAACAGGAACACATCACCCTAATTTTAATATCCTTGCATTGGCTGCCTGTAAAGTTTCGAATCGAGTATAAGGTTTTATGCATTTTACACAAGATCATCCATGAGGATCAGACTGACTGGCTAAATGCAGCTATAAAACTTCACACACCCCAATGAAACCTACAATCTGCAAACAAAGGCTTATTAACGATCCCCGCTGTTCGATCTGCACATCTCTGTCAAGTAAGAGATCGTGCGATTTCATTAGTGGCCCTAAAGATATGGAATTCTCTCCCAGCAGAAATACGATTACAACTGAGTTTAAAAATCTTTAAAAAGGAAGTTAAGACCTGGCTATTTATAAAGGCATACCAAGACCCCAAATAACACTCTACGTACCCTATCACGTCTACTTTACCCTGTCTTATCTTCTTAGGGTATGTTTCTAATGATGTAATTCTTTTACTATGTTTTTACTATTTTATTTATTATTACTGACTACTACTACTTTTATTATTCTTTTATCTATTATGCATTATATTTATGTTCTTACGTATTGTATATTTCTTTTACCATGTTGTAAACAGTTGTGATGGTCCCATTGAACAACAGTATACAAAATCAGCTAATAAATAAATAAATACTAGGCAAGGGCAGGAGGTCACAGACAGTGCATTAAGAGAGGCTGAGGGGCAGATTTTCAAAGGTTTACACGCGTAACCCCGAAAACCTGCTCCTGTGCACGCCGAGCCTATTTTGCATAGGCTCGGCGATGCGTGCAAGCCCCAGGTCGTGTGTATGTCCCGGTGCTTTGCAAAAGGGGCGGGAAGGGGGCAGGGACGGGGGAGGGGTGGCATTATGGGGGCGGTCCCGAGTCCTCCGGCATAGCGGCCGTGCCAGGGGATGGCGCGCCAGAGCCAGGCATAACTCCTGAAATAAAGTTAGGGGGGGATTTAGGTAGGGCTGGGGGGTGGGTTAGATAGGGGAAGGTGAGGGGGAGCGGAAGGAAAGTTCCCTCCAAGGTCGCTCCAATTTCGGAGCGGCCTCGGAGGGAACGGGGAAAGCCATTGGGGCTCCCCTAGGGCTCGGCGCGCACAAGGTGCACAAGCGCGCATGTTATAAAATCGGGCGTACATTTGTGCACGCCGGGTAGCGCGCACAAATGTAGGCCACGCGCACTGGTTATATAATCTGCCCCTGAGAATGTAGGAGATGGAGGTTTCTGTAGTACCAGCATGATTGCTTTTCTTAGAATGGAGAGGGTTGGGGTTAATTATACTGCTAGGCTTGCTTTGACCCTTTAGTGAGAGGGACTGAGAAATCAGAGCATGGCGGTCTCTGTAGTAACAGCAGGAGACACTTTTCATAGGCTGGGGATCACTATCACTGCATTGAGAAAGACTGAGAGTGCAGAGGAGTGAGATCGCTGTGATACCAGCAAGGGTTGCTCTCAGCAGGCTGGGGGTAGGCAAGGAATGTCACTGGTGAGATAGGTGACCAGACTGTGAGAAACGAGCACTCCATATAACGTTTGAAGTATGAATGGCACATCACATCTCTTATGCTCCCAAAGCATTTAATAGCTGTAAGGGGATAAGTACTTCAGTCTTTATAAATATATGTAGACAGAGGAAGCCACATCTCTGCTAGCAATATTATCTGCCCTATTCTGTTTCAATAGAAAAGCATTTTTTGCTGAATAATTAATCTTGCTTCCTAAAATATCTTAGCATAATGCCCTCTGCATGTTCAGAGTGCAAGGGAAAAATTGCTGGAACTTTCCCAGCTGACAACACTACTGAAGGCACAGCCTTGCTTTATGCTCTCTCTGTCCAGCAGCTGAGGGGCACGTCTAGTCTGGATGCTTTCAGTCTTAGGGCTGAGACACTTCCATTCTGAATGCTCTCAGTCCTAGGGCTCTCTCAAACCTGGGACACGTCCATACTGGATGCTTTCAATCGCAGGCTCTCTCATACGCCAGACACCTCCATTTGGCTGTAGTACAGGAGAAAGCTGTAAATAGCACTGGACCCTCATGGGGCTGGAGTACTTCTGGGGAATGTTCTGGGGAATGTGGGTCCTCCACACTTGACTGTAGTGGGGAGCCCTGAAGGATCAACCATAGGAGGTTGGCCCTTCAGGGCTCCCCAGTACTACAGTAGTCCTTGCCCCCAGCCACATCACTTAATGTCAGCATGGGGGTAAAGCCACACGTGCCAGCGTTCCGGGGTCCCACGACAGCTAATTTATACAGGGCCCCGCTTCCCACTAAGGTCAGTCCTGCCCTCACAAATGACTGTAGTGCTGAGGAGTTCAACCCTGCCATCTGCAGAGAGGCTCCTGCCGCTGGGCTTCTCTCTTTCTGCACTCAGCCAGTTCCCTTGGATCCTTTCTAAACTGGGCTCCGTAGCTTTAACAAATTTGAATTCATTGCCAACTGAAAATGATCAAATTCAGGGGCTGTGCTGGTTGGAACATTTCCATGTAGATAGCACACAAAATGGAGGACGGCTTTAGGAGCAAATGCAAATGATATAATTCCCCTGGTAGTTAACCAGTTTTGATGAAACTCTCGCTCTGTGCTAACCACTGATTAGTACAGCAATCATGAATTTTAGCTCTGTTACCCAGACTCCCACACTGTGGCAGTGATGCTAAGATTTTATATAAATTGGTACTAGAAGGAGATTGTTTCCAGGGCGCCTAACTTGGAGATTTCCCTTTAATTTCTTACCACCCGTCCATCCTTCCTCTCTTTGCTGGACCTGCCTCTTAGCCTGTTTTTTGTTTTTTTTCTGAATTCTAGGCTCAACGTATTCAGACACCCTGAGCCACACGGAGCCATGCAAGCCATGCACGGTGTGCTCGGGCCTGAAGCGCATGGTGACGCCCTGCGTGGACACAGACGACGCGGAATGCGGCTGCACCTATGGATATTACCTGAGCAAGAACAGTAACGAGTGTGAGCCCTGCCGGAGCTGCAACCTGGGCTTTGGGATGATGTTACCCTGTAAGAACGAGCAGGACACGGTGTGTGAGTCGTGCCCCCCGGGCACCTTTTCTGACATGGACAACATCATTGACCCCTGCATGCCCTGCAAGTTCTGCGAAGAAGGCGAGACCCTGCTGGAAGAATGCACGCCCGTCTCTGACACCATCTGCTCCAGTGAGTCCTTCATGTAGTGAGAGGGTCTGGGCTCTAAGAGTGCGCCGCTTCTTTGGGGGAGTGGGAAGGGGGTCCCTGATGCTATGGGACAGAGAAGGGGGCTCTTCAGGTCTGTGGGAGCAGAGTTTCTCAGTTCTATGTTGTATTCAGTATTATTTCATTGTACTATTTATTTATTTATTTATTTTAGTTGATACTCGAGTTTCCAAAACAGCTCAACATGAGTTAAAATATCACTTTTTAGATGATTTCATGGCACTTAAGCACCATAGTAAAAAGAAAGAGTTCCGTTTTGAAAGGGTCTAACCAGATAAGTGAAGAGCTGCCTGGCTAGATCAATGGGGGGTGAAAATCACACCTCTCAGAGTAGGTAAATATACTCACTTAGTTTTACTAGGTGAGTATATTTACCCATGAAAAACATAAGTGACATTCCAGGAGCAGAGATGAGTGGAGGGAGGGAAAATCTGGACTTGCATTTGACTTTCAAATATATGCATGCCTTTTCATGCTTATATGTGCCCTGCACATATGTGTATATGTGTGTGTATATGTATGTGTATGCATGTGTGTGTATGATGTGTATGTACATGTGTGTACATGTATGTATATGTGTGTACATGTGTGTATATATCTGTGTATATGTGCATGATGTGTGTTTATGTGTGTGTATATATATATATATGAGTGTGTGCGCCATAGGCATCGGTCCTTGGACAGGTTTTTTTCAACCTTTTTGTAAGTAAATTTGAGGAAGGACTATCCAGAAAGGTTTGTCTTTGCAGATGATACCAAACTTTGCACAAGGTAGACACCTTGGGGCAGATTTTTAAAAAGTACGCCCACGCGTACTTTTGATCGCGCGACTGGCGCAAACAAGAGTATGCCGGATTTTAAAATCCGGGGTCGGCGCGTGCAACGCTGCGCAAAATCGGCAGCCTGCGCGCGCCGAGCCGCACAGCCTGCCTCCGTTCCCTCCGAGGCCGCTCCGAAATCGGAGCGGCCTCGGGGGGGAACTTTCCTTTCACCCCCCCACACCTTCCCCTCCCTTCCCCTACCTAACCCACCCCCCCAGCCCTATATAAACCCCCCCACCTGTTTGAAAAGTTATGCCTGCCCGAGGCAAGCGTAACTCGCACGCGCCGGTGGGCTGCTGGTGCGCCATCACCCGACCCGGGGGCTGGTCCGGAGGTCTCAGCCACGCCCCCAGAATGCCCCCGGGCCGGCACCATGCCCCCCAACACGCCCCCCGGAACGCCCCCGAACGTCGCACCACCCCTAACATGCCCCCTGACACGCCCCCCCTAGCAAAACCCCGGGACTTACGCACGTCCCGGGGCTTGCGCGCCGCCGAGCCTATTCAACATAGGCTCGGCGCACGCAGGGGGAGCTTGGGGCAGGTTTTCGGGGAGTACGCGCGTACCCCTTTGAAAATCTGCCCCATAGGATGGTGAAGAAAACATGAGGGGAGATCTAGCAAAGTCTGAGGAATGGTCTAGAGTCTGGCAGCTAAGATTTAAAGCTACAAGTACAGGCATCTGGACTGCATAAACATGAGGGAGTGGTACAGTTTAGAGGGTGAAATTCTATGCACAAAACAAGAGCGGAATCTGGGGATGATCATATCTGATGATATTAAAGTGGCCAAACAGGTGGATAAGATGACAGCAAAACCCAGAAAGATGCTTTGGTGCACAGGGTGTAGGGCTTTGCCTTTATCTGAAATAACATAGACAGTATCATCGACATTGCCTATATTGTTTCATGCTGGTTTTTTTTATATGAAATGACAAAAAAAAAAAATACAATTTTTCTTTCTTTTTTTTATCAAATTAGTCCGCTTTCGATATAGATACTTAAATTTTAAAATAATGAACTATATTAATTAAATAAAACAGAAATAAATAAAAAACAAAATGGGAGACTTAAGTGGGGGGACTTAGGTGGGTTAGATAGGGGAAGGGAGGGAAAGGTGGGGGGGAGCAGAAAAAAAGTTCCCTCCGAGGCCGCTCCAATTTCGGAGCGGCCTCGGAGGGAATGGGGAAAGCCATCAGGGCTCCTCTAGGGCTCAGCGCACGGTGTGTGCGCGCTACCCGGCACGCACACATGTACGCCCGGTTTTATAACGTGCGCGTGCGCACGTTATAAAATCGGGGATCGGCACGCGCGCAAGGGGGTGCACAAATGTGCACTTTGGGGTAGATTTTAAAAGAAGCGCGATCAGCCTACTTTTGCTTGCGCATCAGACTCAAGCAAAAGTACGCTGGATTTTAGTAGATACGCGCGGAGCCGCGCGTATCCACTAAAATCCTGGATCGGCGCACGCAAGGCTATCGATTTTGTATAGCCTGCGCGCGCCGAGCCGCGCTGCCTCCCCCCGTTCCCTCCAAGGCCGCTCCGAAATCGGAGCGGCCTCGGAGGGAACTTTCCTTTGCCCTCCCCTCACCTTACCCTCCCTTCCCCTACCTAACCCACCCACCCGGCCCTGTCTACACCCCCCCCTTACCTTTGTCGGGGGATTTACGCCTCCCGGAGGGAGACGTAAATCCCCGTGCGCCAGCGGGCCTGCTGTGCGCCGGGCCGCGACCTGGGGGCGGGTACGGAGGGCGCGGCCACGCCCCCGGGCCGTAGCCACGCCCCCCGTACCCGCCCCCAAAACGCTGCCGACACGCCCCCGGAACGCCGCGACGACTGGGCCCGCCCCCCGACACGCCCCCCTCCGAGAACCCCGGGACTTACGCGAGTCCCGGGGCTCTGCGCGCGCCGGGAGGCCTATGTAAAATAGGCTTCCCGGCGCTCAGGGCCCTGCTCGCGTAAATCCGCCCGGTTTTGGGCGGATTTACGCAAGCAGGGCTCTGAAAATCCGCCCCTTTGTGTGCGCCGAGCCGTGCTGCCTTCCTCCGTTCCCTAACCCCCCACCCCACCTTCCCTTCCCCTACCCCCTCGCCCTTTCCCCCTACCTTTTTCTTTTTTTTTTTTACTTTTGTTTGAAAACCTACTTCAGCCCTGTACTGTAGCAATTTTCAAAAACCTCTGAAAATTACTACAATATATGCTATTGAATTGTCCATATGTTTCACCTGGGTTAAGTGCACTTTCAGGTGAATTTTAGAGAAGATACACATAAATGTAACATGCTATCTAACAATTTTTAAAAGCCATTTACACATGTAAAGTGCACGTACATCAATAGATCCTATGGACAATTCAATGGCATATATTGTAGCAATTTTCAAAAGCCTACTTACATGGGTAAAGTGCATTTACACATGTAAAATCCAGTTTTACGCGTGTAAAAGCTTTTGAAAATCAGGCTCTTAATGTGGGTTAATGGGCTTTTGAAAATTGCTACGATAGTGTACTAAGTTCATCCTCCTTCCAAACATTCACATTTGGGATATTATTTGTTGGTGGTGAGTTGGTGGGAGAGGGGGAATCTGTACACATTTCAGCTAGGCACATAGAGGTCCATATTCAAAAGTAGTTGTCTGGCTTTTAATTACTTTGGGAGATGGACGGGAGGGATTGAGGGCTAAGTGCTGATATTTTTTTTTAATTATTTTAGGGAATGGGAGATTTTATTTAATTTTTTTTTTGCATTTTATCAACTATATTCAGAATACAGCCGGTTAGGTTGAAAGTTATCCAGATAAAGTTACTCAGATCATTTTAGTAAAGTATATTCAGCAGGAGATTTGAAGTACTGAATATTCGGCTAAAGTTATCTAGGTAGCTTTATTTGCTTACCTTGGCCACTCACCAGCCTACTAACTATGGCTATCAGAATTTCTCCTTCATCCCGGAAAGGTGATTAGTGCACATCTCTGATTGAGCCCCTTCAGTGGGAATTTGACGAGCTTTGAATACCCAACAACACCATTAACTGGAACCCATCCAGTGGAATTCTAAATGCATTTAGTGGCGTGGCTGGAACGGATTCACCCGGCAGCAAATTCCATAAATTAACCAGTGACAGTGTACAGAACCCTGGGCTCTGAATGACCTTAAAGTGCCTTCCTTCGGATCTTACTGGATAGGGGCTTCTAGGAGGAGGGTGAGGGGCCCTTGCTGATAGCAGCAGGGCACACTCCTGCCCATGAGCAGAAGATGGGTGAGGCTGGAATAAGAAGCTCATTGTGCAGGGTCCTGTGACTTGGGCCTCTCAGCTAATCCCAAACCCTTCTGTCCAGCACTCCTAATGCACAATGATAAGTCACAGCAGCAACAGTGCACAGGGGGCCTTTGTTAGCTCTGATGTCAAAGAAACAAACGCAGGATGGAGCCGGAAATTACCCTGAAGAAGTTTTAGGGCTTTGCAATGGGCAAATAAAGGCAGACCCACCACTAGCCATTCTCTTTACGGGATGGACACAGACCCTTCCCCACCCATGCCGGTCTTGTGTGCACCGGGAAATGCAGTTTTTCTATGTCCATTTTCCTGCCTATGCTGGCTGCAGCTGTTTTATTTCTGTACAGACTGTGCTCGTGTGATCCTTCCTGATGTCACCAGCCCACTCCCTGGCATTTCATTTAGTTACACACAGGCCGAGCTTTGTCTGGTGATGTAACTCCATGCCCATTCCTGGCCAGACCTCCTCCATTTCCATCACACAGAGCCGGATCCTTGCTGACAGGTAGTTTCCTTCCAGAATCCCTGGGTGACTGAGCCTCTATAACTCAGGAGTATTGCAGCGCGGAGCTGTCAGGTGCAGCAGAAAAATATGGCAAGAGCTCAGCAGGGTCCCTGGGTCTCTGGGTGCCATTAACCTCCCACCTCTGACAGCTCTGATCTCCCTCACATCTGTTGGATTATCAGACAAGGACTCAGGGGAAACCCTGCTGAGGTCTGAATCTGTGCTCAAGGCAAACCACAGCAATAGTGGGATGTGAGGCCTGAATTCAGTGCAAAGATGACCCTCACTGCCCTGCTGAGGGAATAAGGGGAGGTCAGGCTCCAACCAGCTGAATTTCAGGCATTTTGAGTTTGACCAAATTTTCCCCCTGATTGGTCAGGGAGTTATGTTTAAAGTTCTCCCAGGCAGCAAAACTAGAAAATTTGCTGAAATTGAGTGTGGCTTCAACGATTGGCAGAAATCCCCAACAGAGATTTACAAAAAAAAATAACTTTGGCAAATCCCTGCAATGTGCATATTTTTGCTGCAATCAGAGGAGGCCTTTTGGGGGAGTATTTTGGTCAAAAGAGGAAAATGTTCAGATTACATTTTCAAATCTATGAGGAGAACTTTCAAACAACTACGCGCAGCAGCATATACGTGCGCATATGGCCATGCCTAGATCTACGGTAGCATTTACATCTCACACGCAGCATGTACGCGTGTACTATAAAATGCCCTGGCACGTACACGCGTATGCATGCCTCTGCACAAATACACGCAATGCATTCAGCGCTTTCCTAACGTAAAGCCCAATTTACACACGCAAGTTGGAATATTTAAAAACATGCGCATGTGATTGAAATGAAGCAATTTACCAATTTCTCTACTCCGGGTCATCGAGACCTTCTTGGTTCTTCAGCCTGAACTCCCCCAGTTCACCCAGACCCCCCCCCCCCCCCCCCACCAATAATCACAATAAACAAGTCTGCTAGCAAGATAAATAGCAGGTGTAACATTACGCACGTAAGCTGCCAAATGTCCACATGTAAGAGTTTTTTTAAAATAGCAAGTTAAGTGCATAACTGTTGGCCCTGCCTTGGAACGCCCGTAGATCGTGGGGATGTGTGCATGAGACATAAAGAAAATAGCTATTATGTGAGTACAAGCTACTTACTCGCACGTAAGCTAATTATTACCCGCGTAACTCTGAAAATTCATCCCTATGTGTTTTATTTTCCTCTCAAACAGATGAATTTTCAAAGGAGTTACACGTGCAAATGCAACATACTATCATAGCAATTTTAAAAAGTCATTTACGTGCGGAAAGTGCACTTAACACATGATTATCCTAAGGACAATTCAGTGGCATATATTTATCAATTTTCAAAACCCACTTACACGGGTAACGTGCATTTATAAGTGTAAAACCCAATTTTAAGCATGTAAATGCTTTTTAAGATCAGGCCCATAATGTACCCACATAAAATGCAGGTACAAAGGCACGTACTTTCACTTCATAATTTGGAGCAAAGCTCACAGACATTTTGAATCCCACCCTCTCTCTCCACCCACAAATGAATTATTTTTTGGAAAACGCACACCACTAGTCTTCGGCCTAACATGACATGAGTTTGTATAATATGTGTGTGGCCATTTTTCAAGGGATGTCGTATACTGATGTATTTGGGGGGGGGGGGGGGAATGCTGTAAGCTGAGGTTCTGCTGCTTACAGATGCAAGCTGGTGTTTTGTAGAGGGAACATTGGAGTTGCTCTTTGCAGTGAGTGTTATGAGCTGTTTGGGGGTGAGTGGGTTGGGGAGGAAGATAGGATGTTGTGAATTAAGGGGAGTCTTGTGGAAAGAGTGCTGTGAGTGGAAATGTTGACAAGTGCAGGGGATGTTTTGAGCTGTGGTATTGTATAAATGGACATGTCTGTCTTCAGACCAGCTGCAGGGAGAAACAGCATATAGATAGGTACAATACGCCCAACAAGGAGATCTCAAGGAGTCAGGCTATCATTTTTCAGCTGTTTGAGGAGTTTCTGTAGTTGACTTGTTAGCCTTTATAACTTGGTCATCTCTGCTCCCAATAAATCACCTTATCATTACATTTTCACCGGATTATGCATGGTGTACTTTGTATTGTTAAACAACTGGCTTTTCCTTCTTCTGCTTATCTGAGCATATGGGTCTTGTTTAGCCTTGGTCTGAAGTCCCACATTTCTCTTACTGACAGTGAGCTGCAGGTCTCACGTAAATTAACCTTAGAAATTTAGAAGATTAGTGGAACAGGTGTAAAGCCAATTCTGAGGAAGGGAGAGATAAGCAGAAGAGCTTCAAAGGGGCTTGGGGGGGCTTAGTCAACAAAGATCTTGCAGAAAAGAGGATTAGAGTAAGTAAAAAAGCATCCTAAGGATAAAGCGCCCTGTCTACCATGACAGTAGGAGACCTGCTGGGAATGGTACAGTGGCTGAGAGGCAGTGGTCTTCAGAATAGCTTTGTGGAATCTGCAGTGTTGCCCTATCTGTGCTCATTTCTCTGAACAAGAGTGGAAATTAACATGGCTGGGGCTCAGCAGGCATCCCGCTTTACCAAGAGTCCAACCAAGCTTATTTTTCCTGCCATCAAGGACATCAAATGTATCATGGAGGATTTGGGAAGCAATGGAAGAGTAAACCAGAGCCATGTCCTTTCTCCACAACATGTGCATAATACAACACCGTCATGGCTTCGATAGGAAGGGATTCTCCATAAGAAAAGTAAGAAGAATATATGGGGTTCATAGGGAAGGTGGCAGAAGGAGAATGAAGCTTTGCCTGGAGGTGAGGAGGCAAAAATGGTGTTAGCAGGCACCATGACACAGAAGGATACAAAGCACATTCTAATTTCATTGTTCACTTGGAGACAAATGACTTAATCAGCAACAAGGGGGGGCCGATGCAATAATTGTGCGCAGAAAATGGGTGCTCAGGGTTCAGCACCCGTTTTCCTAACGCGCGCCCAGCCACCTCTTCTGGGCGCGCGACTCAATATTTAAATGAGGGGCCGCGCTAAAAAAAGGAGGCGCTAGGGATAATTGTGCACTCCTAGTGCATCCTTGGCATCAGGAGCACAGGACAGGTGGCTGCCAAGTGGGTTGGGAAAACGTCACTCAGTCTCCGAGCGCCCGCTACCGGCATAGACACACACAAGATACACAGCCTGGACCATGTATCTTGTGTGTGTATTGGATGTCCAGAATTTAAAAAAAAAAGAAAAAGAAAATTTTAAATAAATACTGCTTTATTTGGATGCTCCTACTTAGAATCACGATGATACTATGAGGAGGAATCACAGAAAACAGGATTTTTCTTTTTTTTCAATTCGCCCTTGAGTGTGGCATACCTTTACGCACAAACTTTCCTGCAATGCAAAGGTGCATTGGCTGCGTGGAAAATGTATTGGATCCAGGGGATTAGTTTATAGCCTCATTTGCATGAATTTACATGTGATGAGCACTATTAGCTACATGGTGATTTGGATGTATGTTTTGGACACGCTAATCCAGGTATTGGATTGGGGGTTATGGACATGTGTCCAATTGCGTGTTAAGCCATGTGCAGTGGATAATGCACGGTATTGCATTGGCCCCAGAGTTAGGACAGTTAGGACAATTTTGGGAGTTAGGGAAGGGTCTTAGGTAGCTGGCACAATTAATGACCTTATTCTGAGGCATTTCCTATCTAGAGCTTCCACACTAGAGCCCTAATGTACAAAAGGGATCGGTTCAGTTGCTGTGGAGAATGGAGCTCCATCTATAAGGATGCAGAGTTGTGCAGGAGATATGACTTGCATCTGTACAAGAGAGTAAAAAAAGTCCTTGAAAATTATTTCCATCTTGCAGCACTAACAGCAAATTTTAAAACGAGTACGCAAGTGCCCATACACAAGCGTATCGGCGTGCGAGCGGAGATGTGCTGCAGTTTTAAATCATATACGCTGTTATGCACGTTTGTTTTAAAATATAGCTCCCACGCGTAAGTCTGCTCAAGAAAATGTAATTTGTGTATCTTTCCTAGGACTTTGCTGGATTTTATTACATGCATATGTAGAATGATTTTAAAACAAGCTCATGTGAAGGACACCATATATTTCTTTATCTATAATATTTATATGCCACACTATCTACAAATCTAGGTAGCTTACAGGCAAACATTCATAAAATCATAGTATTAAAACAATAAAAATGCATAAAATCATTAAAACATACATGTTTGCCCGGTTAATATTGAGATTTTCATTCTGTTCTACATGCCCCCCAGTTGACCTAGACCCCTCACCTTGTTCTGTAAGCCCTAAAACTCAAGATCTATAGATGTATTCCTCATCTGGAGCAGCAGTAAAGTTACATGGATAACAAGCTGACATGCGCTGTGATCGTCCGTTTTAAAATACGGAGTTACGCGCATAACTGTTGGACCCGCCCTAGAACACCCATATTCTACCCATGCTCTGCCCTTTTCTACCCTCTTATTTTTGACATGCAAAGGGTATATACATGCATACTTCATGGCTTTTTAAAATACATGCTGCTTGCACACAATGCACATACACGCATATGTGGGCATTTTTGCACAAGCAATGCTGTTAAAATAGACCTATAAGAATTAAAACTGGCTGAGAAAGTGGCAACCAGAAGCAAGAAGAACCAAACTGCCCCACCATAAGTGAATGATATCAGTAGAGAAATCTATAAAAGTTGTAAACTCACAAGTATAACTAAAATGACAAGAGGATAAAAAAGGTATGTATGGGGATACAGAAAGAAGAAGTCAAGTAGGGAACCTTGGAAAGTACTATGAACAAATGCTTAAAATCTGGCTAATAAAATCCTTAGTGGTAGAATGTCTAATAGTAAA
The DNA here is from genome assembly GCF_901001135.1 of Rhinatrema bivittatum. NCBI lineage: Eukaryota > Metazoa > Chordata > Amphibia > Gymnophiona > Rhinatrematidae > Rhinatrema > Rhinatrema bivittatum. The sequence goes on along the minus strand of NC_042626.1, from coordinate 61,835,311 downwards.
AGATGATCACAGAGGCATGTATGCCTTGGTGGTTTTGATACCTTTGTGCTGTGTGCGATTCCCCATACTGTACACTACAAGGAATTTTGCTATTCCTTACACTGTATGTCATGGGGGTTTTGATACCTTTATACTGTTTGCGATTCCAAGCATTTTGTCTTAGTGGTCAGTGCTCATCAGATTGCATTGGCTCTACTATCACCACAGTTATACAAGCAACAGATGGGATTGTAACTGATTTAATAAGCCATTCACAGTATCACTGTACTGGCCATACATGTACATGGCTCAATCTTTACATTTTGACAGAAGCATAGCTAGCTATATTCCTCTTACTGAGACATTCACCACTCTGGCTGTCTTCAAGATTCTTTTCAAATCCCCTTGCCTTACAGTATTTGCCGGCTTTTGGTTTTGCCCTGGCCATCCAATGCTTTGCAAACTTGCTGCACCACTCCTTGGACCCTTCATGCCACTTCAGGTACTGCTAAATCATCACAGTTTCACACAGGTATATGCTACTGGTAGGCTCAGTCTGGTAGCCATATCTCCAACTGGGAAATTTATCCTCTACTCTAGCTGTCTTGGAGTTTCTGTCCAAATCCCCGTCCCTTATGGTACTTGCTGACTCTTAATCTTTCCCTGGCCATCCATTTCTTTGCATGCCTGCTGCACCACTGCTTGGCTTTTGATACCATTCTTCCACTGCCTCAGCCTTCAAAGTATACCCAGGGCTGGATTTAAGATTTTGGTGCCTATAGGCAGAATAATGGGAGTGGGGAATTTCACCCCCAGAAATGAAAGAGCAATGGGGCAGTCTCAGTTTTTGGGTGCCTTCGGAATTTGGTGCCCTAAGAACTTGCCTATGTTGCCTATGCTAAAATCTGGCTCTGGGTACACCTTGCGAGTTTTATGGTTACTCTTCTTACTGTGTTGCTCTGCTCTTAATATTTCAATTTTTAATAATTGCCAGCATAAGTGCTGCCACTGCTGCTCCAAGCCAGTTTTGATAGCTTAGGTTGTTTCCTCCACTACTTCTGATGACTACGAGATTCCTTTCATATTCCTTTACTCTATGGTATTTATTGACTCTTGCTCTTGCCTGGACCATCCAATGCCTTATGTAGGCTTTATCCACCCATTTATCGTTAATAATTATATGCTTTCTTGGACATTTTCTTCAAACTCCATTCCACTATGGTTCTTGCAATTATTGGTCTCATATAGTATGTAAACTTTGATGGATTATAAAGTCAAAGGCTGCAGAAATGCAGCACCCAGAACCACCAGAACCTTGCTTCTGCATGATTACTGCTTCTGAGATAATGAAGGCTATACTGTCTTCAGCTCGTGATGTATTAGCTTGAGTACCTAGACAGTCAGTTTTTCCCAGCTCAGAGAAAACTCAGTCTTGAATACTACACAACATTTATTTGCATGATGAAAAGTTCAACACTCATGGAATCTGAAGGCATCACAAGTAGACGCACAGAAAGGAGACTGTCACAGTTGTGAATTGTTCTGTCTTGAAACTCAGTCGTCTGAAGGAGGCAACTGGAGCTGAGATAGAAGCTGTAGAATGTGAATGGTAAAAAGCAATGCTGCTGCATATCTTGAAACAGGAGTAGGAGATGCACCTTGTCTGCAGAGAGCCTAACTGAAGAAAATCAAAGAAGGCAAACTGTCCCAGGCATTAATAGCAGCAAGGGACCAATGAGAACAGGCAAGAGAAAGCAGACAGAGAAACAAAGCAAAACAGGAAAGATCTGGTAAGGAGCTTAGAATCATTCAAAAGACAACTGTTACATTCACTGGTCACGCATTACCCTGCGAGCGGTTACTCTCACCCCAATGCTGCCAACTTGATGTCATTAGGAGTGAGGAAAGTCTCACAAAGATGAGATTTCGACAATGTTCTTTCCTCACTCCAAATGACTTTGTCTTCACCGAGGTGTACTTCTCACTCTGCACATAAAACTGGCCCCTAAACCCTAAACCACCACCAACACCTCACCTCGAGCTATTAGCTGGCCCTCCTATAATGTAAATAGTTGACTACTATGACAGCCTTATAAATAGTCTCTCTCTCTCAGTCTCCCCTAATAGTAATAGCCACCATGCGTTATTATAGCATTTTGATGAATCTAGGGGAAAGTGACCAAATTTTCATTTAGCCGGTTAACTGCTCAGTTGGTTGGCTAAATGCTTTTGAAAATGGACCTCTTTAAAATTACCATCTTTAAAGCCAACACAAAATGTATTCCATGTATTAAGAAAGGTCAAAGGAAAACCAAATGATTGCCAGTTTGATTTAATAGTGAGGTGAAAGAAGCAATTAAAGCCAAAAGGGCATCATTCAAAATATGGAAAGCAGACCCAAATGAGGAAAACAGGGAAGAGCATAAAGCACTGGCAAGTTAGATATAAATAATTAAGCAGGCTAAGACAGAATTTCAACATAAGCTTTCCATAGAGGTAAAAACAAGTTCCAGAATAAAAACTTTTTCAAGTACATTCCAAGCAAAAAGGCTGTTAGATGACCAAGGGGTAAAAAAATGATTGTCAGGGAGGACAAGGAAATAGCAGAAAAATTAAATGAATGATTTGCCTCTCTCTTTACTGAGGATGGTGGGCTCACACTCCCACCAGAAACATGTTTTGATGGTCATTACTCTGAGCCACTAGATGGAGTCACTCTGAAACTGGAGGAGGTGATAACTTAGATTGACAGACTAAAGAATAACAAATCACCGAGACTGGATGCTACTCGGCCAGAGTTCTGAAGGAACTCAAACATGAAATTGCAGTCCTGTTTCAGGTGATTTTCAACTTATCATTTCAAACAGCCACAGTACCAGAAGATTGGAAGGTGGCCAAGATAAGCAACATATAAGTCAATGAATAAATAAATAAATGTGACGGCAGTTTTTAAAAAGAGGACTCCGGAAGTGATCCAGGAAGCTACAGAACCTTCTGGCTTATGCCTTTGTTCTAAATACATAATTTTTGACTCCAGCAACTCTTACTTAGCTCTTCTCCGCCTACTCTAATGGCTAGCATAAGATATCCTATGCCCTCAGAGCATCGCCTTCAGAGCCACCCATCTCAATGTTGGGTTATAGCCTGCCCTGTAGCAGGATTATAGGCATCAATGTCTGTTATTACTCTGCTATTTTTTCTTTAAATTGTTTTTGCCCTAGCAGGAATTCATTCAGTCTTCAAGGCCTATTCGATCTTTGTCCTCCATGAGAATCAAACATCAAGGAGATAGTAGGATGCTCTGAGATAATACATGTCAATATATCTGATTCCTCCACAGCCGCTGCCATCGCTGAATTATATTTAAAAAAATATCTATTCAGCTGTATGACTGGTATCTGGGAGAGAAATATATATAGTTTTTACATGTTAACTTTTTTTCCCTCCACACATCTGTTCGGTTGTACCTTTGAATCAGATGCTTAAGACACCCCCCATGTCAATCTGCTGTCCTGGTCTCCCCGAACTGGCCAAACTAGGATCCAAACATTAGTTCCACTCTCCACCCATACATAGATCTTTGGTATCATATGTTGCCAAAGTCCCACTCAATTTCAAATAAAAGTCTGATTGTCCCACATTTGGCCCATAAAGGTTGACCAATGTGATTGTCTTACCATACAAATTACCTTCTAAAATAATGTAACACCCACTGGATCACAACATACTTTGAGAGCCTGGAAAGGAAGATTTTTGGTGTATAAGGATTCATACCCCCGATATTTTGAGGAAAAGGATGCTGTGTACACTTGGCCCAACCAGGATCTCTTTAGCTTTTTGTGCTCTGTAGCAACCAAATGTGTTTCTTGAAGGAATGCCACCTGGGTGCCTTTATTTCTAAGGAATTGTAAGATTCTGGATTGCTTGATTGGTGTGACAATCCCTCTAACATTTGTTCTGATTTCCTAATAGGGGGTATATTACTGTTTTAGGCCTGGTGTAATATTTGCAGTGTTAGCTTTCATAGGTAGAGTTGTTGCTGTTTGATTGCTGGCAGTTAGTGTTGCAATGAAATAGAAAGTTTATTGCATTGTAATTCTGTTTTCTCATGGCTCTGTGTCACGCCCATGCCCAAGACGCATTACAGGAGATCTAATACCATATGGGTTCCAAGTGTCTCTTGCTTTTTTGCAGGGTTTTCTGGTTGGCATCTCAACAGTGCATGTAAATATAATATACATATTGTAAGTGATATTTTTACCTCAGAAGACTGCTTTGAATGTCCTTTTTCATGTAAAATCTGTTATAAATGCATACATTTTAATTGTGTGTGAGGAGAGTGTGATGGGGTGGGGGGAGTGCAAGGCTGTTATGTTTTCCTAGGGCACCTAATACTCTTGCACCAGCCATGGGCATTGATGCACAAACATTTAACAAAGTCTCCCAACTCCTGGTGTCATGTGCTGTGTAATGGGTGAGGGCGCAGTTTTTAACTTGGCCATAGGCTTCAGGTCTGCACTGGTCCTAGGGAAGAGTGGAAGGTATGATTGGTTGGAAGATGACCATGAAAGATGAGAGGGGGGAAAGGGAAGGAGAATTTGGGAGTGATGGGGTTTCAAAAGAACAAGAAGGGATGCAGCTGTTGAGGGAAAAGACAAGGGGGACAGCAACTGGAAATGCTAAAAAAAAGCAACTCAATGAAGGAGAGATGGAGGACTGAGAAGAGGCAATAGAGGAGAGAGTTGGCAAAGTGTAGGGTTGGGCACAGAGAACTAGAAGGAGAGAAGGGGGTTGAAATCTAGATGAGTGGATAGAGAGAGATAAAGAGAATGAAGAAAAAGGAGAAGAAAAGGGGTATGATCAACATTAGAGAGAGGTGTACGGGAGGAACTGAAGAAGATAGGAGGAGAGAGATGAAACGGGAAATGAACAGGAGGTAAGAGATCAAGAAGAGGAAAGCAGTATAAAGAGATAAGGAGCAAAGTGATTAGAAAAATAAAATGTCCAGACGGCAGGGGTAGAAAAAAGCATTTTAAATTCTATTTAGTGTTTCTGTTTCTTTAGCGTTGCATGCCATTCAGAGTCTTGCTTTTGGAGGTTTCCAGTTCAGTTGTCAAATGAAGGCTTATGTTGCTAGGATCCCTGTACTGGTTCTAGTTGAGCTGGAAGCCCAAAGAAGCAGGAGGTAACTGCTGGAATAAAATAAACATGAAAATTAAAGCCCTCTCCTTTTAACATAGTCTCCCAGCTTGTGATGTTGTATGTTGTGTTCAGGGGGAGGCGCACATTTTTACTTGGCCATAGATGCCAAATGGCCTGGCTACAGCTCTGTATAGATCCATCTTGAGTATTGTGTGCAGTTCTGGTCATCCCCATCTCACAAAATACATAGCAGACATAGAAAAGGTGCAGAGGATGACAAAAATGATAAAGGGAATGGAAAAGCTTCCTTATGGAGAAAAGCTAAATAGATTAGGGCTCTTTAGCTTGGAAAAAAGATGACTGAGAGAAGATATGATTAAAATTTCTAAAATCATGAGTGGGGTGGAACAGGTAAATAGAGTGTGGTTATTTACCCTTTCAAATAACACTAGGACTATGGGACACTCCATCAGATTTAAAACAAATAATGGGAAGTATTTTTTACAGTGCAAAATTAAGTTATAGAATCTGTTGCCAGAGGTCATGATCAAGTGGTGTTCAAAAGAGGATTGGTTAAGTTCTTGAAGGAAAAGTCCATAAACCATTATTATCCAGGTAGACTTGGGAAAACCAATGCTTATCCTTGGGAGTGATACAAGAAATAGATCCAATCATGGTGATCTGCCAAGTACTTCTGACCTGCACTGGCAGCTATCGGAGACAGAATGCTGGGTTCAGTGGATCTTGATCTGACCCAGCATGGCACTTCTTATGTTCTCATGTTGTTATGTAGCTAGCTGAGGTGGGGATAGGCATGGGTTGGGGAGAAGCAAGAAGAGTCTGTGGTTGGAGGTGATGGGGATGGGATTGGGATTGGGGTTGGGATAGAAGTATGTCTGCATTTAGGGGTTTAGGGATACAAGTGAAACTAGGGAGCAGTTAGGCCTAGATTTTTGCACAGGCCTATTAGACCTGAGTCTAGAGTGGCAAAATTCTATCATCTACCTTGTTAGACTCTGCATTCCCATTAAGAGAAGCAGAGTTTCATAGCTCCGACAGTTCACATAAGGCTGGGGGAGTTCTTGGTGGTAGGAGAAATCTGTCTGAGCTCCAATTCTTCAGAGCCAGGTCACTGAAATGCCCCCATAGGTTTTTGCTCTTATTTATTTTTTTATTTTATTTATTTAATAACTTTTATATACCTTCGTTCGGGAACCATCACAACGGTTTATAGAGTTTGACTATAAATAGTAAAGATAACAGAGTATAATAATAACAAATTAAACAGAGAATAAAAAATACATGATTAATAGAATAAAATAAAAGATAATAAGTTCAAGGAAAATAGAAAAGTGGGGGGGAAGAAAGAGAAGCAGTGCCAACAATACCTAAGGAAGTCTAAATCCAAACTCCATAACTGAGAGCAGAGAGATGTCTGTAGTTTAGGGGTGAGAGGAAGAGTGCCTATATTTTCAGTTAGGTGAGGTAGGGATGGTATTTGGTGGGGGTGTAGTGATTATATTTGTGGTTAGATGAAGTAGGAATCGACTTTGGGTGAGGGAACAGTGACTGGAGGGTCTGGGATGAGATTGGGGAGGAGGAAGAGCAGTGAGGCGTGTCCACAGTTGTGGGCATGGGCATGCAAATGGATTTTAGGAGCAGGGACTATATCTGTGGCAAGGGTGGCGGTATTGGGATGGTGTTGGAATAAATGATATGTGTCTGCAGTTGGGAGTTGAGGGTAATAGGGCTGGTGTGGAGGAATAGTGAGGTGTGTCCATTGTTGGTGGCATAAACATGCGGGTGGGGTCAGGAAGCAGTGAATGTGCCCGTGGCAGCAAGGATTTCTCTTGCTAGACAGGTTTGGGAGGGGCTTTACCACTGCCGAAAGGCAGATTCTGTATTACTGCAACCTGGAAACGAGGTTAATTGGGCCCCTGGATGAGAGCTACACATTGTGGCAGAACAGATTCTATCACACTGACTCCTCTCCCTGAGACGTGCCTTACTGCCTTATAACCTGACAGAAAATGTGCCAGGGTTGCATTAAATTCCAGTTTTCCTACTGTAGGAGCTGAAGTCCTTGTAAGACTGATGTTGGAAGAGGAGGGTATTCGTACAGCTGGACACTACTTACAGGACATTATACCTCTACCCCGCATCTCTAATAGGACCTTCTCTCAAAAACATCCACAGTGCGACAGGATATTTTAATATTATTATACATCACTTTGCTTAACTAGTGCAAGAAACAGTGATTAACCAAGCAAATTAACTAAACTTAATATATTTTTCTTCTTCTTCACCTACGGAAAATATGTCCTTATAGAATGTCCAGTTTGTCCATCACTAACCCAGAATCACTCACAGGATGGCAGCTACCACACTGCTGGCATTTTTCTCTCTTTTCCTTGATAATCTGGGATTCAGTGTATGGGAGGAAGGCCATGTTGTGAATCGAGACATTACGTGTGGAAGGCACTGTGCTGAGAGTGGAGTTTGACTGAGACAGTGCAGGAGTCCTATGGCCACATAGTGAGTGTGAGGAGAGAAAATAAAGAAGAGGCATCCCCCCTGCAATACTCACAGATGGCAGGAGGGGAAACAAGAGGGGATCCCTGCCTGCACCAGCACTGACGGCCAGGGGGGGGGATCCCTGCAAGCACCAGCACTGACAGCCAGGGGGGGGGAGCCCTGCCTGCACCAACACTGACAGCCAGGGGGGGGGGGATCCCTGTCTGCACCAGGACTGACAGCCAGGGGGGGGATCCCTGCAAGCACCAGCACTGACAGCCAGGGGGGGGGATCCCTGCCTGCACCAACACTGACAGCCAGGGGGGGGGATCCCTGTCTGCACCAGCACTGACGGCCAGGGGGGGGGATCCCTGCAAGCACCAGCACTGACGGCCAGGGGAGGGGATCCCTGTCTGCACCAGCACTGACGGCCAGGGGAGGGGATCCCTGCAAGCACCAGGACTGACGGCCAGGGGAGGGGATCCCTGTCTGCACCAGCACTGACGGCCAGGGGGGGGGGATCCCTACCTGCACCAGCACTGACAGCCAGGGGGGGGGGGGGATCCCTGCCTGCACCAGCACTGACAGCCAGGGGGGGGGGATCCCTGCCTTGCACCAGCACTGACAGCCAGGGGGGGGGGATCCCTGCCTGCACCAGCACTGACAGCCAGGGGGGGGGGATCCCTGCCTGCACCAACACTGACAGCCAGGGGGGGGGGATCCCTGCCTGCACCAGCACTGACAGCCAGGGGGGGGGGATCCCTGTCTGCACCAGGACTGACAGCCAGGGGGGGGGATCCCTGCCTGCACCAGCACTGACAGCCAGGGGGGGGGGGGGATCCCTACCTGCACCAGCACTGACAGCCAGGGGGGGGGGGATCCCTGTCTGCACCAGGACTGACAGCCAGGGGGGGGGATCCCTGTCTGCACCAGCACTGACGGCCAGGGGGGGGGATCCCTGCCTGCACCAGGACTGACAGACAGGGGGGGGGATCCCTGCCTGCACCAGCACTGACGGCCAGGGGGGGGGGATCCCTGTCTGCACCAGCACTGACGGCCAGGGGGGGGGATCCCTGCCTGCACCAGGACTGACAGCCAGGGGGGGGGATCCCTGTCTGCACCAGGACTGACAGCCAGGGGGGGGGATCCCTGTCTGCACCAGGACTGACAGCCAGGGGGGGGGATCCCTGCAAGCACCAGGACTGACGGCCAGGGGGGGGGATCCCTGTCTGCACCAGGACTGACGGCCAGGGGGGGGGATCCCTGCCTGCACCAGGACTGACAGCCAGGGGGGGGATCCCTGTCTGCACCAGGACTGACAGCCAGGGGGGGGGGATCCCTGCCTGCACCAGGACTGACAGCCAGGGGGGGATCCCTGTCTGCACCAGGACTGACAGCCAGGGGGGGGGGATCCCTGTCTGCACCAGGACTGACGGCCAGGGGGGGGGGATCCCTGCCTGCACCAACACTGACAGCCAGGGGGGGGGATCCCTGCCTACAGCAGCACTGACAGCCAGAGAGGAGGCAGAGGAGGGGGAATCCCTCTATACCTAAGCACTGACAGCCAGGGGGGGGGATCCCTGTCTGCACCAGGACTGACGGCCAGGGGGGGGGATCCCTGCCTGCACCAGCACTGACGGCCAGGGGGGGGGATCCCTACCTGCACCAGCACTGACAGACAAGGGGGGGGGATCCCTGCCTGCACCAGGACTGACAGACAAGGGGGGGGGGATCCCTGCCTGCACCAGGACTGACAGACAAGGGGGGGGATCCCTACCTGCACCAGGACTGACGGCCAGGGGGGGGGATCCCTGTCTGCACCAGCACTGACGGCCAGGGGGGGGGATCCCTGCCTGCACCAGGACTGACAGCCAGGGGGGGGGGATCCCTGCCTGCACCAGGACTGACGGCCAGGGGGGGATCCCTGTCTGCACCAGGACTGACAGACAAGGGGGGGGGATCCCTACCTGCACCAGGACTGACGGCCAGGGGGGGGGATCCCTGCCTGCACCAGGACTGACGGCCAGGGGGGGGGATCCCTGTCTGCACCAGGACTGACGGCCAGGGGGGGGGATCCCTGTCTGCACCAGGACTGACAGACATGGGAGGGGATCCCTGCCTGCACCAGGACTGACAGCCAGGGGGGGGGATCCCTGCCTGCACCAGGACTGACAGCCAGGGGGGGGGATCCCTGCCTGCACCAGGACTGACGGCCAGGGGGGGGGATCCCTGTCTGCACCAGGACTGACGGCCAGGGGGGGGATCCCTGTCTGCACCAGGACTGACAGACATGGGAGGGGATCCCTGCCTGCACCAGGACTGACAGCCAGGGGGGGGGATCCCTGCCTGCACCAGGACTGACGGCCAGGGGGGGGGATCCCTGTCTGCACCAGGACTGACGGCCAGGGGGGGGGATCCCTGTCTGCACCAGGACTGACAGACATGGGAGGGGATCCCTGCCTGCACCAGGACTGACAGCCAGGGGGGGGGATCCCTGCCTGCACCAGGACTGACAGCCAGGGGGGGGGGATCCCTGGCTGCACCAGGACTGACGGCCAGGGGGGGGGGATCCCTGTCTGCACCAGGACTGACAGACATGGGAGGGGATCCCTGCCTGCACCAGGACTGACAGCCAGGGGGGGGGATCCCTGCCTGCACCAGGACTGACGGCCAGGGGGGGGGATCCCTGTCTGCACCAGGACTGACAGCCAGGGGGGGGGATCCCTGTCTGCACCAGGACTGACAGCCAGGGGGGGGGATCCCTGCCTGCCCCAGGACTGACAGCCAGGGGGGGGGGATCCCTGTCTGCACCAGGACTGACAGCCAGGGGGGGGATCCCTGTCTGCACCAGGACTGACGGCCAGGGGGGGGGATCCCTGCCTGCACCAGGACTGACCGCCAGGGGGGGGGATCCCTGTCTGCACCAGGACTGACAGCCAGGGGGGGGGGGATCCCTGCCTGCACCAGGACTGACAGCCAGGGGGGGGGGGATCCCTGTCTGCACCAGGACTGACAGCCAGGGGGGGGGATCCCTGCCTGCACCAGGACTGACAGCCAGGGGGGGGGGATCCCTGCCTGCACCAGGACTGACAGCCAGGGGGGGGGGGATCCCTGCCTGCACCAGGACTGACAGCCAGGGGGGGGGATCCCTGTCTGCACCAGGACTGACAGCCAGGGGGGGGGATCCCTGCCTGCACCAGGACTGACAGCCAGGGGGGGGGATCCCTGCCTGCACCAGGACTGACAGCCAGGGGGGGGGGATCCCTGCCTGCACCAGGACTGACAGCCAGGGGGGGGGATCCCTGCCTGCACCAGGACTGACGGCCAGGGGGGGGGATCCCTGCCTGCACCAGGACTGACGGCCAGGGGGGGGGATCCCTGCCTGCACCAGGACTGACAGCCAGGGGGGGGGATCCCTGCCTGCACCAGGACTGACAGACATGGGGGGGATCCCTGCCTGCACCAGGACTGACAGACATGGGGGGGATCCCTGCCTGCACCAGGACTGACGGCCAGGGGGGGGGATCCCTGCCTGCACCAGGACTGACGGCCAGGGGGGGGATCCCTGTCTGCACCAGGACTGACAGCCAGGGGGGGGGATCCCTACCTGCACCAGGACTGACAGACAAGGGGGGGGGGATCCCTGCCTGCACCAGGACTGACGGCCAGGGGGGGGGGGATCCCTGTCTGCACCAGGACTGACAGACATGGGGGGGGGATCCCTGCCTGCACCAGGACTGACAGACATGGGGGGGGGATCCCTGCCTGCACCAGGACTGACAGCCAGGGGGGGGGATCCCTACCTGCACCAGGACTGACAGACAAGGGGGGGGGATCCCTGCCTGCACCAGGACTGACGGCCAGGGGGGGGGGGCTCCCTGTCTGCACCAGCACTGACGGCCAGGGGGGGGGATCCCTGTCTGCACTAGGACTGACGGCCAGGGGGGGGGGGATCCCTGTCTGCACTAGGACTGACGGCCAGGGGGGGGGATCCCTGTCTGCACCAGGACAGCCAGGGGGGGGGATCCCTGCCTGCACCAGGACTGACGGCCAGGGGGGGGGGGATCGCTGTCTGCACTAGGACTGACGGCCAGGGGGGGGGATCCCTGTCTGCACCAGGACTGATGGCCAGGGGGGGGGGATCCCTGTCTGCACCAGGACAGCCAGGGGGGGGGGATCCCTGCCTGCACCAGGACTGACGGCCAGGGGGGGGGGGATCCCTGTCTGCACCAGGACTGACGGCCAGGGGGGGGGATCCCTGTCTGCACCAGGACAGCCAGGGGGGGGGATCCCTGCCTGCACCAGGACTGACGGCCAGGGGGGGGGTTCCCTGTCTGCACCAGGACAGCCAGGGGGGGGGATCCCTGCCTGCACCAGGACTGACGGCCAGGGGGGGGGATCCCTGTCTGCACCAGGACTGACGGCCAGGGGGGGGGGGATCCCTGCCTGCACCAGGACTGACAGCCAGGGGGGGGGGGATCCCCTGCCTGCACCAGGACTGACAGCCAGGGGGGGGGATCCCTGTCTGCACCAGGACAGCCAGGGGGGGGGGATCCCTGCCTGCCACCAGGACTGACAGCCAGGGGGGGGGATCCCTGTCTGCACCAGGACAGCCAAGGGGGGGGGATCCCTGCCTGCACCAGGACTGACGGCCAGGGGGGGGGATCCCTGTCTGCACCAGGACTGACAGCCAGGGGGGGGGGATCCCTGCCTGCACCAGGACTGACAGACAAGGGGGGGGGGGATCCCTGCCTGCACCAGGACTGACGGCCAGGGGGGGGGATCCCTGTCTGCACCAGGACTGACGGCCAGGGGGGGGGGGGATCCCTGTCTGCACCAGGACTGACAGCCAGGGGGGGATCCCTGCCTGCACCAGGACTGACGGCCAGGGGGGGGGATCCCTGTCTGCACCAGGACAGCCAGGGGGGGGATCCCTGCCTGCACCAGGACTGACGGCCAGGGGGGGGGATCCCTGTCTGCACCAGGACTGACGGCCAGGGGGGGGGGATCCCTGTCTGCACCAGGACTGACAGCCAGGGGGGGGGGGATCCCTGTCTGCACCAGGACTGACGGCCAGGGGGGGGGATCCCTGTCTGCACCAGGACTGACGGCCAGGGGGGGGGATCCCTGCCTGCACCAGGACTGACGGCCAGGGGGGGGGATCCCTGCCTGCACCAGGACTGACAGCCAGGGGGGGGGATCCCTGCCTGCACCAGGACTGACGGCCAGGGGGGGGATCCCTGCCTGCACCAGGACTGACGGCCAGGGGGGGGGGGGGGATCCCTGTCTGCACCAGGACTGACAGCCAGGGGGGGGGATCCCTGTCTGCACCAGGACTGACGGCCAGGGGGGGGGATCCCTGCCTGCACCAGGACTGACGGCCAGGGGGGGGGGATCCCTGCCTGCACCAGCACTGACAGCCAGGGGGGGGGATCCCTGCCTGCACCAACACTGACAGCCAGGGGGGGGGGATCCCTGCCTGCACCAGGACTGACAGCCAGGGGGGGGGGGATCCCTGCCTGCACCAGCACTGACAGCCAGGGGGGGGGGATCCCTGCCTGCACCAGGACTGACAGCCAGGGGGGGGGATCCCTGCCTGCACCAGGACTGACGGCCAGGGGGGGGGGATCCCTGTCTGCACCAGCACTGACGGCCAGGGGGGGGGGATCCCTGCCTGCACCAGGACTGACGGCCAGGGGGGGGGATCCCTGCCTGCACCAGGACTGACAGCCAGGGGGGGGGATCCCTGCCTGCACCAGGACTGACAGCCAGGGGGGGGGATCCCTGCCTGCACCAGGACTGACGGCCAGGGGGGGGGATCCCTGTCTGCACCAGCACTGACGGCCGGGGGGGGGGGGATCCCTGCCTGCACCAGGACTGACGGCCAGGGGGGGGGGATCCCTGCCTGCACCAGGACTGACGGCCAGGGGGGGGGATCCCTGTCTGCACCAGGACTGACAGCCAGGGGGGGGGGGATCCCTGTCTGCACCAGGACTGACAGCCAGGGGGGGGGATCCCTGTCTGCACCAGGACTGACGGCCAGGGGGGGGGATCCCTGCCTGCACCAACACTGACAGCCAGGGGGGGGGGATCCCTGCCTGCACCAGGACTGACAGCCAGGGGGGGGGGATCCCTGTCTGCACCAGGACTGACAGCCAGGGGGGGGGGATCCCTGTCTGCACCAGGACTGACGGCCAGGGGGGGGGGATCCCTGCCTACAGCAGCACTGACAGCCAGAGAGGAGGCAGAGGAGGGGGAATCCCTCTATACCTAAGCACTGACAGTCAGACGAAAATTGCTATTTGTTCTCCTTTAGTCTATAAGGTGCTACCAGCCTGTGTCATTTTTGCTACGACAGAATGAGCATGGCTGCCCCTCTGGAAGAATTTGTTATTCTTGAGCTCCGTTTGCAATCACAATGCCCCATGTCAAAAGTGCATTTATTTATTTCATGTAACTGATTTTATAGGAACAGAACATAGTAATTGACAATAGATAAAGACACCTCCTAGTACTATGTCACTTTCATAGCACTATGCCACATATGTAGCACTGCACAAATCACACAAGAGCCAGCCTCAGTGAAGTGTACAATCTAATTAAGAGACACATATGGGGCAAAAGAGACTTTGGAAATTTCATTTATTAAGAAAATGGTTAAAATCAATAAAGGCTGTGAGTGGAATAATCAGGGGTTAAAATGTAAAAGGAGCCTCAGACACGTGGCCTTTTAGACTGGATTTCAATAAGGCCCATGATACACCAACTCAGGAAGTCTATTGCAAGCCTATGGTACAGCAAGGCGTCGGGAGCTGGTGGTGAAGGAGACGGGCAAGGATGAGCATAGTTCAAGAGGTGGGGTAAGAGAGGAGAGGTAATGAGGAGCTGCAGAGTGGACGTTTCATCCAGTCTGCCCAGGTGACCCCGATGTATTCCTGGAAGCACAAAGCAGCTACATCCTGCTCCCTCCCGGGAGACCATGGCAGATTATAACAGCAAATATAATGCTTACTATAATACATTTTAGTTCAAGAAGCATGCTCCTCTGTTAACGAAAACAATACATTAAATACAATATAGATAGACATCAAAATAAATATTAATGATAAACTAGACTAAACTAGAATCCCAGTTTTCTTTGGGGTCTCCTGATCACTTGCCAGTTTTGTTCCTCGCGCCTCTTTCTGTGTTCCCCTTGTCCCTTTGTATTCTTTTTGGCATCTTTTGCAGCTCATTCCCTTTGTCAGTCTGTGGTTTTGATGTCTCTGCTTTCACTTGATGTGGGGCCAGCACATCATCTTGTAAATGGGAAGTGAGCCTTCAGCTGATGGCCTGTCCCCGGTCCCATGACACTGAATCTGGCAGTAGTGGCACGCGGTGGCCTCAGGGTGTGTTCCTCACACGCACAGAGCGCAGGGCGACTGCAATGTGAGAGACCCGAGAAAGGAACAAGGAACAGTGGAAAACTAAAAAAACGATGCAACCTATTACCAGTCCATTATTTATAAGCTGCTTTGGCCCAAACCCTTAGAGACTGCTGGATCCTTTGTCTTGTCCACTGCAGTTTCCCAGATCCTGTTACTGGGATCCCCTCTTCTCTCCCCAGGTCCTGAAACTGAGATTGCCTTTACGGTCACCTCCTTCTCCATGCCTCCCCTTCCTGCAGCTTCCTCTTCCTTCCCATGCTCTGTTATTTCACTTGCCTCTGCTTTTGCAGCTTCTCTGACCCCCTTCAAGGCTCTGTTATTTCACTACTCTGGCAGAATTAGTTAATTTGTATAATGGTATTTTCATCTTCCTCTAGATTACCACATACAGCTCTCTGGTAATTACTAGGTAGCTGCGATCAAGGGCTTTCTGGTCTTCCTTCAGTGTAGTACACCCAGGGCCGGTGCGTCCATTAGGCGAACTTCGGCGGTCGCCTAGGGCGCTAAAGGTGTAGGGGGCGTCGAAGAGCAGCCACTTGGTGTCACAAGCGGGGCCTATCCCGCTCACGGCAAAGAGAAATAGAGACTGTGTCCTCAGGGCTGCGAGCAGCGCACTGCTCGCAGCCCTGAGAAGCACCCAGTCAGCACCGAAACAGGTGGGGGGTGCGACTGGGGGGGAGGGGCAGTGCAAGGGTCGCCTGGGGCGCCCAATACCCTTGCACTGGCCCTGAGCACACCAGAAGGTAGATATTCAAAGCTGGCCATGTAAGTAACTTAGTTGGTTAGAACTTATCTGGCTAAATTACAGAGTATATTCAGCGGCAGGACAAAGCTGCTGAATTTACACTTATATATACACATTTAGCCAGATAAGTCTAGCCGGCTAAGTTTAGACCTGCTCTATGTGGTGTCTAAACTTACACAAATACTTATACAGCCAACTACCAATAGCTATTTGGAATTAACTTATACGGCTAACTCATTCCACCCCCGTTGCACCCAGCACACACCTACATTTTGTGCATGTAACTTTTAGCTGTGTAGGCGCATATTCAGCGGCCGCTCCTTAGCCAAATAAGTCCTGCTTATCCAGTTAAATAGTGCTGAACGCGCCTTGAATATCGGGCCCTAGGTAATTATTTTGAGGGCAATTTCAAAGTGATTTACATTTGGAGAACTGTTTCTCGAATAGATTCTAATTTAATAAGTACAGTTATACAGTTATGCACATGTACAGCTAATGCATCTAGTACATGAACTGATGGGTTGAATACTTTAGAATCAAAAGTGGCAACACAGAATAATGCTGTTACCAGGTAGCAGGTATTAAAGGTAACCTGAGTTTGTACTTTAAAAATGAACTATTGGAGAATAGATTAAGATCTCGGAATCGTTTCTTAAATTTTCCTTATTCTCGCTTTCTCTCAGGAGATGAGCTATTTAAGAAATATGTGGTTGAAATTTTACAGTTTCCCTTGGATAAGAAGTTCCTGTTATCTAATAGCTATTACCTTCCAGACAAGGGGACAGTTCCAGGCTTGGAAGAAGGAGCCACTGATGTTGGCCCCTTTCTCCAGCTCGGACTTTTCTTGGTTTCTTCAAAACGATAATATTTCCACTAGATCAATTTTTGTGGTGTCTTTTGCTCTGGAGACTGAGAGGGAGATTTTCCTTCGTCAGTACTTCAAATATAAAGACTCTCTATTTTGTAGTCAACGAATCCAGGTATTTCCAGACCTATCTAGAGAGACACAGGCAAGGAGGAAATTATTCCTACAGTTAAAAGCTCAGGTTTGCCTCTAGGCCCTTCCCTGTAAATGCATAATAAGGGTAAGTTTGATTTTATGGACCCTAAATCTAGAATCTTTTTAAAGAGATACATCAACTTAAAATCTTCCTGGTATTGGGTTATGAGAGGTGAGATGAGGATGTAGGTAGGAATCTGATTATTTCATGTTTGTATTTTCTTATTTTGCACGGAACCCATTATATATGGTGCACTTATTCATTACAGATGTGAGGTTATTCAATGAGATATCTTGATTTGCCTTAGCTGACAAATGTAAATATGTATTAAAACCTCTTAAATAAATTATATATATAATTATCTGGTGGATAATTTTTAGAACGTCTATTTCTGCATGTAAAACTGTTTTAAAATTGAAAAGGCTTTTGAAAACTACTCTGCCAACCACCTCTTTGGAAAACTATGCTAGTTGCTTTTTGCCTTTTTATTTTATTTACTCTCCTAACATGGGAGCCAGTATTGAAACAATATCCATCTGTGCTGTTGGATATCCACGTAAAAATTCACCACTTAGCCAGAGAAGCTATTAAGTAGGTCTAACCTATCTGGTTAACTTAACCAGAAAAGTCTGAATATTGGCACTTCTCTGGCTAAGTTAACTGGATAAGTAGCCCTGCCCCAATCCGCCTATTGCTTGCCCACAAGATATACAGCTGAGTACTTATCAGCTAAGTTGCAACCACTGAATGTAGCCAGATATTCTGCGGCCGCCACTTAAGTCGGATAAGTCGTCGCTACTTGTCCAGCTAAGTAGCTTTGAACGACGGCCTCATGATAATTTGTAGTCCCTACCATTGCTCCTTTTAATTTTACCTAGCGTGATTCTACTTTACAAAGAACTATCCACCCTGCCAGCCCTTCTTTAAGATACTCTCCCATTTCAACAAAGCTGGGGCTGCTGAACTTCAGGAAGTTGACTTTCTCATGACCCCTCTACGCTTTGGCCATCTGATGATGACTGAATCTGCAATGACACAATCCTATCGACATCTGACAAAGTAAAAATCTCCTACCAGCCACACGTCCCCCTTCATTGTAATGTTATATGTCTCTGAGTAGATCTCTATCTTCTGTCATGCTGGAGGTCTGTAAGTCACTCCACTGTAAACAGATGTGCATCTCTACTTTCCTGCTTTCCCCACACCCCTAGGTTTTGTGTCACTTTAATGTAACTGTTTACGTAATGTGCATTTCCTCCCCGGTTTCTGCCTACCCTTTCTTTCCTGAAAAGATTACCACCAGATAAGGCTATAACCCAGTCATAAGAGTCATTGAATAAAGGATGCGGATGAGGATGGGATTCAAATCCACATGTGCAGAATACAATGGATTAGTAGTCCAAGATCTAATACTGAACACATGTGTTACATCTTTATACATTTGGCAATTATTTCACATTTCCCCAGGTGCTGAATGAAAATTGGTCGACATTGTTCTTTTTTGAGGGCCAAGTTTATCAAATGTTCATTCCCATTCTATGTCTCTGAAAAAACCCTTTGGTTATTCTGGCTCTATCACTAAAACAAGGCAAGATTCTGTTTGACAAACTTGGTGAATGATCTACCTTATAAATGGCCTGTGACCGACGGCCCGCAAATGCGCAGTAGAGACCAGCTCTACCGCGCATGTGCGGGCGAGCACGTCGCTCTGAGGCAGCTTCAGAAAGAAAAAAAAATGGCGGCGTCCAGTGGCAGCAGCGGGCGGCGGCGGCGGTAGCGGCGACGGCGGTAGCGAGCGGCGGCAGTAGCGGCGACAGCGGGCGGTAGCGAGGGAGGGAGAAGAGAGAGAGAGGGAGGGACGGAGAGAGAGAGTGGGAGGGAGGGACGGAGAGAGAGAGTGGGAGGGAGTGACTGAGTGAGAGGGAGGGATTGAGTGAGGGGGAGGGATTGAGTGAGGGGGAGGGACTGAGTGAGAGGGAGGGAGTGGGACTGAGTGAGAGGGAGAGGGGGGACTGAGGGGAGGGAGTGGGACTGGGAGAGAGAGGGAGGGAGTGGGACTTGAGGGAGAGTGAGTGGGACGAGTGAGTGAGAGGGAGGGGGGAGGGAGGTGACTGAGTGGGAGGGAGGGATTGAGTGAGGGGGGGGACTGAGGGAGGGAGTGGGACTAAGTGAGAGAGAGGGAGGGAGGGAGTGGAACTGAGGGAGAGGAGAGAGGGAGTGGGACTGAGGGAGAGGACGGAGGGAGTGGGGACTGAGTGAGAGTGAGTGGGACTGAGTGAGAGGGAGGGAGAGAGGGGGGAGGGAGTGAGTGAGACTGAGTGGGAGGGAGGGACTGAGTGATAGGAGAGGGAGGGTGGGGAGGAGTGGGTGAGGGAGGGGGTGGTGAAGAGTGAGGGGAGAGAGAAAGAGGGGGAGGTGAGAGACAGAGGGATGGCCTGTAATAATTTTTTGGAGCTATACCCAAACCAATTGATCCCTCAAATATCAAAAGCACTGGTTTAATGGCAGCACTGAGTGACAAAGGCATAAGAGTCTGGTGTTGTATATGTATTTATGATGTATGTACATAATGGGGCAGATTTTCAAAGGCTATGGGCGTAACCTGAGAAAATATGCCCCTGCGCGTGCTTAGCCTATTTTGCATAGGCTCGGTGGCACGCGCAAGCCCCAGGACGCGCATAAGTCCCGGGGCTTGGAGCGGCCTTGGAGGGAACGGGGGACAGCCATCGGGGCTCCCCTCAGGCTCGGCGCGCGCAAGGTGCACATGTGTGCATCCCCTTGCGCGCGCCAAGCCTGGATTTTATAACGTGCGCGCATGTTATAAAATTGGGCGTAGATTTGTTCGCGTCAGGTTGTGCGAACAAATCTACGCCCGTGCATAAGTTTTAAAATCTGCCCCAATGCGTTTGATGTGTGCGCGACGTTTTTGGGTACATTTTCAAAGGGTTAGAAAAGTATGATCTTATTTTTAACTGCATTCTGGGGGATGTTTCAGAGGTATTAGTTAAAAACTATTGCATTTTCAAAAATGCATGCATATACCAGGCACACATTCTTTATGCATTCATTTTAAATGGCTTAACACATGTGTGTACTTTTTATTCACATAACAACCTGATCCTCAAGAACAAACGATGCAGGAAGTTAGCATTTGAAAATCAGGTTCATTCATGCTGGCTGAAAAGTATGCCTGTGCTCTTTCATTTAGGCACCTTATTGAAAATGTGCCCCTTTGTGTACTACAGGTAATAGGATAAGGATGCAGTGAGGAGAAAATTCATGGAGTTTATTTTGTGTTTTCAGTCTTTCAGCCAAAATCGACACAACAGACTCCATCCCTGATTGGGTCTGACAGCCCCGCTTCCTTCACCAAGGATCCGTCCGATCTTGATGGCCTATCCAGCACTATCACAGGCATGATGGTCACGATCATGGGCAGCTCACAGCCCATAGTGACTCGTGGTATTGCCGAAAACCTGATTCCCATTTACTGTTCCATTCTGGCAGCTGTAGTCGTTGGGCTGGTGGCCTTCATTGTGTTTAAACGGTGAGCACAAACTGACATCAGGAACTGACACACAGGACAAAAGGGAGGGCAGAAGTGGTGCAAGGGGCCTGGGTGCCCTAGGTGAACATTAAGCCTTGTGCCTCCTGTCATCTGCCCTCCCCTCCCCCCACCTCCGCTTTTCCTAGTAGCAGCTGTTCCAGCACCATCCTCCCAGTGGGAGCAGTGGCTCTAGCACAGGGCTTTCCTCCAGCACTGCCCATCTCTCCTCCACCTCTCATCCCAGCATCCCTCTCTCTCTCTCCTTGCCCAACAGCGTACCTTCTTTCTTACCCTCTCCCCCCTACTCTCCTGAGCATCAAACCCTCTCTCCTCCTGCTAATAGTATACTCCTTTATTCACTAGAGATGTGCATTCGTTTTTGCCGAATTGGAAAATTGCAACGAAATTGTCCAATTCGGCATGTTTCAGGGAGCCCGAAAAAGTCAGGATTTTCCCATTATTTTCGCAAAATTTGTTTTTCCGATTAGTGCGCACTAACGGGAGTCAGTGCGCGCTAACAAAAACCGTTAGATTTTTTACTTTTTGTTAGTTTTTGTTAGCGCGCACTAACGGGGAGTTTAGCGCGCACTAACTAAAAATCGATTTTTCGAGAAAAAAAAGACCCGAACCGAAAAAAAACGACATTTTCCATGGCTGCCGAAAAACGAAGAACGACACGAACACAAAAAACGATGCACATCTCTATTCACTCTCCTCCCTCTGCTCAGCAACTCCCTCTCTCTCTCCCCATCCGTTGCACATAACCTTTCCACGTGAGTGGAGGAAGAGGAGAGGGTCCCCTCTTTTTCTGTTCTTATCCCTTTGCCTCCATCAATTCTCCATTTCTCTCTTTTCCAGTATTTGTGTTTCTTACTCCTCCTCCGTCATCCATCCTCCATACTCACCCCAGCATCTGTTCACTGCCTCTCATCTTCCTCCTTCCCTATATCTGCCCCTACTTTTCTCCCTCCCTTAAAATCTGCCCTGCCTCTCCCCCACAGCATCTCCTCATTGCCTCTCTCCCCCTCCCCTAGCATCCACCCTTTGTTTCTCTATCAGCATCTACACATTGCCTCTTAACCCGCCCTGCGTTTCCCCCTTCCCCAGAATTCATGCTTCCTGTCTCTCCTGCTTCCCTTTCCCTCTTCCCCAGCATGCATCTGGCCTCTGCCTCCCTCCCCCATCATCTGTTTCTTGGTTCTTTTTCTCCCTCCCTCATGTTAAACGAGTGGCGGGGGCCTGTCCTATGGCTCCCCACCACTTTATCTTCTCCTCAGTACTGGCACTATGAGCATATTCCAAATTTTGGGGTCAGCAGTGGCACTTCTCGATGTAAATCTCACAGTGCACAAGATCAGCATCAGGAGGTGCCATTGCTGGCTCATGAGTTTTGAACATGCTCATGGTGCAAGCATGGAAGAAGAGGTGGAGCCTAGGGATGTGCAGACCAAAAGTTTAAGTTCATAAGTCCATAAGTCAAAAGGGGGGGGGGGGTCATTTGCGGTCAATATGGACATATGGAGAATTCCATAAGTTGAGTCTATGTCCATATGTGCAAATAAAAATTTAAACCCCTCACCCTCCTTAATCCCCCCCCCCCCCCAAGACTTACCAAAACTCCCTGGTGGTCCAGCGGGGTCAGGACGCCATTTCTGAACTCCTTTGCAAGGAGCACGTGACGTCGGCGTCACGTCGGAGTGACACGGCGTCACGTGATTCCCCGCGCGTTCGCTCCGGGACCCTCGTTCGACCCAAAAGGAACTTTTGGCCAGCTTGGGGGTGTCAGGAGGCCCCAGAGACCAGGGAGTTGTGGTAAGTCTTTGGGGGGGGATTAAGGAAGGTGAGGGGTTTAAATTTTTATTTTGGATCAACAATCGCGATTTCCAACGTATTCAACATAGCTATGTTGAATAAGTTGGAAATCCGATCGTTTTCGCCTCATCACTTTTTTTAAGTTAAAAAAAAAAAAAATAAGTAGCGTTTTACATTTAAGTTCAAAACGAATGCACACCCCTAGTGGAGCCATGGTATAGGCTTCTTTTGCTCCAGCTGGCTAGTTCCATCAACTGGCAAGGCCTAAGGATTTCACCAGTAATATTACTTTACCCCACAGCACTTCTGCTGGTGGAATCTGGGAATTCCCCACCGGCCACCATGCTTCACCCGGTGGGTTCTGTTTATCTTCCACTGGCTAGGCCCGTTTGCCATCCTCCCCAGTTTTGGCAGGCTAGTTAACTGTCTTGCTCATCTAATGGTAAGGCCGGTGCTGAGTGAGGGGGAGGAAAGGAAGTTTTGAGGTAGTTATTGCCTCAGAACCCAAGAGGCAGGCATAGATATCTGCAGACAAGGGCAGACAGAAATAAGCCCTATGGGGGCTGAGTACAGTTGTGACGAGGTTGCAGCTGTTACTGTATGGGAGAGGGAAGATAAGAATGGCAAAGTGCAGTTGTAAAGTGGCTGAGAGGTAGTTATGTGCTATATATTTTATCCATTTTTTTATTTTTTTCTCCAGGTGGAATAGCTGCAAACAAAATAAGCCCAGAGCCAATAACCGACCTGTAAATCAGACTCCATCTCCAGAGGGTGAGAAGCTGCACAGTGACAGTGGCATCTCCGTGGACAGCCAGAGCTTGCATGACCAGCAGCCACAGACTCAGCCACAAATGCAAGGTAAGAAGCAAAAAGGCCAAGGGTGGGACCCCCATGGGAGAAGGAAGGAGACCAAAGCTGGATCAGTAGAGGGGTTTGGATATTCATGCCCCAGAAATAATCCCAAAAACACAGACCTGCAAGCACAGAAGGACGGTAATTCCCAAGCAGTCTGTCCAATTTTATTCCTCTGCAATACCATAAACTCCAGTTGATTCTCTGGCTTTCCCTTCACAACTCGGAATCCTCTGTGTTTATTCCATGATTTCTTAAATTCTGTTACTTTTTTATTTTTTTTGCCTCTGCCACCTTTTGAGTTGACTCCCCTAAAGCTTTATATTCTGACTTCTTGTTCTAGAACATTCTATACTCTGAAACACGTGCTGTGAATATCCCTCCTAAGATATCCAGATAAGTTAGATCCGGATAATTTAGATAACCAGATGTCTTTGAATATTGGGCCCTATCAAAACAGCAGTTGTACATCATCAAACTATCATCTTAATGATATCTCATTATCACTACAGACAGAAACAAACATCATGGGATTTGGAGAAAATATCTCTTTTAAATGTTAACCTAATTGGATCTATAATGATGTTAGCAACAAATAAACAAGCCTTAAATCGATAATAACAGTCAAAACAATTTCCCTCTATCACAATAGCCCTGCCTCTACCATCCCTCACAATTATCAGGAAGAAAATTCAATCAAGTAAAAGAGAGAACAGAAAAGAAAAGCATCAGCCTAAACTCTTGCAGTCCAAAGACTTGTGTCCAAATTGGAGACCGTTTCACTGTTTTTTTATGATTTAGATCTAAACAATTTCATTTTGATTATGATTATCATGTCACTACTGGCAGACCGGCACCAGTTTTCAAGTGAAAGTATTGCCGGTACATTCCCTTAGAAGCTTGCTGCATGCGTTCACCCAGGACAACTTGCGCCTGCTTTCCCGCTGGGTAGAAATTTTGCTGGGAAAGTGCGTGCTTAGAGTTGAAGATGCAATCTAAGTGCAAAACATTTCCTGTCCTGACCTAAATACACCCCCCCCCCCCCACCCCCCCAGGAACGTCTTCTCTCCATGTGGCTACAGGTGCCCAGAACATGCAGACTTTTAGCCACACTGAGGGAGGGACGGTGTTCAGATAGCTGATTAAGGTGGGTTAAAGGCTGTTTAGATGTATGTAGATCGCTTTGAAACTTGTCCTCTGTATCCCTACCCCTTCAGGCCAAGTCGGGTTATGGTGCATTGGCTCAAAGCTCCACTCGACCGCGGCATCCTGGAGAACTTTGAATGGCCCTTGTTCTAGCCCTCGTAACGTGCTTTCACAGACAGAAGGTCCTATATTTTAATATGCGCAGGAATGCAAATATTGGCATCTTCCGTACAAAATATTATACAATTGTTCCATCTGAATCTCTCCAGTACCCTAGAATTTGCCCAAATCCTTGATAGTCAGTTTACAAAGATGAGGCAAGGCGTGAAATAAGAGGCTTCTCAGGGAAAGGAAGGAAGGACTGAGGAGAGGGTCTCCTTACTCTTTCTCTCACAGAGGCCTCACCGAGGAATTGAGGAGAAAGCCTTCTGGAGAGGGAAGAAAAGAATTGGGTAAGGCTTACAAGGGAGAAAAGGAATTAGTGAGAATCGAGGCGACACACAGGAGAGAGTTCTCAGTGGGAAGAAAAGAATAAGGAAGGAGGTCCTACAGGGAACAAGACATGAGGAGAGAAGCTTCACCAGGGAAGGAAGGAGGGGAGGCCTTACAGAGGAGTTTGAGTGGAAAGTGTGATTTCTTTTTCTTCTTTAAGACTGTGTCCCCTTTTTCCCCACAGCTCTGAAGGGAGGCACTCAACTGTACACCAACCTGTCACCCACTAAACAGGAGGAGGTGGAGAAACTCTTGAACGGCTCCATGGAAGACACCTGGCGTAACCTGGCAGGGGAGCTGGGGTACAAAGATGACTTCATAGACACATTCACGCAGGAAGAATGTCCAGTGCGAGCTTTGCTCAGCGATTGGTCCAGCAAGGACAGCGCCACCATGGATGTGCTCTGCTCCGCCCTACGTAAGATCCAGCGTGAAGACATTGTGGAGAGCTTGTACAGCGAGTCCACCGCAACGTCTCCTGTGTGAGAGGGGAGGGGAGGGTGCTCGTACTGTCTGCCTCTCTCCTGGGTTTTTGGAACTTTGACCTTGGGAGGAACTCCAAGGAGAAAAGATGTGAAGGAAACGGGGACTGGAACCCCAGTATTTACCAACAATCCTGTATGCACTGATCCATTACGTTCAGTATTGTTACTTCCTGTTGCGTTGTCTTGTTTTTCACCCCCCTCATTTCTCCCACTTGAACATTCAGGACTGGAAAAATGCTATAAGGAAAGAAATATGTTAGTTGTAGAAGACTGTCTCTTAGACACTCAAGCGGTACCAAAGGAGAGTATTTGGCTGTCATCTCACCAAGTTCCCCTTTTTACTGCTTCCTGTCTTTTCCTCTCTCTGCTCCCTTCTCATCCTTTCTTCACTTCCCCTTCCACCATTCTGCCTTCTCCCACTCTCCTCCACCATCCTGCTCCTCCTCCTCTCTGATGTGCAGGCACCAGGCCACCTTTCTAATTAGAGAATGTTCACCCTTGTGTGTCTGCAGAGAGAGTTCCTGTATTATGGCAGAGGGGGCATGTGAGGCATTGCAGGAAAAACAACCTTGAACAATGCATGGAGGTTTGTGCCATTGTTACAGGAAGAGTTGTCTGCTCCCTTGCATGTTAGGTAAACTGCCTGATCAAGAGAAGAAAAGGCATCACGCGAGTGAAACCATGTTGTTGTAATGAGTGCTCCTTATATCTCTCTGGGAAGGTTATAGCATCGGCACAGGGATCACAGCTTGTACCATTGCATGGGGTTTACACCTTAATTGCAGGGATCACTGCACATTGCATGGGGAGGGTAGAGTATCCATGCTGAGATCACTGCTTGCACTATCGCATGGAGAAGGTGGGGGGGGGGGGGTTTACGGCATCACTGTAGGGATCATTGCTTGTACCACTGCATGTGGGGAGGGTTTACAGCTTTGTTGCAGGAATCCTTGCTTCACCCTCTTATGGGAAGGTTACAGCATCTCTACAAGGATCACAGCTTGCACCATTGTATAGAAGGTAAAATATTTTTGAAGCAAAGACTCCTACACACTGTTGAATGGAGATATTACAGTATGACAGCAAGCTTCAATACCTACACCTTCACGCTTGGGGAAACAGCGTGACCAGACAGGGCACTGACTTCATTATCACATAGTATATTATAGCATCACTGCAAGGAAATCCGACTGCACCATTGTGTAGGTGATAAGAATGACTGCAGGGAGCATTAC
Organism: Rhinatrema bivittatum; assembly: GCF_901001135.1. Taxonomy (NCBI): domain Eukaryota; kingdom Metazoa; phylum Chordata; class Amphibia; order Gymnophiona; family Rhinatrematidae; genus Rhinatrema; species Rhinatrema bivittatum. The sequence goes on along the minus strand of NC_042626.1, from coordinate 61,808,934 downwards.
CTGACTACTATACAGTGGGCAAACCAATTTTTGTCGTCTTCCTATCTGCACTGTGTTTTCCCTGAGTACATAACGCAGATTATAGGCCAAGATATCATATAATGTACAGACCCATACAGTTATCAACATGCAATTACTGGACAATATGAACATATATGTAAACACAAACCTATCACCTCTAGTATACATTCTACTAATCCACCTTCCTTGCCCTCATAACCTGTGACATCTGGGCAGTTTGTGACTTTGTAGCCAGATCGGTCAGTACCTCCAAATGACAATCATTCTCTTCTCAGGCTCCTAGCACTAGCCAGCTAGATGAAAAAAGGCAAGGCCTTCCTCTCTCATAGCCATTGTGTAAGCCGCCATAATGGTGACAGAACAAGCAGATACCCCAGTGTCCTGCATGTGAGAGCAGACAGCAAGCACTCAGTGTTTTATGTACAAGAGTAAAGCAGGTAGTAAAACCAGACATTATAACAAAAACAACTGCAGTCCTCAGTGTTAAAGGACAAACACATAGCTCCTGTGTTGCACCTAGCATTGTGTTTGTTAAACCTTACACCAGTGAGGGAGCAATCACTGTTACACCTAGTACTAGTGAATCAGTGAATGAGTAAAGCACAATCATCACTGTGTTATACCTGGCTCCTCCAGGAAGACACTTCAGGTAGATCTACTACATTGCCATGGAGGACCCTGCAGGGACCTCCAGCTGTAGAACATTTCTCAGGAGCAGCCTGGGTCATATCTTCAGGCTTCATATTACGTGACACACTGTATGAGACACTGTGTGAACTACTCTATTAATGGACCACCAAACCTCAACCCAGGGGCACCTGCATCTCCTCCATGAGACTGTCACTAATAAACCATTGGTGCCTCTCCTGAGAATCTTCAAATCAGGTCCTATGGGGATAGCTTCAAATCACGCTGATTAGGATAGCTTGGTGGCCTAGGCAAGTAGATGGCAAAAGAGTTTCGTCATGGTGACTAGCACGCTGTGCATAAGCTGGCCAATAAATAGATTAGTGATGGTGATGAAAAGCATCATGGTGTTATGATGACCAAAAGCCACAAATGTTAGACACAGTAGGTAAAGCTTTCACTGGTGATGCTACTGAAGCTCAAACATCCAACACTCATTTAAAAATGGACTCAACTCCAAAGGGGCAAACATGCAAGTTCACAAGGAGAGAAGAAACACTCCAGTGCTATTCTGCATCATTCATTTCTATAGATAATATGATTGTAAGGTGATTACATAGTACAAATATAAGAAAGTCTGAGCTAACTTGATACGTTATGTCTCTGAATTCAGAAACCAGGCAAAATATCCAGAAGAGCTAATTTAAAAAAAATTCAATGTCAGGCCATAGGATAACCACTATATGCACCAGTTCTATATATTCTAAAAATCTGTTAATATAAAGGTGCACCATATCTAACAGAGGACTATATATATATATATATATATATATATATATATATATATATACATACACACACACACACACATATATATATATAAATATAGTCCTCTGTTAGATATGGTGCACCTTCATATTAATAGATTTTTAGAATATATAGAACTGGTGCCTATAGAGGTGATCCTATGGCCTGACATTGAATTTTTTTTAAATTATATATATATAGTACTTTAAAGGTCAATACGTGAAATGAACATGTAACTCTGTTTTGTTTTTTCAAACGTTTCTCCTATGCTCCTTCTAGGTTGTGATATAGTTTATTGGACTGATATAAGAATTATCCCAAGATGATGGTAATCATGGGTTTTTATAGTTTATAGTTTATTATTCTTTATATACTGAAATATCGGGGTTCCATCATATCGGTTTACAATAAATAAACATAAGAAGCAAAAACGACACATACATTAATTAAAACATTTTTTTCAGATCACACATGTCCCTTTTTCAGATAGCATACCTAATGTAGTCTGGAAAACTTATGTACATCATCTTTGAATTATCCATATATCAGTCCAATAAAAAGGTATCACAGCCTGCCAAGAATCCAGTTTTCTTTGGAATCAATGTGGCTACTAGAAATTCCATTTTATGACTCTGGCAAAACAGTTGAAAATAATGCTCAGTATATTTGCATTTAACAAGAAAAAGACAAGAGGGTGTAGTCTTCAAAACTACAAAAAAGGAAAATATAATTTACCATAAGAACGGATTCTTGATCATGTTATAGGGAATTCTGCCTACTAAGGTTAAGTATGTTCCATCATTAGATGTTTTTATCATTGGATAATGTTTTCTATTGAAAGATGTGGTGATGTAATTACTGTAAGACTGATAGATAACCAGAAGACTGAACCCTATAGGCCCGAATCTGTTCAGTGTAATAACCACTGTATAATTTTGTGTTGCATTGTAAGCTTGCATTAGTTCATGATAGAGGGGTCTAAAGTGAGAGCCTCAGAGAGGAGGCAAGGGCTGCAGTAGGTTTAGGGGGGTGTCACAGTTTCATCTAGGGGCCAGGGTCACAGCCTTGAGTGAAGGAGGTTGGGTCACAGGCTTGGTTTTGAAGGACAGGGGTCAGAGTCCTATGTGAGTCATAATCTTAGAATGGAGGTCAGGGGTCAGACTTTAGGAGCAGGGTAAGAGGTTGCAGTCTTAGTCGATAAACAAAGTTGGGGGCCTATGCTCTTTACACAGCCATGTTTGAGATGCTTGTAAAACTCTTGATATAACTGGGGTTCTTGTCTTATGCTGCTCACTTTTTATGCTTTTCTAACAATATTTTCCCATATTTATTTATTTTATTTTTTTAAAATTGGGAGGTGGCTTTCAAATAGCCTGTAAAGTTACAAAATACGCAAGTACTTTTACTGCACCTACTTACAGCGAATTCTCCAAGAGACACTACCCAAAACATTGGCCTTTTGAGGACTGTGAATAAATATATTCCTATTTTTGAAGCTGCTGAGATGCTGATACTTTTGTGTGATGCTCTTCATTGAAGTGGAGATTATGGTGACCACCACCCTCCTAAGCTGTGTCCATCCATCGATGGTTAATATAGCTTTTTCTATTCCACGAGGCTGTTCTGGATAATGGCAGCTTTTTCTTAAGTGTTTCTGGTAATTTTCTTATCCATTTTTTTTTCAAATGAAAATACAGGGGAAAATGGAATTTCCATTCTCTCTTATTTGCTGTAATAGAAGGAGCCCCAGTTATACAGCTCATCTTGGTTTTCAATTTTTTTTTCCTATTCAAGAGAGATTTATGGGTTAATTTTCAAAAGGATTTATCCACATAAACCCCAGTTTTATGAGCATAAGTAATTTTTAAAAAGAATTACCCTGGAGGAGGGGTGGAGGCTGTGCATGTAAAAGCACGCTCAAAAGGCCTTCCAGAGGTGAAATAGTTTACACCTATATTTTCAGTTTTTGAAAGTATGCCCTGAAACAGACAGGCACAAAGCTATGCCTGCTTCCAAGCAGCTGCTCCTTCGTGCATGTATAGATTCAGCGCTGGTCCCGCACACAGCTGCAAGTGTAAAGCATGGGTCCAGGTAAACTGACACGGATACATGATTGACAGATTTATAACAAGTCATTTCCGTGGGTAAAGTATCAGTTTACCTATGAAAATACCCTCTCTGTGGATAAAAGTAGTTGGGAGTTATTCTCCCTCTCTGTAGGCTAAAAGTACCCACACTGTTTCCCTTTAAAAATTTGGAGCAGTGCCTCTGGGGTTTACAAATTCCTCCCTCCTTAGTTTATTTAAGGAACATTTCAGTTGCACTTTTGCAAAATCAATTGCGCAAAGTATTCAATGCTAAATGTCTACATTTTTAACTCTAGGGCCAATCCCTTTTAAGTGTAGTTAGTGGGAAAAGTTCTACAAATTCCTAGGGGGCTGAATTGAGGTCTTGCTGTTCTTTGAAGCCCAGCCCACGTTTCTCACCTCAGAGCAGTCCAGAGCCCCTGATCAGCTCTTCTTCCGTCTTTGGCACCCGTGCCCTGCCCTATAGCGGGTGGACGACTGGATATGGAGATGTTGGAAACTTTATTATGGGGATGACGGAGAAATTCCTCCATGGCTGAGCTGTGGGCAATGTCTGACAAGGGGAAGAGATAGACAGAAAGAAAGGAGGGAATGAAGAAGGAGTCTTTTAAAGGCATGGGCTCATGGGCATGCATTGTCAATCCCATCATATAATACTGGGATTGAGGGATAGCTCCCACAGCTCTGCAAAAGATTAAAGATACAACCACTAAATACAGAACACTCAGCAAAAGGGTACAGAGGGCTATGAATCCCCTGCTTTTGTGTGCTTCCAAACATACGATTATGTTTGCAGCTGCAGCTTTTCCTAGGGCATCAGGATTATTCAGTGCACCATTGTCTCACATGGCTCAGGATTGTTCATGGCACAACTGCAGCAATGCCACCTTGTGCTCTCATGGCTCTGACGGGATCAGGAACGCTCCCTCAACAGTTGGAGTAGTGACACTGCCAACATTGGGCTCTTGGTGACCCTGTCGTCTCGCATGGCTCTGAGGGTATCAGAAATATTCTGCGGCGCACAATGGGAACTGTAAATATAGCAGCGGACACAAAGCATGGACTGCACACCTATCGGGTGCCCTCTGAGACTTTATACCAGAACCTGTTGATACGGTGTTTACATCTCCCATTCTGAAGAAATGGTGCCTCTCACTTTCATGTCCCATTATACCCTGCAGCCTCCTCCCACTGTGAGGGTGAGTGCCCGCCACACACACCATGTTCAAAGCCGCAAAAAGAACCAAAAAACAGCCAAAGTTTGAGGCTTTGGTTTGCCTTTTTATTAAATGGTTTTGTTACAATGAAAGTGTTTTTTCTTCCTGTTAATAACTGTTATTGTCACTCAGTAATAAGAGCTCTGTGTCATACAAATGCCAGTTTATTAGAAATTCTTGCAATGAAGAAACATTCATGTGACAGAACCTGTCAGTTATTTATTCTGAGGGTAGCAGCAGTATGTACGATTGTGTCAGTGCATGTATATGGTGAGGAGTTTGGTGAGTGAGACAGGATTTGATTTATTAATTTTCTGGGTGAACGTTTAGCATTGGTTGTGCATCCACGGCTAGGACTGTGGGTATTTGAACGGGCAGCGCTGTATGGTCAGATGGTGAAACGATGAATGCAGACATTTATGAAAGCCCTAATGCACTCTTTATGAAAAACTTTTAAAAGAAGAGGTGCTCTCACCATAGTGGGAAAATAAAAACTTAACTCCCAAGGCAGTAAACTAATGGCACATCAATTACCTAAACAGGGGCACCGACACAAAAATGTGAGCATAAGGCCGTGATAACGGTCACACAAGTTTTCTGCATCAGGCAGAGTGCGCCTAAATCATAACATTTTCTGTACAAAGTGGAAAGTAGGCACTGTATGCACATTAATAATTTTATGCACACAAATTATGGTTTTTGTATGCATAAGTGTTGCATAAAAAAACACCATTGCCTACAAAAAAACCCAAAATCTGTGGACTTACAATTATGGAATGCCTATAACCATGTGCTTTTTGTGTTTATTACGTTTTATGCACAAAAAAGTAATGGTTTGTACTGGAAAATCATGCTTTATGGGGTCGATGCAATTAAAATGCGCTGAAAGAGGGCGCTGGACACTCAGCGCCCTCTTTCTTAACGCACCCTCCTGGGGGCACCATGCAATATTTAAATTAGGGGTCGTGTTGTCAAGGAAGTGTTAGGGTCGCTTGCGCACCCATAGCACCTCCTTGACAATGGGAGCTCGCGAGCGGTCAGCTGTCCGCTGGTTTAGAAAACGGATGCTGAATGTTAACTGAGCATCGGTTTCCTGAACTCGACCGCGGCACTTTTTTTTTTTTTTAATTTGTTTTAAGATTTTGTTCCTCCTTCTTAATATTGCAATGATATTAAGTAGGAAGATGTACAGAAAAGCAGTATTTTTGGCTTTTCTGTACAACTTTTGAGAGTGCTCAGCAATTAACGCCTGCTTAGGCAGGTGTTCATTTTTGAGCATAAAAATGTGCATCTTTAGATACACATTTTTTTTTTTTTTTCCACTGCGGGTGATTGCCTAATAGCCTCATCTGGCACAATCACTCAAGGAGAACTATTCAATCCCCTCAATAAATATACAACCCAACACACTTAGGGAATCCTAGGATTATTAACATAAATATTCAATATCACCTTAAACTGATGTTCAATATCACCTTAAATTAATACATTTTAATATACTTTATTATTCCATATCAAACCACATGGATATTATTATATCATTTTTAGCATCACAAATAGACAGCAATTTAATACATGATTTCAAAAACCACCATATTCAACAGTACATATACATTAGTACATATCACTCCTCAACATAGACATATATCATCACACTGTATATTATAATAACTTTAATGATGAATTTTAATGATGATTTTAATATATACCTAGTCCGGACATGTACTGGAACTAATCACCCATAGCCACTACCCTAACCCCCTAATAACACATACTCACATTCACTCATCATTCATTCACTTAAAAACTACATACCCCATTTAAATAATTTTATTCAGTATCATCTAATGATATACTTCAATTATTGTTTCAATTATTAAACAGTACTCTCCGTATATTCCATAGGGATTTATCTAATCAGAGCCAAATAGTTTGTTCAATCCAACAGTGTTTCCAAATGATCACCCATTTCAATACTGCTTCTCAGTTTTTCACAAACGAAGTTTCTTACACCGATCACCCGAATCTTCATCAACAAATATTTTAACACCAATCACCCGACAAGGCACCTCGTTTCACCCCTAATCGGGCTTCTTCAGGGGATCACTTCTTAATTCTAATCAAACATCATTCTTGATGAGCGAATATTTCCTATTAATGATAGTTACCACATATCCAGACCACAATGCCCACGCTTATAAGGTGCATCTAAAACACTTCCTTTTTACTCCTCTTACCCGATTAGTGAAAAGCCGGCTGACCGGACGCACTTCAAGGAACTCAGTCTTTCTGTGTAAAAGTATGGATGTTACACCACCATATACTGGCCTCTCACTTTCTTTACCAAACGAACTTATCGCCGTTACCAGCCGCCATTCCACTCACTTCCTCTCCGTTCCAAGAATATCAAGAGTAATCCCCTTATTGCATGAGGGGATTAGGTAGCACCTATACAACCTGCGTCCAACTTCAGGTTAAACTGCGCACGGCTGAGCGCACTGTATTGCATTGGCCCCTATGTGTGTAGAAAAATAGTCGTAAAGTGAACTGAGCGCTATAAAACTTTGAGTTCTATAAAAAGAGCAGCCTAACTGGAAAGAGGCCATTTTGTCTGTTGGGCAGAGCTCTGCCTATAGGCCTTACTTAGAGGATTGCAGTTGATAGGCGTTTGAATTCTCATGCAATTTTTGGGATTGCTGATTGCTGGTATTTGTGTGTTTAACCTTGATTTATCCCATCCCTAGCTCTTTTGTTTATGTCTACTGTATGTGAGAGAATCTGTTGTGAGGACATGTTTATTATTCTGTGCTTGTTAGTCTGTGCATTGTGTACTTTTGTGTTTAGCTTCTTGCAAGAGTGGAGGTGCCTGATGTTGAATGGAGCAGGTCAGTAAGGTTGTAAGTCTGGGAGAGGGGTGAGCATGACTGGCAGGTGAGTGGTCTGAAAAAAACTAGGAGGAGCGAGGTGGGTGAGTTGGTTGAGACTAGCAGAGAAGGGAGATGGTGCAGGAGAAGTCAGTTCTGTTCTGAATGGGAACTGCTCTATTTGCCAGAGTGAAATGAATAAATGAATATTAAGTGTCATAAGAACATAAGATATGCCATACTGGGTCAGATCAAGGGTCCATCAAGCCCAGTATTCTGTTTCCAACAGTGGCCAATCCAAGTCACAAGTACCTGGCAAGTACCTAAAGTATATCCCATGCTACTAATGCTGATAACAAGCAGTGGCTATTCCATATTCATAAATTGCAGTTTTTGGACTTCTCCTCAAAGAACTTATCGAAACCTTTTTTAACCTCAGCTACACTTAAGTGAAACTGACCCTGCATGGCAGAGGAAGCTGGCACTCTATTAAGCATTGCTGCTTCTGCTGGCAATGTGTGTGTGTTTGGGGGGGGGGGGGGGAGGGCAGCACATGGAAAAGATAAGTGTCACCACATGCTGGGCTGGAGGTGAGAGTTGATGAGAAGAGTAAGGCGGATCGAGGGGAGAAGTGTAAGGAGAAAAGGAGTAGTCTCCAGAATAGAGAAAGAAGTCCACGGTGTGGGGAGAGAGTGCATCAGGGGTGGAGAAAATGGGGTCAGAGCAGAGAGACCTGGAGGGCCTGGAAGAGAATGTGTGGAAAGCTGAGCTTTCCAAGGAATGGGGACAGGCGAATTGAAGGGAAGGGATTGCTTTCCAGGAATATGGAGAGGGACATGGAATGTAGGGAGATCCTTCTAGGGACTGGGAGCATCTCTGGGATCAAAGAGAGGAAATGTTGAACCTGGGACGGAGAGCAGAGACAGCAAACAGAGAGAAGAATAGAGGGAGAAAGAGAGGAGACCTTAAATGTAGGAAAGGTGAGGGGAACAAGACTAGGTATTGGGTGAAAGAAGATGAAGAGATAGAAGATTGGGGATAGCAGAAGATGGGAGGACCCTGGATAATTTGGGGGGGAGGGAGGAATCTATAGCAATTATGTAGGAGGAAGGACATAAGATGAGGAAGAGAAAGAGAAAGCATAGGAGAAAGAGAAGGAATAGGACGAGAGTGTATAAGAGAAAAAGGAGGAGAACTAGAAGAAGGGCAGAAAGAATAGAAAGAGGCAATAAGCAAGAAGAGGAATACGGAGATTAGTAGTGTAAGGGGATAAGGGACAGAAAAAGAAAAGGAAGAGAAAGTCCTGATAAAAGAAGTAAAAAGGAAGACACCAGAGAGATAGGAAAAACAAACAAACAAAAAAAGGAACAGCGACAAAACCGGAGATTGAGAGAAGAGAGATGCTGAGCCAGAAAATAAAGCCAGAGACACTAAGGGTCGGAGCCCTTTATTGCTTGACAGAGAATATTAATAACAGCTCACTGTAAAATATCTCTGGACCCAGTTCAAAATCCCTAATTTGGATGGATCTCCTACATACAATTTACATTTGGGAACAGCAAGATATTGTTGGCAAATTTGGCTTCTTTTGTTGCATAATAATAAGCTCTTTTCTATGTAGGATATACCCATCAGTCCTAGACTTTTGTATTGGATTCAAATTATTGGTGGTGACAAACCCTAAGAATTGTTTAGGTACATTTTGAGAATAGATTACTGTACCAGAATCTGAAAAATATTGTGTAGGGTAAACTTTAAGGGGAAAAGTCTTATTTATGTTTATTGTTAGAGAGTTTTTGTGGATGCACAGTGTTTACAGAACTGGGTGTGCTTGGTTTATATTGAGATTCTGTCCCATACTGTTCAAACCACCGACTTCACTTTCATATAGAATTGGATGAAGAATAAAGTTTAATTGGGTGGTTAAAATAGGGGGGGGTCTTAATAGCTTCTAGTGTAGTGTTTGCTCATTTTATCAAAATCTCAGAGTGGGAAGGAGAAATGAGGACCTAATGAGCCCATGCTTACAGGTCTTTTCAGTGCCTGGCAATGCCTCTGTCCAAGGATTTCTTTGAAACAAAAATGAAAAATGTGATGAATGAGCCCCAGCAGGACCAAGCTTCATCCTAGTCCCGTCACTAGGGACTGGCCTGAGGCGAGGTCCTGTCATTGAAGCCCAAGCCTAGGCCCTCAGCTTAGGCACAGGTCTGATCCTGGGGCGTGATCAAGGCTGGGTCCCCTTGTCGAAAATTGGACTTGGGCCTAGTCCTAGGCCCGATGCTGGGGCTTGTTCCGAGGCCAGGTTCTGTTGGCAAGGCCCAAGCCTAGGCCCAGGTCGGAGGTCAAGTCCTGGCACTAAGGTCCAGGCATGGGATTAGGCATAGAGGGGGTGAGGTTTTCCCATAGATTTTACCAGGGATGGGCGGTTAAAGGAGTAAGCAGCAAAGGCAATTGGGTAATTTTATGGAGTTATGTTTAGCCAAATATTTAGTCAAAGCTAATCTGCTAGGTTAATGGATGAAATCTATAGCCGGATAAAATTTAGGGCAGCTGTTTGTACAGTCAGAGATGTCTGGCTAAAATTTAACTGGTTAATGCTGAAAATCCATGCCGGCTACATTTGTGTGCTCTGTGAATTTGAACAAACACATTTAGTCAGTTGGGGGAAGTGGGGAGAGGGAATTTCCAAAGTCAGATGTTTACCCTGCCGCCTTCCAAAGTTATCTGGGCAAACCTTTTTAAAATTGAGCTGCTACACTATAAAGAAAATAAAATATGGAAAAGAAATTCCATTTTTCTTTAAATCAGACACTGGGTAGCAAAGAGGTTCGTGAAGAGTGACCCATAGAGGTTATACCAAGTGGTACAGATGGACCAGGGGCAGGTTTCCATTATCAGTGCTACAGTCCCTTGTACTTAATTTACTCCAGGGTTTCCCCCATGCTTTCAAGCCCAAACGTTTTCAGTACCAGTGCTTTTCATTTTGCTATTTTTATCTGCAGACAGCCTGTTCCAATAACTCTGTTCTGCACCTTAAACTGATTCCACTGCAACTCTCGGCACCCAGACCATGTCCAAGGCAAGCACACACCCAGTCTCGTCCCTTGTGCTCGCCATCTTGCTGTTCTACTTTACACGAAACCTCTTCCTGTTGCTATCTTTTCACATCCTTTACCTACTGCTCTCGACTGATCATCAACCACATCCTACCACATTCACATGCACCCAAATCTCGCAATACGATTCCCGCATTCTTCACCCCAATACCTCTCCCATTTGCATAAACGCAACTGGGACTCTTTGCATTTGGCCCAGAGACTCCGGAATTCTGAAGGGCCTCGGACCAACAGCCAACGAGCTCTGGGTGCGGCTGCAGAAGCAAACCCTGAAAGAAAAAGGCAGGAAGGAGGAGGAGCATTGGGCCCACGCAGAGGAAAAAAAAAAGAGGGGCAGCATCCCTGGAAAGAATGAGGAGACAGAATGACTGAGCATGGATATGAAAGGCAGAGAAGTAAGTGCAAGTGGGAGAGAAGTGAGCAAATGTGCACGTGTGTGACAGTGTGTGAAAGAGAGGGGAGTGAGCCTGTGTGTGTAAGAACGTCGTGTGTGAAAGAGAGCATGAGAGTGAACATGCAAGTCTGTTAGTGTGCACGTATGTGTGAGAGAGAACGTTTGCATGCTGCCACTGGCCACGCCCCTTCCCACCACTAATCTGCAACAATCTCAGGGTGACTGGAAATCAAAAGTTCCCAGGTATGTGCATAAACTATCTTCCTTTCTTCAGCAGTGAACCTCCAACCCCCAATACTACACCAATTTCAACCAATCTTTCTCTTACTACTTAGTCTCAACGCACAATTAAGCTCTGGAATTTGTTGCCAGAGGATGTGGTTAGTGCAGTTAGTGTAGCTGGGTTCAAAAAAGGTTTGGATAAGTTCTTGGAGGAGAAGTCCATTAAAGGCTATTAATCAAGTTTACTTAGGGAATAGCCACTGCTATTAATTTTATCAGTAACATGGGATCTTCTTAGTGTTTGGGTAATTGCCAGTTCTTGTGGCCTGGTTCGGCCTCTGTGGAAACAGGATGTTGGGCTTGATGGACCCTTGGTCTGACCCAGCATGGCAATTTCTTATGTTCTTATGTTAATCTGCATCCCAATCTGAAAACTATTCTCCCATCTGTACCCCACTCTCACAATTCTACTCTCATGTATACCTCAGCCTCTCAATATCACTCCCATCTGCATTAACCCTATTTCTTTCTGCATTGTTGCAGTCCTAATCCCGCAATACAACTCCCGCCTGCACCAAGCTTTCTTCTACTGCTCACCCTACACCCCAGTTTCCCAATGCTACTCCCACTAATATGACCCCATGTGCAGCAGCCTATGTCCTACTGCACCCTAGCTTCCCAATCTGCAACCCCAGATTCCAATGCTATACCAGCTGTGTTCTGCATCAGTCACTCCCCCACTGATCCCCTGTACTTCAGGCGATTAATAGTATCCCCTATCTTGACCAGCCTCTATACTTCTGCTCCAATTTAAGTTCCAACTTCTTACTGCTCTCTACATGCTTTCAGGCCTACGCTTACAGTGGTAAAATTTGGGAGGCAGGACATTTCCAGCTCCCACCATCCCCCAGATCATGTCCTGCTCTGGACCTCCACAAGCCTCTTCCGCTGCTCTCCCCTTTCATTCCAGTGACTCAATCCTCTGATACAGTGAGTGTGAGGCTAAGCCTGCTCGCAAGACCGTGACCCCTCTGGGCTTCCATGTAGGGAGGACTCATCCAGTGAGCACGGGCTTAGTCCATGTGCTCCCTGTATGAGAGGATCGCATTGTTTGAATGGAGATTTGGGGGTCGATATTCAAAAACGTGCATAGGCGTCCATGTGCGTGCACGCGCGCGGTTCCCAGTGAGCATACATGGATGCAGCTATTTTATAACATGCGCACATTGGCACACGCATGTTATAAAATATGATTCCTCCACGCATATGCATGCCAGATTTTAATGTCCACACGCGCATGTGTGGGCGGGTAGCCTTTCCCGCGTGCAGTGGGGGAGGATTTTTAAAAAGTATGCGTGGTGATGCGAGTAGGGTTTTCCCAGTTCCCTATCCCCCTAACTTCCCTTCCTACCTTTTCACCTCTCCTCCCTGACCCCTAACCCTACCTAGCTAGCCTCAATTTTTCTGTTTTATTACTTACTGCTCCTTTCAAACAGAAGTAACTTCGGTGCGCCTGCAGGCTGCTGGCGCGCGCTTCCCTGGGACAGGGCATAATGTATATTGTCCTGGTCAGCCCCCGTCTCGCCCCTCCCTGTCCAGACTCTGCCCCCCCCCCCCCCCCCACTCTGCCCCTTTTTGATGGCCTGGTACTTCTGTGCATACCGAGAGATACACGTGTGGCCGGGCCGTTTCTAAAATGTGCTCAGCGTGCGCACGGCCCAGCCACACGTGTATCCCCTGGATTTTACGCACACGGGCTTTTTAAAATTCAGGCTTTGGGGCAGAAGAGTGTGACAGAGATTGGAGTTTTCCTAGGGATGGGAGCAAAGGGGGCGCAGCAGAGGTTGGAGATTTGCCAGAAGATATGAGTGATGGCAGCAATAGCGTGGCCCTGGCATTAATGGTGTAATGTTGGCATCTGCCTAAACCTGCCATTGCATTCACTCTGATCTGTACCAATTATTACTTTTATGTGTACTCAACCCTCCATACTACTACCATAATCCAACTTCCCCCTACTATCAGGCTTAGTTTCTTGGGAAGCAGCCTGGAACAGCTCCTCCACTTCTTTCCAGACTTAAGAGTTGTACTGCTTCGGCCCCTCGCATCCAGGTAGTTTGCAGAGAAGAAAAGGAGAGGGGTGAACTTGGAGCAGACGGAGGATAGAACGGCCACTCTTCCTAATCTCCTTACCCTCTCCCGTTCCCCATCCCTCTTTCCCTCCTGTTCTGCAGGGAACAGGAGGGGAGGGGGTGATCCTGAACGAGACACTGCAGGGCTAAGGACAGGCACAAAGAAAAAAGGTTGAATTACTTCAAGTTTGAAACTTATGAACAGTAGTGCTAATTGACAAGACTTCAAGCTTGGCCTTGCTGAATGGCATTACTGTTCAAAAGTTTCAAACTCGTGCGAAATTAGTTCCACCTCTTTTTGTGTCTGTTACTTAGGACTTAACGTCTGGTGGAATGACCCAGCAGAGCAAGCTGCCACCTTTTTTTCTGGGACCCACGGATGCAGAGTAGAGCTGACAGAGTAACCCAGTTCTGGCTCCCCCGTGGAAATGGAGCAGAGCTAGTAGCATCATGAATCATTTCTGAGAGTGTTCTGGAGCTGCCTTCAGTCCAATCCATAGCCTCCCTCCCGCTTTACCAGCAGCAGATGAGAGCAAGAAGCAGTGAGGAGAGGAAGAAGATGAGGCGGCAGCAGCAGCGGAAGTGGATCTACAGAGCACGCACCTCTCTCTCATGCACCTGCTTTCTTGTCTAGGCCCCATGGGGTGAAGAAAGCAGCAGCAGCCTCACTGCCAGGCCAGGCAGAGGAAGATAAAGTTGGTGTCCTGCCAGGCCCATATGAAGAGGAGTTGGTGATATCTCGCCCTGATGTGGGTGAAAGAGAAGGGAAAAACCTCCTACTGGGCCAGGAAGAGGAGAAGGAAGCACGAGCAGCTTCCTGTCATACCCACTAAAGGAGAAATCAGCCAGCTCCTGTCCAGACTGATGAGGACAGAGCAGCCTTCTGCTGGGTCTGCGACACATCTTCCGTGACCTCGTGACACCTGTTCAGAACCACTGGTCTAAACCACATTTCTACGTCAGGAGCTTCTGTGCTAATCCACTTTAGTAATATATGGTACATTTCCTGACAACTAACAAGGGCATCTCAGTCATAGTGCGGTGCTCAGCCGGAATGGTAACATCCATTTCTATAATGCCAAAAACTACAAAATGTTTATTCATTGTCAAATTTACATGAAAAATATAATTAATCTGCAGAATCATCATCCAAAAAGATAACATTTTAGGACAATCAAAGAAAGCAACACAACACATACATCAGATTCTGTAAGTCCCATATGAAACAATCAAAATTTATCAATATAGGGAGAATGTTATAGATTAAATTGCATTTCTCACAGTTGCACATCTAAACGTTTTTCATATAGATATGTATAAAAATAAGACATATCTGTTGCTTGCACAGATGTTTGTAACAAATCGCACCAATATCTACTCTGAGGAAACAATATATCGTCTGATAAATTATCCCTGCAAAAATTATACCATCCTATTATGTTGTTTTTACCCTTTAATACTTTCTTATAAGCCTGAATAAAATGTTTTTCTGCTTTCCGTTGAATATGAATGTCTTGCTTGTAAGTTTGCATACCCAGTGATGAGAATGAAGACCATATTTTCTCTTCAGATTCTCAAATGACTCAATTGTAAGATTAGCAGTCTTAAGATCAACAACACAAGAGACCAGACACAGCCCTCTGCCAAAAAATCCTTCTCCAGCAGCAAGCAACTCAGGACTGTGACTGAGCATGACCAATAAAGAGAATTTGGTAGACAGCAATCATTTACTACTCAGTTTTGCCCAGGCTTTATGTTCTAGAGATATGTGTTTAAAATGAATGTGCAAAATGTGATGAATAAGGGAATTCATTTCATTCAGGGGGCACCAAAATGAATCGAGATTCTCCCCCCCCCCCGAATGAAACAAACCTTATTCGTTGCACTTGCTTTAAATGAATGCATTAGGATTAAGCCTAGGCCCGAGACCAGGGCCTTGCCTAGGACATAGATCACAGCCCAAAGCAGGGGCTGCCACCTATCACAAGCGCGATGCCAGCACCTCGGCCTAGCCCTAATCCTAGGCTCAAAGCCAGGGCCTCACCTAGGGTATAGGCCAAAGCCAAAATGAGGGGCCGCAGCCTAGGCCCGACCACGTCATTGGGGGTCTTAGCCTAGACCCAGGCTGACTCTGTGGCCTGGACTCAGACCTGAGCCCCTCCCTAACAATCCCTCACCTGATCCACTGAGTATCTGTGGAAGCAGCCAGGCCAGATCCTGATGTTTGGGCCCAGGCCTGATGCTGTAGCCTCGACCCAGATGCAGGCCTGACACCAGGGCCTGGCCCAGAGGCTGAGTCCTGGCACCTAGACCTCAGCTTAGGCCAGGGCCAGGGCCCAGGCTCGGCACCATGGCTTGGCCCAGAATACCGAGACCTGACAACGGGGTCTCAGCCCAGACCAGGCCTGATTCCAGGGCCCAGTCTCCGAGCCAGGCTGCAGCGTTGGGCCTGTGTCCATGACCTGGCTGAGGCCTAGAAATTGAGATCTGGCCTCTGGGCCAGGACCCGGGATTGAGCTTGGGTCCAGGCTGAGGCCCTGGCTTTCAAACCCAGCTTCTGGTCTGTGCCATGGTGTCAGAGCTGAGCCTGGGCTCTAGCCTAGGCCCCAGCTTTGGGACCTGGCCTCCAGACCAGGCAGCAGCATTGTGCCTGGTCCCAGGCTCTGGCCTAGGCTGAGGCAACTGCCTTGTGTAGATTAAGGACAAAGTTGCAATGATGTACCACATCCTTAGTCTATGCAAGGTTAGGCTTCAGTCTGGGCCTAGGCCTTGCTGGCAGATCCCCACCAGAATGAGTAAGTGGAATCCAGGGAGGATCCTGGCATCATCATTTTTATGAATGGGTGGGAGGGAGGGACAGAAAGCCTTGGGAGATTCTGTGGTTTACTCAGCTATGTTAGGAGGCCCTGTTTCATTTTTTTGTTCTTTTTTTTTTTAATGTTTGCTTTGCTTTTTTCACATGAATGAAACAAATCAAATATTTCACAAACCGAAATCTATGAGGAAAAAACCTCCCAAAAACGAACCAAAAATTGAAAACTAATTTTTTTTACCTGCACGCTCTTATTACATACTTGAACAATCTATGGATAATATTTTACATGTTTAGATAAACAATTCCCAACAATTTGCACTACATTAATGGGGTAATAAGGTAATAAAATATAAAAAATCCCATTTCTAAACTACAATTTATATATCTTTCAGTATTCAGTACCCAGTCTCCCAAAATCGTAACCAACAAGCAGCATTATACATATGAACATCAGGCAGATTGACACCACTCAATTTCTTCTTTCTAAACAACATCTACAACTGTATCCGTAATTTTTTGTTCTTCCAAAGAAAATATTTTAACATTTTATGTAAAAGGATTACATCATTTTTACATAATTAACATTTCTAAGACAAAATCTTACGGGTAGATTTTGAAAGGTACGCTCGCTTCCCGGCGCACACACATGTGCCGCATTTAGTAATCCACTCGCACAAGGGGGAGTACAGTTCTGCAAATTTCGTGTGGTGAAGTATCCCAGCCTTCCCCAGTTCCCTCCCAGTCTGCTCCAATTAAGGACCTTTTTTTTCTTTATTTTTGAAGATGCTGCTTCTCTAGAGCAGTAGTAATTTGCGCGCACCAGCAAGCAAATGGCAGCTGTACCAGCCGCCTCCTAGTAAGTCGATTATATAATCTTTGTACATATTGTAAGAAGGGACCTTACAAACCACATTTTTGTACCACCTAAAATTATGTTTAGTAATTTTATTTGTTAGAATAGTTTCAACCATTTTAACCAGCACTGGCATCAGGCTTACTGGTCTGTAATTTCCCAGATCACCCCTTGAACCCTTTTTAAAAACCAGTGTTACATTGGCCACCCTTCAATTTTGTGGACCATAGCTGATTTTAAAGCTAGTTTACAGATTACTAACAGTAAGTCTGCAATTTCTTTTTTCAGTTCTTTCAGCACTGTGGGATGTATACCATCTGGTCAAGGTGATCTGCTATTCTTTAGTTAATCAATTTGCCCTAGTACAATTTCCAAGTTCACTGAGATTTGTTTCAGTTCCTCTGAATCATCAATTTTAAATATCACATCTGACATGGGTATTTCAGGCTTACATCTTCCTCAGTAAAGACTGAAGTAAAGAATTCATTTAATCTCTCCGCTATGGCTTTGTCCTCCCTTAGAGCCCTCACCTGGAGTAGTTATGATGAACAAAGAAACATAGAAACATAGAAATGATGGCAGAAGAAGACCAAACGGCTGCAGAGACAGTCAATGGGAATGTGCTGGAGTTGAGGATTTTGGGGTGTGGGAGCAGAGGAGTGGCAGCAAGCTACAGGAACAGAAAGAAAGAAAGAAGGTGAACCAATACAAAGTACCTGTGCAGTGCTAGTGAGTCTTCTGTTTGAGGTGGCTGGGCTGAATGCTGAGAAAGGCAGCTGGTGGTATAAACAGTGAGTCTCTTGGAAAGTATGGTTTCCGAGAAGAGTTATGTATAGGAAAAGGAGGGGGCTCCTGCAAACTGGGAAGGGCTAGCAGCAAGGATGAGCTTTATATAATGATACAGTAGTGCTGGAATGATGGGCACTCACTGTGGATGTAATTTTCAAAGGAGTTATATTCGAAAATATAACATACTATCATAGCAATTTTCAAAAGCGCACTAAAATGAGTAAATCCTATGGACAATACAATGGCCTATATTGTAGCAATTTTCAAAATGTATTTTGGGGCCTATATTGTAGCAATTTTCAAAATATATTTTGGGAGGAGGAGTAGCCTAGTGGTTAGAGTAGTGGGCTATGAACTGAGAGACCAAAGTTCAAGTCCCACTGTTGCTCCTTGTGACCTTGGGCAAGTCACTTTACCCTCCATTGCCTCAGGTACAAACTTACCCCTAGATTCATCAAAATGTTTTGATAACGCCCATGGTACCCACACCACGTGGTAACTTACTGCTTCATGCTGTGCGATAAACCCTACTTTTCACATCCTGTGCTGGAGAGAGAGAGTGAGGTGAGGTGTTAGTGGTGGTTTCGGGTTTAGGGCCCAGTTTCGCATGTAGAGTAAGACGTACGAACAGCACAGTACACCTTGGTGAAGATTTGACATCATTTGGTGTGATGAAATTTTGTACTATGTTCTCTCATCCTAGAATAATGGTACCATAATGCATTTTGAAGGATGATGCGGTTAGATTGTAAGCCCTCTGGGGATTGGGAAATACCTATAGTATCTGAATGTAATCCCCTTTGAAGTGCTGAAAAAGCAAGAAAGGCGGAATATAAAAAAAAAAAAAAATCTAAATAAATAAATAAATAAATATTTACAGATGTAAAACCCAGTTTTAAGCAGGTAAATACTTTTTAAAATCAGGTCTTGTGTGAGCACATAAGGAGCAGCACCATAACAGCAGTGTGTATGAGAGAGAGATTGAGAGAGAGAGAGTGTGTGTATATATGTGAGTGTCTTTGTGTGTGTGGGTATGTTTTTATGCCAAAGAGAAAGAGATGCCCAGCCACACACTTTGGGGTAGATTTTCAAAGGGTTACACGCGTAACCCCCAAAAACCTACCCCTACGCACGCCGAGCCTATTTTGCATAGGCTCGGCGGCTCGCACAAGCCCCGGGACGTGCGTATGTGCCGGGGCTTTCAAAAATGGGGGGTCCTGGGGCAGGGCCGGGGGCGTGGCAGCAGTTCAGGGGCAGTCCAGGGGCAGGGGCGTGGACACATTTCGGGGGCAGTCAGGGGTGGGGCCTGTGCCGGGGATGGCGAGCCGGTGCGCGCAAGTTACACCTGCCAAAGGCAGGCGTAACTCAACGAGATAATGTAGGGAGGGATTTAGGTAGGGCTAGGGGGTGGGTTAGATAGGGGAAGGGAGGGAAAGGTGGAGGGGGCCAGAAAAAAAGTTCCCTCCAAGGCCGCTCCGATTTTGGAGCGGCCTTGGAGGGAATGGGGAAAACCATTGGGGCTCCCCTCGGGCTTGGCGTGCGCAAGGTGCACGTGTGCACCCCCTTGCACGCGCCGACCCTGGATTTTATAAGATGAGTGCAGCAGCGCACGCATGTTATAAAATCGGGCCTAGATTTGTTCGCGCCGGGTTGCGCGAACAAATCTACGCTCGTGCATAAGTTTAAAAATCTGGCCCTTTGTGTCTGAGTATAATATATATATATATATATATATATATATATATATATATATATATATATATAAAAGAGATGTAACCAAACTTGTAGGGGATCCAACCAATTATATGGATGGAAGAGGGAGATTTTTTTTGGCTCACTTCTGCTAGGCTTCAGGTCACAAGATGTATCTCTAAAGGGTTGGCTTGGTATGCTTATCCTTATGGGAGCTGTTAAAACATGTACTGCAGGGAAAGTGTACAAGGTAATAAGATACCCCATGGGTCGGTTTTGATAAAATCCTCTGGGCTGATATTTTCTTATCTAGGGATAGGGTGGGGTGAGGAAGTTAGAGATGAAAGAGAGGGAAAGGAATGTTAGGCTGCAAGGGGAAAAGCATGAGAATGAGTGAGGGGATATAAGAGAAGGCAAGAGGTGAGAGGATCAGGGAGGGCGTGAGTGAGGGACGTGGGAAAACAAAAGAGGGACTGTGTGTTGTGTGGAGGAGATCCGGGAGAGAGTGAGTGAGGGGATCCAAAGTGCTGTGGGTATGAGTGAGGGAATTTGAGGGACTGAGGTGTGAGTGTGATGGTTAGAGGGTCAAAGAAGAGTGAATGAGGGGAGGAGTTAGAAGGGGGGGGGGGCAAGTGAAGTGAGCACAAAGTGGTACTCTCTTCCTTCTTCCCAAGAAGAGGCAAAGCGTAGACCATGCCTTTGAATTCTAGACATCCTCGCCCTCCCCCACTCCAGTCTGAGGAGGCTGCAGAGAGCAGACGGCACATACTAGTCTGCCCTTGTCCCCTAAAGCAACTGATTCTAGCTCAAAGATGAGGTATATGCCTTATAGGATAAGGAGAGGGTGAGGGAAATTTTGGGGGAGAAGGGTAGGCATGAAGAATTCCAGGGATAAGGGTGAGACCTGGGAGTCCTAGACCCACAAGGACCATTGGGGGATTCATAGGGGGGGGGGGGGGGGCTGGGAATGGAGCACCAGGATTCCCAGAGCAGAGAGAAAGTGCCCCATTTTCTCTATCCTCCTCCTCCTTACCCCAGTAATTCTCCAACCCCTGGCCCTCCAGTGTTCAACCCCAGCCATCCTTTTCCCAACAGAGCTCGTCAAGTGAAGAATGGTTGGGGGTTTGAGCACTGGTGGGAGCTGAGGATGGAGGATCACTGGGATAAGGAGGAAGAGAAAGAGTTGTGTATGTATGTTTGGGAGAGAGGGAGTTAAAACCCAGCCCTGGCCCTCACACACCTGGTCCTACTCTGTCTCCCCTCTTCCTTGCCCCGCTTCCTTTTTTTGTCTACAAATCAAGCCCTGCCTAATATTCCTCTGCTCTGCGGCATCTCTTGACTGTTCGTATGTGCATCAAAAGACCCACCCTGCTGAAACGTATGGATGTTTGGTTTGGCAAACGTGAGAAAAATGTCAAAATTCTTTCTTCTCTCACGCCTTCTTAAACAAATCCATTTAGCACATGCAGAAGTAACCTAGAAGCAGATGCCAGTCAGAAGCCAGGGTGCTGCTGTTCTCAGCATGCTATGCCAGTTGCCCAGGAGGAAGAAAAATGTAAAGAATGAGTCATTCACCAGTGAGAGATGAACAGAAAGAATGAGAGGATTAAGATATTTTGACATGGCCTTGAACTTCTCCTACTAGATTAAGGAAGAAATGAACTTGGCCGATTCCAAAAACCTATTGAAATTCTCCCTATGGGGTCAATTTTCAAACTGTCAGCCTTGGAATGATGTCCGTGGGTATTTTACCTGTAGACTTTGCAGACTGTTTCAAAGAGAAAGGGACGGGCTTTTGTTTAAAAAAACAAACCAGGAAATGCTTCAATTCATTTTCCTTTGCAAAAGAAATAAAGCAAATTGCATTTCATTCGTTTTTAGTTTTGATTTTCTCACTGAGCAGGCAGCAGCCCCACTCCAGTGCTTCTCCCCACCCACCCCCACTCCTTGCTTCCACTGCAAAAAATTAAAAAAAATCAAGGCTTCTGGAACTGTCTCTCCCACTCCCCTGGATGCCTCTTATCCTGTTGTTGGTCTTTAAAGTCTAAATGGGGCAGGAGCGATCCCCAGTCGCTCCTGCCCCACTGAAGCAGTATTTCAAAATGGCACCAGCTGGCTCTGAGGCTAGCACAGATGCACAACAAAATGGCGCTGGCCTGAAGACCTGCTGGCACCATTCTGAAATCCCAAGCTGGAGGGCCAGGAGCACCTGGGGACCCCTCCTTCTCTGTTTGGACTTTAAAGACCAATGGTGGGGGTAAGATGCATTTGGGGGGTGGGGAGGGGCTTTGAATATTTAAATTTCTGAGGCACTGCCTTTTTTTCAGCAGGGGGAAGGGTGTCTTACTTTGTTTTTGTTTTTTCATTTGCATTGTTCCTTATTTTATTTCAAAGAAACAAAATGAAACTAATTAAATCAAAATACAGAAATAAATACATAATGAAAATGAAAATGAAATAAGTAGAAAATGAAATGAAAACAATGCAAGTGCCCATCTTCAGTATGTTCATATTTTCAGTATGAAATGTCTGTGTGTAATGTCCATTGCCATTAAGGCCCTGGAAAAGTCCTTTTTGCTAGGGACAGTGAAGGTTAGAGAGTTCTGGAAGTGAGGGGAGGGGAGAGGTACCATTCATGGGCAGCCCTCCCTTTGAGAGTGCTGGAATGGCCCCATCCCTCCTGGATAGGTTTTACAAGCAGCTCTCTACACAGAGACTCTGGGCAGTCCCTTTAAGTTTGCTTGAAATTAGGAGATAGGAGGAGCAGGGACAGTAACTTACAAACCAGCGTACAGGTGCTCATGTATGCACGCGCGTTGGCCAGCACCCAAAGACACAGTAATTTTATAACCTGTGTGTGTTTATGGCTGCGTGTTATAAAATGGCCTGGCTGTACGCGCATATACACCAAATTTTAAGTGGGCCTGCGGGTGGATGCGCAAATCCCATTTCTACCGTGTAAATCGGGGAATTTTAAAAGAGGCACGCACCGACACCATTCCCAGTTTTACCAGTTCGTCTCCAGTTTTCCCAGTTAAGAGAGAGGTCCTCCAACACCCCACCCCAATTTGATAGCCTTCACTCCCCCCAACCCTTAAAACCCCACAGATCTACCTAGTTTTCTTTATTTTTTAACTTATATGAGATCCATAACAGAAGTAAACTGTTAGGGGCAGATTTTCAAAGGGATACGCGCGTAACCCCCAAAAAGCTGCCCCTTCCACCCCCTGCACGCGCCGAGCCTATGTTGCATAGGCTCGGCGGCTTGCACAAGCCCCGGGACACGCGAAAGTCCCAGGGCTTTCCTGGGGGGAAAGCGTGTCGGGGGGGGCGTGTCGTGGTCAGCGGGTCATCAGGGAGCGTTCCGGGGCCGGGGCCGTGGCCTCCGGACCAGCCCCAGGACCAGAACATGGCGCGCCGGCGCACATAAGTTACTCCTGCCTCAGGCAGGCGTAACTTTTGAAATAGAGGTAGGGGGGGAATTAGTTAGGGCCTGGAAGCGGGTTAGTTAGGGGAAGGAAAGGGAAGGTGGGGGCGCCGGAAAGAAAGTTCCCTCCGAGGCGTACTTTTTAAAAATCTGCCCCTTACACTTTTTCTGGTAGGAGCCCTGTGGGATCCCTGGGTACCACCTGGATTCAGAGCACGCATGTTATAAAATTGCGCGTCCATGTGCACGTGCCATGTAGCACGCTCACATGGATGGACGCGTGCTCGTTTTTAAAAAAAATCTACCCCATACTTTTCAGCCTGCACAAAAGCCAACCTAATTTTCAAACATAAATTACCTATACAGATTGTGTTTGAAGATCAGGTTGCTATGCAGATACAAATTTCCCACATACTTTAAGTTGTTCAAATGAAGGTGAAAAGTGCACAGGTTAGCTGCGCATGTACATTTTTTAAATTAGGAAGGTAATTTTCAAAGCAATTTCCTTAAGTAAAATGTGATTTACCTGCAAAAATGAGTTTTACAAAATTGTCCACAGAATCTGTAGGCAAAAAAAGTATATACACAGGGCCTGTGCGTACTTTTACACGCAGTTTGAAGAAGCATGCTTTGGATATGGTTTGGATCAGGGCATGGAATCAGGGACAGTTTTAAGATTTTGCTACTCCTAGGCAATTCTGGTGCTTTTACTCCTACATCTCCTATAAGAGTCTGTTACAGGGTAACAGAAGGTTGGATTCTGCTGAATGAGATTAAGCAGAGCTGGAAGGCAGGAAATCATAGCCAGCCTGCTGCCCCTAAATGTTTGCCACCTAGGCATCTGTATAATGGGTGCCTATTGACAAAGCCAAGGCTGTTTGGAATTAGATGTATACTTTTGCATTTTCAAAAATATTAATGGCATTTTCCCTGAAAAATTATGCACACACATTAGCAGATATAAATGTGTGCAGGTTTTTGGTGGGATAATTTTGAAAATTCTGTGGGTAAAAAAGAAAATTGGTTCTTACCTGATAATTTTCATTCCTGTAGTACCACGGATCAGACCAGACTCCTGGGTTATGCCCCCCCTCTAGCAGGATGGAGACAGAAGTTTACTAATAAACTCCACCTTATTTAGGAGGGTGCCACCTACAGTCTGGCAGTATTACTTAATGTCAAAGCAGAATGGAAATAAAAACCCAAACTAACTATATACAGTAACCTAACAACAGGAACAGGCTCAATGACCCCCAACAGAGAACAGAACCCGTGCCATCTGGAACCAAACTGTGATTGATCAATCAACGAAAAGAACAATAATAAGTAGGTAACAGTGCAGACTCTCCATGACCTTCGAGTATCTAAGCAGGGTGGGACTCTGGACTGATCCGTGGTAATACAGGAACGAAAATTATCAGGTAAGAACCAATTTTATTTTCCTTGTACGTACCCGGATCAGTCCAGACTCCTGGGATGTACCAGAGCTCTACTTACTTGGGATGGGATCCAGAGAGGCCCACTCGCAGCACTCCTTCTCCAAATTGACCGGTACTGGATGCCCGAACATCCAGACGGTAATGCTTAGCAAAGGTATGCAAAGACTTCCATGTAGCTGCTCGGAAAATCTCCTCTGGAGTAACCTGCTGACATTCCGCCCAAGATATAGCCTGAGATCAAGTGGAGTGAGCCCGGTCGCCTGCCAGTAAGGGCCGACCACTCAACAAATAAGCAGAGTTTATAGCCTCCTTCACCCAGCGAGCTATCATGGTCTTAGAAGCCATGTTACCTCTACATGGACCACTCCAGAGCACAAAAAGATGATCCGACACCCGGAAACTATTAGTAATCTCCAGGTAGTGAAGCAAGGCCCGACGAAAGTCCAGTTTCCGCAATTCTTTTGCACCCGGATCCGATCTGTCCAAATCGGAGAAGGACTGACTGATTTAAATGAAATGACACCACCTTGGGAAGAAAGGAAGGAACCGTGCGCAGGGAAACCCCCGAATCCGAAAACATCAAGAAGGGCTCCTTACAGGACAAGGCCTGAAGCTCCGATATCCGGTGTGCAGAAGTGATAGCCACCAAAAATACAATTTTTAACGTGAGATCCTTCAAGGTTGCTCTCCGCAAGGGTTCAAAAGGTGCCGAACACAAGGCTTTAAGCACCAAATTCAGATTCCAAGATGGACACAGCTGTATCACCGGCGGGGTATGGCGCCAAGCTCGACCCTTGGATGGTATCCCGCAAAGAACCTAGTGCCACCACTTGTACGTGCAAGGAACTACACAATAATCCCTTCGTTAACCCAGCTTGAAGAAAAGTCAAAATGTCTGGTATATTCGCCCGGAGAGGTATAATACTCCTGTCGAGACACCACGCCTCAAAAACTTTCCAGACCCGGACATAAGATAAGGATGTGGACTCCTTATGGGAATGTAACAACGTGGTCACCATAGCATCGAAGTAGCCTCTGGACTTCAATCTCTTCCTCTCAAAAGCTATGCTGCTAGACAAAAGCGCTCTATCTGATCGAAACAGACAGGTCCCTGATGAAGTAAATTTGGCCTGTCCGGAAACCACAAGGGACCGTCCATGGCCAGATTGACTAGATCTGCAAACCAGGGACGTCGCAGTCACTCGGGAACTACCAGAATCACTTCTTCTGGGTGTAATTCTATGTGGCAAAGCGTCCGGCCTATAGGAGGCCAAGGAGGAAACACATAAAATAGAATGTCCATCGGCCAGAGGAAAACCAGGGCATCCATGCACTCTGCTCTTGTGTCTCTGCGCCGAGGAAAAAATCATGGAACCTTGGCATTCTGGAATGTTGCCATCAGATCCATGGCTGGAGAGCCCCACTGAGCACAGATGAGCTGAAACGCTTCGTCCATCATTTCTATGCTACTCTGCCTAGCTGCCATGCCTCTGATACTACACCTTGGAGATCTTGCTGCCACTCCCCTGACTTGTTGCCATTCCCCTGATGCTACACCTTGGAGGGTGCTTATGCCATTCTGCCTTGCTGCAATACTCCATATTCTACACTTTGGGGATCTTATTGCCACTCTGACTTGATGCTATAATCTTGGGGATCTTGCTGACACTCTGCCTAGTTGTTATGCCCTGATGCTACATCTTGGAGGTCTTGCTGCCATGCTCCTGACACTATACCTTGGGGTTTTGATGCCTCTGTACTGTTTGCAATATCCCTTCTGACCTCTATGCTTTGGGAATTTTGATGCATCTGTGCTGTATGTGATATCTTGTCCATACTTTATGCCTTGGGGATTTTATGCCTCTATGCTGTTAGTGATTCTTCGCACTGTATGACTTGGCTTTTACTTTGTCTTCTAATCTGCACCTTATTTTAATTTCAAAAGCAGACTGCAGTTTTGTCTCACAGTTTGTGTGTTTACAGGAAGTAAGCACAAATACACAGGGTATGACAGACATTTTTGCATTCCCTGTAAGAGCTGCTGGATTTAGTAATGTACTGTACTACAGTAGTATACTTCTTAGGCTAGCCAATAGACAGTATGTGCTGCTGTTAAGCATTCTAGCTCTGTTTGCTAAGCAATGTCACTCTAACTCCAGTGCTACTATTTCTGGTGCTCCAAGCCACTTGGTACCTTGGGTGGTTCTTCCTCTGCTCCAGCTGTTTTTGAGGTTCTTTTCAAATTACCTTCCCTTATGTACTCGCCAACTTTTTATCTTGTCCTAGCAATCTGATGCTTTGTACACTTGCTGCACCACTCATAGTGCCCTTCATTCCACTCTGGTACTGTTTTGCCCCTATTGGTGCCTTGGGCTTTTGATCTAATTATTTTCCTTGCCTCAGCCTTCACTGTATATCTTGGGCCCTTGTTGCCACTCTTCTTGATGCAATATTCTGCACCTACTGTTTGTGATTTTAATTTCCAGTGCCACTGTTGCTGCTACTGCTCCAATTCACTCGGTATCTTTGCATCGTTCTACTCTGGCTGTTTACAATGTTCTTTCAAACTTCTCTTCCCGTATGGTAGTAGATGAGTTTTGGTCTTGCCCTGCCAATCCAATGTTTTATATAGACCTTATCTAGTTATCATAAATGGTCTCATGCTCTCTTGGACTTTTTCTTCAAACTCTCTTCCCCTTAAGGTTCTAATGACTATTGGTCTCATCCAGTATTTAGCATTCAATTGATTATACCATAGCAAAAGGCAGGGGCTGCAAAAGTGCAGCACCCAAAACCAGGACCATGCTCCTCCTTTATTACTACTGCTCAGGTAATGGAAGCAGTATTTGAAAAAAATGATTCAGAAGAAGATTCAAATCCTGGATTTCTTGAATTACAGGATATTGAACAATTTCTGGCTGAAGATAATTTGGAGCCACTAGTCAGTAGCATCTTAGCCTCCAGTGAGGAGGTGGAGGAGGCAGATGATACTGAAAAGGTTAAGATTATACACAGCAAAGGGGAAGACCAACTTTAAACCTGAACTGCCACCCATCCCCTAATGATGCAGTACAGAAAGGATGTGGTCTCCTCCAAGGATTTCTCTTGGCTTCTCCATGCCTAGGGGTTTGTAACAATTTGGTTGGTACTCTTTGCCCCTCATTCAGAGTCTCAGTGTTCTTGCCATTGTGGGTGGCTGTTCTGTACCTCTAATGATGCTTTTGGGTCTTCATGCAATTCCTTTTGTTGTTTTGACCCTCTATCTTGGGGTATTTCATGCCTGTTTTCCCCTTTGCCTTGTGCTGTCCATTCCACATTTGGCACCACTTTATCCCTCTTGTGCAGCCTTGAAAGGTTTATGTTACTGTTGTTGTTGCCCTTTGTCCCATTATTGGAACCTTGAGGTGTTTTGGCCACTCCTGCTGCTACATTACTCCTCTGATGGTACCTTAGAGAAGTGATGTTACCATTGCTAGTCCTTAGGCTATCCATGCATCTTTTGGTGCCATGTTAATATAGTCTTGATGTGTTAGAATGTCTTTACCCTTCTGACGATGTCTGTACTTGGGAGCCTAAAATGGGCTGCATTGCTTCCCCTATTGACTGTAATGGGAAACAAATGAACAAATAAAATTAATACACAAAATTGTTTTTTTCATTTGGAATGAATCAAATGAATGATTGTGACCTATGAAATGAATAAGTGAACCAAAACATTTTTGCCTCTGCACTTCCCTTAGCAGTTCTTAACCAAAATACTCCCTGGATGGCCTCCTTTTAATGCAGTTGAAAGTTTGCACATTGTGAAAGTACACGTACTTTTACACTGCTTACAATTTACTTAGTCAGATTCTGTGAAAAAAAATCATTGGTGGGTTGCCACAGACATGAGTAGCTGGAAGTCTGAGGAGGCAAATCTAGTGGACAAAATGTGAGGACAGAGAAGCTAGGTGTCTTCTGCTTTTACCAACTAAATTACCCTTGGGTTCAACTCTCAGGTGCTGTTAGCCAGCAAGGCATGGGTAACGGGAGTAGCTCTGATTCCAAATAAAATATTCTGATAAAATAGTTCCAAACTTTAGTATAAATACACAACTAGGCAGGAAATAAGATGACCAATGGGGGAATGTGAAAGGCAAAAAGCTGGGAGGACTAAATAGATAGTCCAAGTAATTCACAGCACCACCTACAGGCTGGAGGTGAATTTGGCAATGGATCATCACAGATTCAAAAAAGCTATATACATAACCCCTTTTGTTTACCTGCATAGATCCAGACTAGGGCTTTCAAAAGTTACCCTTTCAATTCCCTACAAATTGAGGCAAGGAGAAACATCTATAGAAACATTTTCCACAGGAAATATGACTGAAATGTTTGCTCCTAGGGGCGAAATTTAAGAATCAGGCAATGTCCTGCAATGTTTCTTGCAGATTTTTTTGCACAGATTTTTCTGAGTAGTTTTTTTTTTTTCATTTACCTTAAGTTGCTAGAAAATTAAATCCTTTCTGCAAAAGGTAGATTTATTTCAAGGTTTAAGTTGCACTATTTTTTCTTAAAACTTAAATCTGGTCCTTGATATTCATATTTTATGTGGATCACCCCTAGTTTCTCTTGATGTATTCCATTTACTTAACAGGTATTGTGGGCTTGTAAAATCATGTTTAATGTGAATAAATTCTTAGTGATGCATTAAGAGCACAATAACTCAAGCAAATTCTAAGCATTTTTCAGTTTTTTAAAATCGACATTTTATAATTTTCCACCCATTTACATTAAAAATAAATGAAGCAAGACACAGAGGGACAGGGAACCTGATTATACTGTGGCAGCAGTAAATCCCCAAATTCCACAAAATTTCAGACAGATGATGGCTAAAGATGAAATTTAGATTGCTGCCTAAGACTGTGAAATCCCATCCATCATGGCTGAAAGTGCCAGGTGCAGCATGAGCATGCCCAAAGTACTATTTAAGGGCAGTTCCCCCAGCCATCAGAAGTTCCAGCAGAAACCCACCTTCCCCTGCTGCTGTAGAAGAGGAGGTCCCACTAGAAGCTACCCCACATTCCCATGTCACTGAGCGTCCCTCCCTGGCCCACAAGAGGAGCACGCTCACCTCAGGAAATGATGGAGTCCCCACATAGTTCAAATCCCCAGACTGGAGTTTTCCAGCAGAGGAGGCAGACACAAGGTAACCACAGCCGAGGAGGTCTGGTGACAGAGGCTGATCTGGGAAAGAGGAAAGGGGGAAACTGAGAGAGAGAGGTGGAGGACATGAAATGAAAAAAATCACAAATATGCCCCCTCCCTCAACAAAGTCAGCAGCAGGGGACCTGCAATAAATTGGGTCCCTGTTTATGAATGCAGTTTAAGATTCAGATTCAAGAACTTATATTGAGATCATTTTGTACGTGTCGCCAAAGTAATACATGAAGTGGTAAATGGAAAACATTTTGAAGCAGGAAAAAATATATAAAGGATATTGCCAAGATTCTAGTGACATTCAATATTGTCTTGGGTCATGTGATATATGTTGCCACTATAGCAGCTATTCATTCATTTCCACAAGGATTATACAGAGTTTTACCAGGCTCATTAGGCAGCCCACAGATGTATTCCTATTGCTAGTAATCCAAGACAGCAAATGTTACCTAATAGACCAACACCAAAGCAGTCTAATGCTGGATTCCAGCTTTTACACTATGCTCTATGGCTAGTCATATGATAGAGTAAATTATATACTTAATGGATCAGTGAACATGTAAACAAATCATGCATGGCATTAGGGTGTTATTATGAACTATAAACTAGCCTTGATTGCCCAGTGTCAGATTGCATTGTCCAATCCTGTGTGTGTGTATATGAGAAACAATTATGTGTATGGAGAGGAAAAGAAATGTAGCATTCCACAAAACCCTTGTTGGGCTACACTCAGAGGGAACTAGTGATAAGTTTGGGTCATTTATAGGGGTAACCAGAGATTAATCCCTGTAAACTGGCTGTCTGAAACCTGTCATCCCTCAATCTAAAAGCTCATGGAATTTGCCAAAATGCATATACTTTAATCTGCTTTTAGGGGAAACATTCCCAGGGGTGACCTTTGGATCAGATTAGAAAATAACACATGTAAATAAGATTTTCAGATCTACACACATTATTTTCCATGAGAAATCTATTCACATAAACAACAGGTGCAACTGTTCACAAGTTGTCAGTGCCCATGGTAACTTCAAAGGGGAAAATGCACATATGCTTTACCTTTGATAATGTGTTTTCTCCAGCCCACCTGTGCTGTTCCTTCCCTCCCTGCTTGCCTTTCTGTCCCATCTTCCTTCGGATAGATCTCTGAATTTGACCTTGGCTTATTCAATCCTTGACTATGACTGAACTCTGCCTGCCACTGACCACTGCCTGATTCTCATCTATGATTGAACTCTGTCTGCCTCCGACCACTGCCAGACTGTCAACCACGCCTGTACCTATCCTGCCCCGGACCCTAGCCTGTGACTCGCCCGTTTTCATGGACTTTGACCTTCTGAATAGAGACCCACGCCTAAGTCCTGCTGGTCTGGGCAATCGAGGGCTCAATCTATGGGGAATGAGGACTGGTACAGGTGAAGCTCCAGTTGGGACTCTGCCACAGCCAGCTCCACCAGCCGAGGGTGAGGAACCTAGGTTGCGCCAACTCTACCTTGGTCCAAGGATCCACACCCACAACACTAATAGTATGCATTAATTGCCGAAAATGAAATAAACACAAACAAAATGTAAAAACCTGAAACCCTGAAAACGTAAAATGAACAAAAATCTCCAAAAAACAAAATGAGGATGAAAATAATTAGTATGCATATCCCTAATAGGTACCAAATATAAATTGGCCAATAAAGGTGTTACATGTCATGATCCCATTTATGGCAGCCATTAGCCAGACTACCAGCATTATTTTGAATAATCTGAAGACTCTGTACAGCATAATTAGGAAAATCCAAATATATACTTTTACAGTAATTAAGCCCAGACTACCCAAAGGCTTGCATTATTGTAACCAAATCAGATTTTTAAATTAAAAGATGCATCTGCTTTGCCACATACTGTACAAACAGAAGCATATTTAATAACAGCTGCTGACTGATCTATAATGTCAAGATGAGAGTATATAAATACTCCAACAAAACATAGCATATTAGAGAAAGTCAAACTAGAACCATCCAATACAACCAAAGGGGCCATTAACAAAGGGGAAAGTTTCCTTATCCAGAGTAATTCAGATTTGAATGGGCTTAGTTTTAATTTGATCTGAACCACCTAGCAAGTAAGATTAAAATTATTCAATCTATCCAGCATAACGTCTCTATTTTTACCCAATGGGAATACAGAGCTGTGTGTTGTCGGCATATGTTAAAAAAGACATACCCTGGTCTCACAACAATATAGCTAAAGGTAAAAGATACAAATTGAATAAAATAGGTGATATAATCGCACCCTGTGGACCATCATTCTTCACAGGCACAGAAGAGAAACAATTGCCTAGCACCACATGCTGTATGCGAACATCTTAGTAAGAACTAAACTACTCTAAACAAGTATCAAAGATCCCCAAAGATGACAAATGGTAAATCAAGAGCAAATGATCGATGGTATAAAATGCTGACGTGAAGTCCATCACAGTTTCAATCCCCTGATCTAATTAACGATAAAGGGAATAAAATAGTACAATGAAAGTACCTTCAGTACTGTTTACAAAGCCCAAATTGTGACTCACCCAAGATCATATTTTTATCCAGCAATTTACCATTGAGTTGACAAACAACTACTTTTTCCAGCAACTTAGATACAAAAGGGAGATTAGATAGACCCCAGGCGATGGCCTCCAACTCCCAACAATGTCATCAAAAACTGAACTGTGCCCCCCCCCCCCCCCATTTCCAAATACTTAAAGATTGTCAATGGCCCCTCCTCCTCCCACCCTCATCCCAAAAGGAAACCAAAAACATTGGGGGTATAGTGCCTCCCTCCCCTCCCTCAGTCCATTCTCCACATGAATTAAAAAATCATTGGGGTTCAGTGGTACCCCCATCCTGAACCCCCCTGCATCACCAAGCACTCCCCGAATTCCCTGATCCCCTGCCCATACCCCCAAAACTTCAAAAATCTGCTGCGGTTCCAGTGATAGGGCCTGGGGCGCTCTCTAGCCTCTGACCTGGTCGGAGCCATTTTTCAAAATGGTGCCAACCTGACTATGCCCCTATTACATACCCCCTTTAAGTATTTGGAAAGGGGTGACACACTTAATTTTTTTTATGACAGGGTTGAAGGTTGGGGGGTCATCA
Organism: Rhinatrema bivittatum; assembly: GCF_901001135.1. Taxonomy (NCBI): domain Eukaryota; kingdom Metazoa; phylum Chordata; class Amphibia; order Gymnophiona; family Rhinatrematidae; genus Rhinatrema; species Rhinatrema bivittatum. The sequence continues at coordinate 61,776,105 of NC_042626.1, read as the reverse complement.
CTGTGCACAGACTGTACTCTAGTTTTTACACTTTGGGGTGTTACGGCCACCTCAAGTGGCAGCCCTAGGTTGAGCCAGGGGACAGCTCTGAACCCTGCTCAACATTGTCTTTTTGCCATGGGATTTTGGCCACTTACATGGCCCTTTAAATGTAAAATGGGAGGATTAGGGTCCCATGGCTCTAACATTCATTTAATGAATCCCCAGGAGGAGTTGTTATTTTATCATGGTTGAACACTTTCTCGGTAGGCCACGATAAAATATTAACATGAAATTGCCTAGTAATGAGCTGCTTTACATGTATTTGCATTATTCATAAAAGGAAAAGAGGATCATTATAATAAGGATGGCAACTGGGAAGGGCCATGACAAATATTGCATATATTGTGCAATATACACTGTTTAACGTGCATTAGAGCCCTACTGTGGTTAGATGCATCTCCCAGTTAGATTGTGAGCACTGGAGGGTAGATTTTCTAAAATTGCGCGATCGCGTACTTTTGTTCGCGCACCAGGCGCAAACAAAAGTTCGCTGGATTTTATAAGATACGCGCGTAGCCGCACGTATCTTATAAAATTCGAGGTCGGCGCGTGTATCTTATAAAATCCGGGGTCGGCGCGCGCAGGTTGCACATTTGTGCAACCTGCGCGTGCCGAGCCCAGCGCGCGCTGCCTGTTCCCTCCGAGGCCGCTCCAATTTCGGAGCGGCCTCGGAGGGAACTTTCCTTCGCCCTACCCCCACCTTCCCCTCCCCTCCCTTCCCCTACCTAACCCACCCCCCCGGCCCCATCTAAACCCCCCCCTTACCTTTGTTTCATGATTTACGCCTGCTAAAAGCAGACGTAAATCTGCGCATGCGCACCGGCCGGCTGCCCCGCACCATGTTCTGGTCCCGGGGGCTGGTCCGGAGGCCGCGGCCACGCCCCCGGAACGCCCCCGGGCCGAAACCACGCTCGCGTCGTCACCCCCAAAATGCCACGTCACGCCCCCGAAACGCCACATCATTCTGCCACGCCCCCCAACACGCCCCCTCCCGCCCCTTTTAAAAAAACCCGGGACTTACGCGCGTCCCAGGGCTCTGCGCGCGCCGGCAGCCTATGCAAAATAGGTGCGCCAGCGCGCGAGGGCCCTGCGCACGTAAATCCGGCCGGATTTACGTGCGCAGGGCATTTAAAATCCGCCCCTCTGGGAACAGAGAACTACCTATAGTACCTGAATGTAATCTGCTTTGATCTTCCTGAAAAACAAATATAAAATTAAATAAATACAAAACAAAAATACAAATACAATAGATTACAAACTGACTAACAGATGACAGTGTATAATAGTAAATGAAACCTATTCTGAAGAGAGAATAGTGATAAGTGGAATGCCTCAAGGATAAGTTCTGGGAGTCATTCTCTTCAATATCTTTGTAAGCGATATAGCAGAGGGGATAGAAGACAAAATTTGCCTTTTTGTGCAAGAGTGGATAGATACACCTGAAAAAGTAAAGAGAATGAGAAGTAATCAGCGGCGGATTCACGACGTCAGACCGGCCCGGGTATTCGCCGCCCAGGCCGGCCCAGGACACATCAAGTGGTCTGCCGAGCGGCCACGCTCCACGCTCACGGCCACGCTCCAATCCGCCCCTGGAAGTAATCTAAGAAAACTTGGAGTGATCGAAGGATTGGCAACTAGAATTCAATACCAAGAAGTGAAGAGTCATGCATTTGGGGTGCAGTAATCCCACGCACGGGCCTGCTCACCTTCATGATTCCACAGCGGGTCCCGGGACAACCTCCCTCACAGTAGTTGCTGCCAGCAGACCCCATCCTATTGGTGGCTGAAGAGAGGGAGAGAAGTCAGGCAAGACACCAGCAGACCCCATTCCACTGGCAGCTGATGAAGAGGCCCAGAAAAGCAGGGAGGGCCATGAGAGTGTAAGTGTGCTTATTTGTGTGTGTGGGTGCACATGCTAGAGGCTTTGCGACTGGGTGTGTGAGAGGCTGTCTGTGTGCGGGTGTAAGAAGCTATGTGCGAGTGAGAGAGTGAGTGTGTGTGTGTGTGTGTGTGTGTGAGAGAGAGAGAGAGAAAGAAACTGTATATGTATGGGGGAATGTATCTGTGTGAAAGGTAACAGTGTGTGAGGTGGGAGTATGTGAGAGAGGGGGGAGTGTATGAGGTTGGGAGTGTATGTATATGAGAGGGGAGAATGTGTGAGTATGAGAATATGTGTTAGTGTGTGAAAGGGGGAATATGTTAGGGGGGAGGCTTTGTGTATGCGTGTGAAGGAGGATTCTGTGTGTGTCTGTGTGTGAGAAGGGGAGTATGTGTAAGACGGAAGCTGTAAGTGTGTGTGTGTGTTTGTGTGTGTGTGTGTGTGTGTGTGTGAGAGAGAGAGAGACAGACAGAGAGAGAAAGAGGATGTGTGTGAGTGCCTTCCCCTATCTTCCCCAACTAATCTATGACAATTTCAGGGCATCTGGAAAACAAAAGTTTCCAGGTATGTGTAACCCGGGTGCTTGTCGGGTTACCAATAAGCCCTGGGTATTTAGTGACTGTGTCAGCTAGTCAGTGTAGGATGAATTTTGGGAGGTCCATGCAGATGCAGCCCTTCCTTCTGTGGGACTTGCTATGGCCTGCCCACTGGTAATACTATAAAATAGCTCCCTACGTTCAGAGCGGGGTACAATATGAACATGCACAGTCAAATGAACAGGAGAGAACAGGACATTACAGAATTCTTCAGTAAGAGGGGAACAACATATAGGCACAAGAGAATTCACTCTATCAAGTCAGGGGGCCAGTAGCGTGGTCAGTAGTCAGCTCTCTCCAAGGAGGGACATACTGGGGATAATCCGTTATCGTTTAGGTTCGGGAATGCTTTTTTGAAGAGGAGAATAGTAGAGAATGATTGAAGGACAGACCAGAAATCAGAGTGTTCAAGAAGGGTTTAAGGTGACGGAGTAAACGTAGTTTGTAGGAGGAGTTGATAATATTTCTTATGTGGTTGCGCATAGAGAGAGAGGGGTCAATTGTGACACCCAGATTGCATACACATTGGGAGATGGTGATGGAATGGGATTCAAAAGAAAAATTATTGAGTGTGCTATCGATAGGATAATGTGATAAAATAATGATTTCTGTTTTAGAGATGTCGAGGGCTAATTTATTGCTGTGGAGCTATTTTTGGATAGTTGTAAGACAGTGGATGAGGAAAGATTCTGTAAGGTCCCATGTTTCTTTCAGTGGGTAAAAGAATTGAATATCGTCGGCATACATTTTATATTGAACTCCAAGGTCAGCAAGGGTGCAGCATAAAAGTAAAGGTTAAATAAGTCAGCAGAGAGCAGATCCTCGGGGTTCCCCAGATTTCAGAGGCGCCACAGAGAAGGTAAAAGAGTAGATTTGGACTTGTTGGGTCCTGTTGTTGAAGTATGAAGAGAACCAGGCCAGAACAGAACCAGTTATACCTACAGAGTGCAATCTTGAAAGTAAGATGGAATGATTAACAGTGTCAAATGTAGCAGAGATGTCAAAGAAATACAGAAAGAACGCTGAGCTTTGGTCAAAACCCTGTCTCACTGGAGAGCAGCAGTAATTCCTTGTTGTAGTGCTTCCTGAATGCAAACTGATATTGGTTAAGGATAAATAAAGTTGCTGAGTTGGTGAAGAACTGTTGTTTCTAAGCTTTTGGCCATGAAAGATAGAGAGGAGATCGGGCAGTAATGGAGATGACAGTAGGATCAGCTGAAGGTTTTCTGATTATGGGTCGGACAGAATCTTGTTTTAGTGGGTCAGGGATGACACCACATTGAAGTGATGAATTAATGAACTTAGTAATAAATGGAGCAATATCCAGTTTAATCGGTTTAAGTAGTGTAGGGATTAAGGGGATTAGACAATGGTTTCAGGTTATTGATAATCTCAGTGGTAGGAGGAGGTCCTTTGAATTTAGGACAGAGTTCAGAGATAGAGAGAGTTAAGCTTTTTGTTGTTTTACGATCCAGGCCAGAGTCAGGAAGGGTTTCCCTAATCAGTGCACAACCTGTCTGGTTGGGATGCTCCCTCTGGGTACATTTTTTGAACTTTTACCTTTTAAGAATAGGGGCTTTGCTGATGCCTGTTCAGCTCCTGGACTCAGGGTACAGGGAACCCTGGATCTGGACCTGGGCAGATTAGGGAAGACATGTAATCCATTAACCTCAATGAGGAAGGAAGTGTCAGTGACCTGCTGGGAGCCACCCCAGTGTTATTCTGAGTTTTGTATGCCTAATTTTAAGATCCAACTTTGAGACAGCATCTTCACTGGAAATCCAAATGATCATCAAAACAATGAACCCAGCTAAACACCCTATTGATGCCATACCCATTACGACGATCAAAAATATTGAACCATCAATGAATCTCTGACTGACATTGTAAACCTATCCCTCACTGAAGGAAACTACCCAGAATGCCTAAAATCTGCAATTATCAAACCCATTATGAAAAAGAACAATCTTGATCCAGAAAACCCACTGAACTATCGACCCATATCAAATCTACCCTTCATTGCCAAAATCATTGAGAAAATCGTCCACTCCCATCTCAGTGACCACCTTGAAGAAAACAACATCCTACTACCCATACAATTTGGCTTCAGGAAACAACTGAACACAGAGACTCTACTACTATCATTAAATGACACCGTACTCAAAGGTTTCGAAAAGGGCCACAACTACCTGCTAGTCCTACTCGACCTATCAGCTGCCTTTGACACGGTAAGCCATTCTATCATGATTGACCGCCTATCAGAAATTGGTGCAAAAGGGGACAAAATGGCTGCCGAAGAAGGACGGTAAAATGCTGAGCTCCCGGGGTTAACTGCTTGCTTTGCTAGATATTGCCTGAAATTCTACTATTTTTCCTGTGGATATGCCACATACAAAATGGAAAGCAAAGCTAAAAGATATTACTTCAACTCCAGTTTCATTATCCCGCCAACCTTGGATTGAGGAAGTGTTTGCAGGACTAGCGTTGGCAATGCCGGAGGAAGGGGCCGCTGGAGGAGTTGGTGATGAGCAGACGCTAAGCCTCCTGGCCTTGGAAACATCGCTGAGCCCCGGCGCGCCAACTGTTCCAGCCCCCCCGTTTGAGGGGAGAGAATTCGACCCGATTACATCTGCCCTGTCGGAAGGAAAATCATCAATATCGCTAGAGGTAGGATCTCAGAGAGGGAGTGAATGTTATGCACTACCCTTGGTGAGCCTTGAGATATCAGGCTCCAGAGGCCTATCTAATGAAGCACTGCAGTGAGCTATCGTGGAAGCTGACCCCCTGAAGAAAGAAGGAGGAGAGGGAGAAATACAAGTGATTTGTGGTATCCCCGAATCTATGTCTTCTAATGTAATTTGGGGGATATCCTGAAGGCTATTTCTTCCATGGAAAATGCAATAACATCCTTAACAGCGATGGTAAAAGAGAGTATTTCCAAGAATCAACTTTTGGAAGGAAGAATTGAAAAAATTGAAACTTCCGTGGATGGTATGGAAAAGAAAATAGTGGAAATGGGAAAAATTCAAGCAAACTTGATAAAGTTGGAGACTATTCAAATATTGAAGATGGAAAACCTTGAGAATTTAACTAGAAGAAATAATATAAGAATTCTTAATTTTCCCAATTTGGGGTTACTTGCACACCGAGAACTTTTTAGAAGTTATAGTCTTAATTTATTAAAATTCTCAGAACAAGATCTACCTAAGATTGAAAAAATGTACTACTTCTCCAAATCAACTGGAGCAAGAAATTCTGAAGAACAGAAAGAGAAAGAGAAAGAGAAAGAAGCAGCCACATTTGATTTATCATCCATCTTGGAAAAATCCTACGAATTAGTAGTGGAAGATAGAGCGACATTATTTGTACAATTAGCAACATCTGCTGAAATAGATTTAATCCTAAGAACATTCTTCCATAACCAATCGTTGAAATTCTACGGCTACCTGATAAAACTTTTTCCTGGTATTGCAAAGACTACCCAAATCAAAAGGAAAAAATTTCTAGAAATGAGGGAAGAAACTATGGCAAAGGGAGCTAAGTATACATTGCGATTTCCATGTTATTGTACTATAGTATATAGAAATTCAAGATATAGATTTGGAGAGCCAGAACAGTTGTGTTTGTCTCTCACCTCCCACTCTAATTGATCTTTAGGGGGATGTTGACATAAAAACAAGTAACACTAGTTATTCCGAAGCATATTCTGTATTAGTTTAAATATATTTTCCTGTTATTCTGCTTATAAGACATTTTGTCCCCTCTCAATTACCTGTATTATTATGATATGTATAGAATGGGGATTGTTTGTTTTCTTTATTATATCTCAAAATGTTTTTCATGTAAAATCCTCATCTTTAAATGTTATTATTTCTGAACTTTTTGTTCTGTATATTTTGAAAAATTTAATAAATAGATTATTATTAGAAATTGGTGCAAAAGAAAATACCCTACAATGGTTCACATCATACCTATCACAAAGAACCTACCAAGTGTGATCAACGACACCCTTTAAAAAAAAATAAACCTAGACACCGGAGTTCCCCAAGGCTCCGCTCTATCAGCAACACTCTTCAACATCTATCTGCTTCTAATATGTCACTTCCTATCAACCCTTAATCTGACCCACTTCATCTATGCGGATGACATACAAATATTAATACCAATACACAACTCGCTGGAAGAATCCTACAAAAAAAACAGCCATTTACCTAAACAGAATAAAGCAAATACTAACCAGCATGAAACTCATCCTTAACTTTGATAAAACTGAAATAATCATATTAGACAGAAAGAACACTACCACCATTCAACCTGATGAACCAAAAAGTGGTTATCTCTCCGGTCAATCATGCCCACAATCTAGGAGTCATAATTGACTAGGAACTTTCCTTCAAGAACCACATCACAACTAAAATCAAAAACGGATATCATAAACTCCTAACACTTCGTCAATTAATACCTTTCCTCTCCCACAATGACTTCAGATCAGTCCTTCAACTACTCATCTTCTCCAACCTGGACTACTGCAACTCCCTCCAACTTGCCCCTCAACATCATACGACCACTCAAAATCCTACAAAACGCAGCGGCAAGAATACTAACTGGATCTAAAAAACATGATCACATTACTCCGACACTGATATCACTGCACTGGCTCCCAATAAAATTTAGGATGGAATACAAAATATTATCCATACTACACACAATAATATATGAAGAACAAACAAACTGGCTAAGTTCACCCATAAAATTGCATGCACCAAACAGAAACCTCAGATCAGCAAATAGAGGACTATTAAAGATTCCATCTGCTCGTTCTAAACAACTCACCTCAACTAAAAAGAGAGCAATTTCTCTAGGAAGCCCTAAACTCTGGAACTGCCTCCCAACTGAACTAAGAACACAAGAAAACTTAAAAACTTTTAAAAAAGAACTAAAAACATGGATGTTCACCAAAGCATATCAACTCACCCAATGACTTAAAAACACCACTCCCATCCTATTAACACTAGCATAGCTGGTAGACGCGATACAAGAGAATATTACAACAATGAACTGAAACATGTTAAGATTAACCATAAACTAAGTTTATAAAAAGATACTTTCTATGTTAAACCTTTTGGAAACTCTGTTAATCATCGAAACTTTGTAAACCGTTGTGATGGCGAAACCGAACGATGGTATATAAAACGCGATAAATAAAATAAATAAATAAATAAATCCAGGAGGAAGTTCTGACTGCCCTTCCTTCCTGTCGGGAGCATCTAGAATCCTGCTCCAAGGGATCCCTCCCATCAGGGATCCAAAGGAAATAGTAAGGACTGCATCCATAACAAACTCTGAATCAACAAACTGTAGGCAAATGCAAAGCCTAACATCCGTGAAATTATCCATTCGGTGCTTCCAAACCCCTGGGAAGAGAGAAAGTTTATCTCTCAGTGCAGAGACTGCAACATTGTAGCATCGCCAGTTGGAAGGAGTGGCTCTGCCCAGCTAAAGGACACCCTGCCCACCCGGGGCCCATATTTTCCCAAATCCGGGAGAGTAGGAATTCCCCTGGGTGGCATTTAATCTTCCTGTACAGACTGAGGAGGAAATTAGGACAAGCGAAAATCCTTGTGCTGATGTGGATTCAGATTTTTGCCATTTGACTCATTTTCATCAGTAAAGATTTATTTGGGCACCAACATAGTGAGTCCAGTTGCTTTTTGGCAAAACCAGCAAACGTTGGGGAAAAAAATACCCTGGGTAACCCCCAGGGATAGCAGAACAGACACAAGGAGCCACCTTAGCACTTCGGGGCCTTGGCAGTCACCTCCCCCCTCCCCCCACCACCACCACTCGACCGAGGATCCAAGCCCTGGAAGGAAGAGTCAGTGTTTGAACTAGCTAGGGAAGGTTCCTGTTTCCACAAGTACAACAAATACTTGTATGGCCTCATCGGGTAGCAACCTGCATGGGGTTACATATGGAGAGCGAAATTTTTTTAATCCTTATTTGTTTTAATTATTGCTTGATGTTTGATGTGTCCACTGTTTTGAAATGTTGTACGGGAAATTTTGAATATTATATTTATTATTTATTTGTTTTATATTCTACTTTTCTGGCACTTCAAAATGGATTGTATTCAGGTACTGTAGGTATTTCCTTGTCCCCAGTGGGCTCCAACCTAAGGGGCAGATTTTTAAAGGAGTGCGCGTGCGGGGTACATTTGTGCGTGCTACCCGGCGCGCACAAATGTACACCCGATTTTATAACATGCGTGCGCTGCCGCGCTCATGTTATAAAATCCGGGGTCGGTGTGCGCAAGGGGGTGCACACTTGTGCACGCCGAGCCCTAGGGGAGGCCCGATGGCTTTCCCCATTCCCTCCGAGGCCGCTCCGAAATCAGAGCGGCCTCGGAGGGACCTTTCCATTCGCTCCCCGCCACCTTCCCCTCCCTTCCCCTATCTAACCCACCCCCCAGCCCTACCAAAATCCCCCCTTCCTTTGTTCTCTATGTTACGCCTGCCCAAGGCAGGCGTAACTTGTGCACGCCGGTCAGCTGCTGGCGCACCATCCCCCAGCATGGCCGATGTGCCAGAGGACTCGGGTCTGCCCCCTTCCCGCGCGCCGCCACGCCTATGCAAAATAGGCTCGGCACGCGCAGAGGCAGGTTTTCGGGGTTACGCGTGTAACCCTTTGAAAATCTACCCCTAAGTTTGTACCTGGGGCAATGGAGGATGAAGTGACTTGCCCAAGGCCACAAGGAGTAGCAGCAGGATTTGAACCTGTTTCCCTGGTTTTGGTTTGGATAGGCAACCAAGTTCCGACCTTAGCTCCACCCCAACTCCAACCCCAGCTCTGCCCCCACTGCCAATTTCTTATTTTGCATTTAAAGATAATATCATTCAGTCTTATGTACATACTTTGAATAAATCATAGATTAGAATTATTCATTCCCAGATCTACCAATAAAATACTTCATGTTAAAAAACTGTTAGGGGCTTCTTCCTGCCTGCAAGCAGGGATGGCCTGCCCCTGAGGAAACCAACATTGCTAATAGAAGTGTCCGCATTAAGTGAGAGAGATCATAGAGCACCAAGAGATGTAATCAGAGAACAGGAAAATGTGGTCTAGAGATATAGAAACAGTCCTCATTGTGTGGGCACTACTCACCTGCTTAAAACGAACACCCAATCTCACCTTGATATGTTGCCCCAGCATTTTCCCCCATGGGGAAGTGGGCGAATGGTTAGGGCTTGTGTGTGGTGAACTCTCTCAGGGTCGATGTAAGGGTATTAGGCACCCTAGGTGAATCTTACAGCCTTATGGGCCTCCCCACCCTCAGCACACAAAGCTAATAATTATGCATCTATAATAACAGATTTTACATGAATAAAAGACATTCAAAATACAGTTTTCTGAGGAAAAATGATCACTTACACAACATATTTACATGCACTGCAGTGGTGCCAATGAGGAAACTCTGCAAAGACACTTGGAATCCATATGGTATCAGGCCAATTGTAAAGTGTGTTGGATTTGGCTCTTGGCCTTCACTAAGCCATAAATAAACGAAACTACAATTACAATATACTAAACCTCCCATTCCAAAACAACACTAAATCCAGGGTTCTTTTTCTTTTCTTTCACTGGCTTTTTTTTCCCTAACATCTTTGATAAACAGGCCTGTATGTTCAGCTGGTGTGTACACACACATTTTCCTTGGTTTTAGCTGGAGTCCTCGAGTACATTGCTAGGATGCATTGACTATATCTTGACTCTCACCGAACTTACTCTTAAATAAAATCACGCGCGGAGGTCCCCTGCCGTGAAATTTTAGTTCTGCTGTGGATGCTGGGTGAGTTAAAAATTAAAGAAAACGAGGCAGATCTGCGGTGCTAACTGAAGGGAGTGAAAGCCATTAAACCAGGTTGGAGGACTTATCTCTTAACTGGGTGAACTAAGGATGAACTGGTAAAACTGGGAATGGTGTTGGTGCGTGCCCCTTTTAAAATCCCTTGATTTGCGTGATAGAAGAGGGATTTACGCACACATGCGCACCCACTTAAAATCTGGCACACGGGCGGGTGGCTAGGCATATGTTCATATATTAGAAAACGTTAGCGTCCCTGGGCGCAGGCTGATGTATGGATGCAAATGTGCACACACACACAGGGATGGAATTAGCTTATTTCATTATAGGCGAAACATAAATATGTTTAAATAAATAAATAAATACAGTACCTGAATGTAATCTGCTTTGAAGTGCTGAAAAGCAAAATGTAAATTCGAAAATCACTAAATTGATACCAATCTGTCGATGAAAGAACACATTTAATCCATGGTAAAAAAAAAACCAACTAATTTTACAAACTACATCTTCTAGGACATTTGAAGTTACTTTTCAAGCTACAGGATTTTCATTCAGTTCTGTAAGCTTTAATCCTTACCAGTCTCGATTATTGCAATGCTCTTTACATTGGTTTATCCTCAAGCACCCTCCATCCATTGAAGATAATAGCAAACTCTGCAGCTCAGCTTTTATCTGGCATCAAATTATATGATCACATTACACCTGGGCTTGCCTTCCTCCACTGGCTCCCCATGGATAGCAGAGTCCAATATAAAATCCTTACACTGGTTCATAAACTTTTCCTTAATGATTCACTTCACTGGTTCAATTCCATTTTACATATTTATAAACCAGTCAGGCTGCTAAGGTCAGCTAACAAAAATCTCTTGGAGATACCAACAGTCGCTGTCCCGATTTTGTGGATCGTACTCTCAGAAGACATCCGCCTCATATCAAATACTAAAGAATTTTTAAAAAGTACGTAAAACAAACTTTTGCACCATTGCCTATAATAATACATAGATGCAATACTCTTTTCCCATCAAGATCATTGCTTTCACCACTTATTTTATTTTTTTAATTGTTCATCTATTATTCTACGATTACCTATTTTGATTAACCACATTTTATTTTTATTATTTTATTGTTCTATTCTTTTACTTTGTATTATTGAAAAATTCTATGTATGTTTGCTGTACTGTAAACCGCTTAGATCTCTAATCCAATTGTACAGGCGGTATATAAGAATTTTAAAATCAATAAACAGTCAGAGCTAAAAAGCTCATATATGCCAGTATGTGGTCCACGCATGAGCGATGCATATTTTAAAAGTCGGAAGTTACACACGTATGTACGTGTGCATGAGGAACAGAAAAGGGGTGGAGTTGGGAGCGGGACATACCTCTGTATTTTACCTGTTACGCGCATACCTCTGTATTTTACAACTGGTGGGCGCAGCACATGGTGGCTTGTTAGCCACATAACTTTAATGAGCAAGTCTGCAGTTTTCGTGTTTTTGGCCTTTCATGACAGTTTGAAGAGTCCTGGTTAACTAGGGGGGGTGCAGGATGAAGAACCAGAGGGCTCTAGACAAGCTCGAGATTGACTGAGTAAACTGGTGGACTAATTTAAAAACCTGGGAATGTCCCTTGTGTGAGCAGGTTTTAAAATCCACTCACATACATACATTAAAGCTGGCAAAATCCTATGGGAGATACGCAAAGTAGGTTTGCTCAAGTAATCTTTTAAAATTAGGAGCATACCTGCGGCTTATTTAAAAGTATGTGTACATAAGTGCACGAATGATTTAAAATTCAAGCGATTCTCCGTTTGCATGCCAATATGTGCCTGTATGGGCATCCACGCGCTCGTTTTAAAATCAACCTGTATGTATTCAGTATTTGATTTTTATTTATACATGTGACCACTGGAATCTGCCCAGAACAGTATGGATGTATGTGGGATACAAACAATATTAAATAAATAAACACATACATACATACATACATACATACATACATAAATAAATAAATAAATAAATAAATAAATAAATAAATGTTTTACATTTTTTCCTCACAATATGTTAATCTGGACTTTTTAAAATGTTTAATGTAAATGTTGTTGTTTTTTAACTCAATTTTGCCCCATCTGGTAGTAAAAATGCAGCAATGTAAAATCAATATATTTTGTAATATACTAAAACAGAAATGCCGGCAGAAAAAGACCTAATGGTCCATCCAGTCTGCCTAGCAAGCTTCTTATGGTAGCAACTGCTGCTCCATGCAGGTTACCTCATGTTTCTGTTAAGGGTAGAAACTGCCGATCCGTGCAGGTTACTACCCTCAAGCTTTATGTCAGGGGTAACGAACTCCAGTCCAAGAGCCACAAACACTCCAGGATTTTAGGATATCCACAGGGGCGGATTTTAAGAGCCCTGCTCGCCTAAATCCGCCTAAATCCGGGCGGATTTAGGCGAGCAGGGCCCTGCGCGCCGGTGCGCCTATGTTCAATAGGCCTACCGGCGCGCGCAGACCCCGGGACTCGCGTAAGTCCCGGGGTTTTCCGAGGGGGCGTGTCCGGGGCGTGTCGAGGGGGCGGGCCCAATCCGTGTGGCATTTTCGGGGCGGGCCATAGCATTTCGGGGGCGGGCCCGGGGGCGTGGCCATGCCCTCCAGACCCGCCCCCAGGTTGCGTCCCGACGCGCTAGCGGCCCGCTGGCGCGCGGGGATTTACGTCTCCCTCCGGGAGGCGTAAATCCCCCGACAAAGGTAAGGGGGGGGTTTAGACAGGGCCGGGCGGGTGGGTTAGGTAGGGGAAGGGAGGGGAAGGTGAGGGGAGGGCAAAAGAAAGTTCCCTCCGAGGCCGCTCCGATTTCGGAGCGGCCTCGGAGGGAACGGAGGTAGGCTGCGCGGCTCGGCGCGAGCCGGCTATACGGAATCGATAGCCTTGCGCGCGCCGATCCCGGATTTGCGCGGCTACGCGCGTATCTACTAAAATCCAGGGTACTTTTGTTTGTGCCTGATGCGCCAACAAACGTACGCCAAATTGCGCTATTTGAAAATCTACCCCACAATGAATATGCATGAGATAGATCTGCATGCACTACCTCCATACAAATATACCTCATACATATTCATTGTGAATATCCTGAAAACCTGGCCTGTTTGTGGCTCTCCAGGACAGGAGTTGACCACCTTGCCATATCTTAAAGGTGGTAATACTACTAGAAATCTTTTTTCAATGTAAGCAGCCTTGATAATTCAGACAATGCTGCTTGAATGTGCTTTGCTTTTGGACTTGTCTGTAGCAGTCCTGCACTCCCCCCCCCCATCTTCAGCCGCGAACAGAAAGGGCTCCATTCGCGGCCCACTGGGGCCTCCCTTATCTTCAAAGCCGCCAAAAACAAATAACTAGACAGCTGATTGGTGCTACAGCCACAGGTCATTGGAAGGTAGTCAGGAATAGACCATCCTTTCCTCGACTGGGCTTTACAGTGTAACCGGACACCGTATAACAGGCTGCATAACCGGGCTGTCTGGTCCAAAACCGGGCAGTTGGTCACCCTAAGCAGCTCTATTAGTGGCTTCCATCTTTCACATCTGTCCCCTGGATTTTACATTGCTTAATTCATTTTTGGGCATTTTTTCACACTTTTTGTAGTCACTAAAATGCTATAATTGTTAACACATTTAAATTTTGTAAAACCCCCTTTGGGGTCTTATTAGGCTCTCCTGACACTCAGCCTGGTATCCCTTGAACTTATTTAATTTTAATGTATTTTAAAAATGTTATTGCTAATGGTGCCAAGATCGCCATTGTGAATTTATTTTAGAGTAAGAGAGTAAACATATTATATGCGGTCTACATGAGGTTATCTTGGAGCATGTCGTCTGTTCTTTAATCTTTTTGGTTTCTTTGCATAATTTGATTTTGTGTTTGTTTGCTGTATGCCGCTTAGGACCTGTGGTTTAGCGGGTTATTAAAAAAAATAAAATAAATTATGCTTTCCGGACCTTTTTGAGCCCTCCCGATCTCGGGCCATATAGTCTTTACATCTTTTTTTTTTACTTCCTTCCCTCTTTTTAAGACTTTTTATCCTGGCATGGCCGTGAAACAGGAAGTGACGTCACTGACACTTGGTCCGGACTTCCTAAAGCGCTGGGGAGAATCTCCTGCTTCCCTGCAATGACAAAGCACGCCCTACCATGACAGCGGCAGATTCCCCAAAGCTACGGTTGCTATAACAAAAGTAACCCTATGGCTCTCTGTCGCCACCGCGGCCCGTAGGAAATCGCCACTGGCTCAGCCCCCTCCACCACCGCGGGACTCAGCGGCAGTCCTGCAGCTTACAGCCCACCCAGCACCATTGGCTCTTCGTGGCAGCACAACTCTGCCTTCCTCCCCTGCAGTATTGACGCTGCCTCTATAGTCCAGCAAATAAAACTAAATAAATAAGCATGTCCCCTCATTCCAGAAGCATCTCAGCGCATTATAACCCTAACAATTATTCAGCTCCAACCAGGCACTCTATTTCTTTTTTTTTTTAAATTTAACCCCATCTTACCCCGGTTTGCACTTGGACTTCTCTCCTCCATACCTAATTCACCCTCCTTTTGTGCGCCTCCCTCCTGCCCCACCTCAATCAAATATTTCTGTTTAGAGACTCCACTAGTTGAGAGATCAGAAGTCCACTCGGCCCACCCTTCTTCGGCTTTCCTAACCACTCTTTATGCAGTAATCCAGAGGAATGCTAAAACAAAAAAAAAAGTATGGTGCTTCTGTAATTCTGCAACATGATGAAAAAGTTCCTTCCTTATCCTAGAAACGGTGACCAGTGAATGTCTCTGGAGTCTATGTCAGCCCTATAATTATATCATACTTATTACTTGACAATCTTTTTCCTAAAAAAAAAAAAAAAACTGCCTAGTTGTCTTTTGACTAGCTAAGAATATCTCCATTGATAACATGTTCCATAATTTCACCAATAAAACATTCTTCTGAAGGCTGTGAAATTTATTTCCGCTTAGCATCAGACAGTACTCCCTTGTTTTCTTTGTTTCTCAGGGGATATAAAGGTTACATGTAAGATCCTTGTAGGATCCATTGATATATCTCTTTAATGGAATTAATTTCTCCACCTTCAGGTTTTGTTTTTTTTAAGACTAGCTAAGTTTAGACAATGTTACAATATTTGAGCATACAATAAAAGCTAAAAACAAAGGCTTAGATATCTTTTCTAACATTTGGATATCTTTATTGAGGATGGGTGCTAAAAACTAAACTCCATACTCCAAATGTGGCTTCTGAAGATCTTATTCAGTGGAAGGGTGAAGTCTTTGGTTTCTTGCTTCTACTGCCTTCCACCCTCCTTTCTCCCCACAATCAATGCATGTCAGCATGTGAGCAGATCTGATATCTTTCTAGGTCATGGAATAATGTTTTTTACCTTCCATCTGGTAAATGCAATTGATTGAGTTTCTACAGGGTTTTTGCCTTCTCCACAAAAGAAACAACTGCTCATACTAGGATAGTTTGAAGACTGTAGGGCCCAGCAGAATGAAATCATCTTTCAATCAAAATCTGTAAACATATAAACATTCATATGCACAAACATCCCAAATAAATTACTCTGTGCCCTGCTGTTTGCACATCTGTTCTGTCTCAAATCCTGGTCTGTCACGGTCTTTCCTCAAGAATAACCTCAAACAGGAAAGTCAACCAGAAACTAGCAAAGGACATTGGCACTCTGGTAATTTATGTTCTCTCACATAGAAAGAATCTCTGGGCTAGTTAAATGCTCTCAAATTGCAAGTGGGAAGGGTATGTGCTAAAGACACTAAAAATATATGCAGTAAAAGTAAGAAATATAACATAAGAAATGCAATTCTAGGTCAGAGCAAAGGTCCATGAAACCCAGCATCCTGTCTCCAACAGTAGCCAATCCTTCTTGCTTATAACTAGGGATATGCAGTGGCATTCCCAAGTCTACATGGCTAATAATGGTTTATGGATTTTTCCTCCAAGAACTTGTCTAAACCCAACTACACTAATTGCTTTCACCACATCCTTTGGCAACAAATTCTACAGTTTAATGCTGTGCTGAATGAAAAATACTTTCTCCAGTTTACTTTAATGTGCTCCTTATTAGATTGATGGAATGTTCTCTTGGGCATGTTTTAATGGCAATGTATGTTTGATAATATTAAATCTTATTGTTTTTCTGCCTATTGTAAATTTGTTTTGGTGATGATGTTTCAACAAAAAGAGATTTTCATGAAAGAGTTTTCCCTGTTTACCTGTTCCACCTCATTCAAGATTTTATAAACCCCTATAAAATAATATCTCAGCTGTCTTTCTTCAGGCTGAAGAGCTGTAACCACTATTCCCTTTAAGCTGTGTGAGTGTGTGCATGCGCACGATAGGGATGTGAATCGGGCTTCAGACGATTGAAAATATCGTCGAGGCTCCCCCAAAACGATAGGAAAACCCCACGATATTGATCGTGGGGGTTCTCTTATCATTTTGGGGGAGGGCGGGAAAAACGGCACACAAAAATAACCCCTAAACCCACCCCGACCCTTTAAAACTAATCCCTTTGCTTCCCCCACTCTCCCGACCCCCCCCCCCCCAAAACATTTTACAGGTACCTGGTGGTCCAGTGGGGGTCCTGGGAGCGATCTCCCACTCCTGGGCTGTCGGCTGCCACTAATCAAAATGGCGCCGATGGCCCTTTGCCCTTACCATGTGACGGGGTATCCATGCCATTGGCCGGCCCCTGTCGCACGTTAGGAACACTGGATGGCCCGCGCCTTTTTTAAAGATGGCGCCGGCCATCCAGTAGATGTGACTCGGTTATTTACACTTTTTTTTTTTCCAATTTTTTATTTTTCTTTTATTTCATTACAAATTTAATAGAGAATTTATAACATATACAAACAAAGAACCATTACCAATGATAATAATTTTATAAACTCTCTTGTATAAATCAAAAATTTATAAAGCAATTTAGAACCTCAGGAGCTGAAAACAGAGCATACTAACTAAGAAAAAAAATTTATGATTAATGCAGTTTCTATCTTTTATAGTCCTCAAATAGAATTTAAACATTATCCATCTCACTCTTACATTTATCTATAAATGCTCTTAACTGGATCGGCTCATAGAAAATGTACTTGTTATCTTTATATGTAAACATACATTTACATGGATATCTAATGGCTAATTGAATCCCCAATACTTTAGCTTCTTGTATCATACCCACGAATTGTTTTCTTCTAATCTGAGTGTCTTTTGTGACATCTGGATAAAAAAAAAATATATTTAGGTTATTTACACTTTTGAATAATAGAAGGACTAGGGGGCATTGCATGAAGTTAGCAAGTAGCACATTTAAGACTAATCGGAGAAAATAGCCACTGCTATTAATTGCATCAGTAGCATGGGATCTTCTTAGTGTTTGGGTAATTGCCAGGTTCTTGTGGCCTGGATTGGCCTCTGTTGGAAACAGGATGCTGGACTTGATGGACCCTTGGTCTGACCCAGCATGGCAATTTCTTATGTTCTTGTGTTCTTATTAGCTAGATACTTCACTCAGATGCAGCTTCAGCACTGCTAACTACATCGATGGCAGGGTGGAAGGGAAATAGAACAAAAAGTCACTTACAAGGGACAAGAGAAAAAGTATGGGGAAAAAAAATTTAAAATAAAAAGTGAAAAGCTTGCTGGGCAGACTGGATGGACCGTTTGGTCTTCTTCTGCCGTCATTTCTATGTTTCTATGGGTGACCTGTCGGAGATGGAGAAGCGTGGATCCGGAACCGGATTTTCTGCCAGGGTCATCGAAGACGAAGCGAAATAATGCAAGAAACCGAGACAGATCACGAAGAACCGGGTCAGCACGCTCCCAGAGTGGTGAAGCCCAGGCCAAGGCTTTGCCATCCAGGAGAGAAAAGATATAGGTGGTCTTCGTCTGGGAAATAAGCCGGTTGCAGGCAGAAGTGCATGTTACATTGGTTCAAGAAACCTCTGCACATCTGTGGGTTTCCAGAGAAGCGTGGAGGTGCCGGCAATGGAACGGTCGGCCGAGGAACCGGCATAGAGGTAGAAGCGTTGAGCTTGTAAGACGTCGTGATTACAGATACGGCAGTGTCTAATCAGGTGCTCAAATTGTCTATGACAGCTGCAAGTGTTTCCAGGAACTTTTGTTGCTCACTGATTCTTTGTGCCAGGCCAGGAACAGCCTGCATAGCAGAGTCGTCTGCCGGGTCCATGGGCTTGGCAATCTGTTAGGTTTTGTAGGTTTCGTGGACCCTTGGCCTGAGGTTGGAGTTGACGCTATCTGAGGGGTTGGGCCCCATGTGTACCCACTGTCGGGAGGCGAGGTTGACTGGAAACAAAGAGAATAGGACCACGGCTGTGGTCCAGGAGAGAAGAGGTGTAGAAGAACTATCTGCATCACAGCCACGTGATCGGAGGCGCCTGCACAGCATCAGTACTGTAGGGTGCCCAAAGGAACGGGGCCAGAGAAAGTCAGTTCAATATTTTCGCAGTGCTGGGTAGGTCTGGAGAGAGAATATACCCGAGGAGCAGGTACCCAGAGTCAGAATCCACAGTCAGAGCAGAAATCCAAGGCAGGAATCGCAGGTCTGCAGAACAGGAACAAGTACCAGAGAAGCTGGTACTTGTTCCTGTTGCCAAGTCGGTTAGCATAGACCAAAGGAGGTGCTTAAGTATCTCAGACTTGTGATGTCATCAGCTGGGGGCGACCCCGGAGTTCCCGCCATTGGGCCTTTAAATGGAGGATGGATGGCGAGCGTGTGCGCGCCTAAGGAGGCCCGGAGTCGGAGGGTAGGTTGGTGGCATCCCAGCCGCCACGTGGAGCACTGAGAACCAGGAGGAGCGTGGCGGCAGCGGCTAGCCACAGCCGCAAGTTCACCCAGAGTGGAGAACCATGCATGACATGATGTGAGTTGGCTCGGCCGCGGACAACGGTTATAACACTCTCACTCTAACATGCTCTACCATACGCACACACAAGCTCTCATTCTCATGCTCTACCACAAACACAAGCTCTCACTCTCATATATATATATTTTTTATTTTATTTTTATTCAGTTTCAACTACATTTAAGTAATCATTCTTACTTCCAGAAAAAAATTGAGATTCACATAGTATATATCTTTAACAAGTACTGGAAAAACAGGAAAAACAATATCGAGAAATAATATATAGATTTTTACTCTTTCTTGTGGTAATTATAATCTATGTGCCCCCACAATAAAGATAATAGAAGAGTAAAGGGTGAGACAAAGGAAATACAATGGGAGTACTTAAACAATAACTATATAATATAAGCTGCGTGTCCGATCCTTACTAACAATGTACCTTCAAGACTAGATAGTAATTACAGAAGGGGTGGTTATATTCCTAGCATTTATTAAGGATTTTAATTGCTCTGGAATGAAAAAGATGAACGATTCATCCTTCGATCTAACCATACACTTGCATGGATATCTCAATAGGAAAATATAGCCTAAAGATATTACTTGTGATTTTAACTTTAGAAATTTGCGACGTCTCTCCTGAGTAACTCGAGTAAAGTCAGGATAAATCCTGACTTGCTGAGAAAAGAAACTAGCTGAGATATTTTTAAAGTATCTCTGCATTATTAGGCTTACATCAGCCTCATTAAAGAAGGTTACTAACAGGGTTCCACGCTCGAGAACTTCTTCAGATGAATTTTCTAGGAATTGCGTTAAATTTTCTAAAGCCTCTGACTGGATTTGCTTATTCCTTGAGTTTATCAATATAGGTAAAAAGTTCAACTTATTTACCACAGGGATATTTTGTTCTTCAAACTTTAAAATTTCCAACATATATTTTTTCAAAGTCATAAGAAAGTCCTGTCCTAAGACTTTGGGGAAATTTAACATTCGTAAGTTTAATCTCCTATTATAGTTCTCAAGTTGTTCTATTCTCCTATTCATATAATTATAGTCCTTTATAATTTTTGAAACACATTCAGAGTTTTTGACCAACGAAGATTCCACTTTCCCAAGCTGTTGCTTCAATTCGATAGGTTGTTTCTCCACCTTTTCCTCCAGTAAATCCACTTTTTCTTTTAGATGTTTTACCTCTGCCCCTTGCTTCTTATGGCATTGACCTAAGCCAGCCATTAAGTCCCACAACGCTTCAAGCGTTACCACTTCAGGTCTAGCCGGAATATTAAAAGACTCACCCATTTCCATTTGGGCAAAGTCCTCTCTCTCCTTTGCTGTCCCAGAGGTTCCCGCAGTCCCAGCCAGCGCTTCAGATTCACCGTCCGGTGTCGAGGTCAGGAAACCAGCCCCTGCTCCATTCAGCTCCTCCAAACGCAGCGGTACGCCGCCTGAACCAGGCAAGTCCTCTCTCTGGCCCCCACCATCCGGGGTCACTCGACCGACGTCATCTTTCAGCGCCCCGGGCGAGGGAGAGGAACCAGACAATCCCGGGGCCTGAGGTGGTTGCAGGCACGGAGGGCTCAAGGTTACCTCCCCAGGCGATTCCCTCGCTCCCTCGGGGGCAGTCGCAGCGGGGATTTCACCCTCCTCTTCTTGGTTCGGAAGAGATCGGTAAGCCGTTATCAATCTCTGGTTTGAGGGCATAGTGGCTTCGGAAGGGTACAGGCGCACTTTACCCTTTCTTTTTGCAGGCATCTTCGATGAAAATTTTTTCCAGAGTGAGACCGTTCCTCCGATCTACCTCACGCAGCGGCCATCTTGCTCACTAAACCTTCTCACTCTCATATACTCTCTCCCCCCACACACACACTCACTCTAATGTGCTCTACCATACACACATGCACACAAGCTCTCACTCTCACATGCTCTATCATACACACACACACACACACAAACTTCTCACTCTCATATGCCCTATCATACAAACAAACACACACAAACTCTTACATGCTCTACCACAACAACAAACTCACTTTCTCAACCCACCCTCCCACCCCTGCTGTCCCGGCTCCCATTCTTATACATACACAGATGCACACCCAGGTTCCCATTCTCACCCACAGACTATCTCAACTTACTTTATTCTGATCATTGAAGTGACAGTCTTTGACCAGTAGCCAAATATCAGTGCACCTTCTGGAATGTTGTAATCATGGGCCCTAAATTTGGACACGAGGAGCCATTTGGCAGTTGCATGATAACTCTTCCCCCTCCTTTGCCAAAGGCTTTGAACTCAGCAACCCAGACCCAGATGATGCAGCCTGAGTAGGGAATTGAACCCAAGTCCCTCCGCAGGTGGTGTATATCACTGTCAATGAGCCATCGGGACAGGCACTCCTGTTTTACAGGCATGATCCAAGATAGAGCAGCTTTGAAAAGTCAGTATAGATGTTAGAAGATTATTCCCTAAATTCACTAATACTATTTTCACACATAAACCTTTGATTTTCTGCATGTGTTACTGCAGTATTCAGTTCTGGATTAGTTAATCTACTTTCTCTAGCTGTTATATTCACACTGGTAAAGTACTCCAGCATTATGTGTAAATTAGTTTTCATTCAGACTTAATCCTAGAGTTGATACCAATACTCCATTTATATGCATTTAATCCAATAATATTTACTACTGGAATATCTAATCCAAGAGAGAAATTAGCTTGTGGATAGGACTCATATGTCTGAATTGGAGGATAACTCACTCTCCCGTTCCTTTTGAATGTGAACACAAGCAGCTCTGAGTGTGGAACAACTTAGATAAGAACATAAGAAATTGCCATACTGGGTCAGATCAAGGGGCCATCAAGCCCAGTATCATGTTTCCAACAGCGGCCAATCCAAGTTACAAGTACCTGGCACGTACCCAAACATTAAGAAGAGGTGCATATGAAAACAGTATTACTGTTAGAATTTCAAGACAAGCTCTATCCAAGGACCAATTTAAGCAAAGGTCATTTGTTATCAGTATATTTCAGTATCTGAAAATATATTTTCCCTGACAGTACAACACATACATCTGGTAAACCTACCTGATATTTCTCTAGCCCTGGGAACAAGGAACAATTATTTGTCAAGAAGGGAGATAAGAATTGCTACCAATCATTTTACTGGTAAATAATGAAGAAAACACATATACAGATTTGATATTAGCACCTATTACAGGAAAAGCTAATCAGTGTTATTTAGTTTTTGTGTTTTAGGAATGAAGAAACCTCCAAAGCAAAAGCTGGCATTCAGACAATGACTTTCGAGCCAGGATTACACATTTTCTGTCTGAGAGCAGAGAGGGAATTGTTTGGCAGTCTGGGGTGCTGCCGGCAGATAATGGGGCACTAACATCATCTCTCAGAGTACTGACATTACTCACAGGAGACGCAGACTTGAGGCTTTCAAGCACTTTAGAAAGCTGCATAAGATTAATAATATTACAATTTTGATATAGCACCTTTGTTCAAAGTGCTTTGCAGAAACAGAACACAATTACTGTTACTACCTGAAGGATAAATGGTTGAGGGAACCATGATGGGTCTTCTAGTGAGAGACAGCAGACTGTGGCCATCTCTACCAGTTTGGAACAAGCTGCTGCTTCCAGAGGTTCAAGATTTCCGAAACCTTGAACCTTGAGCAACTCAATTTTCATGCCTGAGAAGTGGAGATCTTCGCCCATGATGTGACCTTACATTTCTCACAGCTCTATGGGAAATGCTGTAGAAACACTGACAATGTTATGATGTAGCCGATCTGGTATCAGGCTTAGCCTTCTGTCAGTAGCATTGGAGCAGCAGCACACAGAGATGTGAAGGACCTCAAATACAAGTGGAGAGGTGTGACAGAGAAACATGAGAGCAGAAAAAGACCATACAGCCTATCTGGTCTGCACATCCACACAACTGCTCAGCTCTGCAATCCTTATCACACCCTCAGAGATCCCCTGTGCTTGTCCCATACTTTCTATGTACCCAGCACCCTCTCTGTGAAGAAATATTTCCTGAGATTACTCCTTTAACCCTCATTCTGTGACCCCTTGTCCTAGAGCCTCCTTTCCATTCCAAGAGGCCCACCTTTTATGCATGAAAACCTTAGCAGTATTTAAATATCTCTGTCATATCTCACCTATCCTGCCTTTCCTCTTTGGATTGCATGTTTAGATTTCTAAGTTGGTCCCCATATGCTTTAGAATGACCACTGGCTACATTAGTAGCCACCCAACCAATTTATATACCTTTTAAGATGCAGTCTCCAGAAATGTATATGGTATTCCAAATGATGACTCACCAAGGACTTATATCATGCAAACCATTCCTCTCCCTTCCAGCATCTTTCTGGCTTTTGCCATCACCTTATCCACTTGTTTGGCCTCCATCAGATATGATAACCACCCTGGATCCCATTCCTGTTTCATGCTTCAAAGAATTTCACCCCCTCTCTATGTATTTTTGCAGCCCAAATGCATGACTGCCATGCTGGGTCAGTCCAAGGGTCCATCAAGCCCAGCATCCTGTTTCCACAGTGGCCAATCCAGGCCACAAGATCCTGGCAAGTACCCAAAAACTAAGTCTATTCCATGTTACTTTTGCTAGTAATAGCAGTGGCTATTTTCTAAGTCAACTTAATTAATAGAAGGTAATGGACTTCTCCTCCAAGAACTTATCCAATGCTTTTTTAAACACAGCTATAGTAACTGCACTAACCACATCCTCTGGCAACAAATTCCAGAGTTTAATTGTGCGTTGAGTGAAAAAGAACTTTCTCTGATTAGTTTTAAATGTGCCACATGCTAACTTCATGGGGTGCCCTCTAGTCTTTCTATTATCTGAAAGAGTAAATAACCAATTCACATCTACCCGTTCTAGACATCTCATGATTTTAAACACCTCTATCATATCCCTCCTCAGCCATCTCTTCTCCAAGCTGAAAAGTCCTAATCTCTTTAGTCTTTCCTCATAGGGGAGCTGTTCCATTACCCTTTTGGTTGCCCTTCTCTGTACCTTCTCCATCGCAATTATATCTTTTTTGAGATGTGGCGACCAGAATTGAACACAGTATTCAAGGTGCGGTCTCACCATGGAGCGATAGAGAGGCATTATGACATTTTCCGTTTTATTCACCATTCCCTTTCTAATAATTCCCAACATTCTGTTTGCTTTTTTGACTGCCGCAGCACACTGAACCGACGATTTCAATGTGTTATCCACTTTAACGCCTAGATCTCTTTCTTGGATGGTAGCACCTAATATGGAACCTAACATTGTGTAACTATAGCATGGATTATTTTTCCCTATATGCATCACCTTGCACTTATCCACATTAAGAACATAAGAACATAAGAAAATGCCATACTGGGTCATTCCAAGGGTCCATCAAGCCCAGCATCCTGTTTCCAACAGTGGCCAATCCAGGCTATAAGAACTTGGCAAGTACCCAAAAACTAAGTCTATTCCATGTAACCATTGCTAATGGCTGTGGCTATTCTCTAAGTGAACTTAATAGCAGGTAATGGACTTCTCCTCCAAGAACTTATCCAATCCTTTTTTAAACACAGCTGGGAGAGCGAGAAAAGACAGGTGAAGTGGATCAACAGTGGACCAAATTAAAAGGAACTATTACCACCAAAGCAACAAATCTTTATGTAAGAAAAGCAAGAGAAAAAATAAACCACTTTGGTTCTCAAAGAAGGTGGCTAAAATCATACAGGTAAAAAGGTCAATATTCAAGAACTACATAGGATCCGAAAAGAGGACCATAGGGAAGAATGTCTGGTGAAGCTGAAGGAGATGAGGAAAGTAATCAGGAAAGCAAAAGGTCAAGCAGAAGAACAGATTGGCCAGAGAAGTAAAGTGAGGTAGCAAAACATTTTTCAGATATATCGGAGAAAGGAGGAAGGCCAGAGGTAGTATTCTAAAACTGAAAGGAGGCAAGGAGCAATATGTAGAGAGAGATGAAGAAATAGCAGAAGTACTAAATAAATACTTAGTTCAGTGATCACTAAAGAAGATCCTGGAGAAGGACCATTGTTGCAAGATAATATAGGAAAAGGCCAAGGGGGAAGGAAAAGGCCAAACAACTGCTAGTATGGTTAAAGGATGAGGTGAAAGAGGCTATTTTATCTAAAAAGAACTTCTTTCAAAACTTAGAAAAAGGATCAAACTGAAGAAAATAAGAAAAAGCATAAGCATTGGCAAGTAAAATGTTTAGTATTGATAGGGCAGGCAAAAGAGAATTTGAAAAGAAGCTGGCCATATAGACAAAAATTCATAATAAAATCTTTTAACAATATATCTGCAGCAGGAAGCCTATGAGGGAGTCAGTTGGGCTGTTAGATGATTGAGGGATTAAAGGGGCACTTAGGGAAGACAAGGTCATAGTGGAAGGACTAAATGAATTCTTGGCTTCGGTATTTATTGAAGAGGATATTGGGGAGATACCCGTGCCAGAAACAGTATTGAATCATGATGCTTTGAAAGAACTGAAATAAAGCACGGTGAATCTGGATGATGTAATAGGGCAGATTAACAAACTAAATAGTAGCAAATGATCTGGACCAGATGGTTTACATCTCTGTAATCACTCCATGGTGAGACCGTACCTTGTGTGCAATTCTGGTCACTGTATCTCAAAGAAGATATAGCTGAACTGGAAAAGGTATAGAGAAGAGCAACCAAAATGATAAAGGGGATGAGGAAAGGCTAAAGAGGTTAGGGTGTTATGTTTTGTAGGGTTTGGGTGGACCCTTGGACACTGTGGCAGCTGACCACGCCCACGGGGGGAAGTCCCGTGAGGGGCCACAGGTCAGGCTCAGCTCTGGCCACACAAACACAGATTATATCTTTTATTAGACAGTTTATGAAGCCACCAGAGGTGGCGGTAGTGAGTAGAAGATGGAGCCCGGCTGCGCTGGTATTCCTCAGGACGCTGGAACAGCGGCTTCTCCGGTAGCAGTGCTGTAGGAAGAAGAACTGAGAAAATGAGTACACTGAGATATTCACAGAGTCCCCAGTATGGAGAAGCCCCGAGATAGGGAGAGCTGGCCCTCGAGGAGCGAGAACCAGGTCCCTGGGCGCAGAGTCGCGTTGGCAAGTACTCACACAGCAGTTCTCCGTAGAAGATGGCACTGGTGCTGGATCGGAGGCAGGCCCTTGAGGAGTGAGTAACTGGTTCCAGGGAAACAGCTCTGAGGAGTAAATGGTAGTAGTACTCACAGATGGTGTCTGTAGCAAATTCTTCCAAGTAGAAGAAGAGATGGACACAAGGCAGCAAGTCAGGGAACATGGGCCCTCGAGGAGTGAGTACCGGTTCCTGACAGCGACCTGAAAGAAGCAGAGAGGCCCCCGAGGAGCGGGTACCCCGTTAACAGCAAAGAGTCCAAGCAGAAGTTGGAGGCAGAGTAGCTGGGTACGGAGAGCGAATCCCATCTGTAGGAAATCCCTAGCTAACTCAGAGGCTATCTATAAACAATAGGCTTAAATATCCGGGCAGCGTGATGTCATCACAAGGGGATGCCCCTGAGGTTCGCGCCATAGAGAAAATAAGATTGAGGGCTGCGTGGCGCGCGCGCCCTAAGGTACCTGAGGAGCATGGCGGGAGGCAGGGCCCAAGCCGGTCCGGGGACGCCGGAGAGGGCGGCAGGCAGACATCGCGGCAGCCAGTCGTCCACAAGGTGCAGGAGGAGTCACAGAAAAAGAAAGGTGGGCGGAGTGAAGCTGTGGTTGCAACATAGGGTTCCTCAGCTTAAAGAAGGATATGATAGAGATCTATAAAATCATGAGTGGAATAGAATGGGTAGATGTGAATCAAATCAAATAATACAAAAACTATGGGACATTCCATGAAGTTAGTAAGTTGCACATTTAAAGCAAATTGGAGAAATTTAATTTTCACTCAACAATTAAGCTCTGGAATTTATTGTAGGAGGTTGTGGTAAAGGCATCCAGTGAAGCTGGGTTAAAAAAGATTTGGACAAGTTCCTGAGGGAGTAATCCATAAACTGTTATTAACCAGATAGACATGGGAAAAGCCTCTACTTATCCCTGGGTGTTAGCAACATGGGATCTATTTACTGTTTGGAATCCTGCTAGGTATTTGTGACTTGGATTGGCCACTGTTGGAAACAAGATACTGGGCTTGAATGACCCTCAGTCTGATCCAGTATGGCAATTTTTATGTTCTTTACTAGGAAAACTAAAGTGGAAAAGGCCTTGGAAATGGATGAGGTACATCCCAGGATACTAAAGGAGCTTAGAGATGTGCTGGCAGGTCCACTGAAATACCTGCTCAATAGATCCCTGGAAATGGGAGTGGTGCCACAAGATTGGAGCACATCAATTGTGGTCTCACTTCACATAAATGGTAGCAGGGAAGAGGCTGGAAACTACAAGCTGGTTAAACTTACCTTGGTGGTGAGAAAGTTAGTGAAGACTGCTGAAAGAAAGGATAGTGAACTATGTACAATATGGAGGGTTGCTGGACTCAAGGCAACATGGTTTCACCAGAGGAAGGTCTTGTCAAACATTTCTGATTGATTTTTATGTTTGGATAACTGGAGAATTAGATCAAGGAAAAGCATCCAATGTGGTTTACTTGGATTTTAGAAAAGCTTTTTATACAGTTCCACATAGGAAGCTCATGAATAAAATCAGAAGCCTGGTATAGAGTGCCAAAGTGGTGGAATGACGGGAGTCATTGTGTAATAGTAAATGGAACCTACTTTAAAGAGAGGACAGTATTAAGTGGAGTGCCTCAAGGATCAGTTTTGGGACCAGTTCTGTTCAATATTTTCGTGAGTGACATTGTGGAGTGGTTAGAGGGAAATGTTTGTCTTTTTTGCAGATGATGCTAAGATTTGGAACAGAGTGGACATGCCTGAAGGAGTAGAAAGAATGAAAAATGATTTTAAAAAACTTGAAGAGTGTTTGAAGGTTTGGCACCTAGGATTTAACACTAAGAAGTGTAGAGTCATGCATTTGGCATATGCGATAGAGGTGAAATACTAATGTGCACAGACTATGACAGGGACTAGAGATCTGAAGGCAATGAAACAATGTGATAAGATGCTAGCTAAAGCCAGAGTGATGCTAGGCTGCATAAAGAGAGGAATAACCATCAGAAAAAATATATTCAGAGGGATAGCCATGTTGGTCTGGTATAGCAAAAATGACACGAGGTGGGTGGCACCTTATAGACTAACCAATTTATCGAGGCATGAGCTTTTGAGGACAGAATTCACTTCGTCAGATGCCTCTGGACTCTGTTTTCAAAAGCTTATGCCTCAATAAATTGGTGCAATTTTGTAAGAAAAAGGAAGTGATAATGTCCTTGGTGAGGCCTAACCTGGAGTACTGTGTTTGGTTCTGGAGATCTTATCTCAAAAAGGATAAAAACAGGATGGAAGTGGTCCAGAAACAGGTGACTAAAATGGTATGGGATCTGTACTGGATGAAGAAAGACTGAAGAATCTAAATATGTATACCCTGGGAGGAGGTGCAGGGCAGATATGATACAGACCTTCAGATACCTGAAAGGTTTTAATGTTGCACAGATATCAAATATTTTCCACTGGAAAGAAAACCATAAAACTAGGAGTCAAAATATGCAACTTCAAGGAGAATGACTGAGAACCAACTTCAGAAAATATTTCTTTACAGAGAGAATCATGGAGGCCTGGAATACCCTCCTGGAAGAGGCATGGGATAAGCACTGCTGATGCCTAGAGGCTAGAGGTCGGAAATGAAGAAATAATGTAGCCTATATTAACTTTAGGGGTAACCTGCATGGAGTGGCAGTTACGACTACAAGCAACTTGTTGGGCAGACTGGATGGACCATTAAGTCTTTTTCTGTTGACCTTTACTATGTTACTATGAAACTCTGGGGCGACTACCATCTTTAGTTTGTCAAGTTACTAGATTACATTTTCCAGTTTCATGGCTTTCTTTGTTACTCTTTATCATCACCTTAAAAGATAGTTTGCACTGTGGGTATTTTCCCAACATCCTCCTCATTAAAGACCAAAGCAAAAAACTCATTCAGTTTTTCTGTTATTTCCTTGTCTTTCTGAGCAGCCCTTTTATCCTCTGGTCATCTAATGCAGTGTTTCCTTTGTGGAGATCCAGGGACTCCAACCTTGAGTCCCTGATCTCAACATCAGAGAGACCTGACTCTCTGACCTTTACCAAACTCCCAAATTTCAGGTACCTCCCACTGGGGAGTGTCTGAACACCACAATACCTCCTCTGACCTCTCTGTGGAGATACATAGCTCACTAGTAAGGGAGTTTTAAAGCTTTGCCCTTTTAATGGCAAGCATGAAAAGCAATATACAGTCTTTATGAAATGATAACTAAGAATTTGCATGCAACTAACATCAGTAAAATTGTGCTATTGGGTCCTAATCTGATCTCCTAGGAGGAGTAATATCTTATGGCCAAGAGGAAGGGATGCTGGTGATGAGGGTTCTACCACCAGGACGTTTGATGAATTGTGCCAAAGGTATATCAGACAGTGGACAGAGATCTTTTTCTTCCTTCTCCTTCCCCATTCATTCATGTTTGCCCCCCTAAGTCACAAGCTCCTGTTCTGCTATCTCACAGAGCCAGGACCTCATGTAGAGATGCAGGAGCTATGTGAAAGAAGGGGCACGTGCCTCCACATCCATAGGCTGAACATTTTTCCTTCCTCTCCTTCTCTGTTTGTTCCCCTCTTGGTTTTTCAATCCTTTGGAGGCTCTCATTCTTCTTGCTGTATGCTCTCTGGACATTAAAATTAGTTTTCTCTCATTTGAAAGTAGTTGTGGATGACTGGAGAGGGTCCTTAGTTTTCTGATTCCATCATAAACTATTGTGTGGTAGCTCAATATATAGCACTGTAAACTTATCAAAATACTTCTTATCTACTTTTTGGAATCTGCTGGCTACTTGCAATCTGGACTGGCCACTGTAGGAGACAGGATGCTAGGCTCAGTAGATCTTGGTCTGACACAGTATGGCATTTCATATGTTCTTATGTACTACTAATAATATATAGATACATAGGCAGCACAGAGTTGTAATAGCTGTATTGAATGTGGAGAAAACTGGCTTTTTACAGGGTATGAAATCTTTCAATGAACTAACATAAGAATTATCCTAAGGTAATGATGTTCATGACCACATGCATGCTTTCTTCAAACTCAATAGACTGGCAAATTGCAATGGGTCTCTTATTTCACTATCCACTGATAGTGAAATTCTGGTTGCTATGGCTCTTAGAACCATTCCCTGAAAGATGGACAGTCTCCTGACACAGGAGGTATAATCCTGTTTCTCCCTGCTTGTTGATGTAGAACATCAGTACTTGGCTGCCTGTCTGGACAAGGATACCTTTGTTGGCCAACAGATCTCTGAAAGCCTTCATAGTGTACTGAACTGCCCTTTACTCTAGAAAGTTTGTTTAAGCTTATCCTGAGTTCATCAAAACCCTGTTTGCAGATCCTCTCTACATGGGCTCCCCACTCCAGATTGGACGCATCTGTGTTAAGGAAAATTTGAACTGGAGGAATTTGGAAGGGTACACACTTGGCCAGACAGTAATGGATTAACCACCAGGACAGGGAGTCATTCGGAGGCTGGGTGATTCAGATACTGTCCCAAAGATCTTGAATGGCCTGATCCCACTGCAATCTGAGAGTCTATTGGACTTTTTTTTCATGTGAAGACGTGCCAAGGGAGTAACATACTGTTGATGCCAAGAGGCCCAATATCCTCAACATATCCCATGCTGATGCCTGCTGATTTATTCTTATTCTCTCCTGTGGATACCAATGTGTAAATCCTCTCACATTGCAGTGTCTCCAAATGAGTTAGTTTTGTGCTTACCTTGACAGGAATGAACCTCATTCATAAGCTAGGGTATGATGGGAATGATCTCAATCTCTCAAATTTACTACTAATGCCCTTCTTAGTAGTTGCATTATGCCAAAGAAAGCAACCTTCTGGCATTCGTTCATAAGCTGTAATTTTTTTATGATTATATCTTTATAAGCTTTTAATCATTTACATGAAAAACGGCAAATAAAAATGTGTTCTGACAAAGCAGACTACACAAATTCAAACTGAGGAAAGTAATCATTCCAAAATTTCAAGTTCCCACATATGTAGGAGCAAAAGAAACTACAAAAAAATAAATAATTATCTAAACACTGAGAAGCTGTTCAAACTGAATTAATCTATTAATACCCCTCAACTACCAGTAAATAACTGCAATAATTAGGATTCCAGGTTACAGAATGTTTATCCATAAGAAATGTTTCCAGATGGGAAAGTTTTACAGTCAGATGCTCCACCCTACTTTGCACATTTTATTATACCTCACTGTTCTTCATGTCCTCTTAGATCCTCTCAACAGGAAATGCTTTCCTTACCCTCGCATAGGGATATTAAGTTAGAAATAACCAAAGATACAAGTTTATCTTACCTTGCACCTAGTCTATGGAATTCTCTACCATTGGCCATTCGACTGGAGAAAGATTACATCAAGTTTAGGAAAACCCTGAAGACTTGAAGGTGCACTTGTAAATTCTTCTAAATCAAACAAGTGGACTCTATATAATCTGGACAATTTTGTAATTTCTACCACATTTTCTTGGTCTCTGATTGTATTTCTTGGTATTTAAGGATCTTCGATTTCTCCATACAATCTAAAGAATAATCTCTGGGTAATGTTAAGAACATAAGAACATAAGAAATTGCCATGCTGGGTCAGATCAAGGGTCCATCAAGCCCAGCATCCTGTTTCCAACAGAGGCCAAACCAGGCCACAAGAACCTGGCAATTATCCAAACACTAAGAAGATCCCATGCTACTGATGCAATTAATAGTAGTGGCTATTCCCTAAGTAAACTTGATTAATAGCTGTTAATGGACTTCTCCTCCAAGAACTTATCCAAACCTTTTTTGAACCCAGCTACACTAACTGTACTAATCACAATCTCTGGCAACAAATTCCAGAGCTTTATTGTGCATTGAGAGAAAAAGAATTTTCTCCGATTAGTCTTAAATGTGCTACTTGCTAACTTCATGGAATGCCCCCTAGTCCTTCTATTATTTGAAAGTGTAAATAACTGAGTCACATCTACTCGTTCAAGACCTCTCATGATCTTAAAGACCTCTATCATATCCCCCATCAGCCGTCTCTTCTCCAAGCTGATCAGCCCTAACCTCTTCAGCCTTTTCTCATAGGGGAGCTGTTCCATCCCCTTTATCATTTTGGATGCCCTTCTCTGTACCTTCTCCATCGCAACTATATCTTTTTTGAGATGCGGCGACCAGAATTGTACACAGTATTCAAGGTGTGGTCTCACCATGGAGCGATATAGAGGCATTATGACATTTTCCGTTTTATTAACCATTCCCTTCCTAATAATTCCTAACATTCTGTTTAATGTGGATAAGTGCAAGGTGATGCATATAGGGAAAAATAACCCATGCTATAATTACACGATGTTGGGTTCCATATTAGGTGCTACAACCCAAGAAAGAGATCTAGGTGTCATAGTGGATAACACATTGAAATCGTCGGTTCAGTGTGCTGCGGCAGTCAAAAAAGCAAACAGAATGTTGGGAATTATTAGAAAAGGAATGATGAATAAAACGGAAAATGTCATAATGCCTCTGTATCGCTCCATGGTGAGACCACACCTTGAATACTGTGTACAATTCTGGTCGCCACATCTCAAAAAAGATATAATTGCGATGGAGAAGGTACAGAGAAGGGCTACCAAAATGATAAGGGGAATGGAACGGCTCCCCTATGAGGAAAGACTAAAGAGGTTAGGACTTTTCAGCTTGGAGAAGAGACGACTGAGGGGGGATATGATAGAGGTGTTTAAAATCATGAGAGGTCTAGAACGGGTAGATGTGAATCGGTTATTTACTCTTTCGGATAGTAGAAAGACTAGGGGACACTCCATGAAGTTAGCATGGGGCACATTTAAAACTAATCGGAGAAAGTTCTTTTTTACTCAACGCACAATTAAACTCTGGAATTTGTTGCCAGAGAATGTGGTTCGTGCAGTAAGTATAGCTGTGTTTAAAAAAGGATTGGATAAGTTCTTGGAGGGGAAGTCCATTACCTGCTATTAAGTTCACTTAGAGAATAGCCACTGCCATTAGCAATGGTTACATGGAATAGACTTAGTTTTTGGGTACTTGCCAGGTTCTTATGGCCTGGATTGGCCACTGTTGGAAACAGGATGCTGGGCTTGATGGACCCTTGGTCTGACCCAGTATGGCATTTTCTTATGTTCTTATGTTTCTTATGTTTGCTTTTTTGACTGCTGCAGCACACTGAGCCGACGATTTTAAAGTATTATCCACTATGATGCCTAGATCTTTTTCCTGGGTGGTAGTTCCTAATATGGAACCTAACATCGTGTAACTACAGCAAGGGTTATTTTTCACTATATGCAACACCTTGCACTTGTCCACATTAAATTTCATCTGCCATTTGAATGCCCAATCTTCCAGTCTTGCAAGGTCCTCCTGTAATGTATCACAGTCTGCTTGTGATTTAACTACTCTGAATAATTTTGTATCATCGCAATTTGATAACCTCACTCATCGTATTCCTTTCCAGATCATTTATATATGTATTGAAAAGCACCGGTCCAAGTACAGATCCCTGAGGCACTCCACTGTTTACCTTTTTCCACTGAGAAAATTGACCATTTAATCCTACTCTCTGTTTCCTGTCTTTTAACCAGTTTGCAATCCACGAAAGGACATCGCCTCCTATCCCATGCCTGTTTAGTTTTCATAGAAGCCTCTCATGAGGGACTTTGTCAAATGCCTTCAGAAAATCCAAATACACTACATATACCGGTTCACCTTTATCCACATGTTTATTAACCCCTTCAAAAAATGAAGCAGATTTGTTAGGCAAGACTTCCCTTGGGTAAATCCATGTTGACTGTGTTCCATTAAATCATGTCTTTCTATATGCTGTACGATTTTGATCTTGAGAATAGTTTCCACTATTTTTTCCGGCACTGAAGTTAGACTCACTGGTCTATAGTTACCCGGATCGCCCCTGGAGCCTTTTTTTAATATTGGGGTTACATTGGCCACCCTCCAGTCTTCAGGTACAATGGATGATTTTAATGATGGGTTACAAATTTTAACTAATAGATCAGAAAATTCATTTTTGAGTTCCTTCAGTACCCTAGGATGCATACCATCCAGTCCAGGTGATATGCTGCTCTTTAGTTTGTCAATCTGGCCTACTACATCTTCCAGGTTCACAGTGATTTCGTTCAGTTTGTCTGACTCATCACCCCTGAAAACCATCTCTGGAACTGGTATATCCCCAACATCCTCATTAGTAAACACGGAAGCAAAGAATTCATTTAGTCTTTCTGCAATGGCCTTATCTTTCCTAAGAGCCCCTTTAACCCCTCAGTCATCTAATGGTCCAACCAACTCCCTCACAGGTTTCTTGCTTTGGATATATTTAACAAAGTTTTTATTATGAGTTTTTGCCTCTATGGCCAACTTCATTTCAAATTCCCTCATTGCCTGTCTTATCAAGGTTTTACACTTAACTTGACAATGCTTATGTTTTATCCTATTTTCTTCAGATGGATCCTTCCAATTTTTGAAGGATGTTTTTTTTAGCTAAAATAGCCTGTTTCACCTCACCTTTTAACCATGACGGTAATCATTTTGCCTTCCTTCCACCTTTCTTAATGTGTGGAATACATATGGATTGCGCCTCTAGGATTGTATTTTTAAACAATGTCCAAGCCTGTTGAACACTTTTAACCTTTGCAGCTGCACCTTTCAGTTTTTTCTAACTATTTTCCTCATTTTATCAAAGTTTCCCTTTTGAAAGTTTAGTGTTAGAGCTGCAGATTTACTTATTGTCCCCCTTCCAGTTATTAGTTTAAATTTGATCATGTTATGATCACTGTTGCCAAGTGGCCCCACCACCGTTACCTCTCTCACCAAATCCTGCATTCCACTAAGAATTAAATCTAAAATAGCTCCCTCTCTTGTTGGTTCCTGAACCAATTGCTCCATGAAGCAATCATTTATTACATCCAAGAACTTTATGTCTCTAGCAAGTCCTGATGTTACATTTACCCAGTCAATAGCCAAGTCTTAAGCCTTTTAGAAAAAGGCTTAAGACTTGGCTATTTAAACAAGCCTTCCCAGACCCGATCTAAATGATAGCAATTTTACAAGAGACAGCAAACTATACAATAGATTTCATATCATAATGTAAATAATGTAAATATTTCAATCCCTACCGTTCGGCTCTCTTATTCTAATTTCTCTTCCCAGTTTTAAGACCATGTTGTAATGTAACTTTTGTTCTCCTTGCACTTGTTTTTTCGTTTCTTGTTCTCACCCCTTGTTTTATGTAAACCGGCATGATGTGGTTTCTAATCATGAATGCCGGTATAGAAAAATTAAATAAATAAATAATATTGCATCAATGATAAGAAGACACTGGGATAATCTCTCTTTATCACAGCTGTTCCAGACATCGCTACGATTTACATTCCGGAGAGCTAGCAACCTCCGGGATCAATTAGTACACGCGAGCTTTAATAACCAAGCGAGGAATATCAGGGGTGGTCAACACGGCCCCTGTGGGCACTGCACAATGTGCAATCACACTTGTCAATCAGACTCATTTACTCATCCGGAGACTGGGGTTCAGTTTAACCTTTGTAATTCATCAGACTGTACTACCAAGGGCGTCGTTTATGTAATACAATGCCTGTGTTCCATGCTGTATGTGGGTAAGACCTCTAGGATGGTCAAGACCCGCATTATAGAACACTGTTCAAATATCCGTCTCCTGAGGATGGATGAACCCCTGGTTACGCACTGGGTTCAACATCAACACACCATTGCTGAATTGCAGTTCTCAGTTTTAGAGGTGGTCGTGCCCCCGTATAGGGGAGGGAATTACTCTGAGATTCTGGGAAGACGGGAACAGAAATGGATTTACACGCTCTCTTCTGTCCATCCCAAGGGTCTGAATAAGGACGTAGAATGGTACCTCTTTGGGTGAACCGTGTACAGGGTGGGCGTGGTTTACACCAATGAATCTATCGCGATAGCCTCTGTCTTTTGGCGCCAAACGACCTTTTAAAATGGCCTTTAGTCGTGTGAGCCGATGCGCTCCATGATGCATATACAAGGTATGTTTGTAAGAAACTTGAAATTATATAGCCATATTTGTCAAGTCCATCAGCTTTATTGTCTTTATATTCTAGATGATACTGATTGTGGGTCCCTCCCGATGCAGCTACCGCGAAACACGGACTGTGTCGGGGGACTTTAAATGACTGTTGTTGAAGATATATGGAGTTGCCATTAACAATACTGAGAAAATTCAAATAAAAAACTATTATAACTTGAAGGTGGACTTGATTTACCATTTCCTTGCACGTTGTATACGTGGTAATTGAAATCTCCCATTATTATTGCACTGCCAAATTGGTTTGTTTCCCTGATTTCTCTTAGCATTTCATCATCTGTCTGACCATTTTGTCCAGGTGGATGGTAGTATACTCCTATCACTATACTCTTACCCAACACACATGGGATTTCTACCCATATAAATTCTACTGAGCATTTAGTCTCTTGTATGATCTTTATCCCGTTGGACTCTATACCCTCCCGGACATAAAGTGCCACACCCCCGCCAAGTTGATCCTCCCTATCATTACGATATAACTTGTACCCTGATGTAGCACTGTCCCATTGGTTATCCTCCTTCCACCAAGTTTCTGTGATGCCAATTATGTCAATCTCATCATTTGCTGCTAGACACTCTAACTCTCCCATCTTACTTCTTAGACTTCTGGCATTTGCATACACACATTTCAAAGTGTGTTTTTTGTTTGTTTTAACAACCTGCTTTTCAGTTGTTTGGGATAATTCGGAAATCATTAGCTTTGGTGATTTTTTACATATAGGCATATGGACTATGTTTGCTTTTAATGGAACTTTTCTGTTGGGATGCCCTAACTCTCCTGTTTCATTAGTATCCTTCAAGGATACATTTCTCCGAACCATGCACTGCTTGAGTGACTGTTGCCTTTCCCGCTTGTCCTAGTTTAAAAGCTGCTCTATCTCCTTTTTGAAAGTTAGTGCCTTCAGCTTGGTTCCACTCTGGTTAAGGTGGAGCCCATCCTTTCGGAAAAGTATCCCCTTTCCCCAAAAGTTTCCCTAGTTCCTTAGAAAGCTGAATCCCTCTTCCCTGCACCATCGTCTCATCCACGTATTGAAACTCTGGAGCTCTGCCTGCCTCTGGGGACCTGCACGTGGAACAGGAAGCATTTCAGAGAATGCCACCCTGGAGGTTCTGGATTTTAGCTTCTTACCTAAAATCCTAAATTTGGCTTCCAGAACCTCTCTCCCACATTTTCCTATGTTGTTGGTGCCCACATGTACCACGACAGCCGGCTCCACCCCAGCACTGTCCACCAGCCACCCTGATATCTACATTTCTATAATCGAATCACCAACTATGATGGCCAGTCTAACCCTTCCCTCCTGGGCAGTAGCCCTGGGAGACTTGCCCTCAGTGCAAGAGGACAATACATCACCTGGATGCTTTGTCCTTGCTACAGGATCACTTCCTGCTACCCCAGGGTGATGTTCTCCTACTGGGAGACCTTTCTGATCCAAGGCAGCACTAGGGCTGCCAGTCTGGATTTGGGACTTGGCTACTATGTCCCTGAAGGTCTCATCAATGTACCTCTCTGTCTCCCTCAGCTCCTCCAAGTCTGCTACTCTAGCCTCCAGAGATCGGACTCGTTCCCTGAGAGCCAGGAGCTCTTTGCACCAAGTGCACACATACAATCTCTCACCGGCGGATAAAAAAATCATACATGCGACATTCAATGCAAAAGACTGGAAAGCCACCCTCTTGCTGCTGGACTGCTGCCTTCATCTTAGTTTTATTGAGTTCCTAGTTAAGTTTAGGATACTAAGGGAGTTGGAGTGAGAGTACTTTAAATTTACATGTGAATTTACTAATTAATCAGCTAGTGTCCAACAGGGGGATGATTCAACTTTCAATAAGGGCTAGTATAATAGTATGATTTACATAAGACCCTGATTGATTTTTAATGAGAAAGTGTCTCGTGCCTATAAATCAAGGTTTGAGTGGGTGGGAAAGGCAAACACTAGAATTAACTATCTCTTGCTTGCTTATTACCTCAGACACACACAAACTCTAAAGAATATATCCCTTAATTTCACCTTTCACCAAATTTTTATAAGCCCAAAAATTTCTGAAAGCTATACTTACCAATCCTCTTTAACCACTGTTAAATTAATCTTCACTCAGTTAATGGAAAGGTTTGAGATTCTGGGGAAGCTGGGGCTATGGACGTCAATCCCTGGATCGCTTGCAGTGACTTCTGGACTCCTCTCCCGGGGGATGCTGGGAGCAGTATGCAGATGAGACTTCCAGTCCTCCTCTACTGCAAAGGGTGCGGGGCCTCTGGAAGCTCTGATCCAAAATAACTCGGCATTGCCTCCAGTAGCATGCTTTCCAAGGACCCAGAAGAGAGCTTCCTGCAACTCTGGACTTCCTTTAACTGGCTGATCACCTCACATCCTCCAGGAGTATATAAGAAAGTCTTGTGCAACCAGCCAGCACCTCAGCAACAAGTCTCCTGGTATGCCTTGTGTCCCAGTGTGTGGTATTAATTAGGGATGTGAATCATTTTTGAACAATTAAAATTATCGTCAGATAATTTTAAAATCATCCTAAATCATTAGAGTGCACGATACAATACAAATGCCCCCGATTTATCGTCAGGGGCATTTGTATTGTATAGTTAAATAGGGCACGGGAATTATTTGGGGGAGGGCGGGAAAACCGGCACACCAAAACAACCCCTAAACCCACCCCGACCCTTTAAAACCAATTCCTTACCCTCCCCCACCCTCCCGAACCCCCCGAAAATGTTAAATTACCTGGTGGTCCGGGGGGGGGGGGGGGTCCTGGCGTGATCTCCCGTTCTTGGGCCATCGGCACCATTTTGGCTGCCACTAATTAAAATGGCGCCGATGGCCCGATAAAAAAAAAAACCCACCCGACCCTTTAAATCGACCCCCCTTAGCCTCCCCCACCCTTCCAACCCTTTTTTTTTAGAGAGGCCCGCGCTGCTAAAAAAAAACAACCCACCCGACCCTTTAAATCGACCCCACCCTCCCGACCCCCCCAAAACCTTTTAAAATTACCTGGGGGCCTCAGGGGGCCTTGGGGAGAGATCCAGGGGGGCCTCGGGAAGAGATTTCCCGTTCCCAGGCATCAGCTGTTCTAAAAAAAAATGGCGCCGATGCCCCTTTGCCCTTACCATGTGACAGGGTATCTGTGCCATTGGCCGGCCCCTGTCACATGGTAGGAGCACTGGATGGCCAGCGCCATCTTTAAAGATGGCCATCTTTATAGTATAATAGGGGCTGATGAGTAAAGATGGCCGGCGCCATCTTTAAAGATGGCGCCAGCCATCCAGTGCTCCTACCATGTGACAGGGGCCGGCCAATGGCACGGATACCCTGTCACATGGTAAGGGCAAAGGGGCATCGGCGCCATTTTTTTTTTAGAACAGCTGATGCCTGGGAACGGGAAATCTCTTCCCGAGGCCCCCCTGGATCTCTCCTCTCCCTGAGGCCCCCCTGGATCTCTCCCCGAGGCCCCCCGAGGCCCCCAGGTAATTTTAAAAGGTTTTGGGGGGGTCGGGTTCTGACCCTGGCTTGGATTTCAATCCTGCTTTGCCTGCCGCCTGTCCTGACCACTGGCCTATCTCTCACCTCTGCTGTCTGCTGCCTACCCTGATCCTTTCCTGGACTTAGATTGCCCTACGGACCCATCTAAGACCTGCCAGCCACCAGAACCCAAGGGCTCAACCTGCGGGGGAGACAGCTGGTATAGGCAAAGCTCCAGCCGATCCCACCTAAGGGCTTCTCCGCCAGCTGGTTGGCGCAAGCCGAGTGGGTTTGCTCACTAGGCAGTGTCAATCACACCACAGCACAAAGGATCCACTCTTCCAGTCAGCATTACAGGTACTGACACTTCAGTCAGTAATGTGTTTTTTTTCCTTCACAATATCAATCTTCCTTTCAGTGAGAATAGGATGTTCTAGGTGATCACAACTTCTTCATTCTCTTCTATTTTATCAGGGTTGTGTTCAGACTGTTCACAGTGTTTATTTGGTACTATGGTGTTGAAATGTTTACACAATTTCCAATGAATAAGCCATGCCACCTTGTTGTGCCTTTCTGTATACAGGAATTCTGACATCAGCACATCACATCCAACAACAAGATGTGTAACCGTTTCCAGTTCTGTTCTGCAGAATCTGCATTTGTCTGTTTTACCAGTCTTTTCTGTGCTGGCTGTGAATTATTTTGTCCATAGTCTACTATCCTGTGCTGCAGTTATCAATCATCTATAGGTTTGAGTTCATGTCTCCTGAACCACAGCTGTGTCAAATCTCGATCCACTCGAAATTTCTGGAGTAACTCACTTTACTTCCTCCTGTATATGTGCTTATGTTGATTACCGGTATCTATCCTTGCTGATTGGATTTTTTAAAGTATTTTTTCTCTTGTTTTGCTAGTTTTATAGCTTCTTTCCCTTTGTATGCTGGTGGATTTTCATTCCCTCTCTTAGCTGGAACAATTGTCCAAGCTTAAGGACTGAGACTGATGAGGCTTGCTCGCTGTCATACTTCACTACTATTTGAGCATTTGGGTTCGCTGATGCCAATAAATACGCCTGAAGGACAATGGAATATACAAAGACATTTGAGGGCTTGCTAAAGACTTTCCGAGTTAGACAAGCATTTCCCTGAAGGGCAGACTGATGAATCAAATAGCTGAGAAACTTATGTTTTGTTAGGAGTAATTTAATCTTTTAAATATGTGGAAATATTGTGTATGTTTCTTTTTTTGTGAGCTGCTTTGAACCTAGGCATTAGCAGCATATAAATGTAAATAAATAGATATGGTAGATCTATATGTATAATCAATTTCAATAAGACCTATACCACCTTCAGCTCTAAGGATGTACAATCTCGGCATACACTGATTCTTATAGAATACCTGATGGGCATAGAGGAGCTAGCTTATTTTTACATCCAATTCTTCTAGATATATATGGGGCCAGTCTACTATTTCAAAATTGTATGATAGTGCAGGAATTGCAAATTGATCAATAGCTTGTATCGTATTTTGTGCTGTTAAAGCACTTTTTGATATCAATTTCACTCTCTTATAGTATCGTTACTGATCTTTTCTCTCAGTGCTTTATGCTGAATTTTCCTACTTTCCGGTACCCTTAGATATTTATATACATCTTCCTGCTCCAGTTCCTTTATATATATTTGTAATCCTCTCCTGTGGGAAGAAGGCTCATGCCTGATTCATGTCTTGCAATGATCATAAAACTTCTAGATGAGGTGACAGACTCAGGTGGCACTTAGGGTAGTTGATGATGAATCCCTTCAACACCCAGACGATTCTGCTCATTGATGCTGTGTTACTGCCTTCAGACATGCTTTTGATCAACTTACACTTCTAGTGTGGCTGGGATTGCACTAGAGAACTGTGATCACAGCAGAGGGCCTTCATTTGTAAAGGTATTGGGTTGGTGGGAGAGCTCGAATTGGGATTGGAGAAATAGGAGAAGAGGTGCTTTGGAGCATTTTCAGAAGTCCAAGAAGAGAGTAGGGGAGAAGTGGCTGACCTCTAGAGCCACCACATCTTTTTAATATGCATTCAGCGGGGTTTGGGGTGGTAGGAGGTTTTGACCCATCAAAGTTATTTTTAAGAGGCAGATATTCAAACGGGACTTATCTGGATAAATAGCATCTGCTGAATATCGAGCTATCTTCAATGAGCAGTCACTTCTCTGGCTAACCTGTTAGCTGGATAAGTCAAGAGCAGGGAATAGACATAACAGGGCATACCTGTCCAAGATGGATAAGTGCTGATATTTGGACTTATCGTCTAACATAGATGGATAAGGTAGACATATTCCATTGCAAGTCTAAAGTTAGTTGGATAATTTTATTGGCTAATTTTAGAATATAAGAACATAAGAAGTTGCCTTACTGGATCAGACCAAGGATCCATCAAGCCCAGCATCCTGTTTCCAACAGTGGCCAATCCAGGTTACAAGTACCTGGCAAATACCCAAATATTAAATAGATCCCATGCTACTGATGCCGGTAATAAGCAGTGGCTATTCCCTAAGTCAGCATGATTAATAGCAGTTTATGGACTTTTCCCATCAAAACTTATCCAAATCTTTTTTAAACCCAGCTACACTGATTGCCTTAATCACATCCTCTGGCAATTAATTCCAGAGGTTAATTGTGTATTGAGTGAAAAAAACATTTTTTTTTTTCCAATTTGTTTTAAATGTGCTACTTGCTAATTTCATGAAGCGTCCCTAGTCCTTGTATTATCTGAAAGAGTAAATAACCAATTCACATTTACTCATTCAAGACCTTTCATTATTTTATAGACCTCTATCATATCCCCCCTGAGCTGTCTCGTCTCCTAGCTGAATAGCCTTAACCTCTTTAGTCTTTCTTCACAGGGAAGCTGTTCCATGCCCTTTATCACTTTGGTCACCCTTCTTTGTACCTTCTCCACTGCAACTATATCTTTTTGAGATGCGGTGACTAGAATTGCACACAGTATTCAAGGTGCGGTCTCACGTTGGAGCGATACAGAGGCATTATGACATCCATCGTTTTATTCACCATTCCCTTTCAACATTCTGTTTGCTTTTTTGACTGCTGCAGCACACTGAGCCAACAATTTCAATGCATTATCCACTATGACGCCCAGTTCTTTTTCCTGGGTGGTAACTCTTAATATAGAGCCTAACATCGTGTAACTACAGCATGGGTTATTTTTCCCTATATGCATCACCTTGCACTTGTCCACATTAAATTTCTACTGCCATTTGGATGCCCAATCTTCCAGTCTCACAAGGTCCTCCTGTAATTTATCACAATCTGCTTGTGATTTAACTACTCTGCATAACTTTGTATCATCTGCAAATCTGATCACCTCACTTGTCATATTCCTTTCCAGATCATTTTTAAATATATTGAAAAGCACAGGTCCAAGTACATATCCCTGAGGCACGCCACTGTTTAACTTCTTGCACTATGAAAACTGACCATTTAATCCTACTCTCTGTGCCCTGTCTTCCTTCTATCCCATGACTTTTTAGTTTTCTTAGAAGCCTCTCATAAGGGACTTTGTCAAATGCCTTCTGCAGATAATACTTATCTAGGTATATTCAGACACAGAACTGGATAAAAGCGTTAGTGAATCAAGCAGTTAGCCAGATACAGATGAAAATTGGCTAGGTTAGCTGAACAAATTAAGCCCACCCCAGAATGTTTCCAGAATTTCTCTTTTTTATTCAGCTAGATTTTAGCCGAATAATGATTTATCTAAAATCTAGCCGGATAAGTGCCCCATTATTGAAAAAGTTGCCATTTAGTTACATAACCTGTGAGTTATCCAACTAAATGGCTTTGACGTCTGAACCCTTAGAGACCTGCAACCACTCTTGTAAGAGGGGAGCTTTTATGACCCTCTTACACACAGGGATGTGCAGCCACTTTGTTTTGTTTCTCCACGTACATAAATACACTTACATAAATACAACTTTAATTGCGTTTTATGGTCATAGCAAAACAAAGCAAAAAAAACATGACAAAAAAGAAAATGAAACAAAATGACTGAAATAAAAGTTTTCCTATGCCCACTCCTAGCATATACTGAGGCAAAACCCGAATTGCATCAGCCTGTCTTAAAAAAAAAAAAAGGTGCAGTAAGTAACCCTAATTCAGTCATGGCTAAATAAGATTGCACTGCACCCCTCCACCCCCCCAAGTTCAGAGATGTAATAGGATAAAACCAGGAATGGCT
Source organism: Rhinatrema bivittatum (assembly GCF_901001135.1). Lineage (NCBI taxonomy): Eukaryota > Metazoa > Chordata > Amphibia > Gymnophiona > Rhinatrematidae > Rhinatrema > Rhinatrema bivittatum. The sequence continues at coordinate 61,731,793 of NC_042626.1, read as the reverse complement.
CAGTGCATCCCTTGTTGGCAGCTCTGACACCCCTTCCTCATCACCACCAAGGTCTGTTTTTTTCAGGATTCTTGTGATAAATCTCTCACCCTCTGAGGTTCAGAGAGAGGTGATAAGGATCATCATACTGCATGCCATGTGTTATTATAGATTTCAGTCTTCAGTTTCCCTTCAGACCTCTTTATGTCACACATGAAGTGAAAAGAATGAAATGTTTATGGTTGAAAGGAGGCTAAGGTTCCTGGGAAGTGGATTTTAAACATATGGATTTGTTTGCTGGGCTTAAAAAGGGCCTAATTGATTCAAACCCCTCTCCCCATCCCCCTGCTTTCTGCCCCTAATGATTCTGTTTTCAATTATCATGAGATTAGCAGTTCTTGTTTTCTGCCTGTTTTGGGGCTAGAGAATATTGTGTATAAGAAGGAAAGATGCACATATACTCTGCAGAGACTGCTCAGTTATACGCAGGCTCCAGAGGCACAAACAGAGCAGTGGCATTGCACAGGGTGGCAAGGAGTGGCAAATGCACCCCTAAAATGTGTCTCTCCTCCCCCTTTTGCCACCCCCTTTCCAGCTCCCCTATTCAGCAGCTTGGCACCAAAAGGACAAGAGTAGCACCAGTGGCCGCACGTGTATCACATACACCGCAGCTCCTTCCACCGGCACTGCTGTCTTCCTCCATAAGTCTGTGGAGCGCGGTGGAGTTCAGAGCACTGATGGGTGGCTAGAACCCCGTAGGAGAAAGCACAACAGTGCAGCCAGTGAAAAGAGCTACAGTACCTTAGACGGGCCAGTGTGGGGCCAGTAGAAGGGAGCCCAGGAGGTGACAGAAGCATTTAGAAGCACAGGGTGGGGAAAGAGAGAGTGGGACTCAGATTTGGGAAGCGGGAGTAGAGCAGGAATGTGTTTTATTGGGGTGCCGAGGAAGAGAGAGGACTCAACCATTGGGGGGAGGGAAAGAGACAAAAATCGGCTGGTGAGGGGGGAACGGAACCTCAGTGGGGTGAGGGGCAGGGGAAGAAGAGTGGAGACTCAGCGATTGAGGGGAAGAAGAAAGCAAATATTTGGCGGGGTAGAAAGTGTGGACAGAGCAATTTGGGTGGGCGGAGACAGTGGCAATTTAGCAATAAGGGGGGGGGGGGCGAGAGCAGGGACTCACCGATTGTGAGTATACTCTGTGATTGGAGGGCAGGGAGGACAGGAATTTGGTTGTTAGGTGGGGGGGGGGGTGCAGCAGGGATGGTGATTGAGGGGAAAGGAAAGTGAAGACTCAAGAATGTGAAAGATAAACAGCCTAAGTATCCTGGATTTTTCTGGGAGACTCTAGGGCTGTCTGCCCTGCCTCCTGAATTACCACCTGGTTCTCCTTCCATAGTGGGATTGTGAGCTCGAGTTTGGAAAGGCAAGTAATTAAATCTAAAACCCTTTCCAAAATCCAGTTCATAGCCCCACTACTTCTCCTCTCAGAAAGGCAGTCACACTACTATGGGGACAGGAGTGGAGAGCGCCCACAAGTACTCATGGTCTCAACAAGTAATTGCTGCCTTCTCCTCTTGGTACACTTCCAGTTTAGATAGGAAGTGCCAAGAGGAGGAGGAGGTGGGCACCTTCAGAGACACTGAGAACATGTGAGCTCTCTACTGCCATCTCCACAGTGCTACAACCAATCAGCATGTGCCATATTAAGGAGCATGAGAGACTGTGGGTAAGAGGCTAGAGGGTGTAAACAGATAGGGACTGAGGGTTGTGAGGCTTGGTGGAGCGAGACTGGGGGTGTATGAATATGGGGGGAGGTGAGAGTGAGAACTGGTGGGGTTAAGCCTAGCAGGTATGAAACTAGGAGCTGTGGAGATGTAATGCAGGGCTGGGGAAGTGAGATGAGAGATGATATGAGGGGGTGAGAGATGATCTGAAGAACCTAGAGGAAAGGACTGAAGTGTGGAAGACAAGAGAAGCTGGAAGTGGGGTGCAAAGCTGGGTAGGTGATGAAAGAAGAAAGGAACTGGAGGCAGGTGACAGAGGGAGCAGCAGGTAAAGTTGGTGGGGGACATAAAAAGTAAAGAGAGGTAGATGAGAATTAGGGAGGGGCTGAGTACAGAGGGTGGAAATGGGGAACTAGTAAATGGGTGAAAGATAAGGAAAACAGACTGGGGAAAGCCTGAGAGACAGAGGTGGGAATGAGAGGTCTGGGGAGGGAATGAGAGAGGAAAGTTAGTAGGTATGAGGTAAAAAGGAGACTGAGGACTGGAAAGTAAAAGAGGGGGAAAAGGAGGGATGAAATATAGGCACGTGCAGCAGGCAAAAATTCATTTGATTTCAAAATTCACTTTGTGGGGACCCCAATTTATTTCTTTAGTTTCAAAACAAAAAGAAAATTGTTTTTTTTAGTTTGAACCGATTTTATATGCCATTAAAGTCAATGGGGGCAGCATTACAGGTAATTTACAGCCTAATTTGAGCTTCAGAAAAGGGGTTTTCTAATCAATTGTCTTAAAACTTGTGGGACGAAATTAACAGAAGGGTGAAGAACGCCAAGGTACCAAGAGAGACTGTGGAGACTGGAGAATGGCACCAAAAGTAGCATCAATAGCCTCCGACTCCGTAAAGGGAAAAGGGGTCCCATGCTGCTTATGCCCAGGGAGAAAGTTCTAACAATAGAATTCAAGAAACTCAAGGTAGCTGAAAATCAGGTAGCTGAAAATCAGGCTACGTATGACGGTTGCAATGTCAGTGTTTCCTATAGAGTTCCAAACATAGCTGGATTATTTTGTATTTTGACTTATGCCCAGGGAGAAGCAGTGACCCTTTTTTTTAGGTATATTAGTGACATGAGGAAGTGCAAAAGTGATATTTGAAACCCAGAGATTGAAGGGGAGGAATATGTAAAGGCTGACAAGGAAAAAGCAAAATTCTTTAACAAATATTTCTGTTCAGTGTTCACTGTGGAAGGGCCTGGAGCAGGACCACTTAAAATGAACACAAATAGGACTGGAGGTAAAGTAGACCTCAATTGATTTTCAGAAAAGCGTATTCATGAGGGGCTAACTAAACATAAAGGTAGATAGAGCAATGGGGCCAATGAGGTCCATCCAAGGGTTTTTAGGAAACTTACAGAAGTTCTGGCAGCTTCGCTTGCTGACATTTTCAATGCCTCTTCAGAGTCAGGAGTCATTCCGAAGGACTGGAGACAGGCACATGTGATTCTTATTCACAAAAGTGGAAGCAAGGAGGGAGGCTGGGAACCTCAGGCTTGTTAATCTGACCTATGGGATAAGCAAATTAATGGAATCATTGTTAAAAAAAGGAATGGTTTCCGGAATCCAATGAATTCTATGATCCGAGGCAACATGGCTTTACCAGCTGTAGGTCTTGTGGGACAAATATGATCAATTTCTTTGACTGAATGACCAGGGAGTTGGATTGTGGGAGAGTGCAAGATGTAGTGTACTTGGATTTCAGTATGGCATTTGACATGGTTCTGCATAGATGATTTATAAATAAATTGAGCACCTTTGGTTGGGGCTGTAAAGTGACTGACTGGGTTAGAAACTGGTTGAGCGAGAAGCAAAAAAGGGTAGTGACAAATGGAGTTCACTTTGAGGAGAGGGATGTAACTAGCAGTGTGCCACGGGAATTGGTCCTTGGATTGGTTCTGTTCATTATTTTTGTGAGTGACATCATGGAAGGAATATCGGGAAAGGTTTGTCTTTTTACCGATGATACCAAAATCTGCCACAGGGTAGAGTGCCAAGTGTGAAAAACACGAGGACAGATCTAGTGAAGCCTGAGGAATGATCTAGGTCTAGTAGCTAAAGTTTAATACAAAAAAATGCACAGTTATGCATTCAGGCTACAAAAATCCATGGGAGAAGTACAATATAGAGGGTAAAATTCTTCTAAGCACAAAAGAAGAATGGGTTCTGGGAGGAGATCGTATATGATGATTTTGTTGGCCAAACAGGTGGATAAGATGAAGGTAAAAGCTAGAAAGATGCTTGGGGGCAAAGAGGAGGAACAGCAGGAAAGAATGAGGTCATATTGCCCCTGTATAAGTCTCTGGTGAATTTGGAATACTGGCCCTGTCAAAGAATAAGAAACAATTCTGTAAGCAAGGATTTGGACTCATTATAAAAGAGTCACAAGAGTGGGAGTTGGAAATGTGTTTCCTTTCACTGTGCTGGACTGTTTTGAGTTACTCAGGCTTATTCTTCAGAAGTGATTTGGTCAATGGGTGCCGCAGAGTTGGAAATCAAATGAGGAGGTTAAAGCGAGGAGTTTTGAAGTATAAGAGGGGTCATCAGCATGAAATTAAAAGTATACAAGACTAAGGGAAGAGAAAATGATTTAAGAAAGAAGGAAATCCAGGAGTAGAAGTCAGAGAGATAGGAGGGAGGGGGATTTGATTTATCAGGGGGTCGATATGTGACAGTCACCCAGAGAAGCAGTGGGGATGGAGTAGGTCTGAAAGGAAGAAAAGGTGTGGGTCTGAAGCGGAAATAGTCATCCAGCTAACTGGTGGCTGCCGCACATGGATTGTGGTGCCTGGGATAAATATCCGGAAGAACTGCAATCTGCTCCCTACCTGGGGGGCTCCTGCAAGGCAGCCTAGAGAAGTATGCAGATGACCTGCGACCTCCCCAGAATGAATAGAGAGGCCGATGTAATAAATTGGGGTTTCATTTTAGCACGGGTTTTACTGAATGTGCATGTTAAAAACTGGGGCCCCCACAAGATGCAGTAAACTAATGGGAGGCAAATCAAACAGGAGTTTAAAAAATGCACTAAAAGTAAAAAATCGAGCTAAAATGTGAGTTAACCTGAAATATCTGCACTAATGCAGAAGTGCTTTAAAACAGGAGTTAGGAGGTAGGTGCTGGAAGTTGGAAGGAGTGAGACCAAAATGGCCTTGCATGCAAAATTGGAACTGGTCATCCCTATTTGAGCACAATCCCACATGCAAGACCATTTGGGAAGGCATATCAAATGAAATTAAAGGGTAAGCTCTCTAGGGAAGGCACCTTCAGCTGAACAGTATGCACTTTGGTGTTGTGCATCTGAAATGGCTGTGGTTGCCTGTTCCAGGAGCTTTACTCTTTGATGGACCTTTGCTCTGACCCAGTAAGGCGATTTCTTATGTTCTTATGATTTCACTTGGGAAAATGGCCTTGTATGTAAGACTGGCACTGAACCTGGGCCCAGTCTTACATGTAAGTCCATCATGGCCACACTTCTTCCAGTTTCAAGTGCTTACTTCCGTATTCCTGGTTTCATGCGCTTAACTGGATTTTCAGGGTAACTCATTGGCTTGTAGTGGAGTAAAAGTTAACTCACATTTCTGGTGGCAATGATATTCTGTTTTTGTGAGAGTAAAAGTTAACTCACATTTCTGGTGGCAATGATATTCTGTTTTTGTGCGAGTAAAAGTTAACTCACATTTCTGGTGGCAATGATATTCTGTTTTTGTGCGAGTAAAAGTTAACTCACATTTCTGGTGGCAATGATATTCTGTTTTTGTGCGAGTAAAAGTTAACTCACATTTCTGGTGGCAATGATATTCTGTTTTTGTGCGAGTAAAAGTTAACTCACATTTCTGGTGGCAATGATATTCTATTTTTGTGCGAGTAAAAGTTAACTCACATTTCTGGTGGCAATGATATTCTGTTTTTGTGCCCACGTAGTGCTGTCTTTCTACCAAATGGGTTCAGCAATAGAATACATTTGGACACCAGAAATGTGAGTTTACACCACCTCAGACCAAAGAAGGCGTAAGCTCTCTGGGACTTGCACCTACCACTGACCAAAACATAAGCTTTCTTAGGAAAGCACCTTCAGCTGAATGGTATGCAGATGGTGTTGTGCATCCTGACTTTGAACTACTGTTCAGCCATAGGTGCCCACTGCAGAGAGCTTGTGCTTTGATTTTACTTGCCATTCTCTGCCCAAAGGGCCTTGGATGTAAGAATGTGCTCTTTGGAATGAGCACTGACAGCCAGCTAAACAGATGCCTGCCCCAGAAATAGAGTAACCCACGTTTCTGGTGGCCAAAGTTATTCTACTGCTAGACACTAAGGAGGTGCAAAGCCTGAACATTTTGGTTCGGGCTTCGTTTTCGGCCCGCCACGGGAAATATAGTATTTCCCGCAGTTCGGGACTTTGAGATTCGGGGAGGACCCAAATTTTGGTTAGCGCACTAACTCTTTAACCGAATTTCGCAAAAAATCAGTTCGGGTTTCGGAGTCCCCGAACCAGGATGAATTCGCCACTGGGCACAGCAATAGTATAATCAGACAACCAGAAATTAAATTTAAGTTTTACTCCTGTTCTCACCCAGGAGCTAAATTTCCAGTGTTAAGAAAATGTGCTTTAAGTTGACTGCCCTTTAACACACCTCTCTGCATTGCTGGGGAATAGCTAACACCTTTTAAATGAGATTTATTTGTACCCGTGCTGATCTTATTGCTAGTTTTTACTCCAGTTTTAGCTCACATTTTTTTAGGAATTAAAACCTCATTACACACCAGAATTAATTTACATCAGAAAAATGCATGCTAGAATAGGAATAAAACCTGCGCTAACATTAGCACTTCTTATAACGTCCGCCCTAAAGATAATATCTCCAACACCCAATTCCAGACATCTGTTAAACTAAACTGGGTAATCTGCAAGATCAAAAGCATTAGCTACATCCAACAGGATTAATAACATACATCCTTTCCAATCAGTATGAAATCTAATGTCATGCAATAAGCCAAAAAGAACTGTCTGAGTGCTAAAGCCAGCCCTGATCCCTGATTGGCAGGTGTCCAAATCTCCTGTTATAGCTAAGGAAGCCTGCAGTTGTGATGTTGCTATCCTTTTGATGAGCTTTTCTAAGAATGGGAGGTTGGACAGGGGCCAAGATTCAATACAAGCTTCATGATCCAGCGAAGGCTTCTTTAATATAAGTCTAATGATAGGAGTTTTTTTTAAACTAAAGGAAACATGACCTTCTTTTAATGATGCATTTGTAATTCTTTTTATTCATTCTAATACAGCATCATCTAAATGTTTTAGCTACCTAGACAGACAAGGATCCAGTATGCAGATGGTTAATTGCATTTTTTTAAGTGCAATTATATACCAACCAAGTCAGCATACTTGAAAGTTCAACAAAGCTTTTAGATTCTCGGCTATAGAAGACTCTGAGAGAGAGAAAGTCTGACTTGCTAGATAACCTACCTTATGGGAGCCATCTAGGGTATGTACGATAGTGGGAGCAATATTTTCTGTTTTGATTCTATTTAGGCTTGAATGTTTATTATCATGTATCATTAGTAGTAGGGACAGAATAACTGGGCAGGCTGGATGGGCTAGATGCTCTTTTTCAGCTGTCATTTACAATAAGGTAGATATTCAATGGGTTATATTCTTCCTTTTGTGGCACTTTAATTAATTCATTCATTTATTTATTTATTTGATTTATGTTCTGCCTTTTGGACACTTTAGAGTGGATTACATTCAGGTCCGGTAGGTATTTCCCTATCCCCTGAGGGATTGCAATCTCAGGGTCTCATTCACTAAGCTGCATTAGGCCGTTTACCGCATGGTAAAAACTACCAGTAAATGCCCTAATGCAGGGATGATGCAAGGTATTTCAAATACTTTGTACTATTTAGCTCCTGGCACCATGAATATTTAAATGAGATAATTAGCATGCAAATGCATGCTAAATCAGCTCATCCATACCCCCAAACTACAAAAACCAAACAACATGGCTTGCCTGAAAAATCAAAAACCTCATTATCTGAATGCAAGCAAGTTAGCTACGACTACAACTTCTCCTAGAAGCACTGGGATGTTAATGCACACCCCGAAGCTCCGGTGGCCCTGTTTTAAAGGGGCCGATAACCCTGTGAAAGTCTCTCCTCCCCCGACCCCCGACCCCCAGAAAGTCATTAAAAATTCTCAGAGGTCGCCATATTGACATAGTGTAGCTGGGTTCAAAATAGGTTTGGATAAGTTCTTGGAGGAGAAGTCCATTACCTGCTATTAATCAAGTTTACTTAGGGAATAGCCACTGCTATTGCATCAGTAGCATGGGATCTTCTTAGTGTTTGGGTAATTGCCAGGTTCTTGTGGCCTGGTTTGGCCTCTTTTGGAAACAGGATGCTGGGCTTGATGGACCCTTGGTCTGACCCAGCATAGCAATTTCTTATGTTCTTATGTTCTTATACTAATGGCAGCAGAAAAAGACCTAATGATCCATCCAGTCTGCCCAACAAGTCTCTTATGGTAGTAATTGCCGCTCTATGCAGGTTATCCCCATGTTTCTTTTACGGGTAGTAACTGCCAGTCCCTGAAGGTTACTCCAATGTTTCTGATAAGGTTAGTAACTGTCGCTCCGTGCCGGTTACCCCCAACCAAGCAACTGTCAAACCCATAGCAAAATTACTTCTATCAAAATTTTTACAGGGTGAGCAGGCTTCGTGATCATTCAGACAATGCTGCTTGAACGTGCTTTGCTTTTGGATTTAGCTGTAGACGCTTTTCCCCTGATTTCTGCAATATCAGTACCCTGAACCGTAAAAGTCAGGGCCCAGTGTTGGCTGCCATCTGAATCCAATTCCCCCTTTTCCCGCCACCATCGAAGCAGAGAGCGATGTTGCAGCTGAATCACAACCGTCAAGGTTTTCTGTTAAGGGTAATAACTGCCTGTTCGAGCAAGTTACTCCCATGCACCCTTTTCTTCATTTCCATCCTCTAGCCTTCAGGGATCCTCAGTGTTTATCCCATGCTCTTTTGAATTTGTTTACTGTTTTTGTTCTCACCACCTATTCCAGGGCATCCCAGGCATCCACCACCCTCTCTGCAATGAAATATTTCCTGATGTTGGTTCTGAGTTGTCCCCCCTGGAGTTTCATTTCATGTCCCCTAGTTCTACAGTTTCCTTTCCAATAAAAAAAGTTCATGCATCATTAAAATTTTTCAGGTATCTGAAAGTCTGTGTCATATCTCCCCTGCACCTCCTCTCTTCCAGGGTGTACATAATCACATCCTTCAGCATCTCCTCATAAGTCTTCCGATACAAACCCAACACATTTTGGTTGCCCTTCTCTGGACCATTTCCGTCCTTAATTTATCCTAAGAACATAAGAACATAAGAAAATGCCATACTGGGTCAGATCAAGGGTCCATCAAGCTCAGCATCCTGTTGCCAACAGTGGCCAATCCAGGCCATAAGAACCTGGCAAGTACCCAAAAACTAAGTCTATTCCATGTTACCATTGCTAATGGCAGTGGCTATTCTCTAAGTGAACTTAATAGCAGGTAATGGACTTCTCCTCCAAGAACTTATCCAATCCTTTTTTAAACACAGCTATACTAACTGCACTAACCACATCCTCTGGCAACAAATTCCAGAGTTTAATTGTGCGTTGAGTAAAAAAGAACTTTCTCCGATTAGTTTTAAATAGGCCCCATGCTAACTTCATGGAGTGCCCCCTAGTCTTTCTACAATCCGAAAGAGTAAACAACTGATTTACATCTACCCGTTCTAGACCTCTCATGATTTTAAACACCTCTATCATATCCCCCCCTCGGCCGTCTCTTCTCCAAGCTGAAAAGTCCTAACCTCTTTAGTCTTTCCTCATAGGGGAGCTGTTCCATTCCCCTTATCATTTTGGTAGCCCTTCTCTGTACCTTCTCCATCGCAATTATATCTTTTTTGAGATGCGGCGACCAGAATTGTACACAGTATTCAAGGTGCGGTCTCACCATGGAGCGATGCAGAGGCATTATGATATTTTCCGTTTTATTCACCATTCCCTTTCTAATAATTCCCAACATTCTGTTTGCTTTTTTGACTGCCGCAGCACACTGAACCGACGATTTCAATGTGTTATCCACTATGACGCCTAGATCTCTTTCTTGGGTTGTAGCACCTAATATGGAACCCAACATTGTGTAATTATAGCATGGGTTATTTTTACCTATATGCATCACCTTGCATTTATCCACATTAAATTTCATCTGCCATTTGGATGCCCAATTTTCCAGTCTCATTCCAAAGTGTCTCTCCACCACTGAAATCCTTTTTGAGATACGATCTCCACAACTGAACACAGTACTCCAGGTGAGGCCTCACCAAGGACCTGTACAGGGGCATCATCACCTCTTTTTTCTTACTAGTTCTTCCTCTCTCTATGCAGCACAGCATGCTCCTGGCTTTAGCTATCACCTTATCACATTGCTTCGCTGCCTTCAGATCACCAGACACTATCCACCCACCGTCCCTCTCCCAGTCCATGCACATTGGTTATTCATTTACACCCCCACCCCCCATCATATACAGCATTTTTGGATTACTGAACCCCAGATACATGACTGTGCACTTTTTGGCACTGACCCTCCTGTCCCCTACCCCCATCCCAGGAGGCAGCCACTGTTCAAAAACAAAAAAAAAAGTTTTAAAGTTGGCGCCAAGCCCTGCATCCCAGTCCCCAGACCATTCCCTTCAGTAAAAAGGTCTGGCTAGGACCCTCCACCTCTGGAGCCCTAAAACAAGATAGGGGCAAAGGACTGGCTGGTAGGGATGTGCAGAGCAAAAGTTTATGTCCATATGTCAATATGTCCAAAGGGGGTCCCATTTGCGGTCAATATGGACATAAAAAAAATTAAATGAGTTGGGTATATGTCCATATGTGCAAAAAAAAAAATTTAAACCCCCTCACCCTCCTTAATCCCCCCCCCCAGACTTACCACAACTCCCTGGTGATCGAGCGAGGAGTGAGGACGCCATTTCTGCAATCCTTGGCTAGAAGCATGTGACGTCGGCGCCACGTCGAGTGACGCGGCGTCACGTGATTCCCGGCGAATTCGCGCCGGAAGGCTCGTTCGGCCCAAAAAGAACTTTTGGCCAGCTTGGGGGTCAGGAGGCCCCCCCAAGCTGGCCAAAAGTTCTTTTTGGGCCGAACGAGCCTTCCGGCGCGAACTCGCCGGGAATCACGTGACGCCGCGTCACTCGACGTGGCGCCAACGTCACATGCTTCTCGCCAAGGATTGCAGAAATGGCGTCCTCACTCCTCACTCGATCACCAGGGAGTTGTGGTAAGTCTGTGGGGGGGGGGGATTAAGGAGGGTGAAGGGGTTTAAATTTTTATTTTGGCTCAACAATCGCGATTTCCAACATATCCAACATAGCTATGTTGGATATGTGGGAAATCCGATCGTTTATGTCACATCACTTTTTTAAGTTAAAAACAAAATATGCGTAGCGTTTTACATATGCGGTCAATACGAATGCACACCCCTACTGGCTGGCACCATTTTATATAATGGCTGCTGCTGGGCCCTGAGCCTAGAGATTGCTGTAGGTTCCCATTGGACTCATTTGTGATTAAGATGTGAGTTCTGGAGCGTGAGCTACAATGGGGGAAAGGGGCTTTATGGAGACCCTCTGGGTTTTTAATTACTTCTGGCGGGGAGGGTGACAGGGAGCCAAGTGGACCTTTAAGTGATGGTGACTGCACAGTTTTGGGGTCCTTTGTAAGGGATCAATTACAACTGTTGTATTTTTCCCTGTGGTATTTTACTGCAGGGAAAAATATTGCGGGAGTCACAAAGTAGCAGGGCTATATATCGCTTATATATTATATATTAGGGTTATATATCACTGCTTTTTTACTCTCCATGCAGCTTAGTGAATGAGCCCCTAACTTTGTATCTGAGGCAATGGAGGGTGAAGTGACTTTACCCAGATATTTAGTGATGCTTATCCAGATAGGTTTGCTGCTGAATATACATGGCTAAAGTTACCTGAATAAAGTTATCCAAATAACTTTAGGATAGTTGTTTCTCTGACCAGACATACATAGCTAACTGAATATCAGTACTCACCAGCTAAAATTTAACCAAACCCCCAAAACATCTCTAACTCTGCTTCTTTATATCCTGCTAAATTTTAGAAACATGGTGGTAGAAAAAGAACATAAGCCCCATCCGTCCAATTTATGTAGCCCTTACAATTCCCATCACTCTATCAGAGATCCCCTGTGTTTAACCCATGCTTTCTTGAAATCAGATTCCATTTTCATCTCCACCACCTCCACTGGAAGGCATTTCCATGCGTTCACCACTCTCTCTGTAAACAAATGTTTCCTAAGATTACTCCTGAGTCTACTCCTTTCACTCTCATCTCATGATCCCTCATTCTAGAACCTCCTTTGCTTTGAAAGAGGCTCGCTTCCTGTGCATGGAAACCTTTGAGAGATTTAAATGTCGCTGTCATATCTCCCCTATCTCACCTTTTCTCTAGGGTATACATGTTTAGAGCTTTACGTCTATCCCCATATATTTTAGAATGAAGACCTCTGACATTTTAGTAGCCACCCTTGGGACTCGAGTCCATCCTGTTTATATCTTTTTGAAAGTGTGATCTCCAGAACTGTGCACAGTATTCCAAATGAGTAATAAGTTTCCTGAATAAAATTAAGCCAGGATGTGGGGAGGAAATTTTCAGATCTCGTTTTTTTGTCCTGGTAATTCCAAACCTTGTCCAGACAAAGCCCTTGGATATCGGCCTCCTTGTTACTATCATGGACTTAAAAAAAAAAGAGATGAAACTCTCACAATCAGGAGTAAACCCAGACTGAGATACTGTCAGAGGTATTCGGTGTTATGCAATAAACCCTTGACCTTGTTTGGAAGTGGGAATTAATCTAGCCCAGAAGTCCCTCTTAGCTTTTAAAATGGGGTCAGAATATTTCTTAGTGTGTAATAACTAAGCCTCTTTGAAATTGCCTACAGTTTTCTCTATTGGCACTCAAGATGTCGACCAGTTCATTTTTCTGAGATGAAGCTCCTCTGAATACCAACCCACAGATTTTTTCAGATGCCTAGATGAAGGGGCTTAAAGGGGCTGTTCAGTCAAGTATCTCAGAATTTCTTTATACCAGAACTGAGCAAAATAATCTGAAGGGTTCTCCATAGGAGAAAAGGATTGATTTTTCATCAGTTTTACCTCTCAAGTGTGAATCACTATTATTGTATTGAATATAAAGATTTAAAGACAGTTTTATCAGATAGTGATCCTGGGACCCTGAGTTGACGTAATGCTTTTCAATCCATCTGTGAAGCAATAATTCAGTGTGCGCCCCCCCCCCCCCCCCTCCGGATTATGAATTACCCCTGTGATTCGGATGGGGAGTACCACATGACAAATTATGATTTATATTTTGGTTTGTAGCCTGAGTCGGGGAGGAGATAGGTCACTTCAATACAACATTTCTGTGCCCTTCCCAAACAACCTCTCACTTGTGGCACCACAGACCAGATAAAATCATCAGACCAGAATAACACAGTAATCAACCCTTTTACTAGTATTATGTAAGTAGACAGTAAATCCAACCAGAGCATTAAATGGGAAAATTACAGTAGTGAAGTATAATAAGGATGTGCATTCATTTGCGACGAAATAGGAAATATAGATGATATTTCCTATTTCTTCGTAGTTTGGGGGTCCCCGAAAATGGTAGGAAAACCCCACAAAATTTCATGTGGTTTTCTTATCTTTTTTTTGGGGGGGGGGGGGGGAGAAAGGGCATATAAAAAAAACCAAACCCAAACCCACCCCGACCCTTCAGATTTAATTAATTACAATCTCCTACCCTCCCAACCCCGCCCACAACTTGCCTAAAGTCCCTGGTGGTCCAGCAGGGGTCCCAGGAGTGATTTCCCCCTCTCGGGCCGTCGGCTGCCACTAATCAAAATGGCGCAGATGGCCCTTTGCCCTTACCATGTGACAGGGGTTATCAGTGCCATTGGCTGTCCCTTGTCACATGATAGGAGCAATGGATGGCCCACGCCATTTTTTAAGATGGCACCGGCCGTCCATTGCTCCTACCATGTGACAGAGGATGGCCAATGGCAATAATAACCCCTGTCACATGGTAAGGGCAAAAGGCCACCGGCGCACCCATCTGTGGCCTTCCCCTATGCCTCTGACACTTCCTGGCCATTTTCTTAGGCATACGCATGCACCATGCAGGACCTTTTTATCAGGAGGCGCCCGCTAGGGGGATTCCCGCAGTGAGGCCTTCAAAGGGTCCTGCATGGTGCATGCGTATGCCTAAGAAAATGGCCAGGAAGTGTCAGAGGCATCGGGGAAGGACACAGATGGGTGCAGCCGCTGTGACTGGCAAGCATAACACTGGCATAGGTACATGAAAGAAAACCTTACCACTATGGAGATCTATTTTTCCATTGAAAGTGAGTGGTCCTGCTGCACCCCTAAACTATGAACTGATTTTTTTTATGTTGTAGGTTAATTCTTGATAAGAAAGACGGAACAAAAGTTATTAGTAGATTGCTTCATCACTTGGACCATGCCACTCTAATTATCAGTGGAGCACAGGATTTGGTGAGAGAGGTAACGGTGGTGGGGCCACTTGGCAGTAGTGATCATAATATTATCAAATTTGATTTGATGACTGGAAGGGGGACAGTAAGCAAATCCATGGCTCTTGTGCTAAACTTTCAAAAGGGAAACTTTGATAAAAAGAGAAAAATTGTTAGGAAAAAACTGAAAGGAGCAGCTACAAAGGTATAAAGTATGCAAGAGACATGGTCATTGTTAAAAATTACCATCCTAGAAGCACAGTCCAGATGTATTCCACACATTAAAAAAGGTGGAAAGAAGGCAAAACGATTACCAGCATGGTTAAAAGGGGAGGTGAAAGAAGCTATTTTAGCCAAAAGATCTTCATTCAAAAATTGGAAGAAGGATCCAACAGAAGAAAATAGGATAATGCATAAGCGTTGGCAAGTTAAATGTAAGACATTGATAAAACAGGCTAAGAGAGAATTTGAAAAGAAGTTGACCGAAGAGGCAAAAGCTCACAGTAAAAACTTTTTAAAATATATCCGAAGCAGAAAGCCTGTGAGGGAGTCAGTTGGACCGTTAGATGATCGAAGGGTTAAAGGGGCACTTAGAGAAGATAAGGCCATCACAGAAAGATTAAATGATTTCTTTGCTTCGGTGTTTACTGAAGAGGATGTTGGGGAGGTACCCGTAATCACGGTGAACCTAGAAGATGTGGTAGGCCTGACTGACAAAATGAAGAGTAGTAAATCACCTGGACTGGATGGTATACACCCCAGGTATCTGAAGGAAATAAAAAATGAAATTTCAGACCTATTAGTAAAAATGTGTAATCTATCATTAAAATCATCCATTGTACCTGAAGACTGGAGGATAGCAAATGTAACCCCAATATTTAAAAAGGGCTCCGGGGCAATCCGGGAAACTCCAGACTGGTTAGCCTGACTTCAGTGCCAGGAAAAATAGTGGAAAGTGTTCTAAACATCAAAATCACAGGACATATAGAAAGACATGGTTTAATGGAACAAAGTCAGCATGGCTTTACCCAAGGTAAGTCTTTCCTCACAAATCTGCTTCACTTTTTTGAAGGAGTTAATAAACATGTGGATAAAGGTGAACCAGTAGATGTAGTGTACTTGGATTTTCAGAAGGCATTTGACAAAGTTCCTCATGAGAGGCTTCTAAGAAAAGTAAAAAGTCATGAGATAGGTGGCGATGTCCTTTCGTGGATTACAAACTGGCTAAAAGACAAGAAACAGAGAGTAGGATTAAATGGACAATTTTCTCAGTGGAAGGGAGTGGGCAGTGGAGTGCCTCAGGGATCTGTATTGGGACCCTTATTTTTCAATATATTTATAAATGATCTGGAAAGAAATACGATGAGTGAGGTAATCAAATTTCTAGATGATACAAAATTGTTCAGAGTAGTTAAATCACAAGCAGATTGTGATAAATTGCAGGAAGACCTTGTGAGACTGGAAAATTGGGCATTGAAATGGCAGATGAAATTTAATGTGGATAAGTGCAAGGTGATGCATATAGGGAAAAATAATCCATGCTATAGTTACACAATGTTAGGTTCCATATTAGGTGCTACCACCCAAGAAAGAGATCTAGGCATCATAGTGGATAACACATTGAAATCGTCGGTTCAGTGTGCTGCGGTAGTCAAGAAAGCAAAGAGAATGTTGGGAATTATTAGAAAGGGAATGGTGAATAAAACGGAAAATGTCATAATGCCTCTGATTTGCTCCATGGTGAGACTGCACCTTGAATACTGTGTACAATTCTGGACGCTGCATCTCAAAAAAGATATAACTGTGATGGAGAAGGTACAGAGAAGGGCTACCAAAATGATAAGGGGAATGGAACAGCTCCCCTACGAGGAAAGACTAAAGAGGTTAGGACTTTTCAGCTTGGAGAAGAGACAGCTGAGGGGGGATATGATAGAGGTGTTTAAAATCATGAGAGGGCTAGAACAGGTAGATGTGAATCGGTTATTTACTCTTTCAGATAATAGAAAGACTAGGGGGCACTCCATGAAGTTAGCATGTGGCACATTTAAAATCAATCGGATAAAATTCTTTTTCACTCAATGCACAATTAAACTCTGGAATTTGTTGCCAGAGGATGTGGTTAGTGCAGTTAGTATAGCTATGTTTAAAAAGGGATTGGATAAGTTCTTGGAGGAGAAGTCCATTACCTGCTATTAATGAAGTTGACTTAGAAAATAGCCACTGCTATTACTAGCAACAGTAATATGGAATAGACTTAGTTTTCGGGTACTTGCCAGGTTCTTATGGCCTGAATTGGCCACTGTTCGAAACAGGATGCTGGGCTTGATGGACCCTTGGTCTGACACAGTATGGTATGTTCTTATGTTCTTATACGGCTGAGAAAAAATCTTGTGCACATCTACATGACAGATCATCCATATGGAGATTCGTATATCCCATAATAATTGTGGTGAATACAGATATACATAACAACAATAGTCTCAGTCAATGTTTCCAAATATACAGTATATGTTAGAACACCAGGAGGGCAATAAATCCCCATGAGGATCATCAGATTATGATGTCCAATTTTGACCAATAAATATTCACATTCAAAAGGATAATCATGAACACCTCTGGCCCACTTTAAAGCAATATCATGAGACACATTCGTATAGAGTGACAATTCATCCATCATAACAAAAATGGCATCTGGAGATAAACTAACCAAGTTGCTCATGAATGCTGAGCAACATCCACAGATTCCCACCGAACTTTTATTACAATTACCTGAATTGATTATCAGAAATTTTTTTTCAAATTTCAAAATGATTTCTTTTTTCAAACACATGGCATAGCTATGGGCTCTACTGCAGCCCCTTCTATAGCAAATTATGGCAGATTATGAAGAAACTCACATTTATACATCTATTTATCAAAAAACAGCTATTTGGATTAGATATATTGACAATCTGTTTTTTATTTGGACATCAACCTTTGAAGAATTGCTATTTTTTCACATGTGAATGAATTCGGTTGATCCTTTTTTGAAGTTTACAATAACTTACAATTCAGATCAAATTAGTTTTTTTAGTCCTTGTGATTATAAAGAATACTACAGGCTTGCACACATTGGTATTTTGAAAAAATACCGATGAGAACAATTATTTACAATTCCAATTCTTTCATTCTCAAGCCCTTAAGAGGGGTTTTCCAGTTAGTCAATTCTTCAGAATTAAGCGAATTTGCTCTTCTACTGAGGAATTTAAAAGGCAAAGATTTTTTGTGGCAAAAAACATTTTTCAACGTGGATATCAAAAATCAGTGGTAAAAACAGCATACTGTCGTGCTCTTTATTTGGATCACACATCACTACTCCAATATCGCAATAAGGCTGCACGCACATGATATAAAATCGGGCGTAGATTTGTTTGCGCCGGCGCGCAGGTTTAAAATTTGCCCCACAATATGTTGGGCGACCTGGGTTTGAATAAAATGACGTTTCTGTTCACTCCCATGATATAGTGAATATGAACATTTCAGCTATTGCTTTCTAAGATAAGTGCGCCCTTTTACCTTTCTAAGGATATTTTAAATTCTCACAAGTTGGTAAAAAGAAAATCACTTTAAAAAACATTTTTGTTATGAGACCCAATGAGTATACATTTAAAGAGACTACTAAACAAATGCTAAGCTTTCCTGCAAGATATAGGAACAGCACTATAGCGAACGCTAAAGTCTCTATTATATGAAGATCTCCATTAAGATTAAGGTGGGCCATAAATTTTGAACTTTCCATGGTTCTATTTGTTTTTCTTGTTTCAGATACATAACTTGGCTGTCTTTTTGGTCTTATGTTAATAAGTAAAATATCATTGACATTTCCTATTTCATTTTAACAAAAGCACATCCCTAGCAAATTCCTCTCACATGTCTTCTGAATGCAACTCATAGGGCCAAATGTTTGTTCCAAGATAATTTACAGTTCATAGTTCCAGGGGAATTCAATTGCAAAAATAATCAAAGTTTTGATGTATTTTAATTGCTGATACTAAAATAATTTGGTATAGATAAACTGCTGTATGTATATGGTGGAAGCATCCTTCTGGATAAGTTAATGTTATGTTCAAACTGTATATAAAAACATTCTTTTGAATGCAATAAAAATATAAGAACACAAAAAATATCAGTTCAAACCCATCATTCTTGGCCATATTTCAGAATTACACAACCTTTTATAAAAGAATTCCACTAATTAGTAAAGAATGCAAGGAAAGTACCCTTTTAAGGCAGTGTACGTTTCATGTTACATTACTTAGAGCTAATATAGACTGAGATCAAAACAAACTGAGGAACCACACAGATGCTCCACTCATGAAAGTTATACAAATCAAGTGACTATTAAGTATTTCCTTTACAATGTTACAACCTAAGCCTATCTCAGAAATAGAAAAGAAAGCAAAACAGCAATAAATCAAACAAAGCCCTTTCCATTTGTCCCTACCCAGTAATGTTAGACATAAACTGAAAGATGGAGATTAGATAACTCTAGTAAGATGTTATGGTTATAAACAATCCGGCACAGGAGACTGGGAAGACTCTTACTTTTTTCCTGTAGGAAAGCCAAAGCTGAATCTGAGTCCAGCCACTCTGACTTTATTAACTGTGCACTCTATAAATTCCAGCAGCTGATTGGTGCCATAAAAAACGAAATGCCATTGCTTTGCAGCGTGCAAGGCTTATTTATTTATTTTCATTTGTAGACCATCGTTCTATAAAATTATACTCAAAGCAGCAGTAGAACAGCTAGCATGTGGCTTCCATTTCTTGCTGGATCTTTCAATATAATAATAATAATAATAATAATAATAATAATAAAAAAAGCAACCCATCCTCTTTTAGCCTGCATAGATCAGAAGACATCAGGGGCAATAAAAATCTTATTCACCATCTTCTATCCCAATGTTCTCTTTTGTCTGTGTAAACGTTGCTTCTGGACCCAGTCTTTCTATCTGCTGGAATCAGGAACCTTGAAACTAGAGAATTCCCCAGATTGGCAGGTGCAAATGCCCGCTCCAAGTTTCCATAGCTCAAACCACAGATCATCCATGCTGTCCTTGTTCCTGCCCCTATCAAGATAACTGGTGACTGGCTTTGATTCACAAATTTCTGTGGATAAAAGTTGTGGTTGGCACATTTACCCTTGAGAAAACCAGATTCTTTACCTCCAGATGTTTTTGAACATGGAACACCAAATGTTTCTTATTTACTGGTTTCTTCGGTTAGTTACCCTGGCTGCTGCATATGGCTGCCAGAGCTCCTCCAGTGCTGCTGCTCCCAACACTCAAAAGTAGTTGCATCCGTGCTCAGTGCTTGCTTCCCTTATCTTACTCAACCTGGGGGTAGGATAAAGGCTGGAAAGACTCAAAGCAGGAAGCTCAGGAGGGGGAAGACGAGGAGATGCTGTGTGCAATGTGGATGCAGCGCAGAGCGAGGGCCAGCTCGTGCTGAAACTAGGAAGATGAGGCATTCACGACTGCAGATGATTTCAGAAAGGAGCTCCTGCATGTCTAAAAGCCACCGCTGGTGATTCTTTTTGCTCTGAGATGCTGAGAGTGGAGCTCGGGTGATGGTCTGGCTTTTCCGTGGCACATCTGATCAAGTCTGAAGGCACATGAACAGAGAAGTGGAAGATGGGTATAGGGAGTTCCCCATTAAATGTCATGTACCTTATAATACAGGGACTGTAATTGTATTTTTCAGGTCTGAAACCCACTCCCTCCCTCCCCCCCCCCCCCCCCCCCCCCAGCCCCATTCATCTTGGATAAATCTGGAATGGAAGGATCTTAGAGGGGAAGAGAGACCGTGAGAGTCCTAAACGAGAGAGCTTGGAGGAAGGAGGTGAAAGCAGGAGCTCTCCTCCCCAAAGAGAGAATGTCTTCATTCCAAAGGAGAGAAGAGATCCCTCTCATTCCTAGGGTTTCCAAAATCCCAAATCAGCAGCCAGCTGCGCACCTATTGGGTGAAGGAGAAAGAGAATCATTTTTCCACCTGCTAGAACCTGGGAGAAGGCGAAGAGTCTGCGGCGTGAGAACCATTTCAGGAGCCAAAATCACCGGGCAGTGCTGGGTTCAGGGTTTCTTCCTTCCAGGGCAGAAGTTCAGAATTATGTGCCCCCCCCCCAACCCCCCCCCCAACCTCCCAGCACTGGTTGCAGCACAGCATCCCCCCCCCCTCTCTCTCCCCTCACCCCCCACCAACCTCCCAGCACTGGTTGCAGCACAGCATCCCCCCCCCTCTCTCTCCCCTCACCCCCCCCCAACTTCCCAGCACTGGTTGCAGCACAGCATCCCCCCCCCCTCTCTCTCCCCTCCCCCCCCCCCACCCTCCCAGCACTGGTTGCAGCACAGCATCCCCCCCCCCTCTCTCTCCCCCTACCCCCCACCAACCTCCCAGCACTGGTTGCAGCACAGCATCCCCCCCCCCCCTCTCTCTCTCCCCCCTCACCCCTGCCCAACAGGTCAGCAGCAGCCTCCCTTCCCCCACTCCCTGCACGGTTAGAGTCTCGCTTTCCCCCCTTGCCTCTTGCTTAGCAGCAGTCCTACCTTTCTCTTCCTCCCACCTCCCAGAAGCAAAATCCCTGTCTCTGCCCCTCCCTCCAGCAGAATCAGTCCTTCCTCTCTCACCTGCCACCCCCTTCCTCCACCCCCAGCAGTAGCAACAGCCCCCCTATTCCTCTCCCCCAGCAACATCAGACCCCTCTCTCCCCACTCCCCTCTTTCTCCCCTCAGCAGCTGCCCTCCCTCTCTCTCCCCCCCTCCCCCCCTCAGCAGCAGCCCTCCCTCTCTCCCCACTCCCTTCTTTCTCCCCTCAGCAGCAGCCCTCTCTCTCCCCACTCCCCTCCCTCCCTCTCTCTCTCCCCCCCCCCTCAGCAGCAGCCCTCCCTTTCATTCTTCCCCATCTCCGACAGCATCGGCCTTCCCTCTTTCCCTCCCCATCCTCAGTAGCTTCTCTCTCTGTATCCACCTGTAGACACCCAGTTCTGTTACCATCAAGGCCTGGGTGAACCCTTACCTTAGATAGTGAGGATCGGGTTAGTGACTGGGGGGAGGTTACCATTCAAATGCAGCCCCTCCCTTGGAGGGGTCTGGAATAGCCACCCCCTTTGAGAGGTTATTTAAATCAGCAGAGAGTCTGCAGCCCGTCCCTTGAGTTTTGCGTAGAGTTAGGAGGTAGAGAGGAGCTTTTCTTGAGTTAAGTTTTCAGGCCCAGTCAGAGGAGACAGGCAAACCCTGCCTGGGGGAGACTGACCAGAGTGGGGAGGGCTTTCATTATCCCGTCCACTCCCTGGCTGGTCAGGATTTTCCCTCTGGGTATATTTTCGGGATTTTTGCATTTTAAGTGGTAGGAGCCTTGCAAGACCTTGTGCACTTCCTGGGCTCAGGGCACGGGGAGCCCTGTGTCTGGGATAGAGAAGGTGGTGACCCACAGCAAGAAGGGACCGGTGTTCAGATTTATTGAAAGGGAAAAGGACCGAGTTCAAGGTCCAGGAGGACGTTCTGGCTGCCCCTTCCTTCCTGTACTGGAGCAGGGCGAGCAACCTGTTTCCGAGAGATCCCTCCCATCAAGGGTCCAGAGAAGAGACTGTGAGAGAACCAAAGAGATTTAGATCTGCTAACGGTGAGTAAAACCAATTTGAGACCACTGAGGACACCCATCCAGCATCTTCACCCCTGGTGAGAGAGAGAGGATTCCCTCTCTCTGCCAAGGACCATTTTAGTATTTTTGCCAGTGCTGTGCACCTGTGAGCTTCACTTTTCCCTGCCCTGGAACAAGATACTCCTGCATAGACAATGGAAGAAAGACTGTAAGGCAAAAGGAATCATGTGCTGCTGGACTGATTCGTTGTGCCATATTTCACCAAGTGTTTGAACAGTAAAGAACATAAGAAAATGCCATACTGGGTCAGACCAAGGGTCCATCAAGCCCAGCATCCTGTTTCCAACAGTGGCCAATCCAGGCCATAAGAACCTGGCAAGTACCCAAAAGCTAAGTCTATTCCATGTAACCATTGCTAATGGCAGTGGCTATTCTCTAAGTGAACTTAATAGCAGGTAATGGACTTCTCCAAGAACTTATCCAATCCTTTTTTAAACACAGATATACTAACTGCACTAACCACATCCTCTGGCAACAAATTCCAGAGTTTAATTGTGTGTTGAGTAAAAAAGAACTTTCTCCGATTAGTTTTAAATGTGCCCCATGCTAACTTCATGGAGTGCCCCCTAGTCTTTCTACTATCCAGAAGAGTAAATAACCGATTCACATCTACCCGTTCTAGACCTCTCATGATTTTAAACACCTCTATCATATCCCCCCTCAGTCGTCTCTTCTCCAAGCTGAAAAGTCAAAAAAGGCAAAACCACATGCGTATTTACTTCCTCTGACCTAATCCTGCCCCCATCCTATTCCCAGGAATGCTTACAGAGATACACAGAGAAAAGTATGCATGTTGTTGACACCCAGTTCACACCTATTTTACTCATGTAAAATCAAATAGTCCATTTCTGTGGGTAAAGGAACATTCTAGCCACGGAAATTGATTCCAGTTTTGCCCTCTATTTACCCATGTTCCTGAAGAATAGACACCAGGAGGGCCCTAAGGCCTAGCTTACCCTGACAGGAAAGAGCACCCCCTCCTCCCAGTTCCCACCTTCCTAGTGTGGACAGAGGAAGGATGGGGGCCACATGGGATTTAATGCTAATAAATGTAGGGTAATGCATTTGAGGAATAAGAATAGGAAGGTGAACCTGTCTGAGGTTGTTTTCTAAAATGATATACAAATCCACCTCTAAATCAAAAAATGGTGCATTCTTGTCTAATGCACCCCTGAGCTGTGTCCTGACCAGGGAAAACTGTTGTCTCTCTGGGAGGAGAAAACAGCTACCGCCAGGATTTGCCTGGAGTACAGTGACAGTGGAAACTGCAGAAGCTTGTCTCAATGGTAGTTTGTTTTAATTCAACACAAACTCCATTGCTTTAAATTTGCCTGCTTGGCAAGAAGCAGTGAAGAGCTCAATCAGCTTTCCTCCTGAGAGCCTACTTTGCCAACACTAAAACCTTTCAGTGCTGTCTGACCACCCAGGGGAAGTTAACCTGCAAGCAGTGAAGTGTACATGCTTTTGTTACAGGATGTTTTTTTGGAATTAGGTTCCAGGCATGGAAGAAAAGGGATGATAAGGTAGCAGATTTTAATCTAACACTTTGAATGCAAGAATTCAGAAGACATCACCGTTCATTCACCTACTCGTATCCACCATGGAAGTTTATGTTGCTGTCGGAACTGAATATAAATCAGATAAATAAATAGTATGTATGTGCCTCTGCTGTGTGCACCAAATACATTTGTTTGAAGATCACTCATAAACTGCAAGCCATGAATGCTCTTAGGGATTTCCATTTGTTTGAAAAGAATTGAATGTGCTGAAATTATTTTTCATTTGCTTTCCTTAGCAAAAAGGTTTTTTTTTTTTTTTTTTCGTTTTGTTACCATTAAAGTCCAGGGAGGAAACATTAAGCACTGTGTGTGGTAAGCGACAAGAAGCAGGGCCAATCACTTCCAAGTAGTATTTTAACCTGTGTATCCTAGCTTGTCTCATTTTTTTCCTCCTGAAATTGAAACAGAAAGCTAAACTGTGAGGCTCCATTTTCAGCCACTCTTGTGATTGATTTCAGAGAGTGAACACAGAGGCTGTGAAGCTTCTTGCTTCTCAGAGCAGAGAGTGTTCCAGGAAAAGTTTGTAAAAATACAAACAAAAAAAGAACTGAGACAGTGTGTTGTCAGTTTGTCACTGCTTCAGTGTTATGCTGTGCTGCTGCTTAGTACTTTGCAGCTGCGACTTTCAGCGTGATCCGATATATCAGCATGACGACCCAATATCTTTCCTCTACAAAACTAGCAGAATTACCAAAAACATAATCAAAACCCCAATGCAAAACATTCAGCTAATCAACAAGGACATAACTCCATGGTCCACATTCGAAACCATATCGTCCATCCAAACAGAGAATCTAATCAAAACCCTAAACCCGGCATGCCACGATCTTGACAAAATACCGATTCGAACCCTAAAACAATTATCGCATACAATTACCCCAATCATCACAGCAATCATGACTCACTGAAAATGGCAACAATTAAGCCCATTAAAAAAAAAAAAAGAGCCTTGACCCCACAGAGCTCAATAACTACCGTCCCATATCAAACTTATCCTTCCTTGCCAAATTAACAGAAAAGGTGGTCCTGAAACAACTAAATGAACGTCTAGAACTAAACAATATCCTATATCCTATACAACATGGATTCTGGAAACATCACAGCACAGAAACATTACTCCTCAACCTATCCAACACAATCCCACCCCTCGCCCACCCATCCCTAGCTCATCCCTTAATTTATAGGCAGGTGCCACTTTCACAAAAAAAAAACAAAAAAACTTTATTGAGAATTCGATCAGACCCTTGTAGGCCACTACCAGACACATAGGGGTAGATTTTCAAATAGCGCGAATTGGCTTACTTTTGCTGGCGCATCAGGCGCCAGCAAAAGTAAGCTGGATTTTAGTAGATACGCGCGGAGCCGCGCGTATCTGCTAAAAACCTGGATCAGCGCGCGCAAGGCTATTGATTTTGTATAGCCGGCGCGCACCGAGCCGCGCAGCCTACCCCCGTTCCCTCTGAGGCCGCTCCGAAATCGAAGCGGCCTCGGAGGGAACTTCCTTTTGCCCTCCCCTCACCTTCCCCTCCCTTCCCCTACCTAACCCACCCACCCGGCCCTGTCTAAGCCCCCCCCCTTACCTTTGTCGGGGGATTTACGCCTCCCAGAGGGAGGCGTAAATCCCCGCGCGCCAGCGGGCCTCTTGCGCGCCGGGACGCGACCTGGGGGTGGGTACGGAGGGCACGGCCACGCCCCCGGACCGCCGGGCCGTAGCCACGCCCCGTACCCGCCCCCAAAATGCTGCCGACACGCCCCCTAAACGCAGCGACGACCGGGCTCGCCCCCCGACACGCCCCCCTCAGAGAACCCCGGGACTTACGCGAGTCTCGGGGCTCTGCGCGCGCCGGTAGGCCTATGTAAAATAGGCTCACCGGCGCGCAGGGCCCTGCTCGCCTAAATCCGCCCGGATTTGGGCGGATTTAGGCGAGCAGGGCTCTGAAAATCCGCCGCATAGTGAATTCACTAATACATTTAAAGGAAGTTAGACACATTCCTACTCCCATAGCAACCTAAAACTTAACTAGGAACTGATCAAAACTGAGATGAAGGCAGCAGTCCAGCAGCAAGAGGGGAGCTTCCCAGTCTTTTGCATCGAGTGTCACATGTATGATTTTTTACCCACCGGTGAGAAGTTGTACATGTGCATGCGATGCAAAGAGCTCCTGGCTCTCAGAGAACGAGTCCGATCTCTGGAGGCTAGAGTGGCAGACCTGGAGGAGCTGAGGCAGACAGAGAGGTATATAGATGAGACCTTCAGGGACATAGTAGTCAAGTCCCAACTTCAGACTGGTAGCCCTGGTGCTGCCTTGGAGGAAGAAGGTCTCATGATGGGAGAGCACCAACCAGGTGTAGCAGGAAAGGATCCTGTAGCAAGGACCTGCTCTCCAGGTGATGCATTGTCCTTTCGCACTGAGGATATCTCCCCAAGGCCTACTGCCCAGGAGGGAAGGGTTAGGTCGGCCATCATAGTTGGTGATTCGATTATTAGGAATGTATGTAGATAGCTGGGTGGCTGGTGGGCGTGAGGATCGCCTGGTAACATGCCTACCTGGTGCGAAGGTGGCGGATCTCACGCGTCACCTAGATAGGATTTTAGACAATGCTGGGGAGGAGCCGGCTGTCGTGGTACATGTGGGCACCAACGACATAGGAAAATGTGGGAGGGAGGTTCTGGAAACCAAATTTAGGCTCTTAGGTAGAAAGCTTAAATCCAGAACCTCCAGGGTAGCATTCTCTGAAATGCTCCCTGTTCCACGCGCAGGTCACCAGAGGCAGGCAGAGCTCCGGAGTCTCAATGCGTGGATGAGACGATGGTGCAAGGAAGAGGGATTCAGTTTTGTTAGGAACTGGGGAACCTTTTGGGGAAGGGGGAGTCTCTTCCGAAGGGATGGGCTCCACCTTAACCAGGGTGGAACCAGACTGCTGGCGCTAACCTTTAAAAAGGAGATAGAGCAGCTTTTAAACTAGAAAAAGGGGAAAGCTGACAGTCGCTCAGCAGCGCATGGTTCGGAGAGAGGTATCTTTAAAGGATACTAATGATGCATTAGAATTAGGGCATCCCAACAGTGAGGTTCCAATAATTAGAAAAGTAGTCCAAGTGCCTGTAACTAAAAACTCACCTGAGCTAAAAAATTTTAACTTATCCCTATCAATTAAAAAGCAGAATGAAAATACAAACAAAAAACAAACTTTGAAATGTTTGTATGCTAATGCCAGAAGTCTAAGAAGTAAGATGGGAGAATTAGAATGTATAGCAGTAAATTATGACATAGACTTAATTGGCATCTCAGAGACATGGTGGAAAGAGGATAACCAATGGGACAGTGCTATACCGGGGTACAAATTATATCGCAATGACAGAGAGGAGCACTCGGGAGGAGGTGTGGCACTTTATGTCCGGGATGGCATAGAGTCCAACAGGATAAACATCCTGCATGAGACTAAATACAAAACTGAATCTTTATGGGTAGAAATACCTTGTGTGTCGGGGAAGACTATAGTGATAGGGGTATACTACCGTCCACCTGGTCAAGATGGTGAGATGGACAGTGAAATGCTAAGAGAAATTAGGGAAGCTAACCAAATTGGTAGTGCAGTAATAATGGGAGACTTCAATTACCCCAATATAGACTGGGTAAATGTATCGTCGGGTCACGCTAGAGAGATAACATTCCTGGATGGAATAAATGATAGCTTTATGGAGCAATTGGTTCAGGAACCGACGAGAGAGGGAGCAATTTTAGATCTAATTCTCAGTGGAGCACAGGACTTGGTGAGAGAGGTAATGGTGGTGGGGCCGCTTGGCAATAGTGATCATAATATGATCAAATTTGATTTAATGACTGGAAAAGGAACAGTGTGCAAATCCAAGGCTCTCGTGCTAAACTTTCAAAAGGGAAACTTTGATAAAATGAGAAAAATTGTTAGAAAAAAACTGAAAGGAGCAGCTACAAAAGTAAAAAATGTCCAAGAGGCGTGGTCATTGTTAAAAAATACCATTCTAGAAGCACAGTCCAGATGTATTCCACACATTAAGAAAGGTGGAAAGAAGGCAAAACGATTACCGGCATGGTTAAAAGGGGAGGTGAAAGAAGCTGTTTTAGCCAAAAGATCTTCATTCAAAAATTGGAAGAAGGATCAAACAGAAGAAAATAGGATAAAGCATAAACATTGGCAGGTTAAATGTAAGACATTGATAAGACAGGCTAAGAGAGAATTTGAAAAGAAGTTGGCTGTAGAGGCAAAAACTCACAGTAAAAACTTTTTAAAATATATCCGAAGCAGAAAGCCTGTGAGGGAGTCAGTTGGACCGTTAGATGATCGAGGGGTTAAAGGGGCATTTAGAGAAGATAAGGACATCGCGGAAAGATTAAATGATTTCTTTGCTTCGGTGTTTACTGAAGAGGATGTTGGGGAGGTACCCGTAATGGAGAAGGTTTTCATGGGTAATGATTCAGATGGACTGAATCAAATCACGGTGAACCTAGAAGATGTGATAGGCCTGATTGACAAACTGTAGAGTAGTAAATCACCTGGACCGGATGGTATACACCCCAGAGTTCTGAAGGAACTAAAAAAGGAAATTTCAGACCTATTAGTAAAAATTTGTAACTTATCATTAAAATCATCCATTGTACCTGAAGACTGGAGGATAGCAAATGTAACCCCAATATTTAAGAAGGGCTCCAGGGGCGATCCGGGAAACTACAGACCGGTTAGCCTGACTTCAGTGCCAGGAAAAATAGTGGAAAGTGTTCTAAACATCAAAATCACAGAACATATAGAAAGACATGGTTTAATGGAACAAAGTCAGCATGGCTTTACCCAGGGCAAGTATTGCCTCACAAATCTGCTTCACTTTTTTGAAGGAGTTAATAAACATGTGGATAAAGGTGAACTGGTAGATATAGTATACTTGGATTTTCAGAAGGCGTTTGACAAAGTTCCTCATGAGAGGCTTCTAGGAAAACTAAAAAGTCATGGGATAGGTGGCGATGTCCTTTCGTGGATTGCAAACTGGCTAAAAGACAGGAAACAGAGTAGGATTAAATGGGCAATGTTCTCAGTGGAAGGGAGTGGACAGTGGAGTGCCTCAGGGATCTGTATTGGGACCCTTACTTTTCAATATATTTATAAATGATCTGGAAAGAAATACGACGAGTGAGATAATCAAATTTGCAGATGACACAAAATTGT
This sequence comes from Rhinatrema bivittatum, assembly GCF_901001135.1. Lineage (NCBI taxonomy): Eukaryota > Metazoa > Chordata > Amphibia > Gymnophiona > Rhinatrematidae > Rhinatrema > Rhinatrema bivittatum. The sequence goes on along the minus strand of NC_042626.1, from coordinate 61,702,967 downwards.
TCAGAGTAGTTAAATCACAAGCAGATTGTGATAAATTGCAGGAAGACCTTGTGAGATTGGAAAATTGGGCATCCAAATGGCAGTTGAAATTTAATGTGGATAAGTGCAAGGTGATGCATATAGGGAAAAATAACCCATGCTATAATTACACAATGTTGGGTTCCATATTAGGTGCTACCACCCAAGAAAGAGATCTAGGTGTCATAGTGGATAACACATTGAAATCGTCGGTACAGTGTGCTGTGGCAGTCATAAAAGCAAACAGAATGTTGGGAATTATTAGAAAGGGAATGGTGAATAAAACGGAAAATGTCATAATGCCTCTGTATCGCTCCATGGTGCGACCGCACCTTGAATACTGTGTACAATTCTGGTCGCCGCATCTCAAAAAAGATATAATTGCGGTGGAGAAGGTACAGAGAAGGGCTACCAAAATGATAAGGGGAATGGAACAACTCCCCTATGAGGAAAGACTAAAGAGGTTAGGACTTTTCAGCTTGGAGAAGAGACGACTGAGAGGGGATATGATGCCTGATACTTCCTGGAGGAGGCGGCCATGGAAATGGGACTTTTTAATGTTTGTTGTGGCTGTGAGAGAGGACCCCATTAATATTCAGCCATCCTTGGACAGATGATTTTGAATCCAGCAAAGATGGCACCATCACGGCTTTCCCTTTGGTATCTCATCACCACAGAAGCAAATGCTTTTACCATGAAAAACCTTTATAGCTTTATGCTCAAATTAGTTGTCATTTCCTTCTGGAACGTTCTCTTTCCTTCAACTTCAGCAGTTTAGCTCAAAGAAATCTGAATTTGAATATAAATGGAGAAGCTACCCAGTCTTAAATATGACATTTTACTCTCTAGCATTCCACCTGGCTCTGAAAAATCAGGGATGCATTTCTGTATAAACGCAGCTGTTATATTCTACAAATTGCATCCGGTCCTACAACATGCTGAAAGATAATGACGTTTTGGGGTACATTTGCAAGGTAGTTCTATCTATTATTGATTTTATAAGGATTGGGACTACCTTCTTATCTTCTTACTACTCATATAGAAAAGGGTAACACAGAGCATGGATTAGACGGCTCAGATAATTAACACAAAGATACAGAGCCTGTCATCTCTAGAACGATGGCTTATGCATTTGGCCTAAGGCCTCTCACCTGTAAGATTGAAGGTTTTAGGAGATTGGCAGATACAAAATGTATTTATTTTACACATTTATTTGTCACCTTATTGCGAGCACAGCCACAGTGAGTTACACTATATAAAAAAGAATACAGATAAAAACATCACATTTTATTTATTTAAAAAATAAACAAATCAAATGACAAAATCCCTTTGACAATTGCATACATAAGGAACAATTTTCAAACTGTATGGGCAGGGCAAAATCTGTGCATAACTTTTAAACACAAAGGGGTAGATTTTCAAACCCCAGCGCACGTAAATGCCGGGCCAATTTTCAAACGGCCCGGGCACGCTCATAAACCCTGGGACACATGTAAGTCCCAGGGCTTGAAAATGGGGCACTCCAGGGGGTGGGACGGGGCTAGAGGCAGGAGCAAAAGGTAAAATATAAAAATTGGGGCTAGTTAGGATAGGGATGGGGGAGGGCAGGATAGAGGAAGGGGAAGGGAGGTTAGGCTAGGAGTTTGGGAACTGGGGAAGGCCCTGTTGTATCGCCACGCATATTTGCTGAATGTGACCCCTTCCTTACGCGCCGATCCGGCATTTTATAACATGCGTGCACATGTTATAAAATCGTGCATCCACGTGCGCGCCGGGTAGCAGCCCACGTTTTGAAAATCTACCCTAAAATGTATCCCACATTTTCAAAGCAAACTTAAGAACATAAATTTGCTTTGAAAATGATTAGTAAATATCCTTCCCTGCACACAACATAGCCACAAAATGTTACATCTCCTCTTTGCAGGGCGGACCTTGTGAGGCTTAACTTATGAGAATACTTTTGAAAATAAAAATGCACATAAGGCTCAACTCTGCCCTGTTCCTCTGCCCCCCATTACTCTTATTGCCTGCTTGGCCACTAGAGGTGAACTAGTGTTCTGGAGTGGGACCTATGAATTATAATGGAGAATTGTCCAGCAGTGGAGGATTCACTAAGAGGTTAATATTAGAAAGCCATTTAGACGGATAAGAACATAAGAACATGCCATACTGGGTCAGACCAAGGGTCCATCAAGCCCAGCATCCTGTTTCCTACAGTGGCCAATCCAGGCCAGAAGAACCTGGCAAGTACCCAAAAACTAAGTCTATTCCATGTTACCATTGCTAATGGCAGTGGCTATTCTCTAAGTGAACTTAATAGCAGGTAATGGACTTCTCCTCCAAGAACTTATCCAATCCTTTTTTAAACACAGCTATACTAACTGCACGAACCACATTCTCTGGCAACAAATTCCAGAGTTTAATTGTGCGTTGAGTAAAAAAGAACTTTCTCCGATTAGTTTTAAATGTGCCCCATGCTAACTTCATGGAGTGCCCCCTAGTCTTTCTACTATCCGAAAGAGTAAATAACCGATTCACATCTACCCGTTCTAGACCTCTCATGATTTTAAACACCTCTATCATATCCCCCCTCAGTCGTCTCTTCTCCAAGCTGAAAAGTCCTAACCTCTTTAGTCTTTCCTCATAGGGGAGTTGTTCCATTCCCCTTATGATTTTGGTAGCCCTTCTCTGTACCTTCTCCAAGTTATCCGTCTAGATGGCAAATGTGGCATACTCAGCCACATATCCATCTAAATTATAGCTGGATAGTTATACAGCTATAATTTAGATGGATAAGAAAGGAGCATTTGGGGGGCATTCCAGGGACAGGCTGAAATATCCGGCTACCCTAGCCAAATATTGGGTATATCCAGCTAGGTTAGCCGGATATTGTCCTTGTACAGGTTCTTGGTGAGGCCTCATCTGGAGTACTGTGCTCAGTTCTGGAGATTGTATCTCAAAGGCAATAGAGACAGGATGGAAAAGGTCCAGAGGAAGGTGACCAAAATGGTGTGGAGTCTATTTTGGAAGACCAATGAGGAGAGACTGAAGGATCTAAATATGTGCACCCTAGAGGAGAGGAAGAGCAGGGGAGATATGATGCTGACCTTCAGATACCTGAAAGGTATTAAGGATGCACAAACATCCAACCTTTTCTGTTGGAAAAAAAACTGTATATCTAGGGGTCACAATATGAAACTCAGTGGGGATGACTCGGAACCAACATAAGGAAATATTTGTTCATGGAGGGGTGGGGATGCCTAAAAGGCTCCCCTCACCCGACCCCCAAAAGAGGCGTTGGGGATGAGAACAGTAAATGAATTTAAAAGGGCATGGGATAAACATTGCAGATTCCTAAAGGCTTGAGGTTGATAATGAAGAAAAGGAGTAACCTATGTTAACTTTAGGTGTAACATTTCGGCATGTGAGCAACCTGCACAGAACAGCAGCTACTACCCTTAACAGAACACATGGGGATAACTTGCATGGTGCAGCAGTTATTACTGTAAGCCACTTGTAGGGCAGATTGGATGGACCATTTGATATTATCTGCCATCATTGCTATGTTACTATGTTACATATGTTTTTATAGATCTCTGCTTATCCAGATATCTTTGAAGATATCCAGTTAAGTAGTTAGTTTTCTGGCCACACAAGGCTGGATAAATTCTAAATCTAATCGGCTCTATTCATAGTTGGTTAGCTATTTAAGTTATCTGGCTTTCTTTATTTTATGTTTTTTATGTCTTTTAGATTTATTTCATATTGTTATTATCTTGTTATTATTTTGGTAATTTATTTGTTTTTATTAAGATATTTGTTGTAATTGTGGATTATTTTATGATTTCTTGATTTTACTATTGTATTTATTGTAAACCTTTGTGATTGAATATGGAACGACGGTATATAAAAGCTTTAAATAAATAAATAAATAAATAAATACATACATACATATATGTAGCTAGAAATCTTTAAGTAAGTATATTCAGCAGGACACTTATCCCACTTAATATACAGGACAAGTTATTCGGCTAACTTTAGCCGAATAACCTGTCCACTAAACGGCCTACTGAATATTGGCCTCAACAAGTTCAGAGGTTTTATGGAGTGTGTTCTATCTGTTAACGTGGGGAATCTTTTGGCAAAGGAGGCTCAAAGGAAGTTCTTACTCTTAAATGGAATAACAGGGTGGTTCTTTCCCTAAAAAGAATGTGATAGATCTGTGGAAAATAAACCTGCCTTCCACAAGGCACTGGCAGAGTCTTGGAGAAGGAGTTTGGTTGAAGAATTTTGAAATTGAAAGACCTGTAGTGTTGTGCTGGGAGACCGGGAGGAACAGCAATGGTCTGTGGTCTGGCCTTGCTTTCCATTTCTTGAACTCAGTAGAAGACAAAGGAAAACTTCTTCTGGGAAGACAGGAGGGACCTGGATCTTCTTTCTAACAGCAGAAAGTGTGGAGATTGGTCTTGGGTAGCATCTTGAGGTGTGAGTAACTTGGATACATTTCTGGCGTGAAAATACTTACATCGCATAAGGACTGTGCATTGTGAAAGTGATTGGGAGATTTTTGGAGAACTGAGGTGTTTTCTTACTCTTGGCTATGGAACTGTTTGTCTTTGTGTTGAACCTGCTTTTTAGAACTGCTAACTGTACTATTTTTGCTGTGGATTTGACTTTGTACTGGCCTTTTGCTAAGGAAACCTGGAGTGCATTACTGGTGTGAACATTGCTTTATTTTATCCTTGCAAGTGATCCTGCCTTCAATCCATGGGACCCAGAGAACTCTTTTCCACTACCCTGGTTGAGCGAAGCACCTGCTCTCCAGGACTGGGCCCTAGCCAAGGAGGGGTTGCACACATGCAGTAAAAGTATGCACGAAATCGGGATATGTGCGTACATTTACATGCACTGAACCTTGGGTTATTTTGTAACTAATCTACTCTCCCGTTCTTGCAAGTGGTCCCTACAGAGTAAGGTAGAGGCACATTGGAATGCATTGGCACCATTTGTGATTCACCTGCTCGGTGCAAGAGCTTTGTGTGTGGGAAACCTGCATTGCTGCTGCCTATTCTGTGGACAATAGAGAATTTTGGATTCCAGTGCTGTCAATCTGGCATCTTTCCCTGCTAAAAATGTCAAAATATATATTTCTTAAGAACAGGATACTAAGCATTTTCACCTAGAATCAGGATTAATATAAACCAGATACTCACCTTTCACTTCCCCTAATAGTGTGACTGCTACTGACATCAATCTGGCTGACCTATAAATGGCTTTCATTCCTTTTCCCTTTTTTCACTGTAACCCTTGCTTGTGGATTGCATAGATGCAGGGGAACACAGGGTCCTCAGGGCCAATACATGAACTCCAATCTCTCACACAGTGTCTCTTTGACCCCAGGGCCAGATACATTTAATGGCGGGAGGGAGGGAGGTAAGGAATTTCTCCTCCAAGGCACTGGGTAGCAGGGGTGAACTGACTCTTGTACCTGGGAGAAGCATGAGTTCTTTTCCACTGTTAGTGACGTGAGTGTATTAATCACATTGGAGGCTCTGTTAGATTATCCAAAAAATACAACTTTACTATAGAAATTCTTGCATAAATAAATGGCACAGCTCACATCAGTTCTTAGCACCACAGATGGCATATACAGTTCTCAATCTTTCCTACTAACTGTGCAAGGGTCTCTCTCTCTCTTACCAGGACAAGGGAAGCAGACACTCTCCAGGACTTGGATAATTAAGGTTCCCAAGTGGGCAGGGGTAATCTTGTGTGGGCAGGAAACCCCCCTTCCAAGGTAGTAAGAAAAATGGTAAAACAGTCTTTGCACAGAGTCCAAACTTCTCTCTGTCCCCAAGGTGAAGACTCCAAGTAGAGGGTCCTCAGAATATCTCAAAATGGTCTTACTTAGAGTTCACCATCACATTTCTCTCTCTCTCTCTGGATCTCTTACTGGGAAGAGAATCCAAACCATCTCTCTCAAAATTCCTCCTTCAGGGCAGGAAGGGGGCAGCAAAACCTTCCTCCCAGGTCTTTTCTCCAAAACTGAGTTCAGACACTAAAATCCTTTTGCATCGGGTCACCACCGAGATTGATACTCTAGATGGATAACTAAAATGTTATCCATCTAAATGGCTGGCTGGCTATATTTAAAGCCAAATGCAGATAAATTCTAGACAGATAATGATTTTGAATTTAGCCACATAGTTGGAGGTGTTCTAGGGGAGGGCAGGAGGCATTTCCAGGCAGGCCAGAGTTAACCTCATAAATTATGCAGCTAACTCCTTGTTGCAAGCAACGTAAGCATGAGCTCCTCTTGCCGTGGTGCAATTAATGCAACCTCGTGGATGAGGCTCTGAGGTGTGTGCCGACAGTGGGAGAACGAGTCTTGGCATGAACCAGGTTATGACAAATCCAGGAGGCTGTGAGTACGGTCAGATCCGAAGGGCCGGACAAGGCTAGAGATTAGACAAGGCTGAAAGGCCAGGCTGAAGCTGAAGACAGACATGGAGTAAGGCTGAAGGCTTGGTTAGAGCAAGGCTGAAGATTAGACTGATGACCTTTGCTGAGGCAAAGCTGAAATGTCGGAAGAGCCCTTTGATGGGGCGCGAAGTGTGACATCTTCCAAGGACGCTGTAGGGTTTTCCCGCCAAGGGCCCTTTAAAAGAACAGACTCCAGGCACGCACACCTAAGGGAAAGTCCTGGGGTGGCAATCCTGATGGCATCCTGCCGCTTGGTTGTTCAGGAGCATCTCGTTGAGACATGGCCCACCAGCTGAGAGATGAGTGCAACTGCTCGTGTCCCACGAGTGGGAAAACATAACACTTCAATTTTCAGAGTTAGCCGCCCATAGGACTACCCTAAAGTTGGCTGGATATACTTACCCGGCTAACTTTAAGATAGCCAGGGATTTTCAGTAGCATGGCTGCACTGCTGAATATCCCCGCTAAGTTAGGTGGATAGCTATATCCAGTTAACTAGTCACTCCATGGCTAAATATCAAATTCCACCATTCCTCTATCCTCAGAGAGGGTGGAGAGTAGCAGGTCTTCCCTATCTTGCCCTCCCCCTCAGGGAGAAACTTCCCTGTAATTTCTCTCCAGGCCAAAACCAAGGTTCTCACAAGTTTCCTGCAACTAAAGTTAAAATCCTGAAAAACACAACACAGAAGACAAACTCAAGCAGCCAAGGAGTAGAGAAGCAGGTTCCTGACCTTTTCCCTAAACTATAGGCAGGTGGTGCCCAAGTCCAGAGGAAGGCTCAAAAATCAACTGAGACAGAAACTTCTATACTGCCTCTAACTGCAAAACTCAAGCTGCACTGCCACACACTCCAAGGAAGAGAGTTGCCTTTATAGCACAAGGAAGAATGGCCATTCCAGCACCCTCAAAGGGAGGGGCTGTTCCAAATGATACCTGCCATCAATTTCTAATCTGTCTTTCCTAGCTCATGAAGTTAACTAAAGCCTCAATGGTAATGAACCCAAAGGGTCATTACATCACATTTGCTTTCAACCAGTCTTGTGGAACCAGACCTATCTCCAGAGATAACTTAATGCAAAAGCAGAAAAGTGGCAACTCACCTTTGCTTCTTCTCTTTGCAGTTCTCTTAACTAAGTCTGAGGTGTTGCAACACCAACACTGTAATCACTTCGCAGCAGAGCAGAAGAGAGCAGGAGCTTTCAGGAACTGTCCCTCTTCTTCTGCTGGCAAGGGAGGGCGCAGAAGGTGAACAAAGAGAGGAAAGGCTGAGGAGGAGAGATATTCTAGGTTAACGTGGGAGAAGGGCAAAGGGAAGAAATAAAAGAGCTGGATGGGGAAGGGAAGAAGGGCTGAGAGACAGGAGGGGAGTTGGAAGATTTGGAGAGAATATCCTAAATTTTCCCACTTCACATACTGACAGGCAATCAAAAGAAGGTAGGACTCAATGGACTTAATGACTTCTTTCAGCCTAATCAACTATAAGACTATGAAAACATTATGTCCTGTAATATGTACTGTATTTATAAATGGCAAAGTTATATATATATAAAACCTAATGAGGCAGTACAGATATATAATCAAGTGTTCTAGAAGTAATACATTCAGTTACAAAATATGAACACTCATGCAAAATTTAAACATCATAGATAATTAAACAAATTATTTTAAAAAATGTATGCAAAATACAAAAATATATATCTTATAATAAATCTTTATTAATATTCCTAAAGTTATTTTTGATCAGATTTAACTGGCTAAATAATAAACCTTATATATTCCAAAAAAATCACAGTCCTAAAATAGATCAATGATCCAATGCAAGACTTGATGTTTCTTATGGTCACCATGACAATGTTTCAGCTGTGTACTTGCTCAGCTGCGAGTAACAACTCTTCCTTTGCATAGGCTGTTTATTTTCTTCAATGTCCTGAAGGTTACATTGTAAATGATTCCTATGTATTCTGAGATGTTACAAAATCGAATGGTGAGTTTATAATGAGAATGTGAATAGGTTGCAGATTGGTTTGGACAGACAGACCGCGTGGTCAACTAAAGGCCAAGTCAGTTCTTGTCCAGATGTAATCCTCCTCAGGGAGGTGCCTCTTGTCATGGAAACAAATGCCAATCAGATACTGCTGAGTTGCTCCTCAGGTGAAGGGATTGAAGAAAGAATGGTATTTATCATATGCCAGCCCATTGCTAGTTGATTCAGTCCAGAAACAAAAGTTCCAGAACCAGCTGAGTTTGTTATTCATGGAATACACACAAAATCAAAGTCCATATTTAGTTTAAATGTGCAGGCATGGTAAACTCTCTCTAGTGATAAACCGATCCCCATTTCTGGGGTGATGGAGGTAGGGAAAGGGGGACAGGGAGTTATTTTCAGAGATGGATAATTCCATTCCAAGGGTATCAGAAACTGGATGTGGTACCTGGAGAAGACTTATGTATGTAGCAGCAGTTAATTGGACTACAGATTGTACTGCTGTCATGACCCAACAGATCTCCCAGCTGTCTCCTAGGTCCAGGTATATGGATAAGCGAGCTCTATTCAGCATTTAGTTTGGTTCTCCTCTTCCACTGTTATTCAAATTCCTTAGATCAGGGTTGGTGCAAGAGCATTTGGTGCCCTAGGTGGAACTTCAGACATGTACCCGCCCCCCCAAACTTACCTCTAGCACAGTGCTCCCTCCTATTAGAGGCAGTGGCTCCAGAACAGAACCCCCTTCTTTGATGGTAGCCTCTGGGCCTCATGCTGGCAAGATTTTGCCACCCCACCAAAACTGGTGCTCTAGGCGATCACCTAGTTTGCTTAATGGAAGCATCAGTTGTGCCCTAGACAGAAATGAATTAGGTAGTTGGGATAGGCCTTCCAATCATTATCTACTATCATATTCTGCATAAATAATAATCAGACTACTCATATTGGTGTCCTTTAAAAAATTACCCCCAGAAATTTGCACCTGCTTTTTCTGCAGGTAATGTTTTTTACCTATAAAAATACATGTAGTCTTGAATAATCTAAACTACATGCATGGTTTGATCCCCTGCTCTCTCTCTATTTATTTATTTATTTATAGTTTTTTATATACCGCCGCTCATCAAAGATATCACGTCGGTGTACAATGAACAGGAACTTACGCCGGAGCGTTATACATTTAACAGGATTAAATAAGCATTATACATTTAACAAAAGTAAGAATATATATATTTGAACATAAAACAAGTAGAATCTTTTAAAACAGAATCTTTCTACACAATGTGGGGAAAAATGCATGTGTTATATTAAAACAACACGCATAATTAAGTTCTAGAATTCATTGCAAGAGGATGTGGTGAAAGCTATTAGTGTAACTGCATTTAAAAATCTTTTGAACAAGTTTCTGAAGGAATAGTCCATAAATAATTATTAAGGTAGACTTGGGGAAATCCACTGCTTATCCCTGGAATAAGCAGCATGGAATCTATCTACCCCTTGGGATCCTGCCAGGTACTTGTGACCTGGATTGGCCACTGTTGGAAACAGGATACTGGACCTGATGGACCTTTGGTCTGACCCAGTATGTCAAGTCTTATGTTATTTTACCCTGCATAGAGGTGTGAGCACATTTTTAAAAAGTACATTCCTGTGGGTAACTTGCTTTATTATCTGTGGAAATGGCTTTCATTATTGCCCTCTTTATATTTCCATGCTGAGATCAGACTGGAAAAGTCCTACCCTGTAATGAAATATATCAACACTGGTAATGCCTCTGGTGAAAACACCACTTGTGCCTGAACTTCCCTTAAGGAAGATCCTTCAGGGCATTTTCAGAGAAAACCTACACTCACCAGCATGGTGTCCTTAAAAAAGGTAAGGCGATGAGTTGGGTTAGCTCTAATTGTACTCTGGAGACTCCGCATCTTTTACTGATTGACTTTTCCCAGAGAGGAGCAGTCCATTTTACAACAGAGAAGAGGGGTGATATGGATTTAATCATCTTGCTTTCAGCAGGGGGCTTTCAGCAGAGGTCTAGTAAGAGGAGAGGGCTAGTAAGAAATGTATTGGGTCCACAGCAAAATGAAAAATAATAAAAGGTTAAAAATGTAAATGCAACATTACTGAGCTAAGACCTTCAGCACAATAATAATAGAAAATTTCTCAGCAAAATCTCAAATGCATTTTATACCTAAAACCAGGTAAACCTCACCAGAACATGAGGAATCCAGAGGTTTAGCCTAGTTTTGCAACATCTGTTTTTAAAACAGACATTTTACTATTGCCAGTCTCTCTGCCTGGTGCACTTAATAAACTCTCTCAAGCCCTAACTGAAAATGTACACAGAAGCACAAAAGATGAAAGAAAAAAGTGAGGTCATCTCAGGATGAAATATTTTATTGTGCACAATTTGTCCATAACTTCCCAGCTCTGGTAATTTCAAGTCTTCAGTCCATGTTTGCAGTGATAGATAGTGTCCGATTGATGAATTCCAGGGATTAAGCGGCTGGGAGAGATCCCTTGCTGTACCTGGAGACCGCAATCCACTAGCAGACTTTTAGAGGATAATTTTCAAGCTATGCCTTTTTGGGCAAAGTCCACGGGTACTTTTTTACCCACTTATTTTGCCCTAAGTTTCAAAGTGAAAGTTATGTGCGTGCTTCCACCTGGAAACTTGCTGTGGGTGCGCACATTTGCATTTGCTTTTGCTGCAAGTCCTTTTAAAAATGAAAGTAAGGCCCACAGAATTGAAAATACAATCTATGCCCGTTATTTTCCTCTCCTGGCTTAAGCATGCCCCGGGAATGCTTCTTCTTAATGTGGCTTCAGGTCTGCACGTTGTGGGTCACTTTGCATATTTTCAGCTACATCGAGGGAGGCAATTTTCTGAAGGCTGATTTATGTAGATAAAATGCTTTCTAGCCACCATATAGATGGCTTTGAAACTTGCCCTCCCTCCAGAAGGATTCTGAAAAATGACAAGCATGCCCTTCCTCTCGGACCTATAATATCAGCTATGTACAAAGAGGTGAAAAAGTTGGAAGAGAATATTCGCATGAAAGTGGGAGAAAGGCGAACATGACACCATAGTTTATCGCAGATTGATTAGGGGCTTGGAGCATTACCCGTTCAAGGAATGTCCCCATCACTCTCTTAGCTCACCTGTGCTCTATCAGTGGCTAAACTTTCAGACTGGCAGTTCCCACATGGGGATTGCAGAAATGACACCTTCAACCTTTGAAAATGGCATAGAGCAAGGAGGAAAGAGAGGTGCCCATTGCCCCGGCATCTGCTGAAATGAGGGAGCGAGGTTTGTCAGGAGAGACAGGGATGGGCTTTCACTACTTGCACTGCAGGGGAGGAGAGGCAGCACATACTGTAGTAGGCGATCTTCAGTCTGTGGCTGCGCCGAGAGAAGTTACAATGTGAGCGAGTGAGTGTGAGAGGGGGGTCCAAAAGTCTAGGTCACACGTCATGTGTGAGATTTCAGGTATTTGAGCCATGATGAGCTCTTCCAGCTGCAGTTTGGATATATAAGTTGTGCTCTGTCCTGTATGATGTTTCATTGTATTATCCAGAGAGGAGCAAAACATCTTGGAAGGGCCCCCCTGATCCACTTCACCATCAACTCAGACTAAGAGAAGAATGCCAGCACCTGCACTTCCTTTAAAATACCAGAAGAAAACAAAAAAGCACTTTGAAAATGGATTAGTGCATGTGGTGGTCAGGATTTGTTTAGATGTTGATGTGTGTGTGTGTGTGTGGGCATGAAGTAGTTTTGTATTTGGTGAACACAAAATGAGAAACTGGAATGGAAGATATAGAAAATTGGGTAAAGGGGTTGGAAATGTGTGTTAAGGCACTAGCACAAGGACCACACTTCTTCTAATCATAAAGCCCCAGAACTTAAATAAGGATCATGGGACTGGTCGCATGACTCTGACTGCAGCACAGTATGCTGCAGAGGAGGAAACTTGAGTTCAGCTCTCATGTCCAGTTGGGCTGATAGTGGTTGAACGAGCCTCAGAAGACATGTTTGATCCTGGTGAGGGAGGGAAAATAGTTGCCATTACCAAAGAGTCTAGAGGTTAGCACTGAGCAATTGTCTTGGAACAGGTGACCCTCCAGCCGTTGGACTGGTGAGGGTTACGAGTGCATCCCATCTGGGGTGGAGCATTTATGATTTCGGTGAAATGGGGATGGGGAGGAAGAACAAGGCCTGCACTCTTGTCTTGGACCCCTGAGTTCTACTCAGTATCACAGTAAGGATCATATCTCTAGCCTAGGGGTTCCTAAATTTAGTAATAGAATAAGGATTGCACCTCCAGCATTGGGCCCCTGAGCTCAGAATTAGCATAGGGTTCTCACCATTAGTGTAAGAATCACACCGCTGACCCTGGGACCCTTGAGTTCTGTGTTTACATAAGGATTATTCCTGGAGCTCTGGATGTCTGAGCGCTGCATTAGGATAAGACAGATGTAAGTGGGTCTCTTCACGGCACAGCACCTCAGGGACCACTAGGAGGGCTTAAATTCTGTAAGCTTTGTTCAGTATTTTCTCTAACATTATTAGTATTAATGTTATTTATTATCATATTATATTTACCTTTGTTGTTATCTGCCTTGAGCATCATTGGAAAGAGGAGTTACAAATCAAAATCAATAAATAAGAATTAGACTTTTGGCTCTGGGCCCCTGTACTCTGCATCAGCAAATGGATCACACCTCTGGCCCAGAGGACATCGAGGTCTGCATTACCATAAAACTCACATTCTGTCTTGGGCCCTTGAGGCCAACATTAGCATAAGTGTAACCCTCTCTTCGGGTGACTCCTGGAATGTAGGGGCACACAACCATCCCTAGAGCCACTGTCTCTCCCAGATCTTCTTTTTCTCTAGCAAATCCAGAACTGCTCAGCAGTCCACTGGAGTACCAGGGTTCTTCCCTCAAGCCTCCGAGGCCCTAAGCTCATGGGGATAGGGACCTTCCACAGTCTCTCAGTCGCTCATAGTTAGTACTCATAGATGTCCCAGCTTGAAGGCACTTCCTTATGGCAGAAACAAGCTTGACCAATAAATTGTTTAAAGTACAATTTACAAAGTAAACATTCCAGAACCTCTGTACAAAAATATTAAGACCAAAGTGCTTGGGTTTTTTTTTTATTAGTTCTGTCTGAGTCAGAGCCCCTAAAGGCTAGGGACAGGTGGAGGACCCACATTCTTGGGTGACCAAAAGATGGACTCTTGGTAGATCGATAACTCTCAGTCTCTCAGATGGTACTCCCTGATGCTGCTGGCCTTCAGGTGACAAAGTCCAAAATACTTCCCAAAATACACAACTCCTTTCTCCTTCTGGCAGGCAGTAAAGTGATGGCAAAATGGTTTCCTCCAACAAAAATGGAAAAACAAATATTTCTTCACTCTCATTTCTCTCTTCTGAGAAACTGCAAAACCGCACTCAAATGCTAGATCTGGGTAAAATAGCACCCTCTCCTATTCCCTTCAGGCAGGGCTGACTTCCCTCCCAAATTGGAACAGGTCAGGAAAACAAAGAAAGATCTCTCCAAAAAGTCAAAACCACTCTTTTCTCTTCTTCTTTTCCAGTTCTTGCAGGTCCTTGGGGGCACTGGCAAGCAGGGCAAGGTCTTATCCTCTCTGGAGAAGGCTGTGGGGCCTGAAGTTGGGAGTCACTAAAAATCTCCTTACTCTCCAAAACTAAAACCACATTCTGCACATGCTCAGTCTGGTTTTTATAGTGCTGAGCCAATCAATCCCAACCACCTGAGGTGAGAGGAGCCTAAGGGATAGTCTGAAAAGTACAAGATGGTAGCTTGTCTAAGTCAAGGAGTAGTCTTACTGGTGAGTGAGCAAAGTACCCCTCATGTAAGGATCATATGTTTGACCCTGGGCACCTAATTGCTGTTTTGGCCTCTGGTCATGAGGTCTACATTAGCAACAAAAGGTCAAGTGAAAGAAAAGACCGCCAAAGAAGTCAAGCAAAGTGAAAATACATTTTCCAAATATACCAGAGAAAGGAGGTGGCATTATAAAATTGAAAAGAGACAAGGAGTAATGTGTGGAGAAAGATGAGGAAAAAGCAAAAATATTAAATAAATACTTCAGTTCGGTGTTCCCTAAAGAAGACCCTGTGGTAGGATCGATGCTGTTTGACAAGAACATGGATGAGAGTGGGGTATATGCAATCCCATTTACAGAAGAGACTGTATGGGAAGAGCTAGGAAAACTGAGAATGGACAAGGATTTGGGGCTGATTGAGGTACATCCCAGCAACTCGAGATGTACTTGCAGGACTGCTGAAAAACCTGTTTAATAGATCCCTAGAAACGGGAGTGTTGTCGCAAGATTGTAGAAGAGCGGTGGTGGTCCCGCTTCACAAGAGTGGGAGCAGAGAGGAAGCTGGAAACTACAGACTGGTTAGTCTCATCTCAATGGTGGGAAAAGTCATGGAGACTCTGCTAAAGGAAGGGATAGTGAACTATCTACAATCTGATGGGTTTCTGGACCAGAGACAATATGGTTTCACTACAGGAAGATCCTGTCAAACAAATCTGATTGATCTTTTTGATTAGGTGATTAGAGAATTAGATTGAGGAAGACTGATGTGATTTACGTGGATTTCAGCAAAGCTTTTTATATGTTCCGCATAGGATGCTCATGAATAAAATGAGAAACCTGGGAGCGAGTGACAAATTGGTGAAATAGATTACAAATTTGTTGACTACTGGAGACAGTGTATAGTATATAATGGTAAATGGAATGTACTCTGAAGAGAGAACAGTGTTAAATAGCGTGCTTCAAAAATACGTTTTGAAACTGATTCTCTTCAATATCTTCGTGAGTGACATTGCAGAGGAGATAGAAGGAAACATTTGTTATTTTGCTGATGACACTAGGACAGGGCTTCCCAAACCTTTAGCCAGTGTGACTCCATTTTAGCCGTTGAAAATTCATATGACCCCAAAGATTGACTAAAACAAATTTGTAGGGTTATGGTCCCACTCCACTTTCACAATTACCCTCATCCTCACCCTCACCCTCATTATTCAAGATGGTCCCTTCTCTCAGCCTACACCCTATAATCGATCTTGTCTCTCAAACTCCAGCCCCTCCTTCAATCTCCACCCCCTCCAGAGGACATCCTTTTTTCTCCATCATAACCCTTCTCTTGATTTCCACCTTTCCAGCTGATACTCTTACATCCCCCAGCTGCTCTCACCTCCCCAGCCCATTCTCTCACTTGCTTCATCCCTTTTCACATTTCCCAGCTGATCCTCTCTCCCCCATGCTCTTAAAATCTCAACTGACCCTGTCATTCCCTCCCTCTCTCCCCATTCCCTCTTTAACTCCCAGCTTCACCTCCAACCCTTCTCTTAAATGTCCCTGCTGATCCCCTCTCATCCCCTCAGCTCCTCATTTACAATCCCAGTCAATCTTTCATTCTTCCTCTCTCATTGCCCACAGCCTATCCTTCTCCAGATGATCCAACTCTCAAGCCCCTTCTGCATCTGATCCCTCCCTTCAAACTGCTCCTTCTCTAAACAGAACCTTGGCTAGGGTCAGCAGCAATATTTTCCTTTGGGCCCTGGGCCAAAGGTGGTTAACAATGGGTGAGGGCAGCTGATGACAGGGCAACATTTTTCTTTAGGGTAGTTTCAATGATGTGTGAGGAGAGAGAAGCCGTGGCGATCTCAACCGGCCCTTGCACACTCAGCCCTCCCCTCCCTTCATAGCTGGTCCTAAATCCGACAGTGATCTATAAGTGACAGCGGTATTAGCAATGAAAGTCAGTGCAGGCAGCCCCCAGACCCTGCTTGTGTAGAGCTTCCTGTTACCAGTGAAACCCATGCAAAAGCAGGACCACTTGCAGAGCCTATGAGTGCGTGCTGGCTCACAGGTCACTATAATTCTGCTGCTGCTGCTGCTGCCTAAAGATTGCTGTCATTTGAGGCACTTATGACCCCCAACTGATGGTTTTGTAACCTATTTGGGGTCCCGACCCACAGTAGAGAAGCCCTGCAGTAAAATCTGCAACAGAGTGAACACATCTAAAGGAACTGAGAGAATGAAAGTGATTTAAGAAAGCTTGAAAAGTGGTCAAAGATTTGGCTGCTGGGATTCAATGCCAAGAAATGCAGAGTCATGCATCTGGGGTGCAGTACTTCAATGGGGGGGGGGGGGGGGGGGGGGGTGAAAGACTAATATGTACGGACTGGGAGAGCCACCTTGGGGTAATAGTGTCTGGAGATCTGAAGGCAGCAAAGCAATGCGACAAGGCGATCGCTAAAGCCAGAAGAATACTGGGCTAGACAGAGAGAGGAATAACCAGCAGGAAAAAGGAGGTGATAATGCCCTCCGTGGTGATGCGCCTGCATCTGGTCCTTGACGGGGCATTGTCTTCAGTTGAATTCTATATGAGAGACTTAGGATAACTAGTGGGTTTGGCAGTGTACTAATCAGAGTGCCTGCAGCTAATGCGGCTTTCTTGAGTCTCTGCTAGGAGCAACTGTGTAGTGGGTTAAAGCTACTGTGGAAGAGGAATTCCAATTAATATTTTTATAAGGGGACCTGAGTGTTGTGTTCAAGAGTTCTGTGCTAGAAGGTTTGCAGTTTGCACAGAATTGTTAACTAAATGCCATTAGAAGAAACTGCAGATTTGGGTAAAGTATACTGGCCTAAGCCCATAGGAGGTATGTTTCTGGAACTTTCAAATGGTGAATGCTGCTACTAAGGAAGTGGAGGCCATCTGTAACAAGCTTAAATGCTTCTATCAGCTGTTAACCTGGTCTCAGGCTCTAACAAGTATTAAGTCCTGCATTGAAGCTAACTGAAATTTCCTAAACTCTGATATTTTAGGATGGATTCTTAACTTTGTTGTGTAACTAAAGGAGAAGGAAAATAAAGTTGTGCTCTAATACATTTGAGTAGCTGTGTGATGATGGGAAAAAACAGGGATTAATAAAGGCTTTAGAATCATAGGGGTGGATTTTCAAAGGGTTACGCGCGTAACCCCGAGAATCCGCTCCTGCGTGTGCGCATGCCCCGGGACACGCGTATGTCCCGGGGCTTGAAAAAAAGGGTGGGGTGGGGTGGGGGCCTCCAGGCACAGCGACCATTTGCTGCTGTGCCCAGGATCGCGGCGGGCGCAACTTACAAGACAAAGGTTAGGTGGGGGGTTTAGGTAGGGCTGGGGGGGGGGGGTGGGATAGGTAGGGGAAGGGAGGGGAAGGTGGGGGGGCGGAAGGAAAGTTCCCTCTGAGGCCGCTCCGATTTCGGAGCGGCCTCAGAGAGAACAGAGAAAGCCATCGGGGCTCCCCTAGGGCTCGGCGCGCGCAAGGTGCACAAGTGTGCACCCCCTTGTGCATGCCGACTCCGGATTTTATAACATGCGCACAGCTGCGTGCATGTTATGAAATCGGGTGCAGATTTGTGTGCGCCGGGTTGAACGCACAAATCTACGTTCGCGCGTAAGTTTTCAAATCTGGCCCATAGTGTTTTAAGCTTCAACCCTTTAAGCTTTAGGGGAGTGAAATGGGTTGCTGGGGTGATAGGTGACCAGAGAGATAGCCTTTACTAAAGACATATCCCAGAGCTATAGGAAAGGAATTAGGATATGATGGACTGACTGCCCTTATACCAATCCACTGCCAAAACAAATAGTTGTCCTCCCATGTAGAATCCAGCCAGAGACAGCGCCCCCCTCAAGGAACAGACACAGGCGTGACACCACACACCAGTCTTTGGTGAGGCCTCGCCTCGAGTACTGTGTTCATTTCTGGAGCCCGTATCTCAAAAAGGATAAAGATAGGATGGAAGCGGTCCAGAGTAGGGTGACCAAAATGTGAGGTCTGCATCAAAAGCTATATGAGATGAGACTGAAAGACCTGAACATATATACATACCCTGGGGGAGAGGAGGTGCAGGAGAAGCATGATATAGACCTTCAAATACCTGACAGATATTAATGATGCACAAATCCTTTCTGCTAGAAAGGAAATCGCAGAATTAGGGGCCATGATATGAAACTCTAGAGGGGACGACTCAGAACCAATATCAGGAAATATTTCTTCACAAAGAGGGTGGTAGATGCATGGAGGGCCCTCTCAGAAGAGGTGGTGAGGATGAGAATGGTGATGGGATTCAAAAGGGCATGTGATAAGCATAAAAAGTATCTACAGGCTAGAGGATGAAAATGACCAAATTGGTAACCTATGTTAACTTTAAGTGTAACACTTCTGCATGGGGGTAACCTACACAGAGTGGCAGTTCCCACCCTTAACAATAGGCATGGGGTACTCTGCAAGGAGTGCAGTACTACCCTTAACTGTAGGCACGGGGGTAAACTGCATGGAGTGACAGTTACTACCCTTAACTGTAAGCATGGCAGGTAACCTGCATGGAGGGCATTTACTACCCTTAATGGTAAACATGGGGTAAACTGCATGGAGTGGCAGTTACTACCCTTAACTGTAAGCATGGCAGGTAACCTGCATGGAGGGCATTTACTACCCTTAATGGTAAACATGGGGTAAACTGCATGGAGTGGCAGTTATTACCAAAAGCAACTTGCTCGGCAGGCTGGATGGACCTTTTGGTCTTTATCTGCCATCATTTCCTATGTTACTGTGTCATACCTCTGACCTCTATACTGGTTCCCAGTTTTGCAGTGCACGTTTTGTTTTTTTTTTACTTAGTTTTGTTTTATTTCGCACTCTAGAGCAACGTACATACAGGTTCAAGTTATTGCCCCACACAAGCTTACAACAAAACTGTATTTTGGTGAAGCGTCTCATGCTTAAGTTATTCCAGATGCCAGAATGATTTTCTGTAATCAGTGTGCATCTGTTTGAAAGGTGTCTGGGTTCACGTAAAAACTGGAGATGTTAAGAAAAGAGAAACTTAACTCTTGTAATCTTTCTTCTTAGCAAAATAAACAGAATGTTATCCCAGTAATAGGGGAAGAAGGAACATGCATGTCCAGTTCTTTCTGTGCTTCAGTGTTTACGCTGGTTAGAGAAGAAGCACTGGGTAAAGAACAGCTGCAGCTGGGCTGCCAAATATATGCCTTATTCCAAGGTACCCTTTCTGAGCTGATCAAGCGTGATATGACTGTAATGCTTCAGAGTAATTTCCTAAGGCATGGTAGTTTTAAGGGGACTCTATGTTAATCGATATGGTAATTTAAAAAAATGGTATGTTTCTGGAGCAATTGAGCTGGTGCACACATAAATTAGGTTTATGCATTGTGGCAAAGAGTTGGGTAACTTGGATTTTACCTTGTCTTTGCCTATGGGACCAGGACTGGGATTCTTCCTCCAGTCCTGCCTTCGCCTTCCAGCATCAGAAAGGGGCCAGACCCTCAAGAGGCCAAGTCATGACCATGAGGCCAGAAAACCCCATGCCAGCAGAAAGTGAGTACTAGCCAGCCTACCACCTCAGAATGCTTCTACCCTCTTCTCTCCCTCACTGCTCCTGTGGGACCAGGACTTCTCCCCTTGTCCCACCCCAGCCGATGTCAGAGAAGGGGCCAGACCACCTAGCCTAAAAGATCTCACCATAGGCAGGCCCTCCACTGATGGGCCCTCTGCCAAAGGGCCACATCAAAGGGCATGCCCCTTTTTGCGCCCCTTTGTACGCACCACTGTGTGCTCCTGTCCCTGACCTACCCTAGTTCTAGAACTGTCAGCACTAACCCCGCTTACTCACCCCTTCTATCACCCTGACCTGCAAGATGCGCTTCATATGAAACTCCACCACAACCAATTCACTTTCCATCAGTATGGGCCAAGGCAAATGGTCACCTCACCACAAACACAGACCGTCCAGACTATGACCCCTGCACAGAACTCTACACCTATCCAGAGACATTCAAAACCTGGTTAACATACCCCTCCCCCTGACAAGACAATCCCTTTTGGACAAGAACACTTCTCCTGAACTCCAGCTCCAACAAGAAGACCAGCCTTCTAATCACAGATGAATAGATGGACATCCTGTGCTTCACAAAAACCTGGGCACAAAATACTGATACCCCCTCAATTTAAACAAATATGCCTCCCAGACGTAACTTTTGCCCAAACTACATGCCAATTCAAAGAATATGGAGGCGTGGCCATTATCTCCAGAAAATCTCTGAGCCTGACCTCTTCCATGGCACAAAGACTAGATGGCATAGAAATCATCCTCTTTCAAGCTGACACCCACCCCAAATGGTAGAAAAACTCAGACGTTGCCTTGACCAGGGGAAATCACCTTACTAGTCCTCTCAGCGGCATTAGGCACAGTCGACCATAATCTCCTCCTCACCCGATTGTGCGACATAGGACTGACTGGCCCTGTGCTTGCCTGGTCTGCATCTTTTCTCCAAGATTGGATCCCAACTGTCTCCATGGGTACAACTTTCTCTAAACCCCAATTGCTTTGCTGTGGAATACTTCAAGGATCCATCCTCTCATCCACACTCTTTAATATACGTCTAACACCCATGTGCAATCTAATCAGGAACTGCTGCATCACCCACTACTTATATGTGGATGAAATTTAACTCCTAGTCCCTATCAGCTCAGATCAGACTCAAGCTGTCTCACATCTCCTCAGAACCTTAGAGAAAACTGCTAACTGGCTTCACAAAACAAGCTAAGCCTTAACCAACTAAAGACAGCGATGTTGTGAATTGGGAAAAAGATTCTTCCCATTCACTCTCAAAAGTAACCCTTGAGGGAGCTACACTCACCCTCAGCTCACAAGTCCAGAGTCCAGGTTTCATATTTCCCATCGAAGCCTAAGTCCACACTGTAACCATAACAGCCTTTTTTCAACCTCGCCAGCTCTGGAACCTCAGCTAACTACTTGACAACTCAGCTTTCACTACGGCTATTCAGGCCACTATTATCTCTCAGTTACTAGTGTAATTCTCTGTATGCAGGAATCCCCAATACTAGATTGCCACTTGCCACTCATAAAGAATAAGGGTGTTCAAGTTTGACAGGATAACCCTAGTCTTGAAAATTCTGCAATGGCTATTCCACACTAAATTCAAAATCCTGACCTTAAGAACATAAGAACATAAGAAATTGCCATGCTGGGTCAAACCAAGGGTCCATCAAGCCCAGCATCCTGTTTCCAACAGAGGCCAAACCAGGCCACAAGAACCTGGCAATTACCCAAACACCTAGAAGATCCCATGCTACTGATGCAATTAATAGCAGTGACTATTCCCTAAGTAAACTTGATTAATAGCAGTTAATGGACTTCTCTTCCAAGAACTTATCCAAACCTTTTTTGAACCCAGCTACACTAACTGCACTAACCACATCCTCTGGCAACAAATTCCAGAGATTTATTGTGCGTTGAGTGAAAAAGAATTTTCTCCGATTAGTCTTAAATGTGCTACTTGCTAACTTCATGGAATGCCCCCCTAGTCCTTCTATTATTCGAAAGTGTAAATAACCGAGTCACATCTACTCGTTCAAGACCTCTCATGATCTTAAAGACCTCTATGATATCCCCCCTCAGCCGTCTCTTCTCCAAGCTGAACAGCCCTAACCTCTTCAGCCTTTCCTCATAGGGGAGCTGTTCCATCCCCTTTATCATTTTGGTTGCCCTTCTCTGTACCTTCTCCATTGCAACTATATCTTTTTTGAGATACGGCGACCAGAATTGTACACAGTATTCAAGGTGTGGTCTCACCATGGAGCGATATAGAGGCATTATGACATTTTCCGTTTTATTAACCATTCCCTTCCTAATAATTCCTAACATTTTATTTGCTTTTTTTGACTGCTGCAGCACACTGAGCTGACGATTTCAATGTATTATCTACTATGACGCCTAGATCTCTTTCTTGGGTGGTAGTTCCTAATATGGAACCTAACATCGTGTAACTACAGCTAGGGTTATTTTTCCCTATATGCAACACCTTGCACTTGTCCACATTAAATTTCATCTGCCATTTGGATGCCCAATCTTCCAGTCTTGCAAGGTCCTCCTGTAATGTATCACAGTCTGCTTGTGATTTAACTACTCTGAATAATTTTGTATCATCTGCAAATTTGATAACGTCACTCATTGTATTCCTTTCCAGATCATTGATATATATATTGAAAAGCACCGGTCCAAGTACAGATCCCTGAGGCACTCCACTGTTTACCCTTTTCCACTGAGAAAATTGACCATTTAGTCCTACTCTCTGTTTCCTGTCTTTTAACCAGTTTGTAATCCACGAAAGGACATCGCCTCCTATCCCATGACTTTTTAGTTTTCGTAGAAGCCTCTCATGAGGGACTTTGTCAAACGCCTTCTGAAAATCCAAATACACTACATCTACCGGTTCACCTTTATCCACATGTTTATTAACCCCTTCAAAAAAATGAAGCAGGTTTGTTAGGCAAGACTTCCCTTGGGTAAATCCATGTTGACTGTGTCCCATTAAATCATGTCTTTCTATATGCTCTACAATTTTGATCTTGAGGATAGTTTCCACTATTTTTCCCGGCACTGAAGTTAGGCTCACTGGTCTATAGTTACCCGGATCACCCCTGGAGCCTTTTTTAAATATTGGGGTTACATTGGCCACCCTCCAGTCTTCAGGTACAATGGATGATTTTAATGATAGGTTACAAATTTTAACTAATAGGTCAGAAATTTCATTTTTGAGTTCCTTTAGTACCCTGGGATGCATACCATCCGGTCCAGGTGACTTGCTACTCTTTAGTTTGTCAATCTGGCCTACTATATCTTCCAGGTTGACAGTGATTTCGTTCAGTTCGTCTGACTCATCACCCCTGAAAACCAACTCCGGAACTGGTATCTCCCCAACATCCTCACTAGTAAACACGGAAGCAAAGAATTCATTTAGTCTTTCTGCAATGGCCTTATCTTCCCTAAGAGCCCCTTTAACCCCTCGGTCATCTAATGGTCCAACCGACTCCCTCACAGGTTTCTTGCTTTGGATATATTTAAAAAAGTTTTTATTATGAGTTTTTGCCTCTATGGCCAACTTCATTTCAAATTCTCTCTTCGCTTGTTTTATCAATGTTTTACACTTAACTTGACAATGCTTATGTTTTATCCTATTTTCTTGACCTATAAATCCCTCAAAGATCTAACTCCAACCTACCTCATCAGCTACCTCACACCCTATAACACTCCACGCTTACTCCAATCACTGTCTCAGTCTCGCCTTGAGATCCCACCACCAAGAACTTGTGCCGTGTGAATATCAGAAAGAGAACTTTTACGGGCTCTGCCCCAAGCCTCCCACTTCACCTCAGGCTTGCTCCTGACCACCTGATCTTCAGATAATTGGTAAAAACCTGATTATTTGATGTGGTCTTTGGTCATACCCACTACCTCAGGAACCCCCACTAAATCTATATACAATTGTACCACTAAGGGCCTGCTGGAGAGCTGTGGGTATTGGTTGTTGGGGACTCCTTTCTAAGGGGCATGGAAGCATCCATCTGCCACCCAGACTTGTCCCTGGAGGTGTGCTATCTGGTGCCAAAATCCTATGGAGAGATTGCCGAAACTCCTCAAGCCTATTGACTACTATCCAATGCTGCTCATCTGTGTTGGCACAAATAATAATGCTAGTTACTACACAGATCATATTAAAATGGACTTCATGGCTCTCTGAGAGAAGGTAAATCAGGTAGGTGCACAAGTGCTATTTGCAGCTAGGCTGAACAGAAACACTGATAGCATATGCTTCCAGTGTGGTTATTCAGAGCTATGCTGAAAGCTCTTGGGATCACATCCTACTGTGTTCTTGGCCTGCAAATGGGGTGGCTATTGTACTGGGTGGGTGGGAGGGCTTGAAGAGATGAGGGAGATGACCTGGGAAGCCTTGGCTCAGTGGCATTTCACAGGAGGGCAGCAAGCAGAGAGCATCTCTGCTGCCTCTGGCTCTCAGGAGACTGAAGGACCTGAAGATTCTGGAATGGAACTCAAGCAACAGAACCAAGGTGGACTACCTGCAGGTAAGTAGTGTAGTGGTGAAGAGTGGGTTTAGGTCACAGGGGAACCTGTGGCCTCTTTCTTTTAAGGTCCCCCCCCCCCCCCCCTTTCCCTTGCCTTATTACAACTAGTCTCTGGTGTCCCCACTAGAGTGTGCCGGGGGAAAGAAATTCCCTTTTTGGTCTGTTTCTCCTCCTTTCTTTAGGGAGGTGGGGCTGCTTTTGGCCACCCCCGATCCCTTCTTGGGTCTTGTAAATAAGTCCCTCCTCCCTCCATCAGTCTCCTCCTCTGCTTCCATCAGCCTCAGATGGTCACTCCCACCTGCTAATGAGGTCATAATGACAGCAGGAGACTTATAAAAGGCAGAGCTGCCTGGGCTCAGTGGCATTTCACAGGAGGGCAGCAAGCAGTGAGCATCGCTGCTGCCTCTGGCTCTCAGAAGACTGAAGGACCTGAAGATTGTGGATTGGAACTCAAGCAACAGAGCCAAGGTGGACTACCTGCAGGTAAGAAGTGTAGTTGTGAAGAGTGGGTTTAGGTCACAGGGGAACCTGTGGTCTCTTTCTTTTAAGGGCCCCTGCCCCCTTCCTGGGTCTTGAAAATAAGTCCCTCCTCCCTCCATCAGTCTCCTCCTCTGACTCCATCAGCCTCAGATGGTCACTCCCACCTGCTAATGAGGTCATAATGACAGCAGGAGGCTTAAAGAGGGCAGAGCTGCCTGGGCTTGGTGGCATTTCACAGGAGGGCAGCAAGCAGTGAGCATCTCTGCTGCCTCTGGCTCTCAGAAGACTGAAGGACCTGAAGATTGTGGATTGGAACTCAAGCAACAGAGCCAAGGTGGACTACCTGCAGGTAAGAAGTGTAGTTGTGAAGAGTGGGTTTAGGTCACAGGGGAACCTGTGGTCTCTTTCTTTTAAGGGCCCCTGCCCCCTTCCTGGGTCTTGAAAATAAGTCCCTCCTCCCCCATCAGTCTCCTCCTCTGCCTCCATCAGCCTCAGATGGTCACTCCCATCTGCCAATTAGGTCATAATGACAGCAGGAGGCTTATAGAGGGCAGAGCTGCCTGGGCTTGGTGGCATTTCACAGGAGGGCAGCAAGCAGTGAGCATTTCTGCTGCCTCTGGCTCTCAGGAGACTGAAGGACCTGAAGATTCTGGAACGGAACTCAAGCAACAGAACCAAGGTGGACTACCTGCAGGTAAGTGGTGTAGTGGTGAAGAGTGGATTTAGGTCAGAGGGGAACCTGTGGTCTCTTTCTTTTAAGGGCCCCTGCCCCCTTCCTGGGTCTTGAAAATAAGTCCCTCCTCCCTCCATCAGTCTCCTCCTCTGACTCCATCAGCGTCAGATGGTCACTCCCACCTGCTAATGAGGTCATAATGACAGCAGGAGGCTTAAAGAGGGCAGAGCTGCCTGGGCTTGGTGGCATTTCACAGGAGGGCAGCAAGCAGTGAGCATCTCTGCTGCCTCTGGCTCTCAGGAGACTGAAGGACCTGAAGATTCTGGAACGGAACTCAAGCAACAGAACCAAGGTGGACTACCTGCAGGTAAGTGGTGTAGTGGTGAAGAGTGGATTTAGGTCAGAGGGGAACCTGTGGTCTCTTTCTTTTAAGGGCCCCTGCCCCCTTCCTGGGTCTTGAAAATAAGTCCCTCCTCCCTCCATCAGTCTCCTCCTCTGACTCCATCAGCCTCAGATGGTCACTCCCACCTGCTAATGAGGTCATAATGACAGCAGGAGGCTTAAAGAGGGCAGAGCTGCCTGGGCTTGGTGGCATTTCACAGGAGGGCAGCAAGCAGTGAGCATCTCTGCTGCCTCTGGTTCTCAGGAGACTGAAGGACCTGAAGATTCTAGAATGGAACTCAAGCAACAGAACCAAGGTGGACTACCTTGAGGTAAGCGAGTGTAGTGGTGGTTTAGTCACAGGGGAGCCTGTGGCCTTTCGTTTAAGCGCCTCTGCCCACTTCCTGGGTCTTGAAAATAAGTCCCTCCTCCCTCCATCAGTCTCTGATGGTCTCTCCCACCTGCTAATGAGGTCATAATGACGGCAGGAGGCTTATAAAAGGCAGAGCTGCCTGGGCTCAGTGGCATTTCACAGGAGGGCAGCAAGCAGTGAGCATCTCTGCTGCCTCTGGCTCTCAGGAGACTGAAGGACCTGAAGATTCTAGAATGGAACTCAAGCAACAGAACCAAGGTGGACTACCTTGAGGTAAGCGAGTGTAGTGGTGGTTTAGTCACAGGGGAGCCTGTGGCCTTTCGTTTAAGCGCCTCTGCCCACTTCCTGGGTCTTGAAAATAAGTCCCTCCTCCCTCCATCAGTCTCTGATGGTCTCTCCCACCTGCTAATGAGGTCATAATGACGGCAGGAGGCTTATAAAAGGCAGAGCTGCCTGGGCTCAGTGGCATTTCACAGGAGGGCAGCAAGCAGTGAGCATCTCTGCTGCCTCTGGCTCTCAGGAGACTGAAGGACCTGAAGATCCTGGAACGGAACTCAAGCAACAGAACCAAGGTGGACTACCTGCAGGTAAGTGGTGTAGTGAAGAGTGGGTTTAGGTCACAGGGGAACCTGTGGCCTCTTTCTTTTAAGGTCCCCCCCCCCCCCCTTTCCCTTGCCTTATTACAACTAGTCTCTGGTGTCCCCACTAGAGTGTGCCGGGGGAAAGAAATTCCCTTTTTGGTCTGTTTCTCCTCCTTTCTTTAGGGAGGTGGGGCTGCTTTTGGCCACCCCCGACCCCTTCTTGTGTCTTGTAAATAAGTCCCTCCTCCCTCCATCAGTCTCCTCCTCTGCTTCCATCAGCCTCAGATGGTCACTCCCACCTGCTAATGAGGTCATAATGACAGCAGGAGACTTATAAAAGGCAGAGCTGCCTGGGCTCGGTGGCATTTCACAGGAGGGCAGCAAGCAGTGAGCATCTCTGCTGCCTCTGGCTCTCAGAAGACTGAAGGACCTGAAGATTCTAGAATGGAATTCAAGCAACAGAACCAAGGTGGACTACCTTGAGGTAAGCGGTGTAGTGGTGAAGAGTGGGTTTATGTCACAGGTGAGCCTGTGGCCTCTTTCTTTTAAGGTGTCCGGAACCCCCCCCCCCCCCCCCACCCTTCCCTTGCCTTATTACAACTAGTCTCTGGTGTCCCTAGAGTGTGCCGGAAAGAAATTCCCTTTTTGGTCTGTTTCTCCTTTCTTTAGGGAGGTGGGGCAGCTTTTGCCGCCCCCCCCCCCCCCCGACCCCTTCTTGGGTCTTGTAAATAAGTCCCTCCTCCCCCATCAGTCTCCTCCTCTGCCTCCATCAGCCTCAGATGGTCACTCCCATCTGCTAATTAGGTCATAATGACAGCAGGAGACTTATAAAAGGCAGAGCTGCCTGGGCTCGGTGGCATTTCACAGGAGGGCAGCAAGCAGTGAGCATCTCTGCTGCCTCTGGCTCTCAGGAGACTGAGGGACCTGAAGATTCTGGAACGGAACTCAAGCAACAGAACCAAGGTGGACTACCTGCAGGTAAGTGGTGTAGTGGTGAAGAGTGGGTTTAGGTCACAGGGGAACCTGTGGTCTCTTTCTTTTAAGGGCCCCTGCCCCCTTCCTGGGTCTTGAAAATAAGTCTCTCCTCCCTCCATCAGTCTCCTCCTCTGACTCCATCAGCCTCAGATGGTCACTCCCACCTGCTAATGAGATCATAATGTCAGCAGGAGGCTTATAGAGGGCGGAGCTGCCTGTGCTTGGTGGCATTTCACAGGAGGGCAGCAAGCAGTGAGCATCTCTGCTGCCTCTGGCTCGCAGAAGACTGAAGGACCTGAAGATTCTAGAATGGAACTCAAGCAACAGAACCAAGGTGGACTACCTTGAGGTAAGTGAAGTAGTGGTGGTTTAGTCACAGGGGAGCCTGCGGCCTTTCTTTTAAGCGCCCCTGCCCACTTCCTGGGTCTTGAAAATAAGTCCCTCCTCCCTCCATCAGTCTCTGATGGTCTCTCCCACCTGCTAATGAGGTCATAGTGACAGCAGGAGGCTTATAAAAGGCAGAGCTGCCTGGGCTTGGTGGCATTTCACAGGAGGGCAGCAAGCAGTGAGTATTTCTGCTGCCTCTGGCTGTCAAGAGATTGAAGGACCTGAATATTCTGGAACGGAACTCAAGCAACAGAACCAAGGTGCACTACCTGCAGGTAAGTGGTGTAGTGGTGAAGAGTGGGTTTAGGTCACAGGGGAACCTGTGGTCTCTTTCTTTTAAGGGCCCCTGCCCCCTTCCTGGGTCTTGAAAATAAGTCCCTCCTTCCTCCATCAGTCTCCTCCTCTGACTCCATCAGCCTCAGATGGTCACTCCCACCTGCTAATGAGATCATAATGACAGCAGGAGGCTTATAGAGGGCAGAGCTGCCTGGGCTTGGTGGCATTTCACAGGAGGGCAGCAAGCAGTGAGCATCTCTGCTGCCTCTGGCTCTCAGAAGACTGAAGGACCTGAAGATTCTAGAATGGAACTCAAGTAACAGAACCAAGGTGGACTACCTTGAGGTAAGCGGTGTAGTGGTGAAGAGAGGGTTTAGGTCACGGGAACCTATGGCCTTTTAAGGGCCCCTGCCCCCTTCCTGGGTCTTGAAAATAAGTCCCTCCTCCCTCCATCAGTCTCTGATGGTCACTCCCACCTGCTAATGAGGTCATAATGACGGCAGGAGGCTTATAAAAGGCAGAGCTGCCTGGGCTCATTGGCATTTCACAGGAGGGCAGCAAGCAGTGAGCATCTCTGCTGGCTCTGGCTCTAAGAAGACTGAAGGACCTGAAGATTCTGGATTGGAACTCAAGCAACAGAACCAAGGTGGACTACCTGCAGGTAAGTAGTGTAGTGGTGAAGAGTGGGTTTAGGTCACGGGAACCTATGGCCTTTTAAGGGCCCCTGCCCCCTTCCTGGGTCTTGAAAATAGGTCCCTCCTCCCTTCATCAGTCTCCTCCTCCCTCCATCAGTGTCAAATGGTCTCTCCCACCTGCTAATGAGGTTATAATGAAAGCAGGAGGCTTATAAAAGGCAGAGCTGCCTGGGCTCAGTGGCATTTCAAGGGAGGGCAGCAAGCAGTGAGCATCTCTGCTGCCTCTGGCTCTTAGGAGAATGAAGGACCTGAAGATCCTGGAATGGAACTCAAGCAACAGAACCAAGGTGAACTACCTGCAGGTAAGCGGTGTAGTGGTGAAGAGTGGTAAAGAGCCTGTGGCCTCTTTCTTTTAAGCCCCCCCCCTTCCCTTGCCTTATTACAACTAGTCTCTGGTGCCCCCACTAGAGTGTGCTGGGGGAAAGAAATTCCCTTTTTGGTCTGTTTCTCCTTTAGGGAGGTGGGGCAGCATTTGACTGCTCCTGACCACTTCTTGGGTCTTGAAAATAAGTCCCTCCTCCCTCCATCAGTCTCAGATGGTCTCTCCCACCTGCTAATGAGGTCATAATGATGGCAGGAGGCTTATAAAAGGCAGAACTGCCTGGGCTCAGTGGCATTTCACAGGAGATACAGTGTCCCAAGGTGTGCAGCAACTTCTGGAAGCCAGTGCAGTCAGACAACGCCTTCTGTTTTTCAAGTTCCAGCCCTCCACCAGCGAAATCGCTTGCCCTCCAGTGCCGCCGATGTGGCATTTCCAGACCCACTTTATCCTCCTCCCCCTGCTTGGTGCCACCAATGCAGCATTTAGAGGAAGCCCTGCCCAGGAGCTTTCCTGCATAAAAGCAGAAGGGAAGATCAGTAAGCTGCTGCTGATTAGTGAGGAGCCCGGATCCATCTCCAGTAAGGATGATTGCTGTTGCAATAGGGTGAGGAGAAGGGAGATTCTCAGGGTCATGGGGAGAGAAGGGGACATGCTAGGCAGGGGATAGGGTAGAGATAGGGAATGGGAGAATCAGCTTAATATTGTTCTGTTGTCCTGGCTTCTGTCCACCAAAATAAACTCTGATAATTACTCAGAAAATTAACGAGTCACATTTTTCCACTGATTTTCTCCTAAGAACATAAGAACTTGCCAGACTGGGTCAGACCAAGGGTCCATCAAGCCCAGCATCCTGTTTCCAAAAGTGGCCAATCCAGGCCTTAAGAACCTGGCAAATACCCAAAAACTAAGTCTATCCCATGTTACCGTTGCTAGTAATAGCAGTGGCTACTTTCCAAGTCAACTTAATTAATAGCAGGTAATGGACTTCTCCAAGAACTCATCCAATCCTTTTTTAAACACAGCTATACTAACTGCACTAACCACATCCTCTGGCAACAAATTCCAGAGTTTAATTGTGCGTTGAGTAAAAAAGAACTTTCTCCGATTAGTTTTAAATGTGCCACATGCTAACTTCATGGAGTGCCCCCTAGTCTTTCTATTATCCGAAAGAGTAAATAACCAATTCACATCTACCCGTTCTAGGTCTCTCATGATTTTAAACACCTCTATCATATCCCCCCTCAGCTGTCTCTTCTCCAAGCTGAAAAGTCCTAACCTCTTTAGTCTTTCCTCATAGGGGAGCTGTTCCATTCCCCTTATCATTTTGGTAGCCCTTCTCTGTACCTTCTCCATCGCAATTATATCTTTTTTGAGATGCGGCGACCAGAATTGTACACAGTATTCAAGGTGCGGTCTTACCATGGAGCGATACAGAGGCATTATGACATTTTCCGTTTTATTCACCGCAGCATACTGAACCGACGATTTCAATGTGTTATCCACTATGACGCCCAGATGTCTTTCTTGGGTTGTAGCACCTAATATGGAACCTAACATTCAGGCCGATACAGTAAAGTGCGGCCACAGTTACCCCGTTTCTAACCCGCTGTGTACTCACAATTTCACTGCGTAAGTCTAAACATTATCTGTTTTTACCGATCCTTACTGCTTCTTTAACTCGACGCATATCCCTTTCCGCCCGCGGCAATTATATGTATGTAAATGATCCGATTAGCTATTCCCTCCCATACAGTAAAGTGTGCCCCGACTATCGCCTTTTTAACCTGCTATCTTGCCGAGTCTTTAACCTACTAATTTACCGCCTACCCTGACCCTGGCGTTAGTGTGAACTTAGCCACCCAGTCCCAAACGAACCCAATACACAGAAAAAAAAATGCTTCTCGCACTTAGCCACCCAGTCCCAAACCAACCCAATCCACAGAAAAAAAATGCTTCTCACACTTAGCCGCCCAGTCCCAAACCAACCCAATCCACAGAAAAAAAAAATGCTTCTTGCACTTAGCCGCCCAGTCCCGAACCAAACCAACCCAATCAAAGCCCCAGCAGAGAGAGACAAAATTTCACAGTCCCAAACTTTCCCCCAGCCCCCACTCACTTGCCCTGGCCGCAGGTGGTGAAACTCAAAGAGGAGGTGGCATCAAGGAGAATGAGGACCTCATCGATAAAATGCTTAACGAGGCATCAAAAGCAGTGGGGAATTTATTTAATTTATTTATTTAATATCTTTTATATACCGACGAACGTTGGGAACATCTCATCGGTTTACAGGGAACAGAACTTAGCAACAGGCTTTACATTTGTCACATGATTATAATAGGAACAGTAGAAATAACAATAATAACAAAAACAATAACATACGAATAATATGGAAGTTATACAAGTAATAATTAACTAAGTGGGATACATTATAGTGGTTAGTCAGAAGAGGGGCAGGGAGATTCTGCTAGATATGATTGATATCAACATTTGTAGGAGGTATAAATTTGTATACCTCCTACAAATGTGGAATGTGGAACTGGACATGAGACTGGACCATAAGATGACAGCTGGACCAAGATTACTATGGCTATTAGACTATATACCCCAAGTCTGATTTCCTTTAAGCTTAAAAAATCAATATGCAACTCTGAATGTAGAGGAGGAAAACCCATCCCAAGATGAGGAGAAACTAAAACATGCAGACCCCCAAGCTGTGGACTTAACAACCACTGCACCTAGGAGGCAGAAGTTAGTGGTGGTTGGTGACTCACTTCTGAGGGGCACAGAGGCATTCTTTCTTTCAGCCAGGCACGTTCTTTCAGCCAGGCACGTTGTCACAGGAAGCGTGCTGTCTGCTGGGTGCCAAAATCCAAGATGTTAGGGAGAGATTTCCGAAATCCTCAAGCCTACTGACTGGTCCAAGAAGCCAATGGCGTCCACCTGTTGAAGAATGGAGGCAGTATCTTTCAACACAGACTGGCAAACCTATTGAGGAGGGCTTTAAACCAGAATCATCAGGGATGGGTGAACAAAACCCTAAGGTAAGTACAACATTAAAAATAGGAAAAAAAGACCAATGTTTATTTAATAATATTTATGAATTGCTTTACTGATTTCACAAATTGTCCAAAATTATGTACGGACAAAGATGGGGACAAAGATGACAAAACCAACAAGGTAGGATAGGGAGGGATTTAGACAAGGCAGACAAGGATAACAAGGAACAGAGCATATTTAATCCCAAAGGCAAGAGGCCCAAAGGCCACTAGGTACTAGGAAGACCTGGATAGGTTACAAGGCAAGGGAGTAGACAGAATAGACCCGAAGGCCTCAAGACAGTTACAAGACAGAATAGGCCAGAAGGCCTCAAGGCAAGGCAAGTAGCTAGAAGGCCAAAGGCCACATGGCAAGACAAGGATAGGTCTGGGTAGGCGTCAAGGCAACAGTGGCTAGGGCAAGGAGCCAAGGGTGACTCAATGCAAAAGTGAGGAGAGTTTGGCAAGACTATGTAGGGCTGTGGCTTGGGTGTGGTACAGGCAAGGAGGAGGAGCTTGGCAAGGCCTGCGACATGGTTTGCCGAGGACACCTGGTGACAAGGAGGCTGCACCACAGGCTGGGTTGGATAACCTGTAAGGAGCTAATGGGGATAGTTTGGAACGAATCTCCAAGGAGACCGATGCTGTCATAGTCAGAGTACAATGAGGCTGTGCAACAAGTGAAATCATAACATAATGAAACAAATTTTTTGTTGTTGTTTTGAAGCTGATGAAATGAATTTGGGTCCCAATGAAATGAATGAATGAAATAAAATGAATTTGTTTTAACTGAATCTGCAAAGTGCAATAAATAAGGGCCAATTCATTTCATTCAAGGGGCCCTGAAATAAATTGAGAGGCCCCATGACTGAAACTAATCTTATTCACTTCATTTGGTTAAAACTTCCATAGGGCCTACACCTAGGCTGCCTAGGGCATAGGCCGAGGCCCAAAGCTGGGCACCAATGATGGGAGCTCAGCCTAGGCTGGAGCCTGGGCCCAGGTCCAATGTTGAGGCCCTTGGTATAGGTCAGGGCCCTGGCAGAGTCCTGACACCAGGGCCTTGACCTGAACCAGGCCCAACAGAAGACTTATAAAGAGGATGTCTGAGGACTAGGCTCTGGGCCTTGGCCTAGACCAGAGCCCAGACCAAGGGCCAACACCATAGCCTGATTCGGAGGCCAGGTCCTGACTCTGGGGCCTTGGCCTAGACTTGAGCCTGATGCCTGGACCTAGGGTCAGACCCTGGCTCGAAGCACAGGCCTCGTACATCCTCTTCGTAGGTCTTTTTCTTCTTGTTGGTAGTGATGTCAGCCACAGGGGTAAAGCTGGAGTTAATTAACTCCAATGCAGTGGAGGGCACCATTTTGCTGTTTGAGGCCCAGTGTTGGGCCTGGGCCCGCGCTCAGGTCTTGGCTGAAGCACAGGCATCAAGACCCGGCCTCCAGGCTGGGCTTCGGCATTGGGCCTGGGCCTAGGCTAAGACCCAGGTGTCAGGACCTGGTCTCTGGACCCAAATCCAGCATTAAGCCTGGCCTGGATTTTGACTGAGGCCCAGGCATGAGTGTCTACCTTAGGTGCCAGTATCGGGCTTAGGCTGAGGCATCAGGACCAGGCCTCCAAGCCTCGGCCTTGTGTAAAGCCTAGGCTGAGGTCACTGCAACCTATTATGGCCTTGGCATACGCAAGGCCTAGGCTTCGTCTTGGGCCTAGGTCTTGCCAACAGATCCCTACCGGATGGGGTAAGTGGGGGCTGGGGGAGATCCTGGCTCCAGCATTTTTTTTATACCTCTTTATTTAAATTTTCTCAAAAAAACAAACAAACTACACATTCAAACAAGGCACATGTCATAAGGTTGAATAGGCACAATGTTGACAAGAAATAAACATTACTGAAAGGAAAACCTCTTCCAAACAAAAACAACAGAATTCAATAAGGAGAAATAAAGAGAAAGGACCACATTGTGAAAGAGGAAACGTAGCTGAACACTGAAACCTCAGCGAGCAGTTAGATATACCTTATAGGGGCTCTAAACAGACAGATATTTAGCATGTTCGTTCTTCAAATCATAGCGCAGTTGTTCAATATCAGCTGTGTCGCAGATATCTTCCAGAAGGTGGCTATGGTAAATCGAGCTGCAAGAAGTAATTGGCCCACCAGGGCTCTATGCTTAACTGGGATAAGAGACCTGTTCCAATGGCCCAAAAGACCTAATTCAGGAGTCACATGGATAGAAATATCCAGGATATCAGCAATCTACTGGGTAACCTGTGCCCAGAAGTTGCCAACAATAGGACAGAACTACCACATATGTTTGTAGAAGCCTAGTTGACCGCACCCTCACCACCAGAGAGACCCAACAGTGGGAAAACACCGTGAATAAAAAAGGGGGGTATGTTCAGTAATTTAAGCATAAGCTCTTTGCGCTTAGCACAGATGAAAACATGATGAGACGCATTCCAAATTCGTTTCCATGCCTTAGGCTCAAGTGACAAGTCAAAATCCGCATTCTAAGCATCGATGTATAAAGACCATATTTACTGTGCAAAATACTAGCATATATGAGAGATATGCCCTTAACAAAGGTGTCAGGGTCACTCAAAAAGGACTCCAGACTGTCCAATGGGCGCAACGGTTGGGATAGGTCAAACTCCCCCATCAAGACCTCTTTGAGCTGAAGGTAGAATGAATGCGAGCGAGGGGATAGATCATACTGTTCGCATAAAGACTGAAAAGCTGGCTCCAGCATTTGGCATGTGAGAAGGATGGGTGTTGGGGATGGGATGCCCAGGGAAGTCCCATTTCCTCTGTTTTGTTGTTTTTGGTTTATTGTTCTTTTTAATGTTTGCTTCATTTGTTTTTAAATGAAAGCAACAGATTAAACATTAAATGAAACAAAATTCGTAGGAAAAATGAAACAAATTTTTTACCCCTGCACATCCCTAGTAATGGTCAGTTAGTCTGATCTCTGTGATTAGCATATTTATGGAATTGCTGCTAAAACAGAGGATAGTGCAGTTTCTGGAATCCAATGGATTGCAAGATCCGAGGCAGCATGGTTTTACTAGAGGCAAATCTTGTCAGACAAATTGGATACATTTCTCTGATTTGGTGACCAGACAGCTGGATAAGCAAGAGTGCTTAATGTAGTATACTTGGATTTCAGTAAAACCTTTGAGACGGTTTCACGCAGGAGACATAAATAAATTGAGCGTCCTTAGTAAAGAACCTAAAGAGGCTGACTGGGATAGAAACTGTCTGTGTGGGAGGCTACAAAGGGTAGAAGTAATTGGAGTTTACTCTGAGGAAGGGGGTGTTACTGGTGGTGAGCCTCAGGGATCAGTCCTGGGACCAGTTCTTTTCAATACTTTTGTGAGCAACATAGGTGAGAGATTGTCGGGAAAGGTTTGTCTTTTTGCCGATGATACCAAAATCTACAACAAGGTAGACAGCCAGGAAGATGTGGAAAATATGAGGAGGGATCTAGTGAAGCTTGAGGAATAGTCTAGATACCGACAGCTGAGATTTAATACAAAAAAAATGCAGAATCATGCATATGGGATGCAAAAAAACAAGGGAGAGGTACAGTATCGGATGTGAAATTCTTCTAAGGACAGATCTAGGGGTGATTGTATCTGATGATCTTAAGGTGGCCAAAAAGAAGAATGGACAGCAGAGAAAGCCCCTGTATAGGTCCCTAGTGACACTTCATTTTGAGTACTGTGTACAATTCTGGAGACTGAGCTTTCAAAAGGATATAAACTGGTTGGAGTCGGTCCAAAGGTCTTCATTCTAAAGCATATTGTTACAACTGTCGCTGCCCGACATCTCCACTCCGCCCTCCTTACCTCCTTGGCGACTCCTCCCGCGGTTGATGGACGTCTGGCTACCACGGCGTCTGCCTGCCATCCTCTCTGGCATCCTAGCTCCAGCTTGGGCACTGCATCCCGCCATGTTGCTCAGCTGCCATAGGGCGCACGCGCCGTGTGGCCCTGCTTCTTATTCTTTCTTTGGTGCGAACCTCTGGGGCGTCCCCCTGTGATGACGTCACGCATCCCAAAATCAAAAGCCTACTCTGTTTGCTAGCTAATCGAGTTAGCAAGGGGTGAAGGGACTCCTTATGGATGGGATTCGCTCTCCGTACCTAGCTACTCTGCCTCTCCTTAACTGGACTTACTTTATTGGGGTACCCGCTCCTCGGGGGCCTCTCTCTTGTCCCATGTTCTCTCTCTTGTCCCATGTTCCCGGACTTGCTGCCTGAGCTCACTTCTGCTTGGAAGAAACCGCTGCCTACACCATCAGTGACTTACCATCTATATTCTCTCAGAGCTGTTCCCTGGAACCAGGTACTCACTCCTCGAGGGCCTGCCTCTATTCCAGCTTCTGTGTTACCTTCCGGGAGAAACCGCTGTGTGAGTAATAAACCAATGAGGCTCTATACCAGAACCCTGTGTATGCTCCACTGTACTCACTATCTCAGTTTCTCTCCACTACAGCACAGCTATTGAGGGAATCGCTGTTCCAGTATCCTGAGGAACCCTAGCCCAGCCGGGCTTCATCTCTACTCACTACTGCCACCTCTGGTGGCTTCTCAACTCTGTCTAATAAAAGATATAACCTCTGTATTGTGTGTCCCAAAGCTGAGCTTGACCTGTGGCCCCTCATGGGACTTCCCCCCGTGGGCGTGGTCATCTGCCACGGTGTCCAAGGGTGCACCCAAAACCTTACAAGCAATAACACATATATGGATAGAGTCAAAGATCTAAACATTTATAACCTAGAGGAAAGGCAAATGGGGGAGATTTGTTAGAGATATTTAAATATCTCAAAGGTTTGCATGCACAGAAGGCGAGCCTCTATCAATGCGAAGGAAGCTCTAGAACAAGGGTTCATGGGATGAGGGTGAAAGGGGGATAGACTCAGGAGTAATCTTAAGAAATATTTCTTTACAGAGAGGGTGATGGACGCATGGACCAGCCTCCTAGTGGAGGTTGTGGAGGCAAAAATGGTATCTGAATTCAAGAAAGCATGGGATAAATGCAGGGGATCTCTGAGGGAGTGATGGGAATTGTAAGGGCTAGATAAATTAGATGGATGGGCAGACTAGATGGGACATACGGTCTTGTTCTGCCATCATGTTTCTCTGGTTCTGTGTTGCTAAAAAATGTTGTATCCCCTGTGAGCAATGTACTTCATCTGAGTCTTTGCCTGCCTAATTATTCTTCCTGCCGCCCTTTATTTCTCTTGGTAATCTTATCTGTCTGCCTGCATTTCAATGCTTATTCTTTTTCCTCTTGCTTTTCTTTTTTTTTCTATTTTGATGAACCACAGTACTATCTTCATTCTCTTCCCCTTGCTAATATGCCTGCTGCAATGATTTGTTGCCATTTCAGTCTTCCTTTTTATTGCTGTCTACAGTTCTTCCGCACCTCTGAGATCCCAAACTTCTGATGAGGCTTTCTTAACATAATAATTCATTGCCTTAAAGTCAACCCTTCTGAAGCTTCAGACTCTTCTAGTATAGTTTGATTCTGCTCCATTGTTTGCACTGAATCAACAGTACAGTGATCACTGGACCCCTGGTTGTCCTCTATTTAAAAGCAGTTCTTGTGGACAGGCAAACCTACATATACAAGACCAATGTAAATGAACAGGCTAATAAGGACAGTGAGTTTTCTGAGAAACTGTGATATTGAAGTTATTAGTACACAATAGCATAAGATAGCATGGATCTATCCTACTGCTGATGGTATGTTACTGATCTTTCTCTGAATGGAATTGTGCAGACAAGGAACAGGGCTAAAATCTGATGTGTCTTGCATCTGCTACGTTTTTTTTCCCTGGCACTGGACTCAGTTACAAGCTCTTTGGCTTGTGACAAAGAGCCAGCAGTAATTACAGTCAAGGCCCTTTGTCTAGTATGAAAGAAAAATGGATCTTCTTACAAAATTACAGCTTGTTTTGCAATCTCCTCTCCAATTCACTTTTCTCTTGCACCGCCCTTCAGTAATGACATTTGCTGGACAATGGGCTGCTGGCGGGGCTCAAGTTCTGTCCTGTCTGCGCGGAAGCTTTGATCTGCGGTCCACAGAGACAGAAGAGAAAAAGCCAAAGCTGATCAGGCTGATAACCAAATGATGGAACTGACTGCTCCAGCTGCCTGCAATAAAACTCCAGGTCACTGCCCAGTGGCAAAACCTAACTCACAAATCATCCTAAACTGATAGGTATCACAGTGCTCTCATGACAACCCCAGGGGTTCCCTCCAGAAAATAAAAGCACACCTATACTCTGCTATGGAGATACTGCAGTGATACAGCACAAAAAGATGTATTCTGCACTGCCTGGAAGAATAGTATATCCAAAATATGTCATGATAAGCTATACTCCAATAAACAAGGGATTATGGAAAGGTAATGGCAGATATAACAGCAAATAAATGACAATTGGCCCATCTAGCCTACCTAGTTTTTGCGGGCTACGCTGCTAATTATAAAAGCTGGCTGCCAGCCATAGAAGCTTGACCACTTG
Organism: Rhinatrema bivittatum; assembly: GCF_901001135.1. NCBI lineage: Eukaryota > Metazoa > Chordata > Amphibia > Gymnophiona > Rhinatrematidae > Rhinatrema > Rhinatrema bivittatum. Next base: position 61,663,781 of record NC_042626.1, on the reverse strand, counting down.
TAGGATGTTGCTTCCTATCTAAGTCAGTTTTTGTCATCTTTCTCTTTGGATCTCTACCATAATTCATTCAACATCCAGGCTTTCCTATCCTCCCATGTCTTACCACCACTTTAAATCATATAAACAGCTAGCAACACTAGGGAAGCTGTTTCCCTAACATTTGAACACTTATGTCACTGAGACCTTGCTGAACAGTACCCAGCCACCACCAACCTGCTGGCATTGACCTAGTTGGCTTCTGGTGCCTATAATGGCACATGCTAAGTGGATTAAAAGCATAGTAAAAGCACAATAGAACATAAAATTATGTTCTCTTTACAAATTACATATTCAAACCTGCTGGTTCCTCCCACTGGCCAGCCGTGACCTGTAGCATCACTAGCTTTTGCTTCCTTTATCTATGTCATGTTTTCCCCGTATCACCTCTCCTCTTTCATCTGCTCTTATTGGAATGAAAGATGGGTTGTTTGCAAAGTTTGCCAACTCCAAATCATTTTCCTATCACTGTCCTCATCATTTATCCCATGCATGTTTGAATTCTATCATAGTTTTTGTTGCCACTGCTTTTGCTAGCAGGTTATTCTGTGCATCTACTACCCTCTCAGTACAACTTTAGACCATGAATTTCTTTTTCATAATAACAGAGTCTGGCATTCAAAGACCCGCTAAGCAGGTAAGATAACCAGCTAATGTTGAACCTAACTGACAAGATTTTTTTTTACTATTTTCTAGGCACTAACTGCTAATTCAGGGGTAGGCAACTCCAGTCCTGAAGTGCCAAAAACAAGTCCTGTTTTCAAGACATCCACAATATATATGTATTTGCATACAATGGAGGCAATGTATTGTCCAGAGCTATCTATCCACCTACATTTTATTTATTTATTTATTTAGATTTATATTCCGCTTTTCACACTTTTTTCAGCACTTCAAAGTGGATTACATTCAGGTACTGTTAGATTAGCAGAATTTCAGGAACAAATATTCAGTGTGGCTATGAACAAGGTGAGACAAACGGGGCAAAGCCGTCTAGCACCGATGTATACAACAGTACCCCCCTTCAAAGGGCGTTCACGCTGTTTCCTACCGGGTCTTGGTTTCTGAGGATGCAATCTTTGGAAGTCTTGTAGCATCTCTATCCAGTATATTAGCCAAAGGAGTTCAAGAGTTTTCTTCAGGTCCATAGCCCTCCCATGATAGGAGGTATTCCCATACCCTGCCTCTTTTTCTCACATCGAGAATAGCGTCTACCTTGTATTCAATGTCTTCTTCTGCATCTATAGGTGTAGCTTCAGGTGTCTTGTTGGAGAACTCACTAAGAATCAATGGCTTCAATAGTGAGACGTGGAATGCATTGTGGATCTTCAATGTAGGTGGTAGCTTCAGACAATAGGTGAGATTGCCTAGCCATCGGAGAATGGGAAATGGTTCAACGAAGCGTGGAGTGAAGCAAGCTGAAGATAGTTTAAGTCTTAAGTGCTTAGTGGATAGCCAGACTTTGTCACCAGGCTGGAAATCTGGAGCCTTGCAGTGGTGAGCATCGTATCCTTTCTTAGCTCAAAGTCCTGCTTTAAGAAGCATCTCTTTTGTCTGAGTCCAAAGTTGTTGAATATCTTTGGCAGTAGATTGAGCTGCCGAGGACGACCCGGACAGTGGAAGTGGCAGTGCTGGCAGTGGTAGTCGTCCGTAGACCACTTTGAATGGTATTGATCCAGTGGATGTTGCTGGATGAGAATTGATGGCGAATTCAGCCCAGGGCAACAATTAACTCCAATCATTCTGGTGAGTGTTCACGTAGGCACGAATGAACTGCATGAGTGTCCTATTCATTTTCTCTGTTTGCCCGTTAGATTGTGGATGGTATGCTGAAGTGAAGTCGAGAGAAATATCAAACTTCTTGCATAGTGCCTTCCAGAATTTAGCTGTGAATTGGGCTCCTCGATCAGAGACTATGTGCTTAGGCATGCCGTGTAGGTGGAAGATGTGCGTGATGAAGAGCTTGGCAAGCTACATGGCGGTGGGTAAGCCAGGGAGAGCCACAAAGTAAGCCATCTTTGAGAACCGATCTACAGTTACCCAAATTGTGTTGTTTCCTCCTGAGAGTGGTAAGTCTACCACGAAGTCTGTGACGATGTGTGTCCATGGTTCGTCTGGTACTGGCAAGGGTTGGAGTAGACCCCAAGGACGACTGGGTGGTGACTTCTGTCTTGCACAATTTGCACAGGAAGCAATGTAGGAGAATGTGTCTTCCTTCATGGTGGGCCACCAATAAAAGTTTTGTAGCTTAGACAGAGTTCTGCATTGGCCAAGGTGTCCTGCCAGTTTAGAGTCATGAGCCCATGCTAACAACTTCTTTCTGAGGTTCTTGGGTACGATGGTACACGTTGGATGTTAGAAGATCAACCCCTTCCCAGAAGGAGGAAAGGACCAAGCCAACGCCGAACCTCCCAACTGAGACATCACCTTGATTTTGTCTGCAGGGAAGAGGACTGCCTGAAGGTCAAAGTGTATGCTGCACTGATTGAGGAAACCCTTGCACTCCGAGGGCTTGCCATGAAACTGAGGTGGGGGTGGCAACTGTAGCACAGGCCTAGGGGCTGAAGTCATGACCGGTTATGGCTGGACTACGGGAGGGACAGAAGCTGGAGGTACCACTAGTAGAGCATCCAGGAGAGTGGCAAGTCTCTCCAAAACCCTTGTCACGTGAACCAGGATAACCTACTGCTGCTGAATCCGATGAGCTATGCCTGGAATATCCTGTAGGGTGGCCAAGAATGCCGGGTCCATGGACTCAGCAAACTGTAATGCCAGCACAGGAATAGGTGTGGGTGAACCCTTGGTGACAAAGGGTGATTGGTGCAGCATAGAGAGAGAACCCATTAGGCACACCCCATCAGCTGGTGGACACACCCTGTAGTGGGTAGACAGAAACTTTGCCTATACCAACTGCCTTCTCTGCAGATTGAGCCCTTGGGTTCTGGAAGCTGGCAGAACTTAGGTGGGTCCCTAGGGTGATGGCAAAAACAAGAGTCCAAAAGCCAAGCAGACTTCAGGGCAGGCAGCAGACAAGGAGAATCAGTAGATAGGCTGGAGGTTGGGGCAGGCAGCAGATAAGGACGGTCAGAGTCCAGAGCCGAGGACAGAATCCAGGAAGTCAAGCTGAGGGAGGGTGATATAAGACAAAACAGAACAATACATGACTGGGCAAAAGCACAAACAGGCACAGGACCAGGCAAGGAAAGGCAAGGACTCAGGAACAAGGCAAGAGACAAAGGCAGGACTAGAACACAGGAACACCAGCACATAGAACGGACAGGAACAAAGCAACATGCACTGACGAGCAAAGCACATGAGGAGACCAATTGCTGAGATGAACTACTTCATGGCCTGGGCTTAAGTAGGGCAGGCAGGTGACATCATCAGGCGGCACCGTTCAGGTTCTTCCTGCTGCTGTGTGTATATTATATATGTGCAAGCCTACAGGAAGGCCAGGTGCAGCTGCATAGCGGCTGCATCTGGCGGCATTCCTACCGCATGAGAGCAGGTGAGTGCCACGAATCCTAACATCTAGTCTGCCCAGCCATCCAATTAATTTAGTATTATAATTCCCATCACTTCATTAGAGATCCTTAGGAGTCTTTCTTCCACTCTGCCTTGTTGCCATGCCCCTGATGCTACATTTTTGGGTCTTGATGTCACTTTGCCTTGCTGTTGTACCCCAGATTCTACACCTTGGGGTGTTCTTGCCACTCTGGTAAGCTGCTTTGCACCTCTCATAGTGCTCTGGTGTGTTGATTCCACTGTTTGTGCTGCTTTATCCTGTTATTGATGCCTTGAGGTTTTTCCTGCCACTTTTTCTGCTTTGTTGCCTTAGGATGTTGATGCCACTCTTGGTGGCACTTTGCCTCTTGGTGCTGCATTTGAGGGCTCATGCCACTGTTTTTAGTGCCCTCTTTTGAAGCCATGGGGTGTTCTTCCGCCTCTTGCTGATTTTTTGCTCTTTTGACGATGCTTTTGAAGATTGTATTTAATGCACTCCCGTTCCATGTAAACCAGCAAGATATGTGCTCATGATTGCCGGTATATAAAAACCTTAAATAAATAAATAAATAAATAAATAAATCTCATGCCACCACTAGTATCCCTTTGTCTCTTTTATAGTGCCTTAGGCTATTGATGCCACTTTGCCACAGTCTAGGTGCCTTTGAGTTCTTTCCCCCTTTCCAATTCTAATGACCTACAAATGTCATTAGAAATGATGAGAAAACCTCAGTTTTGGAGTTGAAAATAGTCTGCAGTGCTTCTGCTTCCCCATTTACTTTATTGGCAAACAAATGAAAAAATAGAATGAATAAATTATTTCTTTTTCATTTTGAAACTAATGAAACAAACTGGGGTGCCCACAAAACAAATGAAGGTACTCAAACTATTTTTTTCCTCCACACCTTGCTAAGCAGAGCAGTGCAGTAAAACAGTGAGCACACTGTTGTGGCATTGGGCCCAGTCCCCAGCCTAGGCTGACTGAGACCCAGATGTCAGGATCCAGCCTCCCGTTCAGGCCTCGATGTTGGGTCTGGGTCCAGGCTGAGGTTCCCACGTCAGGACCCAGTCTCCGGACTAGGCTGCAGGGTCGGCCTGGGCCCCTGCTTTGGGCCTCGGCCTATTCCCTAGTCAAGGCCCCGACTTCAGCCCTGGGCCTAGGTCTGATGGATCAAATTTTTTGTTTTCAATAGGAAACATGAAAAAACAAAGAAATTTTGTCGGATTTTCAACCATTTCGTTTTGAAAACGAAATGAAATAGGAAATTTCTTTTCATTTCCTATTTCATTTCTCCCGAATGCCCATCCCTATTGCCAACCAAGAAAAAATGCAACAACGGTAAACAAGGATAAGAGGATGTGATAAAGACATTCAACTACCTCGAGGGTATAAATAATGCACACAAAGCAAACATTTTTCAGTGAAAAGGAAGTTCAAGGAGAAGTGATCAGGAATGTTGCTCCAAATGGCTAGATTCAGGAGTAATATTAAAAAAATATTTTAATACATAGTACAGCCTCTCAGGGAAGATGGCGTAAGCAAAATCAGAAACAGAATTCAAGTAAGCTCAGGATAAGCACAGAGAATTCCTAGATATAAAGAAGTGAAGGCAAAGTCAGAGAACAGATATCTGTCGAATTGCAACAGAAAGGAAATTGGGCAGAATATAAGGGTCTCACAGCCATTATCTGCTGTCTAATTCTGCTTCTATAGTTGGAAACCTCCCCCCCCCCCCCTTCTCCTTATAAATGTCACATTTCTTCCATGCGTCTCATTTAAAAGTTCTCCTTGAATGTCTCGATGGAACATAAGGCTGCTTCCTTTTCTTTTCCACCTCCAAATCTCCCTTTTCAAGAGCTTTGAAATGTTAGTAGTTTGGTGGAGGCATAGACAGACTGACGGGAGGTCAGGGGTGATAATTTAGTGTGCTCTTGTTTCAGCAGGGGTCCTGTACTGAGGAGAGGGAGCCTCCATGACCTTTGCACTGCAGCTGTGTGACAAGTCCTTGCCAGGCTGGGAAATGATTACAGACGTCCACAGCTCACAGAGTCTAACGGGCGCAAGCACTATAATAGGAATAATGAGACTCACACATTAAATATTTATGTAGCTCTTGTGAAAGATGCATTCTCTAGATAAACCTTATCCTCAGACTTGTCAGAGAAAAGAACCTCCTGGACAGTGTATATAACCTTCAGCACAGCAAAGATAACATCTGGGACAGAAAACAATCTGTTACCACCTTCTTGAGAAGCATTCCTGGGCTGAAATTCTTCCAAGCTCATGTCTCAGTCTAGAGACAGTAACCAAAGGCCTGAATTACATCCCTGGAGGGTGGACAATAACCTGGGGGAGACCTCCCAGGACTCAGAGGGCAACGACTATAACTACAGGCCTGGGTTACACCTCCGGGATTCGGGGGCCACTGACCGGAGCGGCTGGCACATTGGGCACCTGCTTGGGGCACAGTGGCATCATGCTGTCGCTGGATTCCTGCTAGCACTGCTGCAGCATCATATGGGGAGGCCAGCTGCATCACTGGAAGGAGATTTCGACTGCAGGCACAGTCCTTTGTACCGTCCGGAGTGACGGTCAGCTCAGCAATGTTCCTGGCCAGTAGCCGGGGTTACAGCCCTAGAGCTCAGTGTTAGTATCCAGAGGCCTGGAATACTTAAATCAAGTGCATGCAAGTCTAAGCCACATGAGACCCATTAAAACCTCCCATAAAGCAAGGAAGCGAGGAGATGTTTGAATATTTTATGATGCTTAGTTTTGTATAGCAATTTGCATAGATTTATTATGACTAGTAACCAATGGCAGGGGAACTTTCAAAATGCTCCATGATATCACATTGGGCTGATACCTACCTGTAATGTCCGCTGAACCTGCCAGTTTCCTTACAGTAAAGAAAAAGAAACAACAAGTACCCAAACCTTAAAGAGATTTATTACTAATTATGAGCCCTACGAGTGAATCTAGAAAAGCCAAAAATCTTTGTTTCAGAAAAAGTCAAATATATATTCAGCTGGCAGTCAAGGTGTGTGGCGGGGGAGGGGGATATTGTAATTTAAAATGTCAGGATTTGTCTGGCTAATTCCAAAAGTTCCCAGGATAAGCCTTTTGAATATGGACCTTATAATGTTCAACATTTAAGTTCAAATTTCACCTAAATAACTAAGAAGCGGACTCTGCCTTGGTGTGACTCCAAGTTCATCTGGAAGTTTTAAATTGGCTATAAAGATGGCTATAAGTAAAAGCTCTTAAGTATCCTATGCACAACAAAGAAAGCTTTGGCTGAGCTAGCCTGAGGGCTCAGTGGCCGAGCTTGCCACTGTCATGCAGTGGGAGCTGGGCTTAGTACCCGGCTGCTGCTGAGGATGTTGTAAAGGCAGCACTCACAGCCCCTGGGGGAAAGAGACAAGAGTCATAGTCCTCGTGTAATGGCAGCTACCAGTGACTGGAATTAGGGCCTGGAATTGCAGGGTTCTGGAAGGATTGCTGGTATATGACCCCCAGCTGAGGTGTGTCACAGCAATAACTGGAATAAGGTAAGTTGGGAGGGGAGAGAATGTAGGGGAAGAATCCCCCCGGGTAGTTGCGAATGAAGGCTTAGCATGTCAGATTCCAGCCCTTGTTCCAATTGAGCTAGAAACCCAAAGGGACAAGAGAAAACTGCCAAGTCAAGTATCCCCACACACACATAATGGCCAGTTTCAAGCCTCCAGTAAAACTACTATTAAAATCTGATAGTATAATTCAAACAATCCTTTTCTATGGGAGTAAAATTTTGGGTCTATCATTTCCTTCAAAGCATAGAGAATGGAACAGAACCCCAACAAAAACCCTGCACCTCTAGTTCTGTAACATATTCCTCCATGTCCACAGAAACACTCCTAAATTTAGAGGCAGATCAGAACTAGGATGTTTCCCTTTATTACACACCATAGAAAGAAGAATATTCAAATTCTGGTGTCAACTCTTTTCTTTACTTAACTTTATCTCTTTTCTTCCAGCTACCTAAGCTTCCAAGTTCACGGTCCTCGTTTAATGTAACTTTGTCTCTTCCTTTACCTAATTATTTTTATCCCTGTTCGATGTAAACCGTCCTGATATGGTATTTAACCATGAAGGTCGGTATAGAAAAATGTTAAATAAATAAATAAATAAACTCAATAGCAGCGATCCTGATTCTATTTACTACTCTGTGATGCAACACAGAACCCTGCAAAAAAACAGATACAGCACCTACACAGCAAATCAGGACTCAAACAGCAAAAATCTGGCACAATTTACTTTGCTACACATATTTGTATGCTAGACTAAAAGATCTGCTCATGATCGAGCACATTCCAACAAGTTCCACTGTTGTCAAGTAACACACCAAATGGTCTGTATCATTACACATGCTTTAAGAACATATAAAAACATCATAAATGCTATGCTGGGTCAGAGCAAGGTCCATCGAGCTCAGCATCCTGTCTCCAACAGGTACCCAGGAGATCCCAAATAATGTATTTCACTCCCAGGGATAAGCGCTGGCTTTCCCAAATCTCCCTGGCTCCTAACCGTTTATGGACTTTCCTTCAGGAGCTTGTCCAACCTGCTTTTCAATCCCACTGTGTTAGTTGCTTTGACCATGTCCTCTGGCAACAGATTCCATAGCTTGATTGTGGCACAGAGTGAAAAAATACTTCTGCAGCCCCATTCTGGGGTAGGAGTTAATTACCAATGAGCCATAAAAGAATGTATAGTTCTTGGGGCTGGCTCCACTTCCACCGGCTCTCTCACACGTCTCTTTCCATAGGGCCCGGGTTCTTTAGTGGCAGGGGGAGGACTATCTAGGTGGTAGAAGTGAAGCTATAGTCCTTTTGCCTGGGAGAGGTATAACTTAGGGACCCCTGTGAGTGATGTAGGTGCCAATAACAATGCAGGAGGCTCTGAAGGTGTTCTTAGATAAGTGAATGGAACAGTTCAGACAGTTCTTATCACCACAGATGGCCTTTGCTGTGTTCACAGTCTTTCCTCTGTCTATGAAAGGGTCTCTTTCCACTTGGACAAGGAACCCACTCACCCTCCAGCACTTTGATAAATGAGATTCCCCAGTGGGCAGGGGTACTCTTGTTAGGGCAGAAAATTCCCCTCCCCCCCCACTACATTGGTCAGAAAAAAAGATAACAGTTTTCTCAGAAGCAAAGCCTGTAAGTGGCGGTCCTCAGAATTAATTCAATTTTGATCTTACTCACAGTTCTCCAGATGTCTAGTCTCTCAAATCCATCGATGAGAAGGGATCCATTCAGGAACTCACAGCTCTCCGATGTTCCTCCTTCAGGGTAGGCAGGGAACAGCAAAACTCTTCCTCTCCAGGTCTTCAATCCAAAAAGCCTTTTCCCAATCTGAATCCAAAAACCAAGAAGGCCCTCTGTCCTTTAGGAGATGGCAAAGGGGTAGGTCTTCCCTATACTGGGCCCTCCAGGGAAAGGTTTCCCCATAACCTCTCTCCAGGTAACACCCAGCGGTTTCACAAGGCTTCTTACAAATAAAAATCCAGCAAAGACCCCAAATAACCCGGAATGCAAACCCTACCAGCCAGTAAATGGACTGGAAGGGAAGCTTCCCGACCTTGCCTAAGGACACCAGGCTGGAGTGGCTGAGCCCCAAGAAAGGCCCCAAAAATTCAAACCAGGCAAAAGCTCCTACACCTCCTCTACCTCCAAAACTACTGCACTGCCCCAAGCTCTCAGGGAGAGAGCTGCTTTTATAACCTCAAGGGGATGGCAATCCCAGCTCCCGTAAAAGGAGGAGGCTGAACTGAATGGTGTCTCCCCTTCATTACTAGCCTGTATTGTTCCCCCCTAAAGGATTTAAACTAGGGCAATATTAGTAATGAACCCCATGGCATCATTACACGTCCAATGATTTCTTTAAATCTGCTGATTACTAGTTCATGGAGTGAAGGAATTGTCCACAAGGACTTCTAAGTCCTTTTCTTGGATGGTGAGTCCAAACACAGGGAACAGGATTGGTACCTGTAGTTCGGATTACTTTTTCCCTGTATATTGCTTTGCACACTTCCACATTAAATTGCATCTGACATTTAGATGCCTAGTCTCCTAGTCTCACAAGATCCTTCTGTATTTCCTCACAATATGCTGTTGTTTTAACAATTTTGTGTGATCTGCAGATCTGGTCACCTTACTTGCTATTCGCTTTTCCAGATCATTTATGAATATGCTAAATAGAAGAGGTCCCAGTACAGACCCCTTGGCAACTCCATTAATGATCTTTCCCATTTGTCACAGAGAATTGTTTTAGTTGCTCAGAATCAACCCCATTAATTAACACTGCACGTGTAGGTATGTTTTCAACATCTTCCATAGCAAAAGCTGAGGCACAGAGTTCATTTAGTTTCTCTGTTATCTCCTTGTATTCCCTGAGCACCCCCTTTATCCCACTAACACAGAAAAGTGCACAACCAGGAAAGAGGTGCATTGGGAAGAGAAACGTGCTAATGTTTCTTCTCTTTTAATTATTTTTGTCTTCAAGGACAAAACACCCCAGTATAACCAACAGAAAAGTAAGGCAGGGGAGCTAGGCCCAGATCCTAGAATGGAGCAAGCTTTTTGCTTCGAATGAACTTGAAAAAGTTTTTATTATCAGTGTTTGCCTCACTGGCAAGCTTCTTCTCCAATTCACTCTTGACCTGTTTTACTTTGAACTTGCCAGTGCTTCTTGCCTAATTTCTTCATTTGGGTCTGCTTTTTTGAACAGCACCCTTTTGGCTTTAACTGCCTCTTGCTCCTCACCATTAAGCCATGCTGGCAGTTATTTGATCTTCTTTTGACCTTTTTTAGTGCATGGATTACAGTTAATCTGGGGCTCCAAGACTGTATTATTCAGCAATGCTCAGATCTCATGCACATTTTTTACTTTTGCAACTGCTCCTTTTAGTTTTTTCTGATTTCCTCATTCTATCGTAGTCCCCCTTTTTAAGGTGTTCGCTACTGCAGTAGTTTTACTTAATGCCTTTCCTCCAGTCATTATGTTACATTTGACTGCAGTAACCCCTTGCACCAGATTGTGCATTCTACTGAGGATTACATCTATAGTAGCTGCCCCTCTCATTGGTTCTAGGGCCATCTGCTCCATGAAGCAGTCATTTACGGCATCTAAAACCTTAACCTCTCTAGCATGTCCCAGTGAGACACTGACCCAATCAATACTGTGGTAAGTGAAATCTCCCATTATTATTGTGTTGACAAATACATTTGCCTTTCCAATTTCAGCCGCCATTTCACTTACTGCTTCTTCATCTTGGCCAGATGCGTTGCACTGCACGTACACATACTCCTGAGGTTTATAAAACAGGGTACGCACACGTACGTGCTACTGACACATGCATATGCTAATTTTATAGCTGCAAATTATGCGTAACTCTTTGAAATGTACCTGGACAAAATGGCTTGTGTAAAACCTTCCCTCCTCTGGACAGCTACAAGCATGTGTGGTCTTTCAGAGCGCACGCTGGCTCAGCTCGGCGGCAGGGAGGTATTCCCAGAGGCGTATTCAGGTCAGGAAAGAAACACAGCATGCGTGCCGTGCACGACTTTGGCACAAGAAACTTTCCGTCGCATGCACAAAAGAGCAGACGCAAAGAACGTGGCTGGTTTTATCACACACACTTTACAATTTACAGTTTTCAAAGGCAAACTATTTACGTATTCAAGCTACATTATGACTATGCAGGCTGTTTGATCATTTCCTTGGGAAATGGCTTTGGTTATGTTTATCAACCTGGCTTCATGTTTCTGTTCCTGTGCTGATCAGTGATGTACGAAAAGTGAGCAGGGACCTGGAGAGAAGGTACCTTGGGTTTTAGAAGCTCCCAAATTCCAGATGTCTTAAAGATGGGATCAAAGCAGTTTTCTGAGATATTTAATTCCTAGTGAAGCCCATGAATATGCTTCATATTGACTTAATTACTTTTGCCTCCGTTAGCATTTAAACCACTTCCATAGAGCATGGTTTCAATAGGCACATTTTCCACTATTAACCTTATGCAGAATGCTTACAATTATTGACGAAAAATTTACCTATTGAAACTGGTAAAGCCACATGAGAAGGGTTTGCCTGTACCATAACATGCAGATTAATGAGGAAACATGACTAATCCTTGTTGTCCTTTTTCATTATCTGATTCTCTGCCCCAGTGTTCAGCTCCTTAGTTACTTCCCCTGTCTCTTTCCTGCCAGGTTTCTCTAGGACCCTTCTCCTTTTCTGCCAATGCCCCCACCACATTGCCCCTTTCTCCACTCTCTGCTCATGTTCTCCGCTCTCCTTGAGTTATTCCTGTCTGTTTTACTTACTGTAGGTTTTCTTTGCTCACTGCATTTTCTCCACCCTTTTCCTGTTTGTGTTTCTCTCCCCAAAATTCAGAAATTCCTAATCCAACTGCTGTATTCAGTATGTTAATAACACTATGGGCCTCATTTTCCAAGCACTTTACCGCGTGCGATAAATTCGCAAATCGCGTTAACAGCTGTTAACGCGATTTGCGAATGCAAATTAGTCATTTGGTATTCAGGGGGCGGAGTTGGGGCGGAGCATATGTAAAGCGGAACCTGTGCGGCGAAACAGCCGCAGTGTTAGCGCGGCTGCTATCGCGGCTAATAACTACAACTCCAACCTCGCATTATGGACTGCGTTACGGGCCTGAAAAGGATTACCGCCATCCACGATAGTCCCAGACAGCCTGTTTCAGGCTCGGGGGGAGAGAGAGAGAGAGAGAGCCTTACTATAGTGCCTATGCCCTACATAGGTATTTTAACCCCTATGGGAGGGCCACCTACTAACTCGGGGTGGGGATTAGGTATGAGCGTCGGGGGTTGGGGGCCACTTTCGCATTCCACATGAGACCTACGGACTGAACAGTGGTCTCTAGTGCAGATTTGCTGGCCGTCGGAGTGAGGACGCTCACTCCAAGCGGAGATTTGGCCAACGTTCTCTCCACCTAGCATGTTGTTGCCCAGGTAGAGTGTCCATCAAGCTAGGTAGAGAGAACGTTGCCCAAACCACTTCTTGGAGTGAGCGTCCTCACTCCGACAGCCAGCAAATCTGCACTAGAGACCACTGTTCTGTCCGTAGGTCTCATGTGGAATGCGAAAGTGGCCCCCAACCCCCGACGCTCATACCTAATCCCCACCCCGAGTTAGTAGGTGGCCCTCCCATAAGGGTTAAAATACCTATGTAGGGCATAGGCACTATAGTAAGTCTCTCTCTCTCTCTCTCTCTCTCTCTCTCTCTCTCTCTCTCTCTCTCTCTCTCTCTCTCTCTCTCTCTCTCTCTCTCTCTCTCCCCCCCCCCCCCCCCCCCTCCGGAGCCTGCAACAGGCTGTCTGGGACTATCGTGCACCGCGATAAAAGAAACCGGCAAATATCGTGCACTGCGATAAAAGACTGAAAGAATCATCGTGCACTGGGAAAACATCGCGTGCGGCGCTAATGTTTTCGTGAATGGCGAAAACATCGCCGCACGCGATTTTTCCCCACTGCACGAAAGAAGCCTCATTTGCATTGGTAACGCCCCCTAATGCGTTACCAATGCGATATTGGAAAATAAGGCCCTATGTCCCTTTGGTGATGCCCTTTCAACCCATTCCTTACCTACTCTAAGCTTCATCTTCTGTAATTTGAAAATTGGATCCATTGTGGCTGGAGGATGAAAATGAAGAAATGAGGTTAACCTATAGTAACATTTGATGTAACATTTCTGCATGGGGATAACCTGCATGGAGCGGCAGTTACACCCTAAACTGAATGCAAGAGGTAACCTACACAGAAGAGCAGTTACACCCTAAACAGAACGCACGAGGTAACCTGCATGGTGCGGCAGTTACACCCTAAACAGAATGCAAGAGGTAACTTGCATGGAGCGGCAGTTACAACCTAAACAGTATTCAAGAGGTAACCTGCATGGAGCGGCAGTTACACCTAAACAGAACGCAAGAGGTAACTTGCATGGAGCGGCAGTTACACCCTAAACAGAATGCAAGAGGTAACCTACACAGAAGAGCAGTTACACCCTAAACAGAACACAAGGGGAAACCTGCATGGAGCGGCAGTTACAACCTAAACAATGCAAGAGGTAACTTGCATGGAGCGGCAGTTACAACCTAAACAGAACACAAGAGGTAACCTGCATGGAGCAGCAGTTACACCCTAAACAGAACACAAGAGGTAACCTACACAGAAGAGCAGTTACACCCTAAACAGAACGCAAGAGGTAACCTGCATGGAGCGGCAGTTACACCCTAAACAGAACACAAGAGGTAACCTACACAGAAGAGCAGTTACACCCTAAACAATGCAAGAGCTAACCTGCATGGAGCGGCAGTTACACCCTAAACAGAACACAAGGAGAAACCTACACAGAGTGGCAGTTACACTCTAAACAGAATGCAAGAGGTAACCTGCATGGAGCGGCAGTTACAACTCTAAACATCTTGTTGGGCTGACTGGCTGGACCTTTTTGATCTTTATCTGCTGTCATTTACTATATTACTCTAACCTGATGAAGCCAGTTCAGCTGTCAAAAGCTAGTCACTACAGGTCAATTTTCAGTAAATCACTCAGCCTAATTGTTTAGGTTTGTGATTGAAAATGCACCTAAATCTAACCAGCTAAATTTAGGACAGTCATTTGGTTAACCAGTTAGACAATTTAACCAGTTAGCATTGAAAAGCCAGTGGATCTAATTTATGTATTTAAAAAATTCTATATACCACTAGCACACAAAGAAGTTTACAGAGTTCACATGTATAATTAAAAAATAAAAATACATTAAAACATTCCATGTTTAAACAAACATACAAAGATTACCTGTGATTCGCTAATTCCAAGATTTGATTGCTATTTTAAGGAGAAACTATAAGTGCTGGTCCTAGGAACATGTCTAAAAGGAGGGTTATTGCTTATGCTTAGGTGTTAATACTGAATGCTTGTCTAAATAAGTAAGTCTTAAGGTCCTTCTTAAATGACTTTACATCAGTGATCAAATTATGTAAACTGTCTGAAAGCGTGTTCCAAATTTTTGGGCCAGCCACTAAGAAAGCATTGTTTGTTTATTTATTTATTTATTTATTTAGAGTTTTTTTATATACCGACAACCGTTTGCACATCGTATCGGTTTACATATAACTTGTAACTTTTCGGCTGTGCCTTTACATAGAACAGTAACTATGCGTACAGAAACTAACAAAATAACCTAGCAACTGAGTAACTATTTACAGGATTCAATGGTGAATCGTCCATAAACTGGTAAGAGATAGAGTCCATAAATTGATTGAGGTTCCTTGTTAAGACAAGTCTTGCTGTCTTCAAGGTTGTGATATCAAGCAAGTTTTTATTTGCAGAGTGTAGCTGACAAGGTGGTTTATAAATGCGCAATGAAGAACTCAGCCAAGCATTGTAGTCCTTGTTTAGCAAGTTAAAGATCAACATTATAACTTTGTATTGAATTGAAAAGGTATGGGTAGCCAGGGCAAAGAAGCCAAAAATATGTTTGGATGTTCATCTAAAGCCGAGCAGCGGAATTTTGGACCAAGTGTAATGGATGTCATGCATTAATGGAAATTCCCAAATATAGTGAGTTACAAAAATCTGTTTTTGTCAAGATTAGAGATTGGAGAACTGTATGAAATTCATGGGGTTTGAGAAGTGGCCTTAAAACGCTTTAGTAGTTGTATCTTATAAAGTGAAGATTTCACTACAGAAGAAATGTGATGTTGCTTCGAAAGTGTAAAGTCAATGATTACTCCTAAATTTCTAGCTTTATTAACAATAGGGATGGTGACACCATCAAAATCAAATGTAGTAGGGGGAGTATTGACTGCATTGGTATGCTCTATAATAGTATTATTCCGATCTTGGCAAAGTTTAATTTCAAACCATATGTTCACAGTATAGCACTAAAGATTCTGGGATCCTTGTAGAGATGATCAAAATCAAAACTCAATCAAGTCATCTTATCTCACTTTCCAGAAAAAAGCTCAAACGCTCTAATCCTAGGTCTCCCGAAGAACAGCCTTGCTCCCCTGCAGCTGCTACAAAATGCAGCTGCACGAATATTAACAGGCACACGCAGAAAAGAACACATCACACCTATTCTCAAACAACTCCATTGGCTCCCCATCACAGCTAGAATTCAATTTAAAACCCTCACCCTTATACACAAAGCCATCCACAATCCAAACATGCTCTGGTTCTCAGACTTCTTACACATCCGTTCCTCTTCCAGACCTACCAGAACGCCCTACACAGCAAACATACACACACCTTCTCCCAAACTCTTCCATCTAACAGCCACCAAACAACGCGCACTATCCCTAGCTGGACCCTCTTTATGGAATTCTATGCCCACCCACCTACGCCTTGAGACCTGCACTAAGAAATTCAGACAGAACCTCAAGACCTGGCTGTTCTCACGAGCCTACGCATGAGCCCCCTCTTCTTATCACTCCTATACTCCTTCACCCCTCCCGCCCCCGCTCCTCCCCCCCCTGCCCTCCTCTTCCCCCTCCCCCCCTTTCTCAACCCCTTCTCCCGCCCTCTAGGTCTATGACCGATAACTCCCCCACTTAAATCACTCCCTCTTGTATTCTTATTGTACTTAATCTATACTTTTGTATTTAACTATGTTTTGCGTTTACTCATTGTACAGCAAAACCTTGGTTTCCCTCCTCCATCCCCCCTTCCCCTCGCCTCTCCCTCTCCCCCCGCCCAGTTCGATTATCAGTTTCATTGTAAAGCCCTGTTGGCTACTTTTTTGTTCCATGGAAACCAATGTGATGTTTTCTTAACGAATGTCGGTATACAAAAAAACTTTAAATAAATAAATACATAAAGCATGGCTGTTTGATCAGGCCTTCCCCTCAGCAGAGTCCTTATATTGTCATGACTTGATTACATGATCTGTCAATCCATACTATAACTTAGGCACTCTGGACTTCTTTTTTAAAATGCATCTCTCTCTTACAATACCTCATCATCTTGCACTCTTCCTTTCCTACTTGATTTAATTATGACTGTAAGCAATCTCACGACTGGTATTATTGTAACTATTTGTTTTAAACTTGATTGTAATCTGCCTTGGAGTCATTCATGGTAAAAGGCAGAATATCAAATGTTTATAAACAAATACAGCTTTCTATTCAAATTAGCTGTCTTCTACATTTTCTGTAATGAAATTCGCATGCCTTTTTGCTGTGGCTTCTCGATTGATGTGTATTATTTATGTATTTGTTTATTTATTAGTCATTTGGTGCCAGGCTCTTGGTGAAGTACAGTAATTAAGCATTCATAAAGGCATAAAATAACTCACAAAATAAAACAGACATCCAATCCTTTCAGTGAAATAAGCTGGTGCATTTTGGCATAAGTCAATTAAGCGGACTTACAAGAAAGCTAGCTGAAGGAGAGAAGATCTTAAGCAGAACTTTGAATGTTTTTGTGCAAGATGTCAAACAGAGATCTTCAGGGAGTGAGTTCCAGAAAATTGATGCAGATACTGAGAAAGCTCACTCCTGACTTTCTGCCAGGCATGCCATTCATATGGATGGAACATCTAGAAAGCCTTTTGAAAACAGCATAGGGAAGGCAGAGGATTATTAATCTGCAGCATGGAATTGGCCCAAGGCAACGAAACTAGGCACAGCATACTATGCGCCATCAATGCCATTTTATACTTTACTCGCCAAACTACTGAGAGCCAGTGCATTAGCTGGTTTTCTTCCATGAGCAAGACAATTGTGGCTTTTGCACCTCTGTTTTTTTCATCCCAACAGTCTATGTTCCCCACTGGTCAATATATGGTAATTAACTTCCACAAACATTCTATGCTGAGCAGCATCTCTGTTTTAAATTTCCATATCTAATAACTGTTGTCATTCAATCTCGCCATCCTTGTTCTGATGTCTGCATTACAGGGCATTCTTTGTGAAGCAATCTGCATTCTTTATTACTATGCTGCTGCTACTACTACTACTACTACTACTACTACTACTAGTACTTATTACTTCTATAGCACTACTTGATGCATGCAGCACTGTACAAATAATAAGAGACAGTCCCTTCTCACTAGAGCTTATAATCTAATCAAGATAAACAGAGAAAGCAAAAGAGACTTTGGGAATTTCATTTACTAAAAAAAATGGTTTATTTATTTGTTTTTCAGCACTTCAAAGCGAATTACATTCAGGTACTGTAGGTATTTTCCTACCCCCAGCGGGCTTACAATCTATAGGCCTGGATTCATCATTCATCGCTGAATGATGAATCCAGGCCTATAGAGGAGCGGGAGGGGTGAAGGAGTATAGGAGTGATAATGGGGAGGCGGGCCTGCGAAAGCCCGCAGCCTTTGCACCACCACGGTGTTTTCGCTGTCGGCTTTCGCACCAAATAGCGCCACCGTGAAAGGTGGTGCTATTCGGCGCGCTACTGGTAACGATAATGTTAGTAACATTATCGCCATCAGCGAAGACACCGCCGAGTCCACCCCCTCACTGCCCTAACTCCTCTCCTCGCCGCCCCGACTCCACCCTGAATCGATTTTGATTGCTATCGCACGTGAAAAGGGCCTTTTCGCGTGCGATAGAGGCTTATCGCACGCGATACATCTTTAGAAAATAACCCCGTAAGTTTGGTTAAAATCAATAAGGCTATAAGTTGGATAATCAGTGTTAAGATTTAAAAGTAGCCTCAAAAAGGCAGGTGTTTAGAGTGAATTTGAATAAGGCAAGAGAGGGAACATGATGCACCAACTCAGGAAATTTATTCTAAGCATGTGGTGCAGCCAGGCAGAAAGCACAGAGTCAGGGGTTGGTGTAGAGGAGAAGGGCAGAGATAGGAAAGATTTTCCTGATAAGTGGAGTACATAAAGAAGGGTTTAGGGAGAGATGAGAGAGGTAGTGAGGAGCTACAGAGTGAAGGCTCTTGTAGGTGAGTAAGAGGAGCTTGAACTGTATGTGAAATTGATATAACATTAATGTAGTGACTTCAGAAGAGGGTTTATATGGGTGTAATAACTTTGGTGAAAGATAAGTCATGCAGCTCAATTTTGGATAGATTGTAATGGAGCGAGATGGCTCACTGGGAGTCCTAGTAGGAGCAGCTTACAGTAGTCTAAGTGAGATCTGATGAGAGTGGATAAGTGTTCTGGCAGCATGTTCACAAAGGAAGACCAGATTTTGATGTTGTTATAGAAAATGAAACAACATATTTTAGCAAAGTTTTGCATAAGCAGAAAGAGGAGTCCCAAGATTATGGACAGGAGATTGGGAGGATTTATTTATTTATCGATCTTATTCCAGTGCAAACCATTCATTGCAGATTCCAATAAAACTAACATAAAACAATAAACATACAATTACATATAAAACATATTAAAAGCATAATATAAACAATCATTATCATAATTAGTCATATACTGATTAAAAAATGCACCTTTTAATGTTTCCTAAAATGGAAGTAATCCACATTTTCCCATAACTCTTTATCAAATTATTCCACAAAACTGGACCCATAATGGAAGATGCCCTTTGCCTTGTCTCCTGAAGTTTATATTTTTTAACTAATAGTACATCTAAGAGCTTTTGTTCCATAGCACACAAAGAGGTGAATTTTAAGACTCACTCAAGGGCACACATGTGCGTGCGTTTGCTGGCTCGCACTCATGGACACAGCAGTTTTATAAAATACGCACATATATATGAGTATACATGTGCCTGTGTTCGCACAATTTTATATTGATGCGTACATGTGCATGCAAATGCTGCCTTGTTCTCGTAACTTGGGGGAGGGGGATTTTAGTGGATACGCGTGCCAACGCAATTACCTGTTTCCCCAGTTCATTCCCAGTTCACTCCAGTAAAGGGGAGGACTTCCTAAACCCCCTAGATAATTTGACCCTTTTAATCTTGACCCTTAAAACCTGACTGACTAGCCTATGTTATTTTACTTTAATACTTACCATGCTGTCCATCGCAGAACTAAAGTTACATGGTAGGGGACCCCGGCGTGCACTTGTGTACTTAAATACTTTCACGCAGACTTCATGTCACAGACTCGGCCCACCCATGGCCAGCCCAGAAGCCGACACTCTTTTAAACTTAATGATTTGTGTGCATACCAGGAGATATGCACGTATTCGCACACTTTTTAAAATCTGCGCAGTGCGCACAGGGCCAAGTCACACACTTAGCTCCTGGCTTTGGCATGCATAGGGCTTTTAAAATTGACCAGAAAGGCTGCACCACCATATACGGGTTAATCAATCCCTTTAAACAAAACTCCTCATCATGTTGTTACGCTCTCCTCCTCCAGAAGGGAGGAGTTAGCAATCTGTAATCGCTCACCCCCACCAGGAGGGCGGAGTTAGCAATCTGTTCTGCTTTTCTCCTGAAAGAGGGAGGAGTTAGCAATCTGACATGATCTGCTCCTCCAGAGGGGAGGAGTTAGCTATCTGTAGTGCTTACCCCACTAGGAGGGCGGAGTTAGTAGTCTGTTAGCGAACTGCTGTTAGATGCTCCTATAAGGAAGGAGGTAGCAATCTGTTATGGATCAACTCCCCAAGGAAGAGGAGTTGGCAATATGTTCAATGATACTCTTTTGAGGAGAGGAGCTAACAATAGGTATATTGTACTTCACAACTGAGATAGCTATCTATCATGCCTCCGCTACGGAGTAGCAATCTCTTATATATAGGCTGCTGGCAAGTCCCATAGAAAGAGAAGGTAGCTATCTATATAATACTTCCATAAGCAGTGTTAGTGGTCGGTAGTGGTTGGCTCCCACAGAGTGACAGTAGTATAAGGAATGACCACTTAGAGGAAATGGTGAATCCCTGGGCGTTGGCAGATGACAGTGCCCCCAGGAGGAGATCCTGAGAGGAACCACCGGCTAGGCTAGAATATGAAATAAACACAAAGGGGCGGATTTTAAGAGCCCTGCTCGCCTAAATCCGCCTAAATCCACCCGGATTTAGGCGAGCAGGGCCCTGCGCGCTGGTGCGCCTATTTTACATAGGCCTACCGGCGCGCGCAGAGCCCCGGGACTCGCGTAAGTCCCAGGGTTTTCTGAGGGGGGCGTGTCGGGGGCGGGCCCGGTCGGCGCGGCGTGTCGGGGGCGTGTCAGCAGCATTTTGGGGGGCGGGCCCGGGGGCGTGGTTACGGCCCGGGGCGGTCCGGGGGTGTGGCCGCGCCCTCCGTACCCGCCCCCAGGTTGCGTCCCGGCGCGCGGGGATTTACGTCTCCCTCCAGGAGGCGTAAATCCCCCGACAAAGGTAAGGGGGGGTTTAGACAGGGCCGGGCGGGTGGGTTAGGTAGGGGAAGGGAGGGGAAGGTGAGGGGAGGGAACGGGGGTAGGCTGCGCAGCTCGGCGCGCGCCGGCTATACGGAATCGATAGCCTTGCGCCCGCCGATCCAGGATTTTAGCGGATACGCGTGGATCTACTAAAATCCCGCGTACTTTTGCTGGCGCCTGATGCGCCAGCAAAAGTACGCCAAATCGCGCGGTTTGAAAATCTACCCCAAATAGTTCTTTATTAGGCTGGAAGCTGGACCACCAGTGGTGGCAGTGGTGAGTCGATGTGTCCGGCAGGGCTGAAGTCCTTCTGATACTGGAATATAATCTCTGGGTCGCTGAGCTGTAGAGAGAGACTAGAAGTAGTGAGTGCTTCACTTTTTTGAAGGAGTTAATAAACATGTGGATAAAGGTGAACCGGTAGATATAGTATACTTGGATTTTCAGAAGGCGTTTGACAAAGTTCCTCATGAGAGGCTTCTAGGAAAAGTAAAAAGTCATGGGATAGGTGGCGAGGTCCTTTCGTGGATTGCAAACTGGCTAAAAGACAGGAAACAGAGAGTAGGATTAAATGGGCAATTTTCTCAGTGGAAGGGAGTGGACAGTGGAGTGCCTCAGGGATCTGTATTGGGACCCTTACTGTTCAATATATTTATAAATGATCTGGAAAGAAATACGACGAGTGAGATAATCAAATTTGCAGATGACACAAAATTGTTCAGAGTAGTTAAATCACAAGCAGATTGTGATAAATTGCAGGAAGACCTTGTGAGACTGGAAAATTGGGCATCCAAATGGCAGATGAAATTTAATGTGGATAAGTGCAAGGTGATGCATATAGGGAAAAATAACCCATGCTATAATTACACGATGTTGGGTTCCATATTAGGTGCTACAACCCAAGAAAGAGATCTAGGTGTCATAGTGGATAACACATTGAAATCGTCGGTTCAGTGTGCTGCGGCAGTCAAAAAAGCAAACAGAATGTTGGGAATTATTAGAAAAGGAATGATGAATAAAACGGAAAATGTCATAATGCCTCTGTATCGCTCCATGGTGAGACCGCACCTTGAATACTGTGTACAATTCTGGTCGCCGCATCTCAAAAAAGATATAATTGCGATGGAGAAGGTACAGAGAAGGGCTACCAAAATGATAAGGGGAATGGAACAACTCCCCTATGAGGAAAGACTAAAGAGGTTAGGACTTTTCAGCTTGGAGAAGAGACGACTGAGGGGGGATATGATAGAGGTGTTTAAAATCATGAGAGGTCTAGAACGGGTAGATGTGAATCGGTTATTTACTCTTTCGGATAGTAGAAAGACTAGGGGACACTCCATGAAGTTAGCATGGGGCACATTTAAAACTAATCGGAGAAAGTTCTTTTTTACTCAACGCACAATTAAACTCTGGAATTTGTTGCCAGAGAATGTGGTTCGTGCAGTTAGTATAGCTGTGTTTAAAAAAGGATTGGATAAGTTCTTGGAGGAGAAGTCCATTACCTGCTATTAAGTTCACTTAGAGAATAGCCACTGCCATTAGCAATGGTTACATGGAATAGACTTAGTTTTTGGGTACTTGCCAGGTTCTTATGGCCTGGATTGGCCACTGTTGGAAACAGGATGCTGGGCTTGATGGACCCTTGGTCTGACCCAGTATGGCATTTTCTTATGTTCTTATGTTCTTATGTAGAGAGGGTATACTGGATACAAGATGATACACTCACAATAGTCGATGTCTGCAGTGGTCTCTATGCTACAGAGAGTCTTCAGTATATTCAGGTACAGGAGCCGTAGGCGAGCACTGGTTCCTATAAACAGTCTGTAATAAGAACTCACAATAGCTGTATATGAAATGGCTTCTAGAGTAGAAAAGAGTCTGTAAAGGATTCTAGGAACACGGGTCTTCGTGGAGTGAGTACCAGTTCCTATCTGCAATCTTGCCAATATAACTCTCGATCTCCGTACCTGTGACACGTCTTGGATGGAAGGGAGTCTTCAGAGTTATAGGAATGTAGGCCCTCGTGGAGCAAGTACCAATTCCTATCTACAATAGAACTCACTGTGTTCATGTCTGCGATCGCCTTCAGGCAATGAGGAGTCTTCTGAGTATTCAGGGACATAGGCCCTCGAGGCGCGAGTACCGGATCCTGTCTTGGCAATCTGAAATCAAGAAGAGAGAGTGGAGTCCCCGTGGAGCAGGTACTCCTGGTAAGTTTGAAAAGGCCGAGCAGTGGAGAAGGATTCCCCTCGCTGACTCGGATCGTTGTTGCAAGTATCGTGGACTGCCGAAGCAAGTCCTGTTGGAGTTCCTTGCTAACTCCTTAGAGGTTAGCAACAAAGACCTTTTAAAGTGGAAATGGATAATGTCACTACGGGGGGATGCCCCCGCGGTTCGCGCCCTTGCTGGTACAAAGTCTGGAGTGCGCGCGTGCCCTTACGTCATCAGGAACATGGTGGATCCGTAGCGTCAAGCCAGCCCGGGGACACTGGGACCAAGAGGCAGGGAGAAGCTGCGGCTGCATCTGTCTGTCAGAGCCGAAGGGAGTTGCTCCCAAGGTAGAGAGGGTGAAGCAAGGGGCAAAAAGAGGCAGGAACGCAACACATGCACAGCTAGCACCTTAAACTGTATCCTTGGAGTAATTTACTCATTGTATTTAGTTCCTGCAACTACCCTAGCAGCCGCAATTTGACCAGGGGCAAAACCCATTATAATTTAGCTGGGTAGCCCTAAATAAAGGTGCAGATTTTAAAAGCCCTATGCGTGTAAATCCAGCTGGATTTATGCGCGCCGAGCCTATTTTGCATAGGCCCGGCGACGCGCGCATGTCCCCGGCTTGAAGAAAGGGGTGGGGGGCGTGGCCAGAGGCCTTTGTAGAGCCGCTAGGCTGGGGGATCGCGCTCCAGCACTTGGCTGGCACGCGCAGCCTACGCCTGCCCAGAGGCAGGTGCAACTTCTAAAATAAAGGTCGGGGGGGGGGGGGGGGTAGGTAGGGCTGGGGGGCGGGTTAGAGAGGGGAAGGTGGTGGGGGGTGAAATAAAATTTCCCTCCGAGGCCGCTCCGATTTCAGTGCGGCTTCGGAGGGAACAGGGAAAGCCATCGGGGCTCCGCTAGAGCTCGATGTGCGCAAGGTGCACAAGTGTGCACCCCCTTGCGCGCGCCGACTCCGGATTTTATAACATGCGCGCGGTTGCGCACAAAGGGGCGGATTTTAAGAGCCCTGCTCGCCTAAATCCGCCTAAATCTGCCCGGATTTAGGTGAGCAGGGCCCTGCGCGCCGGTGCGCCTATTTTACATAGGCCTACCGGCGCGCGCAGAGCCCCGGGACTCGCGTAAGTCCCGGGGTTTTCTGAGGGGGGAGTGTCGGGAGGCGGGCCCGATCCACAAGGCTTTTTCGGGGCGTGTCGGGAGCGTTTCGGGAGCGGGCCTGGGGGCGTGGTTACGGCCCGGGGCGGTCCGGGGGCGTGGCCGCGCCCTCCGGACCCGCCCCCAGGTCGCGTCCCGGCGCGCGGGGATTTACGTCTCCCTCCGGGAGGCGTAAATCCCCTGACAAAGGTAAGGGGGGGGGGTTAGACAGGGCCGGGTGGGTGGGTTAGGTAGGGGAAGGGAGGGGAAGGTGAGGGGAGGGCAAAAGAAAGTTCCCTCCGAGGCCGCTCCGATTTCGGAGCGGCCTCGGAGGGAACAGGGGTAGGCTGCGCGGCTCGGCGCACGCCGGCTATACGGAATCGATAGCCTTGCGCGCGCCGATCCAGGATTTTAGCGGCTACGCGCGTATCTACTAAAATCCCGCGTACTTTTGCTGGCGCCTGATGCGCCAGCAAAAGTACGCCAAATCGCGCGGTTTGAAAATCTACCCCTAATGTTATAAAATCAGGCATAGATTTGTGTGGTACAAGTGTAGTACAATAATCTAATCTACTCAGAACCATGGCTTGGACCACCATCCTAAAATCATTCATTGAGATATCACCTTTTAAGTGATGTATCATTGTTAACTTAAAAAAGGCAGACTTAATTTTGGTCTTTAAAGTCAGCGATGAAGATAGAAACTTAGGGGTAGATTTTAAAAGAAGTATGCACATCCATGTGCATGCGGTTTCCAGCGCACACACATGGAAGCGCTGATTTATAACATGCGCGCGCAGGGGGGTGAATTTTAGTAAATTACGTGCGGTGACGCAATTAAGGAGCGGACTGGGAGGGAACTTTCCTAACCCCAACCCTACTCTTCCTATTTCTTCCCCTCTGCACCCCAACCCCTAACCTAACCCTAACTATCCACATTTTTTTTGTTTTTTTCCTTACTGCTCTGTCGGAGCAGAAGCAACTTCCATGTGCCGGGCAGCTGCTGGCATGAGCTTCCCCAGAACAGTGGCTAATGGCCTCCATCTCACCCCGCCCGCTGCTCCCCACCCAGACCACGCCTCCTCCAGCCTACCCTTTTTCAGGGTTTGGCATTTGTGCGCATATTGGGTCTTACATACATGGCAGGGCCCTTTTGAAAGTGCACGTGGCGCACGCAGGACCTGGCCACGCGCGTAAGTACCGGGTTTTACACATGCGGCCCTTTAAAAATTCGTCCTTATGATCTTCAATAACTAAGTAAAATACAATCTTTTATATCCATAGAGGGAAGATACAGTAAAGGATCACGCATACCAATGAGTATAAATACAGTACTTTCTAAATTCAAAATCAATTGTTTGCTTCTCAGCCTGAGCTTGTCTAATGGAAAAGAGCCATCAGCATTATATCTATATAAATAAAAATGTTAAATAGTTTGGACAAAATTGCTAATCTCAGAAACCACTGAACCAATTGCTTTCAAATTTGGACACAACCTTCATTTCGCATACAGGAAGGTTCTTCTGTACTTACATTACAGATATGTCACACCTGTGACAGGTAAAATAGGTTTAAAAACTTTTTCCAGAAAACAGCGACATCTGCTGGACGTAAGCACCATCTGTTACACCTTACACTAACACACGCTACACTAATCATTTCGCCAGTCCAGGTCCACGTTTCACTTCCATTTTAACACATTTGCGTACTTTTTTCACCGGAAGATAACTATTTCCTTTTCAGATAAAATACACCCACCACCCTCCTCACACCCCCCACACACATGCCAAATTTATTTACTTCCCAGGCCCTCACAACACACACAAAACCTGACAGAAGTCCGGGAGGCTCCAGCGGGGGGCCAGGACCAGTCCGGGACACATCTCCTGCACTACGGCCGTCGGCTGCCAGCAATCAACTTGGCGCCAACGGCCCTTTCCCTTACTAGGCCACTCGGGGACACCAATGGCGGCAGTAGCCCATGTGACATAGTAAGGGCGAGGGCCCCTCGGCACCATTTTCAGGACTGGCAGCCGGCGGACCTTTGTCCTTACTATATCAGAGGACCTACCGCTGCCATTGTTCCACCCCACTGACATAGTAAGGGCAAAGGGCCATCGGAACCCGTTTCAGTGCTCGCAGCCGATGGACCAACGCCAATACATCGCTCCTGGACCGCTCCTGAATGCCCGCTCCACCGACTGACATTTTTATCAGGTCTCGGGGGGTCTGGAGGGTGGGGGGTGGCAATGAATTTACTGCAAACATCTTGGGGAGGGGTCACGAGGGGGGGCAGATTTCATTCATTCAGCAACTCTGGGGGGGGCAGGGGGTGGGCTACTGTTTTTTGCGGGGCTGGGGGAGGGGGGCAGGAGAGTGTGGGGTGGTTAGTTTAAGAGAACTTTTCTCATAGGGTTGTTTTTTGGGGGAAGGGGGAGGTTCACACACAAATACATACACTAAACTTGCACGATCTTGGGAACGCACCAAAATAGCCCTCCCCAGATCACAAAACAAATTTGGAAGTACAAATTTGGTTAGGCACTCCCCTATTTGGCTACATAACGCACACAGACGCCCAGGGACAGACCACATGTAGCACCAACAATTTTAATTTCCCAGGTCTTGGGAGGGGGCAGGAGGGTGGGGTTTATTATTTGATTTAAAGGGTTGGGATTGGGGGGTTTTTTGGGGGGTGGGGGGGTTCCCACAGAAATAGAAAGACAAAGGTATTCTGATCTGAAGGGTAGGCAGTAGGTGGGGGGAGGTGACAGTGAGGGGAGGGAGAATGAGGGGGGAGGTGAGTGTCAGGGGAGGGAGAATGAGGGGGGAGGTGAGTGTCAGGGGAGGGAGAATGAGGGGAGAGGTGAGTGTGAGGGGAGAGAGTTGGAGTGGCGACAGGGGAGGGAAGGGGGGGGGTGAGTGACCAAGGGGGAGGAGGATGAGTGACTGAGGTAAATGAGCAAGGAGAAGGGGGAGGGAGGGTAAAGAACCTGACTCTGCCACTGCAACGCGTGGCCAGGTACCGCTAGTTGAATATAAAATTGTATGTCAACATAGATGTAATAAATAACCCCTTATGCTGAAAGAGAGACCCTCAAGGTTTGCAAGAAAAATGTTAAATAAGAACATAATGGGCCAGATTTTAGTAGCTAAGCGCAGGCGTAGATTTGTGCGCGCAACCTGGCGAGCACAAATCTACGCCCAATTTTATAACATGCGCGTGCATCTGTGCCCATGTTATAAAATCAGGGGTCGGCGCACGGAAGACGGTGCACACGATTGCACCTTGCACGCGCCAAGCCCTAGGGGAGCCCCGATGGCTTTCCCCGTTCCCTCCGAGGCCGCTCCAAATTTGGAGCGGCCTCGGAGGGAACTTTCCTTTGGCCCCTCCCACATTCCCCTCCCTTCCCCTTTCTAACTCGCCCTACAGCCCTACCTAAATCCCTCCCCATCTTTATTTTATTTGTTGCACCTGCCTCCGGGCAGGCATAGGTTGTGCACCGGCGAACGGCTGGCCCGCGATCATGGGCACAGCGACGAATGGCCACTGTGCCTGGAGGTTCCAACCATGCCCCTGCCCAGGCCCCGCCCCTTTTTTCGAGCCCCGGGACATATGCGCATCCCGGGCCTTTACATGCACCGCCAGGCCTTTTGAAAATAGGCCCGTCGCACGTAGGGTTTGAAAATCGGCCCCAATATTTGTGATAATGGGTCAGGCCTAAGGTCCATCAAGCCCAGTATCCTGTTTCCAAAAGTGGCCAATCCAGGTCACAAGTACCTGGCAGGATCCCAAGGGTTGGACAGATTCCAAGCTGCTTATTCCAAGAATAAGCAGTGGATTTCTTCAACGCTACATTAATAATAATAAATGGACTTTTCCTCCATGAACTTGTCCAAACCTTTTTTAAATGCAGCCACACTAATAGCTTTCAACACATCCTCTGGCAATGAATTCCAGAGCTTAATTATGCGCTGAGTAAAAAAATGTATTCTTTTTTTAGTTTTAAATGTATCATCTAGTAACTTCATTGTGTATTCCCTAGACTTTGTACTCTTTGAAAGAGTAAACAACCAAATAAAATTTACTCATTCCACTCCACTCATTATTTTACAGACCTCTATCAAATCTCCACTCAGCCATCTCTTTTTTAAGCTAAAGAGTGCTAACTTCTTTAGCCTTTTCTGATAGGGGAATTGTTCCATCTTCTTTATCATTTTGGTTGCCCTTCTCTGTACCTTTTCTAATTTTGCTATATCTTTTTTGAGATGTGGTGACCAGAACTTCACACAATACTCAAGATAAGCTCTCATCATAAGCGATACAGAGTCGTTATGATATCATGGGATCTATTTAATGTTGGGTACTTCCAGGTACTTGTGACTTGGATTGGCCACTGTTGGAGACAGGATACTGGGCTTGATGGACCCTTGGTCTGACCCAGCATAGCAAATCTTATGTTCTAATGCTGACAAAGCAGATCCTTGGGGGAAATCTAATTTCAGCACTTTCCAATCTAAACTATTTAAATCCACTCTGATTTGCTGTAACTTTCCATCCAGATAGGAGGTAAACCAGGTCAATTTTAGAGACTCCAGCCCTAAAGAACGTAGGCAATGAAGTAATATGTTATGCTTGACCATATCAAAGTCTGCAGCTAAATCAACCTGAACAAGCAATATTTCAACTTACGACAAGCAGAATCAAACAAAGAAATCAACAAATGTTCCATGCCTCGTGCCTTACGGAAGCCAAACTGATATCCATCTAAGATCCTATTTTCCTCTAGAAATTCCTCAAGCTGTAATAAAACTCATTTTCCACTAACTTCCCTAAAATTACTAAATTAGTTATGGGTCACAGCCTTGTTAGTTCAAATCCTGGCTTCTTAGGGTGTTTTTTAGCACCAGTCATATTACACCTTTCTTAAATAACTCATGTACCAGCCTCTCAGCCAATGATTTATTATCATGTACACAAGCAGGTCATGCAGCTCTGCTTGTAAAATTTGGATTAACCAAAACAGGCATGGATCCAAAACACGATATCATGATTTTACTTGACTAATTTCGGCACTTCCTTCTTAGCAATTAGACTAAACTGCATCTAGATTGGCAATTCTACTGAATGTAACTCATCAATTTCCTTCGCGTATAATCTAGACTGTAAATTCTCTATTTTCATTTGAAAGTGGTTTGCTAAATCCTCACAAGATATCTCCATAAAATCTCTCAATGGGCCTGACTTTTAAAAGCATTTACAAGCTGAAAATTGGGTTTTATATGTGTAAATACACTTTATCCAAATTAGTACCCTTTTGAAAATTGGTACAATATATGTCATTGAATTGTCCATAGGATATTCACTTGTTAGTGCACTTTACACACATAAATTGCTTTTCAAAAATTGCTAGTATAGTATGTTATATTTACACATTAATTCTTTTAAAAATTACCTCTGTTTTCTTTCAAATAATTTACTATATAAAATAACTCTTTCAGCTTATTTATCGCCACATTGATTTGCTGTGAGAAATAATCACACCTGACCCATCTCAAACCCTTAAAGATGAATTTAAAAAACCCAGTGCACACTGAAATTAGGGGATGCACAAATATGCTGGGATGACGCGCAACGAACAGATTTTAAAAGCCACCTGGGTACACGTATATCTGCTGCTGCATGCACATACATTTTTTCCCAAAAAAAAGGGCGGAGCAGGGTTTGGTCTGGGTGGGTCATGGGTGTTCCTGGATTTTACATTGAAATTAGCGTATAAATACTTATACGCAACTGCGTGCGCCAGGGTCCCCTGCTGCGTAACTTCTGCTATGGATGGCATGTAAGTCATAAAAAAAACTAAACAGATCTGTGGGTTTTAATGGTCAAGTCTAACGGGGAAAGAGACCTATTAAACTAGGGGGGGGGGGGGGGTTGGAAGTCCTATCCTTTAACTGGGTGAACTGTGAAAGAACAGGGAAAACGAGTAATGACATCAGTGCGCATGTCTATTAACATTTCCCCACTTATGCGGTAGAAACGGCATTTGCGCGAATAGGCAGGCACCCATGTAAAATTGAGAGCACATGTGCGCGTGGTCAGCCTATTTTATAACATGCACACTTATATATGCACGTATGTTATAAAATAGCACTGTTCCTGAGTGTGAGCTGGCAAACGCGGTCCCATGTGTGCCTGAGCACCGATTTGAAAGTTACCATCCCAGTTTATAGCATTTCAGTATAGAATGATATTGGAGTTTCCAAATAAATCTGTCTTAATTTTCTCCAACATTACAAAGCTTCTGAAGTTACAACCGTATCTTATGGGTGTATTGAAGACTCTTTTCTTAATAACATTCAAACATTATTCTTTTAGGTGCTACCTGAATATATACTTTTTGCAAATTGTCAGCCCACCATGACACAGAATCTGAAATATTCATATTTGTAACAACCTACCCTCTATTTCCTATGCCCACACCTCTTTAAAGCTTTCATTATCCATCCTTGGTTGTACTATTTTCAGCCTTTTTATACACGATCATGTCTACGATCTAAACAATAATGTGCCAATGATCAAATAACAGTCTGTCCATAATAATGCAGCTACCACAATTTTACTCACAAAATTCAATTTAGTCAGTGACTCATGACAAAAAATGAAATTTAATATACAACCTTGTCTGTGTGTAGATGAGTATTTAACTGCTCCATATCCAGTACATAAGAACATAAGAAATTGCCATGCTGGGCCAGACCAAGGGTCCATCAAGCCCAGCATCCTGTTTCCAACAGAGGCAAAACCAGCCCACAAGAACCTGGCAATTACCCAAACACTAAGAAGATCCCATGCTACTGATGCAATTAATAGCAGTAGCTAATATCCAAGAAAAACAGAGAATTAAGGAAGCGGGGCTGTGCA
Source organism: Rhinatrema bivittatum (assembly GCF_901001135.1). Classification (NCBI taxonomy): domain Eukaryota; kingdom Metazoa; phylum Chordata; class Amphibia; order Gymnophiona; family Rhinatrematidae; genus Rhinatrema; species Rhinatrema bivittatum. Next base: position 61,632,619 of record NC_042626.1, on the reverse strand, counting down.
ACTGGAGGAAAGTTAAGAAGTTATGTCTTGGCCATGTTGAGTTTAAAGTGGTGATGGGACTGGATTCCTGATGAAATTTCTGGTATATCAAGGTAAATCTTGAAATCATCAGCATAAATATGGTATTGAAAGCCATGAGTGGAGATCAGAGAACCAAGATGATTAGTATACAGAAAGAAGAGAAGAGGGCCCAGGGCAGAGCCCTGAGGCATACCAAATGATAGTGGGATGGTAGCAGAAGAGAACCAACAATAGGATATACTGGAAATGTGATGGGAGAGGTATGAAGAGAACCAAGTCAGGACAGGATCCCGAATCAAGTGTTTATGTGATCGAAAACCAGATTGGAGTGGAACATGAATGGCTTGAGATGAAAGAAAGTCAAGAAGTTAACAGATAGATTTTAAAATCCCTGCATGCGTAAATCCCGGGCCTTACATGAGCCGGGTTAATTTTCAAATGGGCCCGGCCATGCGCGTAAACTCCGGTACATGAATTAGTGCTGGGGCCTGAAAAGGGGGCAGGGAGAGGCCGGGCTGGAGGGGGCCGGTAAAGCGGCCATGCCAGCGCACACAAGTTTCTATTGCTCCGGAAGAGGAGCAAAGGGTAAAATAAAAATTTGGGGGTTAGATAGGATAGGGATAGGGGGCAGAGAGGAGAGGGGAAGAGGGCGGAAGGGTAGTTAGGTGGTTTGGAAAGTTCCCTCCCAGTCCACTCCTTAATTGGAAAGGTCTGGGAGGGAACTAGGAAAAGGGACCATCGCGTCACTGCACGTAAATTAAAAACTTACCCTCCACTGCGCACGGATGTTAAAATCCACCGTTCATTTATGCATGTTATAAAATAACTGCATTTATGTGTGCGCATCGGGAAGTGCACACAAGTTTAAAAATCTACACCTAATTTTGGAAGAGGCAAAATAAACGTTTAAATAAATAAATAAAAACAATGGAGGCAAACAGCACATTCAAGTAATTAAGAAGCAAAATGGAGGAGGGAGATGGGACAGTAATTAGCAGTATGGGTATGGTACAGTAAAGATTTGAAGGCAGTGGGAACAGTTGCAGAGGAAAATGATAGATAGAGGTTACAAATGGAAGGGATGACTGCAGTAGGCCATGGGCTCATAAGAACAAGTAATGAGTTTGAAAGAGAGAAGATGGGCAGTTTGTGATTTCAGAAAAGGAGGAGAAGGGTGGCATGGGCCAAAGGAATGGTACAGGAATTAAGTCAAAGATAGGAGTGACCTGCCAGGGCTAAATGCCCCATTTCCACCTATTGGCCTGTGTTCCTGCCTGTCAGTCACCGCAGGATTTAACACCTTCCCCCCATTTTCCCAGAAAGTGACTGACATCTGCTCCCATTCCTCCTGTAGTGTACCAGACGTGGGGGTGAAGAGTCAGGGAGGCGTCCAAGACATGACTTGTTTCCATCTGCCTCCTGCCAGGAGTAAACATCACGTTTCCCCCTATCAAGCTATGTTCCTGAGAGCCTGCTGTTTCATCAGTTGCTGTGGGATTCAACATCTTCCCCCTGCTCTCCATGACATTGACAGACATCTGCTCTCGCCCCTCTGGTGACATCACTGGACGTGGGGGGTGAAGGGTCGAGGAGGCATCCAAGGCATGACTTGTTTCCATCTGCCTCCTGCTGGGACTAAATGCTCTGTTTCCGCCTATCGGTCTGTGTTCCTGAAAGCCTGTTGTTTCATCAGTCGCCTTGGGAGTCCACATCTTCCCCCCCCCCTCCCTGACAGTGATTGACATCTGCTCATGCCCCTCTGGTGACATCACTGGATGCAGGGGTGAAGGGTCGAGGAGGCATCCAAGATGCGCCACACCGAGGCATGCTCGTTCTTGTCACGTATACAAAAGGAGTGCGACAAAGATACTTGTTCCTTTCTGTTCTCCTTTGTGCAGGATTGAATGTGGGACTCTGTCTAGGAGGTTCTTGACACTTTTTGAGACCATCCTATCATCAATTCTGGAAGGACTTTTTGTCCTTGTTAATCATTAATAAGTGTTCTCTCACTGATCATAAACCTATATCTGAAATAACTGGACAAAGTTGTTATGACAATTTACCAAAGCACGTCATAGCATCATTTCTTGTAACCACTGCAACCTTGTATCAATTCAGCTGTCTGTAAGACCTTTAGAGGTTACTTGGTTTCTTCCATCTATATTAATTTTAAATGCATGTTCAGTTAAAGGAAAGATGGCAGTGATTTTTGATCTTCAAATATGTGAACAAACAGGCTCCAGAATTTCTCTTGCAATTCCTTCTCCCTTATGCCCACCAAGAGAGAACTCAGATATTCCCAACTGGATTTATGTTCCACCCCTCCCCTGGCCTCTGCTAGACTGTCCTGCTTCGCACCCTCGGCTGTTATGCACCAAAGATCTGGAATGGGCTTCCATTATCTCTACACTTGGAGCCCAATTACCTCACCTTCAGGAAAAAGGTTAAAGCATGGCTTTGTAGCCAAGCATTCCCAACAGAGTCTTCCTGTCCAGCAACCTAATTACCACAGAAATCTTCCTAGTTCTACAGTGCATAAAGTTTTATGGTCTGACCATCGATTACTCAATTTATATCTATATTTCCCACTAAAAAAGGGAAACTGCTCTTCCAATCAAACTTCATTTTGGAACTGCAGCAAGACTGATTATGACCAACTCAAAGAATTGATTTTACCTAAATTTAAAATTTTATCACAGTGTAAAGTTGATGAGCTGGTTCTTATTTGGTATGAAACTTTTTCTTCTGCAGTTGATACTTTAGCCCCACTAAAATTAGGTAATAGCATTGTACTGCTATTACCCTTGGTTACATGAGGAGACTAAGAAAGCAAAGCAAGCATTACACAGAGCAGAGAGATGCTAGTGAAAATCCCATACCTACATAGATAAGACAACTTATTTACACTGTTTTAATTCCTACAGGAAATGTACTGAACAGCTTATTTATATAAGAAGATTCGGGCTGCTGGTCATTCCCGCAACCTTTTATTCAATATGGTCCCCCTGTGTTTAAATGCTGTCGGGAAAAATACCATCCTATTATGTGTTTTATAGAACAACAATTTATTAAAGAATGATTTTTTTTGTAAAAATAATTTGTTGAGGAATGGGGTAAGTTTCATATATCTTGACGCATGCCTCCACAGCCTTGCTCCAATTGTTGTATTATAATCATCAACTTACCACCCTCCCACTCGCTTTTTTTTTTTACTTTTTTGAAATTTTAAAAATGTGATTATGTGTAAATCAATCTGTCCTCTTATCCATATCCCCAAGTACACCAAAAAAGATGTCTCCAAAAATTTTTAGAAATTTTTAACTCTGTTAGTCCTTACTAAGAACATAAGAACATAAGAAAATGCCATACTGGGTCAGACCAAGGGTCCATCAAGCCCAGCATCCTGTTTCCAACAGTGGCCAATCCAGGCCACAAGAACCTGGCAAGTACCCAAAAACTAAGTCTATTCCATGTAACCATTGCTAATGGCAGTGGCTATTCTCTAAGTGAACTTAATAGCAGGTAATGGACTTCTCCTCCAAGAACTTATCCAATCCTTTTTTAAACAAAGCTATACTAACTGCACAAACCACATTCTCTGGCAACAAATTCCAGAGTTTAATTGTGCGTTGAGTAAAAAAGAACTTTCTCCAATTAGTTTTAAATGTGCCCCATGCTAACTTCATGGAGTGCCCCCTAGTCTTTCTACTATCCGAAAGAGTAAATAACCGATTCACATCTACCCGTTCTAGACCTCTCATGATTTTAAACACCTCTATCATATCCCCCCTCAGTCGTCTCTTCTCCAAGCTGAAAAGTCCTAACCTCTTTAGTCTTTCCTCATAGGGGAGTTGTTCCATTCCCTTTATCATTTTGGTAGCCCTTCTCTGTACCTTCTCCATCGCAATTATATCTTTTTTGAGATGCGGCGACCAGAATTGTACACAGTATTCAAGGTGCGGTCTCACCATGGAGTGATACAGAGGCATTATGACATTTTCCGTTTTATTCATCATTCCTTTTCTAATAATTCCCAACATTCTGTTTGCTTTTTTGACTGCCGCAGCACACTGCACCGACGATTTCAATGTGTTATCCACTATGACACCTAGATCTCTTTCTTGGGTTGTAGCACCTAATATGGAACCCAACATTGTGTAATTATAGCATGGGTTATTTTTCCCTATATGCATCACCTTGCACTATCCACATTAAATTTCATCTGCCATTTGGATGCCCAATTTTCCAGTCTCACAAGTTCTTCATGCAATTTATCACAATCTGCTTGTGATTTAACTACTCTGAACAATTTTGTGTCATCTGCAAATTTGATTATCTCACTCGTCGTATTTCTTTCCAGATCATTTATAAATATATTGAAAAGTAAGGGTCCCAATACAGATCCCTGAGGCACTCCACTGTCCACTCCCTTCCACTGAGAAAATTGCCCATTTAATCCTACTCTCTGTTTCCTGTCTTTTAGCCAGTTTGCAATCCACGAAAGGACATCGCCACCTATCCCATGACTTTTTACTTTTCCTAGAAGCCTCTCATGAGGAACTTTGTCAAACGCCTTCTGAAAATCCAAGTATACTATATCTACCGGTTCACCTTTATCCACATGTTTATTAACTTCTTCAAAAAAGTGAAGCAAATTTGTGAGGCAAGACTTGCCCTGGGTAAAGCCATGCTGACTTTGTTCCATTAAACCATGTCTTTCTATATGTTCTGTGATTTTGATGTTTAGAACACTTTCCACTATTTTTCCTGGCACTGAAGTCAGGCTAACCGGTCTGTAGTTTCCCGGATCGCCCCTGGAGCCCTTTTTAAATATTGGGGTTATATTTGCTATCCTCCAGTCTTCAGGTACAATGGATGATTTTAATGATAAGTTACAAATTTTTACTAATAGGTCTGAAATTTCATTTTTTAGTTCCTTCAGAACTCTGGGGTGTATACCATCCGGTCCAGGTGATTTACTACTCTTCAGTTTGTCAATCAGGCCTACCACATCTTCTAGGTTCACCGTGATTTGATTCAGTCCATCTGAATCATTACCCATGAAAACCTTCTCCATTACGGGTACCTCCCCAACATCCTCTTCAGTAAACACCGAAGCAAAGAAATCATTTAATCTTTCCGCGATGGCCTTATCTTCTCTAAGTGCCCCTTTAACCCCTCGATCATCTACTTTTTTATAAAAGTCAAGCTAAGGTATTCTTCGCTCTTATTCCAATTGTCTGTTGATGTTTTTTTCTTTATCTATAGTTACTTTGTTTAACCCAAATGCTTCTTTATTGATTGGAATTTTGTTTCTTCATTAATTCGTTGGATACAATTAGATATTCTCTTAATCTAAAAGCTTGAATCTTATATGATTCTCAAATAAACTTGTACTGTGACTTGAAGGATTAGGTATATGTGAGGATCTAATATCACATAAACTTGACAGAATAAATATTCTCCTCAAACGTCAGTTAAATATTGCAAATTGCTGAAACTTATATCTTATATGCTCCCAAATGCCAATTGAATATTATGAGTCACAAAAACGTATCTCCCGTATGCTCCCAACACAGCCGTGTTTCGAAAAGTCCTCCTTTTCTTCATCAGGGGAGTGCACATTTGTTCTCCATTCCTCGCTCTCAGGTTCCCAAACTCTGAATGATGGCGTTCTTCTGTCGATTCGCGTCCTTCCTCACTCTCAGGCTACCAAGCTCTGAATAATGGCGTTCTTCTACCGGCTCGCTTCCGAGTCTTTCTTTTTAAATTGGTCAGCAGATCGTCTATCAGCCAATGGGAGATGATACGTCTTACGTCATTTTTTTCTTTTCTTTCACTATTAGCTTGAACATTTACCTCAGTTCACAAAAGGTTTAAAGCAGAGTCGCCCACTCTATCTCCTCATTCAATCCGCTCGGGACTACCGTGTTCAACTTAAAAATCCAATGTTGTTCGCTATAGTTTAAACTTCTTTTCTGGTCTCCGCCTCATGGATTGATCTCTACCATATCTATGATTGTCCATTTCAATTGTTCAAACCGATGTTCATATTTAACACAATGATCAACTATTGGAGCTTCCAAAGTTTTGGTCTTCAGTTTAGATCTGTGTTCAATCAACCTAGTTCTAATAGTTCTTGAAGTCCTACCAACGTAGTTTTTTGGACATGAACATTGGATTACATAGATAACATTTTTGGAAGTACAATCTGTATCCCTCCTCCTCTTGATACAGTATCCTGTTATTGGATCCTGCCATTCCATACCCTCCATTGTTGTGGCACACATGTCACAATGTTAACAAGCTCTGTGTTGTCCCCCTTGGGGTTCTTGTTCGATATCCCTTAGTATATCTGCGTGGACTACCCTATCCCTAATATTTGAACCTCTTGTTGTAGCTATGAGGGGTAGTTCCTCAAATACATTATGTGTTGCCAATATGTGCCAATGTCTGCGTATTGAGGCTATGATAGATGCCGTCGCTGTGCTCTGCGGCATTATGCAGGTCAATCTGCCCTGTTCTTTCTTGCCCTGGTATTTTAAAAGCTGATCGCGGTCAGAAAATTTAGCTCTTTTGTAGGCTTTGTTGATAATTTTTTTCGGATACCCCCTCTCTTTGAATTTATTTTTCAAGAACTCTGCCTGTTTCTCAAATTCTTCCTTGGTGGAACAAATTCTTTTATATCTGAAGAATTGACTTGCTGGTAGTCCCTGCTTCAATGATGGAGCATGATGGCTGTGATATTTTAGCAAAGTGTTCCTTTCAGTGCTTTTGTGGTGTACTGTCGTTTCCAGTTTATGCCCCATTTTTTGTATTTCTACATCAAGGTAGGCTATTTGTTTTTGATCACTAACTGCAGTGAACTGGAGATTAATATCAACAGTGTTAATCCACTGTAAAAAACCTTCCAATTCGTTTTTTGTTGACATCCATATTAGAAAAACGTCATCTATATACCGATGCCAATATTTAATTTTAGGCCACCACTGGGAGGTATAGATGTACTGCTCTTCAAAGTGTGCAACGTAAATGTTAGCCACCGAAGGGGCTAATGATGACCCCATGGCTATATCATGTGATTGATGATAAAACTTATCTCCAAATTGGAAATAATTATTGGTGAGCACTAATTCGAGGAGCTGCTGCAAAAAATATATCGGTATCCAATGTTTGCCTTTTTCTTTTACTTGCCGGATCATAACTGCTTGAATGGCTTGCTGTTGCGGAATCTGCATATACAGGGATTGGATATCCATGGTTACTAACCAATATTCATCGTGTTCGAACCGGATATCTTTGATTTCTTTCAAAAACTGTATCGTGTCTTTTAAATAAGACTTAGCGCTGGTTACTACAGGTTGCAAAATTTTATCCAGCAAAATTGCTGGAGGTTCCAACACTGTATTTTTGGAGGGAGACTATAGGTCTTATTGGTGGAGGCATGATGTTTTTATGCACCTTCGGAACTGAGTATATGAGTGGAACATTGGGGTGCTTGCATTGTAAAAACCTCTTTTCTTTCATAGTCAAAAAAGGAACATCGTCTGTTAAATCCCGAAGTTTTTCAACTAGATCCTTGGTTGGATCATGTTCCAACCCCTGATAATATTTAGAATCTTCTAAATGCTGTAACATTGTTGCTTGATAAGTGATAGTGTCTTGTACCACTATCGCACCCCCTTTGTCAGTGGGTTTGATAACTAACTGGTAATCATTTGATAAATGCTTGAGAGCTGTCCTTAAATTCTTTGTTAAGTTATGATGCCTAGGGGTCTCTTTCTTCTCCATAACTTCCATAACTTCCATAACCTTTTTTGGTGTACTTGGGGATATGGATAAGAGGACAGATTGATTTACACATAATCACATTTTTAAAATTTTAAAAAAGTAAAAAAAAAGCGAGTGGGAGGGTGGTAAGTTGATGATTATAATACAACAATTGAAGCAAGGCCGTGGAGGCATGCGTCAAGATATATGAAACTTACCCCATTCCGCAACAAATTATTTTTACAAAAAATCATTCTTTAATAAATTGTTGTTCTATAAAACACATAATAGGGTGAGGTTAATTTTTGGGCACAAGAGAATAGATTTTCTGGTCTCATCTGGGCGGAGATTAATATGGGAAAAATACCATGGCAGTAAATGCTCCCCAAAATTTGTGTGATGATGGAGCCACCATCTCTTAAAGTGATCAATACTCCCCCCAAAAGTTGCAAAAATCCTGGGGATATATGGAGACCCAACCCACCCCCTGCCACCCCTGGAGGTGGATCGTTGTAAAAAAAAAATGTATATTTGGCATTATGCCCCACCCCCAACCGCACACCCCTCCCCTTCATTACAAAAATCTGCCCCCCCCCCCCCCCCCCCAAGATCTAATTTTTCCACCCTAGCCCACACTTTAGACTCCCTCAACTCACAATCCTATCCCTAGTGGTAGCCATTTTTCAAAATGGTGCCGCCTAGTCTTTGCCTTATCACATGGATAAGAAATAAGCAGTAGGAATAAAAGGTCATTTTTTTCAATTAAGGAATGTAAATAGAAGAGTTCCCCAGGAGACTGGGCTTCTAAATGGCAGATGGCATTTAATGTGGACAAGTGCAAAGTAATGTACATAGGCAAAAAGAATTCAAACTGTAATTACAAAATGTTTGGTTCCATATTAGTCACCACTAGGAAAGGGATCTAGGCATCACTGTAGACCAGTGGTCCCCAACCTTTTTTGCACCAGGGACCGGCTTCAAGCAAGACTATTTTTCCATGGCCCGGCAGGGCGGGGCAGGGGCGGGACTTTGGTCATATGAGGGCGGGGTTATGGAGGGGGTTAGATTTTAGTGCACACTTATCATTTAATTATGACATTTATAATGTGAATGTGACTCAACTCTCCATAGGTTCTTACATGCATGACACACTGACCCATGATCGTCACGGGGCTAGATGTAAAAGTACAGTTTGTATCCACGGGAACCCCCCTGACCCACAATAATGGATGTAAAGCAGAATTATGACATTCCCCATACAACTCACCCTACAAAAAAGATATTCTGGTTCTGGTGACATCTCAGTAACAGTAACTCAAACTCCTTCTACTTCCAGGCTCAATAGCCCTACTTATGAAAAGACAGCAGTTTACCACCAATGCATGTCCTCTTGAGAAAACACAACAAATAAGACTGATAAAACGCTTACATGCTAGCAAAATATCTCATCTCGGTAACAGACACAGAACCGACCTAACATACTCCCAGGATCTGTAGTAATGCACATAAACTAATCCGCACACAGTTACACCTGTATTATGGAATACACTCAAACAGGAGCAACCCTATCTATGAAAAGGCAACACTACAAATATTAAATCAGGCCCTAAAAACCAATACACCTCTTATTAGGAAAACAGAACTAGCAAGCAGCTATAGATCCCCACACAGAAATAATTGTAAAACTATACTAATAAGCAGAATAAATGTTTCAAAACAGTTATGAACAGAATAACATCCAACAATTAAAAACTCATAAAAACTATTAAACATTCTCCAAACACCAATAAAATATTTCAAAAAAGCAGACATCACACAATTAAAATGGCAGTCAAGAAAAATAAACTTAAAAAGCCACTTTTACTTACCCCCTCCAGCAGCTGTCCTACTCCCCTTCCCTGCAAGCCGTGGCACACACCAGAAGCAGCAGTAGAAGCTAAGCTCTATACTTATGGTCCTCTTCCTTAGTGCCCATGACTCACACACACACCATACAAGTCATGCCCCCATGACCAGTTTCTGTCTCTCACACACCAATCATCTCCCAAACAGTCTTTGGCACACACACACACACCAGTCACCTTCCTGAACAGTTTCTCTCATGCCATACACACACACACAGAGGCTTCCCACTCCCGTGTTCTACTTACATATATGGGCTTCTCACTCTCATAATCACTTTCTCTGTCTCTCTCTCTCACACACACACACACTCACCAGTCTCTCACTCCCATGTTCTCTTTCAGATATACAGGCTTCTCCCTCCCATGATGTGTCTCACACACACCCAGGTTTCTCACTCCCATGCTCACTCTTCACATGCACAGGCTTCTCATTCCCATAATCACTTTATTTCTCTCTCTCTCACACACACACCAGTCACCTGATCTCGCTCATGCATACACACACACACAGGCTTCCCACTCCCATGTTCTCTTTCAGATATACAGGCTTCTCCCTCCTATGCTGTGTCTCACACACACCCAGGTTTCTCACGCCCATGCTCACTTCTCTTCACATGCACAGGCTTCTCATTCCCATAATCACCTTCTCTCTGTTACACACACACCAGTCTCTCTCATTTCCATGCTCACTCTCCACGTGCACAGGCTTCTCATTCCCTGAATCACATTCTCTCACATTCACACACACCAGTCTTTTTCTCTCACACACACTGTCACCTTACCAAGCAGTCTCTCTCACTCTCATGCATGCACACTCACCCAGGTTTCTCACTCCCATGCTTTCTTTCACCCCCACAACACCAGGCTTCTTACGCCCATGCTTTCTCACATACCCAGACTTCTCACTTCCATGCTTTTTCTCTCTCACACACACACATCAGTCACCCTCCCTGACTAATGTCTCACACTCTCACATACACATCAGTCATCTCCCTGAGCAATCACTTTCATTGTCTCTCACATACACACATCAGCTCTCTGACCAGTCAATCACACACATGCTGGCTGCCTGCTTCTCTCTCTTTCTCTCACTCACTTCCTCTCCCCTCCCCCCGAGCACAAACGGTAGCTGCACCACCTCCTCCTCCAGCCCCCGCAGGCCAAGAAGGAAGAATTCCATCGATCGCGGGAGGCTCCTGCTGCTCTCCCCTTTCCCGATTACCGTCTGCTGCAATAGCTTGGGGGCCGATGCTGCAGCGGCCGCTGCTAGTTTATCACGCGGCACGGCCTTTCTTCTTCCCACGCACCGCGTATCACTTCCTGTTCCGGGTCACGGAGGGGGGGGGGCAGGCGCGGGAAGAAGAAAAGGCCAGCCGCGGATGCCACAGCTTTTTTTTTTTTTTGCACCGCTGCCGTTCCCGCTGGGCTTGAACGTGCTGATAACCCAGCGGCAACAGCAGCAGGGAAGGAAGAGCAGCGGGGCCGCGGCGCCGCGGACTGGCAAAAAACTCCCACGGCCCGGACCCGGTCCGCGGACCGGTGGTTGGGGACCCCTGCTGTAGACAATACGTTGAAATGCTTGGCTCAGTGTGTGGCAATGGTTAAAAAGGCAAACAGGAATTATTAGAAAAGGCATGGAGAATAAAAGAGAATATCATAATACCTTTGTATCAATTCATGGTGCAAACTGCACCTAGTGTACTGTGTGCAATTCTGGTTGTCACATCAACAAAAAAGATATAATGTAACTAGAAAAGATACAGAGAAAAGCAACCAAATTGATAAAAGGGGATAGAATGGTTCCTGTATGAGGAAAGGCTAAAAAAGGTTAGATTTCTTCAGCTTAAAGAAGAGAAGGCGATAAGTTAGAGATGTATAAAATTATGAGTGAAGTGGAAAAATTAAATGCAAATTGGTTGTTCACTCTTTAAAACAAATTAAAAGACTAGGAGACACTCTATGAAGTTATTAAGTACTAGCACATTTAAAACAAATTGGAGAAATTATTTTTTCACTCAATGCACAATTAAGCTCTGTAATTCACTGCCGGAGGATGTGGTAAAGGAAGTTAGCATAGCTGGGTTTAAAAAATGTTTGGACAACAATCCTGGAGGAAAAGTCCATAAATGGTTATTATTAATCAGGTTGACTCAGGAAATGCCACTTCTTATCCCTGAGCATATGCAGCATGGAATCTATCTACTTTCTGGAATCCTGCAAAGTACTTGTAACCTGGATTGCTCACTGCTGGAACAGGATTCAGAGCTTGATCGATCCTTAGTCTATTCCAGTATGGTGGCTCTTATGAGAAGATTCAAGGATCAGTAACCTGGAGATTCCTGAAAATTGTTGATGATGACTGGATGAGGCTGTGAGGGAGGGTGGTTTAGTTTGAGATGATGGTTTGAGAGGAGAAGAACAGAGGAAGTGAAGTCTGAGAGACAATATTTGGAAGAAAGAACTAGGTCAAGGCAATGACCATGCTTGTGAATAGGAGAGATAGAGCAGAGCTGGAGATCAAATGAGGAGATTAAGACAAGGAGTTTTCAGGCATAAGAGTGATAGGGGTCATCAATAGGAAGGTTAAAGTAATCAATAATAAGGGAAGGAGAAGATAATACAAGCAAGAAGGAAAGCCAAGAATCAAAGTCAATAAGAAAGAAAGAGGAAGGGGATTTATCAGGAAGCTGATAAATGACAGGTACCTGGAGAGGTTGTGGGGTGAATAGGTAGATGGAGTGGGCCTCAAGGGAAGAAAAAGACTGGGACTGAAGTGGAAGAAGGAATTGAAACTTACAGTAAGTGAAGTGCAGCAGTCCAATACTACTGTTGCCTATTGTGTGAGGTGTAAGAGATAACCCCTATGACAGAGAGAAGCAACTGAAACAAAGTTTTCAAGGGAAAGCCAAGTTTAAGGCAAGAAGATGAAGAATATGAGAGATATAGAGGTCATGAATATAAGCAAGCTTGTTGGAGATAGAACGTGCATTTCACAGGGAGCACGAGAAAGGAAGAGAAGAGGGAGGGAGGAGGGGAATAGGGATAAGATCGGAAGGCCAGGATTGGGATTGATATCCCCAGCGGAGAGTATGATGTGGAGCAGGAAAAAATGGAAAAGAGAGGTGGAGGTATGACGACAGTGACGAGGATGAGATGCAGTTAGTGAGAGTGGAGATGACTAGATGAGGGGAAGAAAATGTTCACGCTCAAAAGCAATGAACAGAATAACAGGTGAGGTAAAAAATGTAGCGAGTGCGGATAGTAGACTTGATGTTAGTACTGGTATGCAGCAAGGAATAAGATTGGAGAAAATTAGCATCAGAAAGAGTAGATGTAGTGGTGCCATAAGAAATAGAGAGAAAAATCTAATGTGAGGTAATGCGTTGGCATACGCCTCCTGGCCAGCTGGTGGAAGCCCAAGTGGGTTGGAGTGACCTTTGAGGCAGCTGGGGGAAGTATGCAGATGGGCTGCATCCTTCCCAGTACCTGGCTGGCTGCTCGAGAAGTGTGGGATGGGAGCAGCTACAGCTTGAGCTGGGTTGTAGTGATTTCTGGAGTCAACCACCAAGGCACCTGGGAGAAGTATGCAGATGGCCTGCAACCTCCTCAGTATGCAAAGCTTAAATAGCAGACTATCTTTTGACTTCAGTGTTGTTTTAGCACTTTGGATCGCTAGCATTAATCATTTGCTAGTGTTAAGCTAGGCCCATAACCTGTGGTCAAAGTGTGGTGTGCAGTGGCTGGAAACTTAATTTGAAAGTAGAATGATTCATAAATCTTTAGTAGTAGCTTACAATTATAACTTTACTGGGGATTAAAGTAAAAATAATAAAAGATTCAGCAAAATAACATTTTACTTAGGGTAGAGAGAGTGGTTATGGTGTACACAAGAAATCACTTAACTCAGTGCAGCGGTAGCTTTGCAACCCTCCCTTACTTTTTCTCTTTTGACAGGAGTTTGGGGATTTTTGCATTTTTAATCCCTCTCTAGTTATTTGGCAATTCCCCTATTTTGGGATTGGTCCTGCACCCCTATAAATATTGGATTGAACATGCTCATAACCAGTTCATTTCTGTTCTCTGTTTGGATGTTCACAATTTTGAGAGAGGGAGTTTTTGGAGTTCACAGTCTACAAAAAGGGGATTCATCAAGGACAGTATGCTTGATGAATCCCCTTCATCAAGGGGTTGCTGGAATCTGGGTAACCTATCCCAGGAGCAATGCAGGACTGCAAGACAGGGCTCCGGTCTTCCACCTAGCCAACTTCCTCCCCTGCAGGTTGAGCCTTTGGGTTTCTGGGGCCAGTAGGTCTTTGCGGTGGCAGTACATCATAGTTGTGAGTCCTAACAGTCCTATAACAAGGCTGGAATCACTGAAGAAGGGTTGGAGAGTCTGGAGCAAGGATGGAGTGGCAAGACTGGATGAGGCAAGGCTGGCAAGGTTGACACTGAGGGCAGAGAAAGGCTAGAGCAGGTTAGACTGGATACTGGAGCTGGACACAGAGCAAGGGCTGGGGGCAGTGTACAGATACAGACTGGGTAAGGATACGGCATGAACTGGGGCTGGGCTAAGGCAAGGCAGCAACATGGCAGGGAAAGGCTGGGCAGGGCAAGTGAAGCCAAAGAAAGACAGAACTTGACAAGGACTATGCAAGACAACATAGAACAAAGAACATAAAAGCCCAAAGGCAGCAAGCTGGAGGCATGAAGGCTACTAGACTAGGCAAGGCCTAGAGTAGACCACATAGCAAGGAGCAAGGAATGGCCTAAATAGGTCAAAAGCAAGGTTCAAAATAAGAGCAGGCCTCAAGGCAAGAAACAAGACAAGAATGTCCAGGTCAGAGAGCCAAGGGTGACTCTATGAAGGTGTACAGGCAAGGCTGAGTTACATAGGGCTGAGACTTGGGTGTGGCGAGAGCAGCAAGGAGGAGCTTAGCAAGGCTGGTGATGAGGCTCACTGAAGGCCTCTGTAAGTGAGGAGTAGTAGGAAAGACCAGGGCATGGAGAAGTTGCACGGCAGGCGAATCCATGACAGACAGTATCTTAAGGAGCCCTCATGGATGCACATTGCTTCCTTGACAGAAACAGAAATATATTTTCGTGGTTCAGTGCGTTGGGTGAATTTTTGACTAGCTTCTATCAGTAGGGAACACTCCCCCCCCCCCCTTGCTTTTAGGGAATGGATTGCAGCTGTTTGGTCTATGCTCAGTTAACAGTGGGACTAAGCAACTGGGATTTCTGTAAGAAATTTGAGACACCCAAATTTCTGATGAGAGAAAGCTTTTTGAGTTTTTTCTTATCTCCTAGCCTTTGCCAATTGAAGAGGGGGATTTCCCTACACTCTATGGGGAAGGGTTTATGGACCCTGCTTCAGAGCCAAAGAAAAGAGTAGAAGGAAGAAGTACAATGGATAAAGAAATCACACAGCACTAGGGATTGTAATTCTTTTGTTGATGATGATGATGTTTGCCATTTTGGCATGGATTCATTTCTTTAAGTTAAAGTAAATCTATTTTTGTTGAACACCATCCAAGCCTGCTGTGTGAGTTTCTCCATATGGTTCCTGGTTGCTGAAGACTGCTATCAGCGAGTATTAATTGGAGCATGGCTGGAAGTGACTAGTTATTTAGGTATTTATTTATTTATGGCATTTGATATTACACGTTTTACCATGAATGGCCTCAAAGTGGATTACAATAAATGTAGTTACAATAGTGTTAGATCAACAAACAATATTGGTTGAAGATCTATATATTTAAACATAGATTCATAGTTAGATTCTTTTGTTGTTGCTGTAGAAATAGGAATACTTCTGTGGTAACTAGGTTGATGGACAGGAAGTCTCTTTTGGGATTGCTTGGCTAAAAAGCCATGCTTTAGTTTTCTTCCTGAAGGTGAGGTAACTGGGATCCAAGCATAGGGATAATGGAAGCATGTTCCAGATCTTTGGTGTATGCCCGCTAAAGGCGCAAAATCTTGTGCAGTACATTCTAGCAGAGGCCAGAGGAGGAGTGGAAAGTTGAGCCAGTTGGGAAGATCTCTCTTGGGGGCATAAGAGAAAAGGAGTTGCGAGAGATACTTTGGGGCCTGTTTGTGCATACACTTGAAGACAAAGCAGAGTGATTTGAATTTGATCCTGGTAGCCACTGTAGTCAAGATAGAAAAGGTTTTATGTGGTCAGATGTTTTTGTTCTTACTAGGATACTTGCTGCTGTATTATGTTTGAACTGGAGGCGTTTTGAATTGTACAGGGAGATGCCATTGAATAAAGAATTGCAGTAGTCTATTCTGCTGATGAATAGTGCATGGATTACTGTAGCTAGCCTGTGTCTATCTAGATAGTTCTATAGCTGGCAGGTCTGACACAGGTGGATAAATGAGGTGTTTACTACTTTGTAGATGGGTGATTCCATACCAAGGTTTTGATTAAATAGGACCCCTAAGCTTTGTACTGATTCTAACAGGTAGGATGGTAACCATAAGGGATGACCTTGGCGGCTAATCCAGAGAAATTCCAATTTAAAGAGGTTCAATTTGAGTTCCTGGTTGCTGAGCCATTGTGCCTCTGACATAAGATAATCAGTAAGATTTAAAATAGAGGGTTATTGGTCCGCTTCAATTTTGACACAGAGTTGAATATCATCTGCAAAAAGATGGTACTCAGTAAAGGCCTGAATGAGGTCACATATCGGATAAATGTAAAATGAACTGAGGAAAGGACTGAGCTTTGGGGGACTCCACACTTGAGAGCTCGAGGTTTTCAGGGTTTATTGCCCCAAGTGACAGAGTAAGTTTGGTTAGAGAGAAGGAATTCAATATAGACTCCCCATATCATCTAGGGCCCTGGAGGCTTGGCCCTCTTCTCGGCCTGAAGTCTGGTGTTACTGAAGAATGGGGGAAATCCAGGAGTGAAATTGTCCCTGGGATTTTGCTGCAGCCCCTGCATTAGGGATGCCCAAAACAAGAAGAGGTTACATCAAGTTACAAGCTACATATATATATATATATGTACTAAGTAACATGGTGCTAGGTAAACTGCACAGTCCTACTTTCCTACTTCCCAAACCATTCATGGTTCCATTGAGAACAATTTTCAAAGCCATTGATGTGCATAAAACATGAGTTTATGCTCATAAATGGCTAGATAAAAAATTATTTGGGGTTTATATACATTAAAGCAGTGGTTCTCAACCTTTTTTTGGCCGGAACACACCGCACAGATGGTTCTCACATGCGTGACACACTGAACATGTGACCATCACAGGGCTAAATGTAAACATGCACTCTGCATCCACAGGAATCCCCTCAACCCCCAGCAATGAGTGCAGAGCAGATCTAGGGCATTACCCTGTACAACTCGCCATACAAAAAAGATATTCTGGTTCTGATGACATCCCAGTAAAAGCAAAACAAGCTCCTTTTACTACCATGTACAATAACCTTCCTTATGAAAAGACAGTAATTTACCACTAATGCATATCCTATTGAGAAAACACAACAAATAAGATTGATACAAATGCCTACACGCTAGTAAAATACCTCACCTCGGTTACAAACACACAGAACTGACCTTCACCAAGTACAGAAAAACCACAAATTATAAATGGAGACAGAAACTGGAATGGAAAACCAAAAAAGCCACTCTGCATGCAGTGCGAACCTGGAGAAATGGAAAGAGAAATATAGCACCTAACAGACTCGCAGGATTTGCAATAATGCACACAAACTAACCCGCACAAAGTTACACCTGTATTATGGAACACACTCAAACAGTAACAACCCTATCTAAGAAATACAACTATTAAATCAGGCCCTAAACACTAATACAGTTCCTATTGGGAAAACAGAATAAGCCAAGCTGCTATAGAGCCCCACACAGAAATAATTGTAAAGCTATACTAAAAATGTTACAAAACAGCTGCTGAACAGAATAATATCCATCGACTAAAAACTCATAAAAATTATTAAAACATGTCCATATATCAATAAAATATTTAAAAACAGCAGACCACATAATACCCAATAATTAAAATGGCAGTCAATCAAGAAAAATAAATTTAAAAAGCCACCTTTACTTACCCTTCCAGCAACTCTCCTGCTCCTTTCCTTTCCAGGCCAATAGCACTGACCAGAAGCAGCAAGGGCTGCTGAACCTCTGTCCTCACAGTCCTCTTCCTTAGTGCCCAAAACCAGTCACTCACACACACACACACACACAAGCTCTCAATCACACACAAAGGCTCTTGCACCCATTTACACCAGCTCTTGCCCAGGCACCTATTCACACCCACAAGCTCTCACCCAGGCTTCCATTCGCACCCACAGACACAAGCTCTCACCCATGCATCTATTCACATCCACAGACACAAGCTCTCACTTAGGCACCCATTCACACCCACAAACACAAGCTCTCACCCAGGCACCCATTCACACATAGACACACAGTCTGTCACCAAAAACCTCTTCTTCCTTCACTGCAGGGATGGGCTCCAGTTCCGCCGCGGCTTTACTCCACCGCCATGGGGATGAGCTCCTGTGGTAGCCTCAGTCAGGATTAGGTTTCTGTTAGGGATCAGCTTCCGTGGAGGGAGGAGTTAGCAATCTGTTACGAATCAGCTCCCGTGGAGGGAGGAGTTAGCAATCTGTTAGGTTCTACTCCTTAAGAAGGGAGAAGATAGCAATCTGTTATGAACGGGCTCCTGTGGAAGGAGGAGTAGCAATCTGATATGCTCAGCTCCTGTAGAGGAAGTAGATAACAATCTGTTAAGGTATAGACTGCGGAGTAACAATCTGTAATGAATCTGTTGCTGAAGACTCCTGATGGGGAAGGAGTAGCAATCTGTTACCAGCGGAGTGCTTGGAGAGAGCACCCAGCTGTAGAGGAATGTAGATAGATGGATCCTTGGGCCGATGGCAGATGACTACGCCCCCAGGAGGAAATCCTGAGAGGGACCACCGGCTAGGCTTGGGTATGGAGACAGACACAGATAGTTCTTTTATTAGACAGGTTAGTAGAACCACCAGAGGTGGCAGTAGTGAGCTGATATGCCCGCAGGGCTGAAGTCCCTCAGGTATTTGAACAGCGATCCCAGGGTTGCTGAGCTATAGAGAAACTATAGATAGTGGGGTAGATTTTCAAAGGCGTAACTTTGGGAATAAAGGTAGGGGGGGTGTGGATAGGGCTGGGGGGGGGGGGGGGGGGTTAAGTAGGGGAAGGGATTGGAAGGTGGAGGGAGGCGGAAGGAAAGTTCCCTCTGAGGGTCCTCTGATTTTGGAGCGGCCTCGGAGGGAACGGGCAGCGCGCACAGGGCTCGGCGCGCGCAAGATGCACAAATGTGCACCCCCTTGCGCGCCTGGTGTGCGAACAAAAGTATGCGCTCGCGCTTTTTATAAAATGTACCCCAGTGAGTAGACAGGGTATGCTGTGTTCATAGCCAGAACTAGATGACAAAACTCACATAATGTCTTAAGGAAGCTCAGTAGCTGGAAAAGGTTAGGCCCTCGAGGAGCGAGTACCTGGTTCCAGGGAAAGCTCTGAGAGAGCGATAGTAATTCACAAATATCTGTATCTGCGATAGCTTCCAGGCAGTAGAGAATCTTCAGAGTGTTCAGGAACATGGGCCCTCGGGGAGCTAGTACCGGTTCCTATCTGCTGTCTGAAATAAAAGAGAGCGAGGCCCCCAAGGAGCGGGTACCCCTGGTAAGTCCGAGGAGGCAGAGTAGCTTGGAACAAATCCTTGCTAACTTGATTCATTAGCAAATACTAAGACCTTTTATATTGGAAGCGGATGACGTCATCCCAGGGGAACGCCCCCGAGGTTCGCGCCCTTGCTGGTACATCAGTCGGAGCTCACGCCCTACGTCATCAGGCAACATGGCGGATCCGCAGCGTTGTGCCGATCCGGGGATGCCGGAGGGAGATGGCAAGAAGACGCCGTGGCTGCTAACCGTCCATCAGACCCGGAGGGAGTCGCCACAGAGGTAAAGAGGGCGGAGTGAGGCCGTCGAGCAGCGACGGACGCAACAGTTTCCTCTTGGCCACCACGGGGATGGGCTCCCATGGTGGCCTTGCTTCGTCAGGGTTGGGTTTTCCTCTTCACCGCCATGGGGATGGGCTCCCATGGTGGCCTTGCTTGGTCAGAATCGGGTTTTCTTCTTCACCGCCACGGGGATAGGCTCCCGTGGTGGCCTTGCTTTGTTGGGGTTCGACACTGCCATTCCTCCCATCCCTCGGGCTAGGCAATGCCTGCCTCACTGTCCAGTCAATGGCTTCCTCCCTTCTTCCTAATCCCACTGGCAGGTAGAAGGGAGGAGACTTCCAATTGGCCTGCGCGGGGGCAGGCAGAATGAAGGAGACATTTCCCATTGGTCAGTGGGGTAGGACACAAGGAGGCTTCCAATTGGCCCGCGGGGGCTGGAAAAAGGGAGAAGGAAAGTATAATGGGGCAGTGGGACACCAAGAGACGTGACACACCTGCCGGTGTTTGGTAACACACCGGTTGAGAAGCACTGCATTAAAGTATGTGCATAAGCCGATTTCACTCATACCATATGTGCAGAAAAGATAGGCATTCTGGGGAGTGGAGTTGGGACAGAGTTTGGATTTATATGCACACTTTTGATTTTAAAAAGCATGCATGCAAATTTAAATGCACAAGTTGTGCCCTGAAAATAGCAGGTGTAATTTTATGCAGTTGAGTTTGTGCATGTTATTCTAGATAATTTTCAAGGACTTACGTGCATTAAATCCACTTTGAAAACTGGTGTACCTTGTGCATGTTTTTTGCCAGATTTTTCATGTGGGCTATTTGAAAATTACCCTCCCTATGGATAGGAGTAAGCCTTAACCCCTTATCCGGTTGAAAACAATTTTCGGGGCAGCTGAACTTTCCAAGGTAGAGTTCACATCAACAGTCTGTGGACTTTGATGCTAGTTAAGCTGAGCAAATGAAAGCATACTTTTGTCTTCAGGGACTTGGTGGTGTTTATATTTTTGCTGCTTTGGGTAATAGCACAATGAATTTGAGTCACATTTGGGAGTTGAGACATCTGCATCAGTGGAGGGTTAAGGCAGCAAAACAGCACAGGCAAAGAGGGCAAGCCTTCTAGAAAGGGTATACAGGTCCATGATTATGTTTTTGGGCTTATCTGAAGAACAAGCCTTTAAAAGATAGATATAGATTTGATAAACAAACTATTTTGCATCTCTGCCTGCTTAACAGGTGATTTACAGACTCCAGTGCACAAAAGCCATGCCTTGCCTGTGAATTTAAAAGTCACCACAGCTTTGGCCTTTATAGCTACAGGAAGCTTCCAGACTGCTCTGGAAGATACCACAGGCATTTGCTAGGCAGCCAATTCTCTTCTCAAGAGAGCTCATTAATATATTTATTATCCCAGAGAGAGCGGCAACAGCAAACCAAGAGAGACTTTTATGACATTACTAATATCTTGATAATGAATGCTAGATTCACTCTGTATACATTTATTTTGTTAATATTTTGCATCAGCCCTTACTTACCAGCACTAGGATCTTTTTGTATTGCTAATTTCTTTTCCGTCTTGGGGGCTATCAATTGCACTCACACAGCCATCAGGCCCCAGCTGCAACACAAAAGAGCTACAGGAAAAGGAAGTCATTACACTCCTTCAATATGCAAGCTGTGTGCAGTGCCAAAGGGCTCCTAACTGATGTCATAGCTCCTGCCACAATTCATTCATTCTTTCACAGTGTGGAATGCAGCAGCTCTATTGAGAATGAATAGATAGGGAGGGATGGCTTCTAGGTAAGCATAGGCTTTCAATTCACTATCTTGCAAGGCTCATAACTTTGCCCTATTTATGAGGATAATTTTCAAAACAAGGTACACAGGCAAACAGTGTTTTACTTGTGTTAATTAGCAGTCTTAAAATGCCCCACCTCAAAGTGGAAAAAAAGTGTGTGTTGTTCCACGATTGCTCACTGAAAGGAGGTATTCCCAGGGGTGTGCGTAGATTCAGGAAGAAAAGTACGAATGTAGATGGCATTTTCAAATCTTTGTGTGGACTTTAAGAACAAAAAAGCATAAGGAGTTACTATACTGGCTCAAATCGAGGGTCCCTCAAGCCCATCATCCTGTTTCCAACAGAAGCCAATCCAGGTTACAAGTACCTTACAAGAACCCAAATATTAGATAGATCCCATGCTACTATAACTGGTAATAAGCAATGAATATTCCCTAAGTCAACTTGATTAATAGCAGTTAATGGACTTCTCCTCCAGGAACTTAGCCAAACCTTTTTTAAACCCAGCTACACTAACTGCACTAACCACATCCTTTGGCAAAAAATTCCAAAGTTTAATTCTGCGTTGAGTGAAAAATAATTTTCTCTGATTTGTTTTAAAGGTGCAACATGCTAACTTCATGGCGTGCCCCCTAGTCCTTGTACTATCTAAAAGAGTAAATTACTGACTCACATTTACCCATTCAAGTCCTTTCATGATTTTATAGATTTCTATCATATCCCCCTTCAGCAGTTTCTTCTCCAAGCTCCTAACCTCTTTAGCCTTTCCTCATAGGGGAGCTGTTCCATACCCTTTATTATTTTAGTTAATCTTCTTTACACCTTTTCTAGTTTCACTGTATCTTTTTTGAGATAGGGTGACTAGAACTACACACAATACTCAAGGTACAATCACACCATGAATCGATACAGAGCATTATGATATCTTGTTTTATTTTCCACTCCTTTCCTTGTAATACCTAACTTTCTATTTCCTTTTTTGACCACCATGATACACTGAGCCAATGATTTCAATGCATTATCCACTATGATGCCTAGATCTTTTTCCTTGGTGGTAACTCCTAATATGGAGCCTAATATCGTGTAACTACAGCAATGGTTATTTTTCCCTATGTACATCACCTTACATTTATCCACATTAAATTTCATCTGCTATGTGGACACCCAATCTTCCAGTCTCACAGGGTCCTACTGCATTTTATCACAATCTGCTTGTGATTTAACTTTTCTGAATAATTTTGTGTCATCTGCAAATTTGATTACCTCATTCATTGTACTCCTTTCCAGATCATTTATAAATATATTAAAAAGCACTGATCCAAATACAAATCCCTAAGGCACTCCACTGTTTACCTTTTTCCACTGAGAAAACTACTCTCTTTTTCCTGTCTTTTAACTAGTTTGCAATTCACAAAGAACATTGCCCCATCCCATGATTTTTTTAGTTTTCTTAGAAGCATCTCATGAGGGACTTTGTCAAATGCCTTCTGAAAATCCAAATTCACTATATCTACCAGTTCACCCTTATCCACATGTTTATTAACCCCTTCAAAAAATGTAGCGGATTTGTAATACAAGATTTCCTTTGTGCCATTAAACAATGTCTATCTATATGTTCTGTGATTTTGTTCTTTAGAATAGTTTTCACAATTTTTCTCGGCACTGAAATCAGGTTCACTGGTCTATAGTTTTCTGGAATACCCCTGGAGCCCTTTTAAATATCGGGATTACATTGGCCACCCTCCAGACTTTGAATACTAGTAATAAGTCTGAAATTTCATTTTTGAGTTCTTTCAGAACCCTGGGGTGTATACCGTCTGGTCCAGGTAGTTTGCTAATCTTCATTTGGTCATTCTGGCCTACTATATCTTCCAGGTTCACTGTTATTTGGTTCAGTTCATTTGAATCATTAACCTTAAACTGTCTCCAGAATGGATATCTCCCCCACATCCTCATTAGTAAACACTGAAGCAAAGAATTCATTTACAGACTGATTTCCAAAAGCATTTACACATTTAAAATTGTTTTTTACACTTGTAAATGTACTTTTCTCATATAAGTGGGCTTTTGAAAATTGCTACAATATATGCCATTGAATTGTTCATTGGATTTACCCTTTAATCGCTATAATAGTAATTACATTTACACATATAAATCCTTTTGAAAATTACCCCTTAATCTTTCCACAATGGCTATTTTTCTTCAGATAGATCTTTCTTCCAATTTTTGAAAGACGTTCTTTTGACTAAACTTGTAGCTTTCACCTCGCCTTTTAACCATGCTGGCAATTGTTTGGCCTTCATTCCACCTTTCTTAATGTGTGGAATACATCTGTACTGCACTTCTAAGATGGTATTTTTAAACAATAGCCATACCTCTTATATATTCTTAACCTTTGTAGCTGCATCTTTCATTTTTTCTATTTTCCCCATTTTATCAAAAGTTTAGTGCTAGAGCTGTACATTTACTTATTGTCTCTGTGACAGACCCTATAGTCACGTCACCAGTAAGATCTGGGTGAACCTTTTAGTTTAGTCAATAGAGTGCAGGTTAGTGTGAGGTGGAGGTGTCATTCAAATCTAGCCCCTCCCTTGGTGGGGTCCTGATTTGCCGTCCCCCTGATAGTCTATTTAGCAGCTCTCCATAAAGAGCTTGAGAGGCAGTCCCTTTATGCTTGCAAAGAGTTCAGAGGTGTAGAGGAGCTTTTGCCTTTGTTATTTTTCAGGCCCAGTCAGTGGAAGCAGGCTAACCCAGCTTAGGGATAGTGACCAGGGTCAGGAGGATTTTCCTTCCAGTCTACTCACTAGCTGGTTGGGATATCCCTCTGGGTTGTTTTTGGGCATTTGATATTTTTCATGGTAGGAACCTCCCTGGACATCTGGGCCTTTCTTGGGTGCAGGGATTGGGGAACCCTGTGTCTGGGGTGCCCAGGGATAGAGAAGACCTGCCCCTGAAGTGGTGGTAACCCATTGTGAGGAGGAACACCTATGTTAATATCATTTTGGGGAAAAGAAAATATTTTGTTACAAGATCCAGGAAGAGGTTTTGGCTGCCCTTCCTTCCAATCTGATGCAACAGAGCTGTTTGTTTCAAGGGGATCTTTCCCATCAGGGATCCAGAGAAAAGAACTAAAGAGACTGTTTAAAAATCAAGGAGATCCAGAAGATCTGCTAATCATGAGCATGGGAAATCTAACATCATCGCAAAGACCCATCCTGTGTTTACACTACCCTGGGGAGAGAAAGAGATTTACTCTCTTTGCCATAGACATTTACCATTTTTATCAGTTTGGAAGTGTTTTTTGTCCAGTCTAAAGAAACCCTGCCCATCTGGGATCACCACTGTTTCTAATCCAAGAGAGTCGAGTTTCCCTGGCCCTCATATGTGAGTACTGCACAGATAGAAGGAAATAGACTGTAAATTAGAGATGTGAATCGTGTGCCAGATCGTCTTAACGATCAGATTCGGCTGGGGGGGGGGGGTAAAATCTGATCATTAAGATATGTGAATTGGAATTGTTTCCGATTCCAATTCACATCGCTAATTTTTTTTTTAGGGAGGCCCGCGCTGCTAAAAAAAAACAAACCCACCCGACCCTTTAAATTGACCCCCCCAAAACCTTTTAAAGTTACCTGGTGGTCCAGGGGAGCCTCGGGGGGCCTTGGGGAGAGATCCAGGGGGGCCTCGGGGAGAGGAGAGATCCAGGGTGGCCTCGGGGAAAGATTTCCCATTCCCAGGCATCAGCTGTTCTAAAACAAAAATGGCGCCGATGCCCCTTTGCTCTTACCATGTGACAGGGTATCCATGCCATTGGCCGGCCCCTGTCACATGGTAGGAGCACTGGATGGCCGGCGCCAGTCAAATCCTTTCCAAAAATCCAGATGTCAGGAGATGCACTTCTTACATTCAAAACAGTGCCTGCTCCAGAGTTATCAATTGTGGATGATGTCAAAGCTGGTGCAGGGAGACCAAATGAACTGAGGGACCCCTGACCCAAACATTCACCTCCAACAGTAGTCAGGGGAGCTGACGCGGTAGATGTAGTCAGGCCACAACTGCAACTTCCAACCCCTGTTCCACTCTCGAATCACCTCGATACACCTCCAAAGAGGTCACCATGGGGTTCGAGAACTGGAGGGAATCTTGATGAGGTGGAGAAGGCGTGTTTGGCACTCTGGGGCTTAAAGAGATGTCAATGGTCAGCAGGGACGGCGTTCGCTGAACGCCAAACCCTGCAGTGACCAACGCTCCCAGATCTGTAGCTGGTGTTGCTGTCAGGAAGCTCTCGATACGGGGCAGAGATGGATCCAATGAGGGAGAGCTTATAAGGTTCTCCTTCAGTTTTGCTTTCCTTTTCATATGAGGCATTTTTTAGGTATGAAAATCTAAAAAGGTAAATCAAGCAGAGAGCGAATCCTGCAGCGTTCCTCACTTGGTGGCCATCTTGGGGTCCTCCCAGTACGGCATTTCTTATGTTCTTATGTTTCTCTGGGAGTAAGGTCTTTGGGTACTTGCTTGATATTGCAACTTGCTTTACATCTGCTTTTTGCTCTTTTGCTTATTTTTACCACATAACACCTCTTCTATGCTCTGTGTATTTTTAGCATGGAACTGTGTTTTAAGCCAGTGTTATTCAAAGTAAGGCTCACAGGCTTGTGGCGACTCCTAGGGGTCGATGCAATACGCTGTGTGTAAAAACATGCATCCAAACTTGGCACCTTTAACGCGCTCACAGCCAGGTCTCCTGGACCCCCAATGCAGTATGGAAATGAGATGCCATGCTAAAACGTACGTGCTAAGGATCAATTGTGGATCCTAGCACGTCCTTGGCATTGGATGCCCAGGAGATATGGCTGTGTGCATGGCCAAGGGTTAGGAAAACAGACGCTGGTAAATTGAGCATCCAATTTCCTAAGCTAGTTGCCATCAAGACTTTTTTTTCCATAAAGCTGCTTTCTCTGGTTCCTTCTACTTAGTATCATGATGATACTAAAAATAGGAGGAACCACAGAAAGCAGGTTTTTTTGTTTTTTAGTGAGCCCTTGATGCATTCCAAGACTTATTGGCAGCTCCAGAGCTGGCATTACATTTGTTTTGTTAAAAAGTGTGCATCGCGCGCATGGCAATTTTTTGCATTTGGGGTAATAGCTAATAGCCTCATCTACATGGAGTTTACATGTGATGAGAACTGTTAGCCACGCGTTAGTTTGGATGAGCATTTTGAATGCACCAATCCTTGTTGGGTTTGAGGCACAATGTGGACTCTTAGTCGCAGTGTTGATGTCTCCTCCCAGGGGAGGGGCCCCGTGGGGAACCACAGCGATAGGCTAGACTCAGAGAGCAGACACTGGAGATGGAAAGCTTTATTGTACTGCTGTAGATAGATGGTAATGGTGCAGGAAGATATGGCACTTAAGTCCAGCAAGATGCCAATACGTTCAGACAGCCTCAGATGACTGAGTCTCACCCAGATGTATAAGGTTGGTAGTGTTCTGCAGAGCGGGATAAGCCAAACCTGGTGGGTGGAAATGGAGAGCTGGATCATAGAAGTACTCACTGAAGAGTAATGCAGGAATCATCCTGGTAGATGGTGAAGGTGGGACCCGAGGTCCATGGTGCAGGATACTCTGAGCTGGATAGGCCCTCGAGGAGCAAGTACCTGGAAGCGCAGATGATCCTGAAAAGAGAAGAAAGACCCCCCGAAGAGCGGTTGTCTAATTAGTAGTAGAAACCCCAAAGGGTAGTTGGAAGCAAGAGGGCCCCCGAGGAGCAGGTGTCCAGAGCTTCTTCAGTAGTGAGATACCCCGGAGGGTAGCGAGGAGTCTAAGCGTGCAGCTTAGAAGCAGTCAGAGTAGCTAAACCGGTCCTTGCTAACTCATTCATTAGGAGCAGAGCGGAGGCTTAAATACCCGGAGGTATTGACGACATGCGGTGGGGATGCCCCCAAAGTTCCTGCCATGACGTGTAGATAAGCGTAGGCAGCATGCACATGCATGCCCTAGGAGGCCACAGGAAGGAGCATGGCAGACGGGGACGCCCATACTGAGTTGGAGACGCCAAAAGTTTTGGCACTCGGCACTAGAGGCAGCCATCTTATCCATGGAGGCGGAGAAAGGCAAAAAAGAGGTGAGGCAGAGCGGTCGCAGCTGTCTGCGACCGACGGATGCAACAATCCCCTTATTGCATCGAATGATAGCCTAGCGCATCCAATTGCTGGTTAAGATGTGCGCTAGCCTGAGCACAGGATATTGCATCGGCCCCCTAGTGTGGCCCATACTGCAGTTCCCATCCCTGTCTCACAGCAGCTCCAGTGGGAACTCCACCAAGCAGGCACTAAAATTTTGCCTTTTGGTGTCCCACTGCACTTCCATGAGTTCCTTAAAACTCACCTCATTTTTCTTTCACATCCATGCTGCTACCAAATAGGGGGAGTACCGAAGGTACACTGCATGTCCACTGCCTAATCACCTGCTTCTAATCCTGCCTGAGAGGGCTAACTAGGCAAACTTAGCTGAACCAGGGCCCTGTCCATTGGACAGCCATGGCTGGGACACATGAGCCAGAGGAGCTGCCGAACCTGGCTGTCCCATTGGCATGGGCAAAGGGGAAAGTGAGAGAGACAAAGGAAGGAGTAGAATGCATGCTGTGGTTATCCATTCATGAGTAAGAGAGAAGCAACTGCGGCAGGATTTGGGAGCTTTCCTGTAGTCTTCCATCGCTCCTGCCAGTGGCAGGACACACCAATGATCCCTGTGGTGGACCACAGTAAAAGTAATAGGAAATAATTTCAGGCCAGGAAAAACAGAGTAAAGATCCAAGTACAACCCCTTCTCTCCAGACACAGTTACTGCAGCCTGAGCTTCATTTCAAGATCTCTTCTTTCCATCTGTCCATCTCCTGTCTCCATCTTCCTCATTTGTCTCATCTGTTTTTCTGCTTTCTCTCCATCTCTCTCTCTTTCTCCACCCCTACTCTGCCTGTCTCTTCTTTCTATCTCCCATCCCTCCACCCTCCTAACAGCAAAAACAGTGGAGGCAGACCCTCCTCTCCTGGTTAACCACAAAATTGAAGTAGGACCCTCATCCTCCCCAAACTGGTTCTACTCCAGCTCTACTGGCTCCAAAGTGCACCCTGCAATAAAAAATAACGAAGATCCCTACTTTAACCAGTTAAGAGTGTAGTCATCTCTATGGCTGCAGACCTACATCAGGTCTTCTGCATTTGCAGCTTCATTGACATATCTTTTTGTCTTAAATTCCAGTCATAGCCTGTCCCAGATCT
Organism: Rhinatrema bivittatum; assembly: GCF_901001135.1. Taxonomy (NCBI): domain Eukaryota; kingdom Metazoa; phylum Chordata; class Amphibia; order Gymnophiona; family Rhinatrematidae; genus Rhinatrema; species Rhinatrema bivittatum. Next base: position 61,603,859 of record NC_042626.1, on the reverse strand, counting down.
GGTCCTCTTTAGCAGTTCAAAAGTCACTGTGCTCAACCAATTCATACAGCTGTCGTGGGAAAGCTTCCATCTCTTTCCCTCGAGCTGCAACTTTGCCCTCTCATATGATATTGTGATTGGGTATAAAGTACTCTTCTTACTTTACCAGGATCTTCTCTTACCTGTTCCTGACTCCCTCAGCCTGGAAGACAAATAATTTGAAGAATGTGCTCAGCGTCGGGCCCTATAGTATAAATGAGTATGCACTCTTTTAATAGCTCATCCTTCGCATATGCAGTAGCTTGGTTGTCATACGGAACCTAGCAAACCTCTGGTGCCAGTCAGGTCAGTATGCTGGATCAGCAAAGTTGAGGCTTGCAGGAGGGTCAGTCTTTGGCATTTTGGTGCACTGAGGGGCTCATTGAGAACTGGAAACTGGCTCTGAGGCTGTCAGACTTCCCTGAGGTTCAAACTTCTAGGCCCTATCCAAGAGATATTCAAGCACATAGTCTGAACAGAAACAGTTAACTTCTTTATTATTTCCCATGGTGCCCTCTGGTAGCCCCATGACCTTTGCTAACAAATGTATTAACCTGGCTGATCTAAGGAGCACCCAGATCTTCTGCATGGATAGCACAGTGCTACCATTGCACCACTCCTTCTTTGCACATTTTTAAGTATAATGGTAGAAATTATGGGATGCTTTTGCTCAAAACTTACATTGGTCACAAATCCCATGTGCCTGGACTTCATCAGTCACTAATATTTCCCAGTGATTTTCAAGCTAGGGATAGTAGGAGGGGTTTTGTATTTTTAGAATTCCTCCCATTGCTATAACCCCATCTTTTCGGGTGTATGGCATCTAGAGCAGAGGTCCCCAACCCTGTCCGGAGGGCCCACCAACCAGTCGGGTTTTCAGGATATTCACAATGAATATGCATGAGAAAAAATTTGCATGTTATGGAGGCAGTGCATGCAAACTTTCTCTCATGCATATTCATTGTGGATATCTGGAAAACTTGACTGGCTGGTGGGCCCCCAGGACAGGGTTGGAGACCACTGATCTAGAGTATATAACCCCCTGGAGCATGCTCAGTGCTTTAGTAGGAAAATGATAGAGGAAGAGACAGGAATCACTGCTAGAGATTCCTCCAGGATCCCAAAGTGAATGGGAAGGAGAAGCTGAAGAGCTGGTGTGGAGAGCAGCTGGAGATTCCCCCTAGAATTTCATCTTAGGAGAAAGAAATCCCTTCAGGATTTCAATCCCTATTGAGAAGTTTGGATCCCTCCAGGATCTTGAGGAAGAATAGTGGAGAATATTGTCTACTACTTATTGGGGTGGGCCTCTGCTCATCACTTTTCATATGTGGACTCTGATGGACTTCTAAGATTTTTGGACTTTAAACTTGACCAGTCTGAAGGGAAGGGTGTACCCCCGGTATCCCAAAGGCTTGGTTAAGGATCTTGTTGCCTGAGTGACCTGAAGAAGCAAGGGTAAGAAGAAATTGAGATATTTTGAAATAAGGACTCAAGGGGCTGACTCCTGCTGAGAATTTTCCCAGCTGTGAAAGAAGATGAAGAGTTTGACCAAAGTAGAGTTTTGTATGTTTTGTTCTTGGGAACTATTACCCTGCAGTTTTTGTGTCTGGGGATTTTTCTATCTTTTGATTGCTTTTATGCTGGAACCCCATTCCAATTACCTAACATTACAGGGTGAGAAACTTTTCTCCATGGATAATGGTGAAAGGGAAGTGAGACGAGAACTAACTCCTAAGATAGACAAATTGACAATAATATTCATTGGCATCATATTTCTAAATGCTATTTTTTATTTTTGGTATTATAACCTGGATCATCCTTTTTAAGTTACAGTAAAGACTGTTTCATTTGAACATCTATTACAGACTCGAGTGGTTTTTTTCTACCAGTTCACCTCTTTTTGCCTTTCTTTCTCCAGGTTTCTCCCAATTGTTCGGATCTTGGCTTCCTTGCTATTGTTCTTCACTATTTGGCACCTTCTGGAGAGTTTTGAGTTTAATTGTGAAATCATTACAGAGGTGGTGATATTCAATGCCAGGGATCCTGGAAGAAAAATCTTCCTCCCCATCTGGACCTGAACCTTGACACATAGCACTCCTAGTCTAAGATAAAACACCAAAACAGGAGATTAGCTACACACATTTGTTAGCAAGGTATATTTGTAGGTTTGTTTTTTTTTACTCTTTATTTTCCAGATTTTAAACATTTTATGTCAAACTGACAATTACGGAAATAAGACAACCAAACAAGTAGGCAACAACATATGTACCATTTGTTGTTGAATGAGACCACAATTGGGGTCTGTACCTTAAATACAAAAGAAATAAATGAAGAAAATGAACTCACTAATAACAATTATACTCTGCTACATCATAGACAAAAGTGGAAATGCTAAACTAAGGGGGTACAGTCAAGGGGCTTTCTCTGTTCTGCAAAAAACTCTTCTAACTGATCAGGATCGGCTGCAGCCTGACTCTGTTCCCCGGTTTGCTTACCGGAGATTTTCTTCCAGCTGATTTCCTCTTGCCTCTGCGTGACCCGGACGTCAGGGGTGGAGCCGGACGAGACGCCTACAAAACCGGCGTCCCTCAGACTCCCTATTGCTGCAGCCTGACTCTGTTCCCCGGTTTGCTTACCGGAGATTTTCTTCCAGCTGATTTCCTCTTGCCTCTGCGTGACCCGGACGTCGGGGGTGGAGCCGGACGAGACGCCTACAAAACCGGCGTCCCTCAGACTCCCTATTGCTGCAGCCTGACTCTGTTCCCCGGTTTGCTTACCGGAGATTTTCTTCCAGCTGATTTCCTCTTGCCTCTGCGTGACCCGGACGTCGGGGGTGGAGCCGGACGAGACGCCTACAAAACCGGCGTCCCTCAGACTCCCTATTGCTGCAGCCTGACTCTGTTCCCCGGTTTGCTTACCGGAGATTTTCTTCCAGCTGATTTCCTCTTGCCTCTGCGTGACCCGGACGTCGGGGGTGGAGCCGGACGAGACACCTACAAAACCGACGTCCCTCAGACTCCCTATTGCTGCAGCCTGACTCTGTTCCCCGGTTTGCTTACCGGAGATTTTCTTCCAGCTGATTTCCTCTTGCCTCTGCGTGACCCGGACGTCGGGGGTGGAGCCGGACGAGACGCCTACAAAACCGGCGTCCCTCAGACTCCCTATTGCTGCAGCCTGACTCTGTTCCCCGGTTTGCTTACCGGAGATTTTCTTCCAGCTGATTTCCTCTTGCCTCTGCGTGACCCGGACGTCGGGGGTGGAGCCGGACGAGATGCCTACAAAACCGGCGTCCCTCAGACTCCCTATTGCTGCAGCCTGACTCTGTTCCCCGGTTTTCTTACTGGAGATTTTCTTCCAGCTGATTTCCTCTTGCCTCTGCGTGACCCGGACGTCGGGGGTGGAGCCGGACGAGACGCCTACAAAATCGACGCCCTACCGGCGCACCGCAGCCGCCGGCGCGCCGCCAAGCCGTGCGCACCTAAGGGGCGCGCGGCTTTGCTCGGCTTAGCTTGGCGAGATTGGCGTTGGCAGGAAGGACTGTTCCTATTAAACTGCAGCCACGAGACTACGGGAAGGAAAGAAAAAGCTTCATATTTGTCAACTGCAAAAGGATCCTCGGTAAGACTTTGTCTTTATAGTAATTATCTAAATATTGGGCCAAGCTGAACCCTATCTTTGTCATGCCACATACAAAGAGAAAGGCAAAGCTGAGAGATTTATCCTCCACACCAGTGGTGGAAAATCAACCCAAAATAGAGGACTGTTTTGCGAAAGCCCTAATAGATACACCACGAGAAGAAGTTGCAGGAGGATCAATCCAGGAGCAGGGATTGACCATCCAGACACATGAAACATCATTAACCCCAGGTGCACCAGCGACACCAGAACCGCCAGTTGGGATTAAAATTGGGACCCCCCTTGGAGAAGAACCCAAACTTAGGTTGGATTTTTTATCAATTCAAGATCAGAGAGAAACAGATATTTCAATCTGTTCCTCAGAGAGCCCAATAGGGGGGTTCTAAAGATCAAATTGTCATTACATCTGGACAAACTATACCCACTCAGGTTCCAATGGAGGGAGGAGGTGGAAGTACTCAAGATGATTTCTTAACTGGGATCTCTATTATTACACCAAAAAATTTTTCCCTTGAAGAAATTGGTAATATGTTGGTTACGATGCAAAAATCTATAAATAAAATAGCTAACACGATGCAAGAAGTACTTAATAAGAATGTGGTTTTGCAATCTAAGATAGATAAAGTAGAAGATTCAGTAAAATCTACGCAGGTTAAAGTGAAGGTGTTAGATAATATTCAATTGAAATTAATCAAGTCTGAGAAAATTCATTCTGATAGATTGGAAGTAATAGAAAATCAGGTTAGGAGAAATAACTTAAGGATATTGAATTTTCCTTAAAGTCATTTATTAGCTCCATTAGACTTGTTTAAAAGTTACTTGGTTAATGTTTTGAAGTACTCTAATGAAGCTTTACCAGCAATTGCAAGAATTTATTATACACAGCAAAACCAGGGAATGGAAAGTCAAAAACAGGATAATCAACCAGAGTTAAATTTGTCTGATTTATTAGAAAAATCATTTGAAACAAATATTAACACGAGAGCTACCCTCATTGTTCAATTTTCTTTTCTAGCTGAAAGAGATTCATTATTGAGAATATATTTTAAACATCAGAAGGAGAATTTCTATGGTCAGAGTATAAGAATCTTCCCAGATATCTCACGAGAAACTCAAATTAGGAGAAAGGAATTTTTATTAATGAGGGGAGAAGCTCAAAAGAAAGGAATAAAATTCTTATTGAGATTTCCATGCTGCTGTATTATCATAAACCAAGGGAATAAATATGTATTTATTCAACCTACCCAGTTAAGAGCATATTTGGATGCTCACTCCTAAGAATCTCTATTGTGCTGGTAATGGAAAATTAAGGGTGAGAGTTGACATTTACTTGTTTCTATTTCTATGATAATCTGCTTCTAGAAGGTTATGATCCTTTCCGTATCCTCTTTATCTTAAGATTATTATTTCAATGATAATATTCACAGAAGTGATAATATAATTGTGTAACCGATTTCTTTGATTAACTTGATTACTGTGAAATGTATCTGCATTTTAAAAAATTCAATAAAAAAGATAAATTATAACTGATCAGGATCAAAGAAAAAATATTTAAGTGTACCAAGCTTAACGATATATTTGCAAGGAAATTGAAGAAGAAATGAAGAACCTATATCAATCACATGTTGGGGTTTTTTTTTAACATAAAGGCTTTAAGTCCTTGTTGACTTGCTTTAGTGACATCAGGAAATATTGTCCATGTTGGCCAAAACAAACTTTATCAGTAAGACGAAAGAATATTTTCATAGTCCATATTTTATCAGGCTCTAGGGCATAAATAACAAGCAAGGTAGCAAAACCTTGAATTTCAATCTGAGAATCTTGGAGCATAGCTGTTAAATTATCTGTAGGACTGGGTTGTAAAGGAAGGCTACTAGATGATGAAGGTACCCGTCTAAAGGATATATAAAAGGCTTTAGTAACAGGTGGAATTGAAGACTGAGGAACTTTAAGAACCTCAGTATAAAACTTCCTAAGCAATTCAATGGGGGAAATGGTAGCTGATTTAGAAAAATGTAATATTCTCAAATGCAATTTCCTAGAATTATTCTCTAAAGCTTCTAATTTTCCCTGGTGAAATTCCTGGCCTTTAATCAGACCCACAACACTTTTACCCAATAACTCACACTGTTTCTCCAAAAGAGAAATATGTTGTGTGTTCCCCTTTATAATTTGGTCTTGCTCCAAAACCTGGTTTCGAATTTGGCCAACAACTGCAATCACATTGTCAAGTTTAGATCCTAACGATTATTCCAAACCCTTGATAGCAGTCCAAAGTGTCTCCATAGTTATCTGCGCAGGTCTCCCAGGAAGACTGGCTGATGTCAAATTACGAGAAACAGGGAACCCCAAAATGTCATTGGTTGGCCCAACTGAAACCTGAGAGATCGTCAAAACAGGTTCCCCCACCACAGGAGAACCACTCAGAACATTTTGAAAATGTAACTGATTCATCTGAGAACCTGATGAAGGCACAGACTCTAATCCAGTTGGCAAACAGAGGTCAGACGGGCTGAGGGAGATGGAATTCATGGGAGAAGCAGGAGGAAACCTTGTGCCAAGCTGAACTAGCCCTGAAGAGGGTACTAGAACTCAGGGGCTGCATAAATCCCACGATAGTCGGTTGGAACATAGAAGAGGGAACTGGAGGATTTGAAGGGGGATATTGAACAGTTCCCTTTCTCTTCTTCCCCATATGACCAGGAGGGAAAGCAAACCAAAGAAAAATCAAAGGAGGAGATGCTTACTTGGAGGAATCTTCCAATAAAAGGCAGCAGAACAGCAACCAGAAACTTCACAAAGTTGCACAACAATAATGGCTGCACGCTGCTGCAGGCTGAAAGTTACAGGCCCCTCCTGGCGTCCCAGGTTGATGATGTCAGATGCTCGGGACAACCAGGGAAGGAGCCACCATGGGGCTAGAAATGGAAAAAAGAAAACTCCCAGGCAGTTCAAGGCTCCCAGCAGGTAAATCAAGTGGCTCTCCCCTCTGCAACCCCATATATTTGTAGTTTGCTTTTATTTACCACATACCCAAATTATATGCTAAATACCCAATACATTTTGCTCAGTCTTGTAATCATGGGTTCTCAACTCAATCTTTGGTCCATACCTTGCCAGTCAGGTTTTCAGGATTTCCACAATGAGAGGTAGATTTTAAGAGCCGCGCTCAGGCGCACATATGGACACGGCAATTTTAAAACATACGCACATGTTTTAAAATCTGCTATTTATGTATATGATTTCATATTGATGCGCGCATGGTGGGGGGTTTTTACTAGACATACACGCTGATGCTAGAGCCCATGGGCACAGTTGTTTCAAAATCAATGAATCCAAAGAAGTTTATTAGCTCAGTACTAAAAAATAGGTCAGGCTTTTTGTCTAAAATCAAAGAAAATATAATTTCTGACTTATTAATCACAGAAAAAGCATTAATATAAAATATATGTAAAGGCTCAACAGGACATGATAGAATTTCTCGACTCACTAATGGTACATGCACTAGCACCAAATGATCACCTCTAACGAGAGGCTGCCTTCTAAACAGAAGGCAATCATAATGACCACGTCCCTAAATTGTTGATATATAAGCAACCATCAAAGGCTAGAAAACAAAGTTCCAAAAAACAAACAGTTCTATAATGCTATAAAAAAAATCTAAAATCTACCAAAATGTCCAATAAAGAGTCCAGCGAAGGGACCAGCAAAGGGGCAGGCCCTTTGCATATGGCCCTTCACCAGCAGCCTGCAACTGGCGGACCTGCCGGTAGCATGGCCCTTTTGAAAGGGAGCAGGTTGCTTGTTGATGTCGTCTTGCTGCAGGGGCAGGGCTGACAGGTAGCCAGCAGCATCTAAAGTGCACAGTGCAATAAGGAACAGTTACTCTGTGCCAACAGCATGGCCCTTCTGTGGCATTGCTGCCATGCTTAATGTTATGGGTATGGTAGACTTCAATAGTGTCACTCTCATGCCTCCAGCACTGTGGGAAATGGAAGAACATTTTCACTTGCTGTAGTTCCATTCATGTGTGATACACATTGGTGTGGTCACCAAATTCCCAGGATTCCTACATCCTATCCCAGTTGTTGATTGGTAGCAATTTTGCAGCAGGCAAGTATGACAACAACTGCTGTTGGGTAAGTACTGTATATGGCTGGCAGATATGTCTTTCAGGTACTTTTATTCTGTCAGAAGACCTGTACTCTGCACACCTTGTCCCTGGATTCCAGAGCACCCCTTTTTCACTTGCATCCTGAGGGCACAAGAAACTGCATACTCAGGACTGAGGGCACTGTAATAATCAGTCCTGTCAGCCTGAGATCTCTTTTGTTCTCTAAATTTAAAACACATTTTAAAGTATTTTTTTCATTCAACGCACAGTTAAGCTGTGGAATTTGTTGCTGGAGGATGTGGTCAAGGTTAATAGTATCTTGGGTTTGAAAAAGATTTGGAATTGTTTCTGGACAGCTCCATCAACAACGGTTAGCCAGGCAGGTGTGGGAGCTGGCGCCTCTTGCATCTGGGAAGGGCAGTGGATCTTCCCTTTGGGATCTGCTGGGTGCTTCCAGGTGACCCAGATGTTGGCCATTGTTGGAGAAAACATGCTGGGTTCAATGAACCACTGGTCTGACCAAGTATGGCATTTCTTATGAATGAGGGAGAGCAGGGTTTTGTTCTACTTCTGGTAGAGACATAGGAGATGCAGATACAGACAGCTGGATTTAATAACTAAGGAGCCTGAATTCTCTGCCCAGATTAATGGAGGTTTAGGTCTCATTCAGAGTACAATGCTCTCAGTATTGGCATTCAGGGTGTGGTGTACACTGACAACCAGGCCAAAAAACAGAGAGGCCTCCAGAGAGACTGGCATCACTCTTTCCAAAGCTAATCTTTAACAATTGGATTCCTCTTGCCTCCAGACATGCCTCTCTGCCCTTCCCTTTCTGCCTTAATCTCATAAGGCTGCAACTGATGGAAATGTGGAGGTAGAATATCCCTGTAAGGGAATCCCATGGTTTAGCACGAGAGGGGCACCATACGGGGAGGAACTAATTATCAGCTCTGCACAAACAGCAGGGCACAATTAACCTTAAAATTATTACTCATGTACTTAATACTGATAATTTCTATGCTTAAAAAATAAAATATGCATCCCATCATAAAGTCATTTTAAACATCAATGTTTAATTTAAAGGTTTTAATGTAAAAGTGTCTTGGTTTATATACTTACTGTGTAGGTTTACTGTAACCCACTGAGCTCTGTGGATCAGCGGGCTATACATTTTATCAATATATAAATAAATGATCTTTTTCATACTGTTTTCTTCTGAATTGTTAAGATTCTTCATGCTCAGAGGGGAAGATTTTTAAAGAAGCGCGCGCGGGGTACATTTGCGCGCACAAATGTACACCCGATTTTATAACATGCACGCGCTGCCTCGCACATGTTATAAAATCCAGGGTCGGCGCACGCAAGGGGGTGTATACTTGTGCACCTTGCGCGCGCCGAGCCCAAGGGGAGCCCCGATGGCTTTCCCCGTTCCTTCCAAGGCCGCTCCGAAATCGGAGCGAAATCGGAGTGGCCTCGGAGGGAACGTTTCGTCCGCCCCCCCCCCCACCTTCCCCTATCTAACCCACCCCCCAGCCCTACCTAAATCCCCCCTACCTTGTTTTACTTACTTACACCTGCCTCTGGCAGGTGTATCTTGCACGCACCAGCCGGCTGCCGGAGGCCTCGGTCACCCCCAGACTGCCCCTGGATCGGCACCACGCCCACGACCCCGCCCCTTCCCGCCCCTTTTTCAAAGCCCCGTGACATACGCGCGTCCCGGGGCTTGCGTGTGCCGCCGAGCCTTTGCAAAATAGGCTCGGCGCGCGCAGGAGGTTTTCGGGGTTACGTGCGTAACCCTTTTAAAATCTACCCCAGAGTGTACAGTAAGGGTTGATCCTAGTGGGATACAGGTCTCAGGACAAATCTGCCTGTGCTGCCCAGAGGCACAGCCAGACCTGAATTTTTATTGAGGGGGTGGTGGGGGCAGCCCAAGTTTAACAAGGATGGACACTGTCACCAGCCCCTTGCCCCATCCCCATCCCATGCGGGTCTTCAGGGAAGTGGCTACAAAATACTTTTCATTTCTGGCAACAGTCTGCATATCCTGACTTTTCACTCTCTCCCTGTCCTTTGCCTTCTGGCTCTCACTCTGCCTCTGGGGTTAGGCAGCCACTTTTTACAAGCCTTAATCTCTCAGGCTGCTGAAGAGCAGCTATGTAAATGGCCTTCCACCCAGCCCTCCCATAACTCACTTTTGAGGGGCTGAGAGGAGAGGGGATAAATAATTACCTGCCAAAAGTAAACATAAAGACTTTGATAACCTGGAACTTGTACATGTCCAGCCCCAGGGCAGTGGTGTTTCCCTGTTCAATTTACCCCCTTTAAAAGCTCAGAGACTCATGGGCTGGCAGCGATTCCAGATCCTCTAACTGCTGCACCTTTAAGGGGTTGACTTAGGACAATACATGAGCCTGTTGCGAAGGGTGGGGGAGCCAAAATGAGGTGTTTGACCCCCACCCACTCACCCCCAGGTGCGATCCTTTCTATTCTCAACACCGCCATGCCATGATCCTCTCCCGTGGACAGAAGGAGAGTAGTTGCTTATTATCTGCATCTGCTGGCTTCAGTCTGAAGTCTGAACATTTAAGGGTCGATTTTAAAAGGGGTGCATGTGTGTCCATGAGTGTGCAGTTCTCGGCGTGCGCATATGGGCGCGCCAATTTTATAACATATGCGTGTCGGCTTTTTCATGTCCATGCATGCGTTTTCCGGATGGGTGGCCTCCTCCGTGGCAGGAGGGAGGGAGATGTTTTCAATTACGTTCAGCAATGCAATCGGGCTTTTTCCCAGTTCCCTCCCAGTCCACTCCCTACCCCGTACCTAACCTTCCTCGATTTTCCCCTCTTCATCCGACCCCTAAATTTACCCTAGCTATCTCTTTTTTTGTTGTTGTTTTTTAATTTACCTGCTCTGAAGAGCAGAAGTAAGTTTCGCACTCCAGCCGCCTACTGGCACGCACTTCCCCGGAACAGCATCTAATGGCGCTGTCCCAGCCTGCCCCTCCCTGCCCAGACTCCACCCCCCACTTGCCTTTTTCTTCTGGCCCGGCACTTCTGTGCATATCGTGAGTTATGCGCATGGCCGGGCCCTTTCAAAAATGTGCGCAGCTCACGCAGGGCCAGCCTCACGCATAGCCCCCAGATTTTACGCATGCAGGGGTTTTAAAATTCAGTAGTGCATTCAGGACCCTGCATGTTCAGACTTCAGATTATAGCTGACAGAAGAGACAGATGCAGGTAAGAAGAAACTTCTTTCTTCCTTCTGGTGAAAGAGTGAAGATCATAGCCAATAAACTTTAAGGATGAAGATCAAATTGCAGGGCCCATGGCACAGTACATGTACATAGTCTACTAGCTTGGGGCAGAATCATAGGATGGATTTGTTTCACTTAGAACCTCATTTGAATCTGGAAGGAACACAACATAGCTCTGGTTATCCAAATCATAAGTTACTTCTGGCGTAAATGTATTTTGGGTTTCTTTCATAAACTGTCTTACTCAGATTAACAAAAGTTTGACCCAGCACAAATAGAACTTCCCTGTCTTTCATTGCATTCTATCCTTATTTTTTACCCAAATCTGTTTCAGGGGTAAATGGCACTCCAGCCAGTGGTTAGTCTCTCCTCCCATGATGTGGCCGGAGGGAATCCAGCTTCCTGCCCACTGGAAACTCAGAGCCTTGTTCTCTTTCCACCAATCCTCTACTCCAAGGGTGGCCAACCTGTGGCTCTTTCATGTGCAAAATAAGGCTCTTGCTCTCTTGTCCCAGTGGCAACTGGGCAGCCCTGCAGAGGGCAGAAGATGGGCTGAAGCAGAGACCATAGCACAGAAAGGAAGAGAAGATCCAGTTAGCTGCCTGCCACAACCTCCCCATCCTGTCGATGCGCCAATCTATCTGCTGCCTGGAATAGAGAATTCTTCTCTATTGTGCTGTCTGGAGGGACTTCATTTTACTGCACTCCCAGGATTTGGAACTCAGCTGACAGCAGAAAGTGGAATGAAGTCACTTGGAACGCCAGTCAAGTCACAATGATTTGTCCCAAGGGAAAGGAGAGTAAATGCTGAAAGGGAATGAAAGGAGATGGAGAATGGGGTGAATGCAGGTGATAAATGCTTGTGCAGCCAGTGTGAGAATTGATAAATGTGGGGGAAGTGACGGGTGTGAATACTTGGGAGAGAAGAGAAATGCAAGGGGGTGAATATTTCTGAGGTGAGTGATGCAAAAAGGGTTGAATGTTGAAAGAGTTGAGGAAAGGGGTAAATGTTGGAGGAGATAAGGAAGAGATGAATGTAAGCTTATTCCTCCCCAATGTCTATGCTGCCATGTGTTCTGCAGGAGGCGTGAGGGGACCAGGGCCTGTGTGGGTGGAACAGAGAGAGCGAGAGAGGGCTGGAAGTGAGGTTGCATGAGAGCCATAAGGGAAGGAAAATTGTATGTAACATAGTGTGGGGAGAGAGCTAGAGATGGGGTAGAAAGGGTTCAAATGAACTGGGGAAAAGGCAGTAAAGGCATGAATGAAAACCATAGAGGGAGAGTGCATGTGAATGTAAGCCAGAAGTGATGATGGCGGGGTAGAGAAAGAGGCAGGAAGTGGAGGGGTTTGGGGTACTGGTGCTGGGCAGAGGGTAGGGAAGAAGAGAGAGAGATGCATGGCAGGGTAGAGACAGAGAGAGTGGGGTCAGGGGGAAAATGAGGAGTTGTGGGATACTGGGCAAAGAAGGGGATATAGGGATAGAGTAGCACAAGAGGTGGGGTGGGCCTCTGTCTTTGCTTGTCTGCAGGGTGGAGGGTGTTATGCCTGGGCTGCTGAGAGAGGCAGGTGTGAAAAGAGTGGGGAGAAGCATATATGGTGAAGTGTGTCATTTACCTTATTTGGTGATGTGCCTCTTATAGGACTGGCGAGGACAGGTTGAGATTAAGAGACTGCTGGAAGGACAGATGGGACTGAGAGAGAGACTGATGGGGACAGAATGGGGGGATATATATATAGAGAGAGAAAGACTAGTGGGAACATTGAGAGAGGGAGAAGGACCCATCCCTGTTCCTCCTGGTCTCTTGAAAATGTGAGGCTCTTCGGTACTGTACATTCTGGTTTCTTGGCTCTTGGTCTGTGAAAGGTTGGTCACCACTGCTCTAGTCCCTGCACACCTCTCTCCTCTGCCTTCTGCAACCTTTCGGTTCGTTAATCAGTTTTTTAAATTGTGTGCTGCTTTGTATCTACAGAGCTCCACGTGCTTCAGACAGCTGATGCAAAAGAGAGGCACTGTGGACAGAAAGGCACTGCACTTCTCCCTTGGTGGGCCCTGCACTTTGTACCTGACTTCCCACAACTTCCAACAGCCCGAGGTTTATCATTGAAATAATCCCCGCAGGAGCACAACTGAGGTGGGGAAAAAATAGCTTTCAACCCATTCCGGTCCTTCTGCAGCCTCAGGGGGAGAGAAGGACAGATGTAGAATCTGATCAAGCACCGAAGAATTTCTTCTCAAGAAATGTAATCTTATTTTCTACTGAATGTAATTAGTTACATCATTGACACAGGCATAATATTGTAGAAAATCAAATCTTGACTTTAGATTCTTGGCATGATAAATTGTGCATGAAGCAGCACACCAGAACAGCCAGTTGTATTGTGTGTTACCAGTTTGCTGTGTGAACTATTAGAGTAAATTATTAGAGTAAACTTTAGGTAAATTGTAGATCGGGAATACTTAGAGATGGGTTAATAAAAGATCATGACTGGGTATTTTGCCAGTTTTTTCCTCCAGATTAACTTACCGGTAGTTAATTCTATTTATTTATTTATTTACTCAATACGAATCCATGAAGTCAAGCTATGGCTGCCTCATTATGCAAGTTACAAAAGTTAATAATCCAGCTCTTAGTTTTTAGACTGGACACTTCTCTACATTTTGTGACATGGTTTGTATCTCCTTCACAAGAGCACAATCGGTTAACTTAAATCCCAAGTAATGGAGGCTGGCTGCACCGTGGCCTTTGCATGTCCTGAATATTTCTAGCAGGGACCATTCTCGTCATGTTAGTTCAAAGCCAGAAAGTTGATGAGTGGGCTTTAACAGAAGAAACTTGTTTGTGATTTCTGTGATTCCCATGTCATCATCCAAAGGGTATCCACAGACAGATCATGGTCAGGGAAATTAAGCTATAAGGGGCATCCTGAGGAAAGGCACCCTTTAGGTGTGTTAATCAAGTCATTGTAGACTGGTAAAACATAATGGGCCGGATTTTAAAAGCCCTACGTGTGTAAATTCTCTGGATTTACGTGTGCCAGGCCTAAAGCCCCGGGGCACGTCTAAGTCCCAGGGCTTTAAAAAAGGGGCGGGCGGGGGCAGGGTGGGGCCAGAGGCCTCCGGCACAGCAGCCATTTGCCGCTATGTCGGAGGATCGCGTGGCAGCAGGGTGCCGGCGCGCGCAACGTCCGCCTGCCTGGAGGCAGGCGCAAAATGTAACATAGAGGTTGGGGGGATTAGAATAGGGCTAGGGGGTAGGAAGGTTAGGGGAAGGGCTGGGAAGGAAGAGATGGGGGAAGGGAAGTTCCCTCACAGGTGCTCCGAAATTGGGTGAAGGCCGCGGGCATCGGCATACACAGGATGCACAATTGTGCACCCCCTTGTGCACGCTGACCCCTGATTTCATAACATGTGCGTGCCTGCATGCACATGTTATAAAACCAGACGTCCATGTGTGCGCGCCTGCGCGCTTCTTTGAAAATCTACCCCAATGATTTCAACTATCTTTTATTTCACATGGAGGCATGTTTCTCTTATGTAGGTTCAGGATCTAACATGCTGACATAATTGTATGCTCCATCTGAGCATAGACAATAAGTCTGTGTTGCATAGGCTATAAAAATTGGGAAGTGCATTAAGAGCAGGGGTCCCCAAACTCGGACCTTGAGGGCCGCAGTCTAGTTGGATTTTCAGGATTTCTGAAATGAATATGCTTGATATCTATTTCCACACAATGGAGGCAGTGCATGCAAATAAATCTCATTATTAGGAAGGGAATGGTTAATAAAACAGAAAATGTCATAATGCCTCTGTATTGCTCCATGGTGAGACCACACCTTGAATACTGTGTACAATTCTGGTCGCCGCATCTCAAAAAAGATATAATTGCGATGAAGAAGGTACAGAAAGGGCGACCAAAATGATAAAGGGGATGGAACAGCTCCCCTATGAGGAAAGGCTGAAGAGTTAGGGCTGTTCAGCTTGGAGAAGAGACGGCTGAGGGGGGATATGATAGAGGACTTTAAGATCATGAGAGGTCTTGAACGAGTAGATGTGACTCGGTTATTTACACTTTCGGATAATAGAAGGACTAGGGGCATTCCATGAAGTTAGCAAGTAGCACATTTAAGACTAATCGGAGAAATTTTTTTTTCACTCAACGCACGATGAAGCTCTGGAATTTGTTGCCAGAGGATGTGGTTAGTGAAGTTAGTGTAGCTGGGTTCAAAAACAGGTTTGGATACGTTCTTGGAGGAGAAGTCCATTAACTGCTATTAATCAAGTTTACTTAGGGAATAGCCACTGCTATTAATTGCATTAGTAGCATGGGATTTTCTTGGTTTTTGGGTAATTGCCAGGTTCTTGTGTCCTGGTTTGGCCTCTGTTGGAAACAGGATGGTAGCTTGATGGACCCTTGGTCTGACCCAGCACGGCAATTTCTTATGTTCTTATGTGGTGATCCTGAAAATGCAACTGGTTTACAGCGCTTGAGGATCAAGTTTGGGGACCTCTACCTAAGAGGGTAATTTTCAACAGCCTAAAAAAGCTTAAAGTCTGTATGTACAAAGTAACCACAAACTTTAGTCCAAATTTTCTAAGTAGATTTATGCATATAAGTCTGTTTTGAAAATTATTGGGTTGTGCCAGTATCTGCTTGGACCTATGAGCAGGAAGTTACACCTGCTTCCAAGCAGGCGTAACTTCCTGCATGCATACTCGCATACTCACCCACCCCCACCCTCGTGGCATCATCCTCTTTTTGATCTCTCTTTCCCCACAGCATACTTCCTCTTGTGGCATCTCTCCCAGAGTCCCAGGTATCCTCAGGTCCCAAGGTATCTCTCCCCAACACACAGCATGCCATCTATGCCATTATACCTCCAAAGTCCCCCATGGCAGCATAGCTGTCCAGCCATCCATCCCTCCAGACCTAGATTTAGCAAATGTTGCTTACCTGATGTAACAGGTGTTCTCACAGGACAGCAGGATGTTAGTCCTCACAAATGGGTGACATCGAGGATGGAGCCCTGTACGGAAAACTTTTCTGTCAAAGTTTCAACAAGCTTTGACTGACACTGGCACACTGGGTGCACTGAGCATGCCCAGCCTGCAATTATCCCTGTGAGCCACAGGTGTCTCCCTCAGTCTCGTCTTATAGCTAAAAAGCGCAAGCGAAACTAAAATAAAAGTATACAGACCCAACTCCGCGGGGTGGCGGGCGGGTTTCGTGAGGACTAACATCCTGCTGTCCTGTGAGAACACCTGTTACATCAGGTAAGCAACATTTGCTTTCTCACAGGACAAGCAGGATGGTAGTCCTCACAAATGGGTGAGTACCGAGCTGAGGATGCCCGGGAATGCACCAGATACACCGCAGATGCGCAAAGGCGTAACGACTGAGGTGGAAATGGGAACGGAGGGCATCCGCAACACCATAATGGGTTCGTGGAAGGATGTTGGGTAGTGAATTGAAAAAAGTAAGAGTAGGCGGACTGGCCAAACATGGAGCATGCCGGCTAGTCAAATGTAAGCAATAATAGGCTGCGAAGGTATGGAGAGGACTCCAGGCTGCAACCTGATAAAAAAGTACAAGCAGCAGTAACCAAAGGGAAGCTGTTAAGGCTAAGACGGACACAACAGTATGTGGATACCCACAGTGTTGTAGTGAAATGTCTGCTTGTTGGTAGGAAAGGAAATATAGACCACTTAATCAGAAGGATTAGGTCTGTGTGGCCACTGGAAGTAGCAGCTTGACCCTTGCATGAAGGAAAGAGTCAAGTGGAATTCACATGGAATGCAGTGCAATGTAGATAGAATGTAAGCGCAGCATTACTGTCCAGGAATGTGGAAAACCCACTCTCTCCCTAGGGCGAGAGAGAGAGGTTAGGAAAAATTAATAGAGTATTTCCTGAGGAAAGGAGATACAACATCTACCTGAAAAGGATAGAAAGTTGAATGCGTAGAACTACTCAGTGGCAGAGGAACGGAGTCAGGTGAGTATGGAAAGAGTGCATAACTCACGGACCCTGCTGGCAGGAATGACATTAAGAGGGAAAGAAGTTCCCTTGCCAAACTGTGGAAGAGAGGAATGGAAAGGCTCAAACGTAGAATGTATGAGACTTATAAGGAGAATATATATGTTCATTCCGTGATTAGAGAAATAGAGGCGGCTTGATCAGTGGATAATCCATGGTAAGCCGACTCAGAGAGGATTACCGAAAACGGGAACCCAACTCCCAAAACGATACACCTCCTAAGAGAAAGGTGTATCTATGTGGAGGATGTCTGGAGAACAGAATCCGAGGGAGTAAGAAAAAATGGTGGAAAAGTAAAAGGGGTAATACCTCTTTTTTTTTTTTTTTTTTTTTTAGCGTCAGGAGGTAAAGCCTGCCATATTAAACGGCAAGATTTATGTTTAGAAGGTTTTGTGACGCTACCAGAACCTAAGAACATCAGTAAGTCTATGATTTGGGACTGACTGGTGAGGGAATAAAAGGTTACTGATATGATGGATTGAGAAGTATGGGAAGTATACTGATCTCAGTCAGGGAGTGGGGAAAAGAATACTGAACCCCATCCCAGTTCAACATTAGAAGAATGCTGGCTACGAGAGGCAGCAGAAGAGATATATTGAAGAGGCCTTTGATGGAAGAAAAGGCAGCTAAGGGAACGCATAGGAAACATGTGCAGGGAGCAGAACCTGTGCATCGTATGGAATGATGCAGACGCCGAGGAAAGTTTAGTTAAACTCAGCGTTAAAAGATTTGCCCTGTACACATGTAATTGAGACCATTCGAGAGGATAGAACCTACGTGGAGAAGGTCAGATAGAGCGTTCATTAAATCTCTTAGATATGTGGCCCAAGGACGCATGAAGTGAACAAGGGCTAAGGGTAGAGCTGCGCAGCTGTCTAGCAGAGCAGCTAAGAGGTAATGCGTGCTTATGAGTTGGAAAGCACATTGTCCCTATGCTGTCTGTCTGTATGCACAAAGAATTGTTGCAAAAGCAGTATTGGAAGGCATAAGGGCATAACTCATGGGTGCAACGTCCAGGAAGTTTATGAGAAACTATGCTGGAGTGCAATAGATGCATAATGGGTTGACAGCTTTCAGGAGAAACTTTATAACTCTAAGGAATTGCAAGCATGAGTCGAAGGAGACTAGGTCCTAGTTCGAACTGGGATAAGAATCAGGGACGAAAGCAATGAAACCACTTAGGTCCATTGAGTATAGAATGTCACTGAATATAACCCATAGCAGTTTTGAATTATGAGAAAAATGCATAGTGGGAAGAAACCCCATAGCCCAACCATGAAAAGTTGAAAGGCTGAGGTTATGGAAAATATGCGCAGGGACATATAACAATGTATCAGAATGTCTGTGCGCATGCTGGACAAGAGGGTCTTAAGACTGTGGTGTCCAGAAGTGTTACAGAAGGGATTTATGGCAGTGACAGTAATCCCAGTTAGTAAATGTATAGTGAGTCCTGAAAAAAGTGAGAGCTCCTTGCATGTACTGAAAGTGGTTAGCAGTAGTCTATGCAAGGAAAGTGAATGATGTTACACTCCGCAGAGAAAAACAGCATTCACCAACAGTGATGCAAGAGACAGTTCACTTACCGAAGCTGGTGCCAGCGGCAGAGCTTGGGGTTGTAATGTTGACTCACCATAAAGCACATAGAAACATTAAAATAATGTACTTACTGCAGTATGGAGTGATGGTAACCAAAGATACCATTGTACCTGTGACGTCTAAAGAAAGTTGGATTTTCTTAGGTCCAGGATGTGCGGAGAGTAACTATTTTCTGTTAAAAGAAAGAATAGTGCAATTAAAACTCCCCAACCCCCCTCCCTTCTCCCCTCTGCACTTCGTAGCGCCTGGGGGAGTGTACCGGGACTTTGGTACAAGGTGGGGTGGCCGCTCTGATATCTGACCAGATGGGAGACCAGGAGGTGTCCCAATGGAGGATATCATGTAGGCTCCTGCAGGTGTGTGAGCGGTAAGTGGTACCCGCATTTCTGTATGCTGTACAAGGAGACACTGAGACCTGTGGCCAGGCCTCAAGGTGGACTTGTACATGGGGCAATGGTTGCTGAATCTCATGTTTAGCAGATCAGCCAATGCAGCTGGACCTTGGTTGGGAGGGAACTAAGAGTCAGAGCATTGGTCGGCACAGGGACTTGTTACTGACAAGAGAAGAAGCCCTGCTGCAATCCCAAGAAGATAGAGGGGTTCTCCTGATATTGTGGCTAACATAGCTAACATAGCGATATGTGACACTAATACAGTTCTAAAAGGCACATGACCCAGAACTTTTCGAACCACGGTCCGAATGGGAGAACACAACTCTATGGGAATGCCGCCGAAGCGGGTACTTACCATCCGACGTGGATCGCCGCAAGACGAGCCGGTGAAGATTGTTGACTCCGACGGTCTCCGGAGTCCTCGAGGGTAAGGCCGGGGACGTAAACGTCCATCTCGCTCTGAAACCCGGTATGGTGGCACAGGTACAGAGGAGACAGGCCAGGCGTGAGTGGCGTTTAGACTGCTAAGTGTAACAGATGGCCATAGTCCCACACCACTTGACGGTGGGGCACGCCAGGAACAGAGGAGCCCTAACGGAACTCATGTTCCCTTCCCTCGTCACAGCGGCTCGATGTGTCGTGACGCCAATGCAGAAGCTGTCGGACCTGGATCCGGAAGTTCTGGATCACCAAGGACTGCCAAAACTGTAGGAACAGTGCTGATGGCAGTGGTGATGTCGCTCTGCCCGAGCGTTGTCCAGCCTGGAGAAGGATGGCACCGATGTGCTGGATGGCGTCAGCGGCAGACGATCACGATGTCGGCGATGATGGGTGCCACGGTGCTCGGCCCGGTCTTTCCCCAGCGCCGAGATGGAAGCCCTCGTCGTCCTGGAAGGCGATCGATGACAAACTGTCAGCACGCCTGCTCTGCTCCTGACACAATGGAGTGTCTTAAGCTAATACGGGGCTTAAAAAAGAACCCAAAGCGTGGAGCAATGTGAGGAGGCGAGGGTATTATGTGGCGGTGCTATGTCGGTATTGACGATATTGAAGGCAACCTAAGGGGCTTCGAGGATATCATCAAAATGGGTATGAAAAATCGTCGATGACTGGCCAGGAGAATGATGACAGTGACGGGCACTGACAGCAGTGGCATAGGTATCTTTGAAACGATGTGGAATCGAATAATCGAAAAACATTGCCGTTATTGAAAAAGATACCGGCATCGACTGAGTCGAAGTCGAATCAATAGGGCGTCAAGGACACCGAAGGAAAACGGAGGTGTCGAGGGCATCGATGCATGGAGGCGGGCATTTATGCCGTTTGTGGCATGGCCACAGGCATCAACTATAGGGTCACAGACGTTGACGGTATCGATTTGGACAGACTCAGATTTCCAAGTGTACATGGCATCGGTGCCCCAGACACGTGTGTCGGTGGCATCGATATGGACACGTATGGAATCGATGGCATGGATCTCCCAGTCGATGAATTCCATCCCGGCATCAACGCCAGTCCTGGAATCGGCATGGGCATCGATGCCAGCCATAAGGCTGGCATTGGCATCAACGCCCATCCACGGAATCGAGCCGGCATGGATACCCACTGATGGGACCCACCTGGGCATCGAATTTCACCGATGGGAGCAGCCTGGCATCGACTGCCCTCGATGGATGCATTCTAACATAGATGCCCATGGATGAAACACCTGGGCATCGGTGTCCATCGATGCAAAAGGACCTGGCACCGATGCCATCGACGGACAGCCATCCGGCACCAATGCCATCGACGGACAAGCCATCCGGCACCGATGTCCATCGATGGGGACCATCCGGCACCGATGTCCACCGATGGGGACCATCCGGCATCGATGCCCACCGACGAATCGATGTGGCACCGATGCCCACCGATGGAAAAGGGCTGGACATCGATGGGGAGGATGGGGCATCGATGGCATCCCCAAAAGGGGGGGTGGCATCGATGAAGTGACCCTGGGATCGTTAAAAAGTGTCTCGGGCAGCGGTGGCGGCGACCCGAGTATGCATGGCAGTGACTAACAGCGTGTGCGTCAATGGCATGCATCCGGGTAGGGACGGCACCGAGGAAGCCCAAGGAAAAAAACAGTGCGTAGGAGGAAAAAGCCTGGTAGCACTGAAAAGCAAAAAACATGGATAAAGGCATCAGGGCACCGTGGGGGGAGGGGCGCTGATGACATATAAAAGCCCAGGGCGGTTTAGGAGGGTCCCGGTGTAGCGATAGGGTATCGACTGCGTGAGGATACCAGGGAACGAAGGACTTGAAGCTACAGAGGTCCTAAAGTTAAGGAAAAAATCCCTACCCCACTAGCATAAGCAAGCAGAGTGTCACAGAGATACTCGCAAGCTGTTTAAAGCTAACTGAAAAATGGGGGAAGGGAAGGCTTCAGTCAGTTAACAGCCTTAAGATAGTGACAGGAACCGACCGAAAAATAAGAATTAGTACTCACCGAGCGTCGTAAAAACGTACGCGGAGGGAGACCTGTGCAGGGAAAAGTGTTTTTTGAAGTGAAAAGTTAAGTGTTTCCATGAGGTAATTAGTTAAAAAATCCTCACAGAGCTCCAACCGCTATGCTGACTGCAGAGCGGAAAAAAGAAGACTGAGGGAGACACCTGTGGCTCACAGGGATAATTGCAGGCTGGGCATGCTCAGTGCACCCAGTGTGCCAGTGTCAGTCAAAGCTTGTTGAAACTTTGACAGAAAAGTTTTCCGTACAGGGCTCCATCCTCGATGTCACCCATTTGTGAGGACTACCATCCTGCTTGTCCTGTGAGAATATGAGGTCCTCATGCAGGAGTCAGAGTTTTTCTACTGCACCACAGCTGATGTTTAATGATAACTATAATAGGTACTTGAGCACATATGATGAAGTGTGTCATTTACCTTATATGGTGACGTGCCTCTTATAGGCATCGTTTAACATTGGCTGTTGTGTAGGCAGAGGGGATCCAATGCCCATCCTGCCCATGAAGGTACCACCCCTCTGGAATGGTAAGATCTGGATTTGGAGGTGGGGGTGAGTGAGGGAGGATGTTGTGCCTATGGGGGAATGGCTCCGGGGGTGCTGTGGGGGGATGGGGGGTGGATGCAAGAAAGCGAGAATTCCTTGGATGGGATGCCACAAAGGAGAGAATACTGTGCTGCCGGGGGATTCCTAGGGCTCAGGGGAGGCTGATATTACTCATTGGGTGGAGGGCTTTAGAAGGAGGAACTTTTTATGTTGTTGGGCTATCTGATTACTAGTGAAAGGATGTGTTAGCATGGGGGATTTTGTCAGATAGCTGGTGTGTATGGTAGCTTTTTGCTTGCCATGAACATTAATATAATGGCCATGCTAGCTGGACAAAAATTCATGTGATCCAAGTCCCAAATTTTGGTTGTGATGCTACTAGTAGTTGTATACTTGCCAGGTACTTGTGACTTGGATTGGCCACTGTTGGAAACAGGATGCTGGGCTTGATGGACCCTTGGTCTGACCCAGCATGGCAACTTCTTATGTTCTTATCCTATAACTTTTTCTCTAAATTCTCATTTAATCGTAGTCATGGGTGGATGGCTTTTGTAGAAAAGCTGTAATGGTTGAGATGCTATAAAGAACCGGGATTGCTTGTACGCAAGGTTGCTTGGGGGGTTGTTCTTAGTAGGATCATGTGACTTATTCTAGAGATTTGCAATTGCTGCAGATTTATACTGCAACACCATTACCTCCATCCCCCACCCTAGAAGATCAAATAAAGTTACAAGTTGGAACTGTGCTGTACTGTGTGAGATTTACTTTTGCGAATCCCAGGGTGTGGGGCTGACCGAGAAGAGAGTCTAAGAAGGAATGTTGAAGGTCCACAATGGGGGGGGGGGGGGGGGGGGGGGGGAACGGGACAGTTTAGATGGCCACAGTAGGAAAAAAGGTTTTGGTTTTCCTTTCCCTATCCTACAAAACATTATAAATCATTGCCTTCTGAGCTAAGCGCAATTCTAAATTTTACTCAACCATTGTTTTCTGAAGGCACAGAGCCGGTGTCAGGACCACAAAACCCAGCATCAGGATTCTTTATTCTATATGCCTCTAGCAGGGGTAAAATTTAATATGCACACATGAAACATTGCATACCATGTTAAGTGGTGTTTTATCATGCATGTTAAGTTTTTTACAGACTCACACGCTAAACGTTAGCTATTGTACAGGTCCCTTAGCTATTAGAACCTCTGATGTAAGAACAGCCTTATATAATGTAATAAGCTGATTTTCCACATAATGGCTAGCTATTTCATAAGAATTTGCTTTATTTTAGCATAAATTTGATAATGCAAAAGAATACTCAAAGTTCAGTTTCTTCAGTTTATTAATTACAGTGGAATAGATTTTTCTTTCAAATTCAACATACCAACAAGAGCGCAGGCAGCCTGGGTCCAGATCAAATCAGATGTAAAACACATAACTATCAGGTTCCTACCCACAGCTAGAGCATGGCATTAAAATTGGCAAGTGTCTGTTGCTGGATTTGCAGATAGAGCAGGAGAGTAGGGATGGGTAAAACGCAACAAATGAGGTAATTTTTGGTTTGTTCCGAATGAAATAAAGATGAAAATACCTGGTAATTTGGTTTTTGTGAATTTATAAAAAATGGTCCACCAGCAAGACCAAGCCAAAGTCTAGCCCCAATGCTGGGATCAGGTCCTATCACTGAGGCCTAGGCATAGCCTGATGTTGGGGCATGGCCCAAAGCCAGATCCCATTGCCGAGGACCAGGCCCAATGCTGGGCCCAACTGAGGAGTGCTGTCACTGAGGTCCAGGCCTAGGCCCAAACCCAGGCCCGACACCAGGTCCTGGCTGAAGCTAGGTCCCTTTGTCAAGGCCCAGACCTAGGCCTGATACCAGGGCCTGACCTGAGGCCTGGTCCAATGCCAGGGCCCAACCCAAAGCTACGTTCAGTCCCCATGGCCCAGACCTAGCCAAGCTTGTTTCCAAGGTCCAGGCCTAACGCCAGGTCCCATCGCCTAGGCCCAGTCAAAATGGCCTAGGCGATGGGCCATTTCTGTTCTTAGCTAAGACCCTTCCTGTTCTAAGCTAAGACCTAAAATGGGAGAGAACACCGGACTCTCAGATCTAAAAGTCCAGAGCCACTCTACCTAAATTCCTCCTCCCTTATGGTATAGGGATTCACCATTACAGGCAGCCTCAGGGGAGGTGCTGTTACGAATGGTACACTCCTCTCCTAAGCTTTCTACCCCAGGTGGAACTAGGGCCATTTAGTAGAAATCCAAAGGGACAGGTCACAAATTTTCTTGATGACCAAATTTTCTTGATGACCATCAGGTGTTATCTGGCTTGTAGTCTTGCTTCAGGAAAGCTCTCTGTGCTGAGATTCTATTACTATCTCTTGTCGACTCACTAGAACAAAATCTTGATGCAAGGGAAAAGTACATTCAATATCTCCTCCATGTTTGATACCACAGATCACAAGATTCTTTTATATAGACTGAGTGTGGAATCTCGAAGGTGGTATTAAATTGGTTCAGGTCAGCAACAGACCAAGACTGGGTCAAGTAGCTCTGCTTGTCATCCCCTTGTTACTGGTGTCCTGGAGGGATCAGAGCTTTCTGCTTCTCTATTCAATATTTACATGTCATCTATCTGCAGATTGCTAGTTGGCCTCTGCTCAGGATATCAGCTATATGCGGATGAATTACAATTCTGTCTTCAAATTGGTGCTTCCTGGGAAGAAATGTCTTCTGTGATATCATGCTATGCTTCCTTTTTGAGACAGTGGCTTACTCCTACGTGGTAATCCAACAGTAAGATTTTCAGTTATTCAAAATGATAATACTGCGTTAACAGATTCCTTCACACATAAAAATCCTGGGCATGATTATGGGTTGTGCATATCAAGCTATATGAAATTGTTTAAAATGATGCTAAAAACGTATTAACATACTCACTGTGAGATGTCTGAGCTAGGTGATGAGCCACTCTGTTGAACTGAATTTAAGCAGCAATTGTTATATTGATGGTTAAGTCTTTTGTTCTGTTTCTATAGTTTTAGATTTTTCTGTTCTAATTATGTATGTTTTTTGTTCACTGCTTTGGTATTGGTGGACTATAAATACCATTATGTAAATACATTTTTTTTTGTTTACTACAAACCATATGAAGGTAGGTGGCCTACAAAATGAAAGCATGAATCAAAATGAAAATTTAGACTCTGCACATCCCTACTGGCAAGAATTAGTCTCCAGGTACTGCATTGGTGCTCTAGCAGAGCAAGGCTGGGAACAGGGCTGAAGTGGAGTGGCTCAGCAGCATGCATACAGAGAGGTAGAAATGACTTGTCACCTTGCTTCAGGATGTGATTTAGGAACTGGAATGAAACCAGGTTTAGGATTCAGATATGAAGCACAGGAGGCTCACTTCAATGCGGGCCTATACAGCTTTCTAGTTTCTGGGAACAATTTCCTGGTTCCCAGTAATCCCTTGTAACCGAGCCTTAGCCAAGCCAGGTCATCAGGGGGCATGGCCTCGAGGCACTCTCTTCAGCCTTTTATGATCCCTAGCCCTGCTTGCTTCTGATAGTCACAACATAAGATTTAAAACATGACATTTCTTTCTGCCTTAATATCAAAACCATTTCCGACACATGGCTGCAGTAAAACTTCCTATTTATTTTATTTATTTATTTAATTTTATATACCGGCAACCGTTTGCACATCGTGCCGGTTTACAGATAACTTACAACAAGGATATATAGGCAGAGCTACTGAGCAGGAGCGGACTGGCCTATCGGGGATGCCCCGGTGGGCTGATCTGCCTGGTCACGTGGTCTCCCACAGCTCCTGCCCGGCCCTATTTTTACAACCACCAGGCTCCAGGCATCACAGAATTGTTTGTGGGCTGCGGGAGCCGGGGACATTTTCTGCTGGCGCCTCCTTACAATTTTGCACTATGCCCGGCCTCTGCCTAATTGTAGAACCGCGGGCCGGGGATGGTGCAAAATTGCAAGGCAGCACCGGCAGAAAGTGTCCCCGGCTCCTGCAGCCTGCAAACAAGCAATAGAAGAAGAGTACCAACCCTGCCTCTCACGGCTGAGAAAAAGGCTCAGAGGGGCTACTGAAACTCCTCCTGCCAGTGACCCATGAAAAAACCCTACGGGACCACCAGCAAAAGCCTTCCCACCCACGGCAGAAGAAAGAAGGAAGCAGTGGGGCTGAAGAGGAAGCTTAGTGGGATGGGGCCGGCACACTCTTCCCACAGGAATTTAAGTAGAAAGGACCTACGGGGTTGCCGACGCTGTCGCCCCCACCTGCAGTTAAAGCAGAGGTTTACTGGAGCCGGCTCATCCCTCCCAGCAGTTGCTTAATGCAAAGCACATCCTCTGGTACCTGCAGCAGAAGAGGAGGCCTGGATTGTGAGAGAGCCAGTGAATGAGTGTGTGTATGAGTGGGAGAGAGCAAGTGAGAGTGTGTATGTATGTACATGATAAGAAAAGAGCCAGTGTGTGTGTGTAAATGTGTGTATGAGTGGGAGAGAGCCAGTGAGTGTTAGTGTATCTGTGTATGAGGGAGAGAGGACCAGTGAATGTGTATGTGTGTGCGTATGAGAGAGATTGAAAGTGAACATGTACAGTATGATTGTATTTGAGAGAATGAACATGTGTGTGTGTGTGTGTGAGGGAGAAGATAGTATGTTTCCCTCCTCCTCCCCTTCTAATCCATGACAATTTCAGGGTGACAAAAAATCAAAAAGTTCCCAGAGGAATTTTTTTTCATCCCTATTAGTTTTAATTATTGGGTAGTATTTGATGTCTACAGTTTTGAAATTTTTTATTATTTTTGGTAACTTTGTAAACATTTTAATGAGCTTTTTATATTATTGGATGTTCTAGATATCAGCTATTTTGAAATATTTATTATTTGTATTAATATGGTTGAGTTTTTTAATTCTGCATGTGTGACCAAGGTGAGGTATTTTGCTAACCTGTAGTTTCTGTCTATGGATCTATAGCAGAAGGAGGTGTATTAGTGTTTTAGGGTCTGATGTTATATTTCCAGTTTTGCTTCTTTATAGGTTGGGATGTTACTGTTTGAGTCTGGCAGTTAGTATGTTGTATGGCAGGAGTACTTTTTTGCAGGATTTTGGATTATACAATGTTAATGGTAGTGGAGGGAATTGTTGTTGCTGTTAATGGGGTGACATCAGCTTTTGAATATTTATTTTTGTATGGTGAGTGGTAAGGAGAAATGTCCTAGTTCAACAGTTTTTTCTGACTCTGGATTTAAGCCCCTCAACTCAAGCTGCCAGTGGATATACAACAATGCAGTGGAAGCTGCCATTGCAGTGGAAGCTGCAGTGGAAGCTGCCAATGCAGTGGAAGCTGCATTGTTGGAACACTGCATTGTTGTATTGCCACCTGCTCTTCCACTGAAAATAGAAAATGTACTCAAACTAGTAGATTTCTTGTTGATTGAAAGTGCTTAATAAAATATTTTATAAATGATATATTAAGTATTTAAAATTTGCAATATATTACGATGTTGGAATTTTCTATATTTTTGTTTTTCATTCCATAATTTTCTTATACTTAAGTGATCAAGAAGCGTGTGTGTGTATATATATATACATATATATACTGTATACATTTTTTGCATATGCAATTGTATACCCATGGGCCAGTATGGATAAAAATCCCCCAGGCTGATATTTTCCCTTAATCCGCCCCTGCCACTGAGTTATCTCCTCTGCCTGGCACAGCTGGTGCAACTACACAGAGTTCTAGGATTTTCTTCTTAATCCCAGTCAGACATAGAGTTCAGTCCCATTCTAATTGGATTCTACTTATTGAGCCTAGACAGATAGGTAGTTACATAAATTGGTAACAATCTGTGGGTTAAACTTCATCTTTCCAGGATGATTTTATGAAATTGCTAGCTGGGTGAAAAACCACAGAGGGTAATAATCCCTTTGTATCTGTAAGCCTCCAAGTGAATTTACAAAGTCAGCATGCACACTGCTGGTACTTTTTTCCCCACATAATGGGGCGGATTTTCAGAGCCCTTCTCGCCTAAATCCGCCTAAATCCGGGCGGATTTAGGCGAGCAGGGCCCTGTGCACCGGTGCGCCTATGTTCAATAGGCCTACCGGCGCGTGCAGACCCCGGGACTCGCGTAAGTCCCGGGGTTTGGCGAGGGGGGCATGTCGGGGGCGTGTCGGGGCGTGCCCGGTCGGCGCGGGGTTTTGGGGGTGCGTCGGCAGCGTTTTGGGGGCGGGCCCGGGGCGTGGTTACGGCCCGGGGCGGTCCAGGGGCGTGGTCGCGCCCTCCGTACCCGCCCCCAGGTCGCGTCCCAGCGCGCGGGGATTTACGTCTCCCTCCGGGAGGCGTAAATCCCCCGACAAAGGTAAGGGGGGGGTTTAGACAGGGCCGGGCGGGTGGGTTAGGTAGGGGAAGGGAGGGGAAGGTGAGGGGAGGGCAAAAGAAAGTTCCCTCCGAGGCCGCTCCGATTTCGGAGCGGCCTCGGAGGGAACGGGGGTAGGCTGCGCGGCTCGGCGCGCGCTGGCTATACAGAATCGATAGCCTTGCGCGCGCCGATCCAGGATTTTAGCGGATATGCGCGGCTACGCGCGTATCTACTAAAATCCCGCGTACTTTTGCTTGCGCCTGATGCGCCAGCAAAAGTACGCCAATTCGCGCGGTTTGAAAATCTATCCCAATTTGCACCTGTATGGGAGCAGATGCATGCTACATACCGGAAAAAACACGCAGTGATTTGAAAATGAAATTGCCATGCGTACTTCCCTCCCCTCCCCCCGCCCCTTTCCCCTGCTGTTTCACACTGCATGCACCAGGACTCATTTTTTCCGATTTCTTGCAGAGGACCAGTACTACAAATCTATGAATGCAGTGGGGTAAAAACAGAATTAGATCAGAGAAAAATGGAGTCAGTTGACAAGATATAACCATTTAAGGTAAATTGAATAAGAATATTTGTCTGTCGCATTCAGACTTCTTAGGGTTCTAGATAGATCCTGCTAACTCTGTTCATTCATTCCTTATTATTATTGTTGCGTCCGTCGGTCCTCGACGGTTTCACCCCATTTGCCTCACCTTATTCACGGCTCCTCCCGCTTACCTGGGAAAGATGGCTAACACAGGGTCGACAAGCTGACTTCTCTGACATCCCTAGAATTGCTATGGTGCAGCCTCCCGCCATTGCTCCTCCCAGGTACCTACTAGGGTGCCGCGCGCAACCCATGTCTTTGTACCACCCTTGGCGCAAACCTCGAGGGCGTTCCCTCATGCTGACATCATGCCATCCGGGTATATTACCTTCACAAATTTGCTAGCTCCCCGAGTTAGCAAGGACTTAAATCCGTTCCTGCCTACACTACTCTGCCGCTTCCGTGCTTCCGCAGGAAGCTCTCGCTCTCTCTCTGCCCTTTGGGGTTTATGCTAACCTGGGTACCCGCTCCTAAGGGGCCCTCTGCTTTATTTCAAGTGCCTTACAGGGAACGGGTCCTCGCTCCTCGAGGGCCTGCTCTCCCTGCCTCGGTGCCTGTACCTTCTACAACAGACCTGGTGAAATCGCATATCAACAGCAAACACCTAGTGAGTACTCTAACTCTCAGTCTATCTCATCCACAGTATCTCCTCGCTGGGAGATCTGCTGCGGAACCTCCCGATGTCATCAAAGAGAGAAGGACTCCCTCTGCTGAGGTCCCTGAGACAGCAACTACTAGACTGCCTCACTACTGCCACCTCTGGTGGTTCTTTTCAAGCTGTTTAATAAAAGAACTCTTGTGTTTGTGTAGTACGAGTCTAGCCCAGTGCTGTGGCTCCTTACGAGGCTTCTCCCCGTGGGCGTGGTCACCTCCACAGCACCCACGGATCCACAAACACACATAATTACAACGGATTGCTAACTCCATGGATCTGGCTCAGCTCATTGTGTTGCAGGCCATTCCAGGCCTGGCCCAGCGGATCTCCGAACAGCAGACTGCACTGGAGGGACTGACTGCTGCATTTAATCTACTGCAGACACAGATGAACTCGCCTTCTACCTCAGGTAAAGAATCTAAACCATCTGAGGTGATGGTCAAGACTACTGTGCCTCTTGCAGCTCCCACTCGCTTCTCGGGAGAAGTCTGAAGATGCAGA
The DNA here is from genome assembly GCF_901001135.1 of Rhinatrema bivittatum. Classification (NCBI taxonomy): domain Eukaryota; kingdom Metazoa; phylum Chordata; class Amphibia; order Gymnophiona; family Rhinatrematidae; genus Rhinatrema; species Rhinatrema bivittatum. Next base: position 61,573,636 of record NC_042626.1, on the reverse strand, counting down.
GACTTCATTAACCAGTGCTGCATGCACTTTGCATTACAACCTGGCCACTTTCCCACAGCCTATGCCAAGATCACCTATATCCTGTTGTATCTAGATGGACGAGCATTGTCTTGTGCCTCTTCACTGTGGGAGTCCGATTCTTCATGACCTTGAAGGATTTCTCGAACTCTTTAAGTCAGTTTTCGATGATCCTGCCTGGTATACCATTGCAGGATCTTCTTTGGTTCACCTGAAGCAAGGGAACAAACCACTAGCTGACTTCGCTATTGAATTCAAGACACTGGCGTCTGAATTATCCTGGGACCTGAGATGCCTGAAGACCCTCTTCTCTGAAGGACTGAACTTCCATCTGAAAGACAAACTCGCCGCTCATGAAATGCCTACGTCCTTGGCTGAGCTAGTGAAATTGGCAACAAGGATCGATTGCTGACTTCGCAATAAGATTCAAGAGACCAGGACTTCCAGGAGACCCTTTCTGGATGAAGTTCGAGTCAAGTCCACACTCAGGCCTGTTCCTTCGGTCCCAGCAGCCAGCAAAGAAGAACCTATGCAGTTAGGCCGCAGCCACCTGACATCAAAAGAGAGAAGAACGTGGAAGAAATTAGGGCTGTGTATGTACTGTGGACAAGCTGGTCATGCTGTCCAAACTTGCCATATGTTCGGGAAACTGGCAGACCTAAGTCCTGCAGGAGGATTCTTCTTAGGTCTCACCACTCCTTCTTCTCCGCTCTCTCTTCCTGTATCTTTGATCTGCGGACCCTTAAAGAACTAGACTCTTGCCCTAGTGGACTTTGGGGCAGGAGGCAATTTCATTCTTCAACGATTAGTGGAGCACCTACGGATCCCCACTTCCACTATGAAGCTTCCACTACTTCTTTCATCCATCCATGGAGAGCCCTTACCGGGTGAAGTAACACTACGCACCAAACCAGTGTGTCTACGGACCGATGCCCTACATTCTGAGACCATCTCCTTCTTTGTTTTAGAGAAGGCCATGCTCCCTATAGTACTGGGATTACCTTGGCTGCAGCAGCATATGCTTCAATTCAATTGGGCTACACTGGAACTGTCAAGATGGGGTCTAGACTGCCATGATAAATGCCTGATGGAGTTAGCTCCGTTACCCTGTACCCTACCACCCCAGTAATGCTGAGGTTGCTGTCTCAATATGCATCTTTCCAAGATGTCTTTTCAAAAGAAGCTGCAGATGTACTTCTGCTTCACAGACCTTATGACTGCGCTATAAATCTGAAGCCTATTACGGAGCCACGCAAGGGTAGAGTGTACCCCCTGTCCGTGGCAGAAAATAAGGCCATGTCCAAATATATTCAGGAAAACCTCCAAAAAGGCTTCATAAGACCATCCAAGTCCCCTGCTGGTGCAGGCTTTTTCTTTGTGGGCAAAAAGGATGATACACTACGTCCATGTATAGATTACAGAGGCCTCAACGAAATAACAATAAAGGATCATTACCCTCTGCCTCTGATATCAGAGCTAATTGACAGACTACAAGGAGCTCAAATCTTTTCCAAACTAGATCTGAAAGGAGCCTACAATTTACTTCGCATTTGAGCTGGCGATGAGTGGAAGACGACCTTCAACATTTGGGACGGCCACTTTGAATATCTAGCGATGCCCTTCGGCCTGTGCAACGCCCCGGCTGTCTTTCAAAATTTAATGAACGACATTTTCCGGGATCTCCTCTATAAGTGTGTTGTTATTTGCTTGGATGACATCTTGATTTTCTCTCAAGACATGACCACTCATCTGGAGGATGTTAAGAGAGTACTACAGAGGCTCTGTGAGAACCATCTGTACGCCAAGCTATCCAAATGTGAATTTCACAAAGAGTCAGTGCCTTTCTTAGGCTACATCGTCTCCATTCCAATCAAGGCTTTCAAATGGATCCACAGAAGCTGGAGAATATCAAGAAATGGGTGCAACCCACCGGGTTAAAAGCTCTCAGATGCTTCTTAGGTTTCACCAACTATTACAGAACCTTCATCAAGAATTACTCTTCATTTACAGTGCCGCTTACAGCTATGACAAGGAAAGGTGCCAATGTTGCTAATTGGTCTCCAGAGGCTATAGCTGCATTCCAGAAACTAAAAGATGCCTTTTCCAGCAAGCCATGTCTTCAACACCCTCACCTCCACAGCACCCAAGGATCCACAAACACACATAATTACAACAATTATCTGCTAAGATTATAGGCCAGGCTGAAGTTGCCATGGAGGAATCCAAAGTCCTGGGACCTATACCTTGTTTCTTATCATTGGGCATCAAGCTGATTCCAGGATTCCCTGTGGCAGTGCGAGAATACTCTCCAAGGCCCTGTGCACTCACAGTCCATTTTAGTAAAAATTAGTAATCATGCTAGAGTCTGAAAATCATTTCCAACAGACCTTTTACTAAGTTGATGGCATATAAAAGTAGTCCAGTAATTTAATATGAATTATTTTGGTAAATCTGTTGTGTACATTCATTTAAATCAGATAAATCTGTGACTCTGCACTTTGCCTTTTTGATCAGTAGTATCAACCAGATTTATGCATCCCAATTCAGAGTAGTTTTGAAGCTTCCTTTAAAGGGATGTCATTTCTGGTGGTTAATTAGTTGGTCCAAAATTACTTTCCCAGTTGTCCATACATAAAATGTGAAATTTTGAAACACAGCTTCATTCTCCTGTTGATAGTCTATGCAGTACCAATGGGATACTTGTCTCCTCCTTGACTATCTTGATATTAAATATATTTATATATATATATATATGGATGCTCGTCAATGAGGTGCCACTTTCCTCCTTACTTCCTACTCCTCTTCTCCCAGTGGCTGGATGGATATCCATTCCTCTTCCTTAAACTCTGCAGGGTCAATAAATCTCTCTGGGGAGAAATTCAACCGGAAGCTCCAAACTTAGGCCTAATCCAAATAATCAAAATAGAAGAAGGATGAATGGAAACTAGCACTGACTACTGCAACGCACTGTTGCTTGGTCTACCTTGCACGACAGGAAGACCACTGCAAATATTACAAAACTCCGCAGCTCGAATTCTCACTGGCAAAAGCAAAAAAGATCACATCACAGATACACTAGCCGAATTACACTGGCTACCCATCGAACAAAGAGTTCATTTCAAAGCACTTTGCACAATACACAAATTGATCCATGACGAAAAAGCTGAATGGCTGAACACAGCATTTCGATTACATGTACCTCACAGAAATTTAAGATCAGCAAACAAAGCTCTCTTAACCATTCCATCAGTAAAAACAGCAAGACTTACTCAGGTCAGGGAATGCGCACTATCACTGGCTGGTCCCATATTATGGAACACCATGCCCCTCGATCTAAGACTCCAGAGAAATTATGAACTACTTAAAACAAACCTCAAAACCTGGCTTTTCAAACAGACCTTTTACAAAGAGAACAGCGCAAATAAGTAAGGAAGAGCGGGCATATAGCACCTAAACATAATCTCCAAGTGCATACCTGGAAATTATTATTATTATTTTTTAATTTGTCACACAGTTAATCGTAGTTAATAACCCGTAATACCATGAATGAACCACATGTTATCTCCTAGGAGACATACATCAATGGAAAATCCATGTCATAAACCAAATAGCCTTTAATGTTTATTTGTTACCGGATACTATTGGCACCCCCTTTGTAAAGTATGAGCTACTCTCCTCTATATGTGCCTTGTTGTAAAACCGTTTTCATGGTAAAAAACTTAATGACGGTATAGAAAAACTTTTAAATAAATAAAATAAATAAACTTCTTTCACTGAATCTAACTGAAGACAAAACCTCTCCTCCTGCAGCAGGAAATACAACTCAGGAGCCCTTAAAAGAAATTCTACTTCCAAAAAGGAAAATTAGAAAAAAAGGAACAAAAAACAGTTACTTCTGCTAAAACGGTACTAAAAATGCATGCCCTCACTAGGTATTTCCCCCCTTGTATAAAAATAGGAAGCAACCAAAACAGCAGCCGACATGGGGGAGTTGGAAATTGCTTTTCCTCTGCCTACGCTGATGGTACATTCTTCTTAGTAGAGAGCCAATGGGGCTCTACATAGATTTTGAGCAGAAATAGGGCAAAAAAAAAAGTATAAAAGCCTACGAATTAGTATCCTTACACAATTTTCAAAAAGGCCATCTCTTCCCCAAGGATTTATTGTGTTGTGCAAAAAAGTATTGTGGAACTTCTGCCCAATTCTTAAATGTCATTCTTTCAATAAAAACTCCCACAGTGATCTATACACACAAGGCTCTGTCTGCACCTTTCAACCTGTGGATTTTTCAGTAGTAAGACAGCATCCGATATTCAAAAAATCTCTGCATTTAACTTTAAGAATTAGGTACCTAAATCTCCCTAAATAAAAATTCTCCTCCACTCAGACCCTAAATTTAGGTCCCTTAAAAGTGGATGGAGTGAAAGGCAGGACCATGTTAGAGATCTAAAGTTAGGGCTCAGTAATGATTTCCAGCACTGGTTGCCTAATTTATAGGGATGCACATTCGTTTGAAACAAAAATGAAAAATATGACAAATGAGCCTGTTTTTATTTTGTTTCAAACAAACTGAATTTTTAATGAAAAATTCATTCATTTTTCATTTTCAGGAAATAGTGCACTCTATTAGCTTAAGCTCTTTTTTTTTTTTAACAGTAAAGTCAGTGGGGTCCATGACTTGCTTTCTCCATTGACTTAAATGTGAAACAAACCAAGAAATGTTATTTTTTTGTTTAGGACATACCTAATGAATAATTGTGCCCTAAAAAACAAATGAATGAACCAAAGCAAATATTGTTCCTCTGCACATCCCTACTAATGTAAGCACTTTAATTTAGGGCAAAGCAATAACTAGTCTCAATTTAGGTGGCTCTGTTTAAGGCACCTAAAGTTAGCTAGGCACTTAAAGTCATTCCTAAAATCAGCTAAAATCTGTTAGGAGGCTAACTTTAGTGAGATTTTAGTAACTAACCAATACAGTTTGTGCAGTAGCCCTGTCTGTCCATGCCTAGTGATTGGCGCTGGATCCTTCCTCTTCTCCCTAGCAGGCTCAGCGAAAATACAACACAGCTTCAAGAAATGAACATGGAGCAGCTCTGGAATGAAGTGACATAATGAAATGCTGCATCTTTTTATAACATTTCAGATGGCAAATAATACTAAACAACGTAATATAGTTATGGAAGGACCCAGAGATTTTACATACTACAGCCGTGACCAGCATACTCTGATATATATCGTCAAGTGGAACTGATGGCCCTTTTGGATGTGAAGTTGGCTTTCCCTTTCCTGGGCTCAGCGTTTATGATTTGCCATTTTGTTCTTTCAGATGCAGTTTTTCTGGCTGGGAAAGATTCAAGATTGAAGAATCTTTATTGGCATGACAAATTTGGATGTGCATTCCCAGAATAATACATAAAGTAATAAAATGAAAACATTAGAAAGTGCAAGAACCAGCCCGAGAAGAGGCCAGAGATCCCAGAGTACAGGAGGAAGACCCCTACTCCCACCCCCCACACACCCCCAAGAGATGCCAAGGGAGATCAATACCTTCCAGCTGGGACAGAAAAAAACGAAATTCACATTTTTCTCATTTTCTTTATTTTCAATAGATCTACATTTTTTGCCTTGTTTCCTTAATGAACAGAAACTTATCAAATAGTTGAGTTTATTTATGTGTGTATCCCCCTCTTTCAGTTTCTAAATAGCTAGACTGAGCTGAACCACACTTTGCATGAAAGTAGAACCTGGGGGGCCTTGCTTCTAAAAAATTGAAATAAATAAATATATAATGCTGACAGGAGCAGCTTCCTCAATGAGTACAGGTCATGAAGAGGGATGTAGGGGGAGATAAGAGAGCAGAGATAGCATGGGGTAGCAGACAATGCACTTGTGATTGAGAAGAAGCAGTTTGAATTGAATCCGTAAGCAGGGAGCCAATGTAGAGACAAAAAAGAGAGGTAACATGATCATAATGATGCTGAAGATCATGCAGATAAGCTGGGCAGCTGAATGCAGTGGAGAAAGAAGGTTCAGCAGCAAACCCATAAGAAAGAGATTACAATCGTCCAAGGGGGACTCTGAGTACTGGAATCACCAGTTTGCTGATACCTCTACCAAATCACCCATACCATCTGCAGTTCACCTAGACCCTCCAGACTTCATCAGGAACCCCCACCAGTTCACTCAGACATCCAGTTCGTAAGTAGGTTTCTTTTATCATTTTATGTATTCATGGTTTGATTGATTTTATGAATGTTTTCTTGGTAACCGCATAGAAACTCTGATATGCGGTATGCAAATTTCAAATTAATTAATTAATTAACTACAGGCAAAAGACATGTATGATTTCAGTCGCCTTAGTCAATTAGCAAGTGTAAAAGTGTACAGATAAGTCTGGTAATGTGTGCATATGCTGCTTGCAAAAAAGCAACTTGTGCACACATGCCCTGAATCATCCCTAATCCTCCCCTATTTTTCCTTCTTCACATTTAAGGGTGACACAGCAAGTATACGCATACCCTCGAAGTTTATAAAATAGGATGTACTTGCATATATGCTAATTTTACACATGCAACTCCTGCATAACTCTGTGTCATGAAAGGCAGAATATAAATGAAAAAAAAAAGTATTTCCCCATTATTCTTGAACGACTTCAAAGGGGCGTGGGATAAACACTGTGGATCCATCAAGTCTAGAGGGTGTGAATAAAGTGGAGGCATTCAAACACTTCACGGAGCGGCAGTAGCCACAGCGGCATTCAAACACTGCACGGAGTGGCAGTAGCCACAGCGGCATTCAAACACTGCACGGAGCAGCAGTAGCCACAGAGGCATTCACGGAGCGGGATGCCAGTGGCCAGTAGTTGGTGTTCCACCTTCACAGAGCGGAAGGATGGAGGGCTGCTATTTCCAAAAAAAAAAATAAAACAAAACAAAAAAATAAAAACAGGGGTGGGTAAGAGTATGGGGCAAGGGGGTGGCCTGCTTGTTACAGCGGTCGCTACCCCTAATTGAGCTGGATATATATACACGTATTGCTGGGCCTTTTGAAAATAGGCCCGGCGTGCCTAGACCCGGTTACGTGCGTAAATTCTTTTAAAATCCGGCCCATACTCTGGTTCTGAAAATACATATTTGTGTGTGCACTTGGAATCACCAGTTTACCAATAACTCCTTCAGTTCACCCAGACTTTTTTCCAGTTCACCTAGAACCTCCAGAACTTCACCCTGAACCCCCACCAGTTCACCCAGACATCCAACCCGAAAACTGCAGACAAAAAATAAGTGGAATCAGGCTGCTGGCACTAACCTTTAAAAAGGAGATCAGGCAGCTTTTAAACTAGAATATGGGGGAAGTCAACAGTCAGACAGTAGCGCATGGTTCAAAAGGAGGTATATTCAAAGGATAGTAAAATAACAGGGGAATTAGGGCAGACTAACAGAGAGGCTCCAATAAAAGCATATGTAGCTCATTTGCCTACACATAAAGAATAGATTGAGCTAAAAGATTCCAAATTATCCCTGTCAACTGCTAAGAAAGTTGTATATAAAACAAATTAATGTACCTTAAAATGTCTATATGCTAATGGCAGAAATCTAAAATGTAAGATGGGAGAGTTAGAATGTATAGCACTGAATGATGAAATATTTATTTATTTATTTATTTAAAAGCTTTTCTATACCGACGTTCATGAAAGACATATCACATAAGAACATGCCATACTGAGTCAGACCAAGGGTCCATCAAGCCCAGCATCCTGTTTCCAACAGTGGCCAATCCAGGCCATAAGAACCTGGCAAGTACCCAAAAACTAAGTCTATCCCATGTTACTGTTGCTAGTAATAGCGGTGGTTATTATCTAAGTCAACTTAATTAATAGCAGGTAATGGACTTCTCCTCCAAGAACTTATCCAATCCTTCTTTAAACACAGCTATACTAACTGCACTAAGCACATCCTCTGGCAACAAATTCCAGAGTTTAATTGTGCGTTGAGTAAAAAAGAACTTTCTCCGATTAGTTTTAAATGTGCCACATGCTAACTTCATGGAGTGCCCCCTAGTCTTTCTATTATCCGAAAGAGTAAATAACCGATTCACATCTACCCGTTCTAGACCTCTCATGATTTTAAACACCTCTATCATATCCCCCTCTCTTCTCCAAGCTGAAAAGTCCTAACCTCTTTAGTCTTTCCTCATAGGGGAGCTGTTCCATTCCCCTTATCATTTTGGTAGCCCTTCTCTGTACCTTCGCCATTGCAATTATATCTTTTTTGAGATGCGGCGACCAGAATTGTACACAGTGTTCAAGGTGCGGTCTCACCATGGAGCGATACAGAGGCATTATGACATTTTCCGTTTTATTCACCATTCCCTTTCTAATAATTCCCAACATTCTATTTGCTTTCTTGACTGCCGCAGCACACTGAACTGACGATTTCAATGTGTTATCCACTATGACGCCTAGATCTCTTTCTTGGGTTGTAGCACCTAATATGGAACCCAACATTGTGTAATTATTGCATGGGTTATTTTTCCCTATATGCATCACCTTGCACCTATCCACATTAAATTTAATCTGCCATTTTGTTGCCCAATTTTCCAGTCTCACAAGGTCTTCCTGCAATTTATCGCCATCTGCTTATGATTTAACTACTCTGAACAATTTTGTATCATCTGCAAATTGGATTATCTCACTCGTCGTATTTCTTTCCAGATCATTTATAAATATATTGAAAAGCAAGGGTCCCAATACAGATCCCTGAGGCACTCCACTGCCCACTCCCTTCCACTGAGAAAATTGTCCATTTAATCCTACTCTCTGTTTCCTGTCTTTTAGCCAGTTTGCAATCCACAAAAGGACACAGCCACCTATCCCATGACTTTTTAATTTTCCTAGAAGCCTCTCATGAGGAACTTTGTCAAACGCCTTCTGAAAATCCAAGTATACTTCATCTACTGGTTCACCTTTATCCACATGTTTATTAACTTCTTCAAAAAAGTGAAGCAGATTTGTGAGGCAAGACTTGCCTTGGGTAAAGCCATGCTGACTTTGTTCCATTAAACCATGTCTTTCTATATGTTCTGTGATTTTGATGTTTAGAACACTTTCCACTATTTTTCCTGGCACTGAAGTCAGGCTAACCGGTCTGTTAAATATTGGGGTTACATTAGCTATCCTCCAGTCTTCAGGTACAATGGATGATTTTAATGATAGGTTACAAATTTTTACTAATAGGTCTGAAATTTCATCTTTTTGTTCCTTCAGAGCTCTGGGGTGTATACCATCCAGTCCAGGTGATTTACTACTCTTCAGTTTGTCAATCAGGTCTACCACATCTTCTAGGTTCACCGTGATTTGATTCACTCCATCTCAATCATTGCCCATGAAAACCTTCTCCAGTACGGGTACCTCCCCAACGTCCTCTTCAGTAAACACCAAAGCAAAGAAATCATTTAATCTTTCCACGATGGCCTTATCTTCTCTAAGTGCCCCTTTAATCCCTCAATCATCTAACGGTCCAACTGACTCCCTCATAGGCTTTCTGCTTCGGATATATTTAAAAAGGTTTTTACAGTGAGTTTATGCCTCTACGGCCAAGTTCTTTTCAAATTCTCTCTTAGCCTGTCTTATCAATGTCTTACATTTAACTTGCCAACGTTTATGCATTATCGTATTTTCTTCTGTTGGATCCTTCTTCCAATTTTTGAATGAAGATCTTTTGGCTAAAATAGCTTCTTTCACCTCCCCTTTTAACCATGCTGGTAATCGTTTTGCCTTCTTTCCACCTTTCTTAATGTGTGGAATACATCTGGACTGTGCTTCTAGAATGGTATTTTTTAACAACGACCACGCCTCTTGTACATTTTTTACTTTTGTAGCTGCTCCTTTCAGTTTTTTTCTAACAATTTTTCTCATTTTATCAAAGTTTCCCTTTTGAAAGTTTAGCTCGCGAGCCGTGGATTTGCATACTGTTCCTCTTCCAGTCATTAATTCAAATTTGATCATATTATGATCACTATTGCCAAGCGGCCCCACCACCGTTACCTCTCTCACCAAGTCCTGTGCTCCACTGAGAATTAGATCTAAAATTGCTCCCTCTCTTGTTGGTTCCTGAACCATTTGCTCCATAAAGCTATCATTTATTCCATCCAGGAACGTTATCTCTCTAGCGTGTCCCGATGATACATTTACCCAGTCAATATTGGGGTAATTGAAGTCTCCCATTATTACCGCACTACCAATTTGGTTGGCTTCCCTAATTTCTCTTAGCATTTCACTATCCGTCTCACCATCTTGACCAGGTGGACGGTAGTATACTCCTATCACTATAGTCTTCCCCGACACACAAGGGATTTCTACCCATAAAGATTCAATTTTGCATTTAGTCTCATGCAGGATGTTTATCCTGTTGGACTCTATGCCATCCCGGACATAAAGCGCCACACTGCCTCCCGGGTGCTCCTCTCTGTCATTGCGATATAATTTGGTTTACATAGAACCAAAGTTAGAAATACATCACACAGTGTGGATTTAAACAGGATTTAACATCAAACAAGAAAGGATGGTCAAGAAAAATAAAGCTGGAGGTGGTTGATAATCATATAGACAGCACATAAACACAAAAATAGACTTAATTAGCATCTCAGAGACTAAGGAAGGAGGATAACCAATGGGACACTGCTATACTAGGGTACAAATTATATCACAATGATAGGGAGGAACAACTTGGTGAGGGCACTTGATGTTTGGGATGACATAGAGTCCATAAAGATAAAGATCCTGCAAGAGATTAAGGGGTCAATTTTAAAAGGTCTGCACGTGCATCCATGTGCGCATGGTTCCCGGCGCGTGAACATGGACATTGCTATTTTATAACATGCGCACATGTTATAAAATATGGGTCCTGCACACACATGCGCACTGGATTTTAATGTCCGCATGCGCACATGCGGGTAGGTGGCCTCCGCGCACGTGGGGGAGGGAATTTTAGGAAAATCCATGCAGCGACGCAATTGCCTAAACCAGTTCCCTCCCAGTCCACTCCAATAAAAGAGCGGATTGGGCGGGAACTTCCCTAACCCTAGCCCTATCCTTCCTCCCTCTTCCCCTCTCCTCCCCGACTCCTAAACCTATCCTAGCTTTCCCCAGTTTTTTATTTCAGTACTTACTGTTCCTCTGGAACAGAAATAAACTCTGTGTGCTGGCCGGCTGCCGGTGCACACTTCCCCGGGACAGCATCTAATGGCATTTTTTTTTAAGAGGTTAATAAACATGTGGATAATGTTAATCTGGTGGATATAGTGTATTTGGATTTTCAGAAAGTGTTTGACAAAGTCAAACATGCACTTTGAAACCTTTCGTAGGTACAAAGTAACTGCGGACTCTTGCGCCTGCTTTTTGCATGAGTAGATTTTCTATGGAAGTTCACAGGCACAGACTTGAAAATACAATCCACACATGCTATATTTTGATCTCGCCCAAATCCCACCCCTGGGAATGCCTTCCCCAAACCTGACTAATAGTACTTTTATCTGTATTACGAGAGGGCAGTTGTCAGCCAGCCACTTTATACATGTAAGTGTCTTTGAAAACCTTCCTCCAAATGCATTGGAAACCTGTTAAATGGTAGATGCAGGAGGTGGGGAGGCTCTGATTGGTATAGGGTACAACATGGAATGATGATTGCTGGGACACTTTGGTTTTTATGATGTTAGTTGATGACACCAAGTTGGCAAGAGGTAATATTGCAAGGTTGGAAAATAACCGTAAAATAAACATAGCAAATAATCTGAGACAGAAAAAGTACCCAATGTACTCGCCGAGGATGGAGGATAGATTTTTGCAAGGTAAATGTGCTATTTCTATGAAACAAACACAGCCAAGCAATTTAGTAACAGGGAGGGTGAGTCAAGAGGAGCAGGTGAGTCAGAGAAAGACTTAGGCATCATCGTGAGTGAATAAACTAACAATTATATTACAGAGTCAAGTCATGGCAGGCAAGGCATTAAGAAACTAAAAAGAGCGATTACCTTGATGGAAAGGGAGGTGGCAATATCACTGTTTAAAGGCAGTATTCTGTCTGACTACAAACATAACAGAAGTATTGGTAAATTAGATCAGACCAATTGTTCATCAAGGTCAGCATGAATCTGTTTCCAATAACAGCAAGTAGCAGACGCTTAGTGGAAGTATATAAGTCTCGGTTACCTTACCCTGCTGCTTCATGCAGTCGCAGTTTAGTGCTGCACTGAATCCAGGATGACATACCTGGCAACCTTGTTCACCTCAGCACAGGAACAATACTATACGGATGAAATGCAAGGGATTCAGAACCAGAGGCTTACCTAGAGTATTTGGCACCTGGGGCAGATTACTTCTTTGGCACCCACCCCCCCCCTTCCCCCCAATATATAATTTTAAATTTTTCTAAACATCGATAAAATATTTTAAAACAGCAGACACATCAAACATCACCCATTAATTAAAACTAATAAGGATTTTAAAATCTCCCACTCTATTGTTCTGAGGAATAGTGATTTTCTGCTTTTCCATTGTTGCACTGCATATAGAATCTGGCTTGTGGTTTCCAGTTCAGTTTTTGTCTGCATGTGTGTATGTGTGAGAGAGAGAGAAAGATAGGATGTGCAGCAGGGACGGATTCGTCCCATTCGGTATTCGTTTTCATCGGGACCCAAATCCGTTGCATCCGTTCTCGGGGGACCCCGATCCGTTCATTAGTTACATATGTATTTGTTTCCCAAAAAAACCCCCATCCCAACCCTTTAAATTTAATTAACTACAACCCCCCACCCTCCTGACCCCCCCCAATACTTGCCAAAAGTCCCTGGTGGTCCAGCGGGGGTCCTGGAGTGATCTCCTGCACTCGGGCCGTCGGCTGCCGGTATTCAAAATGACGCCGATAGCCTTTGCCCTTACTATGTCACAGGGGCTACCGGTGCCATTGGTCGGCCCCTGTCACATGGTAGGAGCACAAGATGGCACCGTGGGGGTTCGCCATAGTTTTGCGACCCCCCCATGAATACAACAAGTATGGCATATATGTTGCGGATTACCAATACATTGCAAACGAATGCACACCCCTAGAGAAAGAGCGTGTGTGTGTGTGAGTGTGTGTGTGAGAGAGAGACACAGAGAAAGCATGTGTATATGTGAGAGAGAGATGGAAGAAGCATGTCTGTTTGTAAGAGAGGTACAGAGAAAGTGTGTGTGTGTCTGTGTGTTGTATACTAGGAGCCAATCCAGGTCATAAAAATGTTATATTTTTCATCCTTAACTGAGATTTATAGTCTGATCTGATGTCGGGGAAAGCTCTGTAATCCCCCAAAACATCCTAAATGGTGAAGTTTGGCCAATTTACCTCCTCAGTTAGTGAGGTTCTCTGCGTTTGTCTTGATAGGACCTCCTGATACAGGGGTACATTTTAAAAGACAGCGCGCGCGCGTACTTTTGTTCACGCATCAGGCGCAAACAAAAGTATGCTGGATTTTATAAGATACGCTCATAGCCCTCTCCCTTCCCCTACCTAACCCACCCCCCCGGCCCTATCTAGACCCCCCCCCCTACCTTTATCCGAAAAGTTACTACTGCCTCCGGGCAGTAGTAACTTACACACGCCGGCACTGCAGGCCCCGACACAGGCTGCTGTGTCGGGGCACTCGGCCACGCCCCCGGACCGCCCACACGCCCCCCGAACACACCCCTGATCTGACATCACACCCCCTGACCACGCCCCCGACCGCCCCTTTTTTGCAAGCCCCGGGACTTAGGCTCGGCGCGCGCAGGGGAAGGCAGGGGTAGGTTTTCGGGGGTTGCGCGCGTAAGATATCTACCCCATAGTTTGGCTTAGAAAAAGAACCCACAGAAAAAGCAGGCACACATCTCCGTGGGTGCTTTATCCCGTGGCAATAATCAAAGCAAAAGGAGAACTAATTATTGCCCCTCATAACGTAGCTACACAAACCCCAATAGATGCTGTATATAACATGTGACAAACTAATTGTGACTGATGTAAGAGAAAGAAAAATGTCCGGTATTCTTCCACCACAGCCCCACCACTTTTCCCATCCCTCTTCCCACGCAGCCCCATTCATCTTCTCACAGATAATCAGCACTCACATACCCAGCCCTTACAGTCACATTTCCCCAACCGCCGCCCCTGCTCCCTTACCCCCTCCAACTAAGAACTGCCGTTCCCCCAGACCCTCTGTGCATCCCCCAACTCCTCCATCACCTTCAATTAAGATCTGCTGTCCTTCCCCCCCACCCCCGCCCAGTTCCAGCTGGTAGAGCAGCTCTCACTTCTGTTATCAGCTGCTCTTCAAAGTAGCAGGCTAGCAGCAGCACCTCCAGCTGTGAACCACTTGTTACTAGGTTAACAGGAGCTGCAAATGGAAAGCCCATGGTGTGTGCCCCATTAAAGGGTAGGTAATCTTGTGGGACTTAAAACTACAGTCTATGACTGCAGGCAGCACATGTTTTACATTAGAGGTGCAGCCTAAGACTGCACGCAGAATATGTTTCACATCATAGTTGCAGCTACTAGTATAAGATGATGGTCCCCTTTTTTTGCTATGGATGGAGGGAAGGGGTGACAGAGCTGCCAGATTTACTCAAAGAGCCACACATGGCTTAGGAGCCTCAGGTTGCAGACCTGATGTTAAAAGGAAAAGTTTGTCTTTTCGCAGACACCAATATCTGGACACCTCTGGAGGAGTAGATAGAATGAGATACTACCAGAAACCTTATCCACTCTCTCATCTCCTCCCGCTTAGACTATTGCAACCTGCTCCTCAAGAGCTCCTAGCAAGCCATCTCTCTCCACTGCAATCTGTCCTAAATTCAGTTGCATGACTTATCTTTTGCTAAAGTCACTATGCTCACATAACCCCTCTTCTGAAGTCACTGCATTGGCTCCCTATCCGCTCCCGCATACAGTTCAAGCTCCTCTTTCTCACCTACAAATGCCTTCACTCTGCAGCACCTCACTTCCTCTCCTCTCTTATCTCTCTCTACACCCCTCTTCGTGCACTCTGCTCATCAGATAAGACACTCCCAGCTGTGCCCATCTCCTCTACTGCCAATTCCAGACTCCATGCTTTCCTCTTGGCTACGCCGTGTGCTTGGAATAGTCTCCTGAACTGGTGTGTCAGGCTCCCTCTCTTGCCATGTTTAAATCCCATCTAAAAACCCACCTTTTTGAAACCGCTTTTAAATGTTATGCCTGATTGTCTGCTTTTAGTCTCGTTAACTTTTTACTTTTTCTTTTCTTTTTTAACCATTGTCTTACTTTATAAAATACCCCAAGTCTCTTGCTCTGTATGTTTGTATTATTAAATTGTAAGCTTTATTGAGCAGAGACTGTCTTTTTTTTGGTATTGTTTGTACAGTGTTGCATAGGTTGTGTAGCGCTATAGAAATGTTAAGTGGTAGAATTGATCTAAGAAGGTCATAGGCATGGACAAATAAGATCCAATGCAAAAAAGTGCAGTCATGTATTTGGGGTGGAGAAATCTGAGGGAGCAATACATGAAAGGGATGAGAAGCAGAAAAGCCCTGCCAAGGACAGAGAACTTGGGATGTTTGTCTGATGGTTTAAAGATAAGCTGGTGACCAGAGCCAGCAGTGTGCTGGGACTGCATAGGGAAAGGCATAATCAACAGAAAAAAGGGTGACAGTACCTTTGTACAGGTCCAAATAACGAAATCTGATTTAAAAGACTGCGTTCGTAATTAAATCAGTTGTGAAGATACTTTCTTATATTTTCAGGTCATTAGTGAAACCTTACCTAGAATATTGTATCTAACTCTTATTATTTAGATTTATATTCTACTTTTTGGTACTTCAAAGTGGACTACGTTCAGGTAATGTAGGTAGGTATTTCCTGATACCCAAACTTGCTCACAATCTAAATTTGTACCTGAGGCAACAGAAAGTGAAGTGACTTGCCCAAAGTCACAAGGAGCGGCAGTGGGAGGTGAGGCCTGGTTTCCTCTCCTTCAGGGTATACATATTCAGTTCCTTCAGCGTCTTCCTATAAGATTTCTGATGCAGACCCTACACCATTTTGTTTGCCTTTCTCTGGACTGCTTCCATCTTGCCCATATCCTTTTTGAGATATGGTTTCCAGAACTGAACCCAGGGCTCCAGATGAGCCTCACCAAAGGCCTGTACAAGGGCATTATCACTTCCTTTTTCCTGCTGGATATTCCTCTCTCTCCCCAGTTCACCATCCCTCTGGCTTCAGCTATCGCCTTGTCACATTGTTTTCTTGCCTTCAGATTGACAGACACTGTTGCCCTAAGGTCCCTGTAACATTGGGCTGACTGCGGACACCATGGCATGGTTGGCCTGCATTCACCTCCGCCGCCAGCATGTTTCCGCTGTCTCCTGGAATCTCCTTCAGCATGCGCTGTGGTAGGAAAGACATCGCTGCACCCTGTATTGTCGCCACATACTAGCCCCACTTAAGCGTGCACCTCAGCAACAGGTCCTCCTGCTTTGTAGTGCATGTTGCTATTCTTTGCTCCACCTACTCCTATCTCTGCCTGTTCTTCAGTTCCCTCTTCTTCTTCATGTCTTCAATGTGTCTCCAGTTCCTGCCCCATCTGTGTCCTCCATACTTCACCTGCCTCTGCTCTCCAGCTCCTTCTTGCTGTGCCTCCTCCTGACCCTTGCCTCTCTCTTTTCCTCTCCTTCCCTTTCCCTCGGCCCTTGTTCTCCCTCAGACTGATCTCCCATGCTTGACTTCTGCCTACTGTCTAATTCTGCTGAATAGAATACTGCCTGCCCCGACCTCTGCTTGAAATTGTCTTTGTCTGAATGCTGCCAGCCCTGACACCTGCCTGGATCACGGCGTTGCCTGTTTGCTGTCTGCCCCGACCATTGGCTTGTCTCTGTATTTAATTTGCTTGTTGGGACTTCACCTAAGTCCTGCCAACCCACAAAGCCAAGGGTTCAGTTGGCAGGGAAAGAGGTTGGTAGAGGTGAAAAACAGACCCAGACCCTGAGCATGTCTTCTTACTGATGGTGTGGGCCTGGTGGGTTTGTAACCGTCTTAAAACTCCTTCAGGTTCACCTACTAGATTGTGTCAACCATGCCTCAGAACCCAAGGGCTCAACAACGGTGACGGTCCCTTTCCTAGTCCATGCACATTAGTCTTTCACCTGCATCACATATAGCACTTTTGGATTACTACACCCCAAATGTATGACTACACTTCTTGGCATTACATCCCAGCTGCCAAACCTTCAAACATTCTTCAAGCTTTCTTCTCTCTACTCCTTCAGGCATGTCCACTCTATTGCAAATCTTAGTATCATGCACAAAAACATTTCCTCTAACTCCTCCGCAATGTCACTCTCAAAGATATGGAACAGAACTGGTCCCAATACTGTGATCCTTGAGGCACAACACTATTCTCTCAAAGTGGCAATAGCATGAGAAACTAAGGCTTAGCCATAGAACAATTTGGAAACTCAGAAGCAGACAGAACCAGGGATCATTGAAGGCTGAAAAGGGAGCCTAGAGGACATTCCCCTGACAACCTGTGTTGGCTAAGGCACTGTTAAAAGAGTTTACCTTTGAGACAGGATGCTGCTCCTTGGAACTGGAGGGCTGCCTAACCCTCTAGCAAAATGAACCTTCCGTGCTTCAGAGTTGAAACCTGAACCTCATCTTGCTCCAGTTCCTGAACCATGTCCTGCAGTAAAGTGGCAAGTAGTATCCACCTTTCTGTATTTAATTGGATGGTGCCAGCCTTGATATCCCCCATTGTGGCCACACAGCCGAGCTGGCACCTCACTGTGTCGTGTTTTTTTGGCCTCAGCAATTCCAGTGCCACATTGCAGATGCTGATAAATTATGGGCCCAATATTCAGCATTATCCGGCTATATAAACTGGCTGGATAAGACTTATCCAGCTAACTTACATGGGATATTCAGCAGCACAACTATGCTACAGAAGGTCCCCATCCAGATAAATTAGACCTGCTTATTGCAGATCTAACATCAAATTAACTTAACCGGATAAGTCAGAATATTGGCACTTATTCAGCTAAGTTATCTGGCTAAGAAATGCTGTCCCATTACGCCCATTCCCCGCCCACTGGATATCTGGCTATCTACTTAGCCAAATAAATGGCTTATCCTGCTATGGTGGCTGCTGAACATAGCTGGATATTCAGCGGTTGCCATGTAGCTGGATAAGTCACTATTTTCCGGCTAAGTAGTGCTGAATATCAGCATCTATATTTTTTTTAAACAAGTATTAGACCTCTTTATAAATCAGAATATTTTCCAGTTAAACAATTTGCAGAGAAGTGCATTTGTTGAAAATGAATAAGGAATTTGAGCCAAATCAGGTGGAATTCATTTTGGTTTATGGAAAACAAATATGAATGACCAGTGCCCCCAAAATCAATAAAAACTTTTGTTTGCATTAGAATTGACATATTCTGGGTTTGCCAGTTTAAGCTCCGGAGTGGCTCTAGTAATCTAGCTCCATTTCCAGGTTGACTCTGGGGCAAAGAGAGACCCTCAACTCTAGCTCCAGCCATCAGCAAGGATCCCTGCTCTGGCTCAAGAGCAGCTCTGGATGGGGAAATATGTTTTTTTAAAAAGTATGGCATTGTATTATACGTAATAACTGTTATGACCTGCTGCCTGCGGCGCGGGCGGGCCCCCCCCGCAAGCAGAACTACTCACCCATGCTGCCCTTCTTCACCCGACATGGCAGGACGCCGCCGTCGGGCCTCTTGCGTGGCTGGAGCCGCGGTCTGTCGGTTGACCCACACGGCCCTAGAGGCCGCCCTGGATCTTCTTCTCCCCCGCGGTCGGAACCGCAGCCTTCCTGCCCCTCACCGCGGGCCGAGACTGCCCTCAATGTCACCGGCATCTTCGCGGCGCTAAGGCCGCATCCCCGGGCTGGTCCGGGGGCTGGAGCCGCCCCCGGGGCTCCTCGCAGCGGCTGGAGCCGCTGCCGACATCAGGGCCTGCGTTCAGGCCAGCCCTGCCTTCTCAGCGTCTCTACGTCGGTGCAGGCCGCTGTCCGCGGTCCTGCACAGCTTCCTGCTTGCTTCTTAGGCACCAGCCCGCGTCTCTCTGCCAGATTTAAAGGGCCAGGCACAGGAAGTGTGCTGGCCCCACCTTTAGGTGGACTTCCTGCTTTAGCCCTATAAAGGACTGCTCCGTCAGTCTGTTCATTGCCTTACATCGGAGTGTCTTCTTTCTGGAGGCTCCTGCCTGCCAGAGCTCCATCAGGCCTTCTTGTCTTCTCCATGGAGTTCCTGTTGTTTCAGCATGTCAAGTCTTGTCTTCGTGCCTGAGGTCCCTGTCCAGATGTCCCGTCCAGGCATCCTGATGTTCCTGTCCTGATCTTCGTCCTGATGTCCTGCCATGATTTTCTACGTCCTGATGTTCCTGCCTTCCAGGATGTTCTTCCCTGCATCTTCAATGTGCTCCTGGCCTTCTGACCTGCTGGGCCTTGGAGTGGCCAACAGGTGGGATCCGTCCCTGCGCTCTGGATCTTCTGTTCCTGCCAGCCGACAGAGCTTCGGATGTCATTGGTCCCGACATCGGAGTTCCTCCTCGCCTGGATCTTCCCTGCGCATGTCCCGCTCTCCTCGTGGTCCGTGACCAGCCTTTGGGCTGTGTAGGGCGCGCAGTGGGACAGGGTGGTCTGCCACTCAGTCCCGCGGGTGGGCTGAGTAGGGCGCCCTGAGAGACTGTGCAATGTGTCTGCTGTGATGTCTTCGTACTAGCCCTCGTCTGTGATGCCGTTGCATCCCCACCTGTTCCAGTACCTGAGTCCTTGCTACCGCTCCTGCCTGGTGCCAGTACCCAAGTCTTGCTACAGTTCTTGCCTGGTTCCAGTGTCCGAGTTTTGCTACAGTTCCTGTCTGCTGTTCTAGTCTGGTTCCAGTTCTCAGTCCAGTTCCTTCCCTCAACCTCAGGCCAGGCCTGCTGCTCCATGCTGTTCCACGCAGCAGGTCCGAAAGGGCTCGGAATGGTCAGAGGACCATTCACATTCCAACATCTTCTTGTTGTTGGCCGTGGGGGCTTGCAGGCCTGGTGGAGGGTAGCCCGCCAGTCACGCTGGAATACGCCGTCAACCCTCGGGTCGGCCCTGGGTGCACCTGGAGTCGGGCTGAGGCCCAAGGGCACACTAAAACACCAGAGTGTAACAGAATGCAAGGCCTTCAAGGCTATTCAACACAACAGAATACAAGGCCTCGAGGCCGCAACAATAACATTTTCAAAAATATTCCAATAGGGAGGAAAGAAGAAACAAGGGGATTTGGGTCCAATAGAGGAACTATCTCTCCAAAAGAGAAACAGTTGAGAGCTATGCAGCAGTCAAAAAAGCAAACAGAATATTGGGAATTATTAGGAAGGGAATGGTTAATAGAACGGAAAATGTCATAATGACTCTGTATCCCTCCATGGTGAGACTGCACCTTGAATACTGTGTACAATTCTGGTCGCCGCATCTCAAAAAAGATATAGTTGCGATGGAGAAGGTACAGAGAAGGGCAACCAAAATGATAAAGGGGATGGAACAGCTCCCTTATGAGGAAAGGCTGAAGAGGTTAGGGCTGTTCAGCTTGGAGAAGAGACGGCTGAGGGGGATATGATAGAGGTCTTTAAGATTATGAGAGGTCTTGAATGAGTAGATGTGACTCGGGTATTTACACTTTCGAATAATAGAAGGACTAGGGGGCATTCCATGAAGTTAGCAAGTAGAACATTTAAGACTAATCGGAGAAAATTCTTTTTCACTCAACACACAATAAAGCTCTGGAATTTGTTGCCAGAGGATGTGGTTAATGCAGTTATTGTAGCTGGGTTCAAAAAAGGTTTGGATACGTTCTTGGAGGAGAAGTCCATTAATGGCTATTAATCAAGTTTACTTAGGGAATAGCCACTGCTATTAATTGCATCAGTAGCATGGGATTTTCTTAGTGTTGGGGTAATTGCCAGGTTCTTATGGCCTGGTTTGGCCTCTGTTGGAAATAGGATGCTGGGCTTGATAAACCCTTGGTCTGACCCAGCATAGCAATTTCTTATATTCTTATGTTCTTATGTTCTATGAAATAGTCTAGATTGAGCCATTGCTCTTTCTATAGATTAGATTAAAAAAAAAATTAAAGCAACTGATTGAGATATGTCACATACCAACAGAGACGGATTTAGGAGCTTGCCACCCCTAGGCACTGTTGCTGGAGTTGCATCCCCTCTTCCCCCCCATCTGGGTAAGGTCAGACAGCATAAAGTAGGAGGTACAGGGCACAGTCCCACAGTTTGCTGTGGCAGCTTGGGCATAGATTCTGTGGCAAAAACTGGAAAAATCTGAAGCAGACTGACAAACATTTCCATCTTTCATATTATAAAAATTAAGTGATTTTCCAAACTTGATTGTCTGTATAATTTTTTTTTTATTGGGTGAGGAAAAGGGATCTTAAGTATTAGCACAGGGCTGAGATCTCAGGGTTGAGCAGAAGAGTAGGGAAAGGGGGAGGACCAGGGATGGGGAGAAGAAAGGAGGAGGGCTAGGAATGGGGTGAGGAGAAGGGGAAAGGACTGGTGATAGGAGGGAGGAGGATGCGGGAGGAGAGGTAGAAAGGACTGGGAATGGGATATAGGGAAGACAGAGGAAAGGAGGAAATCAGGAATCTGAGATAAGAGGAAAAGGAGAGGGAGGGAGGTTCTGGGATTGAGAAAGGGGGAAAATGTTGGGGACTGGGTTCCAGAATCTGGAGAGAAGAGAATAGAAGATAGGTTCCACGATCTGGGGGATAGAATCAGAGATCACAGGAGAGAGAACCTGAACTGAAGAGGGTGGAGGAGGGGGGAGACAAGGTAGGTAACCCTGCTGTGCTCTGGTCCTGCTCCCCCTTACATCTCCTCTCTAACCTCTCAATCTGGCACACATACATCAGCTTCAATCCCTTCTCTCTCACACACACACAAACATTGCTCCCTTCCCCCCAATCTGATACAGTGATCCACATTCAGCCCCTCCTAATCATACCAACATGAACTCCCTTTGCTTTCTGTGCTCCAGGCTCACCCCACTCCCATTTTGTTCTCTGCGTGCTGCCTGGGAAGGCTGGATCAGGAAGCAGAGGGCTATTCTCTGCAGAATGAGATTCAACACAGCTGGAAGGCAATAAATCTTCAGCCAGCAGCCAGAGCCTGCTGCCCTCCCAGATTTTTGCCACCCTAGGCACAGGCCTAGTATGCCTACTGATAAATCCAGACCTGCATACCAATGTATTTTCCTGAATGTGGATGATTGTTGGCAGAAAAAAGATACATACCATGGGAAATCCACTGCAATATAGCCATGTGCACATCTTCTTGTTTTCCTGGTGGCATTTTTGAACTCTAGACCCAAATGTAATTCCAAAAAAATCTTTCCGCTGAAGTTTTCTTTTTTTTTTTCTCTTGCTCCTTTAGTATTTTTTCTAAATATTTGATTTATGTCTTTCCAGATGTGTCTTCTGATTGAAAAGCTTGTCAGTTAGCTTCTCATGACAGCAAGTTTGCACTGTAGACCAGAACTCTCCAGCTGATTATTAATAGCTCTCTGTACTACATTGTTTGGAATAAGCCTTTTGGTTCAGCCTTCATTATCGGCCCGCTGCAGGAAATTTTGTTTCCCACGGTTTGGGCCAATTTTTTTTCGGCTGCCCCATCCCAACCCTTCAAATTTAATTAATTACAACCCCCTCAATACTTGCCAAAAGTACCTGGTGGTCCAGCGGGGATCCCGGGAGCGATCTCCCACTCTCAGGCCATTGGCTGCCAGTAAATAAAATGGCGCTGGTGGTCCTTTGCCCTTACCATGTGACAGGGGCTATTGGTGCCATTGGCCAGCCTCTGCCACATGGTAGGAACAATGGATGGCTGGCGCCACCTTAAAAAATGGCACGGGCCACCCATTGCTCCTACCATGTGACAGGGGCCAACCAATGGCACCGATAGTCCCTGTCACACGGTAAGAGCAAAGGGCCATTGGTGCCATTTTGATTAGTGGCAGCCAACGGCATGAGAGGCAGAGATCGCTCTCAGGACCCCGCTGGACTACCAGGGACGTTTGGTAAGTCTTGGGGGGGGGGTCGGGCAAGTCTTGGGGGGTCCAGAGGGTGGGGGGTTGCAATTAATTAAATTTGAAGGGTTGGGCTGGGTATGGGGGTTTTTTTTAATGTGACCTTTCTCCTGCCCCCAAAAAATGATAAGAAAACCACATGAAATTTCGTGGCTTTTCTTATCGTTTCGCCGCCCCCCCCCCCCCCACCCCCGAAATGCAGCGAAAGAGGAAATATCGTCTCTATTTCCTATTTCGTCGCAAATGAATGCACATCCTTATAAGCTATTGCCTTGGTTGTTTTTCAATATTCCTTTTTTAAAACTGCTACTTATAGCCTGCTTGGGGCAGTGCCCCTAGTGGGCACCCATTTACCTGTGCAGTACCAGGCTAAATGCCTGCTCCATTTTAAATGCCTTAAGGAGAATATGCTGTATGGGTGGGATCCTGCGAGGCAGGTGGGGCTCAGAGGGCATAATCAGACTGGGGAATAAGAGCTGGGATCCAGGTGGGCATAACCAGACCAGGCCTGGGTCTCCAGGAGGAAGTCAGCTCCTTTACATAACACTATCCAAACAGTGAACTGAGACTAAGCAGTACAAACTGTGAGTAGAGAGAGTCTATGTCTGAAGGTAAAGGCAATCTACTGTTGTGTATATGATTGAAGCTGTGAATAAAGATTGTTTTAAGAAAGGCTGGAGTCTCCAGGCTTGTGGGAATCACTGCTTGGCCCCATATATGGTGTCATGCATGGGATTTTTTCTAAAACTTTGCACAGAAAAAATAAAATAGCCTCCAAGAAAGTGTCTGGAGTACAGGAAGAGTTGTGTGAAAAAGTACAGAACACAGGAGGCCCATGGCTCTAAAACAAAGTACAGAGTGCAGGGGTACAAAAAGCATGGTAGCTTGTGAAAAGGTGTGGCTCAGAAACTGCACTGAAGAAAAAAATGCCCAAAGTTTAAAAGTTTCAGGAATTGTGAGTGGGCCTGGTTGCAGGGACAGCCAGGAAGTGGTAGGTTTGTACTGGCTAACGAGAGAAGGCCGGCTGGAAGTAGATAGCGAATGAAAAGTGATTTAGTTAATGCTGGTTATGCAGGCTTTAAAAAAAATTTTTTTCCTTGAAAAAGAAAAGAGGAAGGAACATGGGTGCAGGGCTGTGCTGTACAGGGTGTGGCCCTGGAAAAGCTACTATAGTAGGTTGAGTGCAGTGAATGAAAACAGGGTAGGGCCCTCTTCCAGCAAGCAAGCTACTCTGCAGGGAAGGAGTAGAGTCATGTATGTCTGGCTGGTAGGAGTTCCCAGCTCTCCAGAGCCAGAGGGAAGATAAAACCTGAGGCTGGAGGCATGGGTACTTGAGAGACAAGCTGTCACTGGGAAGCCAGACCCCCCCCCCCCCCCAGGTGCCCTGGCCGGCCAGGGAGATGGATATGTTTAGATGGTAGCAGAGATAAAGGTGATTGCAACAGAGATTGCTCAGTGAGCTCTGGAAATACATCCTAGGAGGAGAGGTTATGGTGAGCCCAGAGGGGGCAGCATTGAGAAGCTAGAGGTTTGTACTACAGATGGTCCTGACAAAAACCCTGTAGGGTGCCTAAACACTACCAGGGGCCCAGAGACTGCTCCTGTAAGAAACCCAGAGAAGAGGGCAGTGAAGAACCCTGAGAAAGGAGTCACAGAGAGCCCTAGGAAGGGTTACACAGACTGCCCAGGAGGAGGCAGTATTGAGTGATCAGTGGGCTGCAGCACCAATCGGCCAGAAGGAAGCATTACAGGAGTCTACAGGAAGGCCCTGTACAGTGCCCAAATACTGCCAGAAGCCGAGAGCCAACTCCCAGGAGAAGCTCAGAGAGAGAGAGCTTTGAAAGGCAAGTGAAAGATGCCATGGAGAGCCCAGAGGGTGGCACTATGGAGACCCCAGCCAGTGAGGATGTGGAGGAGCCAGTGACTGGTGTGGGCACATGTGCAAAGATGGAAATTGTGCAGAGTCCAGAGGGAGGCACTGAAGAGTTTAAAGATGAGGAAATCATGGAGAGTCCAGAGGGAAGGGCTGCAGAGAACCTGGAGGAAGAGTCCTCAGAGAGTCCAGAGGATGGAGTTGTGGAGACTCCAGCAACTGAGGATACAGAGGAGCGAAGGAGGGGCTCTACATCAGAGATACCAGTTGCCAGGAAATGGGCACAGCTGGTTATAGAGCAACCAGAACTTGTGGGTCCCCAATCGGTCCATAAAGCTCCATCAACTAGCCAACATAGGGATCAAAGGCACAGCGCTCAGATGGTTTCATTCCTTCTTAAGCAACAGATACTACAAAGTAAGAATAAACAACAAAGAATCACACCCAATCCTTACTGAGCAAGGAGTCCCGCAAGGATCCTCACTTTCACCCACCCTCTTCAATATCTACCTCCTCCCTCTCTGCCATCTACTCTTAAACCTCAAGCTTACTCATTACCTTTATGCAGACGACATACAAATCCTTCTTCCGATTACAGAATCCCTTCAAAAAACGATCACTTACTGGAACGAATGCCTTCAATCTGTGTCAGAAGATGTATCATCACCCCAGGTATCATAGGGATCACTTGGGGGTTGAAGCCCCGATGGACCTGGTTGAGGATCCGAAGGCATCGAAGGAAACCTTGGAGGAACCGGTGGTACAATCGGTACTGGGAACGGCATCGAGGGTTTCGGTGCTGCCGATGGAGTCGGTGCCGGTCTTGGAACCGATGGAGCCAAAGGATAAATCGGTGGAGATATACGAGAAGGCACCGATAGGACCACCCCGGAAGGGGGAATCAGGAACGGTGTTTCTCCCGCCGATGAAAATCCAGTCGGAGACGATGGCGCTGTCGGTGCTACTGGAATTATCGATGGGAGGGCATGTACAAGTGCCTCCATACGTTGTAGTAGCGGTGCCAGCGCTTCCACCAAAGGTTCGGTGGTCGGTTCCTTCCTCGGTGGCGGAGTCGGTGCCGGGGTCGATGCCGGTGGTGGTGCCGGAATCGGTGCCGGAGACGGTGCCAATGGAGGTTGGAATCTTTGCATCGCTTTCTCGATGGCCTCCTGGACCAGCCGGTCCAGTTCTGCCCGGAGACCAGGGGTAACAATACCCGGCTCGACGGGAGAGGGAGGCTGAGGCAGAGCCGGAGGGACCACCGTAACCGGTGGGATCACGGCTCCCACACCCCGAGAGGGTGAGGGTTTCCTCGATGCCTGCGAACGAGACGTGGACGGTGCCAAGTCTGAACGAGGCCTCTTAGTCGGTGGCTCGGCTTGTTCAGAGGTCGATGACTGTGGATCCTCGACAGGCCGAGACTTGTGCCGTCGATGGCGATGCTTGTCCTTCCGGTCTCCTCGCCCATCCGGGGAGGGGACAGGAGTCGACGGCCGAGAAGTCATCGATGGTGGACGGTCACCGGAGGGTTGACGATGGTGGTGCAACTTCGACGGTGCCGGTTCCGATGACGTCGATGCTATCGATGGCGTTGGGGTGGGTGCATGGAAGAGGAGCCCCATCTTCTCCATCCTGGCTTTGCGACCCTTAGGTGTCATTAGGGCACATTTGGTGCAAGTCAGGACATCATGCTCACTACCCAAACACAAAACACAAACCCTATGGGGGTCTGTGATTGACATAGTCCGGGTACAATCCGGGCATCGACGGAATCCCGTCGCCATGGCTTAAGGCCAAATTTAGTCGCGGGCTCGGTAATTGCCAACAGGCCTCGAGGGCCAAATTCGACGGTAGTCGAAGAAAAAAGGCAAAAAACTTACCGGTTTCCGCGGAGGTGACAAAAATTTGTCGAAGGGAGACCCCTGAGGGGCAAATTTTCTTCGGAAAGAAAAATACCGAATTCCTGTCAGGAACGTGGTAAGAGAGCTCCTTTCACCGCGTGGCAACTGCTGCGCGGAAAAAAGAAGACTGAAGGGAGACCCCTGCTGGCTGCAGGGTCAGTGCCTTGCTGGGCATGCCCAGTAGGGCCAGTCAAAGTTCTGTTTAAACTTTGACAGAAGTTTTCCGTGGTGGGCTCCATCCTCGATGTCACCCATTTGTGAGGACAACCATCCTGCTTGTCCTGTGAGAATAAGCAGTACAAACTGTGAGTAGTGAGAGTCTATGTCTGAAGGTAAAGGCAATCTACTGTTGTGTATATGATTGAAGCTGTGAATAAAGATTGTTTTAAGAAAGGCTGGAGTCTCCAGACTTGTGGGAATCACTGCTTGGCCCCATATATGGTGTCATGCATGGGATTTTTTCTAAAACTTTGCACAGAAAAAATAAAATAGCCTCCAAGAAAGTGTCTGGAGTACAGGAAGAGTTGTGTGAAAAAGTACAGAACACAGGAGGCCCTTGGCTCTAAAACAAAGTACAGAGTGCAGGGATACAAAAAGCATGGTAGCTTGTGAAAGGGTGTGGCTCAGAAACTGCACTGAAGAAAAAAAATGCCCAAAGTTTAAAAGTTTCAGGAATTGCGAATGGGCCTGGTTGCAGGGACAGCTAGGAAGTGGTAGGTTTGTACTGGCTAACGAGAGAAGGCCGGCTGGAAGTAGATAGCGAATGAAAAGTGATTTAGTTAATGCTGGTTATGCAGGCTTTTTAAAAACTTTTTTTGCCTTGAAAAAGAAAAGAGGAAGGAACACTGGTGCAGGGCTATGCTGTACAGGGTGTGGCCCTGGAAAAGCTACTATAGTGGGTTGAGTGCAGTGAATGAAAACAGGGCAGGGCCCTCTTATTTATTTATTTATTTATTTTTAATTTTTATAGACCGAAGTTCTTGTAGGAACTACAAATCAATCCGGTTTACATACAACTTTTAAATGCCCAAAAAGAGTAGTGGGCTTTACATAGAACAGTTGAACAATAAAACAGGTAACAATAGAACTAACAATAATGCTGGAACAAATAGAATAGATAACCAATTAAACATAGTAATATAGTAATAAATATTATATAGAAAATAAATATAAAAGAGAGAGTAAATGGAGTGTGAGTACAGTATAAATACAAAAGATGAAAGAGCTCAAAAATTAAGCTCTTCCAGCAAGCAAGCTACTCTGCAGGGAAGTAAAGTCATGTATGTCTGGCTGGTAGGAGTTCCCAGCTCTCCAGAACCAGAGGGAAGAGAAAACCTGAGGCTGGAGGCATGGGTACTTGAGAGACAAGCTGTCACTGGGAAGCCAGAAAACCCACCCCCAGGTGCCCTGGCCGGCCAGGGAGATGGATATGTTTAGATGGTAGCAGTGATAAAGGTGATTGCAACAGAGATTGCTCAGTGAGCTCTGGCAATACACCCTAGGAGGAGAGGTTATGGTGAGCCCAGAAGGGGGCAGCATTGAGAAGCTAGAGGTTGGTACTACAGATGGTCCTGACAAAAACCCTGTAGGGTGCCTAAACACTACCAGGGGCCCAGAGACTGCTCCTGTAAGAAACCCAGAGAAGAGGCAGTGAAGAACCCTGAGAAAGGAGTCATAGAGAGCCCTAGGAAGGGTTACACAGACTGCCCAGGAGGAGGCAGTATTGAGTGATCAGTGGGCTGCAGTACCAATCGGCCAGAAGGAAGCATTTCAGGAGTCTAGAAGAAGGCCCTGTACGGTGCCCAAATACTGCCAGAATCCGAGAGCCAACTCCCAGGAGAAGCTCAGAGAGAGAGATGGCTTTGAAAGGCAAGTGAAAGATGCCATGGAGAGCCCAGAGGGTGGCACTATGGAGACCCCAGCCAGTGAGGATGCGGAGGAGCCAGTGACTGGTGTGGGCACATGTGCAAAGATGGAAATTGTGCAGAGTCCAGAGGGAGGCACTGAAGAGTTTAAAGATGAGGAAATCATGGAGAGTCCAGAGGGAAGGGCTGCAGAGAACCTGGAGGAAGAGTCCTCAGAGAGTCCAGAGGATGGAGCTGTGGAGACTCCAGCAACTGAGGATACAGAGGAGAGAAGGAGGGGCTCTACATCAGAGATACCAGTTGCCAGGAAATGGGCACAGCTGGTTATAGAGCAACCAGAACTTGTGGTTCCCCAATCAGTCCATAAAGCTCCATCATGATGGAATTCAAACAAGGAGCCAGCAAAGAACTCAGTTAAAGGCCTAGTGTTGTGCACTGTGCGAACAGCACTCTGGGTGGTGGTCATGATGCTGTTGAGGATGACCCTAAGAGATAGGGGTGAGCATGTCACTAGGTCCCTATTCTCCAGTGTAGCTGGTGGGAAGCCAGAGGAAGGAGAATGGGATGCCTTGGACTCTCCTAGATGGGATCCAGGAGGAAGTAGAGATGCTTGGCCTGATGGATCCAAGCTGAGGGGAGGGGTATGTGAGGCAGTACCCCAGTGTTCCCCTATTTGCCTGTGCAGGACCAGGATAGACACCTGGTCCACCTTAAATGCCTTAAGGAGAGAATGTGCTATGGGCGGGATGCTACGGGCAGGTGGGGCTCAGAGGGCATAACCAGAGACTGGGGAATAAGAGCTGGAATCCAGATGGGGATAACTAGTCCAGGCCCGGGTTTCCAGGAGCAAGGCAGCTCCTGTATGTATCACTGTCCATACACACGAAGCAGTACAAACTGTGAGTAGAGAGAGTACACTGTCTGAAGGTAAAGGCAGTCTACTGTTGTGTATATGACTGAAGTTGTGAATAAAGATTATGTTTTAAGAAAGGCTGGAGTCAGACTAGTTTTGTCTCCAGGCCTGTGGGAATCACCACTCGGTCCCACAGCCTGGTTGTTAAATCTGTTTGTATTGTTGATTCCTTAACCTATTGGAATTATTTCACTTTTTCCTTTGCTTGCATGTAGAATCTGTTATTTCTAATAAGAAATATATAAGGGCTGCTTTTTATTCTAAGAGGAACTTAGCTTGGTGAATCTACTGTGAGGGTTCAGAGATTAGATTTACCTGTCCTATCTAGTCCATTATACAAATCCTTCTCTATCGAAGATGAGCCAGTGAACTGAAGGTACTAGAAGAGAAAAATAAAGTAAAACTGGTCCTAACCAGATCAAGGCACACTTTCTGTGTGCAGCCTGATTCAAAAGCATATAGCACTGCAATCTGCTAAGTGATTTGTTTCAATATATTTATATATCTTCTTCTCTTAGTATGCACTTTAGAGGTTTTTGTGGTCTGCTGTTAAATCCTTTTCTCCTGCATAGTTTTTAATATATTTCTCTCTCTTAGTGTGTACTCTTAGAAGGTGTTTTTTTTTCTGCTATTAAATCCTTTTCTCCAGCATCTGCATTTATTAACCTGGGCTATCCCATCTAAACATTTTCACTGTGAACTTTCTTGTAGACCAGAACTCTCCAGCTGATATTTATTAATAGCTCTCTGTGCTATATTGTTTGGAATAGGCCTTGCCCACTGAAATTTTTCTTTTACATAGCTGTAAAGAGAGTATTTTTTGGCTAGTCTTTATATCACATTTTCTTTTTTTAAAAGGGAGATAGTAAGAGCTTCTACCTATAAGTTATTTCCACAGAGGATTCTAAAACCTAGGGGGAAATGGATTACAGTGTGCTCTGGTAGAACAAAACCCAGTCTCCTCAAATGAGAAACTTTCAGGATATCTGCTCCCAGTCCCATAGATGAAATTTTGTACTATGTTATCTCATCCTACTTTGATGGTACCCTGTTATAGAGTCTCTCTCTCTTTCTCTTTCTCTCGCAGGATGCGAAAATAGGGAGTAGTGCACAGCCGCCAAGTTTACCGGTAAGATACCACATGGACATTATCAATGTGTTAGTAACACTTTTTGATGAATCTAGCTGCAAGGGAGGAAAGCTGGAAAGTTATGACCACAAATGCTCGTAGCCTGGGCAACAAAATTCCAGATCTACAGGCCCTAATGAAGGAGGTAGACTTGGACATTGTTGCGATTACAGAGACATGGTTCATGGAGTCTCATGACTGGGATAAAGCCATACTGGGCTATAACTTCTTAAGGAAGGACAGAGAGGACAGAGAAGGTGGAGGAGTAGCACTTTATTCCAAAAACAATATAAATACAACTGAAATGCAAGGGACATGGGGTAGGGAGGAAGCATTATGAGCTATCCTAACAAAGATGATGGTTCTTCCATTTACACTGGCATGGTATACAGGTTCCAACCCAAACTGAAGACCTGGATCAAGATCTGGTGAAAGATAACCAAAAGGTGGGAAAGATGGCAGAATTGTTAATCACTGGTGATTTTAATCTGCCAGGTGTGGATTGGAGTATCTACGAGAAGTAGAGAGTTATTGGATGCCCTTCAAGGGACCCTGCTCAACAAATGGTAATAGAACCCATGAGGAAGGGTATGATATACAACCTAGTATTCAAAAATGGGGATAATGTCTCTAATGTCCAGCAGGTGCACACCTGAGCACCAGTGATCATTGAACGGTATAGTTTGATATCGCAAATAAGATACATAGAAGTTAATGAAGACCTGAGTTTTGAATTTCAAAAATATTAACTTTGCCAAAATGGGGATGTACCTGGAGGAAGAACTAGAAAAAATGGGCGAGGTGGAACCACAGAGGGCAAAATTAAAAGGAAATATTACAAAGGCAACAAATCAATATGTTGGAAAAGAAACAAATGTACAAGAAAACAAAAACTAATTTGGTTCTCAAAGGAGGTGGCTGAAAAAATAAAAGCAAAAAGAACAGCATTCAGAAAGTATAAAGGATCCTAAAAAGAGGAACACAGGGAAGAATACCAGATAAAATTGAGGGAGATGAAAAAAAGAATCAGGAAAGCAAAAAGTCAAGTGGAAGAAAGGACTTCCAAAGAGGTAAAGAGAGGTGTCTAAACATTTTTCAGATATATCAGAGAAAGAAGGAAGGCCCAAAGTGGTATAGTGAAACTGAAAGGTGACAGTTTGGTGTTCACTAAAGAAGACCCTGGAGAAGATCTGTTGCTGCTGATAAGACTGTAGAGGGGGAATGGGGTAGAAACATCTCTATTTTCAGAAGATAATATTTATTTATTTAGATTTATATTCCACTTTTTTTAGTGCTTCAAAGTGGATTACGTTCAGGTACTGTAGGTATTTCCCTATCCCTAGAGGGCTTACAATCTATGTTTGTACCTGAGGCAATGGAGGGTAAAGTGACTTGCTTAAGGTCACAAGGAGTAACAGCAGGACTCAAACCCTGGTCTCCTGGTTCATAGTTCACTGCTCTAACCACTAGGCTACTCCTCCACTCCAATACAGAAATAAGCTGGGAAAACTGAAAGTGTACTAGGCGATGAGACCGGATGAGGTACATCCCTTGACACTATGGGAACTCAGAGATGTTCTGGTGGGTTCACTGAAAGACCTGTTTAATAGATCCATGGAAATGGGAGTGGTGCTGTGAGATTGGAGAAGAGCGTTTGTAGTCCCGCTTCATAAAAGTGGTAGTATAGAGGAGGCTGGAAATTACAGTCCGATTAACCTCACCTCTGTGGTTGGAAAATTAATGGAGACTCTGCTGAAAGAAAGAATAGTGAACTATCTATAATCCAGTAAGTTGCTGGATCCAAGGCAGCAAGAATTCACCATGGAAAGTCCTATCAGACAAATCTGATTTATTATTGTGATTGGGTGAATAGAGAATTGGATCAAATAAGAGCCCTTGTTGAGATTTACTTGGATTTCTGCAAAGTTTTGATAGAGTCCTGCATAGGAGGCTTGTGAATAAAATGAGGAGCTTGGGAGTCAATGCCAAGGTGGTGAAGTGAAACTGGTTAACTGATAGGAGATAGCAGATAATGGTAAATGGAACCTATTCTGAAGAGAAAACAGTGTTAAATGGAGTGCCACAAGGTTCAGTTTTGGGACTAGCATTATTCAATATCCTTGTGAGCGACATTGCGGAAGGGATAGAAGGTAAAGTTTGTCTATTTGCAGATGATACTAAGATCTGCAATGCCTGAAGGAGTAGAGAGAATGAAAAGTAATTTAAGAAAGTTTGAAGAGTAGTTAAATATTTGGCAGCTGGGATTCAATGCCAAGAAGTACAAAGTAATGCATGTACTGTATGTGATAGGGGTGAAAGACTGATGTGCAGAGATCAAGAAAGGGATATTGGGGTTATAGTATCTGGTGATGTGACTAGGCAATAGCTAAAGCCGAAAGAACGCTGGGCTGCATAGAGAGAGGAATAATCAATAAGAAAAAGGAGGTGATCATCCCCTTGTACAGGTCCTTGGTGAGGCCTCACCTGGAGTACTGTGTTCAGTTCTGGAGCTCGTATCTCAAAAAGAATAGAGACAGGATGGAGGTGGTCCAGAGAAGGGCAACCAAAATGGTGTGGAGTCTGTATCAGAAGACCTATGAGAAGAGGCTGAAGGATCTGAATATGTATACCCTGGAAGAGGCTGAAGAATCCTGAATATGTATACCCTGGAAGGGGAGATATGATACAGACCTTCAGATACCTGAAATGTTTTAATAATGCATGAAGTTCAAACTTTTCCATTGGAAAAAAATCAGTAAAACTAGGGGTCACAAAACGAATCTCCAGGGGGGATGGCTCAGAACCAAAACCTAACCTGCCCTCTATTCTGATTCTGCACCTTGCTGTGATAGTCTGCCACTATTACAGCCCGGCCTATTCCTGGCCATCTCATGGTACCCTGGAGAATTGCTGTCACTGCTGGTACTGGTTTGCCCCTTTATAGTACCTTGAGGTATTTATTCCACTGTTCTGGTGCCTTTTGCCCTTCTCAAGATGCCTTGGTGTTTTGATACCACTGTATTGTGTGCCATACCCTGCCTTGGGGGTTTTGATGCCACTATGCTGTTTTCCATACCCCACACTTTACATCTTAAAGGGAGGGTTACATACCTCTGTGCTGTTTGCTATACCCTGCACTCCAAGCCTAGGGGTGTTCATGCCACTGTTGCTGCTGCTTCATCACAGCCCTCTCACTGTGCCTTGGGTGTTCATGACACTGTTGCTGATGCTTTTGTGTTTTGAGGGGTTCTCTGTGGATCACACTAGTTGGTGGCAGTGAAGAAGCAGAAGCATAATTACAACACAATGAGATTGCACTGATATGACATGTAGAAATAGCCAAGGCTGTTAAAATACTAAAGGTTAACTAGTATGTTAAAGGACAGCATTAAGCTTTGCTTCTTCCTTCTGGGCTTAACTTACAAGAAATCACATGACTTACAAGAATGCTGTCTTATTAGAATATGTGAGATAAAATAATAATTTTAACCAATTGGAAAATGTTATGTACACAAACTAACCCATTGGTGTGTAAGTTTATGGGCGCTGATGCATTTAACTGCTCAGGAACTCTGAGCTGGGATTTATCATGCACTGTTTGGTAAGCTGAACTGCTCTTTATTATAAGACTTTATAATAAAAATTAAAGATTGGTTTTCAGTGTGTACTATCCCCCCCCCCCCCCCCCCCCCCACACACACACACAATTGGTTGCTTTTAGGTGCCTTGTGGTCTTCATGCCACTGTTGTTGGTCCCTTTTGCTCCTCTTTAGGTGCCTTGGTGGTGCCTCTTTTTGGGCTTTGTTGGCCCCCCTTACAGGGCCTATGAGTACTGATGCCACTCTTCTTACCACACCTATGGTCTGTGGGTTTCAACTCCAGTGCTCCTGCTACTTCGAGCTTTTCTTTGGTACTTTTGGACGGCTCTGCCTCTGTTCCAACTCTTCAAGTTTCTTTTCAAATTCCTTTATGGTACTTATTGATTATTGGTCTTGCCATGATAATCTAATGCTTTGCAAACTTTCTGCACCTCATATGGACCCTGGGGTTTGTTCTTTGCCACTCTTGGTACCACTTTGCTCCTTGTTTGTACCTTGGGATTTTGATGCCATTCTTCTTTCTGCTTAGCCCTCCCTCTTTATCTTGGGGTTTTTCATGATGCATTTTTGATGCATTCCTCTGCACCTAAGGTTTGTATTTTAAATGCCATTGCTCTTGTTGCTCCAAGCCTCTCCTGGTGTCCTTGGGTGATGGGTGTTTCTGTCTCTACTCCTGCTTCTTCAAAGTTATTTTCATAATCCCTTATAATACTTGCTGTTTATTGGTGTTGCCATGACAATTCAGAACTTTACACCTACCTTTATGTCATCTTGGACTTTTTTCCCCCCAATTCTCTTCTCTTACTAACTTTTGGTCTCATCTGGTATTTGATCTGTGATGGATTATACCACAGCAAAGGGGACACTATCTCCAAGCTTGAACCCCCAGCCCCTTCCCCAAATGATGCCATAGTGAACTACATCAGGCCTCCTCCTGAGATTTCATCTGGCTTCTCCATGCCCATGAATAGTATTGTTCACCAGCTTTCAGCTTCCAAATAGTTTCATTAGTGTTTTGCTCTATATATAGACAGGTCTGAGATCCGATCTGCACATTAAGTCCACTACAGGCCTCATCCTGAGATTGCCTCTGACTCCTTTGACTGACTTCACCATTGTCTGACTTCTAGACGGTTTGATTAGTCATTTACTCTATACTTTCTGGAGGTATGATCTGAGCTGCTACAGACCTTCCCCATGATTGCTTAGGACCTTCTCCAGAATTTTCTCTGGCTTCAGGTCACAGTTTGTAATGCTCTTCCTTTCTCGTGGTCATTTGGAGGTCATAGCAGGGGAGTACAGGTACTCATATAACCTTTACCAAAGAAAGGTACTTCTGTCAGAGAAGGTTATCCTCTTTGACCAAGCCTATAGCTTCCAGAGGGTCAATTACAGAACAGTGAGGGAGAAAGGGGACAACCACCAACCCACCTACCTAGCCGGATCAGTTAAATTAATCTTAATAATCAATGGGGGTGCCTTTGATTATTAATATGCCTCTCATGCTGCCTTGGGAATTTCATGCCACTGTTATTTATACCATCTCCCACTCCAACGAAACACATATTAACCTGTCCAGCAAGCCTTCCTTACATCCCCACCCCCACCCCTTTCCACAAACAAGCAAAAACTTTATAGGCCTATATACCCAAAAACCCACCCTCCACTCCCCTCCCCCAATATCTAGAAATTTGGAAAATATATCTATCCCGGCAAGCTCATCTTCCCTCCTCTCCTCCCCCCTCTCCCGGAACACCCCATACCTCCAAATGCCACTGGGATCTAGGAAGAAGCGGCCAGCTCCCAGCTCGTCTTGGCATTGCTTTTACATCTCCGCAGGCTGCAGACATTTAGGCCCACAACCTTTTTGTTTGGTTTGGGGGCGCCTTATGCGGTAGACAGTCTCAATGGACAGGTGAATATGTGCTTCAGCACTGCTTTTTCTTTTTTTAAAGATTGCATTAGCACATAATCTGCTATATCCTTTGAATATAACTGGTTAAGGGCAATTTATCCAAGTATATATACCCAGATAACTTTGAAACCCTAATGATGACATTTGAAAATAGCTACTTATGTTTCAGAGTTAACCAAGACAAAAAAGAAAGGGAATTTAATCTATCTAAATGATACAAAATATTTTTATTATGTAAACTTCACATAAATCTTTACATTTCTATATTTCTACTATTGTCACATGATTTTTTACATGTCCACCAACAAACTTCCTTACAGTCTCAAAGCAATATCTATGAACCCTTAATTCTCTAAACCAATCTCCAAAAATTTCAACACATTCACTTTAAAATGTCAGACACACAAACTTCCACACACACTCTTTCATCATTCATTCCACAAACTAACTACCTGGGTTCTGAGTAAATTGTCTGAACACGTGATTTCTTTTATTTTGTCTTGTGAAACTGTTAACGATATTTGCTTGTGTACATTCTATTTATTAGTGTTTCAAAAATAATATACATTGTTTCTTGAGGATATATTACAAAATTTCTGTTGTGTACACTGTATTATTTTAGAATTGATGGGGATTAGTAATGATAAGAATGTAACAATCATATGTATGTCAATGAAATGCTCCCTCTTGTAAGGAATATTTTTGATCAGTAAGATTTTTGATCAGGAAGTTTTATGCTGTAGTTAGTATGTGGAATGAATGATGAAAGAGTGTGTGTGGAAGTTTGCGTATTTGACATTTTAAAGTGAATGTGTGGAAATTTTTGGAGATTAGTTTGGAGGTTCATAGATATTGCTTTGAGACTGTAAGGAAGTTTGTCAGTGGACATGTAAACAATCATGTGACAAATAGAAAAATAGAAATACAATTATGTAAAGATTTATGTGAAGTTTATATACTAAAAGTATTTTCTATCATTTAGATAGATTAAATAAACTCCCTTTCTTTTTTGTCTTGGTTAGCAATTTTTTGGAAATAGCTGTTAGTACCTTTGCTCTATGTGTTACCTTCACGTTTCAAAGTTAACCAGCTAGATATAACCAGATAACTTTATTCAGGGTATTCAGCAGGAGGTTTAACCTACTGAACATCCCTGATAACTTCTCTAGCTAACGTTAGCCAGATAAGTTATCCATTTTAGGATTTTTTTAAATATTGGCCTTTGCATGTACTATATAAAACTTTTTATTGAGCTGCATAGCAAAATGTTTTTAGTACACGTTTTATTGCTAAGGCCCCTAAATGTCTTCACACAAGTACTATGAACTTCTGGCTAATGAATTATGTAAAATAGAAAGATAGCAAATTAATTCTTACACATTGGTAAGAAACATTGAGCCTGATTATGTTTAGGAGAGATCATATGGGGAGAAAGCGAGGATACGTGTGTTGTTGCTGGATGTGCTTTCAACCTAGAGTTAACAACAGTGGCTGAAAGTTTGTGAACAGACGTGGACGGAGCTGTAGAAATGCAGAAACATCATCACATATGAATTTTAAATATGTTGTAGACCACAAAACGGTATTGAGAACAAAGCTGGAAGTTGCCAGGATTTAAGGGAAATGTTATCCTTATGGGAAACTACAACTTACCAAATAGAACCAATGACTTGGAACATGTGAAATACATTTAGAGCAATTTTTCCAGCAAGGGAAAGCTTTTTTAAATGTATTAAGGGCTGCCTTATTGTATTAAATGATTGCCAATGTGGCCAGCAGATCTCATATTTGTGGTAAGAAGATACCTGCATCTAAGGTTGAGGCTTGGACAGCCCCTAGATAACAGTGATCAGATCAGATTCAAGATTATCATTAATAGAAGGAGAAGGGGCAGAGACCCCCACTGAAACCTGGAACTTCAAAAAGACAAACATTTTAGGAAATGATGTGCCTGTATATATTTATAGGGGAGCTGGAAGGCCAGGCACCCCCAAGTAAAAAAATAAATAAATTCCAGCATAAAGTAATTTTATGTAGGTCCTGAGAGCATGCTTTCAATGTCAAGCTGTTATCAATCCCCCACCCATTAAACTGAGGGTAACACATTTTTTAAATAAATAATGTGGGGCAGTACCCATGCTGTTCTAAAAGGGACAGCTGAATTTTCCCAGCAAGGAGAGAAAAGTGTGGATAACCATGCAATTGCTAGTTTATAGTTTTTATTGTTTAAATGTTTATGAATGTTTTTATTGGAAGACGCTTAGGACATGGAATAACATGGTCTACAACTTCTGTAAAGGAATAAATGCCACCTGCACAGCTCTAGGCTGCTAAATGGAGCTCCATGGCCATGAGAGAGGAAAGGTTCCAAGGGTGAGAGAGACTTCAGAATGGTCTTGCAAACTTTAGTGTCAAGTAAGCTTGATTCCTATAATGCGCCGTATTTGGGGTTCCTTAAAAGTTTTGCTAAGAATCTTACAGTTTGTGCAAAATGCAGTTGCCAGAGTCATTACTGGAGGTAATATCATGGAAAGGATAACTCCAAATTTGAAAGAATTACACTGGGTACCAAAAGATTCAGGATGCACTAATGTCGGTCATTAGGACAAAAGTTACTTCCAGTCCTTCCTATACTAAATATGCAAGAGTTGCAATCAAGATTTTTTTTCTTAGTCTGGTCCTAAATTATGGAATGCATTAGCAAGTATGGTTCATTTTGAAGACGATTATTTAAACTTTAGGAAAAAAAGGCTGAGACTGCTTGTTTTATTCAGGTACTTAAAAGATATTCTGGTTTTATTGATTTTCTGTTTTCTGCTGTGCTTCTTTTAATCCTGTATTTTACCATTTTAACTTCTGTTATTTTATTTTTGTGCATAGTATTTGTTTTATTTGTGGAATTTTATGAATGCTTTAGTTGTAATCTGCTCTGAATAATTGTATTAGATGCAAACATGAATAAATAGCTGAGCCTGGGAATGGGATATTTCCTTTCCTCTTTCCTTATATTGCAGGGACTACCTGCCACTCCATGACATCCAAATAGAAACCCAAGGAGTAGGGAAAAGGCTTCCTGATCTGTCTCTCTCTCTCTCACACACACACACACACAGCAGGGGTTGGTTGGTAAATGATTATAGAATTTTTACCAGTTCGAATCCTACGGCCTATCTGAACTTAGTTGGTAGTCTCAGTACAGTTTCCAGTGGACAAGTTTCCATAAGAACATGCCATACTGGGTCAGACCATCAAGCTCAGCATCCTGTTTCCAACAGTGGCCAGTCCAGTTACAAGTACCTGGCAAGTACCCAAAAAATTAAGTAGATCCCATGCTTCTAATGCCAGAAATAGCCAGTGGCATAGCCAGAGCAGATTTTTTTTGGGTGGGCAGTAGTTTAACATGGGTAGATTGTAGGTATGCAGGTCTGAGATCTACTAGTTGTATTCTTGTTCATAAACAATGTCATATACTGCACCCTACAATGGCTTTCTAAGTAGTTTGCAACAGCCAATATGCATCATGCGTGAAATTTTAAAACATTTTACCTCAATTATTTCAAGCACTTACCAGAATTAAACATTTCTTATTAATATGTATTTATTTTATATTTATTGCAGTTTATAAATGCACATGTATATCATGTAATTGTATATTTGTTTAATTGTTCAATCTGTTTGATGTAATTTTCTGTTCCTTGTTCCGTGTAAACCGAAGTGGTATGCACTAGTGCATGAACTCCGGTATATAAAAGCCTTTAAATAAATAAATAAATGTAAAAAGCAAAGAAAAAAACAGATCCAATCAATCATGTAATAAAACAAAAATTAATGTAATCTTTCATGAATCCTCTTTACAGAAAGCCAGAAATCATTATAACTACAATAAAATATCACTAATCATCAGAACAGGTGCAGAGCTAGGACAATTCACATTACAACCCACATGAAAAGAAAATTCAAATTGTGGTGTCACCTCAGCAAAAAATATCCCTCCATTTCTATTTTATGAACTAACACAAACTCCTGCAAAGAAAGAGACATCTAGAACCTTGACATACCATACAGTCACAGCACTGACACTGAGGACTCAAATAACAGCAACCTTACAAAAAAGCAGCCATGCAAATACTATACCAGGTCCTAGAACGGGTAGATGTGAATCGGTTATTTACTCTTTTGGATAGTAGAAAGACTAGGGGGCACTCCATGAAGTTAGCATGGGGCACATTTAAAACTAATCGGAGAAAGTTCTTTTTTACTCAACACACAATTAAACTCTGGAATTTGTTGCCAGAGGATGTGGTTAGTGCAGTTAGTATAGCTGTGTTTAAAAAAGGATTGGATAAGATCTTGGAAGAGAAGTCCATTACCTACTATTAATTAAGTTGACTTAGAAAATAGCCACTGCTATTACTAGCAACGGTAACATGAAATAGACTTAGTTTTTGGTACTTGCCAGGTTCTTATGGCCTGGATTGGCCACTGTTGGAAACAGGATGCTGGGCTTGATGGACCCTTGGTCTGACCTACTATGGCATGTTCTTAAGCACATCCTCTGGCAACAAATTCCAGAGCTTTTTAAGCAGGAATTTCTGTGACTTTGAAGCTGGCTCCCTTTTGTCAGATGAACTGCCCATATTTGGGGATTCTGTTTTATTTGGTCTTTGTTTTGTTATTTTTGTATAATATGTTCATTTGATTATGTATTCTCTGTATGCTGCCTAGGAACTTGGTATAATAACACAAAGGGTCAAAATCACCACCTCATCTTTATCGTAATACGGAAATACACACAAGAAGAAGAAATATTTTATAATAATTTTTTCACATTTATTTGTACTATCACATATTAAACACCTATCTAAACAATTAAAATCTCTCTAACACACACACATTGCACATAAAATCACGTTTGTACTTCAAACTCATTACAATTTCAGAAGTATTTCAAATAGTATTAATCACTAATTCATGACAAATATTTAGAAGTTTAGAAATTTAGAGTTCTAAATTTATAACCATTAGGTTATAAATAAATCATAATTTCTTAACTGCAATTCAATTTAACAGCAACAACAAAGTTATATACACCCTCTTAATAGGTATGGGAAACATCACAGTTTAAGTCACTTACAACCCTCGTCATCATCACTCCCTGGAGGTAAGGATTTGTAGTGCTCAGGATGTGGCTTTTTGACAGTAGTTCCATTAGCAGCAGGCACTCAATTTGGAACTTGTCCACAAACCCATCTCATTGATGATTCAGAGCTGTATGTTTATAAATGGTTTTTTCTAATCATCTCTTTTATTCTCTTTGCCATTTCTTTGCTGTAGTCAGGATGGCTTCTAACAAAGTCATAATCAGTTTTGTCCTTGATGACACACTTGTCATTGTACTCCCAAATCCACTCTTCTCTGTGTCTTTTTTTTTTTTTTTTGTTAAATTGTTTTTATTGAAATATCAAGTGAACATATGAAACTAAAAGTACAACGAAAGAAAAATTATCACAAAAGTGTTGCTGTATAGTATTGGTTAACATATCAGTATTTGATACATTATATAATTAGCAAGGAAAAAGAGTACAAAGAAATTACATTTAGGAAAAACAAAACATAACAAAAGCCAGAAAAAGCCATCCAAAAAGGTCCATAAGATCCAATAAGGACTGAGAAAAGGTGTAGCAAATACTTAGGGCTTAATTAGGGGAGGGAGCGCAATGCCTGATACAGAACTCAATGAAAAATAATCATGTAAA
Source organism: Rhinatrema bivittatum (assembly GCF_901001135.1). NCBI lineage: Eukaryota > Metazoa > Chordata > Amphibia > Gymnophiona > Rhinatrematidae > Rhinatrema > Rhinatrema bivittatum. The sequence continues at coordinate 61,531,534 of NC_042626.1, read as the reverse complement.
GGCTTACACACCCAGGACCAGGAGGCTAAATGATTATATTTGATTACTTAATATATAAATAAATTGAGTTCCATCAAAGGTGTTCACTCAGCAATTCACTGTGCTTCCAGAAAGATAAGATTAGTGAAACAGTGACAGTTATGAAAAAATCTAATAATTTACGTTTGGACATTGGAAGTGAAGGGCAAAAGGCAGGACTTCTAAGAACAATTATAGAAAAGGAGATTGGAACCTGGAGAGATAAAATCTGTGAAACTATATTCCACACCTTTTGCAAAAATGAAAAAACATTGGACATTCAAACTGCATGTGAGAAAAAGTTGCTTTAGGGTGAGAACACGACCAGCAAAAGTGTGAGGATAATAGTCCAGCCAGGTCTCAGTAATACATAAGAATGTAAAATAAGAACATAAGATTTGCCATACTGGGTCAGACCAAAGGTCTATCAAGCCCAGTAACCTGTTGCCATCAGTGACCAATCCAGGTCAGAAGTACCTGGCAGGATCCCAAAGGGAGGTTGATAGATTCCAAGCTGCTTATCCTAGAGATAAGCAATACATTTCTTCAACTCCACCTTAATATGGCACCAATGCATAAAATTAATTTAAGATCATGTCATGGATAACCGAGCTTTCCCTTTCATTGAGCTGGCATTTTTAAAGCCCTAAATTCAGACCAACGAGCAGAGTCAAATTTCTTCTACATATTGAATTAGTTTGAGCAAGTATTACAGGAGGGAGTAATAAAGTCTTTATACCATATTTATTAATTTGCTTCCAACAACCCTTCATAAAGCTATATTTAATTTCATTAATTTAATTTAAAATGTATATACCTTTTTTTTCAAGGCAGTTTACAGTGAATATAACAAATAAATTGCAATCCAAGTAAATAATATAATAATTAAAGCTAAAACATAATTAATCAGAAACATCTAATAAACCTATTATACCTCCTCATTTTACTGCCTGTACCTGTGAGCTGAATGTAGAAATGAATGCTTAGGAGAAGTGAATAAATGGACAATAATAATGGCAGAAGCATTTACAGTGGCATAGTCACTTACGTTAAGAACATAAGAAAATAAGAAGTTGCCTTACTAGGTCAGACTGAGGATCCATCAAGCCCAGCATCCTGTTTCCAACAGTGACCAAACCAGGCTACAAGTACCTGGCAAGTACCCAAACACTAAGTAGATCCCATGCTACTGATGCCAGTAATAGCAGAGGCCATTCCCTAAGTCAGCTTGATTAATAGCAGTTAATGGACTTCTCCTTCAAGAACTTATCCAAACCTTTTTAAACCCAATTATACTGGCTGCCTTAACCATACCTTCTGGCAATGAATTCCAGAGCTTAATTGTACATTGAGTGAAAAAGAATTTTCTCCAATTTGTTTTGAATGTGCTACTTGCTAACTTCATGGAGTGTTCCCTAGTCTTGTATTATCTGAAAAAGTAAATAACTGATTCACTTTTACCTGTTTAAGTTCTTTCATGATTTTATAGACTTTTTATAGACGTTCTTAGGCTTGTATTAATTCTATCATTATTCACCCAAACTGAAGAATAGTAAATCACCTGGACCGGATGGTATACACCCCAGTATTCTGAAGGAACTAAAAAATGAAATTTCAGACCTATTAGTAAAAATTTGTAACCTATCATTAAAATCATCCATTGAACCTGAAGACTGGAGGGTGGCTAATGTAACCCCAATATTTAAAAAGGGCTCCAGGGGTGATCAGGGAAACTACAGACCAGTTAGCTTGTCTGGGGGCGGGACCGAGGCCTCCGGCACAGTGGCTGTGCCGGGGGTTCGCTCGCTGGCACTTGGCCGGCGCGCGCAAGTTACACTTGCCCAGTGGCAGATATAAATCACAAAATAAAGGTAGGGGGAGAGATTTAGGTAGGGCTGGGGAGTGGGTTAGATAGGGGAAGAAAGTAGAAGGTGGGGGTGGGGGGGAGCGGAAGGAAAGCTCCCTCAGAGGCCGCTTCAATTTCAGAGCGGCCTCGGAGGGAACGGGGAAAGACATCGGGGCTCCCCTAAGGCTCGGCACGCGCGCATGTTATAAAATCTGGCCCTTAATGTTTGGGTACTTGCCAGGTTCTTATGGCCTGGATTGGCCACTGTTGGAAAGAGGATGCTGGGCTTGATGGACCCTTGGTCTGACCCAGTATGGAACTCTGAAAAAAACAAAAACAAAAAACACCAAGGACTAAATCCAGCTAAACTTTTAGCTGGATTTTAAAAAGATATTCCTGTGGGTTTGTGTAGATTGGGGAAGTAAACAACATGTACAAACCACTGTTACTAAACCTCTTTGATATAATCTAGTCATCCCCAGGTGGAATCAAATCCATAAATAAAATATTTGGTCCAGTCTGGGGAACTGGGCATGCTCTGAAGAAAATGCGAGTCAGAGCGTGAACAGGGGTTGGAGAGTGCGGAAGCTGTAGCTGATGGTATTGGTGAAATGGCTGCTGTATTTATCACCCCAACTCTCTAGTAGAGCTTCTAAGTACTCCCAGCGAGGATCATGCACAGAACTATGCAAACTTCCAGATGGAGGGAATCTCTGCTGATGAGTACTAAGAAGAGAGATGGAAGGGAATTTGACAGTGAATTGACTATTGGACAGTTTTGTTAACCTTGGAATTTTGTGCAGCTCTATTATAGAGTTGAAGTCATGGCTGGGTTGGTAAAACTTTATATGTTCTGAAGCAAATAACAAATTAACATTTGTTTTAGTGCCAGGAAGTTAACATCAATGATTTTTCTCAGCACAATAACATTTTGCTATGTTGCCAAATAAATTCAGCAAGTTGAAAACATTTCAGTTTGAGTGGTTTTAACTAGAACAGTACCATTTGCTACCACTGAACTGACCTGCTGCAGGCGAAAAAGCAATGCAGGAATGTAACATGAACCACCACCAGCTTGTAGGTCAGAGAAAGACTTAAAAGGTTATCAGACCCCCTACTGTGAAGGTAATTAAATGACTATTGAAGAGATGAGTCAGAGTTTCAGGTTAGAGGATTTGCATGTGACATCTCCCTGACTCCTGCTATTGACTTACAGTGAAATCTCACTTCACAAATGAATAATGGCAAAGTCCTAAATTGCAGAACTCTTCCTGAAAGAAGGATTTATGTGGGAAATGTACTGACCCCCCCCCCCCAACCCTATCAAACTTACTGATTCTTGCCCTGTATGATAAGGGGGGGGGGGGGGGTCAAAGGCCTTGGATACCTGGTTCTCAGATCAGAAAGACAAAAGAATAGGCGGGATAGAAGAGTTTGCCCTTATTTTCTTGCCATAATCCTATGTGGGTCTCAGATAGGATTATGGAAAGAAGATGGCTGAAAGAAGATGGTCTCTCCACACTGGGTAAAAACAAATAACTGGTCATAGGCTTGGCTGAACTGGAATCACTGAGGGCCATAAACATTGAACATTGAGCAAGTCATGAGCCGGGCTGAGCTATAAACCAAAGGAAAGTAAACCCCTCCCACTGAAGAAGAAAAGCCTAAGATGTAGCGGTGGCATCAAGTCTCCCAGATGGACCGGGACCACAGTAGCTGATTGGGAGCTCAGGATGGCGCGGACCCCAGCAGCTGATCAGGAGATGATGTCACAACCCCCAAGAGGACAGGGGCCCTAGCAGAGGATCAGGAGGTGGAATCTGGTCTCCCAGTAGGAGTTACTGTGGATGAGACAGATGAGAGATTAGAGTACTCACTCGGTGTTAGCTGTTATGGATGCGATTCCACCAGATAGTTGTCGTAGGTACAGGCACTGAGGCAGGAAGAGCAGGCCCTCGAGGAGCAAGTACCTGTTCCCTGAATGGCACCTGAAAATAGAACAGAGGGCCCCGAGGAGCAGGTACCCAAGTTAGTAGTAAACCCCAAAGGTTTACTACTAACTTAGCACAGACAGGAACAATTCGTGTCCATTTGAGTCTATTCGAGCCTTTGCCAACTCAATGAGCTAGCAATCTTGAGAAGTAGATATATCCAGATTGGCGTGACATCAGATGAGGGAACGCCCTCGAGGTTCGCGCCACTGTGCATACTTAGATGTGGGTTGCACGCATGCATGCACCCTAGCAGGTACCTGAGAGGAGCAATGGCTTACAGCTGCACCATAGCCATTCCAGGGATGCCAGAGAAGTCAGCTTGATGATGCTGCGGTAGCCATCTTGCCCAGGTAAGCAGGAGGAGCCGAGATAGGGGTGCAACAAGCGGGGCAAAGCCGTTGAAGACCAATGGACGCAACATTCGCTCTTTCTATGAAGACTTTTATAAGCCTGAAGCAGATACATCTATCTCCGTAATACAAGCTTTTCTCTCATGGCTGCCACATATAATGATCACACCTGAACAGAGATTGACGCTAGATCTTCTGATCATGCAAGCAGAGATAGCTGCGGTGATGGCCTCGGGAAAGTTCCTGGTCCCAACGGATATACTGCAGACTTTTATTTGGCATTTCAGAACAGTTTACTTCCCCAAATGCTTCAGCTTTTGAATCTCTGCCACAATGTCCCACCAACAGAGACTCACATGCCAGTATCGGCAGGGAACAAAATGAAAATACCAGAAAACATCATACATCTCCATGGGGAGAATGCTGTGGAGAATACTCTTCACAACATGGTTCCTGGAACTCTCTGAATTATGGAACAATGCCATGAGTCTTTGAAGCACTTTAAGCTACACCTCTCCCAAAAGCCTAGAAAATAACAAAAGTTAAAGCACATTTTCTAAAATCAAAATTAAACATGAGCTGATGGAAATGTGACATTAATCATCAAAAGAAGTACAAAGAACAACAGATTTTTTTTTATTTTAAAACATTTAGCAATTTTTATAGAAGACTTTCATATTTTATGTTAAACAAATACCTAATACTGAAATCACAACAGTAATGATGTTAACAAAATTCCCATTTTGCACATGGGATAAAATCAATAATCATAGGTGAAGATAACATAACAAGTGCCAGTTGTGTGAAGAACAGCATGAGGTAGATTATGTAAAACAAAGAAGACAAACAAATTCCCTCCCATTAAAGGAATAGAGTTACAATATCTTCAGTAAAACATTTCAGAGCTTATTAAGAACATAAGAAATTGCCATGCTGGGTGAGACCAAGGGTCCATCAATCCCAGCATCCTGTTTCCAACAGAGGCCAAACTAGGCCACAAGAACCTGGCAATTACCCAAACACTAAGAAGATCCCATGCTACTGATGCAATTAATAGCAGTGGCTATTCCCTAAGTAAACTTGATTAATAGCCAAGAACTTATCCAAACCTTTTTTGAACCCAGCTACACTAACTGAGCTGGTTAAAAGGGGAGGTGAAAGAAGCTATTTTAGCCAGAAAGAAAAAGGATAATGCATAAGCATTGGCAAGTTAAATGTAAGACATTGATAAGACAGGCTAATAGAGAATTTGAAAAGAAGTTGGCCGTAGAGGCAAAAACTCACAGTAAAACATTTTTTAAATATATCCGAAGCAGAAAGCCTGTGAGGAAGTCAATTGGACCGTTAGATGATCGAGGGGTTACAGGGGCACTTAGAGAAGATAAGGCCATCGCGGAAAGATTAAATGATTTTTTGCTTCGGTGTTTACTAAAGAGTATGTTGGGGAGGTACCCGTACTGGAGAAGGTTTTCATGGGTAATGATTCAGATGGACTGAATCAATTCACGGTGAACCTAGAAGTTGTGGTAGACCTGATTGACAAACTGAAGAGTAGTAAATCATCTAGACCGGATGGTATTCACCCCAGAGTTCTGAAGGAACTAAAAAATGAAATTTCAGACCTATTAGTAAATATTTGTAACCTATCATTAAAATCATCCATTGTACCTGAAGACTGGAGGATAGCTAATATAACCCCAATATTTAAAAAGGGCTCCAGGGGCAATCCGGGAAACTACAGACCGGTTAGCCTGATTTCAGTGCCAGGAAAAATAGTGGAAAGTGTTCTAAACATCAAAATCACAGAACATATAGAAAGACATGGTTTAATGGAACAAAGTCAGCATGGCTTTACCCAAAGCAAGTCTTGCCTCACAAACCTGCTTCACTTTTTTGAAGGAGTTAATAAACATGTGGATAAAGGTGAACTAGTAGATGTAGTATACTTTGATTTTCAGAAGGCGTTTGACAAAGTTCCTCATGAGAGGCTTCTAGGAAAAGTAAAAAGTCCATGGGATAGGTGGTGATGTCCTTTCGTGGACTGGAAACTGCCTAAAAGACAGGAAACAGAGAGTAGGATTAAATGGACAATTTTCTCAGTGGAAGGGAGTGGGCAGTGTATTGCCTCAGGGAACTGTATTGGGACCCTTACTTTTCAATATATTTATAAATGATCTGGAAAGAAATACGACGAGTGAGATAATCAAATTTGCAGATGACACAAAATTGTTCAGAGTAGTTAAATCACAAGCAGATTGTGATAAATTGCAGGAAGACCTTGTGAGACTGGAAAATTGGGCATCAAAATGGCAGATGAAATTTAATGTGGATAAGTGCAAGGTGATGCATATTAGAGATATGAATCGGAACCGGAATCGGTTCGGATTCCGGTTCCAATTCACATCGTGTTTATCGGCTGCGCCCGAGCTGATAAACAAAACACCCACCCCGACCCTTTAAAACTAATCCCTTAGCCTCCCCCACCCTCCCGACCCCCCCTCCCCAAAGGGTCGGGGTGGATTTAGGGGTTACATTTGTGTGCCGTTTTTCCCGCCCTCCCCCAAAACGATAAGAGAACCCCCACGAACAATATCGTGGGGTTTTCCTATCGTTTTGGGGGAGCCCCCAATTTCTGACGATTTTGAAAATATCGACGATATTTTCAATCGTCCGAAGCTCGATTCACATCCCTAATGCATATAGGGAAAAATAACCCATGCTATAGTTACACAATGTTAGGTTCCATATTAGGTGCTACAACCCAAGAAATAGATCTAGGCATCATATTGGATAATACATTGAAATTGTCGGTTCAGTGTGCTGCGACAGTCAAAAAAGAAAATAGAATGTTGGGAATTATTAGAAAGGGAATGGTGAATAAAACGGAAAATGTCATAATGCCTCTGTATCGCTCCATGGTGAGACCACACCTTGAATACTGTGTACAATTCTGGTCGCCGCATCTCAAAAAAGATATAATTGCGATGGAGAAGGTACAGAGAAGGGCTACCAAAATGATAAGGGGAATGGAACAGCTCTCCTATGAGGAAAGACTAAAGAGGTTAGGACATTTCAGCTTGGAGAAGAGACGGCTGAGGGGGGATATGATAGAGGTGTTTTAAATCATGTGAGGTCTAGAATGGCTAGATGTGAATCGGTTATTTACTCTTTCGGATAATAGGGGGCAATCCATGAAGTTAGCATGTGGCACATTTAAAACTAATTGGAGAAAGTTCTTTTTTACTCAATGCACAATTAAACTCTGGAATTTGTTGCTAGAGGATGAGGTTAGTGCAGTTAGTATAGCTGTGATTAAAAAAGGATTGGATAAGATCTTGGAGAAATCCATTACCTGCTATTAATTAAGTTGACTTAGAAATAGAAAATAGCCACTGCTATTACTAGCAATGGTAACATGGAATAGACTTAGTTTTTGGGTACTTGCCAGGTTCTTATGGCCTGGATTGGCCATTGTTGGAAACAGGATGCTGGGCTTGTTGGACCCTTGGTCTGACCCAGTATGGCATGTTCTTATGTTCTTAGGCCCTGGGGCTGGGGTCCAGAAGCCAAGAGCATGTGTACCTGCACAATTTACTACAGAAGTGTAGAAAAATAGCTGGACATATCCATTGAAGTGTGAAGGCAGGGGACCTTCTCTGTGAAAAGCAGGAGGAATTAGGAATGCCTCACAAGCGACTCATTATAGATGTGGGTACCCCCTGCCCACCACAAGAGAACTATCCACCACCAATCCCGGCATCCTTGTAGGAGCAGCAGCAACACCGGCAGAGGAAAAAGCAGCCAACCAGGAGCATGGGAGGTGTGCAGAGAAAACGGAAGCTGGAGCAACGCCGGCAGAGGAGAGAACGGACAACCCAGAGAAAAGGAGGGTGGGAGCACACACACACATACACACATGTAGAGAGAGCGGAAGCCAGCGCTGGGAAGTCGAGCCCTCCCCTACCCGCTCACCACAAGAGGGCTGCCCACCACCAACCCCAGTGCCCTCGTAGGAGCAGCAGCAATACCGGCGCGGCTGAGCAGTTGCTAGACACCTGAAGAATTATTTGACTACAGGCCCTACCAAACAGATTTCATAATGGAGCCAGCCCACCACATTGAAATCATCATAGGATGTGGAAGAAATGAAAATCTTCAAGAACCTCAAAAGCAAAGAAAGAGCACAAACCTATCCTAAAATAAGTAACAACTAGAGATGTGAATCTTGTCCTCGATCGTCTTAACGATCGATTTCGGCTGGGAGGGGGAGGGGATCGTATTGTTGCCGTTTGGGTGTTTAAAGTATCGTGAAAATCGTGAGCCGGCACACTAAAACCCCCTAAAACCCACCCCCGACCCTTTAAATTAAATCCCCCACCCTCCCGAACCCCCCCCCCCAATGCCTTAAATTACCTGGGGGTCCAGAGGCGGTCCAGAACGGCAGCAGTCCGGAACGGCCTCCTGCAATTGAATCGTGTTGTCTTCAGCCGGCGCCATTTTTCAAAATGGCGGCGCAAAATGGCGGCGGCCATAGACCAACACGATTCGACTGCAGGAGGTCGTTCCGGACCCCCGCTGGATTTTTGGCAAGTCTTGTGGGGGTCAGGAGGCCCCCCCAAGCTGGCCAAAAGTCCCTGGGGGTCCAGCGGCGGTCCGGAACCCCCGCTGAACGACCTCCTGCAGTCGATCTCCTGCCGGCGCCATTTTCCGTACGGAAAACGATTCGCGGCAGAAGATCGTTTTCCGGACCCCCCTGGACCCCCAGGGACTTTTGGCCAGCTTGGGGGGGGGCCTCCTGACCCCCACAAGACTTGCCAAAAGTCCAGCGAGGGTCCGGAACGACCTCCTGCAGTCGAATCGTGTTGGTCTATGGCCGCCGCCATTTTGCGCCGCCATTTTGAAAAATGGCGCCGGCTGAAGACAACACGATTCAATTGCAGGAAGCCGTTCCAGACCGCTGCCGTTCCGGACCGCCGCTGGACCCCCAGGTAATTTAAGGCATTTGGGGGGGGTTCGGGAGGGTGGGGGATTTAATTTAAAGGGTCGGGGGTGGGTTTTAGGGGGTTTTAGTGTGCCGGTTTTCCTGCCCTCCCCCTTCCCCCGATTTACGATTTTTTGACGATAAATCGGGGGAATTGGTATTGTATCGTGGCCCTAACGATTTTTGATGATTTAAAATATATCGGACGATATTTTAAATCGTCAAAAAACGATTCACATCCCTAGTAACAACTCTCCAGTAATCTCCTGCCTAGCTCTATTAAATATTCAATCACTATCAAAGAAAATCCCACTTATAAATGATCTGCTAGGGGAACTAAATCCCACTATCTTCTGCAATACAGAAAATGATAACGTCCTATTAAATCAAATTGAGAACTCCAACCCTGATATCCTCCAGTTTCCCAGACAAAAATGTAAAAATGGGGGTCTATTAATAATCTGTAAAAAAAGAACGTAAACTTAAACCTGCAAAGCTGAGATCAACCCTTCATATGAAGTGGCAATACTAAAATCACCACAAATAAACATTGGCTTGGGGGTAGATTTTATAAATTTGCACGATCGCGTACTTTTGTTCGCGCACCAGATGCGAACAAAAGTACGCTGGATTTTATAAGATACACGCTTAGCCGCGCGCATCTTATAAAATCCGGGGTCGGCGCACGCAAGGGGGTGCACATTTGTGCAACCTGCGCGCGCCGAGCCCAGCACGCGCGGCCTCGGAGGGAACTTTCCTTTGCCTTCCTCCCACCTTCCCCTCCCTTCCCCTACCTAACCCACCCCCCCGGCCCTATCTAAACCGCCCCCCCTTACCTTTGTTGCATGATTTACGCCTGCTAAAAGCAGACGTAAATCTGCGCGCGCCAGCGGGCTGCTGGCGCACCATCACCCAACCCGGGGGCTGGTCCAGAGGCCTCGACCACGCCCCCGGCTGGCGCCACGCCTCCGGGCCCACCCCCGAAACGCCACGTCACGCCCCCAAAACGCTGTGTCGCTCCGGGCACACCCCCGACACGCCCCTTTTACAAAGCCCCGGGATTTACGCACATCCCGGGGCTCTGCACATGCCGGCGGCCTATGCAAAATAGGCGCGCCGGCGTGGATCCGGCCGGATTTACTCGCGCAGGGCATTTAAAATCCACCCCTTAGTCTATTGCCCACCTGGAACACTCCAAAAAGATTGCTCACCTCCAATTGAAATTTTCACTAAAGCATTTCCAACCCCTAAATCAACTAATAGTAGGGGATTTTAACCTACATGTAGACAGCATACCGAAAACCACAACATGTGAAATATTTTTAGACACCATGGAAGCAATGGGATGGTCACAATATGTAACTAACCCTACTCACAAAGTAGGACATATCCTTGACCCAATTTTCGCCAATCACACTGTTTGCATAATCAGTACCACGCACAAATAATACCCTGGTCAGATCACCAACTAATTTAAGCAGAAATAACCCTCTAAACACACAGCAAACTTACATAACAAACAATCTTTCACATACAGAAATAAGATAGAAATTAAATTACTTGAAGAAATAATTAAAAATAAATTAACCAATTTTGACCATGCCAATGCCTCCTTATCCTTTGACTCCTGGGATAAAATCACCAATGACATAGCAGATAACCTATGCTCAATCCAGGAAAAAACAGTCCAGAATGAAAGCAATACTGCCAAAAAAATTCCAAAAAACCTTGGTATAGCGAACAACTAAGACTCTCTAAACAGAACCTGGAAAAATCTGAAAAGCAATGGAGGAAAAGCCAATCTATAGAATCCCTAGAAAAATACAAATCCCTATTAACAAAATACCGTGAACAAATCAATAAAGCTAAAAAAGACTATTACGTAAAACAGATTCATGGTGTAATATTTAACTCCAAATTACTCTTTGAAACAATTGAAATCCTAATCAAGGACCCATCTTCCACTATCTCAAATAACCACGAGTTCTCAAAGAACTCCTGCAATGATATGCCACCGCTCTATTAAATCAAATAAATAAGCTAAAAACACAATTTGCCACCTATCTACCAACAGAAGAATCTGAAGAAAAACTGGGACAAGCAAAATGGAACACATTTGACTTAGTATCTAAGCTTGAAATAAATCAAATCATTGCAAAACTAAAACCTGCAATTCACCCACTGGACCCAGTCCCTGGAAGTGCCCTAAAAACAGTACACAGCGTAATCACTCCCACAATTATTGCAATAATAACCCACTCATTCTCTGAAGGATGGGTCCCCGCCAAGGCTAAAAAAGTTGTAATTAAACCAATCATAAAAAACAAAACAGGTAGAATCGATGACTGGGACAATTATCGGCCAATATCCAACCTGACCTTCATTGCAAACGTTCTTGAAAAAGCAGCACTATCACAATTAGAGAACCACCTAGAAGACAATACTATATTACACCCAAACCAATTCGGATTCAGGAAAAATCGTTCAACAGAAACCCTGCTCATTTCATTATCCGACTCTGTACTGCAGGGTTTTGATAACAATGAATCCCATATTCTGGTACTAATTATAGTTTATAGGTTATTAATTTTCTAAACCGTCACATCAGCCGTAGCCTTCACAACAGTGTACAATTATAATTTGTCATAAGAAATACAATAGATTTTTAAAAAGATAACAGCTAAAAATATTTAAAAGAGGAAGCACAAAGATAAGCTAGCTGTTAAAAATTATGCCAAAGTAGTAAAATTTAAAATAAACACAATAAAATTCTTAAACAAGTATAATAAAACAACTATCAAAAAATATAAAAAATTAAAAGGGAAAGGTAAAAGCATGCTAGAGAGCTTCTATTGCACATTTTGGGGCAGATTTTCAAAGGGGTACGTGTGTAAGATGCGCACGTAACCCCGGAAAAGCTGCCCCATCCACACCCTGCGCGTGCCGGCCACAGGCCGGCGAGTCATCTGGGGGCGTTCCGGGGGCAGGGCTGCGGGCGTGGTTCCGGCCCGGGGGCGTTTCGGGGGCGGGGCCAAGGCCTCCGAAACTGCTCCCGGGCCGGGGAATCGCGCGCCTGCAGCTGGCCTCGGGCAGGCATAACTTTTATAATAAAGGTGGGGGGGGGGTTTAGATAGGTATGGGGGGGTGGGTTAGGTAGGGGAAGGGAGGGGAAGGTGGGGGGAGGCGGAAGGAAAGTTCCCTCCGAGGCCACTCCGATTTCGGAGCGGCCTTGGAGGGAACAGAGGCAGGCTGCGCGGCTCGGCGCACACAAGTTGCACAACTGTGCACCCCCTTGCGCGCGCATGTTATAAAATCAGGCGTAGATTCGTGCGCGCCGGGTTGCGTGCACAAATCTATGTCCGCGTGTAACTCTTAATATCCGGCCCAATCTGTTTTCAGTGCATAAAACATGATTTATGCACATAAAAAAGGTTTCATGTACTCTGAAATTACTCTCTTACTTTGTAGTTCATTATTTTTATTGTGCCCTAATTTCTTGCTTTTGCCCCTTAATATTCATCTTATTTTATTTGTTAACGCTTGTATTTCTCTAAGGGGGTCATTTTTCAAAATGTGGTAAGGCGTTTTCGCATGCAAAAACGTGTTTACTGCATGCGATCGCACCATATCGTATGGTGCGATGCAAATTCCAAAAATGGGAGGAGTTAGGGCTGGGTTAGCCTCTCTGCCAAGAGCTATTGCACAGCCATAATGCAGGCACCTCTTTGAAATGTGTTAGGCAGTGCGATAGCGGCTGTGACAGGCTCCAGAGCCCTGGGGAGAGGGAGGGAGAGAGAGAGAGAGAGAAAGAGAGAGAGAGAGAGAGACTGGCCATAATATCATGGCCCATAGGCAGGTATTTGTATCCCTAGGGTAGGCCCACCTAGTAACTCGAGGTGGGGATTAGGTAAGTGTGTAGGGGGTTAGGGGCCACTTTGACATGCTACGTGACACCTACGAACAGAACAGTGGTCACTTGTGAAGATTTGCTGGCCTTCGGAGTGAGGAAACTCACTCCAAGATGAGATTTAGGCAAGGTTCTCTCAACCTAGCTTGATGTTGCCAGCAAATCTTCACAAGTGACCACTGTTCTGTTCGTAGGTGTCACGTAGCATGTCAAAGTGGCCCCTAACCCCCTACACACTTACCTAATCCCCACCTCAAGTTACTAGGTGGGCCTACCCTAGGGATACAAATACCTGCCTATGGGCCATGATATTATGGCCAGTCTCTCTCTCTCTCTCTCTCTCATTGATAACCACTCTTTCTGTTTTGGCAGTAAACCTATGTATCTCTTCTCCATCATTATAATTTCCTGGGGGAGGAATCTGTAAGTAGATTAGAGAACCCGTGTTCTCTCAAAAATATTCCTGGGCCTTAATAAGTTGGAGATAAAAACCCAGATGTTTTGCTGGTTGTGTGAAGAACTTGGACCCACTGGTTACTCTCCAGGATGCAGTTTCAGCTGAGAATATAGCCTAGACTTTCTAGGACTGTCTCTGGTAATGGAGTCGAGGCTCCCTTAGACTGCAAAGTTTTACCAGTTGGGAGTTGATTTCCCAGTTAATGCCAGTTGGAGCTTGATATTCCTTCTAGCTATCATGCCATGTTCCACTTCATTGTTCAAAGTTACTTCCTAGTAAGCCTGAGTAGGAAATTTGTCTTGTTCATTAGCAATATCCTAAACATTTTGCAAAGTCTGGGATAGCCCTTCTCACGTTCATGTCAGGACTGTCAATTTTCCCATATTCCTCCTCCCCTGCAACCTTTGTGAATAGTTTCCATTCTCATGTTTCCTCTTGGGTCACATGGCGGTAATGTCCCCAACATCAGAATTTCCTTATACTTTTTGTGTTTTCATACAAAACAACATTTGGTTCATGCCTGACTAAAGCCTGGTCACATCACTGTAACCAAAGCAAGCATGAAGTTGGCAGTCAGTATTAGCATGAGGTCTCGGGCCTGCTCCCATGACCGGTAGAGGAGACACACAGAGCCTCAGGAATGTCAGCTGTGGTTGCTGTGTGACAGACAAATATTCCTTTTGCTACCAGAATCTCATTTCCCACCACACAAGCCTTTACTCAGCGTGACCACAAGAGCTGACATTTTGAAGGCAAATACCTCCTGGATTTTTCCAGATCAGGTTTTGAGGAATGATTCCACATCAACAGTGCTCGACTTCCACAAAAGAATCATCTCCTTGACTTCAGCTGCAATCAGCAATTTCTTACTTATCTGTTTTCAAGCACCTCATCCTTTTTACAAATTTTAAACCATCACAAACTTAAAAAGATAGGCATTTCATTATCATACAGTATATACCAACATTTGAAAATACCTAAAGTGCAATATTCAAAGTCGTTATCTCGGCTAAAAAAAGCAATTTATTCACAGAAATGGGGTACTGATATTGCCCAACTTATCTGCAGGTAAAATACGTGTGGTATTCAAGAGCATACAAGCTTTTATCCATGACCCTTAGAGCTAGATTGCAAACTGGCTAAAAGACAGGAAACAGAGAGTAGGATTAAATGGACAATTTTCTCAGTGGAAGGGAGTGGGCAGTGGAGTGCCTCAGGGATCTGTATTGGGACCCTTACTTTTCAATATATTTATAAATGATCTGGAAAGAAATACGACGAGTGAGATAATCAGATTTGCAGATGATGCAAAATTGTTCAGAGTAGTTAAATCACAAGCAGATTGTGATAAATTGCAGGAAGACCTTGTGAGACTGGAGAATTTGGCATCGAAATGGCAGATGAAATTTAATGTGGATAGGTGCAAGGTGATGCATATAGGGAAAAATAACCCATGCTATAGTTACACAATGTTAGGTTCCATATTAGGTGCTACAACCCAAGAAAGAGATCTAGGCATCATAGTGGATAACACATTGAAATCGTCGGTTCAGTGTACTGCGGCAGTCAAAAAAGCAAACAGAATGTTGGGAATTATTAGAAAGGGAATGGTGAATAAAACGGAAAGTGTCATAATGCCTCTGTATTTCTCCATGGTGAGACCACACCTTGAATACTGTGTACAATTCTGGTCGCCGCATCTCAAAAAAGATATAATTGCAATGGAGAAGGTACAGAGAAGGGCTACCAAAATGATAAGGGGAATGGAACAACTCCCCTATGAGGAAAGACTAAAGAGGTTAGAACTTTTCAGCTTGGAGAAGAGACGGCTGAGGGGGGATATGATAGAGGTGTTTAAAATCATGAGAGATCTAGAACGGGTAGATGTGAATCTGTTATTTACTATTTCGGATAATAGAAAGACTAGGGGGCACTCCATGAAGTTAGCATGTGGCACATTTAAAACTAATCGGAGAAAGCAAAATTGCTTACCTTGTAATAGGTGTTATCCCAGGACAGCAGGATGTAGTCCACACATATGGGTGACATCATCAGATGGAGCCCTGGTACGGAAAACTTCTGTCAAGAGTTTCTAGAAACTTTTGGCTGGCAGTGTGGGTCTACTGAGCATGCCCAGCATGCCATGATATTCTCAGCCACAGGGGTCTCCCTTCAGTCTCGTTTGTAGCAAATTGCATGAGCTAAAAAAATAAAATAATAAAATGTATCGGACCCAACTCCGCGGGGAGGTGGGTGGGTTCTGTGAGGACTACATCCTGCTGTCCTGGGATAACACCTATTACAAGGTAAGCAATTTTGCTTTATTCCAGGACAAGCAGGATGATAGTCCTCACATATGGGTGATTAGCAAGCTAGTAGACAGGCTGAGTCATTTTTATATTGTACCAACAGCATACAACTTGTGCAACAAGCACAGCAACTGGTGTACTGCTGGAAAGAATGAGGCTGCCTGAATCACAGCAGGATGGATGTAGAAGGAGTTGGAGTTATACTGGAAATAAGTTCTTTAAAACAGATTGTCCAAAGGTTGAATCTCATCGTCCTTCTTTATCTAGACAATAATGAGCTGCAAAAGTGTGAAGGGAACTCCATGTTGCAGCTTTACAGATGTCACAGATAGGCACTGAACGATAGTGTGCTACTGAGGTGGACATGGCCCTTACTGAGTGTGCTTTTACTCACCCCTGGAGAGAAATATTAGCTTTTTCGTAACAGAATTCTATACAGTCTGCTAACCAGTTGGATAAAGTCTGTTTCCCTACCGCAACTCCTGGTTTATTTTTGTCAAAAGAAACAAAGAGTTGGGTGGATTTTCTATGGACCACTGTGCGGTCAAGGTAGAAAGCTAGCGCACGTTTACAGTCTAAAGTGTGTAAAACTCTCTCTCCCGGATGAGAGTGTGGTAGTGGAAAGAAAGTAGGCAAGACTATTGACTGATTGATATGAAAGTCTGTTACCACTTTTGGTAAGAACTTTGGGTGAGTGCGAAGGACTACTCGGTCATGTAGGAATCGTGTGTAAGGTGAGTATGTGATGAGAGCCTGCAACTCACTGACCCTCTAGCCGAAGTAATGGCTACTAAGAAAAGTAATTTCCATGTGAGGAATTTTTCTTCTCAAGCGTGTAGAGGCTCAAACAGTGCACGCATGAGCCTTGTTAGTACTAAACTGAGGTCCCATTCAGTGACCGGTGGTTTAATGGGAGGTTTGCATTCACCCTTGTGGTAAGCCGCTATGGCACTTAGGTGTACCCTAACAGAGGATGTCTGGAGACCAGAATCCGATAGGTGGCATAGGTAATCTAATAAGGAAGAAGTGGGGCAGGAAAAAGGATCTATACCCTTTTGAAGGCACCATTTTGTAAATCTGGTCCACTTAGAGTAATAAGATTTACGTGTAGAAAGGCTTTCGTGAAGCTACTAGAATTTGAGAGACTTGAGTTGAAAGATTAAGTGGTTGCAAAATTAAGCTTTCAACATCCAAGCTGTTAGGGCAAGAGTTGTCAAGTTGGGATGACGCAACTTGCCTTGATTCTGGGTTATAAGAGTGGGCTCTATGCCCAGTCTGATTGGTTGTGAGATCGAGAGGTTGAGAAGTATGGGAAACCATACTTGACGGGGCCAGTACGGGGCTATGAGGATCATTGTCCCTCTGTCTTGTTGTAGCTTCACGAGAGTTTTCGCTATGAGCAGAATTGGAGGATACACATATAGAAGTCCTGTGTTCTAGGGGCGAGTAAATGCGTCCCTGGGGACTGTTTGTCAATGTCTGTGGAGGGAACAGAACCTTTCCACTATGTGGTTCAGTGTGGACGTAAAGAGGTCTATGGTTGGGCGACCCCAGCGTTGAAAGATTTTGCTAGCTACATGTGGGTCCAGCGACCATTCGTAGGGACTGAAATGTCGACTGAGATCGTCCGCTAGGATGTTTTTGATGCCCGCCAGATAACTTGCTCAGAGCTGTATTGAGTGCTCTAGAGCCCAAATCCAAATCTGTACTGCTTCTTGGCAGAGGAGATAAGAGCCTGTGCCTCTAGTTTGTTTATGTACCACATTGCTACTATGTTGTCTGTTTGAATCAGCACAGTCTTGTTTGAAAGGCAGTCTTTGAAGGCATAAAGGGCATATCGTATCGCTCGAAGTTCCAAGAAGTTTATTTGAAACTGTTTCTCGAGCATGGTCCACGTCCCTTGTGTTTGAAGATCGTTGATGTGAGCTCCCCGTCCCAGGTTGGAGGCATCTGTAGTCAGGATGACCTGTGGAGTTGCCGGTGTTGTGTTCTGCGGCCGTGGTAGGCCACGACCGTGGTCCCCTACCTTGCCCATGACAGCAAACCGCCGTGGGAGTCCCGGGGGAAGGCCCTGACTCGAGGCCCATCGCTCCAGCACGGGTCCCTGTGCTGCTCACCGCAGGCGAAACCATCCCTGCTCCCCCCTCACGGCATCCAGCAGCGATTTCCTCCGCGGAGGAAATCCAAGATGGCCACCACCATCTTTAGGTGCGAGGCTGCTCCTCCTTGACAGATTTAAAGGGACCTGACCCCTTTAACTAGCTTCAGCTGTTCTCTATCAGCCTGAGCAGGGAAAGTATAAAGGGCAGCTTCCTCTGCTCATTCCTTGACTTGGCAACTTCCTTGGTTAGTCAGGTCTGCTTGCTTCAGTGAGTTCTTGTGCTTTGGATTCTTGTTCCTGTTTCGTCTGGTGTTCCTGGTTCCTGACTTCGGATCGGCTAGCGGTGATTCCTGGTATTGACTTCAGATTGGCAAGCGGTGATTCTCTGGTGTGTGACTTCGGACTGGCAAGTGGTGATCCCTCGGTGTGTGACCTCGGACTGGTGAGCGACGACCCTCTGGCACTTGACCTCGGACTCTTCTTGACTGTTGTCTCCAAGGACCCGCTAAGTCCCAGCGGCCCGAGTCCCTTCGGGCTCCTCCCAGGGGGACCGCAGGCTTCCAGGGGTGAAGCTCCAGTCAGCCCTTGCACCGAACTCTTGACCTCTCAAAGGTCCACCTAAGTCCCAGCGGTCCGGGTCCCTACAGGCTCCTCCTGGGGGGGTCCGTGGGCTTCCAGTGGTGAAGACACACTTCTTCTCTTCAAACGTCTCAACTCCTCGTCTGCCTCCTCAGTCGCCTCTGTCTTCAGTGCTGAGGGTCAGCTGGTCATATCTTCTGCTCCTGCCTCGCCACCCGACGGGAGAACCTTTGGATCTTCCTCCTAAGGTATTCCATCCTCCCATCGGCCCAAGGGTTCACAAGCCTGAGCATAACAACCGGTTGGAATGGGAGACCAGCTTTCAATGCTGTCTGATTTGTCCACCAGTGAAGTGATTGGCGTAGCTGGTGGGTGATTTGAATGTTTTTTGACAATGGTTGGAAAGCTTGTAGCCATTGAGATTTCAAAGTCCACTGAGTTCTTCTCATGGCTAACTTCGCCATAGGAGTAACATGTACTGTGGAGGCCATGTGTCCTAGTAGTACCAGAATTTGATGAGCAGATGCGAACTGGTGATGAAGTGTGATGTTTGCCAGGTGAGCTAGATTTTCCGCACAGTCGCCTGGGAGGGAAACTTTTCCTATTGTGGTGTTGAGGTCTGCTCCAATGAATGTGAGGAGTTGAGACGGTTCGATGTGGGATTATTGATAGTTGATGAGAAATCCTAGGCGGTGCAATAGGGTTATAGTGGTTTCCAAGGCAGAGAGAACTCCCTGTCTGGATGGACTTCTGATGAGCCAATTATCTAGGTATGGAAAAACGTGAATACAGTGTTTCCTTAGATGTGCGGCTACCACTGCCAGACATTTTGTGAATACTTGAGGTGCAGAGGCCAGCCCGAATGGAAGGACTCGATACTGGTAGTGGTTTCTTCCCACCACGAATCGTAGGTATTTGCAGTGTTGTATGGAAATTGGTATATGAGCATAAGCATCTTGAAGGTCCAGAGAACAGAGCCAATCTCCCCTTTGAAGCAATGGGATGATGGATCCCAGGGATACCATCCGAAATTTTTCTTTGTGAAGAAATTTGTTGAGATTGCGGAGGTCTAAGATAGGACGAAGGCTGCCTGTTTTCTTTGGAATGAGGAAATAGCAGGAGTAGAACCCTGTCCCTTGTTGAGACCGGGGAACTGGTTCAATTGCCCTGATGGTCAGCAAAGTAGAGAGTTCTACTTAGAGGTGAGGTGTGATGACTATGTTTGTCCAGAATGGAATGGGAGGAGAATGCTGGGGTATTGTTTTGAATTTTAAGTGATAACCCCGATTTAGTATGGCTAATACCCATTGGTCTGTTGTGATGCAACTCCATTGGTGTTGAAAATAATGAAGTTGACCACCGACTGGTAGGGAAGGTATAGGGTTTAGAGAGGAGGCTTCTGTTCTCTGCTTTGGTTCAAAAACCCACTGCCGGTGCAGTTTGGGGTGGTGGCTGGGTTTTCTGCTGCTTGTTTGATGTGGGCATCCTCTTTGCAAGGGGCGGTATTGACGTCCTGAAGAGGTAGGTGGATAATACCTCCTAGGTCTGTAGAAAGGGCGCCTCGTATCTCTGCGGGCTGGTCGCCTGAGAGAGGATGGTTGATCCGTTGGCAGTTTGGAGAGCTGATGAAGGGTCTCATGGTGATCTTTCAATTGAGACAACGTAGCTTGAATTTTTTCACCAAAAAGGTTGTCTCCATCGCAAGGTAGATCTGCTAGACGTTCTTGGACTTCTTGTCTGAGATCTGAGGCTTTGAGCCAGGCCCAACGTCTTGCATTGATTGCAGAGGCAGAGAGACAGGTTGAAGTCTCAAATACCTCATACGCTGCTCTTACCTCGTGTTTCCCTGATTCTAGTCCTTTGTCCACCAACGTCATCAAAGGTTCTTGATGTTGTTGTGGAAGTTTGTCTACAATACCCTGGACTTGTTTCCACAAGTTTCTCTGGATTTGTGTCATATATAGCTGGTATGCTGCTATGCGTGCTACCAGCATGGAACCTTGGTAGACCTTTTTCCCTAATGTATCCAGGAAGCGTTGGTCCTTTCCTGGTGGGACAGAGGAATGAGGCTTTAGTTTTCTGGCTTTCTTTTGAGCCGATTCCACAACTACGGATTGGTGAGGTAGTTGGGGTTTTTGATACCCTGGAGCATGCTGCACTATATAAGTGGCATCTGTTCTTTTATTTACTGCAGGAACTGAGCAGGGGTGTTCCCACATTCGCTGCTGCAATTCCAAAAGGATTTCATTGATTGGAATAGCCATAATTTCCTTAGGTGCATCTACAAACTGTAGTACTTCTAATGCTTTATGCCTGGTGTCTTCCTCTGTTAGTAATTGGAATGGTATTGTCTCTGCCATTTCTTTAATAAAAGTGGAAAATGGCAGGTCTTCAGGCGGGGATTTCTTTCTCCCCTCTGGTGGAGAGGGTTCCGATTCCATTTCCTCTGACTCTGTGTCTGTATCCACATCCTTCCAAGGTGTGTATTGCAGGATGATAAGGAGAGTCAGGATCATCTGAAGGCAGATGGTGTTTTGCCTTAAACATAGCTTTTGTTGTATGTTTTTTGGAAGTTTTGGCAATGAGGGCATCAATGGGGAATCGATAGGCCTCGATGGTCTCGATGGAAATCGACGTCTTGTATCCCCCGAGGGACTTGGATGTATTGGCATCGATGGATCTGAGGGAGGCATCGAGGGTTCCTTTGGAAATCTGCGTCGATGGAGTCCCGATGGACCAGGGGCAGAATCGGAGTCTCCTCCTTCCTCCTCCAATGATCTGTGGACCAGAATGGTTGGAGTCATCGGTGGCATCGATGGCTGTATCGATGGAATCGGTGCCGTCGGTGCCGTAGGAAATGCCTCTATTAAGGCATCGAGCCTATTCAGCAAAGGTTGAAAAATGGATTTATATGCTACCGGTACCGGTAACGATGCCGGTGTCAGTGGCATTGTTGGAGGCTGCAGGTTCCGTAAAGCCTAGACGACCACCTGTTGGACTAAAGAAGTCACTTCCTCCCTTGAAATCGGGACAGTATCCACTGTCACCGGGGAAGGTACTGCTGGCGCTATAGACACGTCCACGATAAGTCGTGGTGGCACTTCCTCCGACACCGAGCCCGGTGGAGAGCACCGCAGTTCCACGTGTACAGCCGGTGGAGTTGGCTCTAGTACACGGACTTTCATCGGCATCGGTCCGATGGATCTGGATCCTGATGTCGATGCCTGATCATCCGTTAGATCTACAGATCGATGTCGATGTCGCTTCTTTTCTCGATGGCTCTTCGATGCTTAAGACGATGCTATCGAGGTTGTGGACGGTGCCGGTGACGGACGGTCATCGGGTCTTTTTTCACCTCAGTGTTTAGTGTCCGAGGGAGGAGTTATCCTCAGTGACGACGACGATGAAATCTTTTTAAACTCTTCCATCTTATCTAACCAAGCACGGCTGCCCTTCGGTGTCATCTGGGCACAAGTTGGGCAAGCCCGGACGTCGTGGCCTGATCCCAGGCAGAGAACACAAACATAATGTGGGTCAGTGATAGACAAAGTCCGGTTACAATCCGGACACTTTTTTAAACCCGAGGCCATGATGAAACTTTGGCCTAACAATGGTCGATGACCAGCGGGAATCGACGTTAAGGTGACCGGAATCGATCAAAAAGTATCTGAAAAGGTACTTACCGAGACTATGTGGAAAGGAGACCCAATTATGAGAAAATTGTGACTGGAAATATGTGACTGGAAAGTTTTCTTCCCTGATAAATGTGAGGGAATTGTTTTTCCAGAGCTCCTGATGTGCTTTGCTACAGCAAGGCAGAAAAAAAGAGACTGAAGGGAGACCTCTGTGGCTGAGAATATCATGGCATGCTCAGTAGGCCCACAGTGCCAGCCAAAAGATTCTAGAAACTCTTGACAGAAGTTTTCCATACCAGGGCTTCATCTGATGATGTCACCCATATGTGAGAACTATCATCCTGCTTGTCCTGGGATAAAGTTCTTTTTTACTCAACGCACAATTAAACACTGGAATTTGTTGCCAGAGGATGTAGTTACTTAGTGCAGTTAGTATAGCTGTGTTTAAAAAAGGATTGGATAAGTTCTTGGAGAAGTCCATTACCTGCTATTAATTAAGTTGACTTAGAAAATAGCCACTGCTATTACTAGCAACGGTAACATAGAATAGACTTAGTTTTTGGGTACTTGCCAGGTTCTTATGGCCTGGATTGGCCACTGTTGGAAACAGGATGCTGGGCTTGATGGACCTTTGGTCTGACCCAGTATGGCAATTTCTTATGTTCTTATGTAAGGCGAGGGGGGGGGGGGGAGGAGGGGGGTAGAGAGAGAGTGGAGAAATGAACAAGAGAAGACAAGGATAATTTTCAAACAACTCTGTCGAGCCCCATGTGCACATATATATGGGCTTCTGGAGATTGGCTTTAGAATTTTATAACTTGCGCATATCTCATCTGCTCAGATTATAAAATACTCATTAGTCCACCTCCTATATACACAAGTATGCTTCATTACATGCGAATATCTGCAATGTATTGAAAGCGCATACTTTTTCTACCTATTTTGTAAACATGCGTGCATATATTTTACAAAACAAAAAAAAATTAGAACTTGTTCATCTTAAAACCGTAATTTATGTGAGGAAGTCTGTATATTTTTTTTAAAAATGCACTCTTTATTGAAATCACCAGTTTGCCGATACTTCCACCAGGTCACCCAGTCCATCTCCAGTTCATCAAGACCCTCCTAGAACTTCACGCTGAACTTCCCCCAGTTCACCCAGATCTCCTACCCAATAACAATAGTAAGTCAAGTCTGATAATTAGCAAAGTGTAAAATTGCACAAATAAGTTAGGTAATGTAGTCACATAAATCTCTTATAAAACAGTAACTTCTCTGCATTCCTCATAGACCTGCCCCAGATTGTCCCTTTTTTGCGCAGGTAAATGCACAAGCGAAACTGAAAATATGTGCATACTTTTGATGTTTAGAAAATAGCTACTTATATGCATATATGCTACTTTTATGAACATAACTCCTTTAAAATTAACTGGATAGGTATGATAATTCAAACCTTTCAGGTAAATTTTAAAAACCCGGCACGCATCAAATTGCGAGATGCCTCCCAGATGCGCGCATATTTTCCGTTGCACGCACATCTCACTTGATTTCAAAAAGGGGAGGTGGTGTCGGCGTGGCCAAGCAATGTGTGTGGAAATGCCCATGCTAGTCCACTGAGGCTTAACATTACTTTTATTATGAAATAAGTGTAACTTAAAAAATAAAAGGAAAGCAAATGTTGTTTACCTGTAACAGGTGTTCTCACAGGACAGCAGGATGTCAGTCCTCACATATGGGTGACATCACAGAATGGAGCCCAATCATGGAACACTTATGTCAAAGTTTCCAGAGCTTTGACTGGCCCCTACTGGGCATGATCAGCATGGCATTAACCCTGCAGCTAGCAAGGGTCTCCCTTCAGTCTTGTTAAAAAGCTACAGGTAGTGCCGAAAATAAAATAAGAAAACGTTATGAACCCAACACCACGGGGCGGCGGGTGAGTTTCGTGAGGACTAACATCCTGCTGTCCTGTGAGAACACCTGTTACAGGTAAGCAACATTTGCCTTCTCACAGGACAAGCAAGATGGTAGTCCTGACATATGGGTGAGTACCGAGCTGAGGATGTCCGAGCATGCACCAAATGTACGCAGGCGTGCAAGGCACTAGGCCTGGGATGAAGTTTGGCTGAGGACATCCTGAACCCCACCGGGCAGGAGGAAGGGTGTTGGTACATCACGTTGTAAATAGGTTGCGCAAGACAGACTGGCCAAAGATGGAATCTTGTCTTCTGGCTTTGTCTAAGCAATAAGGGCTGTAAAAGTATGGAGAGAACTCCAGGTGGCAGCCCTGCAAATGTCAGGAAGCGGCACTGATCGTAGGTGTGCTACTGAAGTCGCCATGGCCGTCACAGAGTGTGCTTTAAGACGGTCTTGAAGTGGAATGCCCGCTTGCTGATAGCAAAAGGATATGCAGTGGGCCAACCAGGAGGAGAGAGTCTGCTTACCCAAAGGCTGCCCCAATTTGATGGAATGGAAAGAGACAAACAGTTGAGTGCTTTTCCTGTGGGCAGCTGTTCGGTCTAGGTAGAACGCTAGAGCCTGTTTGCAGTCAAGGGGATGCAGAGCCTGCTCTCCTGGATTGGAATGGGGCCTGGGAAAAAAAGGTAGGTAGTATAATGGATTGATTGAGATGAAACTCCGAAACTACCTTAGACAAGAATTTAGGGTGAGTGCGGAGTACTGCCTGGTCCTGCAATCGGTACAGGTGTCGGTGCCAGAGGAACCTGGAATCGATGCATCACCTTGTCGATGGCTTCCTGAACCATCCGGTCCAGTTCTTCTCGGAGACCTGGAGCAAGCAGCCCTGGCCTCGGAACAGAAGAAGACAGAGGCATAGCCGGAGGTACCACTGTTAAAGGCAGAGTTGGGGCTCCCGATACCCTGTTGGGTGAGGGTTGCCTCGGTGACCCAGTCGCCGAAAAGGTCGGTGCCTTTTCTGGACAGGGTTTCTTCGATGACGGCTCGGATGATGGCGAGGTCGATGATTTGCTCCCTCGATGGTCCGAGACTTTAGATGCCGGTGGCGATGTTTATATCTACGATCCCCACGATCCTGAGGGGGAGTAGAGGGTGTTAAAGGCCGAGAAGATGTCGATGCCGGACGGTCACCGGCCGGAGGTCGATGCTGGCGCGAAGATGACGGCGTCGGGGTTTGAGCTCGGAAGAGAACTTCCATCTTCTCCATTCTAGCCTTGCGACCTTTTGGTGTCATTAGGGCACATTTGGTGCAGGTTAGGACATCGTGCTCACATCCGAGACACATTACACAGACTTTGTGAGGGTCTGTGATGGACATGGTGCGATTACAGTCCGGGCACTGGCGGAACCCTGATGCCATGGCCATGAAAAAATTGAGCCGCGGTACGGTCGACGGCCAGTAGGCCACGAGGGCCAAACTCCACGGTAATTGACGGAAATCGGGTAAAAAACTTACCGGAGTACCGCGGCTTGAGAAAGTTGAAGGAGGGACCCCTGTGGGGTAAATTAAATTTTTAGTAATTCCGTGAGGAATATTCCTGTCAGGAATCTCTGCAGAGCTCCTTAACCGAGTGGCTAATGCTGCGCGGAAAAAAGAAGACTGAAGGGGGACCCCTGCTGGCTGCAGGGTTAGTGCCATGCTGGGCGTGCCCATTAGGGGCCAGTCAAAGTTCTGGAAACTTTGACAGAAGTGTTCCGTGATTG
This sequence comes from Rhinatrema bivittatum, assembly GCF_901001135.1. Classification (NCBI taxonomy): domain Eukaryota; kingdom Metazoa; phylum Chordata; class Amphibia; order Gymnophiona; family Rhinatrematidae; genus Rhinatrema; species Rhinatrema bivittatum. The sequence goes on along the minus strand of NC_042626.1, from coordinate 61,505,676 downwards.
GGCTCCATCCTGCGATGTCACCCATATGTGAGGACTACCATCCTGCTTGTCCTGTGAGAATTAACCATCTCTGCCATATTTAAAGGGTCTGCAGTAAGTGTGGAGAGTACAGGCCATCAAACCAGGAGAGTTTGGAGGACCTAGCTCTTAACTGGGCGAACTGGTGGAAGAACTGGTGAAGCTGGCAGTGGTGTGGACGAGAGCCTGTTATAAAATACCTTGACTTGCACGATGAAATCGGGATTTGTGCACCCACTTAAAATTTGGCAAACATGTGCAAGCGGGTAGGCTATTTTATAACATGTATCTGGTGTGCAAAGGCCTACTCCCCACTCCGTTTTGAGAAGTTCCGAGATGTGCGGCATTTATGAGCATATGCGGATGGCTTTTAAAATCCACTTGGCACGCGCAAGTCCAACATATTCTCTCATCCCCTAATTAACGCGTGAGTCTGGTTTTTAATACTCACCTTTTATTCTTAATGGGCCAGATTTTAATACCTACGTGCAGGAGTACATTTGTAGGCATAACCCAGCACATACAAATGTACACCCGATTTTATAACATCCGCACGCAGCCGTGCACGTATTATAAAATCCGGGGTCGGTGCGAGCAAGGGGGTGCACATTAGTGCACCTTGCGCGCGCCGAGCCCTTGGGGAGACCTACTGGCTTTCCCCGTTCCCTCGGAGGTAACTTTCCTTCCGCCCCCCCCCCCCCCCCACCTTCCCCTACCTAACCTGTTCCCCAGCCCTACCTAAATCCCCCAATCTTTATTTTATAAGTTGCGCCTGCCTCTAGGCAGGCATAGGTTGTGCGCACCAGCTGAGCGGCCGGACGGAGGCCTCTGGCCACGCCCCTGCCCCTTTTTATGAGCACCGAGACATATGCGCATCCCAGGGCTTTATGCGCGTCGCAGGGCCTTTTGAAAATAGGCCCGGTGCGCATAACCCCCCTATGCGTGTAAATCCTTTAAAATCTGCCCCTATTTGTACTTGCCATTGCTTGTCAAAATGGCCCTGAATGAGAGAATGTGCCCACTGCACCAAGCTCACATGAGATGCCAGTTTGCCAAGGCATGACAAGAACAATTTATTTATTTATTTATTCATTTATTTTAACTCTTTTCTATACCGTCGTTAAGATGGATACCGTCACAACGGTTTACAGTAAGGCATATAAAAATAATGATGCTATAGTATATCAATTTAAGCAGGTGCTATAATGGTTCGGTGACATAGTTTGTAAACAGTATTAATTGGTAAATGTTATAAATCATGTCTAACTCTCTTTAAATCAGTTTTGAATACAATACTAGGGGTGTGCATTCGGATTGACCGCATTAGTGAAACGCAACTCATTTTTTTTTTTTACTTAAAAAATTGATTCGACATAAACGATCGGATTTCCCACATATCGAACATAGATATGTTCGATATGTGGGAAATCGCGATTGTTGAGCCAAAATAAAAATATAAACCCCCTCACCCTCCTTAATCCCCCCCCCCCGACTTACCACAACTCCCTGGTGATGGAGCGGAGTGAGGACGCCATTTCTGCAATCCTTGGCGAGAAGCATGTGACGTCGGCGGCACGTCGAGTGACGCCGGCGTCACGTGATTCCCGGCGAGTTCGCGCCGGACGGCTCGTTCGGCCCAAAAAGAACTTTTGGCCAGCTTGGGGGGGCCTCCTGACCCCCTCAAGCTGGCCAAAAGTTCTTTTTGGGCCGAACGAGCCGTCCGGCGCGAACTTGCCGGGAATCACGTGACGTCGCGTCTGAGTGACGCGGCGCCACGTGATTCCCGGCGAGTTCGCGCCGGACGGCTCGTTCGGCCCAAAAAGAACTTTTGGCCAGCTTGGGGGGGTCAGGAGGCCTCCCCACGCTGGCCAAAAGTTCTTTTTGGGCCGAACGAGCCGTCCGGCGCGAACTCGCCGGGAATCACGTGACGCCGCGTCACTCGACGTGCCACCGACGTCACATGCTTCTCGCCAAGGATTGCAGAAATGACGTCCTCACTCCTCGCTCGATCACCAGGGAGTTGTGGTAAGTCTGGGGGGGGGATTAAGGAGGGTGAGGGGGTTTAAATTTTTTTTTTGCACATATGTACATATACCCAACTCATTGGATTTTTTTTATGTCCATATTGGCCGCAAGTGGGACCCCCTTTCGGACATAAAAAATATGAACATAAAATTTTGCTCTGCACATCCCTATACAATACTAGCTTTATAATTGTAATTTTTGGTGATGAACGAAAAAATAAAAATAAAAACTCCACACACATTGATTACGCCAATGTGTGTGGCTGTTTGATTGTCCGTACCTTAGACTTCCCGGGGTTTTATTCTCCCTTCTCCTTTAGATAAGCTTGTTTAAAGAGCCAGGTTTTCAAACTTTTTCTAAATGTTTTGCTGTCTCTTTGTAATCTCAACTCCAAGGGCATGGTGTTCCATAGCACGGGTCCTGTTAATGATAGTGCCCTTTCTCTTACTTGTGTTAGTCTTGCTGTTTTCATTGATGGAATAGTTAGGAGTGCTTTGTTGGCTGATCTCAGGTTTCTGTTGGGGACGTGTATGCGAAGGGCTGTGTTCAGCCATTCTGCTTTATCGTTATGTATTAATTTATGTATGGTGCATAGTGTTTTGTACTGTATTCTTTGTTCAATAGGTAGCCAGTGTAACTTAGCCAGGGTTTCAGTGATGTGGTCTCTTTTACTTTTACCGGTCAAAATTCTTGCAGCTGTGTTTTGTAAAATTTGTAGTGGTCTGATGGGCCGATACAGTAAAAACACTTGCGCACAATTCAGTAAAAACACTGTGCGAGCTTCAGTAAGTTAATTTATTTAAATTAGGACCCGTGGTAAAAAGAGGTGCTAGGGACACTAGCGCATCTAGCACCACTGTTTTGACAGGAGCGGCGGCTGTCAGCGAGTTTGACAGCCGATGCTCAATTTTGCCAGCATCTGTTCTCAAACCCGCTGACAGCCACAGGTTCGGAAACTGGACGCTGGCAAAATTGAGCATCTGGTTTTCAACCCACGAGCCGCAGGCCAATTTTAAATTTTTTATTTTTAACTTTTTTTAACTTGGGACCTCCGACTTAATATCGCCATGATATTAAGTCGGAGGGTGCACAGAAAAGCAGTTTTTACTGCTTTTCTGTGCACTTCCCCAGCGCCGGCAGAAATTAACGCCTACCTTTGGGTAGGCGCTAATTTCTTAAAGTAAAATGTGCAGCTTGACTTCTTAATGAAATGCATTGAGATTAATGAATTTTTTGAAGTGAGAAGGAGGAAAAAGATGTTTTGCTAGAGAAGACGAATTATCCCTCCTGAAGGGCGAATTGACAATTGTATTGTTAGCACAAAATGTTTATTAAAGCCCGGATTTTCAAAGGCCCGCGCACATAAAAACCGGGCCCTGGAAAAGGGGTGGGCCAGGGAGCGGTGTCTGGGCAGGGAGGAGTGGGGTGAATTTTAAGAATCCACGAAGCACGCGCATACACTGCCCATGCGCGCATCAAGAATAAGGAGGTGGAGAAAGGTCGGGGCGTGGGCATTCCGGGGCAGGGCTTAGACGCGCATAACTCCGAATTTTAAAAAAGTCAACCATGGCGTGCGTCCGTGTGTTATCCGGGTAACTTTGCTGCAGATCCTGATGAGGAGCAAGTCTGGAGATCTCCAGTTTTAGGGCTTTCAGCACAGCATGAAGGCTCAGGGTCACGTGGGGGGCTTACAGGATGAAGAACCAGAGGGGTCTTGAAGACCTCAATGTCAACCGGACAAACTGGTGGACTAATTTGAAAAACTGGGTTTTCCCTCGCGCGAGCACATTTTGAAATCCGCCTGCATACGGGCGTAGAAGCCGCTAAAGCCCTAGTGGAAATACGTGCGGGACATTCACTTGAGCCACCTCTTATGATTACGCGCGGCAAGAGGATTTTAAATGATATGCGTGTTCTTGCACACATGATATAAAATCACAGCGTATCTCCGCTCGTGCACCGATATGTGCGTTTGTGGGTGCACGCGCGTTCGTTTTAAAATTTGCCAGTCTGTGTATACAGGATAAGGGAGAAGTCGGTGTGCTGTTATTTACCTTGGATGCTGCTTATGGCTGCCAGAGCTTCTTCATTGCTGCTGCTGTCAAAACTTAAAGTGAGTCACATTCAGTGTTCAGCCTGGAAATAGGACAGAGGCTCAGGAGGGGGAAGATGAGAAAGTGCTCTGTGCAATCTGTTTGCTGCACAAAGTGGGCCCAACTATCCACGCCTTGCCTGCTGCCTATTAACTACCACACGCCAGGGCTCAAGCGGCAGCTAGGAAAAAGAGGCATGCATGATTACACAGATTCTCAGAAAGGAGCTCCTTCCCGTTTTCATAGCCACCGCTGGTGTCTCTTGTTTCTGCAAGGTGCTAAGCACAGAGCCCAGGTGCTGGCCCGGATCTGAGCATTAGGCAGTGGTGAATTTTCCATGGCACAACTGACCTGCTTGAGAAACACTGCCCTACTTAAAAGGAGGAAGAAGGGAGCTATATCGAATGATTCTAAATACCTCAAGAGGCAAGTATTTGAGTGATGATGCAATTCTGAAACACTGGATTTTGGTACAATAACTGGGCAACCCAGATACCCGTGGTTCTATCCCGCCCCCGCCCATCCAGGCCAGACACCCAGCATTATACAGATACAAGGAAAACATGAGTCATCAATGAGATGCAAATGGCTGCAGCTGTTTATTAGTGTACCCTAACATGGGAGGCTAATTTAGGCACTGAGTGCTGCCACCTCGGCCTATTCTCAACCACAGGGAAAGTGCCAATATCTCTGTTTCATTCTGCCAAAGCGGAAATGGGAGGAGGTGGTCTCACTCCCAGCATTGGACCATCATCATTGGAGGGGTCTGGGCAGGCCGCCACTCAGCAGGCCCCGCCAGAGCCCCTCTCAAATATGCCTGGCCATCGATTCGTCAAGGCCCAATCCCTGGGCCTGACATTCGTCAACTATGGCCAATCGCTGAGCAGTGGCCCCAAGGTCCCTCTTCCTTACCGGCACCTCCCTGCTTCGTTTTACAGCCTGCAGCATTACAATAGTCTTTCCAGGACTCAGTTGCCGCCACCGCAACAAAATAACAATGAACCAATACTTTGTTAACTAACAATTTGTACTGGGTAATAAAAGGGTAAGTTGGTCAGGGAATCGCGCCGCGCCGGAGGCCAAGGCTGAAGAGGCCGAACAAAGAGGAGCATACTGAGGTCAGCCCAATGCAATCTTCTTGAGGTTTCTATCCCACAACTTGGGTACCTCACACAGAACGTGAACGAGCCTTTTCAATAGCCGGCCCTCCCTACCCTCTGGAACTGCTTGCCTGAAAGCTTATATTCCCTCACATGCACGCGAACACTTAGGAAACAACTAAAGACCTTCCTGTTTAGACAGGCATTTGAGTGTGGAGACTAAACTCTGTGCTGCCTCTCCCCCCTCAGGCTGCTCTTTTGTTGAAGGAAGCTGGCTCTGGCAGGTTTTGTTTACCTAGGACTCTGTGTTAGACTAAATCTATTTCGGTGTTTATGTAATGTTGTGCTAAAGTTGTTATGAACATTTTTTTTTTTTTTTTACAGTCCCCGCCTGGAACTGTGAAGAAGGCAAGAAAATAAATTCTTTTCCATAAAATAAATAAATAACATCAGGAAATATTTCTTCACAGAAAGGGTGGTGGAGGCGAAGAACCACCTCCCAGAATAACAGAATTCAAGGGAGCATGGGATAAGCACAGAGGTAAAGCCAGCGATCAAGTATAACAGGAAGGGAAAAGGGCACGCTGAGATGGACCTTGAGGTTTTCATCTGTTAACATATTCTATGTTTCTGTGTTTACTGGCAGTGATCGGGACTCAGTAATACAAGCAATATAGGATACAACCAATAACTTTGTTCTCTGTGATTTTCTGGGACCACGTTTTTTCAGTCTGCCAAAATCAAGGATATCCAACTTAACTAGTAATACACAGAGCATGGATGAAGTTTTAAATGATCAGGGTGCAAGATGTTTCCTACCTCCTTTCTTCTCAGCTCCAAATATCCTGCTTCGTCTCCTGCGCATTCCAAAAACTTTCAAATCACACCTTTATTAACAGGCCCCATTGTCCTCAAACTTCTCGGCACAACATTGTCCTCATGTAGCTTTATGCAGGCCACTGTTCTCCCATCCAGTTCACCCCTGCCCTCTCCAGTGTCTCCCAGTACAATTCCCTGTACAACAGTTTGCCTAGGTGCGTGCGTGAGGTGCAGTCTCTTAAGGCCAGGGTGGCTGAACTGCAGTGGCTAAGGGAAGCATAGGGAGGATAACTTTCAAACAATTGCACGCAGTGGCATATACACATGTACGTATCTGTGCATATACTTGCTATAGTATTTTATAATACGCACGTTTAATATGTGCGTGTTTATAAAATACATATAATTCTACCATGCAATATACACACATACATAGGCTTAAACGCAAATATATATTTACGGATCCTGTCAGTCCCTTACTAGAGCTTAAGTTAAAGAATATACCAATGGTGTGGGGAGAGACTTAGTGATAACACTGTGAATTGTAGCTCCCACATATGGCTGCTAGAGAATGGTACTTAAAGCCTTGCCACCATTTTACCTTGTGGACTCCCCTATTAAGGTGAATTTTAAAAGCCCAGCACATGCCAAATCGTGAGATGAGCATGCATGTAGTATTTACATGCAACTACTGTATTTTAAAAACTGCCTACATGCGCGCATATCTCTGCTGCGTGCACATCTTACTCTGAATGAAAAAAGGGGTGTGGTGTGGCCGTGGTGTGGGCGGAGCTAATGGGTGTACCAGGGTGGGACCTAGTGATGTGCGCGCAAATGCTTACACTCCTAGTCGCACACCCAGGTCCAGTGCTGCATAACTTTACTTCTGCTATGGAGGAGGTGCAAGTTTTAAAAAAAAGCTTTCTTGAGGGGTTTAAAGGGTCTGGGGTAACTGGGGGAAGTGCAGGTTAATAAACTGGGTGGGGGGTAGCTCTACACTGGGCTAACTGGTGGACGAACTGGTGAAACTGGTCTTGGTATGAATGCGCACCAATTATAAAATTCTCTAACTTACATAGTCGAAACCTGATGTGTGTGGTTGGGCGTGCCTAATTGCAAAATTAAGCACACACATACACGTGCCAAGTCTGTTTTATAATGTATGCACGTATGTGCACATATGTCATATAATCGCCACATCCCTGCTGGGCGTGTGCCGTCACACACACATGTCAATGTGTGTCCACAGGCCCCTTTGAAAGTTCCTGTTCCTGGTTTGCAGAGGGAAGGTCCAAAGAAACAAACCGAAAACCGATCCAATATTGCAAGTAGCGACCAAACGGAGAGGATCGGTAGACACCAAGTGAACTTTATTGAAAAATTGCCCGACTCAGGCCGAGTTTCGCTCAACTCTGACCTGCTTCAGGGGCTAATATAAAAACAACATAATAAATATAACAAAATAAACATCTATGACTGATTAAACAATATAAACAGATATAGACATATGTACACCACACAGACATTAATGGTTAAATCATAATAGATGATAACAAAAATGATTTAAAGAGGAATTGTAGTTGGCCCATAGCTATACTATTATTACACTGTGGTCACATGTTTGTTGATCCGTATCAAGAATAGTTGTTATCAGCAACCTTTCTCTACCATAAAAATATTAAAGGGTTAAAATATGAAACATTAAAAAAATATAAAAATAATAAATAAATAATAAAGGGAATAAATAACAGGATAAAACAATGACTACCTGTTGAAGTCGGTGGTATCTGTTAACATTAGATTCAAATAGCATCAATTCTAGTAGTGTGTGCATCCACATCTATATAATGCAAACAGGAATAAAAGATTTTTGATATAGGAGGGCAGTGGTGACTAAATGGTCAATTTTACATGAGAATAAAAGAATCAGATAACGCTGAATCAAAATCTATTACCTGTTGTTATTGCTCAACCTTCAATGTCAGACCAAAGTATACTGCAGGAGTAACTCCTTTTCAAAGCCTTTAAAACTACATTTCCTCTTTAAATCATTTTTGTTATCGTCTATTATGATTTAACCATTAATGTCTGTGTGGTGTATTTATGTCTATATCTGTTTATATTGTTTAATCAGTCATAGATGTTTATTTTGTTATATTTATTATGTTGTTTTTATATTAGCCCCTGAAGCAGCTCAGAATTGAGCGAAACTCGGCCTGAGTCGGGCAATTTTTCAATAAAGTTCACTTGGTGTCTACCGATCCTCTCCGTTTGGTTGCTACCTGTGTTTGCAGAGGCAGCATGTCCTGCGCTGATCTCTAATTTATCTATCAATTAGCTTTTGCCCTCCATGGAGCATATTATTTGGATGAGAGTTCTTTCCACCCTATCTTCTTTAATTAAGCTAATTAAGTTGGGAGTACCCAGTAACTTGGGACTCAAGCTAATTTAATTTTTGCTTTACCATCAACTGGGAGAGGTTCACTTCACACAATGTGGACCTGAGATCATCAAGGTCCAAGGAGGGGATAACTTTCAGCCATCCTGAGGAGAGGAAGAAGGAGAACAGGGGAGAGAGGAGAGGAGTTGGACCCCATCCAGGGCCCAAGGTACATCTACTGAAGATAAGAAAAAAAGGAGCTGCAAAAGTATCAACCTGATACCATGATAGGGAGAGAAGGAGAAGGACTGGTGCCTTACAGGTACTGTGAGGAAACTAGGGAACTCGGAGGAGAAAACTACAGGGAGGAGGTAGGAGATAAAATGACTTGTATTACGAATTCCATCTTTGATACTTCATTTACATTGGGAGGGAAGTAATTAACTTGCCTTTATATCCAGTGGAAGGGAAGAGACATATCAACTTAAGAAATAGATCTAATTCTTAACATCTTAGACTTGAGCAAAACTGTGGAAAGTCACAAATGTATTTAAAAGCATCTGTACCATCAAAGGGTGAATCATCTCAGCTGTAAATAATTTTATTTCATCAATTACAACTTATCAGTAAAGAGAAAAATTGGAAACCAGCAAACCTCTCAAGTGTTTTATTGAGTTGTGTAATTATTTATTCTGAGATTATCACTGCTGTGGTCAGTATTTGAAATTGGGACTTAATACTAAGCAATGCAAAGGGCCCTGAAAGTAAACTTTCCCCCTGGACAAGAAACCCTGTAAAATATATATGTCATAATAACAATATTCCAACTAAAACAGACATTTGAGATATAGCTCCTGGAACTATTATCCAGGCTCAGCGCAATGCATTGAAATCACATATATCAATGGATTGAACATATGCACTTTTACCTACCTATTTAAAATAAATTCATGCATATATTTTATGCATGAAAGTAAACTAGAACTTATGTAAGACTCTATTTATACATATAAGTTGGCAAATTTTAAAACATGCACACATCAAGGAAATTAACCAGTTTACCAATCAGTCCTCCAGCTCACCCAGTCCTCTAGTTCATTGGAACCCTCCTGGTTCTTCAGCCTGGACTCCCCCCAAGCCACCCAAACCTCCCACCCTGTCAGTACTGCACAGCAAATGTGTAATGACTTTTAGTTCTTAGCCTTGTTTGAGCTAGGTTAGGAGCGGTAGCAGTAAGAAAAGCGAAGGCACCATTTATAACAGCTCCTCCTTGAGGCTGCTGGAATGGCCAGCCCCTGGGATTATAAAAGCAGCTTGCAGCAGTGCAAGAGTGGACAATGCAGTTTGGTGTTGTGATTTGGAAGAAGTAGGAGTTTTTTGTCTTTGGTTGATTTTTGGCCTTTTTTCTGGGACTCAGTCCCTCCAGCCTGTAATTCCTGGAGAGCAGCCCTTTTGGTCATTCCTTGTCTGGCTGGGCTACTTCTGGGTTATTATAATAATTCTGGCCCATTTTGTAGGAGTTCTTATGATTTTTAGGCCTCAAGGGAGATTACAGGAAGACTCTCTTGTTTTTGGAAGGGGGGCCAGGATATGGAAAACCTGCCCCTCTCTACTTAGTGAATGGAAGGTATGGTGGTGACCTGCCGCAAGCAGTTTCCAGTGTTTGGACTCAGTTGGGGAAAGAGATTTTTGGTTTGAAGATCGTGGAGGAAGGATTTTGCTGCCCCCCTTCCTGTCCTGAAGGTATTTATTTGTTTAAGCAACTTGTATTCCACCAATCCACAGATCTTGGTGGATTACAATAGTACATACTTAGTGTAGAAACAAAAATCTGATTCAAGATGGGCGCGAGCTGGTGAGACGCACTCGGAACAGCTCCTCGGGTCTCGATTTCCTGAACCATGCCGCACTCTGCACGCAAGCAGAGAGCCAGAGAACACGAAATACAATTACCCTGTGACAGGCCCGATGGATTTACATGTGCAGCGGGTCTCAGAGGCTCCGGGAGTGGGCTCGCTGGGGAGTAACCGGGAGGAAGAGGAACTCGGAGCTTCCCCTGAGCCTCAAACGTCTTTGTCCTCGGAGGAACGGTGCACCCCGGTCAATCCGACTGAGGCTAGAACCTCAAGCTTACCTCGGGAGTCAGCCGCGCTGGAAGAGAGCAGCGTTGTTGAGGCTCGAGAAGAGGGAGTGAGCCCCATTGGTGTGCTCCCTATGACAGGAAGACCTGGTGAAGAATCTCAAGTGCCAAAAGTCCAGCAACAAAATGGAGCCATTCCTGGTGAGATATAGCCGCAAGCCGTGGAACTGGTGAGATCTACTCTAATTACCTTGGATACAATCTGGGACACTATATGTCTGTTAAATAGAAATGTGGTTAGTCAACTGAAACCTACTGCTGAAGTTTTAAATGGGCTGGAAAATCGTATGAGGAAGGTTGAAAAGGAGATAAAGGAAAATTCTCAAGAAATTGAAAATGTGAAAAAGGATTTGAATATAATTTAAGATGTGCAATATTCTATTATAAAATAAAATTCCAGTATCAAGGTGAAAATGGAACCCAATGAGAATCAGGCACAAGCAAAGAATATCAGTCTTATAAACTTTCCAAGAAATCCTCTAGTTGCACCAAGAGGTATGTGGAAAAGGTATCTCTTGGAAATTTTAAAGATAACTGAACAGACGTTGCCCTTAATATCGAGGATTTATTATATAATCACCCCTTAAAAGGGGAATTGAAGAAATACAAAGAGGCCAGGTTTCTTCATTGTTAGAACCCCAAATGGATGTGACAAATATTATTGAAAGCTCTCTCAGTGAACAGGTTATGCCGGCTACTTTAATTCTGTCATTTCTTCTGGAGACAGATAAAGAATACATATTTAAAAGATTTTTTCGACACTGAGCTCAAAGGTTTTTGGGTCTGAAAGTTCAAATTTTTCTGGACTTGGCAAAAGGGACTCAAAAAAAGAGGAAACAATTTTTAATTTTAAAACCTGAGGTGTTAGAAATGGGTGCTGCATATTTCCTGAAATTTCCGTGTAAATGTTTAGTAAAATATCAAAATGCATCATAAAGTTTCTATAATCCTGCACAACTTTCCTCTTTTATAACAGATAGGTTTAGGCCGGTAGCCATGTCATCACCTGTCGTTTGAAAATCAGTAGCTTAACCGTTAAAAGAATGGACCCATTTGCCAGCCTTTGTTAAGTAATATAGATAATGTTAATTTTCCTCAAGGTAGTGGATTGGATCTCAATATTGAGGACTATATACATTACTGGCATAAATGTATTTCCTGATTTTTTCTTTTTCTTTGTGTAAATGTTGAGAATGTCATAATGTGTTTCCATTCAAGTATTAATTCTTGATTTATATACTGGAAATAATAAATAAAGAATTAAAAAAAAAATCTCTTTCCCCAACTGAGTCCAAACATTGGAAACTGCTTGCATTGAGTCACCACCATACCTCCCATGCACAAAGTGAGTAGAGAGGGGCAAGTCTTCCATATCTGCCCACCCCCATAAGACAAGGAATGACCAAAAGAGCTGCTCCCTGACCTAGTCTCCAGGAATTACAAGGTGGTGGGCCCGAGTCCCAGATAAAAGGAGGAAGACGTGGTGACTTGTCTGCAGGGTGCAAAGAGAAAAAATAAGCTGAGTGAGCTAGAATGCCCGGTTCTAGAAACACAGAATAACAGAAGGTGATAGCAGATAATGACTATAAGGCCTCATCCACGTTTGCCCAATTTACTTCCTGTTGCATTGAGTGGCCAATGTGATGTCAGTTTTTAAAAAGAGCTCCAGTTCTGAGTAATAGGTTAGGATGTCATTCTGATTAAGTTGGCTTTAGTTTTACAATAGACTTTCTGTGGCTAATGTGGCTAGAATCTTGTCAATGCTTAAGACCAAACAGCCTGATGCTATTCTGCTCAGCCTAGATGCAGAAAAGCATTCGACAAGGTAGACTGGTCTTATTTCTTTTGGTTACTGTCTGAATATGGCTTTTGCGATTCTTTTCTGTATGGATGCTGGTGTTATATGAGGTGCCTAGGAAGGGTTTTGGTAAATGGGCATCCTTTTCCCATTTGTAGGGACACTAGACAGGGCTGCCCGCTATCACCTTTATTATTTTTATTTACAGAACTATTGGTTATTAAACTGCGTAGTTTGCAGCAGTTTCAGGGCATTATGGTTAAATAATGAGTTCACAATAAGCCTTTGTTATGTTATTGTATTTTAGCAATCTTGCAGTGGCCATATCTGTTATAGTGGACCTTAATTCACAGTTTGGGCTATTCTCAGGTCTTCGTATTAACTATTCAATGTCAATTGCCTTTCCCTTAGACGAGTCTTTACCTAACAGGTGGGTGGGTACTTTTGCTTTTCATTTTTCTCTAGAACGTATCAGCAGATCTACGATTTAAACATTAGAGCAACTATTACCAAAGTGAAATTATTTTTAGGTAAAAGGCGAGATTTACTTCAGTCCTGGTTTGGCAGATGTGCCTTGGATAAGATTGTCGCATAGCCAAAGATTCTGTACCCCCCGCAGATGATTCCCTGCTAGGTTAAGCAATGTGATCTTTGTGTTTTTAAATCAGCTCTTGTGCAATGTTACGGGAGAATAAACTGGCTAGAATCAGTTATGCTAAGTTAGTGTGTGAGAAAGTGGGGGGTGGTTTGAGGGTGCCAGATCTGCGGTGGTATAATGTAGCATGTCAGATTAGACTGATTGCTGATCTTTTGTCATGTTTTAACAAATATGACGTTATCCCATTACTAGAGGCCGAAGCTGATGTAGTACCATTTTTTGTTAATCTTTTGCATTATAGGAATTTCTGTAGACCCCACAGTTTCAGATGAGTCAGATGCTTGTTTTCTCTTATTAAAGTCTGGCGATTGGTACAGATATTCTTTAAGTTGTTGCCTTATTTGTCCTCCTTTATGAAATTTGTAAACCCTACTCCGTTTTCTCTGGGGCAAGAGTTTGGTATTATTCATCTGTGGAAGGGTAGGGGCTTAAGTTCCATGTGGGATTTCTTGTTGCCCGTTACATCAGAGTTGGGGTTTTTTCAGTTATTAAAAGAAAAGTGGATTATCCCAAATGTTCACATTTATGGATATCTGCAAGCAAGACACTTCATACTTACTTCTTTAAAGCATGCTGCTAAAGGTTCATTGGTAGGAGAACGCAGTTAAAGCATGTAATAAGATAACTTGGTGGAATAAAAAGTAAAGAGAGAATGCAAAGGCTTCTCATTTAACTGCGCTGGCTGATAATTGTCTGGGGGTGGAGTTAGATGATGCTGATTTGCTTGGATGTTTTACTTCCCTTCATAAATTGACTCCTGATGTATTTATTAGAGAGACACAATTTAAAATAATGCATAGGGCTTTTCTTGATAGAGGGTATAAATATCATGTTGACACGGACATTTGTTTTAAGGGTCAGCAGACACATGGTGACCTTATGCATTCATTCCTAAACTGAGCCCTTATTGGTTAGAGGTTCAGGCTAGAATGGAATTGGTACTGGGAAGACAAATTGAGTTGACAGATTGACTACTTATCTGGGGAATCGATGGGGCAGATGCCCTTGTTAATGTGTGGGAGAAGTGGTTTTTGTATCTGGCGTTGGTACTAGCAAGAAAAAAGATGTTCTGATGGTCTGGGTGGAGACTTTTATACTTGTCGCTCTGTGAAAACAACCGATAGTGAATTATTTCTAACACAATTTTTTTGTATTTAAAAAGTGGGGAATCTGCTATAAGAACATAAGAACATAAGAAAATGCCACACTGGGTCAGACCAAGGGTCCATCAAGCCCAGCATCCTGTTTCCAACAGTTGCCAATCCAGGCCATAAGAACCTGGCAAGTACCCACAAACTAAGTCTATTCCATGTTACCATTGCTAATGGCAGTGGCTATTCTCTGCGGGGCGGATTTTAAAAGCCCTGCGCGCGTAAATCTGTGGAAGCAGATGAAGAGTCGTGACATCCAGGAGAAGAGCGGAGTCCGCCACTGGAAGTCCGCGGTCCCCCCAGGAGGAGCCCGTAGGGACCCAGACTGCTGGGACTTAGGTGGACCTTTGAGAGGTCAAGGAGTCGAGAGTTTGGTGCAAGGGCTAACTGGAGCTTCACCCCTGGAAGCCCGTGGTCCCCCCGGGAGGAGCCCGTAGGGACCCAGGCCGCTGGGACTTAGGTGGGCCCTTGAAGACAATGATCCAGAAGAAGTCCGAGGTCACGTGCCAGAGGGTCGTCGCTTACCACTCCGAGGTCGTATACCAAGGGCTCGCCACTTGCCTGTCCGAAGTCACACACCAGGGATCACCGCTTGCCAGTCCGAAGTCACACACCAGGAATCACCGCTAGCCGATCCGAAGTCAGGAACACCAAGACAAGACAGGAACAAGGATCCGAAGTACAAGAACTCACCGAAGCAAGCAGACCTGACTACGTGGGATGTTGCCAAGTCGAGGAATGAGCAGAGGAAGTCTCCTTATATACTTCCTCTGCTCTAGCTCATTGGAATCAGCTGCAGGTAATTAAAGGGACGAGGTCACTTTAAATCTCAGAAGGGGACAAGGCCTCGCACCTAAGATGGCGGCAGCCATCTTGGATCAGGCCGCGGAGGAGAGCTGCCTGATGCCGTGCGGGAGGAGCAGGGACGGCTCCTGACCCAGCGGCCAACTCGGAGGCCCGCACCGGTGTGCGAGGACAACGGGAACAGACAGCAGGCGTCTTCCCTGATGCTGCCGCGGCGGGTCGCCATCGCGGTGAGGTAGGGGGACGCGGCCGTGGGCCCCTGCGGCCGCGAAACACAACACTGCAGAAGGACCTTGTGAGACTAGGACACTGGGCATTTAAATGTCAGATGCAATTTAATGTGGTCGATGCAAAGTAATAATGCACAAAGGGAAAAATAATCCCAACTACAGGTACACAATGCTAAGTTCCGTGTTAGGAGTCGCCATCCAGAAAAAAGGACCTCTGAGTCCCACAAGCTCCACTAGATCTTTCTCACACTGGTACTCATTCCTGTAGATCTCAGCAGTCATGTTCTTGAACTCAGAAAGAGCAGGCAGGATGCTTGAAGTAGGGTGCAGATAAAAAGTTTACTGTAACACATAAGAACCGGATCAAAAATAAAAAATAAAAGAGCACCAAAATACAAACAAAAAAAATCTCTTGATATAGATGGAATGAAACTCCAAGGGCCTTAGTCTCTTTCTCTCTCTCCAACTGTTAGTCAAGGAAAGTATAAAAATTTCCATTTCAAAAAATGGGTGGGAAGGTGGTGATAAAAAAAAAAAAACTTCCTCCCATCCAAGAATAAAGAAAACTTCTCCAAAACACAATTCTTTTTTTCTGGCATCTACAGTCCCCACTTTAACTGGATGCAGGGCCAAGCAGCACCCTATACAATCGCCTCGGGCAAGATGTATGCCCTCCTGAGCTAGAAGCAGGTCAAGGAAAAAAACAAATGAAAAAATGAAAAAATTCTCTTCTCTACTCTCCCAAAGCTGTCCAAAGTAGCATAGTAACACAGCAAATGACAGGAAATAAAGACCAAGATGGTCCATCTAGTCTGCCCAGCAAGTTAAAAAAAACCCAAAACATTTTAAGGGTATTAGCAACTGCCGCTTCGTGCAGGCTGTCCCCAAGCAGAAACGTAAACTTTAGGTGTAATAGTAAAGCTATCCCATTTTTTCATTTCCATTCTCTAGCCAGCAGGGATCCTCTGCGTTTGACCTATGCCGTTTTGAATTCCATTATGTCTGCTATGTCTTTTTTTGAAATGGAGCAACCAGAAGTGCACATAATGCTTAAGCTTTGGTTGCACCAAGGATCTATACAAAGGCATTATGATATTCTACAGCCTTCCAGGTCCGTGAGCGCTGTAGCAAGGCTACTGTCCTTGTTCTTCCCAATTCTGCAGGCTGTAGGGCCTACAGTGATCCACCAGATAAAACACTCCTTCTGCTCCAAAACCCAAACTAAAATCAATCAACCATACATTGCACATGCTCAATCCAAATTATATAGGGGGAGCTTGACCAATCCTAGCACCAAAGACAGGGAAAAAATACTAGGGGTGGTCCAAAAAGTGCCAAAAACCTCTCCTAAAGAATAGAAAAAGGGAAATATTAATGGTGTGGGAACGAAGTATCCTTTACAAATGTGATGAATTATTTGGAAAGGAATAGAGATTGAGAACAAAACTGAGAATATCATACATAAAGGGGATGGGAAAGCTCACTTATGGAGAAAGGCTAAACAGATCAGGGCTCTTTAGCTTGGAAAAGAGATGACTGAGAGGGGATATGATTGAGATTTATAAAATCATGAGTGGGGTGGAACGGGTAAATAGAAAACATTAGAACTAAGGGACACTTCATGAACTTAGCAACCAGCAGATTTAGAACAAATCACAGGAAGTATTTTTCACGTGCGTACAATCAAGCTATGGAATTGGCTTCCAGAGGACATGGTCAAGGTGACTAACATAGTGGGGCTCAAAAAAGGGTTGGACTAGTTCCTGAAGGTAAAGTCCATAACCAATTATTAGCCTGGTAGACTTGGGAAAGCCAAGTGAGTGAGATATAAGAAATAGATCAACTATTGGGGACCTGCTGGGTATTTGTGACTCAGACTGACCACTGTCAGATTCCTTGGGATCTCTTTTAGGGTCTACAGAAAGGGGGCAGGCATCCCTCCCCACAATACCACTCCTCAACTCTATAACCAGTGCTGCTGGAGGTTGGGAGGAGAATCTGAGACAGAAGGATTGGACTAATATAAATCTTGCTAGGTGGATTTCGATGAAAGTACAATAAATAACAAAAGTGCACAATATAGTTAGCCGGATAAGACATGGGATATTCAACAGCACATCTATGCTACTGAATATTCCCGTACAAATTGGCACTGGCCGGATAAGTATTATCCAGCTAAGTTAAACCTGCTCCATGGCAGGTCTAACTTTTCTCGTTAACTTAACCTGGTAAGTCTGAATATCGGCACTTATCCAGATAAGTTATCCAGATAAGTAGCGCTGCCCAGAAAAGCCCATTGCCTACCCATAGAATATATGGCTAACTACTTAGCTGGATAAGAGGCGACCACTGAACATAGCCAGATATTCAGTGGCCACCACTCAGCTGGATTAGTCACTACTTATCTTAATACTTATCCTGCTAAGAAGCTTTGAATATTGGCCTCTTACAGTCTTACAGCCAATATTCAAAGAATGCTGAGCACCTGACCTAGGATTCTAAAATTCAGTGAAATTCAGCCAAAATTAGGCACCTAAGTTTTAGACTGAAAATGTGTGCAACTTAAGACCTACATTTAGGTCTGCTTTTCATTCTTATATGGAAACAGGAGCACCATCACTGGGATTTTTCTATAAGGCGTTCTAAACTCACTAAAGGTCTCTGAAGACACAGGGGATAGAAAGTAGGCATTTCCCCTTCCCCAAACTGCAATTTGGCACCTATGGCCAAGTAAAAAAGTGTGCCTTCACTCTATACACATGAGCTTGAAGGCCTAAAATTTCACATTATTAGTTCCCTCTCCAACAGCCATTGTATAAAAAAAGTTGTAAAAATTGTATAAAATTTGTATATAAATACTTAGTTAATATCCACTGTTTCAGGTTCTCCCGCAATTTATTCTGTAACTCTTCTGCCCAGTTTCTCCTCTTCGCTTTAAAATTGTTACGATGTAACTTCCTTTTCACCGTTTTCCATTGTTGCAATGTAAACCGATGTGATGTGTACACGAATGTCGGTATATAAAAATATACAAAAAAGTAAATAAGTAATAATCCATAAGTAGATAAGTATGACCCTGATCCCAAAATTGTGACCCTTAAGTCTGTATGGATGTGATCTTAACCTTTACCCAACTGATTATTTATTTATTCACTCTTTCAGTTTAATATACCACTTGTTATAAAAAAAAAGAATCTCTAAACTGTACACAATAATTATAACATCCACAATCCATCCCAACATATTCTAAAACAAAAATTATCTCTTTTTTGTATAAGCAAATAGGGATGGAAAATGGTGTGTGCCTTAAACCATAACATCATGCATTTTTCATTCTACTGAATTATAGTATTTTTTATTATATTAAACTCATTAGGGTCTAGATTTCACTGACAACAAAATACTTTCTCCACTACCAGGTGCATTTTGATGCACCTCAAAACCCTGCTAAAAACATACTCAGAACTTTTGTAGCAAACTGCAGTACTATAACAGCAACAACCTTACTAATGATAACATGTGTTGAATGTCGGTATATAAAAACAAATAAATAAATAAATAATGGGATGGACACACTACTACAGGCCCTAGAACACCAATACACCTCCTACTAGAAAAACAGAACAAGCTGTAGATCCCTATACAGACAATACATACTAACAGAATCTCTCAGTGCAGTCATACAAGCACAACATAGGCTGACCCTTACCTAATACAAAATCAGAGTCCACAAATTAGATTCAGAAATATGTAGGGATGTGAATCGTTTTTTGACGATTTAAAATATCGTCCGATATATTTTAAATCGTCAAAAATCGTTAGAGGCGATATATAATAGGAATTCCCCCGATTTATCGTCAAAAATCGTAAATCGAGGGAAGGGGGAGGGGAAGGGGGAGGGCGGGAAAACCGGCACACTAAAACAACCCTAAAACCCACCCCGACCCTTTAAAATAAATCCCCCACCCTCCCGAACCCCCCTAAAATGTCTTAAATTACCTGGCGTCCAGTGGGGGGGTCCCGGTGTGATCTTCCACTCTCGGGCCACGGGTGCATTGATAGAAATGGCGCCGGCGCCATTTTGGTTCCTGTCCCCCGACGTCACGAGCGTAGGAGATCGCTCCCGGACCCCCGCTGGACCCCCAGGGACTTTTGGCCAGCTTGGGGGGGCCTCCTGACCCCCACAAGACTTGCCAAAAGTCCAGCAGGGGTCCGGGAACGACCTCCTGCACTTGAATCGTGTTGCCGTATTGCAAAATGGCGCCGGCCTTACGGGCATACGGCCGGCGCCATTTTGCAATACGGCCCGAGTATTGCAAAATGGCGCCGGCCGTATGGCCATATTGCCATATTGCAAAATGGCGCCGGCCATATGGCCGGCACCATTTTGCAATACAGCAACACGATTCGAGTGCAGGAGGTCGTTCCCGGACCCCCGCTGGACTTTTGGCAAGTCTTGTGGGGGTCAGGAGGCCCCCCCAAGCTGGCCAAAAGTCCCTGGGGGTCCAGCGATTTACAATTTACACGATATTTAAAAAAACAAAACCGCGACGATCCGATTCCCTCCCCCCCCAGCCAAAATTGATCATTAAGACGATCGATCACACAATTCACATCTCTAGAAATATGCAGACAAACATCAAAATGGAAACCACAGTGCAACATTGGAGAAAGAAAAACAGAAATAGAAATGTAACATATAAGTGTAATACCCTCTAGCTGCAACTGGTGGAAATGGCAACTCTCTTCCGCTACGGTGGTTTGAGTTTCCGAGTGGTGGTAAGGTAGTTCAATGGTATTGGAGTCAAGCTACAACTAAAGGGGTTCCACATGTTGCTCTTGTTGCGATCCCGGGCCGCCCCCGGGACCGCCTCTTACCCCGTCGTGGTTCCCCTCCAGTTTCGCCGCATCTTCAGGCTCCCCCGAGCCGCGGTCGGGCCATGCAGGCCCCGAGAACGGCGCTCCCACGCCGCGCTGGCTGCCGGCGTTCTCCGCGGCAGGCCCCGAGTCTTAAAGGGGCCAGCGCGGGAACTCACAGCACTGCCTCCTGGATGACGTCAGACGCTCAGGGTATTTAAACCCTGCACCGAGATCCTCTCCTTGCCTTGCAACGAGGTTCCTAGGTATTCCTGTCTCCAGTTGCTGCGTTCCTGTATCCTTCGGCTTCTGCTTGTCTTCTGACCCCGGACTGGCTTACGGTGATCCTCTGGCTTCTGACCCCGGACCGGCTTACGTTGATTCTCTGGCTTCTGACCCCGGACTGGCTTACGGTGATCCTCTGGCTTCTGACCCCGGACCGGCTTACGTTGACTCTTCGGCTCTCGACCTCGGACTGGCTTACGGCGATCCATTGGTTCCTGACTCTGGACTGGCGAGCGACGACCCCTCGGCACTCAACCTTGGACTTCATCAGACTCAGCCCCCGCGGGCCCTCCTAAGTCCCAGCGGCCGGGTTCCTACAGGCTCCTCCTGGGGGGACTCCGGCTTCCAGGGTGAATCTCCTAAGTCCCAGCGGCCGAACTCCTACGAGCTCCTCTCGGGGGAGGATCGGCTTCCAGGGCGAAGACCTTCACACCACCGTGCCGGCTTCATCTTCTCCATCCCTCTCGCCAAAGCCCTTGGTCGCATAGGGCTTCCAGAGTTCCTTCTTCGGCCAGCCACGAGTCCGTTCTTGCCGCCTCCCGGTCGGGGCCACTGCTGCAACCATCTTCAGCAAATCATCCTCTGGTTCCGATCGGCCCAAGGGTCCACGAATCCAACAGCTCTCTTCCCAACTGTATAATTTAAAAGAAATAGAAAATCCCACCTAGCCAGTGGAGCTCCCAGAGGTTGGAAGGGGAAGTAGGGAGTAAGAAAGATAGTATGTAGGAAACAATCATTTAAAATTAATAAAAGCTTTATTGTGGTAACAATTATGAAATGCAAATAATAAAAAAATTTAACCAGCTGGCAATAATGTTAAAACCAGGTTCAACAGCTATTATGTACAGCAGTAAATGCAATTCACTTTAAATCTTTTGCAACTGAGGCATCAGAACAGTTACCAGAACAATCTTTACCAACTAAGGGGGTCATTTTTTCAAAGCGATCGCACACAAAAAGGGACTTTTCGCTTGTGATCACTAAAAAGGGGCGGCATCAAGACCGGAACAGGAGGAGTCAGGGTGGCACCGGGGCGGACGCCGTGAAGACAGCGTGGACGGTGAAAAGGTAAGGAGCCTTTTCGCTTCCAATTTTGCGCCCAATAGCACCACCTTTTACAGTGGCGCTATTCGGTGCAAAAACTGGCCTGCACCCCATTTCACCCCCCTGTACCACACGATTCACGACGCCGCGGTGTCTTAGAAAATCTAGGCCTAAGTCACTATGGTAATTAGCATTTCCTTCTAAGTCTCTCTCAAAAGAAGCAAGATGCATTCAAAACAGTTATTCAGGCAAACCACAATATTGTCCACTCTTGTTCTTTATACTGTATTTTACCTAACGCCAATGCAATCTCTGAACTTGATGCTTTGGACTGCTCTCTAGCTTACAGTATCTTTGAACATTTTTTCTTATGTAGGTATAATTTTCTTCCTGTAATTCTGTTATATATTTCTTTTGTTTTTGAGTAAATGTCACTAGTGTCTGGCCAGACCTAAGCTGTTGTGAGAGTGCAAACGTAGCTGTAGGATGTCTCTGATGCTCCAAATAGGTGCTTGTGGCACTGACTGAGACCAAAGCACTCCTGGTCTTGTGACTCTGGTCCTTTTTTCTTTGGTCGCCTTCCAGGAACACAGCAACAACCTACTGACCTGACTTTAAGAAAATCAAAATGAGAAACAATCTGCCTCTCGCCATATATATTCCAGCAATCTGTGTAACAGAATCTACCATGTACTGAAATTCTAACTAATAAAATAAAAGGATAAGCAATTGTTCTTAACTACTGGTTCTTTCTCTTCCTGAGGGAACAGAAAATATTTTAATTATTTTTCCAGTCACTCTTCCAAAATGTCCCACTCTCTCCTTGTGCAGAGAGGAGTTTGTCTGAATTTGGAATCTCCTTTAGAAGTCTGGCTTTTTGCCTGGATTGATAAAAAAAAAAAAGTTTAATTAATTAATTTCTTTATTTAAACCAGTTTGATTGTCCCACTTAATGTCTTTTGACTGTTTACCAAACAGTAATACTGGCTCAAAACACTGATTTTTCTTCAGTGGAATATAGAAGGCAAAATGGGGTAAAGTCACTTCTCACTGGTTCAGTCCAGTTTTTCCCCTTTGTCCCCTCTCGTAGAAAAGTTTCACCCTGGGACTAACTGGTTTTGGAGCTATGCCACAATTATGCACTTCATTCTCCCCTTCTGCTTGGAATCTTGACTTTACAGCTTTCCCACTAACATTTTAGCTGGTAAATCACTAGGGATGTGACTCAGGCTTCGGACGATTGAAAATATTGTCGATATTTTCAAAATCGTCAGAAATCGGGGGCTCCCCCAAAACGATAGGAAAACCCCACGATATTGATTGTGGGGGTTCCCTTATTATTTTGGGGGAGGGCGGGAAAAACGGCACACAAAAATAACCCCTAAACCCACCCAACCCTTTAAAAGTAACCCCTTAGCTTCCCCCAACCCCCCCAAAACCTTTTTACAGGTACCTGGTGGTCCAGTGGGGGTCCCAGGAGCGAACTCCCGCGATCTCCTGCTCCGGGGCCGTCCTCCCACTCCCGGGCCGTCGGCTGCCACTAATCAAAATGGCGCCGATGGCCCTTTGCCCTTACCATGTGACAGGGTATCCGTGCCATTGGCCGGATCCTGTCACATGGTAGGAGCACTGGATGGCCAGCACCATCTTGTGCTTCTACCATGTGACAGGGGCTGACCAATGGCACCGGTAGCCCCTGTGACATAGTAAGGGCAAAAGCTATCGGCGCCATTTTGATTACTGGCAGCCAATGGCCCGAGTGCAGGAGATCGCTCCCGGACCCCCGCTGGACCACCAGGGGCTTTTGGCAAGTCTTAGGGGACCCTCCTGACCCCCACAAGACTTGCCAAAAGTCCAGCGGGGGTCCGGGAGCGACCTCCTGCACTCGGACCGTCGGCTGCCAGTATTCAAAATGGCGCCGATAGCCTTTGCCCTTACTTTGTCACAGGGGCCTTTCCTGACATCAATCCTTTCTTCTTCCCACGGAAACAAAAAGGAGGTTGCTGGTACGAAGGTATCCTTCAAGATGTATAAAAAAGTCATACAAATGAGCCTATAATGCAGAACGGCAATGGCTCCTACTTGATAAAACATCAGAACAAGAAGAATCACGAATAGTATGCACTATACCCTTTTCCAATAGGGCAGGCAAAATTGCTTCTTTGATTTGTCATCACTAGCCTGTTTTAAAGACACATGATATTTTTCGAG
The DNA here is from genome assembly GCF_901001135.1 of Rhinatrema bivittatum. Lineage (NCBI taxonomy): Eukaryota > Metazoa > Chordata > Amphibia > Gymnophiona > Rhinatrematidae > Rhinatrema > Rhinatrema bivittatum. Next base: position 61,482,063 of record NC_042626.1, on the reverse strand, counting down.
AATATCCTACAATAGCGTATAGCAGAGGTAAAAATATAGGTGATGACGTTACCCATTCCTTTTTGTTTCCGTGGGAAGAAGAAAGGATTGATGTCAGGAAAGGCCATTGGCCATGCAATCATTGCTCGATGTGTGACCAAGCGATTAAAGGTTTGGATTGGATAGACAAATGTGGAAAAGTACATAGTGCATGGCAATATACAGATTGTGAGACCTCTAGGGTGGTCTATTTAATCATTTGTCCTTGCAATTTGTATTACATCGGACGTACTAAACGCCAAATTCGAGTACGATTAATTGAGCACCATAGTTGCATTTCCACAGAAAAAATGTTGGCCCCAATGGTGGCACATTGCATAGAGAAACAACATACATTTCAACAATTACAATGGCGTGTCTTAGATGTAGTGCCCTTGAACTTAAGAGGTGGGGATCCTAACTTTTTATTAAATTTAAGAGAACAACAGTGGATTTTTTGGATGCGTCCAGTAACACCATCAGGTTTAAATAGTGCTATCGAATGGTATTTTCTTTAGAACAGAAGTGACGTGTGAGGAACGTCACTCTGGCAAGGGGTTTAAATTGAGGTTGGGTGAGAGAACCGGAAGAGAAGGATAATAAAAATGCTGAGAAACACCATGCTGGGAAATGAGTGAGTAATGGTCTGTCCATTTGGACAATGTGAGTAAAATAAGTAATAAGTCACTCATGAATTTTGTGTTTACAATGCAGATTTCGCCCTTGAGGAAGGACAAGTGAGAGTCCGAAACATTGTACAGTGTCGGGCATGAAGAAGTAATATGTTGATCATTCACATTGCTGTTAATTGTTGGGCATGAAGATTTTGGTTGGTGTAAAAAAAGAAGAATGAAAAACTGTTATGGAAGATGAATGGAAGTATTAAGATAAGTGTATCCAATTATATATGTTGATTTCTGAAAGAAAGAACGTACATGAGGTTATTTTAATTCACGAAGAGCACTATAACACAGCAGTATAAAAAAATATATATGAATTATGTACTGACCAATGATTAAATATAAGGCAGAGTGACTATGGTATACATCACCACACAATGATGCCTATTATGATGGTCATATAGTAATAGCGTCGCTGAGTAGAGTTAATTTGGTAAGGGGTCATTATTAGTGAATATGGATTGTTGGTAAACCCTTCGCCTCATCATATCATTTAGTCGTTCTGAGCGAAGTTTAGTGATTTTACAGGGTATAGAGTCCAACAGGATAAAGATCATACAAGAGACTAAATGCTCAGAAGAATCTATATGGGTAGAAATCCCATGTGTGTTGGGTAAGAGTATGGTGTTAGGAGTATACTATTGTCCACCTGGACAAAATGGTCAGACAGATGATGAAATGCTAAGAGAAATCAGGGAAGCAAACCAATTTGGCAGTGCAATAATAATGGGAGATTTCAATTACCCCAATAATGACTGGGTAAATGTAACATCAGGACTTGCTAGAGACATAAAGTTCCTGGATGTAATAAAGGATTGCTTCATGGAGCAATTGGCTCAGGAACCAACAAGAGAGGGAGCTATTTTAGATTTAATTCTTAGTGGAACGCAGGATTTGGTGAGAGAGGTAACGGTGGTGGGGCCACTTGGCAACAGTGATCATAACATGATCAAATTTAAACTAATAACTGGAAAGGGGACAATAAGTAAATCTGCAGCTCTAACACTAAACTTTCAAAAGGGAAACTTTGATAAAATGAGGAAAATAGTAAAAAGCTGAAAGGTGCAGCTGCAAAGGTTAAAAGTGTTCAACATGCTTGGACATTGTTTAAAAATACAATCCTAGAGGCGCAGTCCATATGTATTCTACCATTAAGAAAGGTGGAATGAAGGGGGAGCTGTGAGGAGTGGAGAGAGACACCCCTGGCTGAGAGGAGACGACGGGGAAATACCTTACCCTGCCTAGCCGCTGAGACCCGGAGAGAGACCTGGTGAGCGACCGAGACCAGGAAGGAGGCGTGGCTCTAGCGTCATCAATCGGTGTCTACTGCATATAATTCAAGCAGTAGACCCGGGAAAGCCGGGGAGCTTTGAAGAGTGGAGAGAGACGCCCCTGGCTGAGAGGAGACAATGGGGAAAGACCTTACCCTGCCTAGCAGCTGAGACCCAGAGAGAGACCTGGTGAGCGACCGAGACCCGGGAAGGAGGCGTGGCTCTAGCGTCATCAATCGGCGTCTACTGCATATAATTCAAGCAGTAGACCTGGGAAAGCTGGGGAGCTGTGAAGAGTGGAGAGAGACGCCCCTGGCTGAGAGGAGACAATGGGGAAAGACCTTACCCTGCCTAGCAGCTGAGACCCAGAGAGAGACCTGGTGAGCGACCGAGACCCGGGAAGGAGGCGTGGCTCTAGCGTCATCAATTGGCATCTACTGCATATAATTCAAGCAGTAGACCTGGGAAAGCTGGGGAGCTGTGAAGAGTGGAGAGAGACGCCCCTGGCTGAGAGGAGACAATGGGGAAAGACCTTACCCTGCCTAGCCGCTGAGACCCGGAGAGAGACCTGGTGAGCGACCGAGACCCGGGAAGGAGGCGTGGCTCTAGCGTCGGCGTCTACTGCATATAATTCAAGCAGTAGACGGCGCACAGCCGTCTCGGCACACTGCCTTCACCGTGCGCTGCCTAAGCCGCGCGCTCCAAAGGGGCGCGCGGCTTTGTCCGGCTTAGTCCGGAGAAGACAGAGAAGACTGCCATTTATTATCTTCTATCTCAGCCTAGTTGTGAAACTTTGGTGAAATCTTCCTGAATATCTTCCCTACCAACATGGGGAGGAAAAGGAAAGTAAAATCCTTCCCATTATCACCTATAACATCACGGGGGCCGATAGACGACCATGTCATAAGACAGATCGAAACACCAAAAGAGGACATTTCAGGAGAGCAGTTTTCGGGCTCTCTTAGTCCTGGTGAAGGGCCTTCACTTCCTCCACAACCTGTGTCATCTTTACCAGAAGGATTTCTGCAGCTAGAATCTGGTGGCCTATCTAAAGGAAGAGACTGCCTAGATTCTGGAGAAAACCAGATAAGTAAACATCTTGAGATATTGGATACAGAATTTATTGTAGGAGATTCTTGTAGCCCACAACAGTGGCCTATAGAACCTCCTGATAACATTTCCTTGAAAGATATCTGGAAATTGAGGACCAGTCTTAATAATAATGTTTCCCAATTGAATATGTCTTTATCTGGAGTAGTAAATTGTAATAAATTACAAATAGAAAAGCAAAGGAAGGAAATGCTTAATTTGAAAGAGGATATGGGAAAAATAACATCAAAAATTAAATTGTTGGATAATACTGGGATAGCCCAAATTAAGGATAGTTTATCTATCCATAGAGAATTAGAAAATGTGGAGAACATGATGAGAAGTAAAAATTTACAATTAATAAACTTCCCACAAACTAGACTTTTGTCACCAAGTGAAATGCTTAAAAAATATCTTAGGGAAAATTTGCAGTATGAAGAGAAAGAAGTACCTGTTTTTTCCAAGATCTTCTACTTCTCTAAAGTGGTTAGAGAAGTAGAGAAGGAACCTCTAGATATTTCTAGTATTGAAGTATCAACGTTTTTAGAGGAATCGGTAGACATCATAAATAAAAGGGCAACCTTATTTGTTTCTATGTTATTGGAAAAAGATAAAGACAGAATGTTTAGGGATTTTCTTAAACATAGAGATGTAAATTTCTGTGGTCAAAGGATCCTAATGTTTCTGGATGTGTCTAGAGCCACTCAGGCTAAAAGAAGACACTTCCTCTCTCTAAAAGTTAAAGTACTTGCCTTAGGGGCAACCTTTTTTTTTTTAAATATCCTTCAGTTTGCCTTATAACATTTAGAGGGAAGAAATATAGTTTCCTAGACCCGTTACATTTAGAAACTTTTATGTTGGATAAAGAGATCATGGGAGGAAGTAACATAGAAGGCCAAGAGAATTCTTAATGTCTCTCAACACTCTTTAGATAATTTTAGGATAAAACCTATCATTATAAGTAATATGGTTAGCTCCCCCAATTATGGGTTAAGTAATAGAGATGTGTTCTGATTATTTAGTTATTATTGTTAAAAATTTATTAGACATCTGTATAACTTTCTGATGTATTTGTTTAAGTTTTAAATGAAAACTCAATAAAGTTTAAATTAAAAAAAAAAAAGAAAGGTGGAATGAAGGCAAAATGATTACCGTCATGGTTAAAAGGTGAGATGAAAGAGGCTATTTTAGCCAAAAAAAAATCCTTCAAAAATTGGAAGAAGGATCCATCTGAAGAAAATAGGATAAAACATAAGCATTGTCAAGTTAAGTGTAAAACATTGATAAGACAGGCGAAGAGAGAATTTGAAATGAAGTTGGCCATAGAGGCAAAAACTCATAATAAAAACTTTTTAAAATATATCCAAAGCAAGAAACCTGTGAGGGAGTCGGTTGGACCATTAGATGACTGAGGGGTTAAAGGGGCTCTTAGGGAAGATAAGGCCATTGCAGAAAGACTAAATGAATTCTTTGCTTCCATGTTACTAATGAGAATGTTGGGGAGATACCAGTTCCGGAGATGGTTTTCAGGGGTGATGAGTCAGACGAACTGAACGAAATCACTGTGAACCTGGAAGATGTAGTAGGCCAGATTGACAAACTAAACAGTAGCAAATCACCTGGACCGGATGGTATGCATCCTAGGGTACTGAAGGAACTCATGATATTCGTACTTTATTGTAAAGGCTACCAATATTTTATTGAATATTTTATTGTAGTTTTAAATTGTTGTATATTTTTATAGTTAATTTTAGGATGTTTTAAGTCAAAGTCTATATTATCTTGTTTTTAACATCTAATTTATTTCTTATTCTGTGTAGTTTTTAGCTGTTATTCTTTTATGAATTATTGTATTTCCTGTATCCTAATCTTGTAAACCGGTGTGATGGTCAGTCTGATTCATCGGTATATAAACAACAATAAACTAAACTAAAATGAAATTTCTGATCTAATAGTTAAAATTTGTAACCTATCATTAAAATCATCCATTGTACCTGAAGACAGGAGGGTGGCCAATGAAACCCCAATATTTAAAAAAGGCTCTAGGGGCAATCCGGATAACTATAGACCAGTGAGCCTAACTTCAGTGCCGGGAAAAATAGTGGAAACTATTCTCAAGATCAAAATCGTAGAGCATATAGAAAGACATGGTTTAATGGAACACAGTCAACACGGATTTACCCAAGGGAAGTCTTGCCTAACAAATCTGCTTCATTTTTTGAAGGGGTTAATAAACATGTGGATAAAGGTGAACCAGTAGATGTAGTGTATTTGCATTTTCAGAAGGCGTTTAACAAAGTCCCTCATGAGAGGCTTCTACGAAAACTAAAAAGTCATGGGATAGGAGGCAATGTCCTTTCGTGGATTACAAACTGGTTAAAAGACAGAAACAGAGAGTAGGATTAAATGGTCAATTTTCTCAGTGGAAAAGGGTAAACAGTGGAGTGCCTCAGGGATCTGTACTTGGACCGGTGCTTTTCAATATACATATAAATGATCTGGAAAGGAATACGACGAGTGAGTTTATCAAATTTGCGGATGATACAAAATTATTCAGAGTAGTTAAATCACAAGCAGACTGTGATACATTACAGGAGGACCTTGCAAGACTGGAAGACTGGGCATCCAAATGGCAGATGAAATTTAATGTGGACAAGTGCAAGGTGTTGCATATAGGGAAAAATAACCCTTGCTGTAGTTACACGATGTTAGGTTCCATATTAGGAACTACCACCCAGGAAAACGATCTAGGCATAATAGTGGATAGTACTTTAAATTCATCGGTTCAGTGTACTGCAGCAGTCAAAAAAGCAAACAGAATGTTAGGAATTATTAGGAAGGGAATGGTTAATAAAACGGAAAATGTCATAATGCCTCTATATCGTTCCATGGTGAGACCACACTTGAATACTGTGTACAATTCTGGTCGCCACATCTCAAAAAAGATATAGTTGTAATGGAGAAGGTACAGAGAAGGGCAACCAAAATGATAAAGAGGATGGAACAACTCCTCTATGAGGAAAGGCTGAAGAGGTTAGGGCTGTTCAGCTTGGAGAAGAGATGGCTGAGGGGGGATATGATAGAGGTCTTTAAGATCATGAGAGGTCTCGAATGAGTAGATGTGACTCGGTTATTTTCATTTTCAAATAATAGAAGGTCTAGGGGGCATTCCATGAAGTTAGCAAGTAACACATTTAAGACTAATCGGAGAAAATTCTTTTTCACTCAATGCACAATAAAGCTCTGGAATTTGTTGCCAAAGGATGTGGTTAGTGCTGTTAGTGTAGCTGGGTTCAAAAAGGTTTGGATAAGTTCTTGGAGGATAAGTCCATTAACGGCTATTAATCAAGTTTACTTAGGGAATAACCACTGCTATTAATTGCATCAGTATTCACTATACATCAACCAACCTCTTCCCTTCAATAATAATTCTCCAACACACACCAATACAAGGGAACACTTGTGCTATGGTGTTGCTTATGTACGGAAGGTAGGCGTCGTCCACGAGCAGAAGTATGGTCATCACAAAATTGGAGACATAACAGCCACTGTGTACCTGGTTAGGACACAGCACTACCCCTCCTGTAGCCCCTGAAGCAGGCACGAACGTGCCGAAACATGGCCCATGTCGGGCAAGCAGACGCGAACCCGTGAAAAGAAGTTGAGACGGATGCCTTGATAAGTATTTACACATAAGCAGCGGGTCGCCTCAGAAAACGGGGAGATAAGGGTTTTTTTAGGAAAATAGTTTAAGAAGAAGAAAAATTGAAAGAAAAATGGTTTCACAAAACTTGGATAATAAAGAATAATAGACGGGGCGAAAGAAAAGGACACCCATCAATTGGTTGTCCTTTAATAGAGCCACCGTACATAAGCAACACCATAGCACAAGTGTTCCCTTGTATTGGTGTATTAATTGCATCAGTAGCATGGGATCTTCTTAGTGTTTGGATAATTGCCAGGTTCTTGTTGCCTGGTTTGGCCTCTGTTGGAAACAGGATGCTGGGCTTGATGGACCCTTGGTCTGACCCAGCATGGCAATTTCTTATGTTCTTATGTTCTTATTTCACTACCAGGAAGACGCCTACACTCCTGTGAGTACCTCTACAATCCGGTACTCCATCTCCACCCACCAGGCTCGGCATTGCCCTCACTGCTGGTCCCCACCTCTCTTGAACATCTGGGTGAGATTCTACATCTGAGACTGTTCAACATATTGGCACCTCACAGACCTCATTGCCTTACCTTCCTGCTTCATACCATCTATCTACAGCAGTACAATAAAGCCTTCCATTCATTCTGTGTCTGCTATCTGAATTTAGCCTATCGCTGTGGTACCCCACGGGGCCCCTCCCTGTGGGCAGAGTCATCTCCACAGCAACCAAGGGTCCACAATGCCACAAATACAACAATTCCAAGGCTGAGCTCCAGCTATAAGCCCCTGCTTCTGCACCAGACCAGTCTCTTTCTGCACGTGACTTTTTTTTTTTTCCACAAGGAGGGATTACTGTCCTGGATGAGGTCACAAAACAGAAAATAGTTCCTTACCTAGTGCTAATATAACCTTAAACACTTCTTACTGGACTCCTTTATAACCTCCTTAAGATGGCAGAAGTCTGACAACTAAATTCATCCATTTAGAACTTTTGTTACACAGAATACTAAACGTTTAAGAAACACAGGCAACTCACAACTCCTTGATTCTTCCATGCCCTTTTACAGAAAAACTAAGCACAAGGCTTTCTTGCAGCTAAATCAGCATCCATGCAAATTAGCTTGTTACAAGGGAACTATTGACACGTGGAACCTTGTGGTGCCAGCTGAATGGCGCAGCTCCTTGATCTCCCATAGATTTAAATTGGCTCCAACTGCTTCCTGTGAAACACCATCCAACTTTATCTTCTAACATTTTTTAAAGCTTCATTTTGAAATAAAAATTATATGAAAGGATTGCTCAATGCTTGTTCACATCTAGGCTGCCACTGGTTTCAATACTTTTGATTTACATTACTGGAGATCTATACTGATGTCACTTCCTTTTTCCCGTCCCTGCATACCTGGCTGATTCAAATGGTACAACTTCAACTTCCTCAGTGCACTCCCTTTGTTGTTTGTTTATCTGTGAGTCCTGCTTGCTCTGTAATAACAGGAGCTGAATCCTTTCTGTTCTGACTTCTGATGTGGTTGAAGCCTGCTTTTTGCTGTTCTTTCAGAACCATAGAATGTAATTAGGCATGGATGAGATAAAAACACAGGCTGGCTCTCTCAGCCTGTCTTTCCCTGTTTTTAACCACTCCAGCATTTCTGGGGTTTCTTTCAACCAGGCATACAGAATGCAAGTATTTTTTTTCATTTTTTTTATATAAAGATATAAGAAATGTGCATTCCCAAAGCTTGGCACATTCGTTTCTTGTTAAACTGAAAATAAAATGTCATATTTTATACCTTTATGTGGGCAGTTAATTTGGTCTTAAGTTCTTTTCCAGGATCTCCTTCCCATTTTCCATTTTTTCTCTCTCCTCCTGTCTTCTCCCTTTCCTACCTCTGTCTCTGACACTGATCTTTCCCTTACATCTTTATTCTTTATTTTTCTTCTCTGTCCTCTCAGAAATACTTTCAACTCTCCTCTTCCCCCTCTAATCTTCCGGTTCTCATTCTTCTTCTTTTTACCTGGCACCTACTTACCAGCTTTCTCTCTCCCACCCCTTCTCATTACCTCCATCTTTCTTGCATCCCCAAACTCTTATTCATGTTCTGTTTTCACCCATTCCTTAGTTCCCCATTTCCACCTTCTGTAGTCACACCCAACCCAACCTTACCTACCTTCTTCTGCCTCTCTCAGCTCCAGCTCCCTTCCTCCTCACACTTTTCCTCCTTGGCCCCTTTGTTTTGTTCCTTGCCTCCAATCGAGTCTTCTATTGCTCTTGTTTCACTGCCTTCTGAGCCCCTTTCCCACCCTCTCTCACTTTCAAAACACCCAACTCCTTTTCCACTGCCTCTCATACTCTTTTCAGTACTACAGATCATTCACACCCTCACTCATACTTTCCCCATCTCATCTAACACCCCCCACACACACACACACACACTTACACTCAGACACACTCACGCCTACCCACCCAACTGCCAAGTTCCTACTGTCTGCCACAAATGACTGCACAGCCTGTGTCCCTGCTCACGGCATCTCCAAGTCCAGTGCCCCAGGTCCCTACTTGAACTCTACCCTAGTCCCCATTCTTCCCCTGCTCTCCTGGTCTCCCTTCTACATGTATATGAGAGAGGGAGTATGAGAAAGAATAAATGTGTGTGTGTGTGTGTGTGTGTGTGAATGAGAGAGAGCTCCCTCATCCCCCAATTTATTATGATCTCAGGGTGACTGGAAATCAAAAGGTCCCAGATATGGAGAGCAGGAGATTTTTAAATATTTATTAGTTTTAATTACTGACTGTAATTTGCATCAAAGAAACTAGTGCTCAGAAGGTAATGTGGGAAGGTGTACTGTGTTCTAGGACATCTGCAATTTCAGCAGTACCCTACACCCCTGCTTGCAACTGTATGTGCTCTTTGAAAAATGTTCCCATGTATACCTTTAAGATGCTGGACTGTTTCTGTCCTATCTCTCTTTTCTATCCTCTCCTCTAGGGTATGCCTATGTAGGCCCTTAAATCTCATCTGATCGAGATTCTGCTCCATTTTAGTAGCTCATCTCTGGACTGCTGTTAGTGTATGAGGTAGTTGTGGGTGGATCCTTGGACCGGTGGCAGATGACCACGCCCCCGGGGGAAGATCCCGAGAGGGACCGCCGGTCAAGCTCAGAGTATGGAGACAGACACGCACTAGTTCTTTTACAAAACAGTATTTTGAACCACCGGAGGTGGCAGTAGTGAGCTGGAAGTGCCCGGCAGGGCTGTAGTCCCTCAGGTACTGGAACAGCGATCCTGGATAACTGAGCTGTAGAGAAACTGAATATAGTGAGTAGGCAGGGTAAGCAGAGTTCAGGAACAGAACCTTGATGGTAACACTCACACAATAGTCTCCAGAGGTTGTCCAGGTGTTGGAATGAGTTAGGTCCTCGAGGAACGAGTACCTGGTTCCAGGGAAAGCTCTGAGAGAGAGATGGTTACTCACTGGTGTGGTAGGCAGTGATAACGTCCAGGCAGAATGAGTATTCAGCAACCAGTCCAGGAACATGGGCCCTCGAGGAGCGAGTATCGGTTTTTGACTGTAACCTGAAAACAAAGAGAGAGCGAGGCCCCCGAGAAGCGGGTACCCCTGGTAAGTCCGAGGAGGCAGAGTAGCTTGGAGAGAACCGAGGTCAACACCGTAAACAACTCCTTGCTAACTCCATTAGTTAGCAATATCTGAGACGTTTTATATCCGGAATGGATGACATCATCTTAGGGGGTCGCCCCTGAGGTTCACACCACTGCTGGTACATCAATTGGGGCCACGCCGTGTGTGCGCACCCTTAGGCTCCTGTGAATCATGGCGGATTGCAGCGTCGAGCCGCTCCGGGGACGCCGGAGGCAGTCGGCGGAATGACGCCGCAGCAGCCAACCTTCCACTTGAGCAAGAGGGAGTCGCCGAGAAGGTAAGGAGGGCTGAGTGGAGACGTCGGGCAGCAACAGTCGCAACAATTGCTTCTACTCTGTCTATATCCTTTCAGAGGTACAACCTCCAGTGCTGGATACAGTGCTCCAGATGTGATCCCTCTCACAACTTGTACAGAGGTGGTATCACCGCCTTTTTTTCTATTGGCCTTTTCACCCTAGTTTTCCACTGGTTCTGGCCACTGCCTTGTCACATTGTTTCGCTACCTTGAGTTCCTCAGGTGTGAGCAACTAAGGTATTTCTCCTACTTGGTGCACATCAGTTTCTCACTTCCTTAGATTTCTGGTTCCTTAACACATGAGTTTACACTTATTTACATTGAAACTTAATTGTGAAGCACTCCTTAAGTTTGCTAAGATCACTCCTCATTCTGTCTAGTCCCTGAAGGGTATTTACTCTTTTGGTAAGAACGGCAATTAGTGAGTGCCTTGGGATCCGTTCTGGAGCTGGTTCTCTTTAATATCTGTGTGACTGATATTGCAGAGGGGCTAGAAGGAAAACTTTGTCTTTTTGCAGTTAACTTTCTTTTGTTTATTTTCCAGTTAGTCTTATAGTGAAAGAATATCTGCTCATACACTATTAGTATTAAGCTAATTTAGTTGCAAGGAATTTTGGAAGATTTCTCACGATTGTATGTAGTGTAGCAAGAGAATATTATTTCTGTATGTGAGGTTTTGGACATTTATTGCCGGAAAGCAAGTTGACCCGGAATCTACGTGAAGTGCTGGACCCCAAGTATCTGCACCTGCTTCATCAACCTTCTGGATGGCAGGAATGAAATGAGAACCTATGCTAATAGTCTGGCCAGAATTTAGATGGGAATTTAGAATTTTTTCTTGAACTGAACTGAGATAAAGGGCAGGGTAGTGGTTTTCTGTTCTAACTTACAAAAAAAATCTGTTTTTGTTAATTTTCCAATGCTAGTAAATTTTTCTTTTACTATAATGCTATGTGCTTTTGTTTCCTATATAAGAATCCTAATGTGTTTTGTAAATGTGCATGCATCGATTTTGTTTGCATTACTTGCAATTATAATACATTGAGTGTTTATTTTATTTTATGTTGTTTTTACTTTCTGCTCCAGCCTCTCCTCCTCACCCCTGGGAGAACCTTTAGCCATGTGGGCATGGTACACATGCTCATTCTAAACCACACAGGTAAGAGCTGGAGTTATGGTCCCCTCCCATAGGGGTGGGGGCTTTATATATGCACAGCATGACTTCCCAAGTTCAAAGGTCAATAAGAAGTGTTCAACAACAACTTTAATGTAACCCCTTACTATGAGCAGACACATGCCACATCCTTCTCTTTTTATTAGGTCCTAAATTAGGAGACAATATCAATTTCACACACTGTTCTTGAATATTTGTGTGTAAACCCTGATAGTATGGATGGCTGCCATAAATACAGGCAGCATAGGTTTGGGGTTATTCAGCCCCATAAATTCTGCTCGACATTCCACCTAGCAATTTATCCTCACAACAGGTTTCATCTTGTGGTCTGACTGAATAACAGTTCAGCCTCCTTGTGTGCATTAAGTTGAAGGTGTGGCAGGCTCAAGTGGACAAGTCTATGCAGGGTCCACTGATGCTGTATGCCTCTGTTCAGGTGTTATATCTAAATCTAATTGTGACTGAACTGGCTGAACTTGTTGCCATCCCAATAGAATTGTTTCTATTTATTTGGATTTATTCCCCAGCTGTCTCTACTTTCTTCTGGTAGGATCTCTCTGCCTGCCCTATGTAATAACAGAGTATTGGGCTGGCTCTTTGTGCCACAGATGTAGAATCCACCTGCGAGCAGAGGCAGGAGAGAATCAGTAGACTAGCAGCAATTATAAAACTTTTCATATGCCTGTTTAACATGTGCATCATGCAGATTTAATTCTTCAGGTGACAGAAGGCCTAGTAAAAGAAGATAGCATGAAATGATGCTAATAACTCATTAACTGCCTTGCTTGGCTTTCTCCAGTGGAAGCAGTTGGGCTCATCTGGTACCTAAGCAGAGCCAGTCAAGGTTGTTTTTACTTTATTATCATTTTAGCAGTTCAAGCATCCCATTTCCCTTTGGTAATCTACTGGAGGCTTGTGGTTATTTCATCACTTACATGTGCAAATTCTTTAAATAGAATCGAGAAAAACTGTAGGCCATTGTCTTACTAAAGATTAAGGCGGACCAAACTTAGCAAAGACTCTGTGTTCATGGTCTATAACTGCAGCACTGGTGATTGTAGAGTGGATTGGAAACTGGTTAAAAGACAGGAAACAGAGAATAAGATTAAATGGTCTGTTTTCACAGTGGAAAAATGTAAACAGTGGAGTGCCTCAGGGATCTGTACTTGGACCTGTGCTTTTTAATATATTTATAAATGATCTAGGAAGAGGTATGACAAGGGAGGTGATCAAATCTGAGGATGACACAAAATTATGCAGAGTACTTAAATCTCAAGTGGCTTGTGATAAATTGTAGAAAGACCTTGTGAGACTGGAAGATTGGGCTTCTAAATGGCATATGAAATTTAATATTGGCAAGTGTAAGGTGATGCATATAGGGAAAAATAATCCTTGCTATAGTTACACAATGTCAGGTTCCATCTTAGGATATAACATCCAGGAAAGAGATCTAGGTGTCATAGTGAATAATACACTGAAATCATCGGCTCAGTGATCTGTGGCAGTCAAAAAAAGCAAACAGAATGTTAGGAATTATTAGTATGGAAATGGCAAATAAAACGGTGGATGTCATAATGTCTCTGTATCACTCCCTGATGAGATCGCCCCATGAATACTGTGTGCAATTCTGGTCGCCGCATCTCAAAAAAGATATAGTTGCACTGGAGAAAGTGCAGAGAAGGGCAACTAAAATATCAGGGGCATAGAACAGCATCCCTATGAAGAAAGGCTAAAGAGGTTAGGGCTGTTCAGCTTGGAGAAGAGACAGAAGAGACAGCTGAGAGGGGATATGATAGAGGTCTCCAAAATCATGAAAGGATTTGAACAGGTTAATATAAATTGGTTATTTACTCTCTCAGATAATAGAAGGACTAGGGAGCACTCCATGAAGTTAGCAAGTAGCTCATTTAAAACAAATCAGAGAAAATTATTTTTCACTCAACGCATAGTTAAGCTCTGGAATTAATTGCTAGAGCATGTGGTTACAGCAGTTAGTGTAACTGGGTTTAAAAAAGGTTTGGATAAGTTCCTAGAGGAGAAGTCCATAAACTCCTATTAATCAATAAGGAATAGTAGCTTTGGATCTACTTTGTGTTTGAGTACTTGGTAGATTTTTGTGACTTGGATTGGCCACTGTTGGACACAGATGCTGGGCTTGATGGACCCTTGGTCTGACCCAGTATGGCATGTCTTATATTCTTATTTTCTTAGGAAGCTGCTTCTGCCCCTGGCAGGGCTGGTGCAAGAGTATTAGGCACCCTAGGTGAACTTTACAATCTTGCACCTGCACTCCACATGCACAATAAAAAATAATTTATTTATAAATTTTACATGAAAAAACATTCAGAGGTAAAAATATCACTTACAAACAAACAATAAATATATTGGGGTAGATTTTAAAAGAAGTGCACGTGGCCTACATGTGCACGCTACCTGGCGCACGTACATGTATGCTCAATTTTATAACATGCGCGCGCATGTTATAAAATCCGGGGTCGGCACGTGCAAGGGGGTGCACAATTGTGCACCTTGCGCGCGCCGAGCCCAAGGGGAGCCCCGATGGCTTTTCCTGTTCCATCCAAGGCCGCTCTGAAATCGGAGCGACCTTGGAGGGAACTTTTTTTTCGATCTCCCCCACCTTTCCCTTCCTTCCCCTATCTAACCCACCCCCCAGCCCTAACTAAATCCCCCCTATCTTTTTTTCAAGAGTTACACCTGCCCAAGTCAAGTTGCGCCCAAGGCAGGCGTAACTTGCGCATGCCGGCCAGTTGCCGGAGCACTTGGGACCTCCCCCGGATCACCGCCATGCCCCTGCCCCCAGACCACCCATTTTGGAAAGCCCTGGGACATAAGCGCGTCCCGAGGCTTGAGCGCACCACCGAGCCTTTGCAAAATAGGCTCGGCGTGTGCAGGGTAGGTTTTTGGGGGTTACGCACGTATCTTACGCGCTTAACCCTTTAAAAATCTACCCCTATATAAATTACTTGTTATACTTCTGATGATTCCAGTAAACTTACAGTCAAAAGATGTTTCTTTGTTGAATAGATTATGCTCTCGTTTTTTGTGGAAGGGGACAAGACCTTTTAATGCTCCCTTTATTGGTAGATAGATCGAACTTTCTCAATTTTAAATTTTACAGTATGGTTACTTTAATATGCCCTCTAACTGATTAGCTTTAGGATACCCATAATTTTGCAGATTTGGAGTTAGAGAAATAAATTGCATTTTCACTAGATTTAAAATATTTGTTACATGCAAATCAGGCCCTGCTATCTCTGGACATTGCTTCTTGTGTTTTGCTTATTGCAGCTAGGGAAGCCAGGACATTTTTACAGCAGTATACTGCTGTGCCTTCTAATTTTTCTCTTTTTATGCCAATCATGGGCAATTCTTCTTTTCCATCTTCTGCATTGTACTCTTATTATAAGAAACTGAGTGACCCAGGTATACAGACAATAGGGATTTAGTGCTGCCAGGTACAATCACAGTGGAATCTTTTGACGTATGTCTTCGTGAGAAAGGGTTTTTGCAAAGAGAAATTTTTTTATGTATATTCAGCTGAGGCATTATATTGGTTCGCTGTTTTCCAAGTCTCCCTATTACTTTCTCTAAATTTCAGATTATTGTAGACTTGATTGAGCAAGAGATTATTTCCATTTCCAAATTGTGTTTTCTTAATGCTGATCAGCCTCATATGGTATTTGTTGTTCTTGCTGACATTTGGAAACGTGACTGTAATGTGAATTTTGTTCATGGTGATCTAAATGCATATAATGCCTCTATCAACAAATTTTCCCCTAATGCTGAATTACGTGAATTGCAATATCAGATTCTCCCCAGGCCAGAGTCATTATTTTACTCACTAGGGCTAAGCAAATGTGTTTAACAACTTCAGATGCCTGTCTGACATGTTCAGAGGGGGGTACGTTACTTTACTGTTTATGGAGTTGCTCAAGAATATAGATCTTTTGGAAAAATGTTATTCATCATTTTGGATCCATAACGGGTAAAGCAATACCACATTCTCCTGAATGCACATTTTAAATTGTCTGGATAGATTTTTGCTAGCTAACAAGTGAATTTTCAAAGGCGTTATGCATGCATATGTAACATACTATTGTAGTAATTTTCAAAAGCCATTTCTGCACATAAAGTGCACTTACACTGGTAAATCCTACTGACAATTCAATGGCATATATTGTAGCAATAGTCAAAAGCCCACTTATGCAAGTAAAGTGAATTTACATGTGTAAAACCCAGTTTTAGACATGTAAATGCTTTTGAAAATCAGGCCCTAAGGCTTTCCTACTCTGCAATTGGTTGAAAGACTCAGCTCCTTCCTTCTCAGACTAGAATAGCTGGATGACTGATGTGGTCTATTTGGAATATCGCTCAGCTCTATCAAAAACTTTTCATGACTTTGCTGTTTTTCTTCCAGTTTGGACTCCTTATATGAACAGTTTGCCAGAAGAGTACCACACTCTGTTGAAAGCATTGGGAAGGCTCATCCAGTTCTGCCTGGGCGTAATCTTTACAGTCACCATTTCTTCCTTTATGCATTCTTCAGAGCTCTCTCTATCTTTGTGTTTGTTCTTGCGTCTTTTTGATTGTGTTGCGTTACTATAAAATGTGTTGGCCTTTTGAGTAATGTCAGAACTGTATGACTTCATGATAGCTTTGTGTTACCAACAATAAAAAAAAAGTTAAAGCATACAGGGACCTCTAAATCGGAGGGAGTGTCAGTTGTACAGAATCCAGATAATCCATAAATTTCAGTTGAAATAGCTGTTGGAGGCCCTAAATTTTAGAAAAGAATGAGGACCCCAGTATCAGAAAGGAGGGTCCAAACAGTTGCTGATTAAATATTTATTTCTGGATTGTGGATTTAACAAAGGAAAATTGTATCCTGTGTTTTGATTCTTGTTATTTCACAAATGCTTTAGTATTGATCATATGTTGGAATAACAATCAACTCTTGATTCTTTTAAATGCCCTTGGTGATTGACACACTTAATGCCTGATGAAGAATCCACTGAACAGGCCTTGAAGAGAGTGGATTGTGGCCATGAATGCACTGTTTGTGACTCACTGAATCTTAAAGTATTTCCAGAGTTCAGGGTTACATTTACTTGGAAAGAATTTCCCATTGTTAATCACTGGAAGAAACATTTATCTGACATAGCTTCCCAAGAGAGAATTACCTTTGCCTTGAAGGGCAAATCCACAGAGTATGAAAAAATCTGAGATTCATATTGGCAGAAACATGCTGCTTCCGGCTGAAATCAGACTGGTCAGGGATGAGCTTCTCTGCATGTTCCTGCTTCTTTCTCTTTATGTGCTATTGATTACAAGACCATATGTTCGGTCTTTCAAGGTTTTGTTTTTTTTTCAAGCTTTGTATATGCTGATGTTGCAGCTTACACTGTGAAGTCTGTTTGAATAAATAGTTACAAAATAAAATAAAAGACTTGATCCACTGACAAGCAGGCCATACTTGACCTTGTCAAACTCCTGAGCTCAATACACTTTATGGCCTCTAAATACTTCACAGAATGCTTTGACTCCTCCAGCAACCTGATACTGCTAGTGCAAGCTTCCGCCTTCATTACCATCTAAGAGGAAAAAGAGACTGCTATAGTTCTCTAAAGAAGTAGCTAAAAAGGTAAAGGAGAAAAGATTAGCGTTCATAAACTACAAGAGATACAGAAAGAGGAAAACCAGCGACAATATCTGGAAAACCTAAGAGAAGCTAGGAAAGTAGTCAAGAATGGAAAAATTCAAAAGGAAGAAAAAATAGCAAATACTGTAACATGGGGAGATAAGACCTTTTTCTGGATTTCTTAGTGATAGAATGAAGTGCCAAAGTGGCATTGTGAGACTCTGAAGTGAAGGGGAGGAATATGTACAGGCTGATGAGGGGAAAAATGAAATTCTTTAACAAATATTTACAGAGAAACATAGAAATGACGGCAGAAGAAGACCAAATGGCCTATCCAGTCTGCCCAGCAAGCTTTCACACTTTTTTTTTCATTTTTCTCTCTCTCTCTCATGCTTATCTGTTACTCTTGGCATTTAGTAACCTTTTGGTTCTATTTCCATCCACCCCTGCCATTAATGTAACCTTTTGGTTCTATTTCCTTTCCACCCCCTCCATTAATGTAAGGAGCAGTGCTGAAACTGCTTCTAAGTGAAGTATCTAGTTTAATTGGTTAGGAGTAGTAACCGTCGCAATAAGCAAGCTACTCCCACGCTTATTTACCCAGCCTGTGCAATTTTAGTCCTTGTTGGTTGTTATCTGAATATAAATCCACCTTTCTTCATTTCCCCCTGCCGCTGAAGCAGAGAGCTACTCTGGATATGCATTGAAAGTGAAGTATCAGGCTTGTTTGGTTTGGGGTAGTAACCACTGTAACAAGCAAGCTACTCCCCGCTTTTTTGTGAACCAAACCCTTTTATCCACATTTCCTCTTGCCATTGAAGCATAGAGCACTGTCGTAGTTGCATTAACCGTGTATATGTCTATTGAATAAGGGTATTATCTCCAGTTATTGCTGTCATTCCCGCAAGCCACCCTCTCTTCATTCACATCCTCTAGACTTTATGGATCCACAGGGTTTATCCCACGCCCCTTTGAAGTCCTTCACAGTTTTGGTCTTCACCACTTCCTCCGGAAGGGCATTCCAGGCATCCACCACCCTCTCCATGAAGAAATACTTCCTGACATTGGTTCTGAGTCTTCCTCCTTGGAGCTTCAAATTGTGAGCCCTGGTTCTGCTGATTTTTTTCCAATGGAAAAGGTTTGTCATTGTATTTAGATCATTAAAACTTTTCAAGTATCTGAAAGTCTGTATCATATCACATCTGTTCCTCCTTTCCTCCAGGGTGTACATATTTAGATTCTTCAATCTCTTCTCATAAGTCATTTGATGAAGACCCTGCATCTTTTTGGTCGCCCTTCTCTGGACCGCCTCCATCCTGCCTCTGACCCTTCGGAGATATGGGCTCCAGAACTGTGAACAGAACTCCAGGTGAGGCTTCATCAAGGACCTGTACAAGGGGATAATCACTTCCCTTTTCTTACTCAATATTCCTCTCTCTATGCAGCCCAGCATTCTTCTGGCTTT
The DNA here is from genome assembly GCF_901001135.1 of Rhinatrema bivittatum. Lineage (NCBI taxonomy): Eukaryota > Metazoa > Chordata > Amphibia > Gymnophiona > Rhinatrematidae > Rhinatrema > Rhinatrema bivittatum. Next base: position 61,463,098 of record NC_042626.1, on the reverse strand, counting down.
AGCTATCTCCTTATCAAATTCTTTCCCCGACTTCAGATCGTTTGACACTATCACCTGAAGGTCTCTCTCCTGCTCCGTGCACATCAGCCCTTCACCCCCCAGTCAAATGCAGTTCTTTCGGATTTCCGCACCCCATATGCATGACTCTGCACTTCTTAGCATTGAATATCAGCTGCCAGTTTCCTCAAATCCCGTCTCATTCTCTCCACTCCTTCCGGCGTGTCCACTCTGTTGCAGATCTTAGTGTCATCCGCAAAAAGACAAACCTTACCTTCTATCCTGTCCGCAATGTCACTCACAAAAATATTGAACAGGACCGGTCCCAACACTGATCCTTGCGGTACACCACTTAAAACCGCTCTCTCTTCAGAGAAAGTTCCATTTACCATCACACATTGTCTTCTGTCCTTCAACCAGTTTTCAATCCAGGCCACCACTTCAGCACTCACTCCTAAGCTTCTCATTTTACTCACCAGCCTCCTGTGCAGGACCATATCAAAAGCTTTGCTGAAATCCAAGTAGGTGACATCGAACGCTCTTCCTCTATCCAATTCCCTAGTTACCCAGTCAAAAAAGTCAATCAGATTTGTCTGACAGGATCTTCCTCTGGTGAATCCATGCTGCCTCTGGTCCAGCAGTTCTCCTGACTGTAGATAGTTCACTATTCTTTCTTTCAGCAGTGACTCCATTACTTTTCCCACCACCGAGGTGAGGCTGACTGGTCTGTAGTTACCAGCCTCCTCTCTGCTCCCACTTTTGTGAAGCAGAACCACCACCACTCTTCTCCAATCTCTCGGCACCACTCCCGTTTCCAGGGATCTATTGAACAGGTTTTTATTTATTTATTTATTTATTTATTTTTCTATACCGATATTCTTGTAGAGATACAAATCATACCGGTTTACATATAACTTCAATTTCGCCATAAAGCGATACAGTGAAACAAGTTTCAACAATTTTAACAGTAAAAAGAGATGAAACATTCTGGTCTGAACTCAGGTCGCTCATCGGGGCCGCCAGCACATCTCTGAGCTCTTTCAATATCCTGGGTTGAACCTCATCAGGCCCCATGGCTTTTTCCACTTTCAGTTTCCCCAGCTCTTCCCATTCATTCTCTACTGTAAATGGAGTTACATCTACTCCACTCCCCTCCAGTTTCTTGTTAACTAGCAACGGTCCTTCTCCAGGGTCCTCTTTAGTGAACACCAAACTGAAGTATTTGTTTTATATTTCTGCCATTTCTTCGTCTCTCTCCACACATTGATCTTTTCCACCTTTCAATTTCATTATACCACTTTGGACTTTTCTCCTTTCACTGATGTATCTGAAAAATGTTTTGTCACCTCGCTTTACCTCTTTGGCAATCCTTTCTTCCACTTGACTTTTTGCCTTCTTGATTACTTTCTTCATCTCCCTCAGTTCCACCAGATATTCTTCTTTGTGCTCCTCCCTTTGGGATCCTTTATATTTCTTGAATGCTGTTCTTTTAGCCTTTATTTTGTTAGCCACCTCCTTTGAGAACCAGATAGGTTTCATTTTTCTTTTGCTTTTCTTTACCTTTCTAACATATAGATTAGTTGCCTTGGTAATTGCTCCTTTTAGTTTGGTCCACTGTTGTTCCACATCTCTCTCGTTCTCCCAGCCTTCTAGTTCTTCCTCCAGGTACTTCCCCATTTCATCAAAGTCCGTGTTTTTGAACTGCAAAACTCGGGTCTTCGTGCTTCTTCTCCGTATCCTTTGTGTGATATGAAACCATACTGTTTGATGATCACTGGTGCTGAGGTGGGCTCCCACCTGGACATCAGAGACATTATCTCCATTAGTGAGCACTAAATCGAGTATAGCTCCCTCTCTCGTGGGTTCCATTACCATTTGTTTGAACAAATCCCCTTGTGTTCACTGCAAACAAGTAATTTTAATATTTAATATTTTTTTACAGATTGACAAACAAACCAAACTGAAAAAAAATAAACATTCAAGGAACCAAATAAAAATGAAAAAAGAAATGAACCAAAAATGTTAGGGCTGCATATTCCTAACAGAAGCTGAGATTAGAGTGGAGCATCTAAAGGAATGTGACTCAGTACTCCAGTTCTTCAAGACATATGTAGAGACCCCTTAGGACTCCACTATCCAGCTTGTCCCTTGCTTAGGCAGTTAGTTATGATTTAAAGAGGAACTAGGAGGGGGCAGACCATCCCTGACAAGCACCTCCAGTGAGGCTGCTTGGATTGCATAAAAGCAGGCAGAGTGGGAAGTTTCCGTTAAGTTTTGCAGAATTGTTTTTTTTTATTTTTTTTTAAAGAATTTATATACTGCAAATTAGGCAGACATCTGTCTAGCTAAGCGGTTTACAAAAGATAAACATACATAGTAAAAATACACATTTAAAACAAAAACAATGTACATCAAAATACTACACCTCCAAAAAACAATAGAAACATATAAAAGTACTTCTTAAAAACATTAAAAGCATATGGCAGACTTATGGTTATATTGTTGTCATTGTTGTCAAAAACTAAAAAATTGTTAGGTGATGTTATATGTGGCGGCAAAGAGATATGTTTTTAAAGCCTTTTTAAATTCTTTAGTATTTGCCATTAAACGAAGTTCTTCTGGAATGGCATTCCATAAAATTGGTCCGACGACTGAAAAAGCGCTTTTACGTGTAAATTCCAGATGTGAAAGTTTTACTGAGGGTACCTCCAACATACATTTGTCCATTGAACGTAATTGTCTTGTTGGTTTGTAGATTCTAAGAAGCGAACAGAGCCATATTGAGCTTGTATTATGTAAAAGATTATGTATAATATTGAGAATTTTATATGTAATGCGGTGGGATATAGGTAGATTTGATTTTCATATCTTTGTGTATACTTTTACTAGGCATATGCAAGCCAAAAAAAAATGTGTTTTGGTTGGATTTTTGTTTCTGGGAGGAGGAGGGTCATTGTTTTTTTTGTTTGTTTAGGGGGTCATTTTCAAAGGAGTTACGCATGTAAATGTGACATACTATCGTAGCAATTTTCAAAAGCTATTTACTCGAGTAAAGTGCACTTACTTGAGTAAATCCTATGGACAATTCAATGGCATATATTGTAGCAATTTTGAAAAGCCCACTTGCTTGAGTAAAGTGTATTTACTCGAGCAAAAACCAGTTTTGCTCGAGTAAATGCTTTTTAAAATCTACCCCACAATGTTTATTTTAGTTCAGTTCTGTTTCCGAACTAAAATAAACATTAAAAAAAAATAAACACAAAACAAAAAAGTCAAAATGGGGCCTTCCTAGGGCTCTCCACCCTCATGCCTGCCCACCAAGAAACCTATAGGGGCCCTGGCCTACCCAGCAGGCCTGAGCTGAGCCTAATTGGAGACTCCAAAAGCCCTTCTGATCCCCATCCTGCAGTCGAATGAAACTGTGGGGTGCAGGCCCACTTGACTGGACTGAGTCATCCAGCTGGAGCCTCCTATTCTATGTAGTGTTCTGAAAGGTGGAGGCAAAGCTTTAAATATGACTCAGGCCACTGTATATTTGTATAGTTCTACACGAAAATGACACAGGCTGGCCCTGAGATCAATGCCATTTTGATGTCATACGGTGCCAGACTAAGAGCTCACCAGCACCATTTTTGAAATGATTAGTGGTGGGGGAAGAGTGTGTGGGCATTCCTCCTGCCCCTTTCTTGTACCAGAGCCCCTATGGAAGGGGTAAATGGGGGCAGGGAGGTCTCCGGCACATTTCTTGCAGGTGGGGGGGGGGGGGAGGGGCAGGAAGGGGTCAGAAAGTGCAAATGATGCACTTACAGATGAGTAACCCAAATTATTTTTTTGTTCCTATACACATGTGGCCATGGGACTTTGAAAATGCCCACAGCGTGCATGCGGCCTGGCCACGTGCACATCTCCCGGTTTTTACGTGCGCTGGCCTTTTAAAATTTGGCCATATATTGTTAGCAATTCATAAGATTATTCATAATTTTATGAAATCGTATTTATTAAAATGTAACCCATCTTGGGCATTATTAGCAAAAGCAGTCTAGAAATCACATTAAATGAATAAATCAAATAAATTCTTCACCTACGTTTTCCTTTGGTTCATTAAAGGGTAGTGAGAATGATAATTTCATACACATTCAACTATATTTTTGTATTTTACCATGTCTTAAAATGTGGAAAACAGTCATTTCGATCTACCTAATAACTTTCAGAGTTTTCATTTTTAAAACAGTTAATCAAAAATGTGCACAGGCTACCTTTGGATTACAAAGACTGTCTATACAGTATCTCTTGTTATGCTTTCTTTGTGGTCATCTTTTAAATAGAGGGGGAAAGCCAAATTGATTCATAGGAACAAATAAATAAGGGCAGTTAGTCAGTTATGCATGTGAACATTTATGTAAATAGGGCACATTGCCTCTGAGAATTATATAGATGTCAGGGCTGAGACTAATTAGTCACCCCTGCTGGTAAAGCAGATCTAATTTCCACTTACGGGGTTATGATCTGAGCATGAAATCGAACCAATAGACCTACATTTGTTATAAACCAAAATTTGAGGACTGACCAGGAAGAGGTCAATTCTAAAATAGGTTCAGTGGATCTAATAAAAACAAATCTATGATTTCATACCAGGATGAAAGTAGCTTTCCTGGAGGAAAGGTCAAGTATGGTAATGCCAATATCCTTTTGAAAGGAAGTACCAGATGAGTGTATACCTGGACTCTATAAGGTTATTAAATATTCCTACAATTATATTTGGAAAATTAGAGAAACTAAAGAATTTAAGGAATGATACGCTAGAGAAAACTACTTGACCCTTGTTGGGTGTACATAAATTCTCCATTATTTCCTAATAATCCCTAGCATTCTAGGCTGAAGATTTCAACGTATTTTCAATGATGATGCCTATATCTCATTCCTGAATGCTGACTCCAATGTTGAACCTTGATTGTGTAGCTATAATTTGGGTTACTCATCTGTAAGTGCATCATTTGCACTTGTCCACATTAAATTTCATTCGCCATTTGCATGCCCAGTCTCCTGGGTTTGCAAGGTCCTCTTGCAATTTATCACAATCCTCTTGTGATTTAACAACTTTGAATAACTTTGTGTCATCAGAAAATTTGATCACCTCATTTGTTGCTCCCATTTCCAGGTCAATTATAAATATATTAAAAAGCAGTGGTCACAGAACTGATCCCTGGAGTGCTCTACTATTCACCTTTTTCCATTGGGAAAATTTACAGTTTAGCCCTGCTCTCTCTGTTTTCTATCTTTTAACCAGTTCCTTTCTTACCCAGATAAATTTCTGTGGGTAGCAATTTTAGCCACATAAATTTAGTTGGCGAGGGGTGAGAACTTTAAATGGGTAAATCTTTTGAAATCAACCCCCTTTTTTACTGTCCCAGACATGCTTGAATGCTGCCACGTTTTGGCTCCTACCACCTTCTCTCAATGAAAAACTATTTTCTCACATTTCTTTTGAGCTTCCCTCTTTTCAACTTTATGTAATGACCTCTTGTCTTTGAAGTTTTCATTCTGTGGAAAATGCTTCCTTATGGTACTTTATTGAAGCTTGCTATATACTTAAAGGTTTGCTCTGCTACTTAAAATTAATCACACAATTGTGATGCAGAATATATTTATAAATTATATATTTATAAATGATCTGGAAAGGAATATGACGAGTGAGGTTATCAAATTTGCGGATGATACAAAATTATTCAGAGTAGTTAAATCACAAGCAGATTGTGATACATTACAGGAGGATCTTGTGAGAATGGAAGATTGGGTATCCAAATGGCATATGAAATTTAGGGCCTGATTTTAAAAAGCATTTACTCGAGTAAAAACCAGGTTTACTGGAGTAAATTCACTTTACTTGAGTAAGTGGGTTTTTGAAAATTGCTACAATATATGCCATTGACTTGTCTATAGGATTTACTCACATAAGTGCACTTTACTTGAGTAAATGGCTTTTGAAAATTGCTACAATAGTAGCTACATTTACGCATGTAACTCCTTTTGAAAATTACCCCCTTAATGTGGACAAGTGCAAGGTGTTGCATATAGGGGAAAATAATCCTTGCTGTAGTTACATGATGTTAGGTTCCATATTAGGAGCTACCACCCAGGAAAAAGATCTAGGCATCATAGTGGATAATACATTGAAATTGTTGGCTCAGTGTGCTGCAGCAGTCAAAAAAGCAAACAGAATGTTAGGTATTAATAGGAAGGGAATGGTTAATAAAACGGAAAATGTCATAATGTCTCTGTATCGCTCCATGGTTAGACCACACCTTGAATACTGTGTACAATTCTGGTCGCTGCATCTCAAAAAAGACATAGTTGCAATGGAAAAGGTACAGAGAAGGGCAACCAAAATGATAAAGGGGATGGAACAGCTCCCCTATGAGGAAAGGCTGAAGAGGTTAGGGCTGTTCAGCTTGGAAAAGAGATGGCTGAGGGGGGATATGATAGAGGTCTTTAAGATCATGAGCGGTCTTGAACGAATAGATGAGAATCGGTTATTTACACTTTCGGATAATAGAAGGACTAGGGGGGCATTCCATGAAGTTAGCAAGTAGCACATTTAAGACTAATTTCACAAAATTCTTTTTCACTCAACGCACAATTAAGCTCTGGAATTTGTTGCCAGAGAATGTGATTAGTGCAGTTAGTGTAGCTGGGTTCAAAAAAAGTTTGGATAAGTTCTTGGAAGAGAAGTCCATTAACTGCTATTAATCAAGTTTAATTAGGACCAGATTTTAAGAATTATGCGTGGGCGTAGATTTGTGCGCGCAACCCGGTGAGCACAAATCTTCGCCTGATTTTATAACATGTGCGCACAACGCGCAAACCTTCCCCTCCCTTCCCCTATCTAACCCACCCCCCCAGCCCTACCTAATCCCCCCACTTTTATTTTTTTATTTACATCTGCCTGTGTGCAAGTGCCGGCACGCGATCTCCCGGCACGGTCGCTATGCCGGAGGCCTCAGTCCCGCCCCCACCCTGCCCACTCCCCGCCCCTTTTTTCAAGCCCAGGAACATACGTGTGTCCCGGGGCTTGCGTGCATCACCGGGCCTATGCAAAATAGGCTCAGCGCGCGCAGGAGTGGGTTTTAAAGGGTTACGCGCGTATATTACACATGTAACCCTTTTAAAATCCGCCCCTTAGGGAATAGCCACTGCTATTAATTGCATCAGGATCATGGGATCTTCTTGGTGTTTGGGTACTTGCCAGGTTCTTGTGGCCTGGTTTGGCCTCTGTTGGAAACAGGATGCTGGGCTTGATGGACCCTTGGTCTAATCCAGTATGGCAATTTCTTATGTTCTTAGGGACAACTAAAACAGAGCTTAAAGTTCACTGTAATAAGGATCTGATAAGAGATGTCAGAGACAACCAAAAGGAACTTAAATAAGTTCTGATAGGAGACTCCATAGCGAGGTTATATAATTGGGCAAAAGATCATAGAGAGAGGCAAGTCATTTGTCTTCTAGGTGCCTCAACCTACAGGGATGGTCAGAAATGTCCAGAAGTTGTTTAGAGAAATGCAAAAGACAGGAGAACTGGGTACCACAGTATACTCAGGTGCAATGAAAAAAGAACACATTTATTGGGGGGGGGGGGGGGGGGGTAGTAAAACATGACAGATGTTTCATTTAAAACTGAAGGCATGTCCCAGTGTAAACTTAGTAAGTCACAAAAAATTCTTGTTTAATGCTTAGATACATTTTCAGAGTCTCTCAGTTTGTTGTTCAGTTTTTGATAATTGCTGCCAAACAGGTCCCTCTAGCAGAAGTTTGTATTCCTTCTGCAAGCTTTGCATCATCCCCAGCAACCAGAAATACAACTGGTCCTAGATTTTCTCTCCTTGTTTCCTGGTAGTGTTGCTCCTAGAAGTATCCTTGGTCCTTTCAGGTAACACCAAAATGCTGCGTTGCTCTCCTGGTCCTAGACCAGATTCAGGACACAGTTATACTACTATTTCTACTTATCATTTCTATAGCAATGCAGCCTCTCTCTCCCTTCCTAGTCCTTGGGGGAGAGGAAGGAGAATCTGGAAGTTACCGGAGCCAGAAGGTAATCCTACTTTGCTGCATAAGGGGGAGCAACTTAATGCTGCTATAAGTGTCTTCAAGTGACCCCCAACATTGCTTTAACCTAAGTTGCCAAGTAAATGCAGGTGAAACGTTTTTCTACGCCCTGAATTGACTAACCTTGCACAATTCAAACTCATAACCTCCATTCCAGGTAGTTTTCAGTGTACAATGTAGAATGTACCTCTTGCTTGTAAAAACTTAACTAAACTCAAGACATGTGCATATTCAAAGGAATTCCAGTAAAGTATAGGTTACAGTCATCATGTGCTGCTAAACCAAACTATCTTTATAACAAACAGATTTGGTGACTCACATGCTGTGTATGATAAAAAGGGGAGCCCGGTATTACTAAGGATGGTTACTAATGATACAGTAAGGAGGGAGGGGGCTATAACAGTGCCCAATGAGAAAGAAGATACCAGCACCATCTCTTCAGTTTTGGCTATACCCAATAGCACACCTTAACCCTCCTTTGCTCTTGTGAGTCATATGAGCCTTAGAAAGGAGTCATAAAGCTGCCACATTTTCTGAAATTTACAACTCAAGCTCCTGTAATTCCAGCTTGACCTCAGGGAACTGAAATCTCCTAGGACCTCATGAGTAAAGAGAGCAAGGAGAGGGGAGAAGAGGGATAGGAGCCCCGGGCAGACCAGGGGGATTAACATATCATGCACCAAAGTAAACTGATTACCCGTAAAACTAGCTGCCTCTGGATGCAGGAAGAAAGGGACTTATAATCTGTAATTGAATGCAATTACATGGGTTGTTTTTAGCAAATAAAAGGTCAGATATACTAAAGGGTTTTTCCCGTTATGGATCTATGGGAAAAATGTTTAATACAAGAAGGACATGGAGTCCAAAGTCAGAATGGAATTCTGATAGCTTTCTTACTATTTTCTGCTTGCTTAGTTGAGCCTGCCTGATCACCCAAGGCCTGGGATACTCCCATGGGCCTTCCTCAACAATCCTAATTGATGGTTTTGTAGAATTCAGTTGTGGTAAGAGTTAAAGACAAGCAGTGACAGTCAAGATTGTGGGGACAATTTTGAGCTGCCCACAGAGTTGTAAAGTACACAGGTGCTTTATTAACACTCATACTTTGTAGTTCATTTTTGAAAGGAAATTATACGGGTAGTTTCCCTTGGAAATTTGCTAGCATAAAATACATATGGTAAAAGCACCTGCATAAGTTGCAGCTGCTATTTGTGTGAGTGACTGAGAGGGGCCAAAATAGAAAGGGCAATTAGGAAATGGCAAGTGCACACACTAAGGTGAATTTTAAAAGCCTGGCGCACACCAAATTCGGGAGTATGTGCACATATCGGGCTGGTGAGCACCGAGCAAATTTTAAGTCATCCTGATGCGAACATATCTCCCGTTGCATGCACATTTCACTTGTTTTGAAAAGGGGCGTGGTCTGGGCGGAGTCTAGACAGGGCATGGGCATTCCAGGGCAGGGCCAAGAGATGTGCGTGCAAATACTTATGTGCCTGGGCACACCCAGGTCTAGTTCCGCATATGTTTACTTCTGCTATGGAGGAAGTTAAGTTAAAAAATAAATAAATGAGCCATAACTGCGGGGTTTGAAGGGTCTGGTCTAACTGGGGGGAATGAGGGCTATTAAACTAGGAGGGTGGAGGCAGCGAAGGAGACGGATGTAGGTTTCCCCGCTCCAGGCTTCACCTCCTCATCCAGCCCCATCCTCCGCGCTAATTTACAGAGTGCCACTGTGATAAACCTCTCACTCTCTTCTCAAGTATTGGAGTCCTAGTTGCTGGAGTTATGATGACCCGTGTAGTCTGCAAGGATAAGGATCGGGAGAAGGAAACATTGTGCGGCATGGATCCGCCATCCTCGCCCAAGGCCGCACCGCCTGCTGTTTTCCCGCCAGTGCAGGACCTTGAGACTTTTAAGTCGGCGGTGGTTGCGGCGCTAAGCCCGGAGTTAAAAACCATCGTGGAGAAACTCTCCGAACTCACCCAAACCCTTAGCGGCTATGAACACCGTTTCGCGGAGGTGGAGGGTCAGGTATCCGATGTCCAGGACAGCCTTCTTACGGTGTAGCGAGACATCACTGCTCTCCAGGACTCGATGGCGCAACAGGCGCAGCGCGTCGAGGACCTGGAGAATCGATCTTGCCTTCTAATATCCGGTTAATTGGCTTGCCAGAATCAATCCGGGATCAAGAACTCTCGACCTTACTCGAATCTTGGCTGCAGGAACAACCAGAGCCCCTGGATACGCATGGGCCTCTGAGGGTGGAGCGTTCTCATCGCCTAGGCCCCAGGCAAGTCAACACCATGCGTCCTCCGCTGGTTATAGCAAAACTACATAATTACGTCCATAAACTAGACATTTTGAAAGCGCTGGGGGGGGGGGGGGTTCGTTCTCTTTTATATAATGGCCAAAAGATCCTCCTCTTCCAAGGTTTTTCTGCTGATGTATCAACGAAACGGCGAGCTATGGCACCTCACTGTACACAACTTATCAACCTCGGCCTCCTCGCGACTGATTTATCCGGCTCACCTGCGGGTCACAACGGATACAGGAATCAAGTGGCTGGATACCCCCGAAGCGGCTCAAGCCTTTGTGACTGAGCATTCGGCCCGAGTGCCTGGTACCTCACCCTGAATATGGTTCTCCTAATACGGGAATTGAGGCGGTAGGTTCACGGACTTGACACATTTTTTTTCCGTATCCCCTCAGCACGCAGGTCTCTAGGTTTTCGGGATTCTATGCTCCACGATCCACATGGCTGAGTGCTTGCTACCAGACCAACAGCGCGGCCTCTCTTAATTTTTTTATTTATATGAAGCCTGGATTTTTGGCCTCTCGGCCCTTACTTGGACTGTATCTTTGAAAGGGAGGTTTTTTTGTGATTTTCAGTTGGTGGATGCTCATTTCTTTACAATGCCCATTCTTTCTCGATGGCTGGAGAATGGTTTTGTTTTTTTTAGATCACTGTTTTACTACTGAGGTCGCTTATTTAATTCTTCCCCCATCCATGGGCGACACACAGAACTTGTAGTCAGACAACACCTACAGCGGGCAGGTGAAAGTGATCATGTTCTGTGAGTGGGGACCTCTGGGCGGCACTGCCAAGGCATTCACTGGGGATTTGGCACCCAAATGACCACTTCCCCCATTTCTGCTATCTGTTGCAACCGAGGAAATCCATGACCGGGTTGTCCAACCTCCTGATCACCTCTGCTTCCAATGGATGGGGATATTTCCGTGAATCGGTGGCACAAATCTCACCAGGAGCATTATTTTTCTTTGTGTGTGCGTGGGTTTTTTTCTCCAGTTTTTGTACAAGTTATGGGGAATAAAATTGACTTCATATGGGACTTGTTGCTAATTGTTGGCTTTGCTGTGGGGTTCAATTTCTTCTTTGTGGCTATACTTAGGTATATCATGGTAAAGAGAGGATTGGGGCTGGATGGGGCAGGGGGTGGGGGGCCCTCAAACCTCCCTTTCTACCTTGAAGAACAAGAGAGTGATCTTCGTAAAGGGGTATATATATATATATATGGGGATTACAGTAAGGAGGGATGGGTGGGAATGGGGGTTGGTGAGGGGGAGGGGTAGGGTTGGGAGGGGGGATGTTGGGTCCCTGAGTGGTTGCAGTGTTCTACATATTGCTCACTTATGTTACAAGCGTCCGGGCCAGTTGACAAGTCTATTGAATCTCAAGTTGGGGCCCCGGCTGGGAGGGCTCCAGCTCCATTTCTGGTGAATAATAGGGATGTGAATCGTGTCCTCGATCGTCTTAACGATCGATTTCGGCTGGGAGGGGGAGGGAATCGTATTGTTGCCGTTTGGGGGTAAAATATCGTGAAAAATCGTGAAAAATCGAAAAATCGAAAAATCGCAAAACCGGCACATTAAAACCCCCTAAAACCCACCCCCGACCCTTTAAATTAAATCCCCCACCCTCCCAAACCCCCCCCCAAATGACTTAAATAACCTGCGGGTCCAGCGGCGGTCCGGAACGGGCTCCTGCTCCTCAATCTTGTTGTCTTCAGCCGGCGCCATTTTCCAAAATGGCGGCGAAAAATGGCGGCGGCCATAGACGAACACGATTGGACGGCAGGAGGTCCTTCCGGACCCCCGCTGGACTTTTGGCAAGTCTCGTGGGGGTCAGGAGGCCCCCCACAAGTTGGCCAAAAGTTCCTGGAGGTCCAGCGGGGGTCAGGGAGCGATTTCCCGCCGCGAATCGTTTTCGTACGGAAAATGGCGCCGGCAGGAGATCGACTGCAGGAGGTCGTTCAGCGAGGGTTCCGGCGCCTCGCTGAACAACTTCCTGCAGTCGATCTCCTGCCGGCGCCATTTTCCGTACGAAAACGATTTGCGGCGGGAAATCGCTCCCTGACCCCCGCTGGACCTCCAGGAACTTTTGGCCAACTTGTGGGGGGCCTCCTGACCCCCACGAGACTTGCCAAAAGTCCAGCGGGGGTCCGGAAGGACCTCCTGCCGTCCAATCGTGTTCGTCTATGGCCGCCGCCATTTTTCGCCGCCATTTTGGAAAATGGCGCCGGCTGAAGACAACAAGATTGAGGAGCAGGAGCCCGTTCCGGACCGCTGCCGTTCCGGACCGCCGCTGGACCCGCAGGTTATTTAACTCATTTGGGGGGGGTTCGGGAGGGTGGGGGATTTAATTTAAAGGGTCGGGGGTGGGTTTTAGGGGGTTTTAGTGTGCCGGCTCACGATTCTAACGATTTATAACGATAAATCGTTAGAATCTCTATTGTATTGTGTTCCATAACGGTTTAAGACGATATTAAAATTATCGGACGATAATTTTAATCGTCCTAAAACGATTCACATCCCTAGTGAATAATCTGTTTTTTATGCCTCTGATACGAGACACCACCTAATACACAGACACGCATAGTTTCCTGAAATGTATGTGGAATTCACTCTCCTATTAAGCGTTCTAAAATATTAACCCATCAGCGACGTAATGCCACTGATGTGGGCTTTCTCCAAGAGACCCATCTATCTGATCTGGAAAATGCTAAATTATGCAAGCAATGGGTGGGCAGCTTAAACTTTGCCTCAGCCACCTCCCGCTCCGTGGGAGTGGCGATCTTGTTTCATAAAAACCTACCGATCCAGGTCCGTAAGGAAATTAAAGATCCTGACGGTCGCTTTATCATTCTGGTTACTGAATTATATCATCAAACTGTGGTTTTCTGCAACCTATATGCCCCCAATACTTACTCTTTGGTATTTTTTCAAGTCCTTTATCAACACTTGTTTCCTTATATCACGGATATGATCATTATTGGGGGAGATTTTAACACCATTAAAGACCACAATTTAGTTGCCTCCCAAAATCGGCGCCAGGAAACGGGCTTGGGAAAGGTCCTTCTTTTCTTGAAACTGCTCTCCACCTGGTTAACACATGGTGCACGTTAAACCCGGGGGTAAAGGAATTTACTCACCTCTCTCGAGCACACGCTACTTATTCGCGTATTGACTATTTCCTCACTAGTTGCCATGCCTTCTCCCGGGTGTATGAGGCGGGCATTGAAGGGATTGTGCTCTCCGATCATGCCCCAGTATGGATAGATATGCAGTTTCACTCCCCATCATAGTCGACTAAGATCTGGCACTATCCCTTTTATTTAGTTGATGATAGTAACTTTCAGCAATATTTGCATGATCGATGGTCTGAGTATGAGAAACTCAACCTGGGTCATAGGGATCAACCTATACTTTTCTGGTATACGCCCAAGGTGGTTTTGAGAGGTGACATTATCTCGTTCACTGCTCATCGTCGAGCTACTCTCAATAAATGGATTCTGCAACTCTCTTGTCAGCTGCGGAAAGCTAAGGCACACCTTTTGCAGGCTAATACGGGTCCTGTGAGAGATAATTATCTTTCTATACAATGCACTTTAAACACTCTGTTGCATCAGTGGGAAAAAAAGAGTCTACTATATTATCAACATCGTCTTTATCAATATAGTAATAAAGCGGGCAGGCTCATGTCACACCTGATCAGATTGGCACGCGCCGCCCATTTCATTGCTGGCCTGCGTGCCGAATCCAGACAAGTTGAGACGAAAACCCAAACTATTTTGCGTTTATTCCGGGACTATTATGGTAAGCTTTATTGATCTGAGGGCTGGTCGGAGGAAGCTTGCTCCCGGTTTTGTACTCCCCTAAAGCTTCCTCATCTCACTCAGGAGCAACAAGTATTGGATTCCCCTATAACTTTGGATGAGCTTAAATTAGCGATCCATCATTCCAAGCGTCTAAAGGCCCCAGGTCCAGATGGTTACCTGGCCGAGTTTTATCGGTGTCTAATTGATAAAGTCGCCCAACCTTTTCTGATAAAGTCATCCAACCTTTTCTGATAAAGTCGCCCAACCTTTTCTGATCTTATCACAACTGGTAGTTTTCCGCTGCAGACGAACCATGCCCATATCACCCTTATCCCCAAATCTGGGAAGGACCCACTGTCTCCTGATTCGATCTCATTATTAAACTATGATCAGAAGTTATTGGCAAAGATTCTGGTGGATCGTTTAGCCATTTTCCTACCGTCCCTTCTGGGTGTTAGCCAAGTTGGCTTTGTACGGAAGCGATATGCCCTCTCAAACATTCGACGGGACCTTGTAGCAATGGAAATGTGCCGCTGTACTAACACCCCATATCTTGCCATAAGTTTTGATGCTGAAAAGGCGTTTGATCGGGTGGAGTGGAATTACTTGTTTTATGTTTTAAGGAGGATGGGTTTTGAGGGTCTTTTTTACAAGGCAGTACAGTTGCTGTATGATGCTCCCCAAGCGACCCTATTGGTGAATGGGGAGAGTTCAGAGTCTTTTCCTATTTTACGTGGTACCCGTCAAGGTTGTCCTCTATCTCCCCTGCTATTTATTCTCCAACTGAAACCATTATTAGCTGCAGTCCAGATTACTTCTAAAATTCGAGGGGTACGGTTTGATGGGGAAATATTTAAATGTGCAGCCTTTGCTGATGATCTTTTCATTTTTCTCACGGACCCTCATTCGTCTTTGCCTTTGCTTTTGGACTTGTTTGTGACATTCGGCTCCTTCTCAGGCTTCCGACTGAATAGAGGCAAGTCCTCTGCATTGGCCTTCCCTGACACCCTGTGAGAGCACTGGTGAGAGCATTTTCCTTTGCAATGGGCAGACTCAGCTTTTCGTTATTTGGGGGTCTTTCTATCGGCGAACCCTACTCAGATATATCAGTTGAATGTTCTCCCCCTCCTCAAATATACACAGGAGATGCTGCAGCAGTGGCAGCCTTTACCCTTGTCTTTATATGGCCGGGTTCACTTGTATAAAATGGAGGCATTCAAACACTGCACGGAGCGGCAGTAGTCACAGAGGCATTCACGGAGCGGGATGCCAGTGGCCAGTAGTTGGTGTTCCACCTTCACGGAGCGGAAGGATGGAGGGCTGCTATTTCCAAAATAAAAATAAAAACAGGGGTGGGTAAGAGTATGGGGCAAGGGGGTGGCCTGCTTGTTACAGCAGTTGCTACCCCCAATTGAGCTGGATGTCACTTGGATGCAGATTCAAAGCTGCTCTCTAAATTGGGTGGAGGGGAATTAGGGCTGGAGGGTACTGGAAGCCAATAGTAACAGGTGGGAGAGAGAAAAAGGGGAAAAAAATGGATAAAGTGCGTAGCTTGCTGGGCAGACTTGATGGGCCATTTGGTCTTCTTATGCCGTCATTTCTATGTTTCTATGTTTCTATGTTTCTATATAAAATGGTCCTCCTCCCCAAATGGCTCTATTTCCTCCAGAATCTACCTCTGCACCTTAAGCGTCGTGACTTGGCGTTGGTGGATCATTTGTTGCGGGGCTTCTTTTGGAGAAAACGTAGGGCTCGTCTTCCTCTCCTTTGGTTACAGGAGCGGGAGGACTAGGAGTGCCGACTCTGGCCATGTACAACTTGGCTAGTAACATGCGCGTGATTAGGGACTGGATTTTGGGCACTTCTTCACATAAGCCTGCTAGTATCTCCTTTTTTAAATTCTTCTATAACTATTCGTCCGATTAGACAAGCTTGGGTCCACTTAACGAAACAATTGCAGATACCTCGAGTCTGTGCGTACTTATTGACAATCTGTGGAAATGCGGATTTTTCACCAGGGTCTCAAACTGCTGCCTTTTGGCTCTGGATATACACTGCATAACACGCCTGGGTCACATACTCACCAGGGAGGGCCTACCACTTCCTTTTACTGAATTCCGGGATTACTATGGCTTGGGGAAGACCTCAGTGTTCCCTTATGTGCAGCTAGCCCATTATGTAAAAGCCCTACCGATTGCATTTCGACAACAGACTACGTTCCAGAAATTAGAGCAGATACTACACCTAGATAGTGCTACCACAACTTCAGCAGGTGGATATTTATACCACACTTGCAGATCGTTGGACAGGGGAAGGGGAGTTTGTGGTTACCACCACCATATTACATGTTTGTTTTTGTGGGGTGGCCAGGATCTCGCAAAATGCTTACTATAGAGAACGCCAATATACATTTTTGGGGAGGGCTTATGTACCTCCACAACTGGCGTATTGTCAACGCATTACTGACTCTCCCTATTGCGGTCGATGCCCACAAGTTCTGGGCACCTTAGCGCATGCTTTTTGGGCTTGCCCAGCAATTAAGCTTTTTTGGACAAAGATTGCGAAATATCTAGCTACTATTTTGACAATCTCAATCCCAGTAGCACCTTTATGGCTCCTTTTTGGTTGTATACCTCCGCTAAGGATACGAGATCCTGGCACCCGACTTTTGTTACAAAATCCTGTCTGGTGAGGAAGCGGGTAATCTTGCTGGGCTGGAGGGATGTGGAACCACCTTCTTTTTGGACCTGGAGAAGCCTCATTTACTCAATGATGCATATGGAATATCTATCGACCAGAAGCTCACGCCAGCATAGGCGCCGTTTTCTGGATGTCTGGGAACCTTATGTGCAGACTCTTCCACATCAAGCCAGGAGTAGATTGCTAAATGATTGAAACTCTCTCTTATTGATTAATATTGCCTAAAGTGACAACTCTTGAACTTTTAGCAGCTACGTGGACACTTCTTTAGTTCTTTAACACCTTTCAGGGACTCAAGAGGTTGGGATGGGGTGAAGGCTTGGGGGGGGGGGGGGGGGCTGTGGTAAAAATGTGTACTTTCTTGTTCTATGTTGTTGCATGAACTCCGGGGGGTGTAGAAGTGCCACACACCTCCTGGTCTGGTTGTTCTTTTGTTATTGAAAACACCAATAAAACGTTTAAACATAAACAAGGAGGGTTTGGAAGTCCTATTTCTTAATTGGGCAAACTGGTGGATGAACTGGAGAAACTGGCAACGGCATGGACAGGCGCCCCTTTTAAAATCCCCCAATTTACATGGTAGAAGCAGGTTTTACGCAGCTAGGTGCACACACTCTTAAAATTGTGCACCTTTATACGTGAGTCCAGGCTATTTTATAATATGTGTGCATATGTGTGCGCAAATTATAAAATCCCCACATCCCTGGGCAAACGCTGGTGCACACCAGTTTGAAAGTTACCGTCACTGTTTTCTTCTCCCCACCTAAATGCATTCGTAAGGACACCCTTTTTTAAAACAGTGAAAAGTGCATGCATTGTGAATCCTGTGCCTACTTTTTGGACTCTCTGAGGAGAGCAAATTTTAGATAGGTAGCTTGGTATTTAACCACATAAATGGCTTTGAAAATTATATTTACATTTATTAGAATTTGATTCCCCACTTTTCGCTGATAACCAAGTAACTTAAAAAAAACCCCAAATAATACAGTAAAGAAAAAATAACCAACACAAATTTGCAAATAATGGGCAGGATTTTAAAAGGGTTACGTACGTCGGGCCTATTTTAAAAAGGCTCAGTGATGCGCATATTTGCTGCTGTGCCAGGGATCGCGCACCAGCAGTTGGCCGGCGCACGCAACTTGCGCATGCCCAAAGGCAGGCGTAAAAGGTAAAATAAAGGTCAGGGGGGATTAGAGTAGGGCTGGTGGGGAAAAGGTTAGGGGAAGGGGTGGGAAGGTCAGGCTAGGGGGAAGGGAAGTTCCCTCTCAGGCCGGTCGGATTTCAGAGTGGCCTGGGAGGAAACGGGGGAAGGCAGCGCGACTCACGCATGCAAGGTGCACAATTGTGCACCCCCTTGCGTGCGCTGACCCCTGATTTTATAACTTGTGTGCTCCTGCGCGTGCAAATTATAAAATCAGGTGTACATGTGTGTGCACCGGGTAGCACGCGCACATGTCTGCCTGCACACAACCTTTTAAAATCTACCCCAATACTTAAAAAAAAATTTAAAAAATCAGATACAATATAAAAGATTAAGTTAAAAATAAATAAAAAATGAGCTGCCCAGTAGGCCCATCTTACTCTGTGAAAGAGAGATCAATTGAAAAGAGCAAGCTTCTTTCCTAAAAACTTGGTCAAAAAGCCATGCCATAGATAATGTTTTAAGCGTAAATAATTAATTCATCCCAGAGTTCCTGAGGGCTGACTGAATTCCAGATGACTAGAACAAAGTAAGTAAGTAAAAGCCAGCCATCTGGTAGAAACCAGATGAACCTCTGAAAATGACAAAATTCTTTAAAGATTGTGTATTTAGTATTTAGCTGTTTGGGAATTTGGCAAAGTCAGATGGATAAACTTATTTGGCTAACTTATACTGGATATTCAGCAGCCATGGCCTCACGGCACGACCAGACTTCTCCCCATAAATTAGCTGGATAATGCTGAATGTAGCTGTTATCCAGCTAACGTGTCTGGATAAGTCTGACCTGCCCCGGAACACTCCCAAATTATCCAGTTATTTTTATCCAACTGGCTGGATAATTTGTGTGCATTCGGACTGATGGGAATTTGAAAACCTGCGGTCTTGTCCAGCTAAGTTCCAAACTTAGCCTGACAAACTGTTTCAATATGGACCTCCTCCTTGTTATGAAGGCCTAAGAGATCTGGCGAGATTATAAATATGCAAGAGCTCAGACAAATATTTAGGGAAGCCTCTATGCAAACATTTTAAAATCAGAGGATTTTACCCCATCCGCCCCAGGTCAGACCCCCAGCACTTTCTCCCTTCTCCTGGATGGATGGATCCCCCTTAGATTGACAAGAATTAACGAAGGGATGCAGGATGCCCTTCCCTCCCCAAGTCTTTCTCACACAAACATACGCTTACGCTTCTCTCTCTCTCCCACTTTCCAGCCTCCTGCCTGTTCAGTTGTAGCTGCAGCAGGGTGGTTCAATAATATATTTTCAGACCTTTGTATTTCCTGATCTTCTATCCTCCTTATCATCTTCCTTCATGTTTCTTTCTTGATCCTTCTTCCATCTCTTATAGCTTTCCCAGGTATTGCTGCCTGTCTTCATCTTTCTGCAATGTTTTGTAGTTTACAAACACTAACCTTTTTTTTGCTTATATTTACTTTCCTAACAAAAAGGTTATTGCTGATATTTATTTATAAATATATATATATATATATATATATTTATATATATATATATAAATATATATATAAGATATATATATATAATATATATATAAGATATATCTCTTTTCACTACCCTTCTGCTTTCCCTAAATGTTCCCATTCAGCTAATGACTCCTTGAGGTACTCCCCCATTTTAATAAAGTTAGTTTTCCTAAAGTCTAGCACCCTTGCCTTTGAATGCATCTAAATAATGTGAGTACAATCTATTTGCATATCCCTTTAAAATCTGAAGTACAAATAAGCGGATATATAATTTGCGTACACTTATCCGGCTAAATTCTGACTTATCCAGCTAAGTAGCACCTTTGCTACTTAGACAAACAAATTTACTTTTCCAGCTATCTTACTTACCCAGATAAGTCCAAAAAGTGGTACTTAGACAGACAAGCAGTGTTTCTTAGACTTATCCTGCTAAGTGCAGCTACTTAGCTGCATAAATCAGAAATTACTTCGATAAATACCGCTACATTTCTGGATAAGTCCATACTTGTGCAGGCTCGTGTACGTAAAAACTGCAAGATGTTTACGTGCATATGTACTCGTATTTTATAATCTGAGCAAATCATGTGCGCATGGGGTATAAAATATAGTACTAATTTTGTGTGCGTCCATATACACACATATATGAGTGTATGTGAGCAGTTTCGAAAATTATCCTCCCAGTGTGTATTGTATAAAGAATCTTGTTGCCTTGGCTACTAAAGATTAGAGCAACTAAAAATAATTACCTGAATGATATACTATGTTATTACTAATTAAGCTCCCCCTGAACTTTACTTAAGTGTTCTTTTTCACAAATGACTAAATGTATCTAAATTA
Source organism: Rhinatrema bivittatum (assembly GCF_901001135.1). NCBI lineage: Eukaryota > Metazoa > Chordata > Amphibia > Gymnophiona > Rhinatrematidae > Rhinatrema > Rhinatrema bivittatum. The sequence goes on along the minus strand of NC_042626.1, from coordinate 61,442,664 downwards.
TTTCCTTGTGTTTCTCTGCCAAGCAATCTCGTTATTCTGTGTAGTCCAACCCCCTAATTAGTGGGCTAGTCTATAAAGTTAGAATGGAAGCTAGGTGTGGTTTGGAGGCAGGGAGCCCTTTCCATTCTAAACTTTCTGTCTAAACCATCAAACAGAAAAGCAATGCAAATATCCCTTTTTCAAACCAAACAAAACAAAAACATTGAAAAAATTATCTCCTTTCAAACTAAGTTTTCAGCAGTTGAAATTAAACCAGAAAAATTATGACAGTAACTTTAGAACAAGCATACATGTGCTCACATAAGCCCATATGAAAGAGCGAGAGCACACATATGCTGCAATTTTAAATCGTCCGTGCAAGTGCACGTGTACTTTTTAAAATAAGCCTATGTATGTATGTGTGCTCCTAATTTTAAGTGGTTATGCAAGGAAATGTTATCCATGTATCTTTCCTTAGGACTTATTGGCTTTCATATACACAAATGTGCACATTTTAAAACATGCATGCATGAAGGAAATAACCAGTTTGACCTATTAGTCCAATTTGCCCAATCTATCTCTAGGTCATCAAGACTCCTCTGGTTCAGTTTGCACTCCCTTCAGTTTACCAAGACCCGTCACCCAGTCAGTTTTTGGCTATAATGAGTTTTATTTTGACTTACACGTGAAAAAGAGCAGAAGTAAATATGCACAGGTAAAAGCCTGACATGCGCTGCATTTGCCAGTTTTAAAGTCGGGACTTATATCAAGACATGGCAATGGTTTTGTAATTATTTATATTTACCTTTTCTTTCGATTGTGGATAACCGTCGCTTTCCTCCGGGTATGTTTCAGATGGTGTTTCATATCTGGGAAACCAATGGTCTGATTGCGCTGTACCTGCTGCTAGATTCTGATGAATCGATTTTCACCTTTCCTTCAAGAGGAATTCCTATTACTGTAAATAGATTTTTTTTTTGGGGGGGGTGGGGGGTACTTTCAATTGAGACACCACATTCATAGCTTGGACATCATTAAGCTGACTGATACTAGATGGTCTCCTATCATGGACTGTTTTGATGTCCAGAATCCAACACATTTTTTTCTTTCCTTTCTCCGAAAGTTTTTGACTAAGTTTGATGACAAATTTGATTATTAATCTTTATTGAATAAAAGGAAACAGGACTTACAGTTCACAGTTTCTTTAAAACAGTTTTTACAGTGTTTTAAACACGTCAATGTAAATTCAAAAAGCATGTTACTGTGGGAAATACAATACATATTCCTTACTTGTTTCTATATTTCTCAGCATTGAGCTTATCTTTCCAGGATAGCAGTTATAGATTCTTGCTTGAGGTATTCCTTGGCTCCTGGAACTCTGGGGCATCGTTTTTGGCCTTGTTCCATCATTCAGATCTTTTGGCGGAAGATGATATCCTATGAGAACAGAATTATGAGTATTGACATTCCCTGTGATCCAGCATTAGTATCATTTGATGATTTTTCTTCCTTTTCCCCTGGAAATAAATATGTTAAACTTTGCTTACAAAAAGGTTTTTTAATGGGGAAAAAAGACCATCCTTTACTTTTGGAAAGTTCCAAACTCTTTAAGTTTTACTTTTTGGAGAAAAATAGTTCACAACTTGGCAGTTTTTTAGAAGACTGAGGTTAAATCGGCCTCTCCCAGATGGAAGGCTGAATACTTGTATATTTGGCCTGCACATATAATTCTTTGCCCCATAGATCGAGGAGCCAACTTTTAAATGATATGATGATCTTTCTTCTTTCTTTTATATCTTGTGGGTAGTACTTTATTTAGAGTAAGAACATAAGAAATTGCCATACTGGTCAGATCAAGGGTCCATCAAGCCCAGCATCCTGTTTCCAACAGTGGCCAATCCAGGCCATAAGAAACTGGCAAGTACCCAAAAACTAAGTCTATCCCATGCTACTGATTCTAGTAATAGCAGTGGCTATTTTCTAAGTCAATTTGATTAATAACAGGTAATGGACTTCTCCTCCAAGAACTTATCCAATCCTTTTTTAAACCCAGCTATACTAACTGTACTAACCACATCCTCTGGCAACAAATTCCAGTTTCCTTTCCAATGAAAAAGGTCCAGGGTTTGTACATCAATAAAGCCTTTCAGGTATCTGAAAGTTTGTATCTTTTCTCTCCTACACCTCCTCTCTTCCATTGTATCTCTATGGTACACATAATTAGATCCTTCATCATCTCCTCGAATATGGACCCCATACCATCTTGGTCTCCCTTTTTTGGACCACTTCAATCCTTTCTCCATCCTTTTTGAGATAAGGTCTCCAGAACTGAACACAGTACTCCAGGTGAACCCTCACCAAAGACCTGTGTATGGGCATTATCACCTCCTTTTTTTTTTTTTTTTTTACTGGCTATGTAGCTCAGCATCCTTCTGGCTTTAGTTATCACTTTGTCACATTGCTTCACTGCCTTCAGATCACCAGACACTAATGCCCCTAAGTTCTTCTCCTGGTCCATGCACATTAGTCGTTTACCTCCTCCCCCACTGCACACAGCTCTTTTGGATTACTGCACCCCAGATGCATGACTCTGCACTTCTTGGCATTGAATCACAGTTGCCAAATCGTCGCCCATTCTTCAAGCTTTCTTAAATCACTTTTCATTCTCTCTACTCTTTTAGGCATGTCCACTCTGTTGCAGATGTTAGGATCATCTGTAAAGTGACATACTTTACCTCTTATCCCTTCTGCAATGTTGCTCACAAAGATAATGAACAGAACTGGTCCCAAAACCGATCTTTGTGATATTCCACTTAATACTGATCTCTCTTCAGAGTAGGGTCCATTACACACTGTCTCCTGTCAGTCAAGCAGTTTGTAATCCATTCCACGCCCTTAGCACCCTCTACCAGGCTTCTATTTTATTCATTAGCCTCCTATGCGGTATTGTATCAAAAACTTTGCTGAAATCCAAATAAATTACATCAAGTGCTCTTCTTCGATCCAGTTCTCAAATAACCCAATCAAAAATCAAACAGATTTTCTAACAGGACCTTCCCCTGATGAATCCATGATGGCTCAGGTCCAGCCACCCACTAGATTGTAGATAGTTCACTATCCTTTCCTTCAGCAGTCTCTATTAATTTTCCCTCCACAGAGGTAAGGCTAACCAGCCTGTAATTTCCCATCTCCTCTCTGCTACCACTCTTGTGACGCAGGACCACAACTGCTCTTCTCCAGTCTTGTGGCACCACTCCCATTTCCAGGGATCTTTTGAACAGCCCTTTCAGCGGACCTACCAGCAAATGTCTGAGCACCTTTAGAATCCTGGGATGTACCTCATCTGGCCCCATGGCCTTGTCTATTTTCAGTTTTCCAAGTTGTTCTCATACATTCTGTGTGCAATTCTGGTCACCTCATCTCTAAAAAGATATAGTTGTACTGGAGAAAGTACAGAAAAGGGTGACCAAAATGATAAAAGGCATGGAATGGTTCCCCTATGAGGAAATACTAAAGAGGTTAGGGCTGTTCAGCTTGGAGAAGAGATAGATGGGGGGGTGGGGGGGGATATGAAAGAGGTCTACAAAATCATGAAAGGACTTGAATGGTTAAATGTAAACAGTTATTTACTCTTTTGAATAATACAAGGACTAGGGGGTACTCCATGAAGTTAGCAAGAAGCAAATTTAAAACAAATTGGAGAAAATTCTTTTTCACTCAATGCACAATTAAGATCAGGAATTCATTGCCAGAGAATGTGATTAAGGCAGTTTGTGTAGCTGGGTTTAAAAAAGGTTTGGATAAGTTCCTGGAAAAGTTTATAAACTGCTTTTAATCAATAGGGAATAGCCACTGCTTGCATTAGTAGCATGGGATCTATTTAATGTTTGGGTACTTGCCAAGAACTTGTGACCTGGATTGGCCATTGTTGGGATCAGGATGCTGGGCTTGATGGACCCTTGGTCTGACCCAGTATGGCATATTTTACGTCCTTATGTTCTCTTTTGTAAACAGGGTTGCATCTATGCCACTCCCAACCATGGTCTTGTCAATCAGCAATGGTCCTTCTCCAGAGTCTTCTTTAGTGAACGCCGAACTGAAATATTGTTTAAAATGTCTGCTATTTCTTTGTCTTTCTCCACACATTGCTCCTTGTCACCTTTCAATTTTTCTATACCACTTCAGGCCTTCTTCCTTTCTCTGAGATATCTGAAAAATGTTTTGTCACCTCGCTTTAAATTTTTGACCATCTGTTCTTCCACTTGACCTTTTGCTTTTCTGATTTCTTTCTTCATCTCCCTTACTTTCACTAGATAATTTTTCCTATGTTTCTTTTTTTTGGATCCTTTGTACTTCTTGAACGCTGTTCTTTTTGCCTTTATTTTTTCAGCTACTTCCTTGAGAAGCAGATCGATTTCTTTTTTCTCTGAATCTTGTTTACTTTTCTAACATATAGAGGCCAATATTCAGAAGTCATTTAGATATTTATTGCCATTATGTAACTAAATTCTCGCCACATAATTCGAGGGCAGTCCGGGGGCAGGAGGCATTTCGGAGTGGGTCAGAGTTAGCCACATAAGTTATGCAGCTAACTCCTGTTGCGATCCCTCCTGTGCTGCGCCACAGGAGGCATCTTACCTTCTCTTCTGGAGGCCGCTCCGAAGCCAGGGCCTCGCCTGCGAACTATCCAGGATTTGCTCCAGGGCCTGGGAGGCCTTGCTGTTCTTGAGGCCTGCCTGTGGCTTGCTTGGCTCTGCTTGGACTTCCTGGTTCGGCCACGCCCTCCTCCCTAGGGACCAACCCGCAGCGCTCCACCTCAGTTATAGGGCCAGCGAGGGGCGGTCCAGGTGAACTCCTCCCAGGGAGTTGCCTGCATACAGCAGTATAAAAGGACCTTCACTTCAGTTCCTGTTTGCCTTTGGATTGGGTTCCACAGTTGCCTGTGTTTGCTTACTGATCCAGGTCCACCGTGGTCTTCGCTTGTCTTGACGGCTCCCTGTCCTCTGTCTCTGCCTGTTGCCTTGATGTTGGTTCCAGATGTTCCTAGATTTTTGTTCCTGATCCTGACCCTGATGTTCTTAACTTGCTTCAGACTGCCAGGAGTGCAGTAACCCGCTTCAGACTGCCAGGAGTGCAGTAACCCGCTTCAGACTGCCAGGAGTGCAGTAACCCTCTTCAGACTGCTTATGCAGTGCTTTTCCTTTCCTGCGCTGGTCCCGCTCCTGCGGGTGTAGGACAGGGTGGTCCATGACCTGACCAGTCGTACTGGCAGCGTAGGGCGCCCTGAGGGACAGTGCCATTGTCGCATTCCTCCACATTCCTGCTTGTTTCAGTGTCTATGATGTCTTCGCTTCAGCCCTCGTCTATGATGTCTTCTGTGTTCCAAGGACTCTGTCTGCCCTTGTCCTCTGTCCGGCCTGCTGCCCAATGCTGTTACCCAGCGGCAGGTCCGAAAGGGCTTGGAATAGTCGGAGGACCGTTCATCAATCAACATTGCGTTGTTGGTTGCCGTGGGTGTGCAGGTCCGGCTGAGGGTCAGACCCTGTCCTCTAGTCCTTGTTTCAGCTTTGCCTCACCTAGCTCTCCATGCTTGCACCGGCTCACCTCCCATGGTGTGGCTTGGGGCTCCTCCCTGAGTCTCGCCGTGGCCCAAGGGCTCACACCACCTGCTCTAGAGGCGACCGCGCTCCTCGCGCCCGCAGCAGAACCAGAAGGCCTCCAAACCTCGGTTCTTCAGCAGCGTGGAGGACGCGCTCGCAACAACTCCAATATTTAGAGTTAGCCACTTGATCTCTGCAGCTAAGTCTTGTCGAGCCATAGGGCTGTCCTAAAGTTATACATAACCAGCTAACTAAGATAGCCAGGGATATTCAGTGGCAGAGCCGCACTGCTGAATATCCCCATTAAGTTAGTTGGATAGCTATATTCGGCTAACTTCTCTAGCTGCTCCACAGCTGAATATCAGCCCCATAGATTTTCTCCCAGTCTTCTAGTTCTTCCTCCAGGTATGTCCACTTTTTGACAAAGCCTGTATTATTGAATTTCAAAACTTGGATCTTTGTGTGACTTCTCTCTATCCTGGCTGCAATATCAAACCATATCTTGTCTTTGAAAAAAAAAGAAAGGGGGGGGGGGAAAGAGAGTATGCATGCCTCAGGACGCTAGCCCCCCACTGCTTAATTTTTTTTAATAATGGGGGTTGGAGGGCAGAGGAGTTTGGGCACTATGACCCTCATTATCTGGAACTGTTTTCTCGGATAGGGGGCTAGTTTCGTTCTTGCCTTTCATTTTGATAACACTTAACCAGAAGTCTTTTGAATATATCCTGTTAAGTGACAAGTTATCTGGCCACACTTAGCCTAATAACTTTAGGACTGCACTGAGGCAGGCCTAAAGCTATCAAGCTAACTTAGGGGGTCATTTATCAAAGTGCTATATGGTGTTTTCGCATGCGAAAACACCATAACGCATGGTGCGATGCAAATCAGAAAAAGGGGAGGAGTTTGGGGAGGGATTTGTGGCCAAGTGGGCTGGCTTCACAATTTGCGAAGCCATATCGCACGGCTATAATGCAGATTTTAACTGCACCTTTTTCATTTGCATTAAGCTGTGTGATATGGCTTTATCGCGCTTTGCGATGTTTTCGCAGTAGAGCACATCAAGTTAGGTTATTATTATTATTATTATTATTTATTTCTTTTATATACCGACATTCAATCGAGATATCACATCGGTTTCCAGATAACCAAGAGAATAGGGCGTAGTCCGCCCTATTTTACATTATAACATGGTAACCAAAAAACAATTATAACATATTATAACAGTAGTACATGGAACAAAAGGTTATAGGATATAACAAAAGGTTATAGGAATAACATATGTATATGAATGTGTTGTTGATAAAATATATTTAGGATTAGGGACTTGTTGGTAAAGTAATTTAGGAATAAAGGAGGGAGGGGGGGTGAGGGAAGGGAGGGGGGAAGGTGGGGTGGGAGGTAGTGGAGTGAGGGATTCAGGGGGGTGAGAAGACTGAGTATGGGATGAGGTGTGTTGCGTTCGGGCAGGTTAAGGGTCGGGTGGGAAGGCTTTTAAAAACAGCCATGTTTTAAGGTGTTTTTTGAAGGTTTGCAGTGATGGTTGAGAGAACATTGCACAAATCTCATCTTTGGGTGAGTTTTCTCACTCCAAAGGTAATCAAATCTTCACAAGAGTGTACTGTTCTGTTCGTAAGTCATACTCTGAATGTCAAAGTGACCCCTAACCCCTACACTAATACCTAAACCTCACCTCAAGTAGCTAGGTGGGCCTCATATAGAGGTATAAATACCTACCTAGTATGTGGGCCTTATAGCTAGGCTCGCTCTCACAACAATTTTCGCACTTATCACAAAGTGCGAAAACGTTATCGCAGTTTGCAGTAATACCTATGCAAAGTGCTACGATAGCGCACTTTGCGATAAACAGCCTATTACCATAAAACATGCCCCTTTTCCTATCGCATGCAATATTTAGTGCATTTTGATAAATCCAGGCCTTAGCTGGATACAGCTGAAAATCAGCTAAATTCATCAGATAACTTTATCATGCCCTTGGAGTTATAACTTGTGAGTTATCCAGCTAAACGCCTCTGAATGTTAACCCCTCAGTATTCTTGGTAAATGGGTTGTAAAAATTGCACAGACTATAAATTAATGGGAATACAACACATGCAGTTCTTCGTAACATTGCTGTCAGAGTACCCTCCAATCAATATTTCATTGCAACTATATCCTGTAGAACTCAGGTGTTGAAGTAGTGGAAGGGTGAGGACAGCAGCATGCCACAAATGACTGCAGGGTGTTCCAATGTGGTGTAATCCTCAGTGCACAGTGCTGGGGAGCTAGAGCTGAGATATTGGTGAAAGTGGGATGATGGATAAACAGGGTTTGGAAAACAAAATGCAGGTGAAAATGGGGTTCTGCATGCATTAAGGATTACCAAGGCTATTGGAATGCAGTAAAAAGGAATATGCTATATGATACTGGAGGAATTGGGTGTTGTGTATAATAGAGATGTGAATCGGAACTGATATCGGATCCGATTCTGGTTCCGATTCACATCTATAGAGATGTGAATCGGAACTGATATCGGATCCGATTCTGGTTCCGATTCACATCTCTAGTGTATAATGAAGTGCATAAGGAGATTTTGGGGGTAATGTCTCCAAATGGCTCAATATTGTGCATACTTTACAGGGGTGAACGTCACTCGTAAGCCAGGGTGTGTTGAGTATGATCTCAATCTCTCAAGTTCACCACTAATGCCTTCATAATCCTTGCATTGTGCCAAACAGAGCTTCTTTCTGCAGTTCATAAGATGTTATATGCTTAGGCAGTGTATATAGATGCGCCAAGAAATTCTTTTTGATCTGGCTAGTGGCACCCAATACATTTGGGATTATTTCTGAATCTTTCTGCTTTATTTTCTTGCTGGCTATGGAGAAGGTGAGGTGTTTAGTCAAAGTGCTTTCAAAGAGAGATTCTTAAAAAAAAGAAGGTGTGATTTTGTTTTCTGAAACACAGGATTCCCTTTGTTTACAGTCACGGATTGGGTTTCCCAGCTTTGTTTTCCTTGCAATTGTCATCCGACCCACAAGTGGGAAAAAGAGCTGCATGATAAAGCAGAGAGGGGGAGGAGAGAGGAGACCCAAGGATTGTAAGAAACATGTCCGGGGTCCTATTGAACGTATCCTTATTTGATGTAGAGGCTGAGTCCTCTTGGGTCTACGTACCACTGAAAGGCTACTGACAGCCATTGTGAGCATGACAGGACTGGGATCAAGGGATAGCCTGCAGGCAGTAATGGGACAGAAAGAAGCAGTATACAAGAAACAGATTATTTCAAAAGCAAAAGATACAATTTCTACGGTCCATAGGAATTAAAAGCACCAGTGTTCTGATGCTGTGGAGAATAAGGCATCAAGGAGTGGAAGTGAGACCAGAGGTGGAAAGACTGTGACACCTATCAAGGGAGAAGTCTATCAAAAGAGGATGAGCACTGCCATACATTCCTTTCTCTTTTTCCACGTTGTCACCATCCACCTTCCACTCTCATATTCCAATTAATCAACCCTTTCACCTCCTCTCCCCCCCCCCCCCCCCATACACACTCACTCATTGTCAATCCTGTAGCACTATCAGCTGTCATCCTCATTCTGTCTACCCTACAGGCCCTAATCCCATAGGCTCCACACTCTATCCACCCTGCACTCATTCTTCTGTCAACTCTGCACTTCCACTCTGCACTCACTCCAGCACTACCACATTATTCTTCAACATCTACTCACCTTCCGTCATCCGTACATTCACTGCTGACCCTTTTCTACCACCTCCCATTACCTAATACTCATAAATCAATTAAATAAATAATATGTGCTGCACTCACTTACTCTAACCACACACTCGCCATTCACCCTGTCCTCTCAACTCCTGTCCTTCATACACTCACTCTTCAGCCTGTGCTTCTGTCCCTTTTTTACCCCACATTCTTGCCTGCTTGGATCTCCCACCCCATCTCCCCCACACTCTCTCTGCCCTGCAGCCTCTCCCCTCACTGTTTGCTCTGCACCCTCAACCCATCTCTCCCACACTCGCACCCTCTACCTGTCCACTAAATGTCTGTTCTGCACCATTCCCTCCACATTCACAGTCTGCCCTGCATCCCATCTCTCCCCTGCCTGTATTATCTGCTCTGCACCTTCACCCCATCTCCTCCATATTTGCTACCTGCTCTGCACACACACCCCACCTTCTTCACACTCACTGCCTGCTCTGTTGTCTATTCCTCACGCCATCTCCCCATATTGTCTGCTCTACACATTCACCCCATCTCTCTCATGCTGACTGCTCTACGCATTAACCCTTTCTCTCCCTTACTCACTGCCTTCTCTGGACATATTCATTCTCACTCTCTCAAGCTGTCTGTTCTCTACCATTACCCCATCTTCCCCACACCTATTATTTGTTTCACCCTCATTCTGTGTCAGCTTTCTATCCTCAACCCATCTCTCCAATTCTCACTGCTTTGTACTCTCTTCTGTCTTCCCCATACTCACTGTCTGCTCTGCATTCTCACCCTCTCAACCCACAATCATTGCTCTGCACCCTCTTCCCATCTCCCCTATACTGTCTGTTCTGCGCACTCATCCTCACTCTCCCATGTTCACTGTCTGTTCTCTACCTCACCCCATCATAGTAACATAGTAATAACAGCAAAAAAAGATCAAATGGTCCATCCAGTCTGCCCAGTACACCCCCACACTTATTGTCTAAGCTGCACCCTCATTCTGCATCTTCTCTATATGTTTACCTGGTCTATCCCACCCTCACTAGCTGTTCTGTGCTCTCACATTCATTGCTATCCATTCCAGAGCCTTGATGATTTATGGATGAGGTCTTTAATGCTTTGAGTCTTCACCATTAACCACTGGGAACAAGCTGTTTCTCTCTCACTGGATAAGTCTGAAGGACAAGAAGGTAACATGTTTTGAGAAAGAATGATCTCCTTGGAGAGATGGAGAAGTAACCGGTAGTATAATTATCATCATATCAAACATCTCCTTACACATTCACTCTGGTATTAGATTAATAGGGCAATTGACTTTCTAGGTGTTGTATTTCTATATCTTCCCTGTGTGTGTCAGGAGTTGTGTTCTTGAGCTACATTATTCAGAAGACAGCCATCAAATCAGAGAAATCAAGGGAACAATGGCTTGAACTCTCAGATCCACCTGCTGAGTACTGTAATACAAAATATTTGCAAGAAACAACCATCATTCTTTAGGAAACAAATATTCCCCAAGGGATTTTGGGGTTTTGAGCCTTACTTCAGTTGTTAATGATGAAACTGTAACTCTAAATTTCCAGCCTCCTTTCTTAATAACTTCCTTTCCATTATTTTGTTAAATAAAATGCAATTGAAATATTTTATAGCAGAGCACCAAAAAATGTGATACTGTCATGCTAAACGGCTCACGGAATGATCCCACGAGCTGCATCTCTTACCCCTGACACTGCCAGCCTCGGAAGTTCCCCAATATGACATTGACTGCCACCAACAGGCCATGTGGCATGATGCCGCCATCACAGACTGCTCCCAATAGCCCCTCTAGGCACAAATGCACTCGACATGCTTGGAGTTAAAGGGCTCTTGACAGGAAACGGCCATGATGCCACTAGATGACTTCAGACTTAAAAAGGGCCCTTTCAGGTCCCAGACTTTGCATTGTAAGAACATAAGAACATAAGAAAATGCCATACTGGGTCAGACCAAGGGTCCATCAAGCCCAGCATCCTGTTTCCAACAGTGGCCAATCCAGGCCATAAGAACCTGGCAAGTACCCAAAAACTAAGTCTATTCCATGTTACCATTGCTAATGGCAGTGGCTCTTCTCTAAGTGAACTTAATAGCAGGTAATGGACTTCTCCTCCAAGAACTTATCCAATCCTTTTTTAAACACCGCTATACTAACTGCACTAACCACATCCTCTGGCAACAAATTCCAGAGTTTAATTGTGCGTTGAGTAAAAAAGAACTTTCTCCGATTAGTTTTAAATGTGCCCCATGCTAACTTCATGGAGTGCCCCCTAGTCTTTCTACTATCCGAAAGAGTAAATAACCGATTCACATCTACCCGTTCTAGACCTCTCATAATTTTAAACATCTCTATCATATCCCCCCTCAGCCGTCTCTTCTCCAAGCTGAAAAGTTCTAACCTCTTTAGTCTTTCCTCATTAGCAATAGGTCCCCTGGTCCTTGTGTTCCTTGCTATTCCATTGTGCTTGTCTCTTGCCTTGCCTGTTCCTAGTTTGCTGCCTTGTCCGTACCTTGCCTTGTTCATTCCTTGTTTCTGCTTCCTTGTTTCTGCTTCCTTGCCTTACCTTGTCTTGTCCTTCCTTTGTCTTCTTGGTTATTTGTCCTTGTTTGTCTTGTCCATTGTTCCTTTTCCCTCAGTTTGCTTTCCTAAACTTCGACCTTGGCCTTAAACTTGACCACGCTCCATCTGCTGACTGCCCTGACCTCTGGTCTGTCTTACCTTATTGCTATCTGCCGCTTGCCTCAACCCCTGATTTGTCCTCCATCTCTACTGTCTGCCAGCCGCTGAGGAAGGTGGCTGGAATAGGTGAAGCTCCAGCTGGTCTGACCTCCAGGCTTATCTGCCAGCTGATGGTGTGGACCTAGTGAGCTTGCCCACTACACAGCGCCAGCTATACCTCAGCACTAAAGGTCCATATCCCCACCAAACCCAAACCCAGAACAATGGCTAATGTCTAAGCAATGTGCAAGAGTAGTCTGTAAGCCGGAAATTAGGAGGGAAGTGGTAGAGAGCAGCCAGCCTCAGGCAGTAGAAATGAAGAAGAGAAGCCAAACTTCAGCAAACATCTGCCTCAGGTCATCGCTGAGCTTTCTGTCTATTGTTTAGAGTTCCATCAAAAGATGTGCATAGAGTTCCCAATAGCTCTATGTCATAAGAAACAGTGCTGGTTTTAGTCTGGTGCTGCTTTCCTTAAAGAAATCAGATCTGTTTTAGATCAGTTTTGATCCGGTGTCACATGAACTTGAAAACCAATTTCAAAACTAAAATTTAAAGTAAACTGGTAAATGTGCCAGCAAATATAAAATGAAATACTGCACCCAGAGAAGAACAATTGTTTCATGGAGATGGAGAAAGCCACACAGTACTGTTTGTTGACTAGCGGGAGATGGTAACACAACTTGTACTACTTTATCGTGAATATTGTGTCCCCATCTATAAGCAAGGAGGTTCTTTAAAGACATCATGTGATGATCATACATGGAATATTTTTTAATAGCTGCCGCTATTGCTATAGTTTCATCAGAGTGCTTTAATACACAGATAAGTTATGGTTCTTCCTTCTTTTGCTGATACGTAAGTAAAACGTTTTGATTTACATATAAAGTTCTCTTATAAGGCCTCCTCACAACATTCAAAGGATAGTATCTCTCTAAAAAAAACTGTTGTAGCTTTTGAGGCTGTGATTTAAATTCATAATATCAGTGCAAATACGTCTGATTCTTAAAAATTGACTAATTGGAAGTCACTCATTTAATTTTCTAGGGTGGCAGCTCTTAAATCGTAAGAGGTTATTGCACTCTGTGGGTTTGCGATACATAACTGTTTTAATTCCTGTACTGTCTTGATGATATGAAAATCCAAAAAAGACAAACTCTAAAAATCATATTCAATATTAAATTTTAAATGGGGATCCAAAGTATTTAGCCACTGAACAAAATGTAATCGTTTATGTTCTGTTGATGTCGAAATAAAACCTATATCATCGACATTTATTTTCCAATGTATGATATACTGAAACCAACACACTGAATAAAAAAGACGATAACTTTAAAATGAGCATGTGGGCGCCCATACACATACATATGGTCACGTGAGCAGACATACGCTGAAATTTTAAATCATGGGCACAGTTGTTATGCTGGAGACAATCCGGATGTGGATCCTTGGGCCGACTGGCCCGAGGGAACAGTCGGTAGGCAGAACTCCCACTGGGCAACAGGATCTTCACCTGGAAACCCGAGACTCCTCCAGAGGAGCTGTGGGAGCCCGGGTTGCTAGGACTTAGGAGACTTCGCCCTGGAAGCCCGAGGTCCCCCCAGGAGGAGCCCGTAGGGACCCGGACCGCTGGGACTTAGGCGAGGCCGAAGAAACCCAGGAGTGGAATCTGGACCGGAGTCTGGGCCGGCAGCGGGCGAGCAGAAGTCGGTGTCACGAACCGAGGTCAGGGCAGGCTGAAGAAGCAGGAGTCGGAGTCACGAACCGGAGTCAAGGCAGGCTGAAGACAAGCAGGAGTCGGAGTCACGGACCGGAGTCAAGGCAGGCTGAAGACAAGCAGGAGTCAGGCAAACCGTGGTCAAGGCAGGTAGCAGGCAAGCGGAGTCAGGCAGAGCGGAGTCAGGCAGGTAGCAGGCAAGCGGAGTCAGGCAAACCGTGGTCAAGGCAGGTAGCAGGCAAGCGGAGTCAGGCAGAGCGGAGTCAGGCAGGTAACAGGCAATCCAGAACGCAACTTAGAACTACAGGAAGTAGTGAACCTCGTTGCAAGGCAAAGAAGGGAAGGGACTGCAGGGCTTAAATAGCCCTGCAGCGTCTGACGTCATAGAAGGGAGGAGCCGGGTTTTCCCGCGCTGGTCCCTTTAAAAGTGGAGGACAGTCGCGCGCGCCTGGGGGCGGGACTGGCCGTGAGGCCACGCCAGCGGCAGCGTGAGAGCCGGCGCATGGCGCCCGGAGGCACTGCAGGCCCGCGGAACGCGGCAGCTCCCCGGAAAGCAGCGGCCGGGGTCCTGAGGCCGCGGAACGCGGCAGCTCCCCGGGACTCGGGAGGAAGGTAAGGCCTCGGGCGCCAGCGTGGCGACCGAGACCGCAACAACAGTTGCATGCGTAAGATTTAAAATACACCTACCTATGTGTGCTCCTAATTTTAAGCGGTTTCTTGACCAAACAAACTTCACGTATCTTCCTTAGGACTTTGGCAGTTTTAACACGCACAGGTAAACAGATTTTAAACAAGCTCGCGTGAAGGACATTTCCAGTTTTACCAGTTAATCCAGCAGTTTGCCCAGTCCATCTCAAGTTCATCCAGACCCCTCTGGTTCTTCAGCCTGTACTCCTCCCAGTTGACTCAGACCCCTCACCCAGCCATTTTAGGCCTAAACAGAGATTTATGCAGACTTATACCTCATGAAAAGCAGAAGTAAACATGCACGGCTAACAGCCCTCCGCTCACTGAGGCCACTGGATTTACAATACAGATTTATGCACGTAACTGTTCTGTCCACTCCGTTACGCCCCCAACACACCCTAACACCACCCCTTTTTTTACTTGCCCATGCGCATATACGCATAGAATATCTGGCTTTTAAAATAAACATTGCTCACATGTGGCCCATATACTCACATATATGGGTTTTTAGCACAAGCAATGCTTTTAAAATTCACCCTAAAGTATTCCTCAAATGTAGAAAATAGTATTTTGAATTTTTTTGAGGTGTTACCATGATTTGGAATCTTTTGCTGAGGTGAGAAATGTAGTCAGAACTTCAGGATGAGATTTTTAAGTAAAAGAAAAAGGGTCTTCAATCTGGTGCAAAAGAAAAAAATGTGAAACCATGGACTCCGTCGTTCTGCAAAAGGGACAGAAGAGAAAGAGTCCATGAAACAAGCTAAAAACTCACCCATATTGACAGCATCAAGCAAGATTCTCCAGTTCAGGTTCCCGATGGGACTTGGGATGTGCTGGAAATAGAAGGATGCCCACAGGGGGCTGGGGCGGTTCTCTCCTCAGATGGCAGGAGAGTTTCCTGCCAGATGGTATCTGGGTGGGAGATGTAGTTGAGGAAGCGCATGATGTGTGGCACATAGGAGTAGAGTCTCTGCTGTGATGAGAGCGGGTGTTGTTCCTGACTGTTTCTGTCCAGAGTCTCGAGGGCACAATTAAAATCACTCATGAACACCATACTCTTGTCAATGTCCAAGATGTCAAGATAGGCTGACATCCATCAGAAGAACTACTGGGCCCCACATGTAAAGCATTCACATGTAGGAAATTAACGATTCCAGTCCTGAGTCAGATCCTGACATGAACCAGTCTTCCTGGCATGGCAGCATTCACACAGAGCACTTCAAGCTGAAACACTTCTGCAAATATTGTTACCTCCCCATGTAGTAGTGAGGTGGTTGAAGAAGACACTGACGGTTTCATCTGTAACAGAAAACTCACAGTGCGCCCTTCCCTTCAAAGGAAGTTGAGAATCTGGAGCCTCTGGAGCCCATCCTTAGAGACACTAATGTTGTGCGATTCTCAAGTCTTTTCCTTATTTGAAGGACTTGAGATGATTGTAAAACTTCCAGAGATGAGCGTGCTCACCTGTTCCACATAGTTTGGCTCAATGGTTGACCCAGAATATGGTCCAGACTGATTGCTGCACCAAATCCACATCTGGCCACTTTTCCAACACTAAGGGGTAGATTTTATAAAGTGTGTGCACTTCCCGGCGTGCACACATGGATGCACCGATTTTTTAACATGCGCTGGGCGCATATGCGAGCTGGATTTTATAATACGCACATGTATGTGCGGGTGGCGCGCGCAAGGGAGGGGGGACTTTAGCAATTTCCGCGCGGCAACGCATTCTGACGTTCCCCAGTTCTCTCTCAGTCCACTCCAATTAAGAAGCAGACTGGGAGGGAACTTCCCTACCCCCCTACCCCCCTACCCATACTCCCTCCCTCTCCCCTCTCCTCTCCTCCCCACCCCTTAAATCCTATCTTTTTAAAAAGCTGTCTTTGTTTTCCAACTTACTTCAGCACAGGCTGGCGCACAAGTCTTTGGGAAAGCAAACAATGGCACTGTCCTGGCCCACCCAGAACATGCCCCCCAGCCTGCCCCTTTGAGGCAGCCCAGCCCTTGTGCGCATACCGGGCTTTACGCGTGTGGCCGGACCCCTTCGAAAATTGGCTCAGAGCACGCAAGGCCCGACCACGTGCGTAAATGTGCAGGGCATTTAAAATCCAGGTTTAACTGTTCCTTTTTTCTTTGGTATAGGGTTTTCCCATTGAAGAGCATTTCCTGCTCAGGGATGATGGAAGCCTCAAAGTCTGCAGGCTCTGTACTACCTACAGACTTTTCATCTGACCAGTTGCCATTCCCTGCCTCCCCAGTGTTGAGGATTTTGAAGTTTCCCTCTCTCTCGTCCCCTCCCTCTCTGTCACGGACAGACATCTTCTTCAGATTCATTATATGTGTCCTCCCCCCTTTGGTCTAAACTATGAATTACTCCTATTTTTGGGGTAGGGAGTACCACATGAGAAATTATATTTAGTAATATGATTTATCTTTTCTTTCATAGCCTGAGTGGGGGATGAGACAGACAGGGTCCCAGTCTCCTCAATACCATAATTCTGTGCCTTCCCAAACAACCTCTCACTCATGGCACCACAGATCAGATAAAATCATCACACAAGAATAAAACAGTATTAACTAGAGATATGTTTCTTTTTTTCTTTTTTTTTCGTTTCATGGTTCAGTTCGGGTCCCCCGTGGTTAATTTAGTTTTTTCTTTTGACTTCTGAAGAACTATGTGTAATGAAACTGCTATCTGATGGGAGGAGCAATCAGATAGGAGTTAGCAATCTGTTCAGTTCGGAGTTAACAGTCTGCTGAGGAGATAGCAATCTGTAATATTTAGGAGAGTTGTGGGTGGATCCTTGGACCAGTGGCAGATGACCACGCCCCCGGGGAAGACCCCGAGAGGGACCATCAGTCAGGCTCAGAGTATGGAGACAGACACACACTAGTTCTTTTATTAGACAGTATACTGAATCACCAGAGGTGGCAGTAGTGAGCTGGAATGCCCGGCTGGGCTGCAGTCCCTCAGAAGCTGGAACAGCAATCCCTGGAGGCTGAGCTGTAGAGAAACTGAAATATAGTGAGTAGGCAGGGTAAGCAGATTACATGTACCAAATCTGATGGTAACACTCACATAATGTCTCATAGAAGCCCAGGAGTTGGAAAGAATAGGCCCTCGAGAAGCGAGTACCTGTTTCCAGGGAAAGCTCTGAGAGAGCGATGGTAACTCACAGATGTAGTAGGCAGTGCTGACTTCCAGGCAGAAGTGAATTCGAAGAAGTTCGGGAACAAGGGCCCTCAAGGAGCGAGTACCAGTTCTAGACTGCAATCTACAAAGTAAGAGAGAGAGCGAGGCCCCCGAGGAGTGGGTACCCCTGGTTAGTCCAAGGAGGCAGAGTAGCGTAGATAGAATGAATCTATATCCATTGTCATTCCTTGCTAACTCGATGTGTTAGCAAATTCTAAGACCTTAAATATCCGTCGCAGGTGACGTCTTCTTCGGGGGACGCCCCTGAGGTTCGTGTCATCGCCGGTACTTCAGTCTGGGCCACACCGCGCGCGTGCCCCTAGGCCTCCAGGAAACATGGCAGTTAGCAGCGTGAAGCTGGTCCGGGGATGCCAGAGGACCACGGCAGGAAGACACCGCAGCAGCCAATCTTCCCGTGGATGAAGAGGGAGACGCCAAAGAGGTGAGGAGGGTGGAGAGAACCGATGGACACAACACTATGCAATTGGGTAACACCTGATTCTTGCTCAACGAAAAGCAAAGGCGAAGACAGAATAACCTCTGCCTCTATTGCGCAGCACAAGGACACTTTGTGCATGGATGTCCCAAGAGACCTGAGAACTCCATAAAGATGAGTTTAGTTGGAAGGGCAGTTCTTCAACATCCTGCTTCTTCTCCACAAATTATGGTATCGGTATGCCTCATCTATGGAAAATGCTCAATTCAGACCAACACTTTGGTAGACTCCAGAGCTGGGGGTAACTTTATACAGGAATCTCTGCTGCGACAATGTGGTTGCTCTACCACTGGTCTAACCACCCTATGTGTCATTTCGTCGGTCTACAGAGAACCTCTGTCTGGCTCTGTGACCACTGCATCCTTGCCTATTACTAAGCAGATTGGGTCTCACCGAGAAGATCTTCAGTTTTATGTACTATCCAAGGCATCCAGCCCTCTTGTACTTGGTCTACCTTGGCTCTGACTCCATCAACTGTCCATTGACTGGAGCACCCAACAGATTGATCATTGGGGTCCATCTTGTCGGTAGCATTATGCTGCCTCACCTTTATCTCTGGGCACCTTGCCCTGAACCTCTTTGCCTGAAGTACCATATCTGCCTTTCCAGTGTAAATTCTGTTCCTACTGAGTTATATTGCCCTTCTACCAAAGGATCCTTGTCTGTCAATCAGGATCAACACCTGTCTTTGTCCAAGCCAACAGCCTTGTCTTCATCCAAGCCTACAACCTTAAATGGCTCTTCAATTCAGTCCGGAAACCATAGAGTCTGTGGATCCTGTATCGGGACCCCTGAGGCTCCAGTTGATAAAGAAGTACCGTCGTCTCCTCATAAGTCAAAGCGAAGAGGCCCGAGGAGGGGGCTTAGAGGAGGGGGTACCATTAAGTTTTGTCACCCACGGCAGGATCCTGCAAATGATGGCACTCACACCCTGTCTGGCGCCTCCCTCTGCAGAAAAATGCTGCCAGCCCGAGGCTGCTGCTCCTCGTGGCAAAGAAATGCCACTGCCACTCTCTTTCTGCTTCCTAGGCGTGAGCGCAATCCAGCTTCCTTTAAAGGACCTGCAGCAGGAAAAGCCCATGGCACCCTCGGATGATGTCATCATTGTTTGCCCTATAAAATGTCTCTCAGCCACTCAACATTGCCTCAGCAAGGTCTCCTGGTTCCTGTCTTTTCCTGGTTCTAGTCTCCAGTCTTGCTTAAGCCTGCACTTCTGGTGAAGTCTTCTGTCTTCAGCCTCGCATTATGCAAGCCATCAGCCTTGTCTCAAGCCATCAGTCTTGCCTTTGCCAAGTCTCCAGCTTCAGCCTTGCCTCCATCAAGTCTTCAGCCTCAG
Source organism: Rhinatrema bivittatum (assembly GCF_901001135.1). Taxonomy (NCBI): domain Eukaryota; kingdom Metazoa; phylum Chordata; class Amphibia; order Gymnophiona; family Rhinatrematidae; genus Rhinatrema; species Rhinatrema bivittatum. Next base: position 61,423,183 of record NC_042626.1, on the reverse strand, counting down.
CCCTGTTACCGTCAAGTCCACAGCCTCAACCTTGTCCATGTATAGGCTCTTGGATTCTGTCATAGCCCGGCCCGTGCCAAGACTCGCTCATCTGTTGTTGGCACAAACCTTAGGGCCCAGCCCATGAAGTTGTGCCAATTGTGCTACGGCAAGAAGGGCTCATGCTCACATCGTTCGCAACAATATGTTCCTGGATAACTATAACTTTGCTCTTGGCCATATCTAGAGAAAGCTAAATAACTTTTTTGGATAACTCTGACTGTCAAAGTTATCCACTAAATAATTTAACTAACTCAGCTCTGACCTGGAATGCCTCTGAAACACCTCCCACTTAAGTGATGACATTCAAAATTCAGTACTTATCCTGATAACTTAAAATGCATCCAGATAAATGACTTTAAATATCATCCTCTATGAAGTAAATTATTCAGAAAAGTGATCAGCAGACATGTTATCCAACTAAAGTTAGCCAAATGATTTGTCATGGATGTCTCCCACTGAATATCCATGACAAATAGTGTAGCTGGGATTAAAAAAGGTTTGGATAAGTTCTTGGAGGAGAAGTCCATTAACTGTTATCAATCAAGTTGACTTAAGGAATAGCCACTGCTATTATTGGCATGTTGCATGGGATCTATTTAGTGTTTGGGGTACTTGCTAGGTACTTGTAGCCTGGACTGGCGACTGTTGGAAACAGGATGCTGGGCTTGATGGACCTTTGGTCTGACCCAGTATGGCAATTTCTTATGTTCTTAATATACTCACCTAAAGATATCTGGATATTGCTACATGGATACTTTTAAACCTAACTGGAAATATTCTGAATATAGGGGGTAGGTTTAAAAGTATTCTGGTAAATTTACCAGGATTAAGAAGTTTAATCCTTTCCAGTTATATTCAGACTATAGTCAGGTAATTTGAAAAAAAAAACTTCTGGGCCTGAAAGCCCAATCCCCCATCATCTCCCCAAAATACTTTAAAATATACTGTATGCGGGTGTAGCCCCCTATCCCCAACTTTCGTAACCCTCAAAATTAAAACAAAAAAGAAGATGGGCCATAACTATCCAAGGCCAGCCCATCTCCATCCCAGGACCAAGCTTCCTCTTATCCCTCCTCCCCATCAACCTTCCCTCCTACTCAGAACCTCTACCCACCCCTTTCAACCACTTGGACCTTCCAAATGCAAGCTGGGAGCCAGTAACCTTACTGTGCTCCCAGCCACTTCCAGTGTTGTTATGACAGAAATGTTGGAAGCAGATGCTAACAATGTTGCTGTCAGAGCAATGCAGTTAGAGTCTGGTGGTGTGGTAAGGCTGCACTGGCTCCTGGATTGAGTTTAGGAGATCTGGGTGCATGGAGAGAGTGAGGTAGAATCTGCATTGGGTATGGTGGAGTGCAAGAAAGAGTTTGCTGGCTTTGATTTAAATATTATGGTGGAAGGAGTACTAGCTTTGGGATGCTATGGTCTATCTCTTTTTTCATTTTGGAGGTTCGGGAAGTTGCGAAGCATCTGGTGCTACACCCATACATATGGTAAAATATTTGGAGGATGGCTGGGGGTCAGGCCTGCAGACCCGAAATTGGTTTTTTTTATTTTAATATACTTAACCGGCTATTTTCTGAATATAGCCAGTTACGATTCAAGCTATCTGGGTACCTGTACCCAGATAACTTTAGGATTATTCTAAGGCAGTCCTAGAGTTATCTGACTAATTTAGCTGGATAACTTTGAATATCAGTATTAACTGGCTAAGGGGGTCATTTATCAAAATGTGCTAAGGCATTTTTGCATACGTTAAGGACTTATCGCATGCAAAAAGCCCCGTTAATGCATGCAAAAACGTCTTTAACGCATGCGATAGCACCATTTCGTATAGTGCGATGCAAATGTGAAAAACAGGAGGAGTTAGGGGTGGGCTGGGTTTGCCAGTCTGTGAAGTGCCATTGCACAGACTTAACTACACCTTTTTCAGTAGCGTTAAGCTGTGCGATAGCTTGCGCTGCGGGGCGGTAAGGTTTTATTGTGATATCCCCTGAAAGGCCTGTTTTAGTAGATTTGAAGCTCCTGGAGCACCAGCCTAGCCATCTGGGAGGAGAGAGAGAGAGAGAGAGAGAGAGAGATTGAATGCAGGAAATACAATAGGTCTGGCACATATTGCAAAATCTGAAAATGTTATCACAAATTGCACTAACTTAGCTCTTTGCATAGGTAATTAGCACAAATTGCAATAAACTGTATATTAGCATAAAACACACCCCTTTTACTATCGCATGTGTTACTTATTGCATTTTGAAAAATCCAGGCCTGTGTTAGCTGTGTGACTTTGCTCCATCTCAGAACACTCCTGGCCCATCCCTGACTAACATTTTATTTATTTTATTTAACATTTTTCTATACCGACCTTCATGGTTAAATACCATATCAGGACGGTTTACATCGAACAGGGGTAAAATAACTAGATAAAGGAAGAAAAAACAAAGTTACATTACAACGAGGACTGTGAACTTGGAAGCTTAGGAAGCTAGAAGAGAAATATAAAGTTAAGTTAAAGGGAGAGAAACAAATTCCGGACTAGAGGTAGTCCAGACTAGAGATAGTCCACATGTTAGAGTCGGTATCCATGCTGTCAAGGTATTCAGAGGAGGGGAGGATCCATTAATCATGGGTAGATAACGCCTAATGTGTATCCCAGGGTTCTGGGAAGGCTTGGCGGAACAGCCACGTTTTGAGTTTTTTCTTAAAAGTTAGCAGGCAAGGTTCCAGCCTAAGTTCTGCAGGGAGGTTGTTCCAGATGGCTGGGCCTGCTGTCGAAAATGCTCGGTCCCTGGATGCGATGAGTCGTGTGGCTTTGGTTGGAGGGGCTTGTAGCGTTCCTTTGGATATTTCTCTCATTGGCCTGTTAGAAGTATGGAGTTTTAATGGAATTTCAAGGTCGAGATAAAGGAGATTATAGATGAATTTGTGTATTAATGTTAAAGATTTGTGAAGGACTCTGTAATTGACTGGTAACCAGTGTAGATTTCGGAGGATGGGTGTAATATGATCATTCCGGTTGGTGCTTGTCAGGATTCTAGCTGCAGCATTCTGTATCATCTGGAGAGGCCTGATGGATGAGTTGGGTAATCCTGTGAAGAGCGCGCTGCAGTAGTCTATTTTGGCAAAAATCAATGATTGAAGAACTGTCCTAAAGTCGTGGAAATATAAAAGGGGTTTGAGTCTTTTTAATACCTGTAGTCTGAAGAAGCAATCTTTGGTTATAGTGTTAATCATACTCTTTAGGTTAAGACGGTTATCAAGTATAACCCCAAGGTCTCTAACTTGAGTATGAGAGAGGGCGTGGTTATGTTGGGCCTGTGACTGATAGTTATCTTGGAAGGCGGAAATGAGGAGGAGTTCGGTCTTTTTAGCATTGAGGACCAAATTTAAACTGTTGAGGAGATTAGTGATAGAATGTAGGCAGTTGTTCCAGATCGAGAGTGATTTGGTGATGGATTCCGTTATGGGGATCAGGATCTGCACATCATCCGCGTAAATGTAGTGAATAAGGTTGAGGCTTGTTAATAGTTGGCATAGGGGGAGGAGGTAGATATTAAAAAGGGTGGGGGACAGGGAGGATCCTTGAGGTACTCCAAGTGATGAATTTGTTGGTGGTGATTCTTTATTATTTATTCTGACCTTGAAACTTCTATCGCTAAGGAAAGACTTGAACCAGTTGTAGACTTGTCCTGAGATGCCTATGTCTAATAGACGATTCAGGAGGATGGCGTGGTTGACGGTATCGAACGCCGCTGATATGTCTAAAAGGATTAGAAGAAAAGAATGTCCTTTGTCTAGTCCCATAATAATATGGTCAGTTAGGGAGATGAGCAAGGTTTCTGTGCTGCGTGATTTGCGGAAACCATATTGTGAAGGATATAAAATATATAACATAGCCCAGAGGAGTCAGACTCAGAGATGGTCAAATTATTGAGAACTGCAAATTATTGAAAACTGCTAAGTCTCAACATAGTCAGAACAAGTCCCTTTAAATATGGATCACTACATTGTCACATTGACTCTCTTACAAAGAGAAAGCAGAAAATTGCCTCTAAGTCACTGCAGTGGGCAGGCTTCAAGGAACATAATTTATTTATTTATTTATTTATTTGACTATTTTCTATACCGGCTTTCACGACCAGGGGTCACATCAAACCGGTTTACATTGAACAGTTTGTGCATTAAACATAGAACTGGAACAACTAAACTGGTGCAGGAAATACAGTTACAATGAACAAGGAATTATACAACTGGGGGAGTGGGAAGAAGAAGAAGAAGAGAGTATAACAATTAAAAAATACATTTACAAAGGCTCTTTACAAAATATGTAACTTAAAGACCTTGATTGGGAGCAGTCTTGGTCTGGAGTAGGTGGTGGATGATTAAGTCTTTATAATGGAGTTATGAAATGATGTGAACTTGGAAAAAGTGATTAAGGGATGATATTAACATGAGTTAATCTAAGATCGGAAATGCTTTTCTAAAAAGCCAGGTTTTTAGTCTTTTTCTAAAAGTTAGTAAGCATGTTTCCTGGCGCAGCTCGGATGGGATAGAGTTCCATAAGCGTGGTCCTGCTGTTGATGGTGCTCTGTCTTCGAGTGATTTGTGTTTGAATGTTTTGGCGTGTGGAACCTGTAATGCTTCTTTGTAGCAATTCCTGGTTGGTCTGGCTGTGGTGTGTTTTTCCAGGGGGATTTGTAGATTTAATGGTGCGAGATGATGGATGACTTTGAAGATGGAAGTTATGGACTTATACATAATTCTGTATTGAATAGGTAGCCAGTGAAGGGCTTTCAGGATCGGGGTGATGTGGTCAAATCTCCTGGAGTTGGTCAGAATTCTGGCAGCTGTGTTCTGCACCATCTGTAAAGGTTTTGTATGAGAAGCTGGAAGGCCTAGTAGAATGGAATTACAATAGTCCAGCTTGGAAAATATAATTGATTGTAAAATTGTTCTGAAGTCGCGGGAATGGAAGAGCGGTCTGATTCTTTTGAGGATGTATAATTTGTAAAAACAGTCCTTGGTCGTTTGGTTAATGAATGGTTTTAGGGTTAGGCGGTTGTCGAGGATAACTCCTAGATCTCTTACGTTTGTGGTTTGCAGATTGGCTGGAGGGTTTGAGGTGGTTTTGTTATTGTCATGGGCTAAGATAAGGAATTCCGTTTTTGAAGCGTTGAGAATCAGGTTCAGACTGTTGAGAAGGTGTTTGATATCCGTTAGGCAGCTCTCCCAGAATTCTAATGTATTTGTAATGGATTTATTTATGGGGATAACGATCTGCACATCGTCTGCGAATAGGAAGTGTTTTAATTTTAGTTTAGTAAGAAGGTGGCAGAGTGGGAGAAGGTAAATATTAAAAAGGGTTGGAGAAAGGGAGGAACCCTGTGGCACCCCTTGCGAAGACGGATGGTATTGAGATTCTTTATTGTGGACTTTAACCTTGTATCCTCTGTTCTCCAAGAAGGTTTTGAACCAGGTCCGTGCAGTGCCTGAAACTCCGATGTTTGCCAGTTGGTTTAGTAGGATGTGATGGTTAACCGTATCGAATGCCGCCGAGAAGTCTAGGAGAATTAGAAGGTAAGCGTGACCTTTATCGATGCCGGCTAGGAGGAAGTCTGTAAGAGAGAGCAATAGTGTTTCCGTGCTTGCTGCTTTGCGGAATCCAAATTGATTGGGCGATAGTATTTGGTGATCCTCCAGGTAGTTGGATAACTGTGTGTTTACTAGTTTTTCCATAATTTTTGATATGAATGGGAGGTTAGAGATGGGGCGGAAGTTGCCTGGATCATTGGTGTTCAGGTTTGGTTTTTTGAGTAGTGGCTTGATTGAAGCTGTTTTCAGGTCATCTGGGTAGATACCCTGGGCTAGGGAGCAATTTATAATGTCGGCTAGAGATTTAGAAATGGTATCCGGGATAAGTAAGAGTATTTTGGTAGGGATTTGGTCGAAGGGGTGTGATGATGGTTTCATTTTTTTCAAGATCGTTCGGATGTCATCAGTAGTGATGGGTTCGAAAGTGTTGAGAGTGATGTCTTTGTTTGGATGAACATATGAAGTGTTGGAAGGTCCACTTGTATTTGGAGTCAGCTTATTCAGGAGGTCGGATATTTTTCTATTGAAGTAGATAGCCAATTCGTCTGCTTTAGTTTGTGCTAGGTCCTCTGGGATTGCTGGAGTGATGGTTTTTGTGAGGTTGGACACGTAATTGAATAAAGCTTTCGAGTCAAAAACGAGGTGGTGAATCTTGCGGGCGTAATAGTCTCTTTTTGTTTTTAATGTGCTGTTTTTGTAGAAGTGGAGGGTGCGTTTATATTCTTGTAGAGAAGTAAGTGAAGGGGTTTTTCTCCATTTTTTTTCCTTCTGTCGTAAAGTCAATTTGAGTTTTCGCAGATCCTCGTTGAACCATGGTTGACTCTTAGGTGCATTATGTTTGATATTTTTTGGTGTTAGGGGACATAGTGTGTTGGCTGCTGATTCTGTTATTTTCAACCAGGATTGGACTGCTGAGTTGGGCGTGGAAACGTCTAGGAGTGAAAGATCTGGGGCTAGATGCTTGGCGAGGTGTTCCGAGGGGCATGTTTTCCTGTATAGAAATGGTTGAGGTGGGGGATTGTTGTAGCTTGGTTTTAACAGAGAGAATGCTGTGGAGATTAATGTATGATCCGACCATGGGACCTTTTTGCACTCGGGATGTTCTGGGAGTGAGATGCCGGAATTGGTAAAGAGAAGGTCCAGCGTGTGGCCCGCTTTGTGTGTGGGTTTGTTAATTTGTTGTTTGAAACCTAAGGCTGTCATGGCCGTGAGAAAGGTTTCGCAGTTGGAAGAGAGCGGGGACTTGTCCACGTGAAGATTGAAGTCTCCCATGATAATGGTTGGTGAGTCCAAGTTTAGGTGAGTAGTAATGATTTCCAGAATAGAAGAAGAGTCGAATTCTAGGAGGTTAGGTGGGGCGTAGACTAAGAGAATTTGAAGATATTCAGATTTAAAGAGGCCTATTTCGAGTTTGGTTGGTGATTTGATTGGATGATGAGTAAATCTCAGAGATTTTTTTACTGCCAGGAAGATACCCCCGCCTCTTTTTTTTTGCCTTGGGATAGAGAAGAGGTCGTAGTCTTGGGTGGGGAGTTGGTTTAAGAGGGCGATATCCGATGTTTTGAGCCATGTTTCCGTTATGGCACAGAAGTCTGGGTTGTTATCTTGAAGAAGGTCATTGAGTATCAGCGTTTTGTTAGTAAGCGATTGAGCGTTGAAAAGGATAATGGTGAATAATGTGAGTCCTAAAAACTGAGTGGTGGGGGAGATCATGATTGGAATGAGAGATTTGTACGTGTTTGGCCGGTTAATCATTGTAGCTTTTGTAGATGATTAAACTGCCTGTTGAGAAGATGTTGTGGGTATAGTAATTCTTGTCTCCTCGCTGATAGTGTGGCTGTTCGGGGTGGCGTTGAGAGAGGTGTTTATGGTCCTGGGTAAATTAAAAGGAAAACTGATTTGCTACTCAATGTTCTTTCTCCAATGTGTCGTCCTTATTGAGTTCTGTGAAGTTGAGTCTGGTTGTGGCTGGATGGGTGTTGTATGGTAGTGGATGTGTGCTGGGAGCGGCTGGATATTGTTGAGTGGGTCCTGGATGTGTGGTAGATGAATACTGATGTGACCTGGCTGTTAAGAGTTGAAAGACTGTGTGAGCTGAGTTGGAAACGAGGCTAACTGTATGAGACTGGATTATTGACCTTGTTGCTAAGCTTCACAAAGGGCAGGCCCCTTAATTGCGCTCGTTCTGGTGCGTGAAGCCGCCTGGAGGGTCAATTAATTAGAAGTCGTTACTTCCCACTGCTAAGTTCCGGTTCCTCCTAAATCCTGCTTGCTTTGATAGTCGGTCAGGCTCTCGCCACGGGTGGGTAGAGAGCCTCGTATGCTGAGGGGGTGTACAGGCGCGGTTGGTGGCGCTGTAAGTAACCGGAAGGGGGAAGTGCGAAACTGACTTAACGGACCTAGTCTATTACAAGGATTATGATTAAAGTCTCAACTTTGGTGAGGCACCCAGGGGCTGCACTAAGGGGCGCACAAAGGGGCAGGCCCCTTTGTCGTGCTCCTTAGGCGCGCGACGCCGTAGGGAGTGGTTCAAATTTAAAGCCCTTCGAGCTAGGCTCTGATAGGCCTGCTGCCTGTTGTGGGGCGTGGCTTACTCACTGCGAGGGATTCTGCTGGGCAGTGTCTTTCCTTTTGTTTAGTTCACTTATTAGATTGTTTGATTGGTTCTTTCTCTGCCTTCTGGTTGGCTGGATTGGTGGCAGCGGGTGGATAGGCCGTCTGGGCCCACGTGGCCTGCGGGTTGGGGTGCAGGGCAGCTGGGGCTGTGATCGGCGGTCGGCGGGGCTGAGTCCCTGGACGGGGCGGCGCCGACTTGGAGGTCCTGTCCGTCGGAGGAGGATGTGGATCGCGGCGAAAAGGAGCGCCGGATGGGGGAGCCGAGAATTTAAAGGTCCTTTACCTTTTTTCTTTTCCTCAGTTCCGATTGGCTCTTTCTCTGCCTTCTGGTTGGCTGGATTGGTGGCAGCGGGTGGATAGGCCGTCTGGGCCCACGTGGCCTGCAGGTAGGGGTGCAGGGCAGCTGGGGCTGTGATCGGCGGTCGGCGGGGCTGAGTCCCTGGACGGGGCGGCGCCGACTTGGAGGTCCTGTCCGTCTGAGGAGGACGTGGATCGCGGCGAAAAGGAGCGCCGGATGGGGGAGCCGAGAATTTAAAGGTCCTTTACCTTTTTTCTTTTCCTCAGTTCTGATTGGCTCTTTCTCTGCCTTCTGGTTGGCTGGATTGGTGGCAGCGGGTGGATAGGCCGTCTGGGCCCACGTGGCCTGCAGGTAGGGGTGCAGGGCAGCTGGGGCTGTGATCGGCGGTCGGCGGGGCTGAGTCCCTGGACGGGGCGGCGCCGACTTGGAGGTCCTGTCCATCTGAGGAGGACGTGGATCGCGGCGAAAAGGAGCGCCGGATGGGGGAGCCGAGAATTTAAAGGTCCTTTACCTTTTTTCTTTTCCTCAGTTCCGATTGGCTCTTTCTCTGCCTTCTGGTTGGCTGGATTGGTGGCAGCGGGTGGATAGGCCGTCTGGGCCCACGTGGCCTGCAGGTAGGGGTGCAGGGCAGCTGGGGCTGTGATCGGCGGTCGGCGGGGCTGAGTCCCTGGACGGGGCGGCGCCGACTTGGAGGTCCTGTCCGTCTGAGGAGGACGTGGATCGCGGTGAAAAGGAGCGCCGGATGGGGGAGCCGAGAATTTAAAGGTCCTTTACCTTTTTTCTTTTCCTCAGTTCTGATTGGCTCTTTCTCTGCCTTCTGGTTGGCTGGATTGGTGGCAGCGGGTGGATAGGCCGTCTGGGCCCACGTGGCCTGCAGGTAGGGGTGCAGGGCAGCTGGGGCTGTGATCGGCGGTCGGCGGGGCTGAGTCCCTGGACGGGGCGGCGCCGACTTGGAGGTCCTGTCCATCTGAGGAGGACGTGGATCGCGGCGAAAAGGAGCGCCGGATGGGGGAGCCGAGAATTTAAAGGTCCTTTACCTTTTTTCTTTTCCTCAGTTCCGATTGGCTCTTTCTCTGCCTTCTGGTTGGCTGGATTGGTGGCAGCGGGTGGATAGGCCGTCTGGGCCCACGTGGCCTGTGGGTTGGGGTGCAGGGCAGCTGGGGCTGTGATCGGCGGTCGGCGGGGCTGAGTCCCTGGACGGGGCGGCGCCGACTTGGAGGTCCTGTCCGTCGGAGGAGGACATGGATCGCGGCGAAAAGGAGCGCCGGATGGGGGAGCCGAGAATTTAAAGGTCCTTTACCTTTTTTCTTTTCCTCAGTTCCGATTGGCTCTTTCTCTGCCTTCTGGTTGGCTGGATTGGTGGCAGCGGGTGGATAGGCCGTCTGGGCCCACGTGGCCTGCGGGTTGGGGTGCAGGGCAGCTGGGGCTGTGATCGGCGGTCGGCGGGGCTGAGTCCCTGGACGGGGCGGCGCCGACTTGGAGGTCCTGTCCGTCTGAGGAGGACGTGGATCGCCTGAATGATGGCAGATAAATCGCCTGAATGATGGCAGATAAAGACCAAAATAGCCCATCCAGTCAATCCAGTTAAAATTCATCCACTTTTGGTAGATGCACATATAAGTTCCCAGATGCAACACAATACCAACTCCCTCCTTGCCTAGTCTTTCACATCTGAATTGTCTTCTCAATTCTGTCCCATATATGACTTATCTCTGACTTTATCTTCTGCAGTGACTGGCACAGTGTCAGCTGTAGTGGTAGTCTTAATTTGAGACTATATACTGTAACCCTCTCATAGAGATTACATATGTTCTCGTGTCACTAGGCATCTAGTACCACAATCCACAGCTAAGCATAGTGTCTGTGACTCTAAAAGCATGCTTTGCTTTCTGCTCCAAATGAAATAGTTTATCTAACCTTTGTGTTCATTCAAAATTTTCAAGCAGAGCAGGAGGATCTGTTGCTGAAGTGCCAGCTGGATGCATGGCTGGGGTTTAAATCACCAGCTAGTGTAGATGTCATCTGCTGGCACCACAGCTGTTTCCCACTATGGCATCCTTATCATTCAGTGTGTGCTGCTTGTGCGCGCCTAAGGAGACCCAAGAAGAAGGCAAGATGGCAGCTTCCTTGTTACAGTGTGAGCAAAGGCATCTGGGGTGTGGCTGGTCGCAGGCCCAACCCATGGTGTGGGAAATACGCGCTTGCCAGCAAGCCATTTCATCAGGTTTAAACACTAACTTCCCTTCTCCCTGACCTTTGCCTGAATAAAAGCATCACTTGTGCTTAAGTCTCTGCCTGGGAAAGGATACCTGTTGGCCCTGAATTCCTGGGGGAGGGGCTGGGTGTTCCCTAGTCAGAGGCAGGACAAAGTCAGGAGGTATAGATTTCAGCAGCCAATGAAATGATCCGTGCACACCCCCTGAGCCAAAGCCAATAGTGTAAGGACTCGTCTGTTGCTATGGGAAAGTAGCCAATCATGTAATGACACATCATCTGCCTTTGTATGAATGTACAATAAAAGAGAGTGCTACACTGTGCTCAAGTCCTTTTGACCTGCCTGCCATGAGAGCTGCCTCAAGTGTGTTCTTTGCCTCCATACTCTATACCCATGGCTGGCCAAACATTACAGCAAGATGGTCTCTCAGAACCCAACACTAAAAGGAGAAAAGGGGAATGGGATTCAGTCAGCAAGCAATGAGGGCCCCAACTTGTACAGTCTGGGGAACTGATAAGCATGGGGGGTAACTTGTGGTGTGACTGTTACTACTCTTAACCAATAAGCCTTGATGCTTTTGATGCAACTCCATCATTGTTCTCTGCTTCAATGGCAGGGAGAAAAGGGGAATTGGATTCAGACAGCAACCAACGGTCTGGGAACAGATAAGCATGGGGGTAACCTGCACGCAGCAGCAGTTACTACCCTTAAAAGAAAGCAGCATCACTATCTGCTTCCACAGCAGGGGGTGGGTGGGCAGGAATGAAGACTTGGATTCAGATGACCACCAACACGGGCCCTGACTTTTATGGTCTGGGGTACTGATACACAGACATAAGTGAAAAAGCACAGACGTGCTTCTAAGGCCAAGTCCATAAGCAAAACATAAGAACATGCCATACTGGGTCACACCAAGGGTCCATCAAGCCCAGCATCCTGTTTCCAACAGTGGCCAATCCAGGCCATAAGAACCTGGCAAGTACCCAAAAACTAAGTCTATTTCATGTAACCATTGCTAGTAATAGTGGTGGTTATTATCTAAGTCATCTTAATTAATAGCAGGTAATGGACTTCTCCTCCAAGAACTTATCCAATCCTTTTTTAAACACAGCTATACTAACTGCACTAACCACATCCTCTGGCCACAAATTCCAGAGTTTAATTGTGCGTTGAGTAAAAAAGAACTTTCTTCGATCAGCACTGTCTGAATTTTCAAGAAGGCTAATCACCCAGTAAAAAAGTTGCTAGAAGTAAATTTTTTAATGATTATAAGGTTTGGGAATAACTACACAGAGTGGCAGTTGCTATCCTTAAGAAAAACTTGGTGGTAACCTGCAAGGTGCGGCATATACTACTATAAGAAGCTTGCTGGGCAGACTGACTGGACCATTTGGTCCTTTTCTACTGTCATTACCGTGTTACTATGTAAATCATGGGATAAAGGTGAAAGTGAGGTTACACAGGTTAAGCCATTCCTGGCTTCAGAATCAGGCATGTCCCGGGGTTCTTGGCAGATCCCTCTGAAAGCCAATTATTCCTGACAGATATATGTATGGAAGCTTTTACCAGACTGTTTATAAATACTGAAAAGGTCAATAGGCAGATTAGACATTATGTTTATATTGGGTAATGATGAAAGACAACAGAACATCAATCAGAACAACAAAAAAGGGAAACTGAAATTGATTTTAAGAAATAACTATTTTAGGGAAGTATGCATCATCACTAGGCATTTTAACAGAATCCTGGATCATTCCCTGTGCATACACACAGACAGATTTGAGAATAAAATATGTCACCAATTATGATCCAAGCAATAGAAAACCAGAAGGTTAAACCTCACACACATACACACAAGTCTTAGCCAAAAACTGTAAGTGCTTATCCAAACTTTAGTTCCAAGTGTGTAGCTAACATATGGAAGGGATCTTTGTGCTGGAACAAGCTGAGTCAGTCAATCAGATTGCATAACATGGCTCAGGAAAGAAAGGGAGTTGGTGACAGCAGGGATTACAACAGGGCCGGATTTAAGATTCTGGTGCCCATACGCAGAATACAGGGGGTGGAGAACATCTGAAATGAAAGATCAGCGGGGCAGTGTCAATTTTTGGGTGCCTTCAGCATTTGGGGCCCTAGGCATTTGTCTATGTTGCCTGTTTGTAAATCCTGCCCTGGGTTACAGCTCTGATTGATTCAAAGAAAGTCCTGGAACAGGAGTTCCTCTACCATTTGACTCTTTGTGTGGCCTCGAAGCAAATTGCTTTATTTCACTGTGCCTCTGGGACACAGTTAGAAATAAGGAAAGACAAAGAGACAGTTGCATGAACACTGAGATGAACAACCCACGGCACCATGAAAGGGGCAGCAGAGCATCAGGAGCAGCAGCATGTACTGCAACATTGTTTGTTTGGTTGTACCTTTAAAAAAGTCTCACAACCGCCAACAGAGCTCCAAAAATGATCGTTAATGCACCTCTCAACAAACACATTCTTGTGTGGAAAAAAAGTAAATTAAATACAAAGGGTAATATTCACTGGTCGGATTGCAAAATTAATCAGATAAACTTATCCAGCTAACTTCGGAGGGCTATGCAGCAGGGTATCTGAGAAGTTAGAAGGTAACTTTAAAACGAGTGTGCGGGTGCCCATACATATACATATGGGTGTGCAAGTGCATTTATGCTGGAATTTTAAATCATGCACGCAGTTGCATGCATATGATTTAAAATACATCTTCTAATTTTAAGCAGTTACTTGAACAAACATATTTCGCTTATCTTCCTTAGGACTTTGTCAACTTTAACACTCGCAGGTAAGTGGATTTTAAAACATGCTTGTGTGAAGGTCATTCCCTGTTTTACTAATTAGTCCACCAGTTTGCCCAGTCCATCTCCCCTCTGACTCTTCAGCCTGCACTCTCTCCTTTTGATCCAGACCCCTCACCTAGTCGATTAAGGCCTAAACCGAGATTTCTGCAGACTTGCACCTCATCAAGAGCAGAAACAAATATGTGCGGTTAACAGGCCACTGCGTACTGTGGCCGCTGGATTTAAAATACGGATTTACCCACATAAAGTTTGGCATGCCCTTCCAAGCACACATATATTGCATAATTTGTGGCTTTAAAATAAGTGTTACTCATGCTTGGCCCATATACTCACATATATGGGCGTTTTAACGCAAGCAATGCTTTTAAAATTCACCCCTTATTGAATATAGGCAATTATCTTAAACATAGCAGGATAAATTTATCCAGCTAATTTTAGGTCTTAAGTGCAACCAGAGTTAGCGGACTAGGTTATCCAGCTAACTCTGAATATTGGAGTTAGCTGGCTGACTTAACTCCTCCCAGAAATGCCCCTGGAACACCCCTCCATTATCTGGCTAAAGTTTAGCACAAAATATTCAAAAGTCGGCATATAGCCAGATAACTTGTGAGTTATCCAGCTAAATGCCTCTTAATATGGACTTCACAACTTTATCTCCAGTCTCTAAGTGTAGGAAGGAAACCTGACATGAAAATGTGGTTTTATCCCATGATGGTCACTGGAAGGTTGGGAATGTAGCCTAAAATGGGAGGTATTCTCCATGGACAGCTAATTAATGGACAAGACTAATATCAAGTACTTTAAGGAAATTTGAAAAAGATCTTTGTAAAAAGTAGGAGCAGAGGCAGAAACACCCAAAGCACCAAGAGAGGTGAAAGCAGCAGAAGCACTATCAACACTGAATGACAGCAATTGCAGAGCAAGGCATCAAAAACAATGGCATTAGCACCCCAAAACAGTGAGTGAAGGGTAATGGAGGAAGAAGGGTGGCATCAAACCCAAAGGCGCAGAGTGGCAAAAAGAGCCCAAGGGGCCGTGAGAAGCACAGCAAGTACGTAAAGCATAGGATCAACTTGGTAATGGTATCGGCATCATTGTCATTACCTTCACTATTCTGTTAGGTTGAGCCAAGGTGCACTGTAGGCACTCAGAGACTTGAATCTGAATGGATGTATTTGTGTTCACACATATACTAGATGAGACCAATAGTTAGTATGAATCCAAGTCACAGAGGGCAGGAAACCTTTAGAGGTAAATGAGTAAGGTAGGTACACCTGGAGGATTCAAACCAATGGTAATGTTGGTAGGATTGAGATAACCAATCCTGGCACTGAGTAACCAATCCTGGCACTGAGTAAAAACCAAAGCAATAGAAGTGGAGGCAAAAACACTGCAAAGAACCAAAAGAAGGAGAAAGTTTTAAGATCACTGACATTAAAAGCACAAAGCATAGATACAGAGCAAGTCAGCAAGAAAAGTGGCTGACTTGTCTAGTGCTGTCCTTGTCTGTCTAGTCTGTTCTGCCCTGCCCAGTCCAGTTCCTAGTATCCATTGCCTTGTCTTGCCTCAGTCTATATCTAGTCCCAGCCCCTGCTCATTATCCTGCTCAGGCTATATCTATTAGGGATGTGCAAAGCCCGAACCTTCTGGTTCGGGCTTTGTTTTCGTCCCGCTGCAGGAAATCTCATATTTCCCGCGGTTCGGGCCTTTGTAATTCGGGGGAACCCAAATTTCAGGTTAGTGTGCACTAATGGGAGTTAGCGCGCACTAACTCCCATTAGTACGCACTAACCCGAAACTGAATTTTTCACAAAATTTCAGGATAAATTAGTTCGGGTTTCTGGGTCCCTGAACCAGGACGAATTAGGCAATTTCGTTGAAATTGCCTAATTCGTCCTGAACGACAGCACATCCCTAATGTCTGTATCCAGTTCAAGTCTCCAAGCTAAGTCTGCATCCTGTCACCAGTCTGTGGCTGTATCCAGTCCTAGCCCGTGCCCAATATCAAGCCTGTGTCTGTCCAGTCTATCCAGCCTGCTCCAGTATTCAGTCCTCAGCTTCCAGCCTGTCTCTGCTGCAACATCCAGCCTGTGCCTGACCTCAGTTCCTGCCTTGTCCTGCCTCATCCAGCCTGTCCTGCCTTCACCTGCCATCAAAACCAAGCCCTACCTGCACCCAGAACCCAAGGGCTCAACCTGCAGGGGAGGAGGCTGGTTAAGCAGAAGATAAACCCCAGTCCAGCCTTCCCTGCTCCTGAAGGCGTGTTCCCCAACCCCAGCCAGCATGACAGGCGTTGTCCTTCTTCACAAAAGTGATAGCAAAGAAGAGGCTGGAACTGCAGGCCAGTTAGCCTTACCTCAGTGGTGGAAACATTAATGGAGACTTTGCTGAAGGAAGGGATAGTGAACTATCTACAATCCAGTGGATTGCAGGGTCCAAGACAACATGTTTTACCAGAGGAGGATTGTGACAAAAAATCTGATTATTTTTTTTTGATTGGATGATGAGAGAACTAGATCAAGGAAGACCACCCAATGTGGATTACCTGGAATTCAGTAAAGCTTTTGGTATGTTCCCACATAGGAAGCTCATACAATAAAATGAGTAGCCTCTGAGTGAGTCCCAAGGTAGTGAAATGGATTACAAATTGGTTGACTGACAGGTGACAGCAAGTAGTGGAAAATGGAACCTACTCTGGAGAGAGAATGGTGATAAGTGGAATGCCTCAAAGATTGGTTTTGGGACAGATCAATATCTTTGTGAGCCATACTGCAGAGGGGTTAGAAGGTAAAGTTTGTCTTTTTGCAGATGATACTAAGATCTGTAACAGAGTGGACACACCTGATGGAATAGAGAGAATGAGAAGGGATTTTAGAAAACCCAGGGAGTGGTTGAAATTTTGGTAGCTTGGATTCCATGCCAAGAAGTGCAGAGTCATGCATTTGGGGTAGTGTAATGCAAGGAGCTGTACGTGATTGGATGCAAAAAACAGATGTGCATAGACTAGGAAAGAGTACTTGCATTGATCGTGTCTGACAATCTGCAGGAAGCAAAGAAATGTGACAAGGCAGTGGCAAAGGTCAAAGGGATGCTGGGCTGCACAGAGAGAGGAATAACCAGTAGGGAAAAGAAGGTGGTAAATCCCCTGTACAGGTCTTTGGTGACCCTTACCTGGAGTACTGTTTTCACTTCTGGAGACTGAATCTCAAAAAGGATGAAGACAGGACAGAATGGATCCAGAGAAAGGTAAATACGTCTCTGTAAACTGAGGGGTCTATATTCAAAAGTTGTCCGTTTATCTAAGTTTGCCAGGTAGGCAAACTTAGATAAACGGACTAACTTAGATGGGATATTCAGCAGTTTGGCTATGTTGCTGAGTATCCCCGGACAAATCGCTGCTTAGATGGATGTAACTTAGGCGGATAAGTTATCCGTCTAAGGCTGAAGATCGCTACTTAGCCAGATAACTTATCCATAAGTGGCACCGCCCCGATCTGACCATTGTCCACCCACAAACTAACCGGCTAAAAGATAGCCAGATGAGTCACTTATCCGGCTATATAGCAGCCGTCGAATATAATCAGATATTCAGCGTCAGCTACATAGCCAGATAAATCCTACTTATCTGGCTACCTGTCTGCTTTTTGTAGGGATGTACTGTATTCATTGTTTTTGAGATTTTATTGTTTATTATATTACATTTTTCTATGTATGTATTCTTATGAATGTATTTAGGCTGTACTCTGCCAAGGACAGATTAAATAAATAAATAAAATAAAGAAACAAAATGGGGCGGGGTCTGCACCGGAAAACTAATGAAAGGAGACTGGGGGACCTAAATATGCACAGCCTGGGGGAAAGGAGGGACAGGGGAAAAATGATACAGATTGTCAAATACCTGAAAGGAATCTATTACGCACAAAAGCAAACTTTTTCCAGTGGAAAGAAAGCTGTAGAACTAGGGGTCATGACATGGAACTCCAAGGGTGTAGACTCAAGAACATCATCAGGAAATATTTTGTCATGGAAAGGGATGCATGGAACGCTCTCCCAGAAGAAATCATGAAGACAAGAATAATAATGGAATTCAAAAGGTCATGGAAATGAAGAAACAGGGTAATCTGTGTTCATTTTAAGGGATAACCTGCACAGACAGATTGGATGGCCCATTGGGCCTTTACCTGCCATCATATGCTATGTTCTATCAGACAGTGGCTGACAACAGGGACATCCTTGGTGGTGGAGGCGGATCAGAAGAGTGACTCTTCCAATCTCTCTATGTGTAAATGCTTTTTTTCCTCTCATTTCTAATGGGCCCGTACACTAGTTGTTTAATTTTATTTGAATGCTTTGGTCCTCTTACTTCATAATGTATGTAAAATGTTAATACTTACTAAGGTTTGCACTGTGTGTGTGTGTGTGTGTATATATATATATATTCCATCATACATGCCAAGGATGACTGCTTTATTATTATTAATAAAAATATTAAAAATAATTAAGTGTTGTTGCAGAATGAGGGTATGAATGATCTGAAACAGTAATAATCCCCATCCACCAATACAGAACATCTCTGAATGAAACCAAACAATAGCTGAGATAGCATATCAATCCTGCCACCATTTGACCTTGACATCCTGGGCACCATGAGCCTAATGAAGATTGGTGCACCCCTCTCTTTTGCTTTGCTAACACCCCTTCAATCACTGTAATTATTAATTTACAAGAGCAAACAGATTAAGAGATATGCTGAAGTTCACAGTAGGTGAGGGTGGTGGGACTGCAACACAGGTCTCTAGTTATTACTGATTTGCCCTTAAAGCACCAGACTGCACTATCAACTCTCCTCTTTAAAAAGCAGTAATAATTCCAAGCTGTTCTCTCTAGAGCATGTTCTCACCTATCCCTTGTCCCTGAGCCAGTGTTCTGCCTCTCCCCAGTCCAGTCTGTGTGTGTTTTCATTAAGTTCTGGTATCTATGACGCCTTGCGCACGCAGCTTGCACATGCCATACCAGGAAAACATGAGCCATTCCCTCCCTGGTACCTAATGTTCAGCCCCTCCCCTGCCCCGAGCTCAGACAGACAGAAGGACAGATTCTGAGCAACTCGTACAGGTGCAGATTGTGTTCATGATCTGCAGCAGCCCGCAGAAAAAGTGTATGCCGTGCCCGGAGATAAATGCATCAAATCATGTGACATCTGGATCCATTTTCTACTAAAGAGCTCCAGATTGTGAAAGAAATGAAGCCACAAAGGGAAAACTAATAGCCCCCTTTCAAGAGGCATTCCATTTCTGGGGGAGGAGGAGGGTATAGCTGGTCTACAGCCCCCAGGGGCTTCAAAGGACTGCTCCAGACTGCTGGAGAGAAGGTAGCTGCCTACTGCTCTGAAAGAGAGAGAGAGAGTGCGAGAGAGCTATAACAGCAAAATATGTTGTTTCCTGCCACCAGCCGAGAAATGCAATCTGACCAGAAAAACTAGTGAGCATCAGCAGAATCCTGGAATTGTCCTTGATATTGTCCTTTACTTTGTAAGTTTATTTTACTGGTATTATTTGTATTAATGGCAGGATTTGGAAAATCCATTCACCACTCACATGAGGAATGAGAGCATTTTGTCAGCTGGCTGGCAGGGAGTAGCAGGTTGCGATGCCTCTGCATGGATCAAGGCTTGGGAAGAGGAAACAGCAGCAACATCTTTGGCACTCAGGGCCCCGGAATGCGTTTTCAGCACCTTGGCCCTGATCAGGGTCCAGGGGGAGGGACAAGAGCCTTCTGTAGCCCCGTCTGGAACTGAGAGGAGACTGAAACAGCTGAGGCAGGTGGGGAGAGAGAGATGATGGTGAGAGAAAGGCAAGACAGGGAAAAGGCTGCTGAATAACTGGAGAACAAGAGACAGGACTGCACCTGGTGTGAGTAGGAGGCATCTTTGGCTCTCATTCAGGTCTGGGGGGGGGGGGGGCGTAAGATGATTGATGGATGGTGGGGAGAGAAAGCTGAAGCGGGAGAAGGGAAGAATGAGAGAAACGGGGAGGGAGAGAGGAAAGGGAAAGAGACGTGTGTGGTGTATGGGGGGAGGGGGGATCTGGAGGAGAAGGAGGAGAAGGAGGAGAGAGAGTACTGCACCTGAGTGGGGCATAGCGCCATGGGAGGAGGGAAGATTGTGGCATGGAGAAGAAGTCTGAGATCGATCAGGGAAGACACTCATTGACAATGCCCTTTTGCCAGACCCCCATTCCCCTCCAACAGAAATTATTGGGGGGGAGCAGGAGGTGAGAGCACATAGCGAGTGCGTTTTGTCCCTGTCAACATTGGCAAGTAAGCCCTGGATGAATTTTAGAATCCTTGATTATATAATTGTTTTTGCTCTTCTGTTTTTAAATCATTTTGGGAACAATTTACAAAGAAATCTAGCCAGCTAAGGACTTAACTGGCTATATCCATAGGGATGGAAATTGCTCTAATCAGATTAGCTAAATCAGGGGTGATCAAAATAGTCTTCAAGCCACACATCCCCCAGCTAGTCGGGTTTTCAAGATATCCCTAATGAATACGCATGAGAAATATTTGCATACACAGGAGATAGTGCATGCAAATGTTTTAATTTAATGCATATTCATTTGAGATATCCTGAAAACCTGACTGGTTGAGGGGGCCCCAAGGACCAGTTTGAATACTCCAAGCTAAATATAGCCACCTAATTTCACTGGACAGCTGTATCTACTCACTCAAAAAAACGGAAGTGGCTGACTCCGGTCCTCAAGAGCCACAAACAGGCCTGGTTTTCAGGATATCCGCCATGAATATGGATGAGATAGATTAGTACACGATGGAGGCAGTGCATGCATTTGCAGGGTAGGTAGGGCCCATGGGACTCCAATGGGACTTGCCCTGCCCTGCGCAATGCAAAACATGAGAAGTCTGCAGAACGCCCTCTCTTTAGAACGTAGGTGGCAGACTCCCACGTCGCTTAGAAGGACTATTGAACACGTACAGCATATTCAAGGTAGATATTCTGAAAACCAGACTTGCTTGTGGCTTCTGAGCACCAAAGGTGGCCACCTCAGGAGTTTATATTAAATTTACAGATATGCTATACGTGTTCAATAGTCCTTCTAAGCGACGTGGGAGTCTGCCACCTACGTTCTAAAGAGAGGGCGTTCTGCAGACTTCTCATGTTTTGCATTGCGCAGGGCAGGCAAGTCCCACTGGAGTCCCATGGGCCCTACCTACCCTGCAAATGCAAACCGCATGCCTTGAGATTAAAATGTGGGCAGTGAAGGAATATAATTCAAGGTCTACATTCAGACACAGTCTGGAAAGCAAAGTTAGCCAGATAAACTTATCCAGCTAACTTGGAAAGGTATAACTTCTGAGTTAGCAGGTTAAATGCTTTTGAACATGGACCTCTTCATGTGTAGTTTTTCCCCAATAACGCCAGCTGCAGAAGAAGCAGGGACAGCATTCATCATGGGTGCTTTGCTCCTGCATACTCATGTAGCTTGTTTTTGAAAATCTGCAAGTTACTGGGGTACAAAAGTACTTGTGTTTGCAACTGTGTGGCTTAGTGAAAACTGATTGCTTTGGAAACACATGTACAAAACGTTTCCTGAACTTGAAAGAAAGAGAGAGAGGTATAGGTAATGCCTTGTTACTGAGAGAGGGAGAGAGCTTTTTACTGCTGGGGGGTGGAGGGAAAAGAGAGAGCAGGGAACCCTTTACTGTTGGAGAGTGTAAGGAGTAACTATTTGCTGCGAGACAGATAGATAGAAAGGGGCTGGAAGAATTCCTTATTGCTGGGGGCAAGGTGCATAAGGTAATGACGAATCTGTTTTCTGATATGAGCTGCTGAAAAAGATCCTCCTTGGTGCAGAATCAGACAGACAGGTCTGAGCTCGAAGCAGGCAAAGAGAAAACAAGTTATAAAACCAATTTTACTTTCATGTAGTGACATTTGTTTTCAGAGGAGGAAACACAACACACTCCAGAGGGGCACTATTGGCTGAAACTCCTAATCTGTACCAAATGGGGAGTCGTGTCAAGAAACATTTGTCATCGTTAATAATTTTTCTTGATGTAGCCCCAGAGGGACAGGAAGTCCATCATCTCTTTGTTAATTTGCTGGCCTATCATCCTTACTTTTTCCAGGGTTTCAATATTTTTTTGTTGTGTTGGGGCTCTTCTACGGTTATTTCCTTGTTTCCTTGCTAGCACATGGAAGAATTTGAGACCAGCAGCTTGTCATAGAGCTCTACATAATACCCAGGTCTATTTCCTATTTACTTCAAGCATCAGTGAAGCATTCACTACAGACTTTCCATGTCTGCTGCCACAGCCTGGTGGCCTCACATTCATTCCTTGCTGTACATTAAACCCATCTGCCAGTGATCTGCCAGTCCCCTCTGGAAGTGCTATAGATACGCTGCATGCTAAGTGCAGCTCCAACCAGCTTTGCATGAGTGCCTAGGTACAAATTATTGATAGCAGTAATGGACAAAAGACCAAACCTGATGGTACCCCAGGGCTTACACCACACACTAATTTGTGCACCTGATCTTTTCCCCTTGTCACCAGGTCCCATGTCTCCTATCCCATTCTCTTGTCTTGTACATGACACTGAATCAGATGCCTCATTGCGACCTCCTTCCCCATACAGTAAATGCAGCTTTAACTACTTTTTTAAATTGGTTATCAGGGCTTCCCAAACCCGTCCACAAGCACGTTTTCAGGAAGTACACAGTGAATATACATGAGATGAAGCTCACCAATCTGCTACATTTTTGAAGGCGTAAATGAACCTGTGGATAAAGGTAAGCCAGTTGATATGGTGTATCTGGATTTTCAGAAAGCGTTTGACAAACTACCACATAAGAGACTCTTGAGAAAATTAAAAAGTCATGGGTTAGGAGGTGTGGACAGTATTAAAAAAATTATAATTTAAAGTTTACCTGGTGGGTAGAAGAAGGCACCCATGGCCTCTGGTGGGTGCCTCCTGGCACAGTCGCAGTCAGGAGAGGTGAAGCCAGCAGCCGCAGGAGCATTTTCTTTGGCTCCCGCAGGACAGAGAGAGCTGGAAGCCATGGCAAGGCTTTCCCTCTGCCTCCCACAGTCTCTCCATTTCCTCAGGAAGCGGGGATGATGGCCTAGAGGGGTGCAGACATTGCTACCGCAGAAGATGGAAGAGTTTCCTGCCGCTCCTGCTGCTACTCAGATGCAGAGCAGGGCAACTCGGGGAGATAGCAGAAGAAAGTGGCAAGGAGCCCTGGGAATGCTCCCACCACTGGAAACAGGATGTGACCAGGTCTGCAGGTCCAGCAGTGATGTCATTACTTGGCAACCCTCTTAAAGGGGCCAGGTCACATCGGCGATGAAGGGGCAGGAGATAAGGGGGAAAAAAATCAATAAAATAAATATAAGAAACAAACAAAAATTTAAATTAAAGATGGGGAGGATGGCAATAAGTGGAAGAAGGCATTCAGCATGCCCCCTATGATGAAAATCAGGACCACCATTGCTCTGAGAGTCCCAGGAAGGCAACAGGCACTAAGATGATGTGAACAGCAGCAAAGGGTCATAGGAGAGCCCTGCTGCTGCTAGAGTGTGTAAAGGAGAAAAGTAAGACCCGGGAGGCAAGCCAAGGCAGCCCGGGGAAAAATATTTAAAATAAAGATTGATTGATTTAAAATCTTTTTTATTCCGTTGTTCAGTTATATACCATCACAACGGTTTACATATAGGCACGTATAGAAATGTAAAAAATTGTATTGGGTAATACTTCTATCAGAGTGCCAGTAAAGGTCTGGTTACATAGTTTCAAAAGTAAAAGTATCTAGATGAATATCATGAATCTTGGCCCAGGTTGAGTGACGGGGTGATCCAGGTTTTGAAGAGTTACAGTCCGGGTTTTCCTGTGGATATGTATTTCCTGAGCAACCCAACAGCACGAGACTTAGACACTAAAGAAGTGAGGTCTCACGGTTTTACCTGCTGTGCAGTCTCCCCGTGCCAAGGTTCACCCTGCTGCACAACTCCCGCTCCCAGATGCATAAGTCACTACTTTCCTGGTCGCCTGATCCCCAAGCTTCAGCCCTATTTAACCCAACCTGTTCAATGTATCACCTTGACTGCCTTGCTTTGTAGTCTATATGGGCCTTCTGCCTTGCCTTGTGGCCTCTCTTTGCCTCTTGCCTTGCTCTGTGGCCTCCCAGGCCTCCTTGCCTTGTTCTGTGGCCACCTAGGTCTCTCTACCTTACTTTACAGCCTCTGGGCCGGCTAAGTTCTCCTAGCCAGCATTGTGTCCGTTTGGGCTTCCATGTTTATTGTTGCCTGTCTAGTCCAGTCCTTGTCTGTTTAGTCCTTGTCTAAGTCCTGTCTTTGTCCAGTCCTTGTTCTGTCTTGCACCACCCTGTCCAGTTCCTTGTCTGTTTCCCAGTCCTTGACTTTGACCATGATTCAGCTGTCTGTATCTAGCCCCTGATCTCAGTACCTGGTTCCAGTCCCCAGCCTGTGCTCTGTATCCAGTCCAAGTCTGTGCCCTGTGCTCAGCTCCCAGTCTATCGGGCCGATACAGTACAGTGTGCTCCGATGGAGCGCACTGTTAACCCGCCATTGGACGCACGTTTTCGATGCGCTAGCACTACCCCTTATTCAGTAAGGGGCCGAAAACGCGCATCCAATCCCCCGAACCTAATAGCGCCCTCAACATGTGATGGCCCTATTAGGTATTCCCGCGTGATTCAGAAAACAAAATGTGCAGCCAAGCCGCACATTTTGCTTTCAGAAATTAGCGCCTATCCAAAGGTAGGCTCTAATTTCTTCGGGCACCGGGAAAGTGCACAGAAAAGCAGTAAAAACTGCTTTTCTGTGCACCCTCCAACTTAATATCTTGGCGATATTAAGTCGGAGGTCCCGAAGGGTAAAAAAAGTTTAAAAATAAATAAATAATATTTGAAGTCGGCCCGCGGCTGTCGGGTCGAAAACCAGACACTCAATTTTGCCGGCGTCCGGTTTCCGAACCCGTGGCTGTCAGAGGGCTCGAGAACCGACACCGGCAAAATTGAGCATCGGCTGTCAAACCCGCTGACAGCCACCGCTCCGGTTCAAAAGGAGGCGCTAGGGACGCGCTAGTGTCCCTAGCACCTCCTTTTGCCTGTTTTTACCACCGGGCCTCATTTAAATACAGAATCGCATGCACAGGAGAGCGGCCTGTGCGCGCGCCGGGAGAGCGCTCTCGCGGACTTTACTGTATCGGCTCGTATGTTCTGTATCCAGCTTCCAGCCAGTGCCTGATCTCTGCTACCAGCCTGCACCATGATGTTCTGCCAGAGACAAGTCCTACTGGCCCCCAGAATCCAAGGGCTCAATCTGCAGGGGAGAGGGTTGGCAGAAGACCAGCTTTAGTCCTCCCCAGTGGTTCCATACTGCTTCTGTGGGGTGCTCCCTAACTCCAGCCTGCCAGACCATGACCCTGGGGATCTTCTTTGACACGGCTACTTTGAAAAATGCATAGAGATTAAATAGAGATGGCTGTCACTTGTGTGAGGTACTAAAATGTTGAGAGGTGCAGGAATAAGGTATATGACAGTTTTTAATGATGTCAGTCATTATAAACTTATATCCTGAATTACATCCTAATGATAAATTGTAAGGCTAAAGAGGTCACACAGTTTGCTCAGAAAAATCTGTGAAAAGCCCAGGGGAAGCAAGTTATTATTATAAAATGATCTATCAGGGAAAGTTCTACTCTGTAGTCAAAATGATCATCTTATTGCCCACTAATACCAACAAATTGTTAGTCAAATGGAGGGAACCCTATGAAGAACTTAGGAAAATAGGACCTCTCCACTATGAAACTGGCCAACTCAGGCACAGGAAGAAGAAGAAAACATACCACACAAACTTTCGGAGGTTCTAGAACATTCCGGATGATCTATTCATCACCTTATAAATGGATAGACATGAACTAGGACCATTGACCCAAGACCTGGATAAAGAACGCATAGTAGAAATGGGGGAAGGACTTAAATTGGATCAACAAAGAAAGATGTTTGCTGTAATCCAGAAATTTCCAGTAGTTTTTTTCATCTAAAACCAGATAAACCACCCTAATCACTCATTGAATAAAGATTGCTGCAGGAAATATGTTATGACAGAGGCTTTACAGGCCAGCAGAGAATCTACAGTAGATCAAAAAAAAGGAAGTTCCAGCTATGCTGTGATTAATTGTAATTGAAGAAGTGAGATATGACCAGTCCAGCCCCATGGTATTGATGCCTAAATAGGATGGCATTATCAGGTTCTGTGCTAAATGTAGTAATCTACTGTTTTTTGTCATATGATTCTGTCTGTAGCCCATTGTGGGCAAAAGACAGTAGCTTACTAACATGTAGCACAGGAGACTGGCTAATAATGGTCCCTTGGTCTGACCCAATATGGCATAACTTTTGTTCTTATAAAAGGATACTGGTCTGATGGACCCTTGGTCTGACCCAATATGGCATATCTTACATTCTTATGTTCTGATACAAAGATCTGATAGTGAATTGGAGTTTTGCACCTTTGTTTATTGAAGTTTTGTTGATTGAAGTGCTTACTTAATTGATTTTGCAGCATTATGAAGTTCTGTACAGATTTCAAGAAGATTAACACTATTTCTAAGTTTAATGCTTACCAGATGCCTTAGGGGATGACAAGCTACTGTAATAGTTGGCTCAGGCCAAATACATTTCTATAATAAACCTAATGAAGGGATTCTGGCAAATATCCCTTTCATTTGGATTACTGCAAAAATGGCATTCCTCCCTCCCTCCTACTCCCATCAACCCTTCCCTACTTTCCTGCCTAAGCCAGACCCCCAGCCCACCCCCAAATCCCTTTATGGTCATTGGAATTTTCAAATCTGGTAGGGATTCAGTTCATTTGAAATCAATTATATAAAAAAATGGCCATTTTCTTTTCAGATTCCTTATTTGTTTCAAATCTTTATTTACCTTATCTTTATTAAAAATGTATGAATCACCAATGACTAAGATCCCTAGGTGATTTACAAATAAAACATACATAATGTTAAAAACATTGCATCAGTAAACAAATATCTAGCATAACATACATAAAATACATCACAATAAATAAAAATCTAACACATCATCAACCTAAAAACAAAACAAGAAAAACATTATGAAAACAGATTAAGAATATGTATTTAAAAAACCCTTCTGCTTTAGTGCTATCAATGTACACTTTCCTAAACAAAAATGTTTTTAAAGATGCTTTGATGCTTTAAAGATGCTGGAGCTCATGGGGTAAAGAGTTTCAAAGCTGTCACAGGGAATGCCCTTTCTCTCATCTCGACCATTTGTGCCATTTTTTGGAGATGGAATATTTTTTAGCAATCCTCTCTGAGCAGATCGTAGTGCATGAGAGGGACAGTAGATTTCAATAGTGCGTTAATGCAAGGAAATTAATCTAATCTCAGAAGATTCTGCACCATTAGTGCTGTTTTATATTTGATCCGCCAAAAGACTGGCAGCCAATGAAGATCATATAAAATGGGGGTGATATGCTCTCTGATGGACTTTCCTGCAAATGAATGCACATCCCTACTTTTCAGTACTTCTTTAGAGTCTGATGGTTCCTTTCAAAAAAGTGGAAATAAAGAGGAGTCTGAAAACTACAAGCCAATTAGTCTGATCGTGGTAGTGAGTAAATTAATAGAATTGCTGCTAAAATAGTGGATAGTGCAGTTTCTAGAATTCAATGGATTAAAGGATCTAACAGCATGGATTTAACAGAGCTAATCAATTTCTTTGACTGCATGACCAGAGAATTGATCAGGGAAGGAGTTAGATTAGTGAATGTGGATTGCAGCAACACATTTGACATGGTTCCACATAGACCATATATAAACAAATTGAGCACCCTATGTATGGACCCTAAAGTGACTGACTGGGTTAGAACTAGTTGAGTGGGCAGCAATTAAAGGCAGTGGTTAACAGAATTCATTCTGAGGAAAGAGGTGTTAACAGGGATTGGTTCTCGATCCAGTTCAATTTAAAATTTTTGTAAGTGATATTGCGAAAAGGCTATTAGGAAAGGTTTAATTCTAGCCTGCTTATCACTTG
Source organism: Rhinatrema bivittatum (assembly GCF_901001135.1). NCBI lineage: Eukaryota > Metazoa > Chordata > Amphibia > Gymnophiona > Rhinatrematidae > Rhinatrema > Rhinatrema bivittatum. The sequence goes on along the minus strand of NC_042626.1, from coordinate 61,395,476 downwards.
AATACTCTCCATTTTATGGAGACTGCCGATACTCTGACCTGCTTGCCTGCCATCATCACCAAAGGCCAAGTTATCACCCTTGATAAAGCTCAACACTTCGGCAGGGAGATTTGAGCATCAGTTCATTTTAATGCTATGCTGGTGGGGCTCCCACCTACTGCCAGCAAGGAGATACCCCGTTCATCAGCACACTGGGGGTTCCCACCCCCACCAGCAAGGAGAGACCCCATTTACTGGTGGGGTTACCAACCCCCTGTCAGCGAGGAGAGACCCTATTCATCGGTGCTGGCAGGGTTCCCATCCCCTGCCAGAGAGGAGAGGCCCTACAGTACTGGGGAAGGGACAGAGATGGAGGAGAGGGAAGGGACAGAGAGAAAAAGAAGGGAAAGTGGTGAAGATGGTGAGTGAGTGAAATGGAAGGGACATGAATGAGTAGGAAGGAGAGGGTGAATGACTGAGAGGGAGGTGGAAGATGTCAGGAAGGGAATGAATGAGTGAGTGGGTGGGTAGGTGGAAGAGAGAAGCTAGTGACTGAGTGTGATGGGGGTGAGAATGAGAAACAGAAGAGGGTGAATGGGAGTGAGGAGGTGAGTGACTGAGAGGGAAGGGTAATGAAGCAAGGATAAGGATGAGTGGAAGTGAAAGAGTAAATGACAGAGGGAAGGTAAGGGAACTGAGTGGGAGGGTGAGTGACAGAAGGTAGGAAAGAGGGGAAGGAGGGTGAATGACTGAAGGTAATTGAGCGGGAAGGGAAAAGGGAGGGAGGAAGTAGAAGAGGGGAGTGAAGGTAAATGGGTGCATGAGTGTGTGTGTGAAGAATAAACTTGTGTGTATATAAGAGAGAAAGGAGGAAGTTTGTGTGCATTCTCCTCTCCTTCACCCTACTAATCCAAGTCTACAATCTCAGGGTGACTGGAAATGAAATGTTTCCAGGTATGGAGAGCGGGGAAAATGTTTTTTATCCTTTTTAGTTTATTTATTTTATGGCCTGCATTTGTGACTGAGGTGAGGTAAGTCTGCTAGCTGGGCAAATGTCTTTTACCTGTTGGGTTGGAGGTTTTTCTGATTTTGGTAGAGGCTGGAGATCCATGATTGAAGGGGCTCCTTGAGTGATAAAAATAATGGATCCTAAGCCTGCTGGATACTGAAATACCTGCAGCAAGTGTTGGAGGTTTGATTGCTTTGTCGAGGACCCACCGTTCCCCACCCTGCCACGTCCGCCACGCCATGCCACATCTCACCCTTCGGCTCTAGTTGCACTCGATAACTTGTAATGTGGCCCCAGCACAAAAAAGTTTGTCCACCCCTGCCATAGTGGGCCATGAATTACAGACAAAACAAGAGGTGACATCATTAGGGTCAGGTTGGATCCCCAGTTATCACTGGAAAAATAAATTTCTGCTGTAGCAAAAAAGGCCTTTTTGAATTTAAAATTGGTGAGGCAGGTAAAACCATTTTTAGAAATGGATGCTTTGAAAAAAGTTACTTATGCTTTAGTTATGTCTAACCTTGACCACTGTAATGACTATATTTAGGTCTCCTGCAAAAGTTGCAAATTTAATTTTACAGAACTCAGTGGCACAACTTTTAACCGGTAGCTCAGGTCGATTTCCAGCAGCCGCTCCACTTTTACAACTACTGGTACACTGGCTTTCCATTCCTCTACGTTGTCAATTTCAGTGCTTGGTAACCACTTTTAAAATGATGTGAGGTTACTTTGCCCCTCAGTTACATTGATATACTTGTGGACATGTGGTGAGATCTAATCAGAAATTTCAGTACAGCTTCCTTTGGCAAAGACATTTCATGATGTACGTTTACAAAATAGAGCTTTTCCAGCAGCTGTCCTGCATTTGTGGAATACTCTCCTACTGGTGCTTATAGAAGAAATTGATCTTTTGCAGTATTATACAGGATTAAAGACCTGGTTAATATCCCGCTGATACTGAATAATAGAAGTAGAGAAGAGAACTGAAAGAGACAACAACCTAGTATTCAGCAGTTGTGGGTTGCTTTAATTCATTGTAATTTGTTGTGGATGGTTTTAATGTATTGTATAATTGTTAAGATTTGTATACTTCTTTGGGTAATTATATCTGTGAAGCAATTTATAATATAATAAATTAAATTAAATTCTAGCAGGCTATAATTTAGCCAGGTAAATTAGTTGCTATTTAATAAGAGATTTACTTGAATATATTAGGCAACTCATTTGCCCAATTTTACATATGCAAATTATCTAGTGAGCATGATATTAGACTCGTCAGTTGTTTGCTATTGTTGGGTGGGACGTCTGGGTGAACTGGGAGGAATTCAGGATTAAGTATTAGGAGGATGCCAATAAACTGGAGATGGACTGGGTGAACTGGTGGAAGTATTGGCAAACTGGTGATTTCGAATATGCGTTCATATTTTAAAATATACCTGCTTCAGTGTATAAATCAGGGTTTTATGCAAACAAGTTACATTTTTTCACATGCAATATATATATGTATATGTTTATAAAATAGGTAAAAAAGTACACACTTTCAGCACATTGTTGATATTCATGCATGGTGGACACATGCGTATTTTATAATCTGATTTGATTTCACTATTGATTTCTTACTCTCATCTACAAAATATGATTGAGGTGTATTACAATTTAAACATTCATGAATAATTAAAAATATAAACAAAATAACAGATATGAAATACAAACTCAAGACTGATAGCAAATGGGGAAAAAATGGATTTACATAATTCAAAAATTAATATAACAAAAATAGCCTCTATAAATCGTTTACAAAAAGGAAAACATTCTAAATAAAAGTTGACTGAAAATAAAAACAAGTAAGAGTTTAATCAATTAAGCAATGCCATAACCATTGGGGACAATCAACATATCATGGCTATGATTAGCTTCCATCAAAAGCCTCTGTGACGAAGTGTACTGACAACTCCCTCATTCTTCCTTAAGAAGTCTGGCTCAGGTTTTAACCCATTCCTCCTTAAGGCAGAATTCCACAAGGAATTCTGGATGAAGGGAGGATCCCTTCACCCTACCCTAAGAACCCAGGCCTAAAAAACTTGGATAGTCCCCAGTATGTCAACCTGATATTTGTGCCTGACGCAAGGTGAGCTACTATTTTGATTTCTGTAACTTTGAAGCATTATAAATACTTGCATCAGAATTAAGTTATTCAAGTCTTGTTGTGTTCCTTGGCTATTCCTGAGGCCGCTGCTGACCTGAATATGCTTCATGTGATGTCAGAAGTTGGATTTTTTCTTTTTTTTTGCTTAAGCAGGAAGCACAAGTGAAAACCCACAGCTGTACAGAAGAAGAAAAAAAAACTCCTTGGAGAGTTTTTGCTTTTCTTGGAACTTTCTAACTTCAAATTGTGCTACAACAGGCTAAGGTGGCTTTACCCTGCCTGGACAGTTAGGGGTCAAGTAAGTTAGGGTTGGACAGGCCAGCAGGTGTTTTTGTTTTTTTCCAGCTCGTATGAGTTATTTATGTGGGAGCTGGCCCCAAAGGGAGATACAATGGAGCAGGTAATCCAGGCCATGGCTACAGGACAGCAACAGCTGCAGAATACTGTACAAACACAAATTGATAAACATCAGAAGCTACAAGATCAATTAATGCAACAAAGCATGGTCTTAATTTAGCTAGCTGAGGCCCTGCAACCGCTTCTGTCCAGAATACCTCAGGCACCTTCACCATCACATGTCGTGCTTAAAGTGAAGGCAGGAGAGAACCCGGAGGTCTTTCTAAAGAATGTTGAGCAAACCACCCACCTGTCAGCCTGGCTGGAGTCCAGCTGGACAACTTACTTGGCTAATTTGCTCATCGGAAGGAGTCAAGCAAGTTTACAGGCAGTCAATCCAGATGGGAAGACTTCCTATGAAGATGTCAAAGCTGCTATACTACAGAGAGCTGGCTACTCCCCAGAATATTACCGGCTGCATTTCAGGCAAGTGGCCCTACAGCCTAGGGAGAGCCCCATAAACCTCTGACACTGATTGAAAGATGCTGGTTGGAAATAGCTCCAGCTAGAGGCAAGATCAGGAATGGAAGTAGCTCATTATATACACCTGGAGCAGTTCCTAGACAGTCTAGAGCGACCCATGTGGAATAGGGTCTGCTGACACATTGGGCTCACATTGGACAAAGCCCTGGAAGTAGCAGAAGTCTTCCACCAAGCTCAGTCAATGCCCACAGGCAAAAATGGCTTAGAGAGACTTCCTATAACAATTCCTTGGTGTGGTACAGAAAACAAAGGACCTCAACAATGAACCTCTGAGGTAGGGGGCTCAGCCTCCATATCTGGCTTTCAGACACCAATCTCATCCATATGTTTAACTGTGAACAGAAAGGGCACTTGGCAAAGGATTGTTGGTATGGCCAAAGCGTGCCTATGCACTTTAGCCCGGTGACCCAGCCAGCGCCTGAAGAAGAAGTACACATACTTAAAAATAATGCTCTGAAGCAGCAACGACACGCAACCCAAAAAAAAGGGGGGAATCCGGAAAGATGGGAGCAACCCAGAAACAGGGCCTTGCATATCCTCTCTTTTTGTGCCCTTTATGTGAAGAACGGGCACAAAGAAGACCGCTATCCATATAGGCAGCCGGAAAATGAAGAGTCTTTAAGTATAGGGTATAAAATGATCACTTTAGGCGGATGCCATTTCAAGAGCAGACGCAGCCCAATGGGGCTGACGTGGAATTAAAAAGAAGAAGTAAGCCAACAAATTGGAGAAGGCTCCGTGACAACGCTTTCATAAGGAGATACTGAAGGATACCCCCTGAAGCAGACGATGATGTCCGAAACACAGCTGTGTCAGGTGAACTACCAGGAATGGAGTAGATGAGTATTAGTGTCCCCTTTTGCATCTGTGGAGATTGCATGACAATTGATGATTGATTTTATTATAAAGAAAAATTTCAACAAAAAGGATATATAATCTACTTTAGGATTGACTATTTAAAAATTAAAATTAAAGCAAGGTGACCCTGCACAATAGTAGAGTCTGTCCCACAATACAGACCCTCGAAGTAAGGGGCCTACATATATTTGGCTAAGAAAACCTTTGAGGTGTTTAATATATACCTGATGTACCATTAATTTTGATATTGTTGTTCGACATTTCGGTACACTGGAATACGGTGGTTTTTTGGGTGAATAGGTTGTGAGTCTTTAAGTAAACCAGGTAGGGCAGAAATCTAACTAGTCCTACAGGCGTGTGTTCTTTCTGTAAAACAGAAGGTCATTCAAAGGATGTCCTTTACTTGATGACCTAGACTATGAATGCACATTACCGGAACAATGTGAGAAGGAGTAAAGGATGGGAACAGAGCCCCAGAATTTTAATGATACGTAGTATCTATAGATCAGTGAGCCTGACTTCAGTGCCGGGAAAAATAGTGGAAACTATTCTTAAGATCAAAATCGAAGAGCATATAGAAAGACATGGTTTAATGGAACACAGTCAACATGGATTTACCCAAGGGAAGTCTTGCCTAACAAATCTGCTTCATTTTTTTGAAGGGGTTAATAAACATGTGGATAAAGGTGAACCAGTAGATGTAGTGTATTTGGATTTTCAGAAGGCGTTTGACAAAGTCCCTCATGAGAGGCTTCTATGAAAACTAAAAAGTCATGGGATAGGAGGCGTTGTCCTTTCATGGATTACAAACTGGTTAAAAGACAGAAAACAGAGAGTAGGATTAAATGGTCAATTTTCTCAATGGAAAAGGGTAAACAGTGGAGTGCCTCAGGGATCTGTACTTGGACCGGTGCTTTTCAATATATATATAAATGATCTGGAAAGGAATACGATGAGTGAGGTTATCAAATTTGCGGATGATACAAAATTATTCAGAGTAGTTAAATCACAAGCAGACTGTGATACATTACAGGAGGACCTTGCAAGACTGGAAGATTTGGCATCCAAATGGCAGATGAAATTTTTTTTTTTTTTTGCATTTTCTATTTAACAAAATATCTAACAGTTTTAATTGTATACAGATATACATAATTCAACATTTTGGTAATAAATTTAACCAGAAAAGACATTTATCTGCATTGTATCAGAAGAAATTCCAAAAGAGCCAATATAACTGAGCGATTACAGGAAATAAACACCATATTAAAGTATAAAGGGAAAATTAAATTAAATTAAATCAATAATCCCTTTACCAACAAAGGGGACTACAGCTGAATTCTTTCATTAGCTCTTAACCTACCTCTGTGTTTAATGGGGGATGGGATTCCAAGAATGCCTGGAGCTGGGTAACCTCATAAAAAACGTACTTATGTTCTAAATAACTCACCTCGCATCTGCATGGGAATTTTAACAAGAATCTAGCTCCCTTAGCTTCCACTTCCGTTCTCACCTCAGAAACTGCTTTCTCCTAATTTGAGTATTTTTAGCTAAATCTGGATATATCCATATTTGTTGACCATGAAATTTTTGCAACCTATTTCTTAGAAATAATCTTAAAACAGTATCTCTCTCTGTTGGAAAAAGAAATGAAGCTATAAGAGTAGCCCTAATTGAGATATTTGTGTCTACTGAAGTCTCTAACACCTCTGTCAGATTTATATTAGTCTCAGTTGTGGACCAACCTGTTGATCAACTATTCCAGATTTTTTAGATAAGTAATATATCTTTGCAAAGGCAGGTAGAGACTCTTTTGGCATTTTTAACACATAATGTAAATAAATACTCTTTAAACATATCTCTCGCAGAAATTAAATTCTGAACAGGGAAATTTAAGACCCTCAAGTTAACATACTTCAATGAATTCTCTATAGATTCAAATTTCTTTTCATTTCCTATTTCAGATTTAACTAAACTCTCCTGTACAGCTTCCACTTTTTCCAAACGCTTTTCACATTTTTCCAAATTATTTTTTCCCATTGATACAGAATTTTCCAAATATAATGTTTTCTGCTGAAAACCCATAACATGTTGAGACATTTTTATAATTGCCCCCTCTAAAGATTTAATTGCTGACCATAATAAGTCCAAATTAATTTCTGCAGGTTTTTGAGGTAATATTATCTCCAGTTCTGATCCTGGTGTCCATTCTCCCCCCACAGCCGGTTTCCCACTCAAATTGTTATCTATAGATGTATTAGACATATCAGAATTCCCCCTATCCATTTTGGGGGACTCTGCATGACTCATCTGGTTTTTGCATGGTGGAGAAGCAGTTTTTGGAGCTCCGGGGCTCAGCGAGATTTCTTCAGCCAGTGGGGGTCCTCCTCGCTCTGAAGTAACCCCCACAACGGCTATGTCCTCCAGTATTATATCAGCTGTGGCTGCAAAGAAGGATATCGATGGTTGTGAAGACATCGGCGAGGGGGATGACATAATCACTTCCCTCAGCCGTGCCTTCCTTTTAGTATGAGGCATCAAGTTCCAGGTAATATATAAAGAAAATACTAACACAACTCCTTCTTACTGCCAGTCCCAAAATCACTTTTGGCTCTCTTAGATTGGAGGCTAATGAGGAGACAATTTTAGATCATACAATCTAAACTAGAAGAAGAGAAAGGGATAAAGAAATTTTTTTTTAAAACTCACGTACAGTCAAACTCTTCTTCAAAGTATTCTCTTGTCTTTAAATATTCCACAAGAATGAGTCAGAGCCCCTTAGGCGCGCGCGGCTTGGGCAATGCGCCAGCGGCTGCTGTGCGCCGCAGGAGGGTCCGGTTTTAAACGCTACTGGTCCCTCCCAGATGACATCACGGACCAGAAGCAGAGACTCAAATCCGTCGGGGCAAAGGGCATCCTCGTCCCCGGAACAGCAAGGCAAACAAGGCAGGTAAACTCAGATGATTTTAGGAAAGGTTCCCTTGTCTCCTCCTCACCTCGGGTCTCCACTGCGGGAGGGTCCAGTTTTAAATGCTGCCAGTCCCTTCCAGATGATGTCATGGACCGGAAGCAGAGACTCGAATCCGGCGGGGAAAAGGGCCTCCTCGTCCCTGGAACAGCAAGGCAAACAAGGCAGGTAACAAACTCAGATGATTTTAGGAAAGGTTCCCTTGTCTCCTCCTCACCTCGGGTCTCCACTGCGGGAGGGTCCGGTTTTAAACGCTGCCGGGCCCTCCCAGATGACATCACGGACTGGAAGCAGAGACTCGAATCCATCGGGGCAAAGGGCCTCCTCGTGCCCGGAACAGCAAGGCAAACAAGGCAGGTAACAAACTCAGATGATTTTAGGAAAGGTTCCCTTGTCTCCTCCTCACCTCCTGGCAGATGAAATTTAATGTGGACAAGTGCAAGGTGTTGCATATAGGGAAAAATAATCCTTGCTGTAGTTACAAGATGTTAGGTTCCGTTTTAGGAGCTACCACCCAGGAAAAAGACGTAGGCATTATAATGGATAATACTATAAAATCATCGGCTCAGTGTGCTGCAGCAATCAAAAAAGCAAACAGAATGTTAGGAATTATTAGGAAGGGAATGGTTAATAAAATGGAAAATGTCATAATGCCTCTATATATCGCTCCATGGTGAGACCGCACCTTGAATACTGTGTACAATTCTGGTCGCCACATCTCAAAAAAGATATAGTTGCGATGGAGAAGGTACAGAGAATGGCAACCAAAATGATAAAGGGGATGGAACAGCTCCCCTATGAGGAAAGACTGAAGAGGTTGGGGCTGTTCAGCTTGGAGAAGAGACGACTGAGGGGGGATATGATAAAGGTCTTTAAGATCATGAGAGGTCTTGAACGAGTAGATGTGTCTCGGTTATTTACACTTTCAAATAATAGAAGGACTAGGGGGCATTCCATGAAGTTAGCAAGTAGCACATTTAAGACTAATTGCACATTTAAGACTCAACGCACAATAAAGCTCTGGAATTTGTTGCCAGAGGATGTGGTTAGTGCAGTTAATGTAGCTGGGTTCAAAAAAGGTTTGGATAAGTTCTTGGAGAAGTCCATTAACGGCTATTAATCAAGTTTACTTAGGGAATAGCCACTGCTATTAATTGCATCAGTTGAATGGGATCTTCTTAGTGTTCGGGTAATTGCCAGGTTCTTGTGGCCTGGTTTGCCCTCTGTTGGAGGCAGGGTGCTGGGCTTGATGGACCCTTGGTCCTACCCAGCATGGCAATTTTTTAATGAAAATGCTTGGATGCACAAGCTCTCAAAACTTCAAAGCTGCAAAATTAAGGACTTTATAATCCAGTCATGTCTGGGATATGGATTTCTGAGGGAAAGTTATTAGCTGAAGAATTGGATAGAATAAGAATTTCTGTTTTATCAATGTTTAGGATCAATGTATTGTGATTTGGCCAGGGCAAGATGGCAGCATGAACCTGCCATGGATTGGCTGTCTGTTTCCTATGCTCGTTTCAAAGGTTTCCTACTGCTGGATGTCTCCCAAAAGGAAAGGCAAAGTTAGGGCTTACCTCTTGGAGCCTTCTATGGGTTCTGGACAGTGTTCCATCTCCGAGTTCGTGGCTCTGTGACATTGGAGGGGGTTACCCCTGCTGCCATGTCTTGGAGAGGAGAGCTGAGCTCACCTGGGGAAGAGGTTTCCCTCAGCCCTCTCAACATTCGCCCACTGCTGGCACAGCACGATCTTACCCAGGGGGGCTGCAGTGTCACTAACAATGTCATGGAGAGCATTGCATTGAGGGGAGTCCCCAGGTTAGAAGTGGTCAATGCTGTCTTGCCATCTGAAGGGGGAATGCTGACAGTTCATCTGCGGTTTTGCTAACGACATTTGAAAGGCCAGTTGGTGAGTCTCAATGTCCCTTGCACCCCTCTGCGACAACTTTGATTCCCTCAAAGCCCCCGGTGGTTACATTTATTTATTTATTTAGAAACTTTTATATACCGGTATTAGTAGTGGATATCATACCGGTTTACATCTCAACAAATAGATATGGAAAAATACATGTCAACAGGGAAAGATGAACTGGGAAAGGGGGGTAACAAGGAGTAGCTAGGAAAAATAGATTAACAACGCAACTTGATCCTTAACACAAGGATAACATAAGGATAACATAAGGTAGCTTGATCGTGCAACTTAATCCTTAATGTAAGGAAGGCATAACCATAAGGTAGTGACACAGGGGTTAACTGCTGGGGGAAGATCTAATCTGGACACGTTATGGGATCTTGTGGCCTCTATTGGTATGGCTTGTGTTAACTGTTCTTCTAAGGTTGATGCAACTACTAATCGCCTAGATATTTATATTTCCATTTGTGAAAGTATACAAACTCAATTCCAAGAGAGATTTTCCACACTGGAGCAAGATATTGCCTCAGTGAAAACAGTGTAAACAATGATAATTAAGGAGTGAGGTATTCTCCAGAGGAGGGTGGAATTTGTGGAAAATAGACCAAGTCATTTGAATTTAAGGTTTCTTAATTTCCCTAGGGTAGTTGGTGAACCCCCTAGAGTAACATTAAGGTGTTATTTCCTTGAAGTATTGAAGATTTCTCCAGAGACTGTTCCAGCTTTGAATAAAGTCTATTTTTTGCCTAATGGGAATAGAGAGATGCAAGCAGAGACTTTAGATCTTACTGCTTTCCTAGAAAGTTCAAATGTTGACATTTATGAAAGATCTATCTTACTGATATGTTGGTTTTTTTCAGAATCCGGCCTCAGTTTTGTTATTTTCAAAAATATAAGTGTTTCTTTTATGGGCTCTGGCGTTCATATCTTTCCTGATCTCTCCCAAACTACTCAAGTGAGAAGAAAGAGCTTTCTGGATTTTCATAGGTGGGCCCAGGCGGAATCGCCGAGCCCATCCCTGTAACGGACGCGCCACCCGAGGAAGTGTGGCGGTCCGTAGGAGGACAGGGACAGGAGGGGGCCGAAGGAAAGAGAGAGTAGGGCGTCATCGGCAGGCGCCCGCGGCGCCGGCCGATGACGTAAGGGCTCCCTTAAAGGGCCACCGCAGAACAGCGGCCGCCCTTTTTGGTGAGAGCCGCCGCAAAGGAAAGCCGATCCGGTGTTCAGAGGACAGCCGAGCAGCGTAGCCTGACCCTCCGGCTCCCAGGGTAAGCAGCATCGACAATTTTCGGCCTCCCAGGCAGCCGCGGTCCTGCCTCCCGCCCTACCGCCGCCCCCATCCTCCCCGCCGGCTAATGCCCTCCACGTGCCGCCCGCAGCCCTCCGGCTTTCCTCCAAAAAAAAAAAAAAAAACAAAATAAGAGCCGGCGGCCCCGGGATCCCCGCTCCGCGAGCGGATGCAAGGCCATATCGCGGCGAGCTTAACATGCAGCCTACCCCGCACCGAGGCGGGCAGCCAGGCACGGCCCGCGGCACCCCTCCGGTTCTCCCGGCCTCCGGCAACTCGATGCGCCTCCCGTGGCCATCCCCCCCCCCCCAACCCCTCGCGGGCACATTACCCTCAGCCCCGGCTGGGAAGCCCCGCGCGGCCCGATTAAAAAAAAAAAAAAAAAAACCTACAGCTGCCGGCAGCACGTTTTTTGCGTCCCCACGCTCCGGTCTGCTTGCCCGTCCCGCTGCCCCCCCCCCCCGGGTGCAGGGGTTCCCGCCGCCCCCCCCCCCCCCCCCGGGTGCGGCCACCTCCCGGTGGTGCATGTGAGAGGTGTGGGCTAGCAATGACCGAGGCGGTATGGCTAGACCCGGTTCGTAACAGATGATTTCAGGGGCTGTTTACGCCACCCACCACGGGCGGCCTGTCCGGTCTGCCGCCTGCCCCCCCGGGCTCCGGGGCTGGCACATGCCCAGCGCTCCAGCCTCCACGCGAGCTCTGCTCCGATCCCTGCTACGGGAGCCCCCGGTCCCCCCCCCCCCCCAGTTGAAGCAACATAAAAAAAAAAAAAAAAAAGGGAAATAAAGCGAAGTGAGTGTGGTTGTTGCGTTTTTGTCCGCTTGGCCCGCATGGTACTTGGGGCCGTGGAGCTACCCCTCCTCTCTGAGCAGGATGACCCGCAGGCCGAGGGGGAACCGAAGGTAAGTTACGCATGCTGGGACCGGGCG